>NC_140593.1:442090757-443549923 GCF_964204655.1 Triturus cristatus | reverse complement strand
GAATAACAACATCAAGGTGTGGTGACGCTACATTGATGATGTCCTCCTAATCTGGGAGAGCAACAGACAGTCCATTGATGACTTCTTAGAGTGGCTGAACAGTCGCAACCCCTTATTTCTGTTCACGTCTACCATCACCAAGGAGAACCTCCCATTTTTGGATCTTACCATTTTTCCATTTGATGGAGGTCTGGAGACTAAAATGTTTCATAAACCGACAGACAGGAAAAGTCTGCTGTCCTTCGAGAGCTTTCATCCCAAGTCTCTCAGGGAGAACCTACTGGTGGGTCAATTCCTGCGCCTCTGCCTAAACTGTTCCAATACAACAGACTTCAGATCAGAAGCCAACAGCCTGAAAGAAAAATGACTTCAACGGAAATATCCGCAACTTACCGTCAGGAGGGTCCGCAAGAGAGCAAGCAATTGCCATCATGAAGCTTTTCTGGAGACAGTGACGAAACCTGCAACAAACAGAACTATATGTGTAACCACTTTTAACACGGCCTCCAACAACATCCAGAAAATCATCCTATGGAATTGGAGAATCCTCAACTCCAATGCCCTACAGCTGGAGAAACCCTTACTATCCTTCAAGAGAAGTCAGAACATAAAAGACATGCTGGTCTACACTAGACCCAGGAACTCCTCTTCAATGTCGGGTTCGACTGAGGAGAGAGGTCTTACATGGACTCTCCCCCCGGTGACAGGACATACCAGATGCGGGATGTATGATGTGTGCCATCTCACTGCAAACACCAAAACAGTGGACATTGGGCTCACCCACCCCTGGGAACAACTAAGGCATACTAAGTGCAACTCCACTAACGTAATTTATATGCTGAGATGCCCCTGTGACCTTGTTTACATCAGAATGACCACGAGGCGTATGAAAACTAGGATCATGGAACACAGGTCCACTATTAGGTGCCAAAGAACAATCAGTCGCCTCACCACCCACTACAAGGAGAAGACTCACTCAGCCGAGGAGATGTTCTGGACAGTCATGGAGAAGCCTAACCTGGGTGCCACCGTCAGAAACCCTGAAAATGCCCTTTTTATTAGGGAACAAAAATGGATTTATAGGATCCGGAGCAACACCGAGGGCCTGAACGACGATATACTGTGAAACAGCCTTAATAAACTATAGGGAATTAGAGAAGCCGATACACAGATATACCCCCTTCACTCTACCTGGGAGTTTTAACTCCCTGCTTCTAAACCAATCCTGGATGCTTTATTGCACCTCCTCCACAACATTGCTGGCTAAAGGAGGCATTTTCACACTTACCCTGACATTATATACTTCTCTTTGACATCTTCCATTGTTGTAAAAGGGGCCTCACTGTTATGCCCATTATTATTCAGGCATGTGCTTTGGTTTCTACACCTACACCTTTACCAATTAGTTGATTTACATCAGTGCTAATGGACTCCTCCAGCCCTCTACCAATAGGCATTTTAGTGTGCCCTTCATTACCCTGCTGTGCTTATAGTCACCTTAGTGGATATGTCGCACTATCATTGGCAAGGACCACGGGTCCAGAATATTTAATTTCAGCTCCATACATTAGCTTCTCGAAGGGCTCATACAGCGCACATGCGCATTTGTGCGCACCTCTACCAAAATGGCAGTAGTGGTTGCGGCACTAGTTGTTTAGTAACCCCGCCTTCTGGCCCTTTCCCACGTCCGTCACGTCCCTCGTGACACGTTCGGGGCGGGGCCGGTGAGATTAACAGGGCCTCGCCAGCGCCACACTCTGAACCTGCACGGCGGTGGGAGAGACACACTGTAAGATGACAGCTCACCTTGACGAAGTAAGTGTTTTTTTTTTCCCTTCTCAGGCTGAGCCTGTGCGGGTCGAGCGGAAAGCTCACTCAGGGACGCAGATTTTTTGCTCAAACAGCCGTGTTTGTCTGTCTTTTACGGTGCTGCATATTCCACAGGGGGTCTGTAAGTTCATGACACAGCACCAGATGGGCTAACGAGACCCGCCCTCCCGCCTCATTTGGGCCCTGTGCTGGTTACTAATGACTCACCTTCTTATTTATCCCTTTCTTGTCTCGCAGAGTGTGACTATAGGGAGCTGTCCTCGCTCCCCCGTCTGTTCAAGTTCAGATTTTAAATGAACTCGGTAAGCGTCACGATATGCATGATGGTTTTTTCCTGTCTCCTGGCAATGATGCATGTCTTGTAATCAATACTTTGGTATTACCTTTGCTATTGACGTGTGCTATTTACACGCACTCATTGGGACGTAATTTTAAATGTATATACACCACCAGGCACTTTGGCATTCTACTTTGCCCAGAGTGGGTGTTGTTACGTCCTTGATATTTTGCTGTTTGACATTTCTGCGGGGGTGCACACCACTTATGTTGCTATCATGTTTTGCACAGAGGGCACAGCACTTTCATTTCACACGTGTTTTTATTGATTTTATTAATAGGTTCTTCTTGGAGAGCAGGGATCATTTCCCTAGTAAGTCCTGATGAAAGCCCTGGTATTGCATTTTGCCGGCTGAAACATGTTGACAGATTTGCAGAGTGGAGGGGTTGTGTCAGGACTAGTGCTTTTCTAAATCTGAACCGCAGAGGAGCAGAACGACGTTCCAATGCCCTTCTCAGAACCTCCCTGCCAGGCCTTTAGTATTCCATTGCAGGTAAGTTCTAAGGGGGGAAAGGGGTTAGGGACAGAGAAGAGACAGCTCCAAATACTCTGCTTGTTCTGCTTCGTCTTCTTACTTCTTACAGGACTGTAAACATTCAAAGAGGTCAACTAATATTTTAAGATAACCTTATCTTACCAGAAGGTTTTTGGGAGCCTACTTCTCTTCTTACTTCTCATGTAATTGTCTGTGGTGTTGCTATAAGAAGACGTCACTCAGTTCTCTTTCTTTTCACTTACAGGGACGACCTGCATCTGATCCTGGTTCAGCTATGGTGCAAGAAAGGTAGAGGTAAGTATATGCTTTTATTCACTTTATTTGTGTATTGTCTGATTCCCTATCTCCTGAGATCCCCCTGGTCTGATAAAACCGTTCTCCAGATTCTTAGTTAGATGTTCCTTCAAATGGATGTTTTCTTTCTCCGTTAAAGCGTAGACCCTGCTGCATGGCAGATTAGCCCCAGGTTCAATGTCGATTTTGCAATCATAGGGCCTGTGAGGGGGTAGCGTCTCAGCCTTAACCTCATCAAAAACATCAGCAAAGTCTTGGTATTCTTCTGGTATCGTGGTAGTTTGGATCACACATACCAAACCTCCATTTTTACATAGCTGAGCGGCTGCACTGGGTTCAGAGAAATTTGCCGAACAGTTGAAACAATTTCTTGTGCAATAGTCTGAATTTAATTGGATAGTTCGGGCTCCCCAATCAATTAGCGGGTTGTGCTCCATCAGCCATGGTAGACCTAGAATCAATTGAAATTGGGGAGCGTCTATTAAGTTGAAGTGTAATGTCTCTTGATGTCCTTCGACAGTAGTCATGTGTACCAATTCTGTATGACTGGTTATGGGCCCTGAAGTTAAATCCGTACCATCCACGGCTCTGACCTCACTTTTCTCCTTTTTGATAGCCTGTAATCCAATCAGACTAGCAAATTTGTGGTCACAGAAATTACCTGTTGCCCCAGAATCTACCATGACGATAATTCCTGCCAAAACTACACCCCTAAACCTTAATGTCACAGTCATAACCAAATGGGGTGAGGAGACTTGTAGGCTGTTTGCCAGTTGGTGATTCATTGGAGTTGTTCCTCCATTCGCATCCACCAGTCCAACTCCAATTACCAGTGGTGCCACTAGTTTTCCTTCTCCTTTGCAGGCAACTTTGGTCTTTTCAAGCAATTCTTGACAAAATGTCCACTTCCTCCGCAATACATGCACAGCTTATTCTGTCTTCTCTTTTCTTTTTCCTGTTTAGAGAGTGGACCTCTAATGACACCTATTTGAATGGGTTCAACTCCCGAAGAACTCTCCGCAGTCCGTGCGGATTCTGTTTTGACACGATCGAAACAGGGAACACTGGATCTGAACTCCCTCCTTCGTTCTCCTTTCCGCTCACTTTGCCGATAATCAATCTCCAAGGTTAAATCCACTAATGCAGAGATGTCGGTAGGACAATTAGGGATTTGAGATAAAGCATCCTTCAGCTCCTCTCGCAATCCTCTATAGAATATTGCTGCTCTTTTATCTTCGTGCCAGTTGGTCTCGACCACCAATTTGTTAAATTGGGCTAGGTAAGTCACGAGTTCTCGGTTACCCTATTTCAGTTCTAACAGTTCGTTGTCTGAAGCCTGGGATGCTGTTCTCCTATCAAAAATTCTGAGAAATTCCTTCTAGAAGTCGTCTAAGTTGTACATAATTGTGTCATCCTTGGTTACGAGTGGCATGGACCATGAGGCGGCGTCCCCACTAAGGTAGGACAGAATGAAAGCTACACGGGATTGAGCATCGGGGAAAATCGTAGGGCGGCACAAAAAATGCAGAGAACATTGCGTAAAAAAAATGTGTGCTTTCTGCGGGTCTCCATTGAATCGCTCTGGAGGGGCAAGAGGAATTACTGGGGATAATGAGTGGATGACTTGCGTGGAGGCAAAGGATGAGGGGCTGGTGTTAGATCTCTGGGTTTCAAAGAAAGTGGTTCTTTGACTGGTCCCTGAAACAGATTCTCCCGTTTTAAAGGTAATTATCTCTTGTCTTAGAATTTTATTTTCCTCTCTGACTGCCTCCAAGTCCCTTTGTATGTTACTCAAAATCTCACCTACATTTTTTAAATCAAGTCCTTCCGTCATTCTGCTCGATTGCTTGTACCAACGTGGGCACTTCACTCTGTCAGGACTTGTGCTTTTCTAAATCTGAACCGCGCAGGGGCAGAACGACGCTAAGATCCAATGCCCTTCTCAGAACCTCCCTGCCAGGGCTTTAGTATTCCATTGCAGGTAAGTTCTAAGGGGGGAAAGGGGTTAGGGACAGAGAAGAGGTAGCTCCAAATACTCTGCCTGTTATGCTTCGTCTTCTTCTTCTTCTTACTTCTTACAGGTCTGTAAACATTCACATAGGTCAACTAATATTTTAAGATAACCTTAAACTTACTTCTATTTATACATTAGATAACTTATCTTACCAGAAGGTTTTTGGGAGCCTACTTCTCTTCTTACTTCTCATGTAATTGTCTCTGGTGTTGCTATGAGAAGACATCACTCAGTTCTCTTTCTTTTCACTTACAGGGGCGACCTGCATCTGATCCTGGTTCAGCTATTGTAAAAGAAAGGTAGAGGTAAGTATATGCTTTTATTTGCTTTATTTGTGTATTGTCTCATTCCCTATCTCCTAAAACTGTACTCACTGTGATTAAACTGTAGTGATTTTTTCTGCGGGGGTTCTGGATTGAGAAGTGTCACACCTTCCTTCCTTTTAACTAGAATTATATGATGACAGAAGGCTGTACAGGAACGAGCTGACAATTGAAGTGAATTTGCTTTAATCCTATCACCAATTATTAGGTTATTATGCTGTGATACGCGGTGTGTTGAAAGATCATGCCCACGTTAGTCTAAGCCTGTCACTACAAATTGGGCTCACTTTACGGGATTCTTAGAATGAATACAGGGCTAACGTGACGTGTTGAAAGGTCGCGACCTCGCTAGTCAAGTTCGGAAGCAGTTGACTGAAAACAGCTGAATGGAAATTGTTTGAACGCTCTCTGAGGTCAAATACAGTGCGAAGGGAATATTTAGTCAGCTGACTACAATCTTAACCTTGGCGCCTACGTTCTCTTGTGTTTATTGTCTTCGGGCATTCAGAGACACGTTCGAGTTTACAGGAATGCACAAATGATTTTAACTCTCAGTTTATTAATTGGCATGTGGTATGTTTTGAACACCAACCTTGATTCTGTGGGGAAATAGGCGTTCCATCGAAACTAACACGTTATTTCACGCAATTACCCTGACTGACTTCCAAGACGCTTTGAGAACAGGTGCTCTTCCATAAAATTCTTCGGTAAAGTGCGCAGTGGAATGTTGGAGCGCGCTTCACCAGGCTGTCATTACGCAAGAATACTAGACTGCTAAACAGCGGTGTGCTGTTGCAGTGTCAGAATGTTGGCAGCCATGTTGGAATTTCTGCGGTGCCAACTAGCGCTTGGTGGGTTTGTAGGGGGAAAATAGTAGCCAGAGTTAAGTTAGATGGAGGAAACGTCCTGTGAGCCCTGACAGGTTGGTAGCTCATTATAAGTTCTCCATACCACTATCCACTGGTCCTGTTGTGACCATTTTATTCTGGACAGGGTACCCAATATTATAATTGTGATAGGGACTCCCTGTGGCCAGTTTTTATCACAGTTTGTGCGCCTATGTTCACATGCGATCCCATATTACTGACACTTTTTGTTGTATTGCCTTCCCCTTCCCTATTGCTCCACCTCCTGCGTTGGTCTTCGCGGAGGTGTGTTTGCAGCCCTATGATGAAGCATGACACAGTTTGCTGTGTGTGAGGGCAGTTTTAATACCCTAGTGTGTCTCCCCCCACCTTCGCCTACAGCTACTTTACCACAGAGTCCCTCTTCTATATTGTGGTGATATGAAAAGTTGGTGACCACCATTTAAGTGGTTTCAGAGTTACATTCAGGGAACAATTTCCTATGGAAAATCCCATTTTTAGAGTGAGTGAAGATGATTTTGGGCCCCTCCACCTTATAGCTTATGAACACTTTGACTAATTTGCATCGAGTTTGGAATGCTGTAAGATGTTATTAGTGTTACAGATACATAGCAGGTCTGTAAAGCAGTGGTCCTAGCCTGTCACTTACGGTTACAGAATTAAACAGAAACTGCAAGCAAGAAGTCAACTGAAGCACAGTATGTGGTGCAACTTTGTGTTTTACTAAGAATATGTAGTATTGCTCTAGTAGGCGTACACTAACATTGAATTGAAAAATTAAGAACATCCTGTACTACCCAATATGAATTTGCATTTAAAAATGACTACTGGGAGGAAAGATGGCGCCTGACTAAGCAGCACCCGAGAACGCTCCCTATGCTGGGAAAAGGGAATCGGTGTAATTGGAAAAAGAGGCGATGTATCGGGGCCAAAATACCTCATGGAGACGGCGTCTAGCAACAGTGATTTTGTTTCCGTCGCCGAGGAGCTGATTCGTGGACTGTTAGCAGCGGCGGCGACGATTTTGGTGGAGTTACGAGACTGGGAGGTCAGACTGAGAGATAGCTTGAGCTCGGGAGACGCCGTCAATCGGACGCGCGTGGGAGGCAGAGCTTGCTACGCTGGGGAAGTATGCAGCGGCAAGAAACGGAGCACTGCTGAAAGTCGCAGGACTGTAAACGGAGCAGGAAGAAATCGGCAGAGCTGTTGGTGGAGAGTGCCATCGAGAGAGGGACTCGCAGACGGATACATCGGGCAGGACGCTCTGTCTGCTCCCACCTCGGATTTGCATGAGTCAAGAGCTGTGACAAACAGCACACACAGGATGACACCGAAAATAACGCGAGGAGGAAAAGGAAAAACTCCTGAAGCAGAGCAGATGCATATTAAACATCCCGTTTCCCAGAAGGACACTGAGAAAACTAAGGCTATTGAAGATGCCCAGAATATCTCAGGTGAGAGTGGGGTTGTGGAAGTTAATATGGGGACTCAGAGCAATGTCAGGGGGAAGAAAATTAGAGCGCCAGGCTCAGAGACCCCGATAAGTGCTATTAATGTGGCCAACCATGGAGTAAACACAGGAGGCACTAAATCTATAACGGGGTATTTTTCCCCTGTTAATCAAGACCCAGTGAACAAAATAACTGAAGCAGTCAATCCAGAGAGGGCAACAGACAAAATGGTCAAAACAGTGCTGGGACGGGAGAAGAGGAAGGAAAAAAACGTTGTCGCCTGCAAGGAAAAGGGCAACACACAGGAGAATCCAAGTAGGGCTCCCGAAGTGCAGGATATTAACTTTGAGCTGCAAAGGGGGGAGACTATGAGGTTCGAAGTCGAGGTCGTCGAAGAGCCTGAAGATGGTCGCGGTGAGGGGAGAACAGAGAATAGTCTAGCGACTCTCATTGACCAGTCAAAGGAACAAAGCAGTTACTCAGAGGCTGAGGTCGGGGCAACTGGATCAATAACAACAAGTCTGAAAAGCATACCAGGGAATATGAGCCTAGATACAATTCTAACTGTGGTTTTAACTCACCAGACTGCTGTATGCAGTGACCCCTGTGGTACCGAGGAGAACCCAGATGTAACCGATAACTTCTTTTCCATCACTGACGGGTCTGAGGATACTCCCTTTGAGGCAGAAGGGAGCGACGAAGAGATCTCCATAGATGCTAGCTCCGGTTTCAGTTCAGCAAGTAGCAAAGACTCTCTCTAGGAAAGAGATACAGCTATCAAAAGGAAGAGGCTGTCAAGACGACAGAGAGTCACGCAGTCACAGGAAAAAACACTAGGAGCTCAAAGACGATGCAGTGGAGGCGATAGCGCAACTAATCTAAAATGGGACTATTCAGACACCCAAGGGAATTACTCGGAACCGGGGATGCAGATGGCTCACGGAGAATCAGAAACGGGAATGCCTCCTCTACAGCTAATACTGAACTCGATAAAAGACCTCCAAGAGGCAACAAAAACTGAGGGGAGGAAATATCGACTTGTAACCAGGAACCTAGAAAAATCAATTAAAAAAATCGCTAAAGTCTGTACAGACACAAAGACGAGGGTATCTCATTTAGAGGAGCGTACCAGCAACCTGGAAGATCAACAATTGAAAGAGATAACTAAGACAAATGAACATGAGCATCGATTGTCAGATATCCAATGGAAGCTGGAAGATTTAGAGAATCGCCAGCGACGGAACAATCTCAGAGTCCTGGGTATAGAAGAAGGAAAGGAAGGGGAAGACGTGAGAGCTTATGTAATAAAGTTGTTGAAAGGAGCTCTCCCAGAATTAAGCCTTTGGGATTGGGAGAAAGAAGTTCAGAGAGTGCATCGATTTCCGTTAATGATGAAAAAGAAAGAGAAACTGGGACAGAATCAGGAAAAGGTTCAGGGGGCAAGTGCACAGAGAGTACAAAGACCCAGGGCCATATTGATATACTTTGGAAACTTCTTATTAAGGGAAGAAGTGTATGCTAAAGCTCGCCCCAATTCTAAACGTCAGTTTTAAGGCCAATCCTTCTTCACAACTCCAGACTATTGCCATAGAACAGTGGAAAGGAGATGGAGATTAAGAGAGCTGATAGATCCATGCCATCAGATGGGCTGCAGGCCTATCTGATGAATCCAGCAAAATTGAAGATTATACATAAAGATACTGTCAGAGTGTTTAATTCCGAAATACAGGCAAAGGCTTACCTGGAAATATTGAAAAAGGACAGTACCACTGCATGAACAACAGCCTGAGCGAGTTCTTTTTTTTTTGTGCACTGTCAATAAGTAGAGATATTTAGATATATAGATATATATAGACACTGGTTACATGCATTGACATTGGGATATGCGGGGCACAATGATTGAACGTGTGGATGCCATTATGATATGATATGATATGAGACACCGGTCCAAAAAAAAAACAAAAAAAAAAATGTATGCATAGGGAGGCTGAAGGTCAGACTCCATCACAGAGACCATCGGTCTACTTGCCTTAGTAGGGGGGGGGATGGGAGGGGCCACCTCCCGGGGGGGAGCTGGGGGAGGGGGGTTGGGGGGTTGGGGCTTGGGGAAGGACACCGGGGGGAAAAAGAGAAAAATCGTCATCATTGCAAAGAAAACATACAGGAGGAATAGAAGGAATTCAGCAGGAAGGTGGGGGGGGTAAAAACAAAAGGACACAATAAATTTTTATGCGGGTAATCACAATTAATATATGTGGTTTGAATGATGCCAGAAAGCGGAGAGAGTTCACAGAGTATTTAAAGTTAACACAAGCTGATATCGTATGCATACAAGAGACCCATATTGAGGCATCTCGAAAATACCTGTTAGAGCAGCTTGGTTATCAGCTTTAATATATACAACACAAGGGTCTAGGACGTGGGGAGTGGCCGTGCTTGCACGGGGTGGCCTGGTGACAGTAAAAAAACAGAAAGCAGATTCTTACGGCCGATGGATTATAATGGAATGTGGGGTGCGGGGTTTCGGTTTCACGCTTTGCTCCATCTACGCCCCAATAATTGATGACTCAGAGGTTCTTGACCATATTAGCGAACAATTAACAAATTGGCCCTTGCCTATCATAGTCTGTGGAGATCTAAATATAAATGGTCTAAACGCACTATGGAAAAATGATCCAGTCAGGTTCACAGGTCGAAAGAAGAAGCTTCATAAAGCATTAATACAGATAATGCAGGATAATGGGCTGACTGATATATGGGAACAACAAAGGGATGGGGGAAGGGGAAGGGGGAGCACTTATTACTCTGCACCACATAAATCCTTGGCTAGATTGGACTATTTTTTGGTATCTTCTGCACTGTTGTCAATTTCTAAAGTCAAAAAATTACCGCGGGTGGTGTCAGATCATAGCCCTTTGATTCTTGATATAGATATCCCAAACCAACAAAAGGAGAGATCTAGCTGGACTTTCGAGAGAGCCTTGCTGTATGACCCTAAGTATATAACCTGGATGGATAGCTGGCTAAAGGATTACTTAAATATTAATAGAGGATCTGCGCCCCCTAGAATTGTATGGGATGCTATGAAGGCTGGCATAAGGGGAGAGACAATTAGTTATTCGCTAAAACGAAATAAGACAGAGAAAGAGGAAATGGAGGGTAGACAAAGTACAGTGGCCGCTATTGAAGAGGAATTTATAAAAGTAATAGAAGCTAAACAAGAGACTGTAGAAGTATTACAACGGTTGGCTATGGCAAAGGCAGCTGTGGGTGAGTTATTAGCAAATAAAGCGGCAGGGAAATATATGGCGTGGAAACAGGATCAATATGAATACAGCGAACAGATAGGGCGTATTCTAGCCATCAGGACTCGACAGGCAGCCACAAAGGGGGATATCTTACAGATAAACTCTGCAATGGGAGTTGTCGCCACAACGCCAAAAGAGATTTGCGCTATTTTTCAAGAATTCTATCAAAACTTGTATAATCCAGAAAATGGTGCCGCAGGTGGTGAAATCGAGAGATACTTAGAGAGTGCGCAAGTAGAGAAACTAACAAATGCGGATAGAGTGATGACGGACTCCAACTTTTCGTTAGATGAACTAAGAGAGGCAATCAAAGATCTACCAGCCGGGAAAGCGGTGGGTCCCGACTCTATACCACTTGAATTCTATAAAACATTTCTCTCCAGTATTGAAGAGGATCTTTATCGATTAATGGTCGATACGCAAAGAGGGGGGACTCCTCCTGAGTCCTGGAGAGAGGCAACCATGGTGGTATTTCTCAAAAAGAATAAAAATCCAACTGACCCCGGGTCATACAGGCCCATAAGCTTGATGAATAGCGATACTAAGATCTACTCTAAGATGCTAGCCAATCGTCTAAGTGCTTTTATTGGCAAGATCATTTCCCCTCGCCAGCATGGGTTTATCCCAGGTAGGGGTACAGCAGATCATATTCGCAGAGTTTTTACTCTGTTTGATGGGACGGCAGCTTCACAAGACCCTATGGCTTTAATCTTATTAGATGCAGAAAAAGCATTTGATAGGGTCTCGTGGGGCTTCCTCTGGGCGGCTCTAGGAAAGGTAAACATAGGGGATGTTTGTATTGGGGCACTGAGAGCTCTATATCTGAACCCTACGATAAGATTGAGGATTATGGGGGAGCAGAGTGGGGTTATAAAAATTGGACGGGGTACTAGACAAGGATGCCCATGTTCCCCACTACTCTTTGCATTTTACATAGATGGGTTTATAAGAAAGATAGAGTCAAATAGAAATATTATGCCTGTTGTCCTGAACGGACATGAAACGAAAATCTTAGGGTACGCGGATGATTTAGCTGTAATATCTGCGGATCCGGCGACAGCTCTACCAGAGATAGAACGAGAGGCAATAGCCTATGGGGCGCTCTCAGGGTATGAACTAAATGAGAGTAAAACACAAATAGTAGTTAATAAAAAGGTAAGGATGGTAGATAAAAGAATAACAGATTCAGCCACCTACTTAGGGATAATAAAAACCTCTGACCTTTCAAAGATAGTGGAAATAAACTTGGGACCGGTAATTAAAAAGGCTAAGTGGGATCTAGATAGATTAAATAATTTATATTTAACAACAATAGGTCGATGTAATTTAATAAAAATGATTTTCCTGCCTAAAATACTATATTTGTTTCGCACTATTCCGCTGAAATTCAATAATAACTGGCTCAGTGAAATAGAAGGACTTACAAATCATTTTATATGGGCTAAAGGTAAAACACGGCGAGCACTGAAATTTCTGTCATTACCAAGAGAGCGAGGGGGTTTAGCGGCACCGGACTACAGGGCATACTATTGGGCAACCGTCCTACAATACACCATTGGGCTAGTGGGTGGAAATACAGAGGATCGATGGAGAGTGGGGGAGAGCGTTCCTGATATTTATGAGTTATTGATTAAGGATTCTAACAAATGGCTCCTTACATTCAACAAAGGCAGTTATTATAAGAAAGTTAAGTTCAAGACAGTGGGCGCAGCAATGGCAATATGGTCAATTGTAAGGAAGAGAACGTAAATTGGGAGGATGAATTATTATACTCCGTTATTTAATAATCAGTCGTTACCAATGGTATTCCATGATCCGGTTATGAAGCGTTGGGATATGAAGGGGATAAAAACAATAGGAGAGTTGGTGGGAACAACGGGACTTATAACATTTGAGCAAGCATACCAGTTATATAATTTAGACCGCAGGGATTTTTTTAAATATTTACAGATAAGATCGGTCCTGTCAAAGAAACAGGGAGGGGATACTAATTATAAAAGAGTAGAAATTATGGAAGTTCTCAGGGATAATAAAGGCTGTTCAATCTCCCAGGTTTATGGAGAATTGATCTGGTATAAGGAGGACGATTGTGGAAAAGTGATCGATAAATGGAATAATAAGCTGAACTTAACTGGCAATGAGGTTGAAAAAGCGATTAAACTATCAAACTCAGTGCTAAGAGTTGCTACTTTACAAACTCAACAATACAAGACCTTGTATGAGCTATATTATACACCATATAGAATTGCTCAGTGGGGGGGAACAACGGGAGTGGTCTGTCCCAGATGCCAAGCAGCACAGGCGGATACCATTCACATGTTTTCCGCTTGCCCCGCCTTGGATCTATTTAAGAACACAATAGAGCAATTTCTGGATCGTGCTCTCGGGATTAAAATAAGTATAACTAATGAAGTTATGATTCTGGGAGTAACTAGGGATGGTATAGAATTACCTCATCATGAGTTCATTTATATAGCTATGACCCTATGTAGACTATGTGTTGCAGCGATGTGGAAAGACCCTAACCCGCCAACATTCCAACAATGGATGGCACGATTATTAGCGATATATGTATTAGAAAAAGCATTGTATGATAAAAAAGGATGGAAGATACAGCAGATGGGGAAACGGATATGGACTCCAATTTCTGATTGGAAAGATATACTTGAAAACGACTGAAATAATCCCCCTTTTTTTTTTTGTGTATCCACAATGCCAAAATCTGGATAAAAGTTACTATATAGAGATTTGATTATGTTTTAATCCCGTTTATCTTCGTATGTGCCACTCCGCTCTTTCTGCTGATTTTGTTGTATAACTGGCTGGATGGAATTTGCCTAATGAAATGTATGAATTGATTTTCTTTTGCAATGACGAATAAAAAAAATTAAAAAATAAAAATAAAAATGACTACTGGCTCCCGAATCCTACCACAGGTTGGGGCCATCATTTGGGACTCCCAATTGCCTTGGGTACTTAAATGGCATTTTACATTAATGTATAATGAATATATAATAAACAAACTCATAGATATGCATTTGAATCATGTTAACCGCATTCGGTATTATTTGACTATAGGGCAAGGCAATAGAGCAACAAAGACACAGGTCCTCATTCGTAAATAAATTAGTAAATCAACACCCAGAGGTTCACCCACTTGCAGAGTTACTCATTTCAGGAACTCATAAATGTTGCTGGGTTAGTCCTGGAAACTTGAGCCAGTCGCATCTTTTCAGACCACACATGGGAAAGGTGTTGCAGATTTCTTTTTTACACGTGAATGTTCTTGAATGGAAAAAAATACGCTCAAGTGCACTTGTTATCTTTTATGTTTTTTTCCCTGTAGGGAAACCCATATATTTACATCACCAACATTTTTGGAAATTGTTTCAACACTGTCCCTCTTGGATAGGGATTTATCACGGCCATTGATATAAGTGTATGCGGTATCGTTTCCCGGGTGGGAAGGAGTTGGAAAATGATTTATAAATTGCTTGTGGGTGTGCTTAAATTTCTACAGCCCACTGGAGTAGATTTAGCCGCACGCATGAAAAACTCTTGAGTGAGTAAAACCATATCCGAGGGCAAAACCAACTTCTCAGATTTTGAAAATTCTGCATGCATTTTTCGCAAGAACTTACTTTAGCACCGATAGAAAACTGTAGATAAGTAACTAATAGGGATGAAAAAACACTCTTCGGATTGAAAGGATTTTGTTCACACACACTTAGTTGGATTTTTTGTTGTGATGGGGTTAAATGAAGTGAACTAAATGTTAATCTTTAGTAACTGAAATAAAAGCAGTGCAGTGAGAGTATGTGAATAAAAATGCAAATCTTATTTTATCTAAATAGCCAGGGCAAAGGACCATGACTGGCTTTGATATTCTGAATTCTCGAATCTTAAATGAATCCACATTTAACAATTCCTCGGGGACAATCCAAGGATTCTTCTAAGGTGTTGTGAAATCAAGCAAGCGATGAAATGGGGGGAGTTGTTGAATGGATAGCTGAAACAAAAGATTAAATCCATGGGTTATAAAAATACAACTGTATATTTTATTCGCGGACCTTTCAGAATAAGTTAGAAAAACAGAGTTGTACTTGCATAATATTGGCCTTAACAGAGATGTGTAGAAAGGACACTTAAGTCAGAAGGCATGGTAATCTGATTAAAGTATAAATGGTGTGCAATGTTACATTTTAGGTGGGTTCGCCCATTGTGGAAAGGACAGCATACTCACTTAAGATTGTCGTGGCTCACATCGGGCCCTTTTGATATATTTCCTAAATGCATCGGCATATGATTGGGTGCATAAGTGGCTAATTTTGGATATTAAAGGGCTAACTTCCAAAAGATTGACGTATCTGAATAGATTTGGTGTGACCAGCCAGGTCGGAATTATAACCGGGGATTAGGCATTGATTTACTCTCTATAACGATACAGCCCTGAAGAAGTCTAGGGTTTTACACCCTTATGACAAAACACGTATTGGCTAGACTTTGTGGTTTCTCTTGAAGAAAGAATTAAGAAAAATACGTCCAGAGACAAAATTTGCTTACACTTTTTTGATTTTGATGAACTTTCAAACTACACAGAAGCCTGTGCACAAGAACTAACATTAGAGGTATGTATATACCGTTAGACGAATGCAAACAGAACAAGCATTGGCAAAGCATTATGATACGGTAGACACTGGCCTTCTCATTTCTTTTTAACTTTGGACAACGTTACATTGGCAAAGCCAATAGGTCTTGCCTATGTGAGCTCTTTGGCATTGTGAATGTTTTTCTTAGCCATTTTGTACAGCAGCACATCTGTTGTGCAGCATGTCGGAAAGTAAGAAAAACAAGCATTGGTAATGCATCGATTTCGCCTATATAATTAATAAAGAACTGTTTTCATCAATCATCGTCCCGTAGAAGGAAAGAGCTCCTTGACAGATAACACGGGAGTAGAGGGGATGTGGTGCAGTGCCCAGAGCTGCTGACTCGAGAGCTGGGGATCCCGGTTCGAGTCTCGGTGGCTGCCCGTAACATCCTGTGATTCTATGCAAATCACTTAATCTCTCCAAATTGTTATATAAATATGCCGCAAGAGTAATAGGCAAAAATTTATGGAAATATAGTTCCACCAAAACGGATGTTAACAGTATTTCAGCGGTGGGACACTGATAAGAGAAGCAGACGAGGAACACGCATTGGTAAATGCAGGAAATTATGCTACAACCAATAGAAATGAAGGAAAGGTAAGTGGCACGCTCAGGAACAATTGAGAAGCCAGGAAAGAGAGGAGGCGGGATGTAAGTCCCTTTTAAGTTTATATTGAAAATAATAGATTTCTCAAGCACAGCGCAAGAACTGTGCATGCGAAACCTAAAAAGCACTATGATAGGGTAAACACTGGCCGCCTCATTTTTCAACCGCTTTGCACAGCAGCTGCACTGCTGGACAACATGGCATAAAGGTTGACAAAAGCTCTGTTATTTGACTTTGACAGTTTTTTTAAAGCTATGTTGTACAGCAGTGTGGCTGCTGTGCAGTGTTGTTGAAAGTTAAAAAAAAGGTGCTGTGACTCAGCCAATGTTGACCACGTCATGGTGCTTTTTTAGGTCTCGCCTGACCCAGCGCATGCGCTGGTCTGGCGAGACTTATTGAGAGGGCTCCAAAAAGTGCTACCAGGCCAGCCTAGAACTACAGTGCATGTGCGCGGGCGTGTGCGCCGCTTTTACCGCGATTACTTTCACTTTCGCGGCCGCACGGCCGCTTTGATATTTGATAGCGATTGCGGTCACTTTTGCGGCCGCACGGCCGCTTGGCATAGCCAATAGGTCTCACTTTTGGGACCTTATAAGTATTTAGTTATGCAACTGTTGCATGGCTAAACACTTATAAGGTCCCAAAGGCGAGACCTATTGGCTATGCCAATGCTTGTTTTTTTTTACTTTCAGCCGTGTTGCTGTGCAAAATGGCTAAATAATATGTCTCGCAACAGGCAGCAGTTGCCCTGTGGAAAAACAGCCCCTGCTACTTAAATAGGCATATGTGACCTTTGAAATCCTGTACATATTCTATGAGCATTCACCAGAGGCAGCCCCCCCCCCCCCCCCCCCCATTACGGTAGAGGAGCATCGCCCAGGTGCTGCCAGTGCAATGCAGCAAAAATGAAAAATAAAACGGTAATAAAATGAATTACACGAGCAGTGTTTTGTGGCGGGCTGCTGCTGACTGGCAGTAGGGGAGTGGTGCTCACTCCACCAGTTTACACTGCGCAAGTCACTTTGGCCGGCCATTTTGCGACGGCCAGGCTGACATGTGCACTGTACACCTCTCCACCTAGCTGTCTCAGACAGCTGGGTGGGGAGCAGGCACAGGCCTCCTGTGCCTGCTGGAGAGTCGAGGCAGCCCCTTCCAGCCAATCCTGACCCTGCTGTCATGCTGCTCATCTGCAGCATGAGAGCAGCGTCGGGATTTGCAGAAGGGGGTTGCCTGAGGCTTCATGAGGTGTGCCTTCGAGCTGACTGCAGAAGAAAGAAGAAAATACGGAGTAAAGCGCGGCTAAGTACATTTTTTTTTAATTATCCCTTTTCCCCCCCAGGGTTTGTCTGTCGCCCCCCACACCCCTCCAGTGTGCAGGGTCACGTCCTGCCACTACATTGCACTGGCTTTTTAGTACACAGTTGTTGAATACATCCCTGCAACAGCGTCAGAGATGACGCAAACTGTTTTATAAAACTAGAAAAGGCACCCACTTAACTAAAGAGCCGTGACTTGTTAAAGTGACACAGTTCCCAAGTACGTAGGAACCTCACTGCAGAGTCACCACTACAATCGGGCCTGAATGGGTGGGCTTTGAGGGCAGACTAGCATGTCAGAGGGGATGGCTGGACTTAAAGGTTGATCGGGAAAGCAGTTCAGTGGCCTGGACCTGGATCAGGGTGGGTTAGACAAGCCTGTGCCTGAGGTCTCATATCACTCCAGCAAGCGCAGGGTTACCAGATGCCCTGAGATGGAGGTCAACTATGCAAGAAGGTCAAAATTAATTCATTATGGGGATAAAAAATCTGAGTCATCCGCCTAAATTGAGTTGTGTTGTGAATGAGACCAGAAACTGAAATGTCACCTGCCAAGATAATGCAAAAGGTTGAGAGGTACGGAATGACTCCTGTCCAGGTGAAAGTTTGAGAGGCATGTATTGGCTCCTGTTGATTTGTAAAAAAAAGAAAATACCAACATCAGGCACGACTCACCTTGACGGATTCCTGCCTGGACAGTTCTCTCCTGTGACCTTGTAGATGTTACTGTCCAGTGACCACCCGGGAGAGAGGCAGAGATAAACTCCAGTCAGGAGGAGGGTATAAATAACTCAGTGTCGGCGTGAAAATGTCTGTATTGCGGGAAAGCGGGACATTTTCTTAGGACTTGCCCTACCAAGCCCTTGCAGACAAAGAGGGCGGAAAACTAGGAAGCCCGGAGCCCTGTGAGACGAGGACTCCGGATTATTCTGGTTTGAGTGTCTCTTCTTCCGACCCGAATACGACTTCTTCTGGTCATTTCTTTGTTCCTGCTGAATTGTTCTGGGAGCAAGGAAAGGCCAAGATTCAAATCATGATTGATTCAGGAGCTTCTGTGAATTTTATGGATAGGGTGTGGGCTCAGGAACAGCACATTCAAACATGAGATAAAGGTTATGGAGAGACAGTAACAACCATTGATGGGAGTGTATTAAAATCAGGGCCCATCACACACAAGACAGAGTCCATAAAAGTTCTTCTCGAACCAGATCATGTGGAGCTGATAGAATTCGATCTGATTCAGTCTCCTCAGTTTCCGATTTTATTGGGCCTACCTTGGTTGCGGTTCCACAATCCCCTCATTGATTGGCATAAGGCGACATTACAGTTTAGACCTGAGTGCTGCAAGGCGCATACCCTAGCTTCCAGTCAGGTTATCAACGAGAAGGAAAACGAGGAAAGAGAAGTGCTGCCTGAGGTTTATCAAGACCTAAAATCTATTTTTGATCCAAAAGAAGCCACCTCTTTACCTCCTCACAGACCGTATGATTGTAGAGTAGATTTACAAGCAGGTGCCAAAATACCCTGCAGTAGGGTGTACTCTCTGACTGAGAAGGAAAATCCTTACCTGCGGGAATATCTGGACACTATGCTGGATCTGGGTTTTATTCGCCCGTCCAAATCTCCTGCTTCCTCACCTCTGTTTTTCATACCCAAACGCGAGGGTGGTCTACGCTGTTGCATAGACTATAGAGCCTTAAACAAGATAACAATCAAGAACCGATACCCTCTCCCACTCATCTCCTCTCTCTTTGATAGAGTAAAAGACGCTCAAGTGTTCACGAAGCTGGACTTGAGGGGGGCGTACCATTTGGTACGGGTTGTAGAGGGAGATGAGTGGAAGACTGCTTTTTGTACTAAGTACGGGCTTTTTGAGTATCTTGTAATGCCCTTTGGGCTTTGTAATGCCCCCTCAGCGTTTCAGTTTTTTATCAATGAAGTACTGAAGGAAATGTTAGACAATTTTGTTATTGCATATATTGATGATTTGTTGATCTACTCCCCGTCTCTACAAGAACACATACCCCACGTAAGACAGGTATTGAAAAGCCTGCAAGACAATCATTTGTATTGTAAACTGGAGAAGTGTACGTTCCATGTGCAAACGGTCCCCTTTTTGGGTTTTATCATTTCACCCCAGGGGTTAAGTATGGATCCGGATAAAGTAGATGCCATTCATCGCTGGCCGGCTCCCCAGAAGGTAAAGGAGATACAAAGCTTCATTGGCATCGCCAACTTCTATAGGCGGTTCATTAAAGGATTTTCAGGGTTGGTTGCGCCTATCACAAGACTGTTAAAAAAGGGGGTTCCCTTTTTGTGGACAACTGAAGCTGACAAGGCGTTCAACGTTTTGAAGATGGCTTTCACCCAAGCTCCAGTGCTTCAACACCCAGATCCGGGTAGCCCGTTTGTGTTGGAAGCTGATGCCTCACAAGCAGCGGTAGGTGGGGTGCTATCTCAGGCAGACAAAACAACAGGGGAATTGCACCCAATGTTTTTTTTCCCCAAAAATTAACACCAGCTGAATTAAACTACGCTGTGGGGGACAAAGAACTATTGGCTATCAAAAAGACATTTGAGGAGTGGCGGCAGTATCTGTTGGGCGCAAGACACACAGTGACGGTGTATACGGAACACCGTAATTTACAGTTTTTGAAATCCGCCAAGGCTTTGTCCATGAGACAGTTACGATGGGCTCAATTTTTCATTGAGTATGATTTCACGATTCAATACCGGGCAGGTAGAAAGAATGGCAAGGCAGATGCCTTATCTCTGTTAGGGTTTTACCTTCCCGAAGAACAGGCGGAACCACCCCTTATCATACCTCAGAACAAAATCTTGGGAGGGACTTCAGAAGAAACTTTCCTCACAAAGGTCAAGACAGAGCAACAGACTGTGAGTGGACAAGAGTTAGTAGAGTCTGTGGAGCATATTTTTAAGGCAGGAATAGTTTACGTACATGGGGAATGGTTTTGACGACCTTAGATCTGCAAAAACAAGCGTTGGAATGGTGTCATTCACACCCCTTGGCCGGACATCCTGGGGTAAAGAAAACCATTGACCTCTTACAAAGGGGGTTTTGGTGGCCTACCTTAAGAAAGGATGCTGAGCATTACGTAAAAACATGCCATGTTTGCGCCCAAAGCAAGGTATCCCATCAAAACCCCGCAGGGTTGCTTCAACCATTGCCTACACCTCCTCTTCCGTTGCACACAGTGTCTCTAGATTTTATTGTTAAATTACCACCCACTTCTAAGGGACATACCACTCTGTTGGTGGTAGTGGACTTGTTTACGAAGACCGCACATTTCATCCCTCTAAAGGGTCTCCCTACTCCTGCAGAACTCGCCACTGTTTTCCTACAGCATGTGGTCAAATTACACGGTTTCCCCTCTGTCGTGATTTCGGACAGAGGCACCCAGTTCGTTTCCCGTTTCTGGAGGAATCTATGTTCCCATCTGCAAATTGACGTGAGACTGTCATCTAGTCACCACCCGCAAACTGATGGTCAGACTGAGAGGGTAAACCAATGTTTTGAACAGTATATACGAAGTCAATCATTACACTCACGTACAGAATGGGATAAGATGGTGTGGGTAGCAGAATTCGCGTACAATAACAGTCAACACACATCCACCAAGTACACCCCTTTCTTCTGTTCTTACGGTTTCCATTCTAAATCCTTTCTCTCTATCACTACTTCAGATTGCACCGCCCCGGCAGTCAGCGAGTTCATTCAGGACATTCAGAACATACATCAACTCACACAGAGCAACTTAAACCAAGCTAAGGCCAGCTACAAGACAGGGGCTGATCTACATCGGCAAGCAGAACCTTTGTATAAACCAGCAGATGAGGTATGGCTCTCTTCCAAATACATACCACTACGGGGTTCTTGTAAATTCAAGCCAAAGTTCCTTGGACCGTATAAAATCACAAGAATCATAAACCCAGTAGCTATGGAACTGAAGCTTCCTGTGACTTTCAAAGTGCACCCAGTGTTTCATGTATCTCTGTTAAAACCTGTGGAACCAGGTACCCGTCTTCCGGTAACTCCTGCTCCAGTGTTAGTGAACGGAGAAGAAGAATACGAAGTGGAAGCCATTGTTGACTCAAGAAGGAGTAGACGCCGTTTACAATATTTAATCCATTGGAAAGGTTACGGTATAGAAGAACGTACCTGGGAACCAGCCAGTCATGTACATGCCCCTCGATTGGTACGTCTGTTTCACAACAGACTCCCTCACAAGCCCAAACCTGTGGGGGGGGTTCTGGGGGGAGTGTACTGTCATGATTGCAGAAACCAGACAAGACGCCGGGATGGAATCCAACATGGCGATCAGCTATCGCGCATGCGCGACAGCGTCAGGCCAGTAGAAAAGCCTGACGTCCGGTAGTCTCAAGGCTTCGCGTTCTAGTGTTGCCCCGCAGGCTGTGCTTGCAACTTCCTGTTTCCTGTTTTGGACCTCGAACCCCCTACGCCCGTCGGCGTTTCGTATCTCGGACCTCGGACTTCGTACTGCCTACGCCTTTCGGCGTTCATGTATCTCTGACCCCTGTTTTCCAAACGGATTTGGTCCTGACTTAGCCGTTTACCATTCCCTACGGCTATTTAAACAGAGCTCTGTGTTTTTTCGGGAACACCACTGTTCTCTGGTCGTGTAATTCTCTACACGCGTGGTATTTAGTAATACCGCCAGCTCCCTTTTTTGAGGTTTATGCGGGTTTGTGGAGCGCTCCGCCCGCCTTGCCGGATTAATTCCCGTGGGCCGGCCAGGCTTATCCATTCCCGCCTCCACTCCCTGGGACTTTTACACATTTGCAAGAAGTGCTCCGCCCGCCTTGCCGGAATTGTTCCCGTAGGCCGGCCGGGCTTCTCCATCTGTGCCTCCAATTTAAAGGAACTCTGTCCTATTGGATATCTCCATTGCTCATAAGTCTTTTCACATTACTTCCCCCTACGGGGCCAATCCTGGAATACGCCTTCATCTCTACTCCCAGTATAGGATGGGCTAAAGAGAAAATCCCCTTCTACGGACCTGCTGGGACCCTGATACAACGAAGGACTCTTCCTGTATGAAAAGTCGGTAACGGGGCATTGGGTATTGGGGGTATTTGGTTGATGTCCATCTAATTTTTGCTCCTGTGTTTTAGGAATGGTACTCTTTGTAGATGAGAGGTGACTTCTCCAGGCTTCTGCGCTTTCCTCAAGTCTACTAAACTCGGTGCCTATCCTGTCTACTTCTTCAGAATCTCCTTCAGCAGTCGTCACTGTTCGGGAGCTAGGTATCCACTATTAGAGGACATTCCATTTAGGTGGGACAGGGGCTTAGTTTCACATTGCCTGTTAATACTTACTCTGTATTTTACTCTTGTAGATACACAGTTCCCTGATCTACAGAAGAGGTGAAGATGGCAGCTCCAGGGATTGTTACCCCTCTTTCCTTGTTTTGTTTCCCTTCTTTCCCCTATTACCTGTGTACTCTAGGGTTCGATAGAGGCATTAGGTGGTGGTGGAAGGTTGGGACCTAGCAACGACTTCCTGGAACTCCGTGGCGCTTCTGCAGAATTGTTCTCTGGTAAGATCCTTACACTCAGGGACCAAGAGAGACAGCAGCACAGCCTCCTTCTGAGTAAACACTATGAACAATAATAACCTGTCCTTCTCCTGCAAATGTACACAGTATGAACACAAATCAGGCTATGCACAGAGAAGGTTTGCTACGTTTTCATGCATGTGGGCAGACTATAGGCCACAATAACCAAGATCTGCTCAGTTAAAGCATGCCGGAAAACCCTCGCAACGCTCTCCTGTACATGCGCATAGTAGATGGTTTTGTTTAGAAGACATTGCCAGATAGTACACAGAGCCGACATTGTTCACTCTCGGAGATAGTAATCATAGAGAATACTTAGAGATGGAACCAGCGCTTAGTTCTGTCAGATGGGAGACACCCTTTTCCTTAAAAATGATGGCTGTAAATGAATGGAATGGTAAAAATTCTTTACTGGCAATGTTTGACTTTCCAATTGTGCACTTTGGAGATACATTACTGAATCAAATGGGTAAAAATCAAGCGTGGTGTGTGTTTTATCTAAGATGCTGAACACAAAATCCTCCCAAGATCTTTTTACCTTTAAAAAAAATAAGAAATACTTTCAGTGACATCACATGCGCTTCCCAGGCGACACCTAAAAATGCGGGAGATACTCGTTATCACATGCCTTTTGATTAAAGTCTGTTCTCGCCTGAGGTTGTCAAGCAGGTCCATGGTATAATGTTTATTATGCAGATATCTTCCATCACAGATCCCAATTTTGTTCAGGGAGAGGGCAACGCAGCCCTCCCCTTTTACTTTAAGTAGTTGCCCTGGGGGATGCGGTCCCCAGGGCCTAACAAGGCTCGAGAAGGGAGACCACGTGTCCTCTTCCCCTTTAATAAAAAACAACGGCCCTGGAGGATGGGGCCTCCAGGGACTAATAAGGATCGGGGTGGGGGCCATGCTCCCCCTCCCCTTTATTTTAAGTAGTGGCCCTGAGGAATGTGGTCCAGACCCTGCAGCCAACCCCCCGGCAACGTACAGCCAAAGGTTATGTAACGCAGGGGTTGAATTTATGTATCCTAATTAAATATTACTTTACGTTAAAAAAAATAGATATTCACTAAAAAAAAAGGTTAAAGTAACGTTATAGATAGTTGTGATAAAAAGATCTGTTTATGTTTTACAAAAAAACTTTAGAAATTCTCTGAAAAAAACAAAGGTCAAAGTAACATTATAGTTAGGTGTATTTGCCAATGACAACATTAACTCTTTGAACTACACAAACACACAGAAAGACACCAATTATAGTTATCAGTGTTAACTATAACTTGCGCCACCGCCATGCACTGCTTATGAACTCACATATTACATAACTCATGATATGTTCTATGACATCACTGATGGCATCTCAAATGATATAGTTGATGACATCACTGATGACATCATCCAACATGTGTGTTAATTTATTTTGTAGTTTACATAGCGGCGCTTAGCTACCATTGTACTTCTTTATCTAATTTTGTACAGCCCATGTCTAGCTAATGGATGTAAGTGTTTACAAAATGCATGTGATCCTAATACATCATAGCTGCATAGTTTTGCTTCAGACAATGGGCTATCGCTAACGTTTTCACCACAATATGAAGGCTGCAGGTAGTATGATCGTTAGCACCTTCAGATCTTGGGTATTTTAAGAAAATTGTGTCTTATTTTGACAGCTGTTACCTAGAGTGTACACTGTTCGTAGTAGATATTTTTGTAATATTCTCTGGTGTATTTTCTCATGAAAGTTTCACTGTTTGCAAACAGTGTGGTATAGACTAAACTTTTTCCATAGAATAAACAATGTTTATAGTATTCACTTCCCTACTCATATCAACTTAATTCATCAATGTATGCGTGGTGAGTGTCAGGGGTTTGATACACATAAAGACTGTCCATAGGTGGGCATTCATTTTGGAAAAGACGTTCAGTATTTTTAGGAACTTGGCTTTCTCTGAACAGTTATATAAAGATTGAACACCATACTCAGTGACGGGATCCCATATATCTGTGGTATATTGTTAATATGAACTATGCTACCTTAAAGTGTATGCTATAGGGTCAGTGTTGCACATAATGCATGCTTTTTATACCTGAGGAAGTTGTATCCGTGATTGCACTAATGATGCCTAATATACTCCTGAGCTATTTTCTACTTACTTTCAGGCCTCTGATGGCATACTAATTTATAGAGCAATATGCGGAAAAACAAAGCTTGGATGATGTTATTAGTGATGACATAATTGAGGTCATTTGAGATGTCATCAGTGATGCCATAAATGATCAAACTCAGAAGGGTATGCAGTTCCTAATAAGATGTGTTCATCTACTCAGGTCAGTCGAGTTCCACAGAGTCCACTAGGTGCGTGAGGCTGTAGAAACAAATGCCCTCAAACACCTGGATAGTTGTCATGCTTCATCATTGGGCTTTTGCTCCACGTTGGGACGTCGCTGAAATGCCCGACGGGCACCCTCAATGTGGGCTCTTTCCCAGAGATCTTTCATAAGCCGTTTGGTGAAGTGTGGGTGTGTGGGTCTAAGTGTAGATTGGTGTATTAGGTGTATAGGTGCAAATATGAGGTTCAAAATAGGACAGTGGGTACTCCTCAGGATAATTTTAAAGACTGAGTCCTCCTGCCTATGTTAAAATGTGTGGCACTATCTACTAGAATTTATTATCTAAGATAGCTATAGGTCGACATGTTTCAAGCCCAATTTAGTCAAGTCAATTCGTCTTTATTCAATCTTTGTATAGATCATAAAAGCACAAGATAAAACAATGCAATAAAATATTAATATCTATATACAAAATTCATTGTCACGTCATTATAATCCAATTAAAATATTACAAATAATTCAAAAAGAGTAGCTACAGTGCATAATCGGAATAACAGTTAAAATACATATTTTACTACTCTCTATAGATTTAGTCATAAAGATAATTTAGCAGCTTTTCTTCAGGACCAGTGTCACCTAATCTACATAGTGACTGGAGTTTCAATGTATAGATTCCTATGTCTACTCCCATTCACACGTACCTCTCTGGGAATCAACTTAAAAATCTATTTTGGCGATGACCTGTAGTGTAGAGACAATTAACATCATCAAATTACATTTACTTGTGACAAAGCTTGTAAAATGAGACACCAACGCATGCCTCACTTTGTTCTTTCATGCTCAATCTCTAATGTGTCCCATATACCACATGGAAAACATAGCATATATTATTGAAAATCCAACACACTCTGATAATCGCGGTA
The DNA here is from genome assembly GCF_964204655.1 of Triturus cristatus. NCBI lineage: Eukaryota > Metazoa > Chordata > Amphibia > Caudata > Salamandridae > Triturus > Triturus cristatus. The sequence goes on along the minus strand of NC_140593.1, from coordinate 443,523,584 downwards.
ACAACTCACCCAACTTGGGTATTGGTCAAGACTCCTCGAGTCGTGTGTGGCGGAACGCTAATTTGCATGCTGAAAAACATCAATGTTGAAACTCAGTAGACCTGTGTTTCACAACCTGCTGGAGAGTGGTAGAAGTTCACCCTCTCTCGTATGTTTACAGAAACCGGCAACGCCTTACTTACAGAATCCTGCGGACCAGCGCGCTGGTTGACCTACCCACGATGACAGACTTGGAAGTGCCGGGGTTGGTCTCCAGTATTTGCAATTTTTACCGATTGGTTAGACAGGAGCAGGAGTTCCTGATTGTGGAAAAGCCCAGATGTATCTACTAGAGCGGGGAGGTTAAACACAGGCACGGGTGTCTGTTTGTCATTTTGGACTTGAGGGGAAGTCTCTCTCTAGTGTAAATAAAAAAGTGGTGGCCATCTTATCAATGGTGTGGGCATCTGAAGAGTCAATGAAGACCGGTTCTTACTGATCAAGTTTTACAAAGTGTAAACGGTCGTAGGGACCGATAAGTGTTTATTAAATAATGTGAAGAAATGTATTGATTGGTTTTGTTTCTAAAAAAAAAAAACCTGTATCCATTATAGCAAGTTGTTGCCTGGGAAATATTTATGTTGTTCATTTCTTATTGCTGAAGGATCAAATATATCATATCTTATGCCATGGGATCTCATCATTGAGCCCAGAAGTGGAATAAAGACGAAATATCCATTGTTGTTCCCTTCTAAAAAAGGCTCTTTGGTTCATCTTTGGATGTGCTTCAAGCACAGTCCATAGTATGTCATCTGAGGTATGGCCCTCAGTGCATGCACTTCCTTACTGGGGGACATACCCAGATGACATACAATGGATCTAATAAACACTTATTGGTCCCTACGACCATTTACACTTTGTAAAACTTGACTATTCAGATCCCCACACCATTGTTTGTATTTCAGCCCCCAGGTGGGTCAGGTCCCAGTCAGTGCAGGACAGCTTTATTGAAATGATGCCTAAGCTGAAAACGAAGAGGGGGATTTATTTAAGGGGTTCATCTTACTCTCTACGTCTGACTGTTCATTTTTGTAGACCACCTCGTTGGGCCACGCCCTGAATACAGAAACCTGCAGGGTGGGAGCTACAAGACCAAGTTAGGAAAGGGAAGGTAAGTGCGGCATAGAGTGTCCTCGTCAGAAACATAAGTATGGATCTTAAGCCCTCTTCCCTTTGCATTTGTATATGTGTATAGTTACTGGTCTTTGTTTTACACTGATGTCTTATGTACTCAGCTTGTTTGTGTAATGTCACAGCTGCGCTCGTGTTTTCACCATTGTGTTTCCTGCCTATGTGATTTGCCAGCGTCGACAGCAGCAGCTCTGGGTTTGCTACAGTGTCCCCGGGAGAGGGGGCTGCTCCCTGGGAAGGGATGGGCAGCTCTTGGTGCTCTGGGGGTCCTGGGGCGGTGGGCTGGGGCCCTGAGGGGCCACTGCAACATGGGGAGGTGCGGACACAGGCACCACTTGATGCCCCCTGCTTTTTTCTGGGAGTCTGAGCTCAGTCAGCCAATGACAGAAGAATTAAACAAGCATTTACAATGCAATGGTCTCGGCAATATTATAGGTAGAGCTATTGGTATTGCTAATTTTTTTATTATTTTTGTATCCCTAAATAAATGGCATTGTCATTTCTATTGGCATTAGCTTTTTTTTGCATATGTGATACCTATTGCGTTAGCAGAGAGAGAGTGAGGTAGTGAGATAGAAAGAGTGAGGTATTGAAATAGAGAGTGAGGTAGTGATAGAGAGTGAGGTAGATAGAGAGTGAGGTAGTGAGATGGAGAGTGAGGTAGTGAAAGAGTGAGGTAGTGAGGGAGAGGGATGTTGTGAGGTAGTGATATATAAGCATAGTGATGTTGTGATGTAGTGAGTTAGTGAGAGAGGTAGTGAAAGAGAGAGTGAAAGTGAGTTAGTGAGATAGAAAGAGTGAGGTAGTGAGATAGAGAGTGATTGAGGTAGTGAGTGAGAGAGAGAGTGAAGTTGTGAGGATGTGAGCTGGAGAATGAGGTAGTGATGTTTTGAGAGAGAGAAGTTGTGAGGTAGTTAGATAGATAGTTACTGAGGGGCATTAGTACCACCGTGTAGAATCATTTGCTTCTGGAACACTATGTACAGTATTTCATTGTGCCCGAATCATGTAAAATAAAGTTACTATTTTAAAAAGAATACGCATTGGCTAGATATTGAATTATTAACCGGTATTAGTTGTTTATGGTGACCTTGTTCTCCAACCTCACACCACCTCCCAGACTAAGCTTGCAACTGCTCGGCTTCACTAACCTGAGGGCCAAGTGCTAAAGGGCTCAGTTTGGGATCCCGCAGTAAGAAGCCGCCCCAGGACACTAGTACTAAAAGGCTCTCAAACTCTCATTGAAACAACCGGAGCTCACTAACCTTGACGACTTTGGGACTCCAGAACCAGGCCCATAGAAGACAAGTGTTTAACAGGGCAGAGAGAGACGACTGGGATGGGCTCATTTAATGGCTTCTGCTCAAGACCTACGGACATCCCGGGGCAGGTACCTGCCCGTGCACTGCACACAGGGCAAACTGGGGTGACAGGTAGGGTCATTCAGTGCCTACAGGTCAACATCTGGGGACACCATGGTGCAGGTACCTGCCCGTGCACTGCACACAAGTGGGGTGTCAGGGGGATCATTCACTGGCGGCAGGGATCATTCCCTGGCGGCAGGTCAACACCTACAGACACCCCAGTACAGGTACCTGCCCGTGCACTGCACACAGGGTGGTTAAGGAGTAGTTTACTGGCTACAGGTCAACACCTGCGGACACCCCGGTGCAGGTACCCGCCCGTGCACTGCACACAGTTCTCCGCTGCCCCGTCTCCCTCATCCTCCATCTCTCTGCAGGCCCCTCATGCTCTCTCGACTTTCAGGGTTGGCTAAAAACAAAACCGATCGTGACGTTTGTACCTCTGGAATGCAAACAGTTCATCATTCTACACAATGGCGTGCAGTGGACAGGAGAGGGCTGGGGATTCCACGTGGTGTCTAGGCGGTTCCGAGCAGCAGGACGCCTGCCCACAGCCCTGCTCCTGCATCGCCCGCTACACCGTGATGGCTCTCTGAAATCTGATCCCTTGCGAGACATACGGACCCCAAACGTATCCTGCATGGGGCGGTGGATAGCACGGACTTTGGTTACCGCCGCCCCGTCATTTGTATTGTCTGAGCCCGTATCTGGATCATCTCCTGAACACGGTGAGCCCGCCTGCTATAATTCCCATTGCGCAGATATAGACCGGTCCCGGGGGCCTACCGCTGGTCAGTTCAGCACCCTCTAGGCATCACTCTGTCGCGGCAACACTCAGCTTAGCGAGGCACTTCCCATTGGGCACCCCAGCACCACCATCTCTGCAGCGCCTGGTCCGGAGCGTGGCGCCTGGCTTCTGTGATACTGGCTCGCCGTTACCATGAACCCTGCTGCCCCACGACAGACTGCTACCTGAGGATTGCTATTAGACGGGATCGGGGAATATCTTCAAGGCATTAGAGTAGGCGCCGCTGTTGGTTCTCGCGCCCTCCCACACTAGCGGCGTGGTCTGCGGCATACCTACAACATTGCCCTCGCCCTGCTCGGCCCCCGTGCCAAACCGCCGCCTTTCTCTGAGGCGAAGCAGAAATGCCTCGGAGAAACGCAGCGGCGGTTTCAGATTCGGGGGCGTGTTTCTTTTTCTCTCCTCTTGCCATTGGCTGGAGGAGAGAAAAACACGCCTGAGAAAGGGCGTGGCTAAAAAGTAGAAAGAACAGCAAGAACACGCCCCCGAATCTGAAAAAGACGGAGCCTATTTGGAGGGACGGCTCTCTCCTCCAATGGCTGGCCTCTGTTTAGGAAGCCAGCCAATGGAGGAGAGGCAAAAAGAGAGGCGGGCTAAGGAGCCACTCTAGAAAACATTAAATCTACGACTTCCGGTTCTGCCTTCGGCAGACCAGTAGTCCTCGCCCTAAAAATGATAAACTCAGGTTCCCATTTACGGCAGAATTGGGGCTCCAACCCTGAGGGGGTTCACCATTGTGAGGTACAAAGACGTGGTGTTTGTTGGTGTCTGGCAGCTGAGTCTTTTAATGTCTTTTTTAGAATATTTTGAGAGGAATAGTGTTTGGGGCACTATGAAATCATACTTGCTAAATATGTCCATTAATATATGAATAATGTAGGCATTGTCTAGCAGTTGCAGTGGTTAGTTTGTCACATGCGCACGTCTGTTTTTGAAGAAGGGAAAGAGTGTCCCTCTTAATTTTGAGAGGTGGGCTTCCCTCCCGAGTTTGTGGCACACACAGAGTTTCTGAAGTCGGACTGAGCCTCTGTGATGATTTGGGGCAGAACGATTTTCAATCTCTCCCTCTCATCTCTCTCCTCCACTTTTCTGCTTTACTCTGCTTCAACTTTTTAGTCCTTTTTATTCCTTTTTTCTGCTTTATTCTGCTTCCACTTTTTAGTCCTTTTATTCCTCTTTTCTGCTTTATTCTGCTTTCACTTTTTAGTCATTTGATTCCTCTTTTCCATTCCACCCGTTTTCCCCGCCGCTGTAGCCCCCGCGGCCCCTCCCCCCAGCACAACCAGTGTGACCGGCCCAATCCAGCTCCTCTCCCCACTCCCGCCTCCCAGCTGCCCAGCCCAGCCCTCCCCAACCAATACTTAATGGCAGGTGCGCCACTGGCGTGCCAAAGGCAAGCCTGTCTGCACCTGTCCGCAACCCGACCGCGACCAGCGCCAGGAACCCTGAACCTCAGCACCGCCAACGCTATGACCCAGCGGCACTCCACGCACTCAACCCAGGCCGCAACAACAACTGCAAGCTAGCATCAAAAGACGACACCCACGGACCCGTCAGCTGTCACCACTGCCGGCACACCTGCAGCACCACCAGGAACACTGATCCAGCACAACCCACCCACAAGAACACAACCAAACTGAAGATCCTGCAATGCAACCTCCTCAACGTCCAATCACTCCACAAACAAGCCACCGAAATCTGGGACCTCCTCGACAGCACCACCCTGGACGTAGCATTCATCACCGAAACATGGACCAACACCCCCTCAGGACCGGACATCGCCATCGCCATTCCCCAAGGATACAAGATCTCCAGGAAGGAAAGCCCCACCCGCCCAGGAGGAGGAATCGCCATTGTACACAAATCCACCCTCCGCCTGAGCACACTCCCCGACGAGCCCACAGACCTGATGGACCACTGCACTTCAAGATACTGGCCAGCCCTGCAACCTCTCTCCGGTGAACCCTCATCTACTGACCCCCTGGACCCCGCGGTTCATACTCCAACTCCATCACGGACATCATCTCCCCGCATGCCATCGCATCCACCAACTACACCCTGCTGGGAGACCTCAACTTCCACCTCGACAACCACTGGGCCCCAACACCACATTCCTCCTGGACAACCTCCACAACATTGGACTCCGCCAGATCGTGACCAAACCCATGCACACACATGACCCCCTCTTCAAAACAGGGAACTCCACCACTTTCAGCCACACCACCGAACTCCCATGGACAGACCACTGATGCGTCCATTTCACCTTCAGAACACCCATCATCCACAGACACCAGCACCTGCTCCCATGAAGAAACTGGACCAAAATCACCGACGACCAGCTCACCTCCTCACTCAGCAACTCCACCCCAACCATCGCGGCCCGAACTCTGCACAGATGGATCTCCGACAGCGCCAACACCATAGCCCCACTCAAGAAAAGCAACAACACGCCAAGAAAGCCAGATGGTTTACCACCGAACTTCGAGAGTCCAGATGCACGTGCTGCATGCTCGAAAAGGCCTGGAGGAACTCCAAATCCACAGAGGCCCACAACGAACTCAACGCCCACCACCAACTCATCAGAAAAATGAGTAAAAAAGCAACTGAAGACAGAATCTCCACACACGCACACAACAACTCTTCAGCATCATCAAGGAGTTCACCCAACCCACCAGTGAGTCTACTGACATCCGTGCCACACAAGCCCTCTGCGATAAACTCAGCACCTTCTTCCACCTCAAAATCAGGAACATTTACGAGAACTTCAACGAAGACAACCAACACACTGAACCCTCACCAGCCACCCGACACCCTGAAGCCAACGATTGACAACTGGACAGCCTCACCACCGAAGACACACTGAAGACAATCAAGTCAATCCACTCCGGGGCCACCACGGACCCCTGCCCCCACCACATCTTCAACACAGCACCCATGCTCCGCCACACCATCAACCACTCCCTGATGAACACCTCGTTTCCACTCCTGAAGAAGCCCTTGGCTGACCCCACCGACCTCAAGGACTACCGACCCATCTCCCTGCTCCCGTTCCCAGCGAAAGTCATTGAGAAAGCCATCAACAGCCAACTCGCCACCTTCATCGAAGAGCACAACATCCTCGACTCCTCCCAATCCAGCTTCAGAAAAAAATACAGCACAGAAACCACCCTCCTCGCCGCAATAGACGACATCCGCTCCCTACTGGACAGAGGAGAATCAGTAGACCTCATCCTCCTCAACCTCTCAGCAGCATTCGACACAGTCTCTCACCACACCCTAATACGCAGACTCCACGATGCAGGGATCTGGGACAAGGCCCTCGACTGGATCCACTTCTTCCTCTCTAGCAGAACGCAGCGGGTCAGACACCCCCCTTTCCTCTTGGACCCTACACCTACCACCTGCGGAGTCCCCCAGGGGTCCTCCCTCAGGCCCACGCTCTTCAACGTCTACATGTCTCCGCTTGCCCTCATCGTCAGAACCTACGGGCTCAACATTGTGTCATACTCAGACGACACCCAATTCATCCTCTCCTTATCCAACGAACACAACACCGCCAGACAAAACTTTCAAGAAGGCATGGAAGCCGCCACCAAATGGATGAAAAGCAGCTGCCTACAACTCAACACCGAAAAAACAGAAGTACTCATCTTGGGCCTAAACCCCGACACCTTGAACGACACATGGTGGCCCCCTGCCCTCAGAAGACCACCCACCCCCACGGACCACGCACGCAACCTTGGAATCAACCTGGACTCCGAGCTCAAAATGCACAGCCAGATCAACTCCGTCGCATCCTCCTGCTTCCACCATTTTGTTCTGGACAATTTGTAATTTACACCAGGATTTACAAGTTTATTTCTGCCCGTTAATCTTCTACCATTAAATCTGATAATAACAACACTGCTGTTTACAACACCTCAAATGGCGCTTTGAAGCGCTATATTGAAATAGGTTAGCATGACCATCACATTCAGCCCAGGTGTAGACCGATGCTGCTTGAGCCATTTCCTAGAAGGGGATGAACAGGTGACCAGACTCCAGTATGTACATAGATTGTTGACAGTTATCAGATTGAACACACCGCAATATGTGCAACCACTTCATCCATATTTTTCTTCTTTGCACACATCATAATTCAATAGAGGCCCTACTGTTGCACTTCGTGCCTGCAAGCACAGCATTTGTTCAAGCAATTCAAGGAGGACCGCGTAGGTGAGGGCTCCAGCTGTCCTGGGGCATGTAGGGGCTTCTCCATGATGAATATTAATAATAATAATAATACATTTTATATAGCGCTTGATACTGCAGTGTGCTGTGTTTAAGGGCTGTAAATAGCATATATTTCTATGAGGTTTGCCATCCGCGCAAGAATGATGGACGGAGTTCGTTTTGCCTGGGTGGAAAATCGTGATCAGCCACATAGATGTCAGTGGCTAGCGCCTAAATCGCAGTCGTGTTGACCGTCTAGGCACTATCATACATTTAACAGTCAGTCTCTCCTGGATGCTCATCCTCTGCACCCCGAGTCATGCGCTTCCATAATAGCTCCTGTTTCACCAATTGGATGCTGACTCTGAGATGAGGGCAGGACTGATGTACACATTGTTGTTTCCAGTTCACAATTAGAACATATGTGTCATTTGTGCTTTTAATGTTTTTAAAATGTATGTTTAATCTGGGTGCGGTTGAAAGGTTTAGCCGAGGTTGTCAAGGTAGCCACTAACTTGCACAGGTTACTCGATATTGCGATCAAAGCCGCGAGCGTCTGACAGGAGGAAAGTAAAAGTAAGCGGAACCCATGAACGTAAACTATCTTTATAACTGGGGTAACATTGCACCTTGAAAATGTTCCTACTTTTTTTATGATGCGAATGCGCCTAGATGCCTGAGCCGGGAGAGCCGGGGTCTAGAGGCTGGAAGTGTGCCTCCCCGTTTCCTCCTGCAATGGTGGGTGTAGTCAACATCCAAACACATTGTTATATTTTTTTAACAAACAAGGGGGTGTTATTTATTCTGTCAGGTTATTTCTGAGCGCTCTATTTATTCACGTTCTCGTGTAAGCTTGAATATATCAGAAACGGTGCCACAGGAGAGGGAAAAATTACCCCTAAACCCTCTAGTAGTGGGCCACAGGCCCACTTGTACAAACAGGACAAGATTGGATATGGGGACCTGGAGGAGGCAGATTTCATGATTACATACTATACTGGGGGCGCTACATTGATGATTGTCTGATGATTTGGACGGGCACCCCAGAGAGTTTGACAGAATTCCTCACATACCTTAATTCAAACAATTTACACATGCAGTTCACACAGGTCTCGAGTGACACATGTATCACATTTCTGGACATTGAGATTCTTATCAAAGACAACAATTTACATACCAAACTGTACAGGAAAGACACCGCGTGTAATGCAATTTTACACGCTAGCAGTGCACATCCACCACACCAAATCAATGCCATTCCCTTCGGGGAATTTACTAGGGCTAGACCCAATTGTAGTATTGACACAGATTTTGAATGTTGCCTACACGACATGGGAACTAGATTTACCCAAAGGGGCTACCACAAATCCACTATACAAAGAGCAGAGAATAGAATCAGGAACATAGACCGAATTAATACCATCTTAGATAAGGAGAAGAAACCTACGGACACAGTAGTCAGATTGATCACTAACTTTGATGACTACAGAAAGGCTCTCTCTAAGAGCATGCAGAAACACTGGCATATTCTTACCAACGATTCCTCTCTAGCGAAATCTGTCTGTAACAAACCACAGATCACTTACCGCAGGGGTAAAACACTACGCACCCGCCTCAGTCCCAGCTACACTCATAACGTAACCCCAGGCACTTGGCTGACCACACGGTCTAATGGCTTTTTCAAATGCGGCTTCTGTGGTATATGCAGATAGGCAGAAGACAAAAAGAAGATGTTTAAAGGCCCTAACAAGACATATGATATAAGAGTTAACATAAACTGTAATAGTAAATATGTGGTTTATGTACTAGAATGCACTTGTGGTGGTAAATATGTAGGCAGTACCATAAAGAGCTTAAAAGAAAGAATTGGGGAACATGTTAGAGCTCTAAAACACAAGGATTCGAGATACCCCATGGCAATACACATTTGGGAGTGTCCCACACAGGACCCAAGTAAGAGGTTCAAATTTTATGGTATAGATATTTGCAAACAGAACCCCAGAGGGGGCAATAGGGAGCTTAATTTGAGAAAGCTTGAAGCTTTTTGGATCATGCGCTTGCGTACCCATGACCTAGGTTTTAATAGTGACAACGAGATGCACTATTTCCTAGGAGATTGAACACCTATATTCACGAGTAGCTTTACTTAGGGTTCCGATATGGCATGCCTTTTGAAAGGGTTTGACTACTCTAACAATAGGAACGGGGCGAAATGTATCAACTTGAGTTTTTTCTCATTACATGCACATAGGATGTGTTCCTTTTGTACGTATACTTTCACCTCAAAGGGACTTGGAGTTACCAAAATTAATAATCTATGGTTATTCTCAAAATGGGCTAAATGGATTTTCATGCTCAATATGTGTGTATGTTTGTACATTTAACTTGTGGTCTTGAATTCTTTCTGTACTAATATGCCTACCTCAAAAGACCGAGAGATAACAGAATCAACAATCTATGGTTACTGTCAGAATGGGCTAAGTCGTTATTCTTGCCCAATATATTTGTATGTTTGTATATTGAACCTCCAGCAAGTCTAAAGGATTCATGTATTTCGCATTCGATATGTGTGTATATGCCGATAACACTGTATACTCTACGCTGTAGACCCTTATTAATATCTCGCAGGATTTTCCGTAGGCATACGTACTGTTTAATGACTCTGCTCACTGTGTTATATATAGTATAATTATACTATATTTTCGTTGCCTTGTTTGCTCCGCTTTCTAATGATTGTAATGATGTCTACTTATTTTGGCGGATTTCCGTTTTACTACTTGTTTTAATACCTCGTCTTGCTTTTCCTGTGTGTATTATATCGTTCTCGCTTTTCACTTATATATTGGAATAACTGAAATCTTAAGTTGATGCCTCTTGACAAACACCGGGATGCGATGCACTATACCTCACGCATGCGCACTGTTAATGTACTATATTCCACACGTTCTAGTGTTTCTACCGGCTTCCGCGTTATTAAGCACTTCCGGGTATGCGCACGGTGCAAACACACAACCACACGCGGAGAGAATCAGGCTGTGATTCTTTGATGTACTCGTCTTAGGTAAGATTTAGCCTTCTCTTTACATAGTCACCTGTCTGGATACACTTCTTAGGCAGTTTAGTTTACGACTGAGTGGTTCACATAAATTATATATTTTTTACAGATTCGAGGTGATTTAAATCGGCATTTCTTGGACGGCCGTATCTTTCGGACCAATTGTTCTCTACACTTTCTTCTTAGAACGTTCCCGGTCCACATAATTGTTAAGACCTACTGGGTCGGAATTATCACCAGGTTTGAGGTAAGCCTGGCTGTAGAATTATATTCTGGTGACACAGATATACATTTCTCATGCAATGGTTTCTGATACTTATGGTTATGTGTGTCTTTAAGGCTATTTGATGTTCTCCTATACTCACAGGTCTGATATATTCACCACATATATAGAAGGTAGGGGTTTTATAAACCGCTCGCACGTTTACTCTTTTGTGTGGGGCATTGAAAGTAGCTTTTAACCTTTTCACGTCGTGAATTATAGTCGAGGCACAGTAATATAGGGTGCTTCTTCTCACTTTTATAGTATACGACTGGCTTACACAAGCTCTATTCACATATACACGTCTTCATATGTGTATTCCGATTCTCACCTTGTGACTCCAATGTATTTTGTAGTTTTGCAACTTCATGCATGCCGGACCTTGCACACTTTCTCGGTTTTTTGTCAAGATTCTTCAAACTTTCGTTCAACTTCACTGTGTTTTACAGACTGGGTTCCCATTACAACCCAACACAATTGATTAAAATTTTCGTTCAACTTCACTGTGTTTTACAGACTGGGTTCTCATTACAACCCAACTCAATTGATTCCCCATTAGGGTATAATTACGTTTTAACTGGTGACTTTCCCTACCTTTCCACGGTTGAACACTTAAGGGTTTGCATGTTTGAAGCGTAATACAAATTGTACCTGTTGTGATACGTACTTTATGTATGTTTTCTCACCAGCCCTGAAGAAGTCTGGGGTTTTGTGCCCCTTGACGAAACACGTGTTGGCTGGCTGGAATATCCAAACTCCACATAAGCAGAAAGACTGAATTTAATCTTGTATCCTGTGGTCCCTCGCTTTCTTCAGTTGCTTTGTTCATTGAATGATTTTTGATATAATATGCTATTACGCATTATACACTGAACGTAACGTGTGCACAGTTTGTATCCACATTGTTATATTTAATGTTTGGCTTTATATAGCGCCATGTGAGAGACTGCTTTATTTCCTGGTGTTTCGCTTGTGCGCTAAACATGTACACCTACAAGCCCTTTTATTGTGAGAGACTATTTTGTTTTAGTCAGGCAAACCCTGAAAAATGACCCACGCCCCATAGCATATCGCTATCATTTATTTATTTTCTTTCAGGGGGTGCTCGAGGAGGCAGTCAGTAGCTGAGGAGGGTAAGGGGGGTGCTCTGTTGGGGCGGTAGACTATGCGCTTTTCAAGCAGGCCTTTCGTGTCCCACTCCTGCTACCTCATTTTGAACATTGCTATTCCTGGAAACACCTTTTACCTAATTACTGCCAAATAATGTTTGACCAACACCAGTAGCGCTTAGAAATGTACTGCACACCAGCGTAAGGAGTCCTTTAAAAATAATTACAATTCAGGAACTTGTTCTCATTGGATGCGGCTAGAGGCGTGATGATGGTTTTGGTGGTGATGTGCAGACTGCTCCTTTCCAAACATCACTGGCCTGCAACAAACACAATACCTTGTTTGAGTTACAGATGTTTGTTTGTAAAGCACTGTGTTTACGCACGATCAGCTTGCCACTAGAAACCAATTAGAAGCCTAAACCAGGTTCAGCAGAAAATATTCATCGAAATGTTTCCAGAATTGAAGATGATGGCCCCCAAAATAGGAAAAGCCCTAAATCTTGACCTACTTGCTCTTTCCTTGTAACATAGGAAGGGTGCAACATGTACCTGCTTCATGAGCCTACAGAGAAAGAAGGGAAATAAGGAGGACGCGAATGAAGGAGATGAGATACATAAAGTCACTCACACACCCACTCACAGACCCATACCGCCGCTTAGACACCCACTCACACACCTATATAGTCACTCACACACCCACAAAACCACTTACACACCCACTCCCAGACCTATACAGCCACACTCACATCCACTCACAGACCCAGACAGTCATTCACACACCCACTCTCAAAGGTTACAGCTAATACTTAGGAAATAACATTTAAAAAAAAGGTTACAGGGACGTTATAGTTAGGAAATAACATAAAAACATAGAAATTCACTGAAAAAAACCAAAGGTTACAGGGACATTATAGTTAGGAAATAGAATTTAAATTTTTTTTGAAATTCACTCAAAAAACAATGGCTACTGGCATGTTATAGTTAGGAAATTTAAAATTTTAAAAACCTATGAAATTCACTGAAAAAACAAAGGTTACAGGGACTGTATAGTTAGTTAGGCTCAAATTTCACTTGTACAAAACAATAGAAATTCAGCAGTTATAGTTACCTGAGCTAAATATACCTTACAATCCTTTTTTTGTGAAAAGGTAGGACCATGTTTCCACAGAAAAAGTGTTTTTTGACTTGCCTGTATCTTTGGCGCCGTTTAACACATTTTCACAAAATGTCCCCAAAAAAGTGCACCAGTGATTCTGGTTGCACATGAAAAGTTTCAGGTTGATCCGTGAAGCGCGGGCCAAGAAAAAGGGTGGGTCAAAAAAGTGCATTGCCCATGTTAATTCCCATAGAGATTTTAGGCACGACTAGAGTCCGAACCGCTGGACATAAATACACCAAATTTGGCTCTTGGCCCTGAAAGAGTGCTTTTTGTTATCTGGTGTAAATCGATGCAGTAGTTTTGGGCTTATTAAAAGAAATCCAAATTTGGATATATAGAGACGCGGATCCTCAGAGGAGGATCTCAGAGGAGGATCCGAGAGTACCCGTGCTGATATCCGATTGGCTGCCAACACCACAAAGTGTTGGCAGCCATCTTGGGACTCAATTTCAGCAAAACCACCAAAAAACATTAAAAATAAGAAAAGGGGGCAGGGTAGGTATACCCTGACCCTCTAGGTCTGGTCCTGGAGTGCCCCTGGGGCCACGCCAGGACAAAAACATGCTTAAAAAAATATTTTGCAGCAATCATGACAGAGTAACAAATCTGCAGCAAAATTTAAAAAAGAAAAAAGCCTGGTATCTCACGCTTGTTTTAAAAAAGTCCCCCGGTGGGCCATGTCCCAGGTGCATGTGCACATATTAAAAAAAATAAAGGAGGGGCTGCACGGCCCCCCTCCTACGGCTGTTTTTGGCCCTGGGGAACACCATCTCCCCATGGCTTTATTTAAATTTTAGAGAGGGACTACGTGTACCCTCCTCCATGGGTATTATTGAGCCCCAGGAACCACCATCTCCCGAGGGCTTTTTTAACATAATGCAGGGGGGCCGCGCGGACACCCTCCAAGAGCTTCAATATGCCCCAGGGATAAAGAAATAGTAATGGGGGCTGCGCAGACCCCTAAGCCTCAGGGACCACCACCTTCCAGGGTCCAAATAATTTCAAGAACTGGGAGGGGGGCCGCTCGGCTCCCGCTCCTGGGCTATTAATAGACCCAGGGATCACCACCTTCCCGGGGCCGGCCTGTGAAAACTAAAGGAGGGAGGCTGCCTGGTCCTCCTCCCAGAGCCATTAAGGGCCCTGGGCCAGCTCCTGCTATGTCCTGGGTGCCCATCCCGGGATATAGCAGTGTGCTTTCCAGCAAAGCGAGAGGAAAACACAACTCTACTCCCAGGAAGCGGGAACTGTCAAACCGCTTCCGCTTGCTAGGAGCGGAGTTTTCATCTGTTTCCCTGTCCACTGTCAACAGATGAAAGATTGCTCCTGCACGCAGGGAGCTGCATTTCTAGCAGATCCCTGCTGGAAGGAGCAATGGCAAGTCCCGGAGAAGGTGGGACCGAGCCCCGGGGGAGTGGGTCCCCGGGGCCGAAACTGGCTCGGGGAGGGGGGCCCTCTCTCTTTGAATTATGTCTGGGTCACGGGGATGGTGTCCACGTGGCCAAAATCGGCCCGGTGAAAAAAATGAACTTTTTGTGCATTGGGAAAGCAAAGCAAGTGTGTTTCCTCTGGTATTCCATGTTGTAAAACAATCTGGAATCCTTAATGGAGGTGAATGCATTGTTGATCTTTTGGAGCGCAATCTGATCTCGGGTGACTGTGACAGGTGATTTCTTTCTCGTCGTCTCCTGGTGAGAGCAGAGTCCATGACTTTTCCTTTTAATTACCCTGAGTACACAAATGCCCCAAATCCTCTGCAAACTCCTCCCGTTTGGCAATGCCCTGTTTTCCTTAGTAGCATGCAAAGGTCTTCCTGCCTTTTCCCATGTTGATGGACAGCTTAACAAAAGACCCGAGCGTGTTTCCAGACAATTTTGGCAAATCGTTATTGATGCAGAGGAATACAAGGACATCTCCACCAAACAAAGAAGCACTTACTTCATTTAGTTAAGAGGAAGTATCCCTGTCTGGTGGAGATTCACCTCTTTGTAGTCTTGTCAACTTCTCTTGAAAAGGAAAAATCGCATTACAAAATTACATGCACACAAGCTCACTGGAAACATTACCTCCTAGTCTTTTGTACAGCTGTAGTGCAGAATATGCACAAGACATTTACCCAACGAGGTAGCACTTACTAATTAACCACATGAAAGTACTCCAGTTGGGTAGAAGTTTTCAGCATAACTGGCGAATCTTTTTGGAAAAAATGAGGTTTAATTCTGGCCCTGGTGCCGATTTCACATCGCCATAAGTTGGCAGGGTATGCTCAGACGTGAGTCCCTTGCTCACTTTGCCACTGGATTCAAGCAAGCCTGGCTGAAGACGGCTGAAATACCAGAAACCGGTCCTAGGAAGCTTGTTTCCGTCCAGGGAAGGCATGGCTTGGCAGTTCGGGCTGGACTGTTCCCATGAGGCACATGGTCAGACTGATTTGCATATGGCCATGTCTGAACTGGGGTGGCAGAGTGGGCTAAAGAACGGTGATGGATCAAACCCAGATCTGTTGACTGGGTGTGAGTGTTTGATTGGTTCTGATGCTCCGTCCATCACCACCCCCTTTTGTACTACAAATACAAACATAGCAGGTGCCCCAGTTGAAGCTCTACTTAAGTAAAGCAAAAACGATCCTAACTTCTTGGGCTTGACAAAGCAAGTGGGTTCCGACTCGTATTCTATGTTGAAAAACGATGTGAAATGCTTAATAGATGTGAATTAATCATTGATCTATTGGAACACACTCAAACGCCTAGTGACTGTGATGAGTTGTTTCTTTCTTGTCATCTCCTGGTGAGAACAGAGTCCATGGTTCTATCTTTTAAATACCCTAAGTATGCCAAATACCCAAAATGCATGACACCACTCACACACCCATGTCATTTGAGATGTCATCAGTGATGTCACTGACCATGTCATGAGTGTTGTAATATATGAGGTCATAAGCGGTGCATTGTATGGTAATAACTTATTGCTAGCTCAGGTAACTATAACTGCTGAATTTCATTGGTTTTGTTTGAGTGAAATCTGAGCCTAACTATAACGTTTCTGTAACCTTTGTTTTTTCAGTGAAGTTCTAAGATTTTTTTATTCTATTTCCTAACTATAATGTCCCTGTAACCTTTGTTTTTTTTGTGAATAATTTACACACACAAAACCATAGAAATACAGGAGTTATAGAGTTATCTCAAGTAACTATAACTCGTGTCCTAAAGTAACTATAACTCGCGCCCCCGCCATGCACAGTTTTCTCATCAATATTTTCGTAGCAAATCATGCAGTGACATTATCAATGATGTCATAGAAGATTTTATGAGTGATGTGATATGTGAAGTAATTAGCAGTTCATGGCGACTTATAGTTACCTTAGGGCATGAGTTATAGTTACTTGAGATAACTCTAACTATAACTGCTGAATTTCTATGGTTTTGTGGGTGTAAAATGTGAGGATAACTATAACGTCCCTAACTATGTTTTTTTATTTTATTTCCTAACTATAACATCTCTGTTACCTTTGTTTTTTTTCAGTGAATTTCTATGATTTTTTAATGGTATTTCCCAACTATAATGTCCCTGTAAACATTGTTTTTTTCATTGAATTTCTAGTTGTTTTTTAACATTAAATACTATTTAATTATCTTAGGCTAATCCAAATCCCCTGTTGGCCAACTGCAGCCAAACCCCCGTATGTACCCAACCCCGTGCCACGCACGGCCTTTGGTCGTGCACAGCGGGGTGTAGCCAAACCCCTCTAGGCACCCAATCCCTTCGGCTGTGCTCTGAGGTGGGTCGGCGACAGAGCCTGACCTTCAGCTAGGCCCTGCAGCCAACCCCCACAGGCACCCACACCTGGTGGGGGACTGTAGCTCACCCTCCAAATGTAGGCAAGCTGGGAGGGGAATCTGTGGCGTAGGAAGGGGGTGCGGGCCACCCCGGGTGTCATCACTGAGGTGGGTGACAAAATAGCAAAAATATGTGTTTTAAACACGTATTTTTGCCATTTTGTCTAGCCGGGGGTGCCAAAAACTTTCCGCACCGGGTACCACCTGACCTTGCTACGCTATTGAAGGGAATCATACAACCACCCTCACTGGGCCAATTACAGCCCCGTGGACCGCATCCCCCAGGGCCTCCCATCTACTAAAAGAGAAGGGGGGCATGGCCCCTTTATTCAGCCCAATTACGGCCCCAGGGACCCCATCCACCAGGGCTCAGCCCATTGCTAAAAGGGGAAGGGGCCATGCAGACCCCCTCCTTGTGCTGATTTTGGCCCTGGTGACCAGCTTTAGAGCTAATGGCGCCCTGTGCGACAATGTTTGTTGGCACCCCCCCAATGACCACCTCCACCACGGATTCCCTCACCACCACCCTTTAACAGTGCCCAAATCTACATTACCACTCTTTCTCAGATGCATATATAGCACTCTCTATCAGATGTATATATAGCGCCACTCATAACAGTATAGGGTGTCAGAGCACTTTGCATCACACACACATTACACAGAGACAATCAATCATACGTATGTAACTCAGCGTATAGGAAATGTTCCATAAGACAGAAGACTACAAGGTGTAGGAGTCACATGTCACCAATACTGGTAGGCAGTATAGTTTAATAGTGCTTGGTCTAGAGAAGCACAAACTCAGAGTTTAAAAAGTAACACCATAGTTGGGTGTTCTCTTTAATAATGAGAATAATTTTCTGCCCAAATTAATCCTTTTTCCAACCTTAATCTTTCCTCAAATCTATACTTTGCAGCTTGCATGCAGTTCCTTGATAAAAGTTAATAGTTCAGTACAATTACAAAGTGCAACGGATGTAAATAGGTCAATGGGTTACTGCTGTTAAAAGAGACATCATTTTGTTACTTGCAAATTATAAGATCCAATCCTATATTGGGATTTTAACTTATAAATTGCAAGCAACAAAATTATGTCTCTTTTAAAAGCAGTTATCCACTGACCTATTTATATTATATGCACTTTGTAATCTGTTTGGTATTTGTTATCTGCAACAGGCGCATTAACCCTCTGCACTACTTCATAGTGTGTCAAAACATCAATTAAACAAAACTCCAATCTCTCTTCAGGAAGAACATTAATCACAGGATTTATCCTGATATATTTTTGTTGCCAGGAAATTGCTGGAGGAAACGAACGCTGCAGCAGGTGCTTTTAATTAATAATAAACTTGCAAACATGGCGGCGCCCCCCGGAAGCCGGCACCCGGTGCGGTGGCACCAGTCGCACCACCCTACAGCCGGCCCTGCCAGTGACCTCATTTCCCAGGGCCTAGCCAATTAGTAACTGGGTAGGAGTGCTGCATGGCCCCCCACTCCCGGACGAGTTTGGCCCCAAGGATCCCATCCGTTGGGAACCAGCCAATTAATAAAAAAAGGATGTGGGCCATGTCGCCCTCTCTCTGGGCCGATTGTGGCCCTGGGGAATCCATCCCTGGGGCACAGACAAATAATTGAAGGGAGTGGGGCACCTGGCCCTCTCTTCAGGCTGATTTTGGCCTCTGGGATCCCATCCCTCGGGACAGACCAATTAATAAAAAGGGAGCGAGGCCAAGCAGCCCCATTCCCCGGGCCGTTTTGACCCTGGGGACCCTATCCCCTTCCCACCATGTGACAGCAAACAACTATGTCCCAAGGGTGGGCACCTCGGGACATAGGGAGTCGGCCCTGGGGGGTGGCGGTCCCCAGGGGCAATAATGGCTCTGCTGGGGCCATGGGGACCCCCTCCTTTGTTTTTGCAGGGGCTGCTGTGTTGAGGTGGTGGTCACCCAAGGCCAAAAACGGCAACTCTCCCCTTTCAAATTTTGGCTAGGCCCTGGTGAGGTGGTGGTCTCCGGGACCATAAATGGGTCACAAGGGGGGCCGCATGACCCCCTTCACCCTTTTTGTTAAATCAGGCTGGCCCCGGAGAGGTGGTAGTCTTCGGGCTGTAAAGGGCGCTGGAGGGAGTGGTCTGGTATTTATTGTATTGGCCGTGCCCCAGGGAGGTGGCGATCCCGGGGCGTATATGGCACATCCCTCCTCCATTATATCAAATTGGCCTGGCCCCGGGGAAGGTGGCGGTCCCAGAGGGGGGCTGCGTGCGCCACGTCGCCTCAAAATTAATATTTAAATTAACCCCCGGGACCTGGCCCAATCAGGGGCTCAACTATAAACAAGAGTGGTAGACTGCACTGTTTGGGAAAAAAAACAGGTTTTCCCAATATTCGTGGATCCACTGCTATTTTTTCCAGAAATCTTTTTTTGTAAATGTTTTTTGGCCCTGGTGGGGTGGGAGACCCCACCATCAGGCCTAGGGGGTCAGGGTATTCCTTCCCTGCCCTCTTCTCTTTTTTTTTAAATAACTTTTTGGGGGTATTTGGCTTTGTCAGAGTCCCAACATGGCTGCCAACACTTCCTGGTTGAAGTGTTGGCAGCCAATCCGATATCAGGATGAGATCTCTCTCAACCCGCGGAGGGTTCAGGTCCCTAGATATACAAATGTATTTTTTCTTTAATAACTCCAAAACTACTGAACAGATTTACACCAAATTACAAAAAAAGGTCTCTATCTGGATCAAGAGCTAGCTTTCTGCCAAATTTGGTGTAATTCCATTCAGTAGTTTGGGGGGGTAGTCATGTTCAAAATCCCTATAGGAAATTGCATGGGGAAAACACATGTTGGGACCTCCCCTTTTTCTCTGCCCCCACTTGACGGATCAATCCAAAACTTAGCAGAGAGCAGCTGAACTCCGGTGCGCACTACTTTTGAAACTTTTGTGGAGATTTCTGAAACAGCACTCAATTTATTAGGGGAAAAATGCTTTCCCTGTGGAAATTAGGTCCTCACTATAACTCCCTTCTAGTGACAGACAGTAGGTAATGTATATATATAAATATATATTCACTGAAAAAAACAAAAGTTAAAGTAATGTTATAGTTAGGTGTGTTTAAAAAAAGAACCTTAGGAACTAATTGAATAAACAATTTTTAGTTGTATTTCCTTACCTAACAATATAAAGGCCTCCATAGACGTTAATGAGGTCACCCGCTTTTTAAACCTTGAACACCCTTCAAAAAAGAGTTTGTACTCTATTCATGTTTCTGTGATCACCCTCTCAAGCACTTAACATGACCCTCAAGAAGTTGACAGGTAGACATTTGGCACTGATACAACACCTCCAGCCAGGCCCTATGGACAACCCTTCGTTGTATGGTAAAATACACTGCACAAATTCCTGAGATGAGCACAACGACATACCAACTTACAACCATGCTTGCAACCTTGGTGTGAGTAAAACCACCTATAAGTGGATCACTCCGACATTATACCTTATTGAACAATCTGCAGTGCCTTAAAATCTTCAACCAAGTTTTGGAAATAAATATCCATGCCGTATAAATGTCCTCATTTCATAGAATTTGTCTATAGCACCAAATTGCAACTATTTAACACTGGCACATGCCCAGACACCCACTGGTGAATAATCTATTGGCAACAAATGCTTTGGCTTTTCTCACATATTTTTGGGAACAGGCTGTGGCTTTAGGTCACAATCTACTTTAAAACATGCATCTGCAACCCGAATGAGGTCATGGCTATACACCATTTATTAACAACTTTGGGGCTGATTCACAAAACTAATCTGAGACAAAATCCTAAACTTACTACTTTTGGTATTCACAGAAGGCACTTACAATTTTTGGTATTCATAAAATACACTTACGACTCCTAACTTTACGTCTGCACTCGGGCCAACCGCTCTCAGAAACCCACCTACCCCCTCAGACCACGCCAAAAACCACGGCATCGTACTCGACTCATTACTCACCATGAACCAACAGGTCAACACGGTCACCTCCAGCTGCTTCAACACCCTCCGCATCTTCCGCAAGACCTTCAAGTGGATCCCCCCTGAGTCAAGGAAGACAGTCACCCACAAACTCATCACCAGCAGACTGGACTATGGAAACGCACTCCACGCCGGCATTAACAAGTCCCTACTCCGCAAACTCCAGACAATACAGAACACAGCCGGCAGACTCATCCTTGGCATCCCCCAACACGAACATATGAGCCAACACCTACAAAGTCTCTACTGGCTCCCCATGGAGAAAAGAGTAACTTTCAACAACCTTACTCTTGCCTACCAATGCCTACACAACAATGGACCCAAATACCTCAACGACAGAATCAACTTCCACGTACCAAAAGAAACCTCCGATCTTCCAACCTCGCACTGGTCGAAGCCCCGCGCATCCACAGAGCCAGAGCAGGCGGAAGATCCTTCTCTCACATTGCAGCCAAGACCTGAAACGAGCTACCGGCAGACATCAGACGCGCCCCCTCCCTGACCACCTTCAGGAAGACCCTCAAGACCTGGCTCTTCAGCTAAACAGATCTGCGGACCCCCCCTCAGTGCCTTGAGACCCTCATGGGTCAGTAGCGCACTTACAATTCCCTGTTTGATTGATTGATAAGGTGTGATAAAAAGATCTGTTTTTTTTTTTTTAAACCTAGAAATTCACAAAAAAGAACATACGTTAAAATAACGTTATACTTAGATGAATTTTTCAGTGAGAACATTAACGTTGTGAAAAAACTGAGGGGAGCGCAAATTGTGCACTGCATGTACCATGATGCAAAGGAAAAAACTTTTCTGGATTATGATGTAGTGTCTGGCCGTACCCTTTTCCCTGCCCAAACAGTTTTTCATGACCTCCGCTACCATTTATCACACATTCCAATCCGGCCCATTGATTACACTTTATCCGGCCCCAGCCGGAGATTGCGGCTCGAGCCGGAGAGTACGGTCCAGGTACAAAGAGTACGCTCCGGGTGCGGAAATTTGCAGCCCGAGTGCGGCGTAGGATATGATGTTGAGGCTGTGTTGTTGGACGATGGCTGTGAGGGGGGCCATGTAGATGTTGAAGAGGGTGGGGCTCAGTGATGAACCCTGTGGGACTCCGCAGGTGATTTTTGTAGGGTCAGAGAGGAAGGGTGGGCGTCTGATCCTTTGTCTTCTTCCGGTGAGGAATGATTGGATCCAGTCCAGGGCTGTTCCTAGTATGCCTGCGTCGTGTATTCTGGTGACTAGTGTGCGGTGGGAGACGGTGTCGAAGGCCGCTGAAAGGTCGAGTAGGATGAGGGCTGCGGAGTGGCCTTTGTCCAGGAGGGTGCGGATGTCATCTCTGGCAGCGAGTAGGGCGGTCTCTGTGCTGTGGTTGCTTCGGAATCTGGATTGGGACGGGTCGAGGACGGCGTTCTCTTCAATGAATCGTGTCAGTTTCCTGTTGACTGTTTTCTTTGCAATTTTGGCTGTGAAGGGGAGGAGCGAGATGGGCCGATAGTTCTTGAGGTCGGTGGGGTCAGCTGTGGGCTTCTTGAGCAGGGGTCTGACTTCTGCGCGCTTCCTGTCATCTGGGAAGGGGCCTGTTTTGAAGGTGGTGTTGATGGTGCGTTGTAGTTCGGGTGCAATGGCGGGCATGGCTCTGTTGTAGATGTGAGGGGGCAGGGGGTCAGTGGGGGCCCCCGAGTGGATGCTTTTCATGGTCGAGGCGGTGTCTTCAGCCGTGATCAGTGTCCAGATAGTGGGCTGGCTGGTGTTTCTGGGGGGCCGTCTGTGGCACCTGGCGGATGGTCGATGAAGTTGTCGTAGATGGTTTTTTATCTTGAGGTGGAAATAGGTTCAAAGCTTGTCGCAGAGGTCTTGGGATGGGGTGATGTCTGTGGCTTCGCTGCATGGGTTGGTGAATTCTTGAATGACACTGAAAAGTTCCTTGGAGTTGGTGGAGTTGACCAGGATTTTGTTGTGGATGAAGTCCCTCTTGGTGGCTCTGATCTAGTTGTGGTAGTCCGTCATGGCGTCCTTGTAGGTGGTGTGGTTTTTGGTTGTCTTGGTGTTTCTCCAGTTCTTCTCCAGGCGTCTGCAGGTGCGTCTGGCTTCTTGGAGAGGGGTGGTGAACCAGGCGGCTTTCCTGGGGCATTGTCTGTCGGGGTTGAGTCGCGGGGCAAGCTCGTCTGCGCAGTTGGAGATCCAGGTGTGGAGTTCTCTGGCTGCGTCATTTGTGGCTGGTGCCCAGGTGTGGCTGTCTCGGGTGAGGGTGGAGTTAAGTTGCTCATCGGTAACATTGCTCCAGTTTCTTCGTGGTGGGCGTGGGGCTGGTTTGGGTGCCTTGGGTTTGTTGATGGCGAAGTGTACGCAGTGTTGGTCGGTCCATGGCGGCTGCATTGTGTGACTGAATTGGATGCTGCTTCCTGCCATGAAGATGGGGTCGAGGGTGTGTCCTGCTCTGTGGGTCAGTGTGTTGACGAGTTGTTTAAATGCGATGCTGGCGAGGTTGTCACGAAGGATAGTGGAGTTGGGGTCACTGGGGTTGTCGAGGTGGAAGTTTAGGTCTCCAATGAGTATGTAGTTTGTTGAGGTGATGGTGTGGGATGCGATGAAGTCGGTGATGGTGGTGGTGAAGGGTGCTCGGGGGCCGGGGGGTCTGTAGACGAGGGTTCCTTGGAGAGTGGCGTTGGGGGTGGTCTGGAACTGGAAGTGCAGGTGTTCAGCGGAGGGGAAGGTTTAGCTGGAGGTGGTGAGGCGGAGGGTGCTCTTGTGTGCGATGGCGAGGCCCCCTCCTGGGTGGTTGGGGCGGTCTTTCCTCTGGATCTTGTATCCGTCTGGGATGACGGTGCTGATGTCGGGGGCGGAGGATGTGTGGGTCCAGGTCTCTGTGAAGAAGGCGATGTCGGACGAGAGAGAGTTGAGTAGGCTCCAGATTTCCATGGCGTGTTTGTGTACGGAGCGTACGTTGATGAGTATGCATTTTAGGGTGTCGCCAGTGATGGCGTCGGCGGTGTTGGAGGCCAGGGTGGTGGTGAGGGTCTGGTGGCAGTGGAGGCAGGAGAACTGGCCATGAGTCATGTTCAGTGAGGCCTGTTGGCATTCTCTAAGTCTTCCAGGGTTGAGTGCGAGGAGGGTGGTGGTGTTGTAGCGATAGGTAGTGGGAGGTCCAGGGTTCCTGGTGCTGGCCGCAGTCGGGTCGAGTTGCGGACTGGCACAGACGGACTTGCCTTTGCCAGCAGCACGACCGCGCAGCGGCCACCATTAAGTAGGGGAGGTTGGAGGGAGGAGAGGCTGGGAGCGGGGGAATTCTGGGGGGCAATTCCAGGGGGGAGGGATCGCAGGGGCAGCAGCAGCGAAAGGAACAGGCAGGCACGAGAAAATAAAAACAGTGGTGGAATTAGAGCAAGACAAAGATGGGCACACTAACAGTGGCACAACACGGAAAAAATTAAGAAAAAAACGTATGAGAAAGGTTACGGTAGTTGCAGGCAGTTTGGTCCCAGTTGGAACGGGCAGCAGCCTCAAACCTCCCAAGGAGGAGGTCGAGGTCTGGAGGCAAGAGACGGCAAAGCGGAGCTGCGGGGAGAGAGTGGACCTAGACCGAGGGTCGGCGGTCTTACCTAACTATAACGTTACTTATGTTAACCTTTGTTTTTTTCAGTGAGTTTCTAGGTTTTTTAACTTATTTAATTGCCATACATAAATTCATCTCTCTGCTGGGCACTGCATTCAGCCAGGCTGTGTGGCCAACCCCCTTGCAGGCAGCTAATACCACACTGTGCAGGGCCTTTGATCGTGCACAACGGGGGGATTAGCCACAGGAGCTGGCTTGCAGCCAGGACCTGGGTCCAGCCCCCCACATGCAGCCAACCCCACAATTCACACGGAAGTCCTGACATGCATCCATACCCAGTGGCCCACCCCCACCAAAGGTAGCCTATTTTTTTAATTAAAGGGGAGGGGGATGCTCAGCCCTTCTCCCCAAGCCTTGTTAGGCCCTGGGGACCCCATCCCCAACATTTCCTGGTTGAAGTGTTGGCAGCCAATCAGATCTCTGCATGAGAACTTAAATATTCACGAAGTATTTGTGACCCTAGATGTACGAATTTGGATTTTCTTTAATATCTCAAAACTACTGAACGGATTTACACCAAATCACAAAGAGGTCGCATTCTGGATCAAGATCTAGCTTTTTGCAGAATTTGATGTAATTCCGTTCAGCTTTTAGGGATGTAGTAGTGTTTAAAATCCCCATGGGAATTAACATGAGAAATACATTATTTTGACCCCCCTTTTTCTCAGCCCCCGCTTGACGGATCACCCCACAACCTTCCATGGAGAACTAGAACCAGATGGGCACTTTATTGGGAACATTTCATTAAGATTCGTCAAATTGCGCCAAAGATATAGGCAAGTCAAAAAACACTCTTCCTATGGAAACTAGGTCCAACCTATAACTATCTACTGGTGACCACCAGTAGGTTATATATATATATATATACACACATGTATATATATATATATATATATATATCAAACCAACAGAGTTCCCTCTTGTGGAAGAGCCAACACCAGGTAGGTTACTTTCAATCTTTATTGTGCACGAAGGCTGCGCACACGGGACAAAAGGTATCATGCAAAATTCATATGGCAGCCAGACGCGTTTCAAGTCAAAAGACCCTTCTTCAATGGTTGTCGGCATCAAAATATCGAAGCACTGATTCCTGTGCAGCCTATATGCTCCATACGCCACAGTGGGCGTGGCCTGCAGGCTCTCTGGTCAATGTAGTTGCACTGGGTTTTCTCAAGTGAGTCTGTGTCGCGATATTTGTTTCAAAATCATAAACATCACAGTGGATTGACGATCACCTTAAAATCATCATGTGGCATTCTTACTCCTTCATGCTCGAAAGCTACCAGCCTCAGCGGAAATGTCAAGTGAACATCACCTTGGGAGCGCTTTGTTCTCAGCTGGGCTCTTCCGCGACCGAGGAGGCCGCTAAACACCAAACCAACAGAGTTCCCTCTTGTGGAAGAGCCAACACCAGGTAGGTTACTTTCAATCTTTATTGTGCACGAAGGCTGCGCACACGGGACAAAAGGTATCATGCAAAATTCATATGCCAGCCAGACGCGTTTCAAGTCAAAAGACCCTTCTTCAATGGTTGTCGGCATCAAAATATCGAAGCACTGATTCCTGTGCAGCCTATATGCTCCATACGCCACAGTGGGCGTGGCCTGCAGGCTCTCTGGTCAATGTAGTTGCACTGGGTTTTCTCAAGTGAGTCCGTGTTGCGATATTTGTTTCAAAATCATAAACATCACAGTGGATTGACGATCACCTTAAAATCATCATGTGGCATTCTTACTCCTTCATGCTCGAAAGCTACCAGCCTCAGCGGAAATGTCAAGTGAACATCACCTTGGGAGCGCTTTGTTCTCAGCTGGGCTCTTCCGCGACCGAGGAGGCCGCTAAACACCAAACCAACAGAGTTCCCTCTTGTGGAAGAGCCAACACCAGGTAGGTTACTTTCAATCTTTATTGTGCACGAAGGCTGCGCACACGGGACAAAAGGTATCATGCAAAATTCATATGCCAGCCAGACGCGTTTCAAGTCAAAAGACCCTTCTTCAATGGTTGTCGGCATCAAAATATCGAAGCACTGATTCCTGTGCAGCCTATATGCTCCATACGCCACAGTGGGCGTGGCCTGCAGGCTCTCTGGTCAATGTAGTTGCACTGGGTTTGCTCAAGTGAGTCCGTGTTGCGATATTTGTTTCAAAATCATAAACATCACAGTGGATTGACGATCACCTTAAAATCATCATGTGGCATTCTTACTCCTTCATGCTCGAAAGCTACCAGCCTCAGCGGAAATGTCAAGTGAACATCACCTTGGGAGCGCTTTGTTCTCAGCTGGGCTCTTCCGCGACCGAGGAGGCCGCTAAACACCAAACCAACAGAGTTCCCTCTTGTGGAAGAGCCAACACCAGGTAGGTTACTTTCAATCTTTATTGTGCACGAAGGCTGCGCACACGGGACAAAAGGTATCATGCAAAATTCATATGCCAGCCAGACGCGTTTCAAGTCAAAAGACCCTTCTTCAATGGTTGTCGGCATCAAAATATTGAAGCACTGATTCCTGTGCAGCCTATATGCTCCATACGCCACAGTGGGCGTGGCCTGCAGGCTCTCTGGTCAATGTAGTTGCACTGGGTTTTCTCAAGTGAGTCCGTGTTGCGATATTTGTTTCAAAATCATAAACATCACAGTGGATTGACGATCACCTTAAAATCATCATGTGGCATTCTTACTCCTTCATGCTCGAAAGCTACCAGCCTCAGCGGAAATGTCAAGTGAACATCACCTTGGGAGCGCTTTGTTCTCAGCTGGGCTCTTCCGCGACCGAGGAGGCCGCTAAACACCAAACCAACAGAGTTCCCTCTTGTGGAAGAGCCAACACCAGGTAGGTTACTTTCAATCTTTATTGTGCACGAAGGCTGCGCACACGGGACAAAAGGTATCATGCAAAATTCATATGCCAGCCAGACGCGTTTCAAGTCAAAAGACCCTTCTTCAATGGTTGTCGGCATCAAAATATCGAAGCACTGATTCCTGTGCAGCCTATATGCTCCATACGCCACAGTGGGCGTGGCCTGCAGGCTCTCTGGTCAATGTAGTTGCACTGGGTTTTCTCAAGTGAGTCCGTGTTGCGATATTTGTTTCAAAATCATAAACATCACAGTGGATTGACGATCACCTTAAAATCATCATGTGGCATTCTTACTCCTTCATGCTCGAAAGCTACCAGCCTCAGCGGAAATGTCAAGTGAACATCACCTTGGGAGCGCTTTGTTCTCAGCTGGGCTCTTCCGCGACCGAGGAGGCCGCTAAACACCAAACCAACAGAGTTCCCTCTTGTGGAAGAGCCAACACCAGGTAGGTTACTTTCAATCTTTATTGTGCACGAAGGCTGCGCACACGGGACAAAAGGTATCATGCAAAATTCATATGCCAGCCAGACGCGTTTCAAGTCAAAAGACCCTTCTTCAATGGTTGTCGGCATCAAAATATCGAAGCACTGATTCCTGTGCAGCCTATATGCTCCATACGCCACAGTGGGCGTGGCCTGCAGGCTCTCTGGTCAATGTAGTTGCACTGGGTTTTCTCAAGTGAGTCCGTGTTGCGATATTTGTTTCAAAATCATAAACATCACAGTGGATTGACGATCACCTTAAAATCATCATGTGGCATTCTTACTCCTTCATGCTCGAAAGCTACCAGCCTCAGCGGAAATGTCAAGTGAACATCACCTTGGGAGCGCTTTGTTCTCAGCTGGGCTCTTCCGCGACCGAGGAGGCCGCTAAACACCAAACCAACAGAGTTCCCTCTTGTGGAAGAGCCAACACCAGGTAGGTTACTTTCAATCTTTATTGTGCACGAAGGCTGCGCACACGGGACAAAAGGTATCATGCAAAATTCATATGCCAGCCAGACGCGTTTCAAGTCAAAAGACCCTTCTTCAATGGTTGTCGGCATCAAAATATCGAAGCACTGATTCCTGTGCAGCCTATATGCTCCATACGCCACAGTGGGCGTGGCCTGCAGGCTCTCTGGTCAATGTAGTTGCACTGGGTTTTCTCAAGTGAGTCCGTGTTGCGATATTTGTTTCAAAATCATAAACATCACAGTGGATTGACGATCACCTTAAAATCATCATGTGGCATTCTTGACATTTCCGCTGAGGCTGGTAGCTTTCGAGCATGAAGGAGTAAGAATGCCACATGATGATTTTAAGGTGATCGTCAATCCACTGTGATGTTTATGATTTTGAAACAAATAACGCAACACGGACTCACTTGAGAAAACCCAGTGCAACTACATTGACCAGAGAGCCTGCAGGCCACGCCCACTGTGGCATATGGAGCATATAGGCTGCACAGGAATCAGTGCTTCGATATTTTGATGCCGACAACCATTGAAGAAGGGTCTTTTGACTTGAAACGCGTCTGGCTTGGGCATATGAATTTTGCATGATACCTTTTGTCCCGTGTGCGCAGCCTTCGTGCACAATAAAGATTGAAAGTAACCTACCTGGTGTTGGCTCTTCCACAAGAGGGAACTCTGTTGGTTTGGTGTTTAGCGGCCTCCTCGGTCGCGGAAGAGCCCAGCTGAGAACAAAGCGCTCCCAAGGTGATGTTCACTTGACATTTCCGCTGAGGCTGGTAGCTTTCGAGCATGAAGGAGTAAGAATGCCACATGATGATTTTAAGGTGATCGTCAATCCACTGTGATGTTTATGATTTTGAAACAAATATCGCAACACGGACTCACTTGAGAAAACCCAGTGCAACTACATTGACCAGAGAGCCTGCAGGCCACGCCCACTGTGGCGTATGGAGCATATAGGCTGCACAGGAATCAGTGCTTCGATATTTTGATGCCGACAACCATTGAAGAAGGGTCTTTTGACTTGAAACGCGTCTGGCTTGGGCATATGAATTTTGCATGATACCTTTTGTCCCGTGTGCGCAGCCTTCGTGCACAATAAAGATTGAAAGTAACCTACCTGGTGTTGGCTCTTCCACAAGAGGGAACTCTGTTGGTTTGGTGTTTAGCGGCCTCCTCGGTCGCGGAAGAGCCCAGCTGAGAACAAAGCGCTCCCAAGGTGATGTTCACTTGACATTTCCGCTGAGGCTGGTAGCTTTCGAGCATGAAGGAGTAAGAATGCCACATGATGATTTTAAGGTGATCGTCAATCCACTGTGATGTTTATGATTTTGAAACAAATATCGCAACACGGACTCACTTGAGAAAACCCAGTGCAACTACATTGACCAGAGAGCCTGCAGGCCACGCCCACTGTGGCGTATGGAGCATATAGGCTGCACAGGAATCAGTGCTTCGATATTTTGATGCCGACAACCATTGAAGAAGGGTCTTTTGACTTGAAACGCGTCTGGCTTGGGCATATGAATTTTGCATGATACCTTTTGTCCCGTGTGCGCAGCCTTCGTGCACAATAAAGATTGAAAGTAACCTACCTGGTGTTGGCTCTTCCACAAGAGGGAACTCTGTTGGTTTGGTGTTTAGCGGCCTCCTCGGTCGCGGAAGAGCCCAGCTGAGAACAAAGCGCTCCCAAGGTGATGTTCACTTGACATTTCCGCTGAGGCTGGTAGCTTTCGAGCATGAAGGAGTAAGAATGCCACATGATGATTTTAAGGTGATCGTCAATCCACTGTGATGTTTATGATTTTGAAACAAATATCGCAACACGGACTCACTTGAGAAAACCCAGTGCAACTACATTGACCAGAGAGCCTGCAGGCCACGCCCACTGTGGCGTATGGAGCATATAGGCTGCACAGGAATCAGTGCTTCGATATTTTGATGCCGACAACCATTGAAGAAGGGTCTTTTGACTTGAAACGCGTCTGGCTTGGGCATATGAATTTTGCATGATACCTTTTGTCCCGTGTGCGCAGCCTTCGTGCACAATAAAGATTGAAAGTAACCTACCTGGTGTTGGCTCTTCCACAAGAGGGAACTCTGTTGGTTTGGTGTTTAGCGGCCTCCTCGGTCGCGGAAGAGCCCAGCTGAGAACAAAGTGCTCCCAAGGTGATGTTCACTTGACATTTCCGCTGAGGCTGGTAGCTTTCGAGCATGAAGGAGTAAGAATGCCACATGATGATTTTAAGGTGATCGTCAATCCACTGTGATGTTTATGATTTTGAAACAAATATCGCAACACGGACTCACTTGAGAAAACCCAGTGCAACTACATTGACCAGAGAGCCTGCAGGCCACGCCCACTGTGGCGTATGGAGCATATAGGCTGCACAGGAATCAGTGCTTCGATATTTTGATGCCGACAACCATTGAAGAAGGGTCTTTTGACTTGAAACGCGTCTGGCTTGGGCATATGAATTTTGCATGATACCTTTTGTCCCGTGTGCGCAGCCTTCGTGCACAATAAAGATTGAAAGTAACCTACCTGGTGTTGGCTCTTCCACAAGAGGGAACTCTGTTGGTTTGGTGTTTAGCGGCCTCCTCGGTCGCGGAAGAGCCCAGCTGAGAACAAAGCGCTCCCAAGGTGATGTTCACTTGACATTTCCGCTGAGGCTGGTAGCTTTCGAGCATGAAGGAGTAAGAATGCCACATGATGATTTTAAGGTGATCGTCAATCCACTGTGATGTTTATGATTTTGAAACAAATATCGCAACACGGACTCACTTGAGAAAACCCAGTGCAACTACATTGACCAGAGAGCCTGCAGGCCACGCCCACTGTGGCGTATGGAGCATATAGGCTGCACAGGAATCAGTGCTTCGATATTTTGATGCCGACAACCATTGAAGAAGGGTCTTTTGACTTGAAACGCGTCTGGCTTGGGCATATGAATTTTGCATGATACCTTTTGTCCCGTGTGCGCAGCCTTCGTGCACAATAAAGATTGAAAGTAACCTACCTGGTGTTGGCTCTTCCACAAGAGGGAACTCTGTTGGTTTGGTGTTTAGCGGCCTCCTCGGTCGCGGAAGAGCCCAGCTGAGAACAAAGCGCTCCCAAGGTGATGTTCACTTGACATTTCCGCTGAGGCTGGTAGCTTTCGAGCATGAAGGAGTAAGAATGCCACATGATGATTTTAAGGTGATCGTCAATCCACTGTGATGTTTATGATTTTGAAACAAATATCGCAACACGGACTCACTTGAGAAAACCCAGTGCAACTACATTGACCAGAGAGCCTGCAGGCCACGCCCACTGTGGCGTATGGAGCATATAGGCTGCACAGGAATCAGTGCTTCGATATTTTGATGCCGACAACCATTGAAGAAGGGTCTTTTGACTTGAAACGCGTCTGGCTTGGGCATATAAATTTTGCATGATACCTTTTGTCCCGTGTGCGCAGCCTTCGTGCACAATAAAGATTGAAAGTAACCTACCTGGTGTTGGCTCTTCCACAAGAGGGAACTCTGTTGGTTTGGTGTTTAGCGGCCTCCTCGGTCGCGGAAGAGCCCAGCTGAGAACAAAGCGCTCCCAAGGTGATGTTCACTTGACATTTCCGCTGAGGCTGGTAGCTTTCGAGCATGAAGGAGTAAGAATGCCACATGATGATTTTAAGGTGATCGTCAATCCACTGTGATGTTTATGATTTTGAAACAAATATCGCAACACGGACTCACTTGAGAAAACCCAGTGCAACTACATTGACCAGAGAGCCTGCAGGCCACGCCCACTGTGGCGTATGGAGCATATAGGCTGCACAGGAATCAGTGCTTCGATATTTTGATGCCGACAACCATTGAAGAAGGGTCTTTTGACTTGAAACGTGTCTGGCTTGGGCATATGAATTTTGCATGATACCTTTTGTCCCGTGTGCGCAGCCTTCGTGCACAATAAAGATTGAAAGTAACCTACCTGGTGTTGGCTCTTCCACAAGAGGGAACTCTGTTGGTTTGGTGTTTAGCGGCCTCCTCGGTCGCGGAAGAGCCCAGCTGAGAACAAAGCGCTCCCAAGGTGATGTTCACTTGACATTTCCGCTGAGGCTGGTAGCTTTCGAGCATGAAGGAGTAAGAATGCCACATGATGATTTTAAGGTGATCGTCAATCCACTGTGATGTTTATGATTTTGAAACAAATATCGCAACACGGACTCACTTGAGAAAACCCAGTGCAACTACATTGACCAGAGAGCCTGCAGGCCACGCCCACTGTGGCGTATGGAGCATATAGGCTGCACAGGAATCAGTGCTTCGATATTTTGATGCCGACAACCATTGAAGAAGGGTCTTTTGACTTGAAACGCGTCTGGCTTGGGCATATGAATTTTGCATGATACCTTTTGTCCCGTGTGCGCAGCCTTCGTGCACAATAAAGATTGAAAGTAACCTACCTGGTGTTGGCTCTTCCACAAGAGGGAACTCTGTTGGTTTGATATATATATATATATATATGTTTCGATCCTGACAGCGTCCAACAAACAGGCACCGACACCGTGAGTAGATTCAGCAGAGAAGGATTTATTTCCAAATGTGGCACAGACGCGTTTCGGCGGGAACAGCCGCCTTGTTCACTGCATCCAATTCACAAGTGGTCAAACATAATTATTTATACACAGTTGGCTCATCACTCACTTGCGGTTGTCACAGCAACCAAACAAAAAATCATAGACATAGTAAAGATCATGTTGGAGTTGTTGTTGTGGCAACCCAAGGAAACCGACCTAGCGGGCTTTTGGTGTCAGAACAAAATAAAGTAATGAACATTACGGATAAAGAAAACACTGTACCATTATTTAATAATTGCATAATAGCAGTGAAATTAAGAAAACCAGAAACGATGAGGAAACAGACAATATAGAAAATTAATCTATATTATTCATGCAAATGTAAGTTGTTGGTATATGCCTACTATACGAGATTCCTCACGGAAAGTTATATGCGTTTAGAATCAACAAAGTTTTGACTTATTTGTTATTGAATGACATGGATACGCTTATAGAAAAAACAGTCTACTTAATGTAATGGTATATTTAATAAATAACCAAAACAAAATGGATTAAACCTTTGTGCGTAAGGCGTGAAGTGTGTATACTGGGTGTGTGCGTATACTGAGTATCACTCCAAGGACTGTTTTGGTGATAATAGAGCCCAAGTGGGCAGAAATTAAAAAAGCGATTGTTGTTAAGACAAAAAAATCAAAAATTGATGGTTTAAGGTAGAGAGTGAGCAGTGACGGAAAAAATTATAAAAACAAAGAAAATATGGCGTGTGTGAACTGAACGCCCTTGAGGGTGAAACAGAGAAGAGCGGAGAGGCGGAAATCTGTAGAGGTATTCTTATAGATGGACATTAAGCGCTTCATCAGCATTCATCCCATGTGGGATTTTGGAGTTGAGGAGAATAATGTATCTCGACTCAAGTCTCCTTAGAGCCAGTTGTCTGTTTCCACCACGTGGTTTTTTTTGGACACTGTCGATAACAAAATAGGATAGTTCCTGAGATCTCCCATTGTGTTGTGAATTTATGTGTCTGGCCACAGGGTATGATTGGTCATTATTCGTGATGGCTCTAAGGTGTTGCAGGATACGAACATGTGCTGGGTGAATGGTGCTTCCTACGTATTTTTTACCACATGTGCACTGGAGAACATATATTGCAAAATCAGTTTTGCAGTTGAAACTCCCTCTTATTTCATAGGGTTTGTTTTTAAAAGGCATGTGTACAAATTTGATGTTAGTACCATGTTTACATGCCTTACATTTGCTACATTTGGTGAAACCCTTGGGTGTCTGAAACCAATTTGGTTTTTTGGTAATCGTGGGTGCATTACGCACTAGCTCTTGGCGCGTAGATTTAGCGCGTCTGAAGCTGATCAAAGGGATTTTGGCACATGCTGGTCCTATGATAGGGTCATTTCTTACATTGTTCCAGTGTCTATACAGGATTTTACGTAGGGCAGCATGGTATGCATTGAATCCTGTAATCATTCTTGGCATATCTGTTTTAGCAGGCTCGTGTTTGGTTAAGTTGTCTCTTTTGTTGGGGAATAAAAGTTCCTCTCTAGTAATCGTCTTGCTTCTAATTTTGGCATTGTCAAGGCATTTGGTTTCATAACCCCTGTTTTGTAGTTTATTAAAGAGGTCGCTGGTGGATTTGTTCAGACTATCTTCGGTGCTGCAGTTACGCTTCATTCTAATGCACTCTGCATAGGGGATGCCTTTCTTGACACTGTTGTAGTGGAAGCTATTAGCATGTAGGATGGCGTTACCTGCTGTAGGTTTCCTGTATGTTCTCGTTTGGATTTTGTTGTTTTCTATGTACATTTCTATATCCAGGAATTGAATACACTCTTTACTCACATGGCTAGTGAAGGAAAGGTTGAGAGTGTTGTCATTTAGTTTTTGTGCAAATAGTTCAGCACTTTCTTGACTACCTCGCCATAGGACAAAAATGTCATCAATATACCTGACATAGATAATCACATTTTCATTCATGATTGAGTTGTGTGTTTGCATGAGTACTTGCTCCTCCCACCAGCCCATATGCAAATTAGCATAGCTGGGGGTGAAGCAAGTACCCATGGCTGTGCCCTGCAGTTGTTTATAAAACAATTTGTCGAATAAAAAAATATTATTATCAAGGCACCATTCCGCCATTTGCAAAAGCATAAAAGTGTGTTTGTGCAGGTGTATTGGTCTTTTGCTAAGATAGTACTCTAATGCATGTAAACCATCTTTATGTCTAATGCTCGTGTATAGCGAACATACATCCGGTGTCATGAGTACATAATCTTCATGCCATTTTACATCATACATTTTGGTCAAGAAATCTCCTGTGTCTTTAATGTATGATGGTAAGCCGCAGACAAAAGGCTGAAGGAAGAAGTCAATGTATCGGGATGTATTTTCAAATAATCCACCTATAGCAGATATGATAGGTCTGCCCGGTGGGTTATCAGCATTCTTGTGAATTTTCGGGATTAAGTACAGCTGTGGCGTTGTTGGGGAATCATTTTTGAGAAAGTCGAATTCCGGTTTGGTAAGCAGGCCTTGACTTCTCCATTCATAAAGGACTTTGTGGTATTTTTCTTTTACTCCTATAAGGGTGGTTGGTGCAATACGACTATAGCACTCTTTTTCATTCAGTTGATTATGGGCCTCAGCATTATAATTTGTAAGTGGCCACAGTACCACGTTTCCGCCCTTATCGGTCCACCTTACCACAATGTCTTGTCTTTCTTTGATTTTGTTTATGACAATATTGTAGTCCCTTCTGTTTGCATCGAAAGTTCGATTGAATTCTTGGCTACTTTTTAGAGCTAGGGCTTTGATATAGGCAAGTCAAAAAACACTCTTCCTATGGAAACTAGGTCCAACCTATAACTATCTACTGGTGACCACCAGTAGGTTATATATATATATATACACACATGTATATATATATATATATATATATATATATATATATATATATATATGTGTGTGTGTATATATATATGTGTGTGTGTATATATATATATATATATTCACTGAAAAAACCATAGGTTTCACACACGTCAGATATTGCATCACTGTATTTAGGCACTTATTTACTAATGTCTTCTTCCATTAATTTTTAGCTATACATATATTACAAATATTTTTTTTTCAGAAAGACACATATGTCATCAGTGATGTAATATCTGACGTCATCAGCAGAGGATTGCGGTCGCGTGAGTTATAGTTGCCTGCACTAACTATAACGGGGGAATTTCAATGGTTTTTCACGAGTGAAATGTCCAGCTAACTATAACATGTGTGAAACCTAAGTTTTTTTAAGTGAATTTGCAAGGTTTTTTAAATGCTAATTCCTAACTATAACGTGTGTGAAACCTATGGTTTTTTCAGTGAATTTGTACGATTTTTTAAACGCTAAGTTATGTATTTTTTTTTGTTTTTTTTATGGTTTTTCACCGTGCGCGCACCCTATGCGCACGGTGCGCTTCGCGCACCGTGCGCCCACGTTACGCAGTTCGCGGAATTTTTCAGTTTCCACCGTACGCACACGCTACGCGTACTCCGCGTTTTTTCGTAAAAAAATTACAAGATATTTGGGCCCTTGGGGGTCCTTCTGGGACCCCCTGACAAAGGCTAGGGGGTCTGGAACTGTCCACCCTGCCCTCTTTTCACGATCTCCACCTTTGTTTTTCACCCCCTCAGACTGCGAGAGACAAAATGGCGGCCGACACTTCCTGGTTTCGACCGATTTGAATGTTTACTAAGATCTAACAACCAATCAGAATCGCGCTCGCGCACTGCAGCGTGCGCGTACGGTAAGTTTTACCGTACGCGCACGGAGCGCGCCTATAGATATATATATTGATTTAAATGCTATTTTCTCAGGAAATACTGAACAGATTTACACCAGACCTGCAAAAGGCACATCCCTGACCTGAGGACTACCTCTCTGCCAAATTTCAAGTAATTCTGCTCAGCCGTTCAGGCTGTAGCTTGGACTAAAGGTCCTATGGAAAAAGGCATGGGGAAAATGCGTTTTGGGACCCCCCCTTTTTCTCAGCCCCCGCTTGACGAATCCCCCCGAGACTTTCAGGGAAGGAGCGGAGCGCCCCACCTATTTTGAAAATTTCGCGAGGATTCGTCAATCTGCGCCAAAGTTATTCCAAATAGAATGTTGCAGATTTCCTATGGAAACACGGTCCTAACTATAACTATCTACTGGCGACCGCCAGTAGATAATATATATATATATATATATATATTACCTACTGGTGGTCGCCAGTAGGTAGTTATAGTTAGGACCAAGTATCCATAGGAAGAGCATTTTTTGTTTTGCTTATAACTTTGGCGTTGTTTGATGAATCTTCATGAAATATTCCAAACTAATTCTTTGTTCATATCAGCTCCTATGTTGAAAGTTTGGGGGTGATTCGTCAAGGGGGGGCCGAGTAAAAAGGGGGGTCCCAAAACATGTTTTATCCATGTTAATTTCCATAGGAAACTTTAGACAAGGCTACAGGTCGAACAGGTGAACGGAATTACCCCAAATTTGGCAGGGAGAAGGTTTTTGGTCTTGAAAGCATGCTTTTGTTTATTTGGTGTAAATCCGTCCAGTAGTTTTTGAGAAATATCAAAATTTACAGATATTGCTATTTGTGAATTCTGCCATCTGATTGGCTGAGGCGTTACGAGCACGAGCTTGCTGCTTATTGGTTGGGAGCGCTGCGAGCGGTTGCAACTAGGAAGTGTTGGCTGCCATTTTGTGATTCTGTCGAAGCGAGTAAGGGTAAAAAATGGCAAAAAAAGTAGGAAAGAGGAGGGTAGGAGCACTGTAACCTCTGTGGGGTGTTTAGGGGGTGCTATAGAGGGGGTGCGAAGCGAACTGCTCATACCTACCGGACTGAAAGTGCTGGGTACGGAAATTAAGTGAGGTATTGCGTAGAGTCTGATGCTGCTAAGGTGAGCTGCTGCAAGAGTCGGGGATGAAAGCGTGAGCCTAAACTGTGTGTCTTATGGTGTGAAATCATGTGCCCTGGCCGCTGCAGCACCCCTGTGGAAATAGTGTCAGCATGTGTTTATACCTACTAGGACGAACTACTGACTCCTACTGGTTTGAAAGTCCTGGGATACCGAAAATATGTGAGGTATTGTCTAGAGTCTCATGGTGCTAAGCTGAGGTGCTGCCGGAGTCGGGGATGAAAGTGTGAGTCCAAACTGTGTGTCCTATGCTGTGAAGTCATGTGCTCTGGCCGCTGTGCCACATCTGTCAAGTAGTGTCAGCATGTAGTTATACCTACTCGGAGGAACTTTTGTTTTGAACATTGTAACTTATGTATGGTGCTTAGGGGGTGTTATACAGGGAGTGTGAAGGTAAATTTGCGCATATCAAATCATTATGGTATTTGTAAAGCGCAAACTACTCACCCCTATGGTTCTGAAGGCCCTCGAGGCCGGCATGGAAATTATGTGAGCTATTAAGTGAGCTATTGCCCAGAGTCACATGGTGCTGAGCTGAGGTGTCCAAAGGTGTCCTTCATAAGCATTTCCAAACCTACCCCAGTCAATGCGCCTAGGTCACTTCCACCACAATACACAATCATGAGGTCAGGGTGTGGAAGATGCAAAGAGGTTTTAACCAAAGGTAGCAATTGGTGCCACTTCAATCTTCTCTGTGCAAACCATTTAATGTCCATATTTTGTAAACCTAGGTCTAAGTCAATACGTCTGTGTTCTGCATACCTCTTGCACCAGAAAATATAGCTGTGTCCTACGATCCATACTAGCATTTTGAAGGTATGGCTGGAAGGTATGGAAAGATGTTTGTAGCTCATGCAGTTCCTTGATAGAATAAGAGATATGTTTAAAGATGGGGAACTACTTTTTTTTGCCATACAAAACGATACGTGATTGGGAGATGAAAAGCATTCTTTTTTTAAAGTAGGGTGCCAATTAGTTTTGTGGAAAAGCATCTTTGTGATTGGTCAAGAAAAAGCAGTTTCAACGTGGAGTACATATCATAGGATAAAATTTGCTC
Organism: Triturus cristatus; assembly: GCF_964204655.1. Lineage (NCBI taxonomy): Eukaryota > Metazoa > Chordata > Amphibia > Caudata > Salamandridae > Triturus > Triturus cristatus. The sequence goes on along the minus strand of NC_140593.1, from coordinate 443,484,586 downwards.
AACTCAACCACACCTGCTACTTGCATTTGGAAGGCACTGTTCGAACTTGAGACAATCATGAACTTTTAACCTGCATGTGCCATTAAATGTTCGATAAAATGTTGCAAAAAAAATTGCGTTAAGTTTTAAAAAATTGATGAACTTTTAACCTGCACGTGTTGTAGAATGTTATAGAAAGTGTGTTGATAGAATACGTTGCACTTCTGACTTCTATGTGTTGTTGAATATTTGAAAAAACGGTTTATATGGAAAATTAAAAAGAAACCAATAGAGAGAAGTTTCAAAACCAAGAATCAAGGAACTATTCTAATTTGTTCTTTACATGTATTTATGTGTAGAGCAACAAAATTATAGACACAACAGCACCAGGAAGAGGAAGAAGCAGGGAGAGGGGGGACGAGGGGAGATGGGCAGAATGGCACACATGCACAATTAAGTACAGCACAAGTATAGGCAAACAATGGCCAAAATGAAACACACCAACAAGGAGCACAAGTCACACAACCCGCCAACATCACACCACTGAACGAGCATAGAAGTGAAAACCACGCTGCATTCATACGGGATGTGTACAAAGGCCAGACATTGGTGTTGTGGGATGTCTGCGAGCGTGGTCATCATGGATGAGATGCCCAGCACGTGGCACATGGGCGAGTTCACTGTGTGTTATGTTGCCAAACAGCTGCTCTTCCCTCCCACACTTTTGTACGGTGCCCTGTTGTATCTCGTTCACTCGTACGGCACACCATTGTAATGCTTATTCACGCATGTCCTGCTACATACCGACTACACCATCACAGTGCACTTTGGAGGTGATGCATGCCACTTTACAACATCGACTGCTGCGGCCCTTGTGGCAGGCCATACCAGAACACAGAGACACACTTACCGCACTTCCTGTACACGGACATGTCCGAGATACCCCGTTCCCCTTGCCGGATAGGCACACCCCTGCGCTGACCTGTGTACCCCGGACCAGCACACGCCGTTTGTGCATGCAGGAGGATGCATGCGTAGCTACATGTCCAGGCTCACTGCCAACGCTGAGGTGACAGCACACTGTGATGTTGCAGGGCTCGTGCCTATCATGCTAATACAATGACCACAGGGACACACTTGCTCAGATGCGGGTTTGGGGGGCGATGGCGGTCCTGGAGTTGTTGCGATGAGTCTTGTGGCCCTCATGGGTATCCCTGTATCATGCTCATTGACTCTTATGGCACCTGTGGGTGTTCTGGTGTGGCTCTTGGCTGTGTTCCCTTTCATGGTGCAGGTAGTCGTCCTGCTTAACACCAGCAGAAAGCAGGTGTAAAATCCCTGGTGTTAACGTGGCTTATTGCCGGAATTTGTTTCGCATTGCAGTTGGTGTGAAAGTTGTGATGTGATTTTTTTCGTATGCAGAACAATATACGAACTGAGCAGTGTATTTTGTCAAGATCCAGCACCTGACACACTATTCCCAATCAATATAAATACAATGAGATTTCTTAATTGATTTTGTGTGTACACTGTAAGTGCAGCCACTACCTCAGTGCAATTCACTACAGGATTTTAGTATTTAGAATAAATCGGAAAGGTGCACCTAGTGTCTTTTTGCACGGGAACGGCTAGTCTGCATTTCATTATCAGCACTTTAATGGAAGTAAAGTTGAGATAAATCTAACACACTATTCAGAAGTTGGTGCAAACTGCAGACATCACCAGTATTACCGCGATAAGTGCCCCAAAATTTAACAACATGGTAGACTCCATCAAATAACAGTAATAAGAACAAGAAAGAGTCACACAGCAGTTAAGAGAACAACCAAAAACTTTATTAATTATTTTTTTCAAACTTATTTTTTTATAAACATAAATATGTAAACGATAAACTATTTTCAAACTTTATTTTTTTATTAACATATATATGAACGATAAACTAATAAACAAAATTTATAATAAAAAATACAAAACAAAAAGGCGGAACACTCCTGTGGGGACCATGGATGTCGACGACAGAGCCTGGAAAATAAAGCACAAAATAAGGACGTGTGTAATGGGCATATCAAAGGAGAGAGACGCAGAGAAACAGAGAAGAAAAAAATGCCAGAGAGAAAAAGAGAGGGAAGGAAAAAAAAGGGAGTGAGAAAGGGAGAAGGAAGAGAGAGAGTTAGAGAGATAGAAGGAAAAGAAGGAAGAGAGAGAGAGGGAGAGAGAGAGGGAAAGAGACAGACACTGCCGCCCCTGCGCATCCATGAGCAAATAATTACCTAGTGCCACTGGAGTGTGCAGCAGTGGGCACTCCGCGTGCCCGTCAAAACTCCGCGCATCCCAGAGATGTCGCTGAGTCCTGAGTCATGAATGGCGGAGACCACATCATCTTCTCCATGGCCCGGCAGATCTCACACATGTCGCTGAGGCCTGAGTCATCAATAGCGGAGACCACATCAGCTTTTGGGGCCGCTAAGCTGGTGGAACTCAAGTCCGTGCCACGTGGTGGTAGGCCCCTGATGGCCATATGAGCTTCGGGTGACACTAACCCTGTGCATCTGAAGTCCGCGCCAAGTGGTTGGTAGGCCCCTGACGGCTATACAGATCAGGGTGCGACTAACCTTCTGCGCAACTTTTCAAAGACTCTTTATGGTTGAGACACGTGGACCGTCTGCCATCTAGTCAGCACCGGCAATAAAGGATGTGACGTTGTCGATCTATTATATTTGCGTGGTCACATGGCCTGTGACGCATGTGCCGGATGGGTGTGATGTGTGTGCAAATCTGCCCTCAGGGATTAGCCGTGAGATGTTGAGAACTAGACCACTGACCTGCACACCAACAGCGAGTATGCCTGCGTCAGGTAGCTATGTGGGGCCAACGTCGGAATGCAATCGGAGTGGCGTGGCGTATGACGGAAAAGGGCAGGGATAGCTACAATTACGCGAATGGCTCGTAGTACTGCGTCTGTGAGTCGAGCGGACGGGCCGCAGCTGTCCCTCTGCTAGCCTGGGTGCGAACTGTTCATAACTCACACTACATAAGCATTGAAAAAACATTTTGTGATTCAGTCCGTCAGCTGGCATTTGTGAAAACATATCGGAGATCTTTCTGTGATAGATACCCCTTTGATGCTGCCTCTCCCCACATCAGCAGGTAACGCACCCTCTTCCCACATTACCATCATACCCCCAACAACCTTCTTGGGCCTGGAAGTGTCCCTGTGCGGTTGGACAAAGAAGAATCTTAGTCATGTATAGATTTACATATAAAAAAAAATATTTAAAGAAAAGAACAACAAATAAGACTGAAGGAAGTCTGGTGCTGTGGTCGCTGCCACGAAGTTGAGGTCACTGCCATTCAGGACTCAGGACACAGTTACACATGTGGGGTCGGCTTGTGTTAAAGAGGGTTAGTGGGACTACGTGTCGCCGGCCTTGCATATCAAAATATGCCTTACTGATCGAAGGGAGTGTGGTGCTGTGGTCGTTGCCAGGGACTTGGGGTGACTGCCATTCAGGACTCAGGACACAGTTACAAATGTTGGATTGGCTTGTGGTGAACAGGGTTAGTGGTACCACGTGTCGCCGGCCTTGCATATGGAAATATGCCTAACTAATCAGAGGGAGTAGGCTATTGTGGTCGCTGACATGGACTTGGGGTCACTGCCATTCAGGACTCAGGACACAGTTCCACATGTGGGATTGTTCGGCTTGTGTTGAACAGTTATTGGCACCACGTGTTGCCGCCATTGCATATGGAAATATGCCTCACTGATCGAAGTGAGTCTGGTGCTGTGGTTGTCTCACAGAGTTGGGGTCACTGCCATTCAGGACTCAGGACACAGTTCCACATGTGGGATCGGCTTTTGTTGAAGACGGTTAGTGGCACCATTTCTCGCTGGTCTTCCACAGTGTAGGCCAAAGGTAGCGGTGAGCAATGGCTCACAGCCACGTGCATACGTTGGTGGCCCCACCGGCCTGCGTAGTGCAGGTTCAGTGGCACCACATGTCACCGGCCTTCCATATGGAAACACCTCTCACTGATCGAAGGGAGTCTGGTGCTGTGGTCACTGCCATTCAGGACTCAGGACACAGTTACACATGTGGGATCGGCTTGTGTTGAACAGGGTTTGTTGGCACCACGTGTCGCCGGTCTTCCACAGTGTAGGCCGGAGGCAGCGGTCAGCAAAGGCCCACAGGCAGGTGACGTTGACTTGAGCTGCACAGATTGGGAGCATTTGGTCTTCTTAACCCATTATAGTCTCTTACACAATTTGTGTCACTACTAATCTTGAATTGTGAACCGTGTAACCCCAGTGTAGGGCAGAGGCAGCGGTCAGGATGGGCGCACAGCCACGTGGCTTTGAGTTGAGCTGCACAGTTAGTGGCACCTGGAGTACTGGCGTGTGCGCATCCTGCGATGATAGGTGGTTCCGGCGGGCCGCGCTGGGAGTAATGTGTTTTGTCTAATGAATTCTGCCTTGATGAGGCCACGTGGCGATGACTTATGGTGCAGTGAGTTAGTAGCACCTGAAGCTCACAGCGTGTGCGCACCCTGCGATGATGGGTGGTCTGGGTGGGCTGCACTGGGAGCAACGTGTCTTGCGAACTGGACTGCAACATCTGCAATCGCCACTGCATCTAAATTGTGAGCCCTGCTGTCCGCAGTGTAGATCGAAGGCAGTAGTCGGTACAGACATAATTCTGCGATGCTGTGTCGCTGGGTTCGCAGGGGGCCTGTGTCGAGGAGGCCCGCGGTTATGGCGGCAGCCACGTGCCAGGGTGTGGGCTGCCGCTGTGACAGACTTGTTGGTCTTCCCACAAGTGAACCACGCCTAGGGCTTGGCCTATTTATTCATACTCCTACGATGGAGTGGCATACGTTGGAGCAGCCCACTCCGCTTCTGCTTCCAGGGGGGTACAACACAGCTACATGACCGAGATCTTCCCCACTGCCTGAGGTAACATGGTTACGTCCGCTGTGCACTACACTACAAGTATCAATAGTATATCTCCACATGGAGAGGTTTGTGCTATGCATAGTGAGGTCTGTGCAGCACAGCAGCGTTACACTTGGCATTATGTGCTCTATTGTTGATGGGTGACTTGCCTCCTTCATATATAGTTGGTTGCCACATCTCCTAACATTCAGCTATTGTGTGGCTGAGGGGCATGGGGTTTTGGGAATGTCCGTTGTGCTGTTTTGCGCTGCCTCGGTGGTAGTAGGGGGGTGGTGCAGGGGGAGGTTCTGGTGGTGGTGGCGCCGGGTGTTGTGGCCTTGTTGGGTGTCAGAGCTGCATGATCAGTAGGTCTATCACGTGTTGGTCTTTAGATGTGGCTGTGAGTTGGGTCTAATTCAAGGAGTAGATAGTCGACCTCCTTACACCAGTTAAAGGTTGATGTTAATTTGTTACTGCTAACTCGGCTGATCGCATGCATTTTGGATCCCATTGCAGATTTGGCTGGTCATTGAAAATATGGGGAAGAGGTGTTTTCGTGTTTTTTTTGCACGGGAACGCCTACTTTGCATTTCATTAGCATTAGTTGTGGCTCTCGTTTGTGGCGATTTTGTTGGCATAAGGTATCGATGGAAGAGTGGTTAAATTTGCAGTTTCACAAAGTTGAGAATGGGATGATAATTAAAAAACACAGAAAAAAAGATAGGTTTAATGATTATAATTAGAAATTAGCATTTAAAAAACCTTTGAAAAAACCATAGGTTTCAGGCAAGTTATAGTTAGAAATTAGCATTCAAAAAACCTTAGAAATCCACTGAAAAAAACAGGTTTCAGGCACGTTATAGTTAGAAATTAGCATTTAAAAAACCTTTGAAATTCACTGAAAAAAAACATAGATTGATGAAATATGTGACGTCATCAGCAGTGCATTGCGGGGGCGCGAGTTATAGTTAGCTCAACTAACTATAACAGGGGAATTTCTATGGTTTTCTATGAGTGAAATGTTCAACTAACTATAACATCCCTGAAACCTATGTTTTTTTCAGTGAATTTCAAAGGTTTTTTAAATACTAATTTCTAACTATAATGTGCCTGAAACCTATGTTTTTTTCAGTGAATTTCAAAGGTATTTTAAATGCTAATATCTAACTATAATGTGCCTGAAACCTATGGTTTTTTCAGTGAATATATATATATATATATATATATATATATGAATTAAAAAAACTGCTTCAGAATACAAAAACCGCTCCGACACTCTGGGTACACAGGTGGTGAATTTAATGAACCACCAAGACATGAGATATGCTTTCCTCGATACGCTGTTCGTGAACCACCTGGCAGACGTGTTTCAGTGAGGGGATTTTATAATATAATATATAAGATGAATTGGATATTTAATATTGTTATTTATTTATCTATTATATTGTGAACCTCATACTCAATGTAAACACATTTTTTCATGTTTTAATTTACTCTGCTTATATTATATATATATATATATGTGATTGTTTTTTTTTTAACATTTATAAACAATTTATGAATTGCTTTATCTATTGTAAAAAGAATGGATTCCTCAGCTGGAGGACCCTGAAAACAAAAAGTATGTTTTTCATGTTTATGAATTGTTGTTTATTTATCTAATGAGGTGGTGGGGCTCACACACTTTGAGAAAGGCATGGAAAAGCCAAAACGCGTCAGTGAGCTGGAACTGGCTGCTATATGAAACAAGAAAAAGAAAATTCACACACTTACTGGAGTGCCCGCTATTCTTTGATTCACTGAAGTTTGAAATAATATATATATATATATATTATCTACTGGCGGTCGCCAGTAGATAGTTATAGTTAGGACCGTGTTTCCATAGGAAATCCGCAACATTCTATTTGGAATAACTTTGGCGCCGGTTGACGAATCCTCGCGAAATTTTCAAAATAGGTGGGGCGCTCCACTCCGCTCCTACCCTGAAGGTCTCGGGGGGATTCGTCAAGCGGGGGCTGAGAAAAAAGGGGGGTCCCAAAACACATTTTCCCCATGCAATTTTCCATAGGGACCTTTAGTCCAAGGTACAGCCCGAACGGCTGAACAGAATTACTTGAAATTTGGCAGAGAGGTAGTCCTCAGCTCAGGGAAGTGCCTTTTGAAGGTCTGGTGTCAATCTGTTCAGTAGTTCCTGAGAAAATCAAAAGTAAAATCATATACATATGTGGGCGGAGCCTAACCACACATCTCATCTTGAGATCTGATTGGCTGTCAGCACTTCATCCAAGAAGTGTTGGCAGCCATCTTGGGACCAATATACATGATAGCACCTCATTAAAAAGAATTGCAGTTAATAGAAGGTTTTAAGAATGTAGTTACATTATAAATCATTTGTTGATGGTACCATAATCATTTTAGGAATTGTGGTATGTTCTAAGGTGATTTCACCATGTGAAAAAGCCTTCTGCTGGGATATCATGATTGAGAGAAAAATATTTTCTCATGCTTTTCCCACAGAGGTTTGGAAGGTGATCTATAAGCTAAACTGAGAGCTTATTTTCTGTAAATTCACATTATCTTTCTCAGTCATGTGAGAATGAAGTCTGGCATTCTCAGTAAAACATGTACATCCAACAAGGGCAGAGACTGTCAGTTGATTCCTTTATGTTCTACTGCAGCTTCCCAGAGTGTTCCAAAGAACAACTAGAGCGCTAACAGTCCTACTTATGATAAACGTATGGCACACCTGAAGCCATCTTGCTTGGATTAAAGTGGTAACTCTTAAAACATTTAATTTAAAAAGGAACAAAATGAGGGGGTTCATTTTTCCATAACAAGTATGATTAGTGCTGCAGAAAGAAAAACTAGGGCACATTTTGACTTCTGAAATCCTCTTTTATTTCATTAAAAAATTCTGATATGCAGACTGAAACATGCACTTTCAATACCAGCAGCAGTTTTCCCTGGTGAGCAGTAGCTTTACTACAGTGATCTAATGAGCAAAAAGAGTGCTAACATTCTGAATTTATGGCAAATGTGTGACACATCTGAATGCCTTCTTGATGGAATCAAAGTAAAAAGCTGAAAGTATTTCCTACTGAGGAGACTGCTGTAAATGAGGAAATTAGGAAACTTCATAACAAATAAGTCTCCCAAGATGGCCACCAGAGACAAAAGAGCCCAAATGTAGCCCAAATATCACCCAGATGTAGCCCAAGTATAGCCCAATGACAGAATGTCCCAGAGTGTTCTTAAAAACAACTAGAGCGCTTACTGTCTTCATTATGACAAAAGTATGGCACACCTGAAGCCATCTTGATTGGAATAAACTGGTAACACTTAAAACATTTAATTTAAAAAGGAACACAATGAGGGGGTTCATTTTGCCATAGAAATTATGATTAATGCTGAAGAAAGAAAATGAGGGCACATTTTGAGTGACTTCCCAAATCCTCTTCTATTTCATTGAAAAATTCTGACATGCAGACTGAAACATGCACTTTTAATACCAGGAGCAGTTTTCCCTGGTGAGCAGTAGCTTTACTACAGTGATCTAATGAGCAAAAAGAGTGCTAACATTCTGAATTTATGGCAAATGTGTGACACATCTGAATGCCTTCTTGATGGAATCAAAGTAAAAAGCTGAAAGTATTTCCTACTGAGGAGACTGCAGTACATGAGGCAATTAGGAAACTTCATAACAAATAAGTCTCCCAAGATGGCCACCAGAGACAAAAGAGCCCAAATGTAGCCCAAATATCACCCAGATGTAGCCCAAGTATAGCCCAATGACAGAATGTCCCAGAGTGTTCTTAAAAACAACTAGAGCGCTTACTGTCTTCATTATGACAAAAGTATGGCACACCTGAAGCCATCTTGATTGGAATAAACTGGTAACACTTAAAACATTTAATTTAAAAAGGAACACAATGAGGGGGTTCATTTTGCCATAGAAATTATGATTAATGCTGAAGAAAGAAAATGAGGGCACATTTTGAGTGACTTCTCAAATCCTCTTCTATTTCATTAAAAAATTCTGACATGCAGACTGAAACATGCACTTTTAATACCAGGAGCAGACTTCCATGGTGAACAGTAGTTTTACTACAGTGATCTAATGAGCAACTAGAGTGCTAACTTTCAGAATTTATGGCAAATGTGTGACATATCTGAATACCTTCATGATGGAATCAAAGTAAAAAACTGAAAGCATTTCCTACTGAGGAGACTGCAGTACATGAGGAAATTAGGAAACTTCATAACAAATAAATCTCCCAAGATGGCCACCGGAGACAAAAGAGCCCAAATGTAGCCCAAAATCACCCAGATGTAGCCCAAATATAGCCCAATGACAGAAGTGTGCAAAACACTTATTATTTTGTGTTTTTGCAGTGTTATATAGCGCAGACTTGTCAGGTATTGGAGTGCTTTACATGAGCATTGGTTACATCACACAAGAACAAATTCATTTTGGTTGTAGACATGGGGAGACTAAGTGATTTGACCAGAATCACAGAATGTCGAGCTGAAGCAGAAACCCCAACCTGGTTCCCCAGTTGCAAAGTCTGCAGTTCTGGAAGTAACACCACATCCTCTTCCCTAAGTGCAACATTTAATCAAGTGGTCAACTGGATAAAAAAACATAAAGATAACAAATAATTTAAAAGTGCTTTGTCGCTATTTGAAAACTCAGAAAATATGTCCTTATTTTAGTCTTTTAGAGCACTAACCATAATTTGGATGCCAATAAGACCCTCTCATATATGTAATTTCTAAAGGAAATGCTCTAGGTATTACAGTTTTGATTACATCAAGATGACGTCAGGCGTTCCACACTTTTGTAATAAATATAGAATGTTAGCAATCTAGTTGTTCATTAGCTGTTGAGAGGCAGAGGCCAGGGGCACGGACTCTGAAAATTGAAGGCAGGTAGGAGGGTGCAAAGGCAACAATTTAACCACACTGAGCAGGCAGGAAGGGCCGTGGCAGCACAACAGACTATGGAGGGCAGTGGAAAGGGGGGCAGGGGCAACAAACCAACAATACAGGACTTGCAAGAGAGGCAGTGGCAATGTAATAGACCATTGTGGGCAGAAGGAAGAGGCAATGGTAGTACAACCATACATGCCAACAGACCCGATTCAGCCAGGAAACGTCCAATGTGTTTAAGCTCAAATGGGCTTTATTTGATCTGTCTCCTGTCTACAATCTCCTCTTTTTCAATGTAACTCAAAGGGGAAAATCAATACCCCAGTTTTTTTTTCAAAATCTCCCTCTTACCAAGTTCAAAATGTTCGCAAGTATGGTACATTGGATCATGGAAGGAAAAGGGGTAGGGACATGGACTTGGATAACAGAGGACAGGAGGGACATGGAGAGGTGCACCAAACTGACCCTGCAGGGCAGGCATCAGGGTTTGCAGCAGCACAATACACCACACAGGGCATGCGGGACGGGAGTGCAGCACAACAACCCATAGAAAGCAAGAGGGAGGGGACACGACCATGCACATGGACAACAGAGAACAGAGGGGCAAGATGCAATGGTAGCTAGCTGACCATAATGGACAGACAGGAGAGAAAGCTGCAGCATAACAGACCATAAAGGGCAGGAGGGACGGATCAGGGGCATTACAATGGAACAGACAAGCCAGGAGGGAGGGAGTAGGGGTCTGCACATGTAAACAGAGGGCTGGGGGCAAGGGGGCAGGGCAGGAGCAGCAAGATAGCCATGGAGGTCAGGCAGGATGGGCACTAGAAGCAAGACACACCATGAAGAGCAACAGTGAGACTGTGATGGCATACACACAGACCATGGAGGGAAGGTGGGAGGGGGTCAGGGGCAGCTAACTGACCACACAGGGAAGGTGGGAGGGGCCATGGCAGCACAGAAGACCATGCATGGCAAGTGGGAGGGTAAGTGGCAGCACAATGGCTATGATGGGCAAGAAGGAGGGTGCAGGGGCATGCACAAAGGACGATGGAGGATAGAAGGGAGGGTCAGGACCTGTGCACAGACAAGAAAGTTCAGGGGAAGGGGCCTCACAACAGACCGCACGGGGCAGGCAGGAGGAGCAGTTGAAGCACAACAGACCAGGGAGGGCAGAAGGGTGTGGCAGTACAATGGACCATGTAGGACAGGAGGAAGAGGATAGGGGCATGGCATGTGGACAGGTAGGGTGGAGGTGGCAGGGACAGGTTACAGTCATCTGACAATGCTAGGCAGGTGGGAGGGGAGTGGCAGCTCAACAGAACACTCAGAGTAGATAGGAGTGGCAGGTCCATGGAACATGGTGGGCAAAAAGGATGGAGCAGGGGCATGCACAAAGACATCGGAGGGCAGGGGGAAGGAGAATAGGGGCAGCAAGCTAAGCACAGAGTTTAAGCAGGAGGTCAATGATGGGGCATAGAATTGGGCAATGGAGGGCAGGAGGAGGGGACTGGTACATCATACTAAATTGAGGGCAGTGGCAGCACATCAGACCATGCATGGCCAGGAGGGAGGAGGCTAGTCCATGGATTCACACAACAGAGGATAGGGAGGAGGGGGATGGGGCAGCAAGCTAACTGTTCAGAGAAGGCGGGTATTAGGAACTTTATTGTTTTTAAAACGTGTGTCTGTGCGAACTACTTAAAATATGAACAAGTATGCAGCATAATCTCACTTTTATTCAGGAAGAAGAGGCCTTTTTTTGACTGTGACTCCGGGCTCACTTGGCAGAAACACCCCCTGACCCTCCACCCCCTATCGCAAAATGTAATGCCCGTGAAAAGGGTAGGTGAACACAGTGTTATATAGAACATAGTCCTGAGAGCACGATTCAAAATGAAAACTAGATATAGTGTATGGTATGAACTATGCACCAAAAAGTGTGATATAAGATGAACCGGGCGTGAAATATAATATGCAATACATTGTGCGCAATTACAGATTCATTGGAGAGCGCGAGATAGCACAGGCACTAGCGCGTGCTATGCGATATGCGCCTTGGAGTGTAATATGCACAGGGCAGTGTTGTGTAACCTAACTAGTCTCTAAAGTTGTAATATAAAATATGTGCTGGGGAGTGTAACGTTGCATATGCACTGTGACAAAGATATGGATCCCAGATTGTAATATGTATGGCATAGCACTGTGCGTTATAACATAGGCATCGAGGAAGGCACGTTAGATGGGGCAATATAACCCGTGCGAAGACAAGTGTGGCATGACATATTCACGGTGTGGTGTTACAGTGCACATGGGCTAGAGAGTGTCATAGCATATGCACTAGCTAGTGGAATACAATTCTGCCAGGAGCGCGCTGTGACTCTCAAGTGATGTTCGTCCCCTTTCCAGAGAGTAAAATAAAAAGTATTACACATCCGGCAGTGGATGTGTGTTTTATTAACCGTGAGGGGGGTTTCTTGCATAGTTTTGGTCGAATTTTTGTCGAATCCCCTTTGAATGGCTTGGTGTGCATGTGTATTAAATGTGCCCGTCAATAGCTACCCATGTTTGTATAAATAAACGACAAGGGTGTCTACCGGGATTAGGCACGGTAGGGCATCAGACATGTCAGAGCTTCACTAGTGGTGTAAATACATTCCACGTGGATTCATTGTATGCATAGTCGCCTTTTAATGAATATCACGCAAATCGTCATGGTGATAGGTACGTACGGTTTGTCCAGCATGTCCTAGGTGTGTCTATAAATATATATTTTTTAAAAATAATAAGAAACAGTGGCCGGCCCTGGGGATTGGGGTCAAAAAAATATAATTAGGAGACAGGCCCTGGGGGCATCAGGGCCAATAAATTAGAATAAGAAGGGGAACCACACAGCCCCCCTTCTTAAAAAATTAAAATAAATAAAAGACTGGCATCGTGCCGGAGGCCACGCCCCCTCCTTGCAGCACTCTGCAAACGTGCCCCCTGGCGAATTGTAAGTTGGGGAATCAATTCCTCTTCAAATTATATCCCCAATTTAAAACGTGCCATAGTGCGTGTTTGCACACGTCACCTCAGGCCCCGTCCCCTCCCTTCACCACTGTGTAAACGCGCCCTGTGGCTGTTCTAAGTTGAGAGATTAAGTCCCCTTGAATCCTAAGGGTTCCTAGGGGCCAACTAGCCCAACAGGCATCTCCAGTATGCGCAAGGGAGCTGCGCTGCAGACAGGTGTTCTGAGGCCAAGCCCCTTTTTACACCTCTCTGCAACGCAGCTCTGTGGCGCTTACTGGAGGTACCTAGTGGTCTAGTTTGACCCTAGGGACCCTTAGGATTCAAGGGGACTTAATCTCTCAACTTAGAACAGCCACAGGGCGCGTTTACACAGTGGTGAAGGGAGGGGACGGGGCCTGAGGTGACGTGTGCAAACACGCACTATGGCACGTTTTAAATTGGGGATATAATTTCCCTTCAATACTGAGGGCCCCTGGGGGCTAACTAGCCCACCAAGTGCTTCCAGTAAGCGCCACTGAGCTGCATTGCAGAGAGGTGGTCCAGGCCGTGCCACTTTTTACACCTCTCTGCAACGCAGCTCTGTGGCACTTACTGGAGGTACCTAGTGGGCTAGTTGGACCCTAGGGACCCTCAGGATTCAAATTAACTTAATCTCCCAACTAAAAACGGACACAGGGCGTGTTTACACAGTGGTGAATGGAGGGGACGGGGCCTGAGTTAACGTGTGCAAAAAACGCCCTGTGGCCTGTTTTAAGAGGTAGTTTTAATCCCCCTGCCCTATTATATACTAGGGGCTTACAGAGGAGGTCATGCTAATCACAGGGGGACCCCAACGCATAATGTTCCCTAGTGTATGTAGGTGTTTTCACTGTATTCTAAGTGTCTTTTAACATAGCACTGGCTCTAGGACTGGTTAGTCAGACTCAGTTACCACCAGTATCCGTCTGAAAAAGTTGAGGGTACAGGATAATTTTGCAACAAGGCTTCTTTCTGCTCTTCTTTTTGTTCTTTCTGCACGTTATCCTTCTTCCTGCACTTTTCTTCGTCTTTGAGGACTTCTGTTGCTTCTTTCTGCACTTCTTTTTTTTCTTTCTGTGCATTTTTTCTTCTTTCTTCACATGTCCTATCTCTGTAGGCATAGTTAGAAATTAGCATTTAAAAAACCTTTGAAATTCACAGAAAAAAACCTAGGTTTCAGGCACGTTATAATTAGGAATTAGCATTTAAAAAACCTCAGAAATTCACTGAAAAAGCCATAGGTTTCAGGGGTGTTATAGTTAGATGGACTTTTCACTTGTACAAAACCATTGAAATTCCCCAGTTATAGTTAGTTCAGCTAACTATAACTCGAGCGCCCGCAATGCACTGCTGATGACGTCACATATTACATCACTCATGACATGGTCAGTGACATCACTCATGACATCACTGATGACATCTCAAATGACATCACTGATGACATCATCCTTGTGATAGAGTGGCAGACCTCCTCTCACCCTAATATAACCTTTGATACACACATTCAAAAATAGAGACTAAAATTTTCAAAACAATGGACATACCAATACCAGTTACAACAACCTCTTCAGTAATTCTAAGATCCACATACACATCCACTCATTCACCAACAGTCCTATACAGTCACTCATACATGTACTCACTCATCATATGTACTCATACACCTATACATCCTGTTACACAATGCCACTCATCCATAGAGTTACTCACACACATAGTCACTCATGCTAATGAAGAATCAAACATACATTTACTTGCATATACAGTCATACACACACCACCACACTTACTTCTACGGAAACTTACACATACTTAGTCTTTTAAACAATCACTTATAGAAACACATACTTATTCATGCAGGAACTCTTTCAATCTCTCACTCTCACATATACTCACTTATATACACCAATAGTCACATATACTAAACATAAGTAGTTACTCATAAAGACACTATTGAGACAGTCATTCACTCACTAACACACCCATACACACACTCATCCACCCATACAGTCCTGCACACATGCTGTCTTCAACACATACAAACAGTGAGTCACTCATTCATGCAGCTATGCACTACGTAATACCCCCCACCGAACCATGCAGACTCTCAGACTGATACTCAAAAAAACAACTAATAACCTATATAGACACCCATGTAGCTACTCACCAACCTATGCAGCCACTTATACACAAAGTGAGAGACTTATACAGATATTTACATATTTAAACATTACTCACTAACCCATGTATTCACTATGATACACTTAATCAGTCAGTTACACAATCAATTTTTCAAAAACAAATCATCTATTTAGACACTTATATACCCATTTATTCTTCCATCGACCTTGAGATATACATATATAAAACATATTTAATTTTCGGAAAAACACACATTCACTGGATGATGTCATCAGTGGTGTCATCAGTGATGTCATTTGAGATGTCATCAGTGATGTCATGAGTGATGTCACTGACCATGTCATGAGTGATGTAATATGTGACGTCATCAGCAGTGCATTGCGGGCGCGCGAGTTATAGTTAGCTGAACAAACTATAACGGGGGAATTTCAATGGTTTTGTACAAGTGAAAAGTCCAGCTAACTATAACACCCCTGAAACCTATGGTTTTTTCAGTGAATATATATATATATATATATATATATATGAAATTAATGTATGTATATTGTCAAGGTGGGCTATGACATTAATTAATTTGATCCTTGCTCTATAATACTGAGATTATGTATTACAGGTCTGCACTTAGTCCTGATGATAATCATGAAAAGCACTGACATTGATTGAACTGACATTGATTTGACTAATTATAGATGAATTATCCATAGCAGGGGTCTCCAACATTTTCTGTAATAAGGGCTACTTATGTTCAACTCAACGAAAATCATCCAGAGCTACTGATGTTAATGCTGTAACTGTGAGCACCCCATCCAAGACTGTCAGCAGTAATCACATCAATACATTAGGCAGGTTTGCCTGCCATAATGTAAAACAGCACTATCACTTTTCAATAAATCTGCATGGGTAATAGAAAGCATCCATTGCTAAACCCATCCCCAGCACCAAAGTCATAATATGAGTAATAAATCTCTCTAACTCAAATATATTTATATTAATTTTCAAAATCAACCATTTTTCTCCCCTCATCATCGTATGAGGTCTGAAATATACACATTTTCGTCTCAAATACATACTTTTTAATTTTGGTATACAAGTAATAATTCAACCAATGGAAAAGCTTCTAATTTAGTAGTCTGGGATGCACACAGGAGAGCTACTCACAGGTAGCTGGAGAGCTACTGATAGCTCATGAACTACTCGTTGGAGACACCTAATCTTTTGCATGTTTGTTTATATAAGATGTTGTCTTGTGTCCAGTGGTGTTTGTATGTATCACTCTTTTACTGACTCTATATTTGTATATATTAATCATTATGTGTTTTCAATTGGGTGAAACTTTTCTCTAGGAGACTGTAGAGACAATAAAAATATATTTTGATATTTAAAAATGTCATTATTGTTAGCCCTCTCTTTGTTATATTTGGGCTTCTTGACTAGTCCTTTTTGAATTATTGATGAATCCACTTTGTCACAAGTAGTAATGTGGTTTATTTCACTAAATTAACTGTTAAAATAAAGTCCCTAGGAGTGCATAAGAACCAAACAGGAGTCCTCTCTAGATATAAATTGCTTAGAGATACTTTCCTGCTCTGTTGACATCCAGATTTTTGCCAATTAGGTAAGTGGGAAATCTACTCCAAATGGACAATCTGACTGCAGTTAGTCATGTAAATCATTTAGGGGGAATGAAACTTAAACTCCTATCAAAACTGGGTAAGGGATTTCATGAGTTCTGGAATATTCCAGTGATTGGCGTCCTCACCCTTCTATATTGCAAGGACTTTCTTTCAAGTGGTGATCATTTCTGCTGCAACTTTTGCCCCTCACCTAAATGCCAAAGCTCCTTCTTTTTTAAAGTAGAGACCCCATCCCCTGTCTGCTACCAAAGATGCATTTATAAAAGTTTGGCCTCAAGGGACAAATCATGCCTTTCATCCCTTTACAGTGATTGCTAGCATTCTAGCTCAATTCTGCCGTCAAGGAGCAGGCTTAGTTTTAATGACAACATTTTGGCTATCCCAGGCTTAGTTCACAACACTGTCGGACCTAGCATCAGACCGTCCAGTTCTACTCCCCTCTTGCCCCAATCTACTACAGACCCCTCAAGGACATCTGCACAATATCATTTTGAACATAATCTTACCCCTAACAGCTTGGAAGGTCTTGGGGCGGCTTGGGTAACTTCAGGCATTTGGACAGAAGACGCAGAATTTATCTGAAAATCTTGTGCCCCAAGTACTTCAAAAGCTTAACATTCCACCTGATCAACATGAGCTGGCTGATAACAGGGTGACATTTGTTGATTATTTTCTTTGATGCAACTTTAACTAACTGTAAATTTTCTAGCCCCTTTGGCTATTCAAGGACAAACCTACACAACAGTTAACTCTAACCATTCAGCAGTTTCAGCAGAACATGTTCAAGTAATCAGAAAAAGTGTCTGAGGATATCCTCTGACTTGTTATCTTTTAAAGGGAGTACCTTTTTGAAATCCACCTATGCCTAAGTATAGTTATTTGTGAGATGTTATTACTGTTTTTAACTTGCTTATTTCAATGTTGGATAATTCGATTTATCTTTTGAAAATTATATGCGCAAAATTAACCATGCTACTCTATTTACTTTCTATTAAACATCCCACTGATGTTAAAGAATAAGATATTTCCCAAAATGGTTTAGACTGGAATGGGAATATTAAATGATACCCTTTTAGTGTAATGTAAGGCAAATTTGTAAGTTCTGTTTATCACCCGTGAGGACATCCAGGCACTGAGTGGGTGAGAGTAGGCATGCAGTGAGGCTGGGCCTTAGTACAGGCAGTCTTGATGGTACCGCAAGAAGACTAATTGAAAAGCCAGGTCCAGCGTTTTGCACACTTCAAGAAGTGAGGAGGAGGCCCTGAAGTGTTAAGGGTGGGCATTTAAGGATTTGGCAGCTTGGTAGGAGGATGATCGACCTCCTGTTCTGCTTCTGTGGATGTGGGGTGTGCATGCAAGTTTGAGTGATGCTGAGCAAAGTTGTCTGGTAGGTTGGTGGAAGTGAAGCTAGTGATTGAGGTATGCAGGTCTTGTGTTGTGTAGTGACTTGAATATATGTGTGAGAAGTTTAAACTGGCTGCCCTTTTGGATGGGGAGCGAGTGGAGCTCTCTGAGAAGCGGTGTGCTGCGAGATCGGCACAGGAGGTCAAGGACGAGTCTAGTGGTGGTGTTTTGGATGGTTTGAAGACTGCGAAGAAGATGGGTTGGGATGCCATCATAGAGTGCATTGCCTTAGTCCAAATGCTTGTGATTAGGGCCTGTGTGATGGTGCATCTGATGTCCAGTGAGTGCCACTGGAAGGCTTTAAGTAACATGTGGAGAATTCGGAAGCATGCGGATGTGATGGCGTTGACCTTAGGCTTTACGGTGAGGTTGGTGTCCAGGGTGAGGCCTTGGTTCCTAGCGTTGTCAGTTGGGCTGGGTGAGTGTCTGGATTCTGTAGGCCTCCAGGTCGAGTCACAAGGTGAACTCTTATTCCCAAATATCAGCACTTCAATTTTGTTGTTGTTGTTGAACTTGAAGCAGTTCTTTTTCATCCATTTGGCCACAATGGTCATGCATTGTTTGAAGTTTGTCTTGATGGTGATGGTGTCATCTGAGACGGAAAAAAATGAGTTGGATGTCATCACCGTAGGAGATGTTGAGTCTGTGGGATCTGATGAGGTTAACCAGAGGAGTCAAGTATATGCTGAAAAGTGTGGGGCTGAGTGATGATCTCAGTGGGACTCTGCAGATTAAGTCCTTGGGTTCTAAAGTAAACGGCTTGAACCTGACTTTTCGTGTTCTACTGGAGAGGAAGAAAGCCATCCATTTGAGTACTGGTGTTAGACTAGGTTTTATCACTGGGTTTACCCCCAGAATTTTTGCTTTCTTACTTGCCCTTTCTCAATGCTGTTTAGTGTTAAAGTGTAACTGCTCCTACTGTAAATTATGTTATGGACTGGTGTTTCCATGATTGACATGTTTGATTTACTGGTAAGTCCCTAGTAATGTGCACTGAGAGTGCCAGGGCCTGTAAATCAAATGCTACTAGTGGGCCTGCAGCAGTGATTGTGCCACCCACAGAAGTAGCCCTGTAAAGGTATTTCAGACCGGCCACTGCAGTGTATGCACGCATTTTTCACTTCCATGTTGACTTGGCAAATGCACCCACTTGCCAAGCTATAGCCTTCCCTTTCATTACAGGTAAGTCACCCCAAGGTATACCTAAAGTACCCCTATGGGCAGGGTGCAGTGTAGTGAAAGGTAGGACATGCACTGATGTGTGTGACATTTCCTGATAGTGAACTAGAGTGTATTTCGTTTTTCGCTATTGAAAGGCTATCTGTCCCACAGGATAAAATGGGGGATACTTTGTAACATCTTCCAAGTATAACGTCCCATTGGGAAAAGATAGGGAAATGTAGTTTAGTATGCCTGAACTTAGAATGTAAAAATGCATCTTTTAGTAAAGATGATTTTTATGTTGTGTGTTTAGAAATACCACTTTTAGAAAGTGGGTATTTTCTTGTTTAACCAGCCTGTGTGCCTCTGCTGGGTTGTGGATCGACTGTCTGGCTGTGGAGCGACAGGGGCTGGGGATGTGCATTCACTCTAGACAGCCACTGGGGCGGGGGGTTGAGGTGTGTCCTGCCATTCCAGGAGGAGTCAGGGCTGGGCTAAATAGACCTGTCTGCATTTAGAGTAGTGGGAGGAGATTTCCTTGCACCTGAATAGGCCTGGTCTGCCTTACATAATGCTGTCTCCACCTCCTGCCAGGAAGCTGGGCCAAAGAGGACAGAACTGTTTTGGACTAAGCACAAATACTCTTTGCCCCAGAGAACAAAGTGAAATGTGGTATAAATATTGCGGCCCAGACCCCAGGATTTGAGAAGTCTTTTGGACTCAGAAACCTGCCAAGAAGAAGAGCTGGAGAAGCTGTGAGGAGGAACTACCACTTTGATGTGTGCTTTGCTGTGTTGGCCTGCAGCGGCTGCTTCTGTCTTGGGCAGAGAGAGGACTGGACTGAACTTTCTGCAACTTCTCTGTTTGAGTTTCTTCAAGGGCTTGAGGTAGAGCTTGACCCCTGTTCAAGAAGTCTTAGGAACAGCAAAGACTTCACTTTTTTCTCAGTACCGCCTCTGGGACCACGTATCTCAGTGTCAGGGTCAAGAAAACGTTGACCTGAAATGCTTGCACAGGAACAGAGATGCTAGTTCCCCACTCCCTCTACAAGGCAACCAGAGTTCCAAGAATACGACACAATAACTTTCTTGCTCCCTTCTGCCTCTAAACTCTCTCTCTCCCTCTCTCTTCGTGTTAACACCTACCCTGGGTTTCAAGCTCTGTGCCCCTCTTCTGTATGTCTGTCTTGTTGTGTGATGTTTTTTTCTCTCCATTCTTTTTCTGTGATTCTGGATACTTCCTTCCAACTCTTTTCCCTACAAAACACCCTTCTATTAATTCTTTCTCATAATCTTTTTCTCTTTAAATGAATGTTATTTTAACTAGAAATTTATTATTTTGGGCTTACTTCTAGAGTGGATATTTCTAGCTGTCCTCTTCTTCCGTGTATTCTTCTTGAAGTGTAATTCTTCACTCTATACTGCTCTTGCGCTAAACTTGTATATTCCTTGCTTTTCCTTCTTTCTAGTTACCTAGTTTCTAGAGAACTGTGGTAAGTATATTTATTATATTGTTTATTTCTACTCTCTATATAAACACGTCTGTTTATTTCCTCAGGGCGTCTACGGAAGACTTGGATAATCAGGTACGTCGTCTATGCATTCTCTTCAGTTATATATTTTTACATTCTGTCTCCCATGCCCCTCAAAAGTACTTAGCTTCGGTCTTCTTTGTTCTGTCACAGGATGGCGCCAAAGACCTCTGACTAACTGCTCGAGGACCACGGGGATGCATCGGAAAGTCCCACGAAGGTAGGAGTGAATTCTTCGTCTTTTCTGTCTCTGTGAATCTTCGGAATTCTCTTCTGCAATTCTCTCGGAATCGTGTAAGGGTTCCGACTTGGAAAACTATTTGTTGCTCTGACGCTACTAACTAACTCTTCAGGTGCTCTCTCTATCTTACTCAGGAACTCTAATGTCGAACTGCTCTCTCTCAGAATTACCTCAGTGAAGTGCGCATTCCTCTGGGAGCGCGCGCCTCACCTAACCTCGGAACACCTGTGGGGAGAAAGACTAGACTGCCGCTATGCTTCCAGCGCGGCCGCCATCTTGGAGTTCCTCTTTCTATTTAATTCTGTCCATGAATTGTCCTTTGCCCATCTGTTCAGTCTTGGGCGGCAGAAAGGCCCCAACGTTGCCCCCATTATCGCCTCTATGTCCTCGGAAGGCCTGACAGTACCCCCCAACAAAGGAGGTCCCCTCATTCCTGGTTTGGTTGGGAATCTTTGATGAAATGATTTCACCAATCTAGGAGCATGAACATCTGATTCTAGTTCCCAAGACCGCTCCTCAGGCCCATAGCCCCTCCAGTCTATCAAGTAGTATAGCCTTCCCTTTACTACTTTGGAATCCAGAATTTCTTTCACTTCATACTCTACCCCTGATTCTAACTGAATGGGTTTTGGTGTCAATTCCCTGCGTAAGCCTGCTGATGCTTTTTTTAACAAAGAAACATGAAAAACAGGATGAATTTGCAGCTTAGGAGGTAATTTTAACTGGTAGTTTACTTGTGAGGTTTTCTCTTCTATCAGATATGGTCCTATGAATCTGGGCTGATATTTCCTGTTTCCTTTCAGTCTAAGGTTCTTTGTGCTTAACCAGACTCTATCTCCTTTTTCTAGGGAAGGACCCTCTCGTCTCTTTTTATCTGCATGTTGTTTGTATTTCTGTTTTGCCTGTTCCAAATTTTGTTTAGCAGTTTGATGGACTTGATCCAGATGGAGCACCAAATCTTTTACTGCTGGAACTGAAATATCCGTTTGCCTAATAGTTGCATTTGGGTGTCTTCCGTAATTTAAATAAAATGGGGAATAGCCTGTCGAGACATTTTTTGCGTTGTTATGTGCGAACTCTGCCGCCCATAACAACTCTGACCACTCTCCTTCTTGCTTCAGAAGGAACAATCTCAAATACTGCTCTAACTCCTGATTCGCTCTCTCTGTTTGCCCGTCTGTCTCTGGATGATAGCTAGTTGAATACTTGGCTTCAATTCCCAATCCACCCACAAAGGCCTTCCAAAAATGAGATACAAATTGTGTTCCCCTATCAGAGATAATGACCTTAGGGACCCCATGTATTTTTACAATTTGTGTACAAAAGTGGTGGGCTAACTGTTTGGCTGTAGGAATTTCCTTCAGGGCCATAAAGTGTGCCATCTTAGAAAATGCATCTACGAACACTAGAATAGTGTTATAACCCAAACTTGAAGGTAAATCCACTATTAAATCTAATGTAACAGTATGCCATGGATATGGTGGAGTGGGTAGAGGTTGCAACAACCCCTTGGGGGCCTGTCGTTCCGATTTTCCCGGTGCGCAGATCTCACAAGTTCTAACGTACTCCTCAATGTCTCTGGTCATATGTGGCCACCAATAATGTCTCTTGATTAATTCTTCTGTCTTTGTTTCTCCTTTGTGTCCTGCCAAGAGATTGTCGTGACATTCTGTCATCACCTGATTCCGTAACTCTGGGGTTGGCAAGTACAGAGCTTCCTTAAAATAAGGCAACTGTTGCTGAATTCTTCTTCCTTTGTCTTCCTCAACCCATTCCTGTATTTCCTCTGGGCTCATTTGTTTGAGGATCTGCTCCTTTAAATCAGAAGATATCGTAGCTCCAATAATTTTTTCACCCGGGATTATAGTTTGATCTTTGATTTGATTCTTCTGGTCATTTGTTCCCAATCTGGATAGAGCGTCAGCTTTCCCATTCTGGGCTCCTGGCCTATAGGTAATCACGAAATCGTAGTCTGCGAAGTACAATGACCAACGGAGTTGTCTTGGTGTTAGTGTTCGAGCAGACTTCAAAAACTTCAAATTTCTGTGGTCGGTGAAGACTGTCACTTGATGCTGAGCCCCCATGAGATAGTGTCGCCACTCTTTAAACGCATCCTTGATTGCCAGTAACTCTTTCTCAGTTATGGTGTAATTTATCTCTGCAGATGTTAGTTTTCGTGATCTGTAGGCGACTGGATGTAATTGACCTGTTACCTTATGCCGTTGGGATAATACCCCTCCAACTGCCAGATCTGAGGCGTCCGTTTCCACGTAAAAAGGTTCAGTGGGGTCAGCGTGTAGGAGTATCGGTGCGGTAGTGAAGTCTTTTTTTAGGAGTTGAAAGGCCTTGTCTATTTCTTCCGTCCATTCAAAACGCACTCCTTTTCTCAGTAGGCGCGTCAGGGGTAATATTTTTCGTGAAAATTCGCTTATAAATCTTCGATAGAAGTTCGCGAACCCGATGAAACTCTGGACTTCCTTGACACACTCCGGGGATTTCCAATCTACCACGGCCTTCACCTTCTGCTCGTCCATTTTCATTCCAGCCGGGGATAGAACAAAACCCAAAAATTCCACTTGGGAAACCCCAAATGCACATTTCTCCAATTTTACAAATAGTTTGTTTTCTCTAAGCTTCTGTAGCACTCCTCTTACTTGTTCTTGGTGTTGACTAGTGTCTGACGAATAGATTAAAATATCGTCGATGTACACTATTGCACATTGATCAATATACTCACTGAGAACATCGTTGATGAAATGCTGGAAGGCAGCCGGGGCATTGCACAGACCGTAAGGCATAACTTGATATTCAAACAGCCCAAATCGAGTCCTGAAGGCCGTCTTCCATTCATCCCCCTCGCGTATCCTCACAAGATGGTAGGCTCCTCTGAGATCTAGTTTTGTATAGATCTGCGCACCCTTCAACTGATCCAATAAAACAGAAATTAAAGGTAGTGGGTATCGGTTCTTTTTGGTGATCTTATTGATTGCGCGATAGTCTATACAGGTTCTGAGATCTCCCTCCTGCTTCTTTGGCACGAAGAAAAGAGGCGAAGATACGGGTGACTGGGATGGACGAATGAATCCATTCGCCAGATATTTATCCAAGTATTCCTTCAAGTGGTGATGTTCCTTTTCTGTCAAAGCGTATACCCGGCTGCAGGGGAGATTAGAACCTGGCTCCAAATCTATCTTACAATCATAGACCCGGTGGGGTGGCAATTGCTCTGCCTCTGTTTCGTTAAAAACATCGGCAAAATCTTCATATTCCGACGGAATCTCCTGGGAGTCGATCGCACAGACAGACATCTCCGTCATCTCCGCTGCGCACAAGGCCTGAGCTCGATTACACTCTCTGGTTCCTTCTCTTGTTTCAAAACAATTTTTTTGACAATATTCTGAATCCATCACTATGGTTCTTGTGCTCCAGTTTATTGTTGGATTATGTTCCGTGAGCCATGGAAGGCCGAGGATAAGTTGAAACTGTGGTGCGTCAATTAGATTGAATTGAATGGCTTCTTCATGTCCATCACAGTAGATCAATTGTACCTGTTCGGTATGACTCACAATTGGTCCAGATGAGAGATTCGTCCCGTCTACTGCCCGAACCGGTTCACTTTTGGTTTTCAAGATAGCTCGTAACCCCACCTTGGCAGCACATTTTATATCACAAAAGTTTCCGGTGGCTCCGGAATCTATCATTACGGAAACTTCTGTCAACGTTTCTTGCCGGAACTTGAGTACCATGGATAAAATTAGATGTGGGGCTGACGACTGCAGAGTGTTAGCCACTTGATGTTCTTTTGGAGTTGACTTCTGATTAGCATCCACCGGTCCAACTCCCGCTACAGGTGGTGCTGCGAGTTTTCCTTCGGCTTAAAGGGGGTCTTCGGTTTTCTTGGACAACCCCTAACAAAATGCCCACTGGACCCACAATACATACATAGATTTCCTGCCCTTCTTTTGTCTTTCTCTTCTTTGGTTAAGGGACCTCTTATCGTTCCAATTTGCATGGGTTCCGAATTCATTTGTCCTTCCACAGCCTTGTTCCCTTCTGGCCGAACCCGGTCAAATCTTGGAGCTATTGGCCTGAAGTCCTTCCTTTTTTCTCCTCTTCTCTCTCCTTGACGAAAGTCTATTTCCAAGACCAGGTCCACTAATTCTGAGATTCCTGTGGGTCTATTTGGTATCTGTGCCAACACATCTTAAAGCTCGTCTCTTAAGCCTCTATAGAAAACTGCAGCTCTTTTACTTTCTGGCCAGTCTGTTTCCACAACTAATTTATTGAATTGGGCTAGATAAGCTACTAGATCTCGATTTCCCTGTCTCAGGTCCAATAATTCATTAT
This sequence comes from Triturus cristatus, assembly GCF_964204655.1. Taxonomy (NCBI): domain Eukaryota; kingdom Metazoa; phylum Chordata; class Amphibia; order Caudata; family Salamandridae; genus Triturus; species Triturus cristatus. The sequence continues at coordinate 443,459,255 of NC_140593.1, read as the reverse complement.
CTACTGCTTGAGATATTCTACGTCTGTCGAAAATTCGAAGAAATTCTTGCTTGAAGTTTTCATAGTTTTGTAACAGAGGATCATCCCGGGAAACCAGAGGCATTGACCAGGACGCTGCATCTCCGCTCAAGTACGATAAAACAAAGGCCACCCTAGACTGCGCATCAGGGAAAATGGACGGGCGACACATGAAATGCAAAGAGCACTGCGTGATGAATAGCTGTGCCTTTTGTGGGTCTCCACTAAAACGCTCAGGAGGAGCCAACGGTATCACTGGGGACAATGAATGGATTACTTGTGTAGTTATTCTATTTGGGTCTTCAGTAGATGGACCTGACGCGTCCCTCCCTGAGCCGAATGGTTGCTTGACTCGTTGAACTAACTCAGCAGTCTCTTTTCTCGAGTTCATCACCTCCTGCCTCAAGTTTTGGTTTTCCTCTCTTACTGCCACTAACTCCTTTTGAATGGTCTCTAACACTACCCCCAAAGTCTGTAAGTTTATTCCTTCTGCCATCTCTGTCCGGGTGCAAGTATACCACTTGGGCACTTCACTCTGTCAGGGTCAAGAAAACGTTGACCTGAAATGCTTGCACAGGAACAGAGATGCTAGTTCCCCACTCCCTCTACAAGGCAACCAGAGTTCCAGTAATATTCACCTGGACTCCGCACTACCCTGCAGGGGGAAGGGGGGGAGTGGATAAAATAATAAACCAAGAAGAGACTGGTCCTGAAACACCGGTTCTTCACTATTCTTCTCCGCTTCTTCTTAGCGCTGTGGTCAGCTCTTGTAAGTGAGAACCTTAAACAAGAATACGACACAATAACTTTCTTGGTTCCTTCTGCCTCTAAACTCTCTCTCTCCCTCTCTCTTCGTGTTAACACCTACCCTGGGTTTCAAGCTCTGTGCCCCTCTTCTGTATGTCTGTCTTGTTGTGTGATGTTTTTTCTCTCCATTCTTGTTCTGTGATTCTGGATACTTCCTTCCAACTCTTTTCCCTACAAAACACCCTTCTATTAATTCTTTCTCATAATCTTTTTCTCTTTAAATAAATGTTATTTTAACTAGAAATTTATTATTTTGGGCTTACTTCTAGAGTGGATATTTCTAGCTGTCCTCTTCTTCCGTGTATTCTTCTTGAAGTGTAATTCTTCACTCTATACTGTTCTTGCGCTAAACTTGTATATTCCTTGCTTTTCCTTCTTTCTAGTTACCTAGTTTCTAGAGAACTGTGGTAAGTATATTTATTATATTGTTTATTTCTACTCTCTATATAAACACGTCTGTTTATTTCCTCAGGGCGTCTACGGAAGACTTGGATAATCAGGTACGTCGTCTATGCATTCTCTTCAGTTATATATTTTTACATTCTGTCTCCCATGCCCCTCAAAAGTACTTAGCTTCGGTCTTCTTTGTTCTGTCACAGGATGGCGCCAAAGACCTCCGACTAACTGCTCGAGGACCACGGGGATGCATCGGAAAGTCCCACGAAGGTAGGAGTGAATTCTTCGTCTTTTCTGTCTCTGTGAATCTTCGGAATTCTCTTCTGCAATTCTCTCGGAATCGTGTAAGGGTTCCGACTTGGGAAACTATTTGTTGCTCTGACGCTACTAACTAACTCTTCAGGTGCTCTCTCTATCTTACTCAGGAACTCTAATGTCGAACTGCTCTCTCTCTGAATTACCTCAGTGAAGTGCGCATTCCTCTGGGAGCGCGCGCCTCACCTAACCTCGGAACACCTGTGGGGAGAAAGACTAGACTGCCGCTATGCTTCCAGCGCGGCCGCCATCTTGGAGTTCCTCTTTCTATTTAATTCTGTCCATGAATTGTCCTTTGCCCATCTGTTCAGTCTTGGGCGGCAGAAAGGCCCCAACGTTGCCCCCATTATCGCCTCTTTGTCCTCGGAAGGCCTGACACTCAGTCACCACAGAGGGAAACCTCAACCCGACACCATCACCAAGACCGCTGGCGGTTCTGTGACCTGAAGGCACCGCAGAGGGCACCACCATATTTGGCACTGCAACCCTGGTCTCACTGACGACTGCTGCCAACACCGGGCCGCTGCTTGCATCGCAACCTGTGGGCACTGCCCACGGCACCGCCTTGCTTCACTCCGCCTCCCTGGTCTTACTGACGAGGCCATTGCCAGCTGACATCACTGCAGTGGTCTGCACCTCGGTCTGGGGGCACCGCTCGTAAGCTACACAAAGCACCGCCTCCGTCCAATACTGCAACCGCGGCCCACCGACGCCAGCCGCATCGACCACCAATATTCGATGGATGGTGCCGCTTTTACTGTGACTGTCAGCACCACGATGAGCACTCCCCTGCTTCGCACCACAGCCCTGGTCACACAGATGCCACTGGACGACTGCCACGGTGCCGCTGCCTTCACTGCGACCTGAGAGCACTGCACCCCGCACCGCTCCACTTCACACCACAGCCTCGACGACCGCCGCTGCCAGCCCACACCGCCACGGTCGGCCAGAACAAAAGGTACTGTTAGCAAGTCTTCTGACACCGACGCCGGTCCGCACTGACACGTTCTACTGAAACCGTTGGATTTGGTTGTTTTCAGCACCGCTGTAGCAGCAGATGGAGCTACCAACTTCAAGGAACTGCATTTCTAAGGTTATTCTTGCAAAATGCATATTTTGATTATTGTATGTTGGATTTTTATCATTTTGGTCTTGTTTTACTCAGATAAATGTTGGATATTTTCCTAAACTGGTGTGGTGTCCTTTTGTAGTGTATTCACTGTGTTAATGTATGTTATGTGCAAATGCTTTACACAGTGCCTCTGACTTAAGTCTGACTGCTCATGCCAAGCTACAAAGGGGGTGAGCAGGGGTTATTTCAGTAGTATATCCCCCTTATCCTGACTAGGAAGAAGGGTCTCTACTTGGACTGGGTAACAACCTGCCACCTAGAGGCCACCATTACTACCAACTGGTTCCTGTATTCCCACTATGTGTAGGGGAAAGACGGTGTTGAAAGTGACAGAGAGGTCAAGGAAGATGAGGGCAGCTGTCTGTCCATGGCCAGGGATGGTGCCTAGGTCATCTGTGGCAGCGATGAGGGCAATTGTGGTGTTGTGGTTGCTTTGGAATACTTACTGTGAGTCATCCAGTAGTTTGTGATGTTCTAGGTGGTCACAGAGTTGTCTGTTGATGGTCAGTAGTTGCTGTTGGTAGTGTCCAATGCATTGCTCCAAATGGCTTAGATTGAAGTGGGAACACCTTCCCCTAAATGACTTAGATTGCAGTGGGAATAGCAAATGAGACCACTTTCGTGTCCAACACTTCCCCTAAGTGGCTTAGATGGGAGTCGTAATAGAAAATGGGACACTTATAGTTTCCGACACTTTCCACTAAATGGCTTAGATGGGAGTGGGAATAGTAAATGTGACCCCTATAGTGTCCAACTGAAAATAATATATACACAGTGTAACAATGTATTCAATTGTTAGTAAACAAACAACCAAGGAAAATTAATTACAAAGTTAACCACATTTTATGTTGCACACATGCAGCAGCAACTAACATGACACGTTTGTAGTCAATATTATTACTGTTATATTCTGGTTGAAACAACCACTCTGACGCTGATATAAAAGCTGTTTCAATATTTTCTCATTCCATTATAGATTTTCCCCTGATGAAGGGACCCTAGTCCCAAAATGTATTGGGTATAATTTTTGAAAAATGACGTGAAGATTTATGGAACGTTATAATTTTTACTTTTGAAGAATTGTGGAATGTTATGATTTTTTCTTTTGTTGAAACAACACGTTTCTATTGTATATAGGATAAAATTGTCCTGCCAAAAGATAAATGATTCTTGAAACACTGCATATATAATTTGTTTTTTGTTTACTAACCAATTGGATACATTGTTACACTGTGTATATATTATTTCCAGTTTTGCACGCCTTGTCTGAGCTACACACAATAGCTTGGCCCTAATCAAATTTACGTCATGTGTTAGGCAGACACTAGAGGGTGTAGCACACAGAGTTTACAAAAGGTTAATTGTTTCCTGTTCATCAATTTCTAAATAGGTGTCCTCGCCCACACATCTCTACCCTATAGTGTCCGACACCTTCCACTAAATGGCTTAGATTAGAATGCAAATAGTAAATGTGACCACTTTAGTGTCCGACACCTCCCTCTAAATGGCTTAGGTTGGAGTGGGAATGGCAAATGTGTCAACGTTATGTCCAACACCTTTACCCTAAATGGCTTAGATTGGAATGGGAACACCTTTACCTAAATGACTTAGATTGGGGTGGGTGGGAATAGTAAATGTTACCTCTTTAGTGTCGAAAATCTTTCTGTAAATGGCTTAGGTTGGAGTGGAAATAGTAAATATAACCACTTCAGTGTTCGAGACCTTCCCTTAAATTGCTTAGATTGGCGTAGGAATGGTAAATGTGACCACTTTTGTGTCCGACACAATCCCCTAAATGGATTAGACTGGAGTGAGAATGATAAATGTGACCCCTTTAGTGTCCAACACCTTTCCCTAAATGGGTTAGACTGGAGAGGGAATGATAAACTTGACCCTTTAGTGTCCAACACTTTTCCCTATATGGCTTAGATTGGAGTGGAAAAAGTAATTGGACCCCTTTATGTCCAACACATCCCCATACATAGCTCAGATTGAAGTGGGAATAGTAAATTGGACCCCTCTAGTGTACAACACCTTTCCCTAAATGGATTAGATTGGAACAGGAACAGTAATTGTGACCCCTTTCGTGCACAACTCCCGCCAAAATGGTTTCAATAAAAGTGAAAATAGTGAATGTAACATCTTTAGTGTATAACCTGTATTAGTTCTATTTAAACATATATTTGTGGGTAGTTTGTAGTGGTTGAGGGTTCCTAGTTTTATTTTTTACATTTAAGGTTTAGATGATGTTTAAGAAGTACTTTGATTTTACTTACATCCCTATCTCCTGGTATTTGATTGCTGAATTTTATTGGTGATTTTGTGAGTTGTAAATTGTTTTGTAGTTTTTCTTTAGTACCTAAAGTTAGTTATTTATATTTATAGTTTATTTGAATATTATAATATTTCAATAATGTAGTTGGACGATTTATTAATTTATGTTGAGTTTATTTGTATTTGTTGTTTAAAATAAAACAGAGGTAATATATTATGTTGTAATATTTTGCTTTATTTTTGCATATTAGTGTAGTTTATATTGTGTGTTTCCATATTGTTTACATTTTAAATAGTTATTTAATGGCAATAATCTTTCTGATATTTGTGGTTTCAATGTTACAAGGAATAGATATTTTTAACTGCCCAAATTTGGTCATCGATATTTATGTTTGTATTAATAAAGGGTGGGGATATTTTTGTTACTTTATTTTGTGATGTTTCAATATTTTTTGTTAATCGATATTGTTTTCAATGGTATTATGTCATTGATTGTTTTGTCTTTACCTTCCATATCAACCAAAGCTCTGTTTTTGAGATTGAACAGAAAACTAATTTATTTAGAAAACCTTATAAACCAGTTTCTTCACCTAATTAAGCCACTGGATGAGATGGGTTATGTTCTTTGCTAGTATCGACTTCACTTTCTCTGGTGCTCGTTCCACCAGAAGTCTAATGGGTAGTTCTTGACTGGAGTATACCCTCAGATGGACAGACTGGTCTTCTGATAAAAAGCCTCACACCTTTTATTGTGTTGCTTCAGTGTTATTGATATACGTTAAACAATCATAATATGAGTGCGCCAGTTTTTTCGAAAATGTAGATTTTCTTAGCTGTTAGTAAAAGAAAACCAAGATTGTATTAAAACCACAAAGGTGAGTACTATCCCACCATTTAATGACTAAAGTTTCCCTCCCTAATTTAAGTCTACTGCTACCAATCAAGTTAAGTCCAACTCATAAGACAATGATTTCTTATTTCAATGGTTACCTGTTATGTTCAACATCTATGGTTCATTCATCAACTCCAGAGGGAACCTCAAGCTGTTGGAATTCATTGTCTAGTTCAAGTGGAATGTTTTTTATAACCTCTCAGGAAAGTTAGACACTCCTGCTGGATTTTCATATTGTTTTTCGAATTGTTCCAATGATTCGTAATGTTTAAGCGCTTCCTCATTTAAGAAAATATGGCTCTCGTTCGCAGCCAAGGATATCATTGTGAAAGAGTTTCAGTGATTGTCCTACTGTTTATTTCCTAATGGCCTAATGTTGAGGGGCATCAAGGGATCTTTAGGTTTTGTTTATGGTTTTGCTGCTATTTAAAAATAAAACAAGAAAAATAAGCATAATACTCGCCTCTGTGTCTTTAATAAAATCTAGACTTTACTAAAAGCTAGGAAAAGCTGCACTGTGGAGCATTTGGGCTGTTGTGAAATGCACTGTGATGAGTCTGCATTCAGCTGGCAGCACTGCAGACACATTGACACAGATTTACAATGCGTAGCTCTCAGGGTGGGGTCAGTGACAAACGAGTTGGGTGAGCAGCCAGCACCTTGTCTCTTGTCTAGGGCTTGTTTGCTAACTTTGAAGCACTCCTGAAACGGGGGCTCCTCCCTCTCCCTCTGCTCTGCCAAGCGGGCTGGCATATTTTTACAAGAGGTGGCAGAAAATCCATTAAAAAGGGGCAACTGCTAATCGGTTAATCCTTCACAAAAATAAATGTTGACGAGTCAAAGCCAAGCTGGCAGTACCTGCTTCAGTGGGAGACAAAACTAAAACAGCCAGGGCTTGAGGCGATACCTGTTTCTCTAATGCTCATTTGAACCCCAAGTATGAACACTGCACAAACATGGATTTTAACTCGAGACCAGCAGTTAAGCGCAGATCTCTGTAACCGGTTTAATATACTGAACCTTGTACTGAGGTCGATGCCACTGACTATGCACAGATCCATGCAGTAGGTCAATGGGCTCCCTAGACTACCTTTTGGGATTTGAGACGTCCTGGTTGCACACATTTATAATCAGCAGGGAACTTTCTGAGGTATGTTATGGTAACGCTGCCCTATGGCTATCCACGTCGTTGTAACAAGCTCAGGAGGCTGATCATCTCCATTGCTGGGGCTGGGGATGTAACTTACACATTACAGATAGATGTTCACTGTGTAAAAGAATGAACTCGTCATTCTTTCGTTCACCAATGAATCAGTTCACTGTGAAAGTTATATATTTGTTCGTACATTTATTTAGTCATTCAACCTTGCACTTATTCAATCATACATTCAACCATTCACTCACTGATGTTCTGTTCTTCCTGCTACTGTAAATTGAAAAGTGCCCTTGTGCATTAATTTAATTAATATATTCAACCATTAACCCATTAACATTCTGACCTTCCCTGGACTGTGAATTAAAAAGTGCCCCTTCACTCTGCAGGTCTCTGTGCTCCCCGTCCCACCACACAGTGCAAATGTTCCTGAGTTTATTGCCTGTGTGTGCATACACACATATTCTTGGCGTGCGTGTGCCTGTATTGTTGCCTGTGTGTATCATTCACATGTTGAGATGTATCTACTCATGATTCCTGTGTGACTGTATTTGTTGTATGTGCACATGTGCCTGTAGTGTTGTTTGTATGTTCACATCCGCCCAAAACCATGGTTTGTAGGACTAAGAGCTGGTTTACTAATAGAATACGATGTCACAAATATCAATGTTCTAAATATTAGAAAACAATATAGAATACAAAGATATCGACTCCTATACCTGAACAGGTAAGTACAAAAATATCGAAACAAAAATATTGATGTAAAAAATATAGATGTAAACAATATTGATTTAAATATATCTATATGTAAAATAAAATAATATATATTAAATATTAATAATATTTTTAACAAAATAAATTAAATATATTTTGTAAAAATATAACAAATAAATAAATGTTTAAAAAAACATAATAATGTATACACACATATATATTTACTTTAAAATAATTAAACTATTTTCTCTAAATTATTTTAAAATTATATTTAACTTAAATTGCCCAATACAATAAGTGCAACAGTAGGAAAAGTGTTGGATAGCAGAGAGGTAAAAATTACTATTCCCACTCCAGTGAGAGCAACAGTAGGGAAAGTGTTGGATAGTGTGTGAGGGGGGAGAATTACTATTCAAACTCCAGTGAGTGCAACAGCAGGGAAAGTGTTGGATAGCAGAGGGGTAACATTTACTAGTCCCACTCCAAAGAGTGCAACAGTAGGGAAAGTGTTGGCTAGCGGAGAGGTAAAAATTACTATTTCCACTTCAGTGAGTGCAACAGTAGGGAAAGTGCTGGATAGGGGAGGGGTAAAAATTACTATTCCAACTCCAGAGAGTGCAGCAATAGGGAAAGTGTTGGATAGCGGGGGGTAAAAATTACTATTCCCACTCCAGAGAGTGCAACAGTAGGGAAAGTGTTGGATAGCGGAGAGGTAAAAATGACTATTCCAACTCCAGTGAGTGCAACAGTAGGGAAAGTGCAGGATAGCGGAGAGATACAAATTTGTATTCCCACTCCACTGAATGTAACAGTAGGGAAAGTGCTGGATAGCGGAGAGGTAAAAATTGCTGTCCATATTTCTGACCAACGATATTTCTGACTCGATATTTGTGCAGCTCGATATTTCTGACTCGATATTCTGTCCCTGCACCCTAAGGGCTGCGTATGTTTTGTGATTCACTAAGCTTTTGTCAGTGAGTAAGCAGGTCCTATGCATGGGAATATATAAACAAGTCCCCCATAAGTTTACAATAAGACACAATACAGAATCAGGCATGGAAATTCAGGTATAATTCATTTAAAACAGGAGTAAGACACAACTGCTCTTGGAAACGGCTTCGTGAAACAGGCTTATGATGACACTGTGGAATGGCATGGGCTGGAGCCACTACTAATCTTTAGAGGCAGAGGCTCTGCAGGGAGCAGCATGCGAATTGTGTTTCATATTGAAAATGACAAGGACAACAACAGAAAGGACAGAGGATCCTGACACAGATTTCTATCACATAGAGGGCCGGTCCTCCCCTTCAACGTTCCGCATCCCTTTTATCCGTCTTGTAGCACATATCCCGCATGTTTCTGGGCATCCTGTGCCTCACATGTATGAGTTAAGAACTATCTCAAGCACGTGTTTACTTAAGTGTTTGCAATTATATGAGCAATGCATTTCGGGAATTCTTTGTTCCTGTTGGTTGGCGTTGGCAGCATCAGAGTGTAGTTTCCCTTCAATGAATGAGGTGCAGGCCTGCAGGTTTTTGGTTGCAGCCGTTGCCCCTGGCTCCCTCTGCTGGTCAAATGTGAAGAGTTTGCCATTGCAGTTCATTAACATATGATTGCGACCTATTTATTATTAATTCGTGGTGTTATATGGTATAGCTTGAACAGTTATGTAGCACTAACTACCCCTCACGAAGCGCTGAACTGCTTTCAAATTACTAGCACACTACTCCGTGCGTACCACTCACTGTTGGTAATCTAGTAATTGTAAATGGTTACAATTTATTTTGCTGTTTCTTGCAGTTTGTAATAGTATTCTCATTAGGCCTGCGGTATTTTTTCAATTATGCTTGCTCAGTTCTAATTCACGCACTTTCGCGTTATGCAAATTACCCAGAATGCCTCACAGGAAACAGATATGAGCAGAAAATATTTTGCGAGAGACTTTCGAACGTGAGCTATGCCCCCACCTTCAATTTACTCCAAATACTCAAAAGAACATTTTTGGTAATTTACGTGTCGTTTACCTGTCATTTCACTTAATTTTAGGTAAAACAATTACACAATTTCGCATACCCTAAACTCTCATGCAAAGTTATTGTGTAATTCGTTATATAACGAGGTTACACATTATCATGCTATTTCAGTTACATGGGAAGCTTGAAAACGTTAGCGGTTTTGTCTTTTAAACGGACACAGAACTTCTGACTGCAATTAATCAGGCAATTGTGGAGTTTGTCGTTTATGTTTAGTATAACGGACTAGCAGATCATGTATATTACACAGGTAATTGCCATGCAGTGTACCTTGTGTAATAATAATTTACAGTTACCTAGAGGGTTGCTAAGAAATATAATGCAATGAACTGATAATATTGTATTGTATTGTTACATATGTAGCGCCTTTCATAGCCTTATCCAGATCCAAAGCGATTTCTGGGTGGTCTGATTGTATTATTGATATAGGCCTTTAATGGGCACGGTTGAAGGGTGCTGTTTGTCACCTGTCCCAAGTGGGACATGTTTTAAGAACTGTATGAGGTCTGAGGATGTAGTGGGTGCAAGGTACATTGAGTCTGTGCTTAAATTATAAAATATTAAGTGCCAGGGCCCTGACAAGGAAGCCATTGCATCTTGCATCACCCATCTCCCCATCATCTCTGCCAATGAGGGTACCAAAACAACCACTAACCATCTCTCTCGCCTGCAAGTGCAACAGTTCCAATTATTACAGGTCCACAAAGCTAAAGAAATGGCTGGGCAGGAAGGTATTAGTATTTTTAATGTATATTGTATTCATAAACAACCGTTGTTCTGCTCATCTCTAAATTAAATGAGCAGCGTCATCAATGTGGGAGAGTATCATAAGTGTGGTGATGACAATTAAGGGCCTCATTACGATGCCGGACGGAAAACCTCCTCCCGACAATCGGAATTTCCTCGACCGCATCGGAACCCTTCCGACCGACTCGGTCAGTTTACATTCGGACCGACCGATTACAATGTTCGTGGTCGGAACGTAAACCAGTCGGTCATTCCGAATCAGTTCCGACTCGCTCTCGGAGTATCCGCGTTGGTCGGAACCACATTGTACACCCCTATGGACAGTGTTTCCGTCCTTAGGATTACGATGTCGGTTTCCAACAGCCTTTCCGACTCAGTCTGTTCGACACGGAAAGGCTGTCGGAAAGTGACTTTGAGGGCCCCTGGCAGGGTCCCCTTCATCCTGCGGCCTCCGGTTGGGGGCTAAAGGGATACCTAAGCGAACCCCCTGTAAAACCCTGCACTGTGTGGCAGGCAAAATGGGGTGCCTGCGACAGGGTGCAAGGTTTTCTGCACACACCCCATTTCCCCATAGAGCCTGTGTTACAGCTGGTTTTTGGGTGGAACACAAGCTCCCCTGGGGAACAACTGGACTCTGACCGAACAGTGTTCAGTCGCATCATAATCCGTTGGTCGGAACCGCCGACCCAAGTCAGTCGGTGGATCCCGATTTCGAGATGGTGTCAGGAGGAGGCTTTCCTCCCAACATCGTAATGAGGCCCTAAGTGCGGTGTCCAGCATCGGGAAACCAATTAAGTGCCGGTGCTAAGCACCGGAACCCCCGGCTCAAATTAAGCACTGCATTGAGTGTTGTAGAGAGCTAGAGAACTGACACGTCTGTGCCTGCAGGTACTTACAATGTTTTGGGTGGGCAGTATCATGTATAGGAACTGCTTTTGATGTGCAACATTATTTTATATGGAACTGACCCAGTAATATCAGCAGCATAAAATATTACTGAGTCTACCCATAAGCGACAAAGGAGTAGCCCAATGAAGGCCCTTGCTAAGCCCCTTAGGAGTATTATAAGGTGCTTATCCAGGAGCAACAGAGCTGTGACCTATTGATAGTATTGGCAAACTTCCTGGAAATATTGTGTAGTTTACTCAGAAGTGGCAAAAAGGAGAAAGCCAGTGATGGTGATGTCAAATCACCAATACATATTATGTGGTCTACTCAGGAGGGGCAGAAGAGAGATTGGAGCAACTCATTGAAGGCACTGTTAACCAATCAAGGAGTGTTATATGGTTAGGTCTTCAAAGAGTAATATATGGTGTTTACCCTACAGTGAGAGAGGAGGAAGGGGTCCATGAAAGTTTCTGGAATCTGCACCTGTCCAGGGCCTAACAGCCTAAAACATGGAAGACATCACTGGATTGAGCCGTGAACCTTCTGCCCTTTACCTGGATGCCCTAGAAGGAAAGATGAAGTAGAAGTGGAGAAATCAGTTGGGTCAGCCTGGTTGGGTATACTTGTAACTTTGTTGTTCTCTGGCCCAACAAAAATTATGCCAGGTCCAGCAACCAATGAGGAAGGTGGAAGGTAAACAATGTGTAAACAGATGTTTTGCCTTGTGAAATGTGGAAAATAAAGTAATTCAAAAGTAGAACAATCAACTTGGATTGTCTGTCATTAAAGAAAATAGTCCAATCATATCCACAAATCAGCATGCTTTATATGCTGCAAGAATACTAGCAGCTTCTATTCTGTAATTAAAAAGATGGTTTCACTGGTTCGTACGAGTATGACCACACCAATATTGCATACTGTGTGTGAAATTTACATCCCTAAGGTCCGATTCTTTAAAAAAAAAAGAATCTGTACGTGTAGGTTTCAACATTACGTGTAGAATTTCGAAATATTTGAGTTGTCAAGAATGGTCCTGGAAATATTTTGTGAATTTCCATTTATGCTCAAATGTAAGCATTTATGTTCATGCATCGCATTGTTGCAAGACCTATAGTATATCAGAGCAATGACTCCAATCATTTCAAGGTTGGCAATGGGTACCGAAAAAGTTTGTGACTACACAGAAACAAGTATGTTTGTGGGTGTTCTAAACCTTGGCCCAGACTTACTATGATTTTGCATTGGGGTTGCATCACTTTTGTGGCGTAGTCCTGATGCAAAACCATTTTTGTCATTTACTTTAGGAAAGCACAAAGTCTATCATCAAGCAAACCGGCCGCTCCTGCTCTCGCGGTCTACGAGAGTAAAGCAGTGAGCTCGGCCCTGTATGGAGCCGAGCTCTGGGGGTTTGATAACATCGATGATATCTCCAAGTCGGAACATAAATTCCTTAGAGAGCTAGTTTCACTTCCCACTAGCACTCCCCTGAAACCAATTTTATTCGATATGGGCAGGCGTTCCTTTAGTGACATTGCCAGGCCCGTCCCTTGTTCTTCTGGGCACGCCTACGGCGGACGCAGGAGCTCTCTGGGTATGCAGCAGCACTCTCAGAGGTCCTTGCACTCGACCTAGGCAATAAAGTCAAATGGCTGGCGAACCTCAAGAAATTACTAACTGATCTTGGGCTGTCCGGGGCATGTGCAAGTCAGATCCCTCCAGCAAAAGAGGAGCTTAAACTACTTTACTGGAACTGGGTAGGTGATCGGGAGTTAAGAAATCCGCATATGGGAAAACTAACCGAGGAGTTCTTCTCGCACAAACAATATAGTTGTTTTGAACCATATATGGACTTTATTCAAGTCCCAAGAGACAGAACTCTTTATATCCAATTTAGGTTAGGGTCCCTACCCTTAAATTCGTTCACAGCCAAATGGAATCCTCCGAAATCTTCAGCACAATCATGTCCATGTTGCCCAGCGCCGGAGGAAAGCACAGCCCATTTTCTTTTTGCTTGCCCTGTATACAAACTGGCAAGGGCCAGATGGCTAAAACCAATCTGCAGAAACCTTGGCACAACAAAACATTCTGTTGCCCTCCGAATTCTAAGAACAGTCGGCACTCCATCTCTGATCTGCGGGGTGGCAAAGTTTCTAGGCTGTGCATGGAATAAGCGAAAAAAAATACTAAAGGAAAGTCTTCTGGAGTGATAATGTTACGCTGCTAAATTAGAATTACCAGGATGTTCTGTTTTATTGTTTTATTCCTATGAATTCTTACATATTTTGTGACATAATGTTTTAGATGGACAAATTTATGTAATAATTTTATACTTATAACTCATTTTTATAAATTGTCGCTCTTGTGTTCTGTACGTATGATGTAGAATGCTTTTATGGTATTTTTTTATCGAATAAAGCAACATTAACTAACTAACTAACTAACTAACATTTACTTTACATGGTTTAGTAACTAGAAAGTAACCTAGGTAGTGCATTACATGGGTATTTACAAACACTTGTAAATCTGGCTTTGCTCCAAAGTGGTGTGCCTACATGACAGAGGCGTAATGAGTAGAAATATAATTATTTCTCCTTGTTTCTTCCTTTTTCTATGTGTGCTGCATTCGGCAATATACATACAAGAGAAATATGCCTCTAAAGATAGTTATTTTCAGGAAAGTATTACCGGTGTGCCTTCATTGGCACTAGGTATCACACACTGCACTAGCACAAAGAGGGAGCAGAAATGCTCCAGATCTTTGTAAATATGTCCTTTCTGTTATCACCCTCATGCAACGCAACGCAGCACAGCAAGCTCCGTCCATGAAAAAAAGAGTAAATCTGGCCCTTCGAGTGCATTCCCTCACAGAATCGCCCATTTACCTCCTTTGCGCTGAATTGCTCATATGACTATATAATATGTTTGTGAGTGTTAAAATAGCTTTTTTATCAATGTCAAAAATTGGTGTTGTCCCTTGTAAAAAGGCTATTTGCACTTGCTAGATGACTTAACATGCTGAAATCGCTTTGAGATACAGGCTTCTAAGTGTATTGACTTCTCATGCAATAGTACTGCCTGTTTGTGTACTTCAGATATAGGAAATATGTTTGTTTTTAATATTCCCTGGTACGTAAATTAAGCTGTAATTCTGTTTTGAGCTGTCTTCTGTCTCGCGGTCAATGATGCTTTCATGCTTTTCTAGTAGGGGTGCCATTTTGTCTTGTAGTTTTGTGGTTTACTTTTGCACCTGTTGCCTGTGAACTCTTAGTTTCACTTTTATAAGTGATCTTTTCTGATTTCATATCAGGATGGTAAGGTAGTTTACTAGGTCTGTGACGTAATGAACATTTTGCATACAAGATAGATACAGTTGATTCTCCCCTTTTGGGGCTTTCAGAGCTTGGATTGATGAAAAGAGTAAAATGTAAAATGATCTCAAAAACTGGTCAAGTAGAGTGTCAAAAGTTCAAAATTGTTCAATCCCAACTTAACAGAACAGAAGTGTCAAACCTATTAAGCATGCATTTTTCATCTCTTTTTAATACACAATTAAATTTCATTACAAGACCGGAGTCTACCATTATGCATTAATCTTTTATTGCCAACTCCACACATCCACTTTGAAGTAATTCATCACAATATAGTTTGTTCTTGAACATAATACAGCCAGGATACAATAGGCATGACTCTTTTAAATGTGGTTCCACACAGATAAGTATCTTCTCTATCTTTGCACATTGCTTGTCTTTAACAATAACTGTATATGACTTGATTAATGCTTGTATCTAAAGTAACTATTTATGACTTTGTTCATTGTTATATTTGTTTTGACTAGTTCATGAAACTTTTCATACCTGTTTTAAAGTTTGTGTTATTCCCTTTCTGTATTCAGACCTCCAATTTACGGTCTCCTTATCCACGACCTTACCCCCGTCTGGATAAATCCCCCGGTAACCACCACCCCCTCCACCTGAACACAGCTGATTGTCTTCCCGATAAGGATTGCGCTCCGGCAAGATATTTATTTATACATGCTAAAAGAATAGCCCAATACACAGTCTAACTTTTAATACAAATAGGAGAATATCAACTCTTATATATTTTCAGGGAAATAACCCCTAGAGATTATCCAATACCAAACCACAAATATATATACATATATATATATATACATATATATATATATATATATATATATATATATATATATATATATATATATATATATAGACATATATAGATATATAGATATATATATATATATATATATATATATATATATATATATATATATATATATATATATATATATATATCAATCAAAGAAATACCCTTTCAGGCATAGAGTGACGAATAAATTATGCAAAAAAGAAGCAGAGAACTCTGGGTAGTTCTCAAGTTTAGGTGGAAAGCAGTTCCTGTATGGAGCACTCTCAACACTAGCGACACTCTAAATCTGCTCACCTCAAATGTCTGTTTTTCTATCAAAATCTTTAAGCATAGGATTAGCACAGTGCCATCCACGCCGAGATAGACATTTGGTGTTGAGAGTGCTCCATACAGGAACTGCTTTCCACCTAAACTTGAGAACTACCCAGAGTTCTCTGCTTCTTTTTTGCATATATATATATATCAAGATCGCGGAGGCGATCGAAACGCGTCTGAGGCGGACACTTGTCTGACAAAATGAAATAAATGTCAGAAATCGTGAGACCGCCTGGTGTATTCTTTGGACGGCAGCATTGTGCATGGTTTGAGGTCCGTACCTGTTTTTCAACTCCCCTTGCTGTACTCAGGAAGTCAGGACTTTGTTCATATATATTTATATATATATATATATATCAACTCCTCCTTTCGCAACACCGGCCGGTGTTGCTGCAAGACACGGACACAAATGCGCTGGTACAGGTATTTAGCTCAGTTTATTTCCACGCAAACTTCAATCCGGTTCTGACGCGTTTCGACCGACACAGCGGTCTTGATCACATATATATATATATTTATCCATACACATCTCTGCACAAACTGGTAAAGATAATTCATCAGGAATATACCTCCTTATTTCCTAACAATACCTCTACTTACAAGACACTACCCCTTATTTTCAAAATCCAAAGTGTTAGATCAGGATAGCCGGAGCCCTGAAACCCCCCTCCCAAAAATAAATGAGGACTTAATTAGAAGATTAATCCATCAAAAATACGCACCTGTGTGCATGAGATCATACTCTGAGGAAGAACCTGACCACAACTCAATATCTGAGTCAGATAGTGCTAAGCAAGGGTGAAAGAAATTAAAACAAGAGCAAGCATAGTGAGGGTCTTTCTTCCAATGGCATTGTGGGAAGTCCAAGCACCTCAAAACGTTCTGGTGTCTAAGTACCTCAAATTTAAAGAGAGCTCTAAGCACCTCAAGTATGCTGGGTGCCCTACGCTGCACAAAGCTAATGAGTGCTCAAAACAGCACAGTTACCCGCACTAGCCTAAGAAAGGCACCAGAAAATGCACTGGAAGAAAGTGACTCCCAAAATGAAGTGTTACTGGATGAATACATATTTGATCTCGACCAACAGGATCTGGATGTTGACAGACTCCTTAATGAAAAGGATGTTCCCTCCACATCTAAGGGCCTAATACTGGACCCTCTAGGTCAGGAAATGCTCACCCCCAATAACATTAAACACCCTAGAAGTGTGGAATGGTGGTCCCAGGATCATGTGGGGAAATCCATTAAGAAGTGGTTATGGAACCTACCGGAAAGAGAAACATGCAACCTCCTATGAAGTAAATGCTCTAGACCTGTCATTCAGGATAAAGTATGTCTGACCCCTAACCTTGACCCAGAACTAATAACATTACTGTTCAAAATGGACAGAGACCTTAGAAAGGGCATGGAGAGGTCACTTAAGGCCTGCTAAAACCATCTCTTCGATATACTGGGCCCCCTAGGCAGGATTATGGACATGGTTGAAGAATGCCACCTCAACCAAAGCCCATAGATGTCCCTCAACTTAGGGGTTGGAGCCAAAAGGCCCTGATCCAGCTGAGTAACGCTAACGCCAGCATAAACTCCTAATGGCGCAGAGTTATTTTAACCAAGATAAACCCCAAATTGGGTGACCTAGTTACCCAAGAACCATCCGAAAACCCCAAAGGTCCCCTATTCGGGGAACGGCATGATTAAGTCCCGGGGCAAATACGCGGCTACCTTTACTGCTTTAGACAAGGCCCAGTGAAACATGAGTGTTTTTGGACGGGCCGGAAGATGAGGCCGTTCTGCTGGCCGTGCTTCATACAGGTCCAACTTCAGACCAAGAGGACCCAGTAGGGGCTTCCAGCAAGGAACACCACTGCCCTTTTATGCACAATGTGGCCAAGGCTCCCGTTCAAGAGGCCTCCGGGGACACGGACAGAACACAATCACCTTTAACAGTGAGTACCAACCTTCAACCTCACAATTCTTTCCAGGTAAAAGTAGGTGGACTCCTCAGACTCTCAGACTCTTTTCCCAAGTCTCGCAGTCAATCACTGAGGACCCTTGGGTCCTAGAAACTGTCCAGGCTTTCAAGATAAACTTCTAACAACTACCTCGCCAGTCCCATTCCACGAGAGAGCTCAGTCTATCCCAAGACCAAGAGAAGGTAGTAGAGGAGGAGGTTTCCTCCATGTTAAAGAAGGGCACCATAATAGAAATCCAACTGGATCAGAAAGTTTTTGTAAGTTCACTCTTCCTGGTACAAAAGAAAGACAAAGGTTGGAGGCCAGTAATAAATCTTAGAGACCTGAACAGGTTTCTAATATACAGGCACTTCAAAATGGAACGTATCCGTCTCCTAAGAGACATCTTATTGGAAGGAGACTGGTTAGTAAAACTAGACCTCAAAGACGCCTATTTCACTATTCCAATGGCTCAAGAGTGCCAATGTTACCTCCAAGCTTTGGCTTCATTATAAATAAGGAAATGTATATTCCACACCAAAAACATAAAATTTCTGGGTTTCTCTATAGCCAGTAAAATCTATTCTTCTTCTACCCCCGAAGAAGGTTGCCAAAATCCGCAAAGATATACACTTTGTACTGAAGCAACATCAGTTAACCCTGGGAATATTTGCAAGATTTCAAGGTCTCCTGTTTTCTTCCATCCAGGCCATATTTCCCGGACCCCTTCACATCTGTGCTCTCCAGACAATAAAAGCAAAAGCTCTTCATGCAGGCTTGTAGTATGGGGACAAATCTCCTTGAATCAGGAGGCAAAATCAGAGCTAAGCTGGTGGCAGGACAACCTGGATGCATGGAGTGGACGTGCAATCTTTGTATCGTCTCCGGATTACATTCTCAAATCCGATGCGAGTCTCCTGGGATGAGGCGATTCTCTGCGTTCCGAGACTACCGGGTGACTGTGGTCCCACATAGAGAGGTCTCACCATATAAACTTTCTGGAACTAACCGCAGGCCTTTATCTTTGATGAAGCAAAACCAAAGGGGATGATGGACGGAGTGTTGAACATTACAAGCACTCCCCCCAGTCAACTGATCTGGGTTTAATCCATCATCATTCTTTAGCTCACTCCGCCACCCCAGTTCAGACATGGCCATATGCAAATCAGTCTGACCCTGTGCCTCATAGGAACAGTCCAGCCCGAACTGCCAAACCATGTCTGACCTGGACCGGAAACAAGCATCCTGGGACCGGTTTATGGCTACTCAGCCGTCATTAGCCAGACTAGCTTGAATCCAGTGGCAAAGTGAGCAAGGGACCCACGTCTGGGCATACACTGCCAACTTAAGCCGAACAAAGCAAAACCAAAGGGGATGATGGACGGAGTGTTGAACATTGCAATCACTCACCTCCAGTCAACTGATCTGGGTTTAATCCATCATCATTCTTTAGCTCACTCCGCCACCCCAGTTCAGACATGGCCATATGCAAATCAGTCTGACCTTGTGCCTCATAGGAACAGTCCAGCCCGAACTGCCAAGCCATGTCTAGCCTGGACCAGAAACAAGCATCCTGGGACCGGTTTCTGGCTAATCAGCCGTCATCACCCAGGCTAGCTTGAGTCCAGTGGCAAAGTGAGCAAGGTACCCACGTCTGGGCATACCCTGCCAACTTAGGGCGAACAAAGCAAAACCAAACGGGATGATGGACGGAGTGTTGAACATTGCAACCACTCACCCCGAGGCACAGGGTCAAGACTGATTTGCATATGGCTGGGTTCAAACTGGAATGGTATGGTGAGCAAAAAAACAATAGATTTAGGCCCAGATCTCTGCACTGGGGTGAATGTATGACATTGTTCTGCATTCTGTCAATCAACTGTTGTTTTTGCATTTGTCACCCCGAGTGGGACGGGTATGCTCAGACGTGGGTCCGGTGCTCTTCATGCCACTGGAATCAAGGTATCCTGGCTGAAGAGGGGTGAAACCCAGAAACCGGTCCTAGGATGCTTGTTTCCAGTCCAGGGAGGACTGGACTTGGCAGTTTGGGTTGGACTGTTCCCATGAGGCACAGGGTCAAGACTGATTTGTATATGGCTGGGTTCAAACTGGAATGGCATGGTGAGCAAAAACACGATGGATTTAGGCCCAGATCTCTGTACTGGGGTGAATGTATGACATTGTTCTGCATTCTGTCCATCAACTGTTGTTTTTGCATTTGTCACCCCGAGTGGAACGGGTATGCTCAGACGTGGGTCCCATGCTCTCCATGCCACTGGAATAAGGCTATCCTGGCTGAAGAGGGGTGAAACCCCGAAACCGGTCCTAGGATGCTTGTTTCCAGGCCAGGGAGGACCTGGCTTGGCAGTTCGGGCTGCACTGTTCCCATGAGGCACCGGGTCAAGACTGATTTGCATATGGCTGGGTTCAAACTGGAATGGCATGGTGAGCAAAAAAACGATGGATTTAGGCCCAGATCTCTGTACTGGGGTGAATGTATGACATTGTTCTGCATTCTGTCCATCAACTGTTGTTTTTGCATTTATCTTTGAGTTCCAAACATTAATTACAGGGCAGATCAGTACTGCTGAAGATGGACAATGTTTCAGCAGTAAATTATATAAACCATCTAGGTGGCACAAAATCCACAGATCTGACGGATCTGGCCAAAAAGCTTTGGATGTTCTGCCTGGAACACAAGATCTCCTTGGAAGAAGAATACCAGGGAAGCCAATGTCTCAGCCGACTGGAATTCCAGGTTTCTAAGGGACTACAGTGACTGGAAGCTGAACGTATCAATCTTCATAAAACTTTGCCTCCTTTGGGTCCACTGAATTTGGATCCGTTTGCAAGCAGACTCACCTTCCAACTGTAATAATATTTCAGCTGGATGCCAGACCCGGGTGCCCTAGCAGTGATCACCTTCCTAGAACTCTGGTAAGGAACTCAAGCTTATGCTTTTCCCCCCTTCGCGATGATACAGAGAGTTCTTCAGAAGGTCAGACAGGAGAGATGCTCCCTGGTCCTAATAACTCCCATTTGGCCATCTCAAGCATGGGTTCCAACGATCTTGGAACTGGCCTGCGAAATACCCTTTATTCTTCCTTGCGAAGAAGGTCTCTTAGGAAACACAGATGGAGCGGAAGACCCTCTGATCTTGACAAGGACTTAAAAGGTCCTTGTCTGGAAGGTATCAGGAGATCTAACGAGATGTCAGGACTTTTGGGAACAGCTGAGGAGCTCCTCAAGGAGTCCTGGGCTCCAGGGACCCAGAAGAGATACAACGCAATTTGGTGCCTGGAAAGAGATCTGGATCCCATTGAGGCACCTATATTCCAGGTATATAACTTTCTGGTAGAACAATTTGACAAGGGCCTTGGCTACAGCACACGTAACTGTTATAGGTCAGCAGTCTCAGCTGGCCATAGCTTAGCACATGAAAAAAGCATTGGGAAAAGCGTTATGGTCTGTAGGATCCTTAAGATTGAGAAGCTCACAAAGCCTTAATATGAATCTCTCTGGGATGTTACTTTGGTCCTAAATCTATTCAATTCATAGCCAAATAAAAGATTTCTAAGCAAAAAAATGCTTTCCAGGAAGCTAACCTCGTTACTGTGCCTGATTTCCTGCCGACGTGTGATGGATGTGAGAGCTTTAGGTAAGCAACAGAATTTACGATGCTTTTGTAGTGAAGTTTGAAATTGTTAGAACTAAAACAATTTTATTTTTTTACCTCCCTCGGGTGTTTTGAAAAAATCCTTCAGAATGGCGGAAGGATTAGCTTACGATGAGGATGAAATATCATCCATTTTGGCTATGCCATCACTGATCTCTGACACTACACTCACGTATGTAAGCCAAAACAATGGCGACTGGGATTCCCTAACCGAACTGAAACGAACCCAACTAAAAACTTTACTGCATGGAGCAATTATGACCGAATACTTGAGGGGCAACATAGCGCCCAACGGTCTAATTGTAACAAATTCCCCACGAATATTCCTTAACGACCCGGAATTTAGACGTAGCTGGTCCTTGATTGCATGGAAATGCAGTAGAGATTGGCTCGTCTTAATTATCAAAACTGCAAAGAGACTTTCAGATGCCCTTCTCATTGAAATCAAAACACTTGAAAATGGATTGAAAACTCAAATTACAATTGCACAATTTAAGAAGAAACTAGATGAAAACAATAAAACCATTAATGAATACAAAGAATATCTTACTCAAGCCAAAATTACAAAATTCCAAAAAGATCTGAAAAAATTTAAGTTTGAAAATATATTCCCATACTCAAAAGAGGACTACACTCCAACTGAAAAGGACAAATCAGATTTTTCTGACACAGATAGCACAGGTTCTGGGAATAACTCCAGTGACTCACCATTTGATGGCCAAAAAGGTAATTACAGGCGCAGAGGCAACCGTCCTAGAAGAAATAGGGGAACATACCAACAAGTAGGTCCATACCAACAACCACCCTTTGGATGGAATCCTTTTATGCAAGCACCTTTTCAACCACCACAATTTGGATACCAATGGCAACCCTATCAACCGACTTTTTTAGGGAGAGGCCGTACACGAGGAGGAGGCAACCGGAGAGGGCCCAGAGTACAGTGGGAAACAAACAGAGAAGACCCAACGGAACAGGAACCCAGACCCAGCACGAGCAAGAACACTCGGGAATATTAAACCTGAGCCCCAGAGTTCTCTCAAGAACACAAGAAGAAGTGCTAAAGAAAGGACTCGGCTTTGTCCCGATGAATAGGTCTAACCTCTTTAACTTAAGAATTGAATTGGCGGAATTTTTCCGTCGACTTCGACTATCCGTATTCTTTTTGGAAGCAGAGGGACCTGAGGAAATGGTGGACACTACAGATAAAAACACTGGCTTAAGAAAGAAATCAAAATTCATCCCTCCTAACCACACCATGCCGCCAGCACTACTAGCCTTTGAGAAGGCAGTAACATTGGAAGTCGATCAACTAAAAGGCAACAACAATAGATCGTTCAATAATTTTACATCCCTGGAACGGCATACATTGGCGGAATTCGACAAGATGCAGGACGTCATACTCAAACCAGCGGACAAGGGAGGAGCAACAGTGATCCTACCTATTGAAATATACAAGAACGAATGTCTGAAACTATTAAATGACCCCCGAAATTATTTACGATTGCAAAGAGATCCAACAGAAAGTCTGAAATTGGAAATACACGAGATGGTAACGAAAGCAACAGAAGAAGGATGGATTACTACCGCAGAGGAGAATTTTAAAAAAGAAATGGACCCTAAGACACCGTACTTTTATATTCTCCCAAAAGTACATAAGAACATACATCCACCACCGGGAAGACCAATTGTGTCAGGCATCGGGTCGGCACTCGAACCACTCTCAAAATTTGCTGACCACTTCTTAAGACCAATGGTACAAAAAATGCCCTCGTATTTAAAAGATACACAGGATATCCTGTTAAAACTCCAACCACTGCATTTCGACCCAACTACCGATTATCTGATGACTCTTGATGTGGAAGCGCTGTACACCAGCATCCCGCAAGAAGCTTCCCTAACGGTAATAGAGAAACTGTTAGGATCGGAAAATTGGACATCAATAACACCAATAAAATTTGTTGTCGACTGCGTAAGATTAGCTATGACTAGAAACTATTTCGAATTCGAAGGAGAGTACTTTCTACAAACCCATGGTACATCTATGGGCATGACCTGCGCACCTAGCGTAGCCTGCCTTTATGTTCACGACTTCGAAATGACTTTCATCTATAATGAGACAAATCCATATCATAACAACTTGTGGGTGTGGAAGCGCTTTATAGATGATATCTTCGTAATCTGGAAAGGAGATGCCGACAGAGCGCAAGATTTTCTGACTTGGTTGAACTCTAGGGATGAGTACCTGAAGTTCACGATGACCCTGGAGAGAGATTCAATTACTTTTCTGGATTTAAAAATCTGGCCAACAGATGGGATACTAAAAACGGAAGTGTTTTACAAACCCACTGATGTTAACAATCTACTCAGATATGATAGCTTCCACCCAAGGGCTCTAAAAGATAACATGCCAGTAGGCCAATTTCTAAGATTGAGAAGGAATTGTACAGATAAGGCAAAATATGAAATTCACGCTGAAAAGCTAGTACAAAAATTAAAGACAAAATCCTACCCAAAAAGATTGATCAAACAAGCGTACAAAAGGGCAAAGAACAGCAATCGAGAGGGGCTGTTGGAACCTAAAACGAAAACTGAGAACAAAAGAATGGTTTGCGTTACAACCTTCGGGACAGAATCCAATAAAATAAAAGGAATTGTCCTACGACACCTTCAAGAGAGGAAAATCGATCAAGGACGCCGTTGTTCACACTCGTCCAAACAAGACACAAATCAAAACAGGACAACAAAATACTCTATTGAATCTAACAGAGGTGGTGGGACACTTCCCATGTGGGTCCTGTAATGTATGCAGACTAACAACGACCAGCAAGGTGATTGACGTGGGTCTAAGAACCCCCTGGGAACAACGTACCTTCAGTAATTGCAATAGCCAAAATGTAGTCTACTTGATAACGTGTACATGTAAGAAGATATACATTGGCCTGACCACACGAAAAGTGAAGATCAGAATAAACGAACATCGGAGCACATTTAGATGTGGAAAAACAATTACCAAGATGATGCGTCACTTCCAAACCCAAAAACATAATGAGAATGATTTCACTTGGACTGTGATTGAAAAATTACCCAACAGCTGCAACGAAGGACAACTACTAAAATTAGAACAGAGATGGATTTACCGTCTGTCAAGTACAACACTAGGTCTTAATGAGGAAATCCCGTGGACCTCCCTGACGTAATACATACCAGAATACACCTACTTACATCACTAGGTATATTCAGGCTATTGTATTTAGACAATGCAGAAGAAAGCAAAACTAGTAAAATCAACTACAACATAGCTTCAAACTTGAGCTGAATATGAATCCCACGCAATAAGGTTGAAAAAATTTTTTTTTGCTATACCACTACAAAATGACTCTCCAGCACGCCAAAAGAACCAATAGTTCCGCAAACACCAAGACAAGGGAACAGACTTATGTAAATTATAAAGACGCACCCACACAAACAGATCCCCTTCAAACGAGAGAAAGGTTGAGCCCATGAGCCAAGGGCAGACAACATAGAACATTGTTGTATTTTGTTAAAATAACATAATTAAAAGGGTTCTCAAATTGGTGGGTAAGAGACAATTCACATGACCAGAGGCCGATGTTTTATTTCTAAAGCACCACTAACATAGTGCAAAATAACATAATACACCTGGGTTCAGTAGAGACTGTAGGTAGTGAAGCAATCGCCACTAACTCTTGCTGCAGTCGAACCTGCCATGAATATCGATTGCACGCTGGATATCAGGCCTTGATATTCTGTAACTCCCTTCGGGAACTCGAAAATCTGGAAACTTGATAAAGTTGCACGCATATAACAAATAAAAAAAGTAAGCCAAAAGCAAATAAAAAGGAACACCGGATATGCGAGAACATAGAACTACATTACCCAGATTTCCTGTGCAGGAATTACACATACGTCACCAGCATCCCTTTGCTCAATCATAGAGAACTCCTGTGATTGGATAGAGTAACCAACTAGCGAAAGTATAACGCTCTACTTAAGAAATACAGATTCTGCAAACGCCTCCGACGGCAGACGATGTGTTCCGAGAGGTGGAACAGTGGGTGACATCCTTGACGAAGTAAGTGGGATTCGGGTCTCGCCCTGCACGGAGACTTGATAAACCGCACTGGACACAATTGAGATAGTATAGATGTTCACGTCCGTGCATCTCTAGGGGTAAGACACGCCGCCCGTCTTTCGCGCGCTCACAACATAGCAACGATCGATTGGGGGACACGAACAGCTCAATAACTTCTTAGTTGACTCGTGGTACCAAGATATCCTTTTAAATAGCAACTGTACCTAGAGCTAACCCGACATTCGAAAAAATTCTAGCACACTTGGGAATGTTGATGTGGCGAAGGATTCCAACGGAGTTCATAGAATTTTATCACAAGTCATGGGGCAGGCAAACCAAACCGAGAACAAATATAGACAGCATTATCCATGCATGTTAAAAACTTGGGCGTTGCTTACAATAGAAATTTGTCGTTATGAGTCTCAAAATTAAATAGGGAGTGTATGACTAATACTGTTTATTTAACACAGTGTTTGACTACAGGACATCACCCTAACACATGAGAGCTGCATGGTGCTAGTAGGCATCAACCAGTAGGTGAGAAACAATATGACTTTGCTTAATAAAGCGATTTTGGCGATAATATCTTACATTTTCTTAAAAAATCAGGCTATTGAATACACCGGGCGTGAGGTGTTATAGCAAGCACTATATAGCACAACATTTAAGGAATCCTACTAAATGAATCTACAACACCACGTTGAGCGTATTCCTTGAAATAATACAGACCGTTGCGAATGAGGTGTTTTACAATTAAATGGTTACGGCACCTACACCAATAGACAAAAATATTTTTAGAGAGCACGTAGTGCGGTGATCAGACTTCAGTAAACTGGCACTCCTGATGGATTGAGTAGTTTAGTCCACCAAGCACTAAATAGCAAGCACGCAGTCAGGTGGTGCACCTACACTCCTTCTTGATTGTAGTAATTAAGAGCACAATATAGGCACAATAGTAATTAGAGACTTACAAATGTTCACAAAGTACAAATGTTTTTGTCTCTTTGAAATCTCTAATAGAAAAACTACTGGAGTTGGAGTATTAACACGTACAGGTGAGTGCATTAGGCCTCACTCTTGGGTTGCATGTAGCACATGCATTAATACACGGCAGGGACACAATAAGATACGGAACAGAAATATATAGCCCTGACGAAGGCCCCCAGACCCGATTGGGCTACCTATATGGGCCGAAACATGTTGGCACACAACTGAGGGTACATTTGAATGAAATTACGTTCAAAACAACCCCAATTTAAAGTTTTTAACAATACCAAGAGTACCCTAGAATAAAGGACCAAACAGGGGTATACTCGTAGGTATTTTTAATTAAAACCTGGTTCCCTGCTTAACCAGTTACTCATTTATCTAAGCACTCCCATTACATCTTTGGTTGAGTCTGCCCAGAGAGTACCATCTTCTCTGGGTGTGGAGTATCTGCCTATGATGAAGCATGTCACTATTACGTGAGTGAGGCTTTTACTTCAATATCTTTGATATTCCATCTGACAAATAGGTATTAGAATAACACTCCATTACAGCTGAAGATGATGAGGTTTCATTCTTCCAACAACAGTTGCTGATTGTGAAAAAAAGAACTAAAACAATGTCTGACGGTATGTGTGGTAGACTGTATGAAAGAATATGATTACAGAATAAATGAACATCACTCAGACGATGTTAATCAGCTTCTCATTTCCTTTTGTTAAACCTTTCAAAGCAGTAACTAGTGCAACAATTGCTCGCTGGTCTAAAGGAACATTGCAGTTAGCAGGCGTCGACCTCAAGAGATTTCAAGCACATTCCATGAGGGGCGCTATGGCTAGTCAATCCTTTTGGAAAGGTGGCAGAGTAGAGGACATTGTAAACAGACGCTGCAACATTTATGGTGCATCAGGGGACTCCACTTCCCAGCAAACCGCATCAGGGGAGATGCAGCGCACGCTCCAGGAGACGCATATTAATGGCCCGGTGCTCCCGCAGTGTGGGACGCACGCGGCTGTGCCTGGGCCGAACCCGGGCAAAGCCCGGGCCAAGGGCGGGCCCGTCTGAGACCGGAGGAGGCAGGGCTGGGCCTACCCTCTTGGTTTTCGCCTCTTCAAACTTGAGGACCTCATCACTGTAGGTTTGGTCATCCTTCAGTTCCAGTGGCACAGGCAGAGAAGCAGGTAGGGAGGTGCCACTCGTTGTAATCATTTGTATTGTTGGTATTATCAGAGACTGGTTAGAGGGCTGAGGCACTCGGGTGTTCATGGACATTGTGACACTGTGTTTTGGGCACCTGGGTCTGTGAGCTTAATACCCAGTGCATGCAAGTAGACCCTGAGTCTCATATTTGTGCTTAAACGTGCTGAAACACGCTAAGGCACACTAGTCAGGGTACACAATGGGAAAACGCAAGGCGACCATGGATCCTGGGAGGGCCACGCCCGGCACAGTTGTGACTATGTACTCTTTTCTCCAACGGGCCTTAGGAGTGCTTGACAAGGAGATCGAGCTGGTGAACCTGCAGCTTTGCAGGTCCCCTGTGAGTGGCTCCCCCCCACGTTCAGCAAGGGCCCTTATGACTACAGACAATGCTGATGGATTATCAAACAACTTTAGGCTGCAAGAACTAGATGGTCTGCACAGGTGCACAACGGGCCACCAGTTACCACTTACACCCACTATGCTGGTCAATAATTCTAGGGGGGTTGGTGTACCTTGTAGCCAAGGACATGTGGTTGGCACACCTACTAAGCATCAAGTTAAGCAACCGATAATTACTGGATTTGCCACTCGAGGGAGACCGGAAGTAGTAGAGTTGGTCGGGCAAGGGTCAGGCAATTTCAGAGGCGGACATGACGTGCATATTAGAATCTTTCCAGGTCTCTTTGAAGGCCATGATGGACTCGCAACTGGGTTCCTTGTTTCAACGTCTGCTGTTTATCGAAAAGGGACTTTTTGATCTTAAATGTTGTTTGCCCGCAAGGGGGGACGCTGTTACCCTGGAATCAAGGTGTCTAATTGACCCCTTGGCAACAAAAGGACCTGCCTTGACAACCTGCCTTGACAACCCCTTTTTCAAATACTAGGGAGCACTCACCTTCCCCTTTAAATCCACAAAGGGGCCCTGCACAGCCATCTCTGAATCACACAGTTTTGAATTCTGGTTTGAACACGGACCCTGTGGATAGGCCCGCTATACGTGATCAATCCAATTTTGAGAGTAATATAGCTAGAGAGCTACTTCTGGGAGAAGGGGAGGGTTCTATGCAGAATCTGCCTGTTATACATCTTTCACTGGAGGCAGCGCCATATAATGTGATCCTGTGGATTGTGCCAACCCTTACCAAGGGTGCCAAGGAGGACTATTCTCAACTGAAAAACAAAGTTTTACATTGATTATCTTGTAATACTGCGCTAGGCACAAGGGTAGAGAAAAATATTAATATGGTGCAAAGGGTTAACTGGGTAGGCAACTCCCCCAAGTTTTTCAAGGGTGATTGTGTTATTATCAATTTCAACGGACCTCATATTGCAGATGGGATTTTGGTTACAGCTTTGAACAACGCTCCCAGTGGTCCCCAGTTGTCCATTACAGCTCTGCCCCTTGGATTCTTTTACAAACCTGAGATATTCGGGCCAAACCAATTTTTTAATAATCCATTAAAGATAATGGGGTAACCCAGTAACCCTGAGAACCTGGGTAAGTACAATAAACGAAAAAGTGGTTCTGTCGGGTAGCTCAACTGATTTGCACTAGGTATTAGATACAATAAAGAAAATATCTCAGTCAGATATCCAAGTAACACACCAAGAAAAACAACTTATTTATGTTAGGAAATTGAATTTGTTTACTGTATAATTATATATATGCAAATCAATGAAATGGCTGTCTGTTACATGAAACACATACGGTGAAGAAACAAATGACTATGGTGTATAATTAGTGACTAGTAGTGATACATGACATAGTGCTGTACAGAGGTGACATAAATAACATAAATATATAACACAAAAAGATGTTTAACTTTCAAGTCCAAGAATCAAAGCATAAATCCCAATAGTACGTAGCACAATCGCTTGATTGTAAGGGATGGTCTCCCTATCCCCCTCCTTGTGAGTGGGCCCTCTCTTGCCCTTCCCCTTCTTCTCCTCGACACATACCTCCACCGTCTCCATACATCTAATATGTCAGACCACGCTCCTTTATATTCAGATGAATATATCAAGAAAATCTGTGAAGGTCCCTCCTTGTTTACAGATCCAATAGATAATTCTTCGAATATAAATATATCTCTATCAAAACAGTTAGAGAAATGTAAGAAAAAACAGGTCTGTTTCAAACTCATGGTCCGTATGCTTAAAGAATATCTCAAAGCCGACATAATTCCTGTAGGACTACAGGTCAGGGATACCCCGGGCATCTTTACAGATAACCCAAAATATATCAACAATTTCAGTTACATTGGCACCACTTGCTCAAGACACTGGTTAGTCTTAGGTATTGATATAGCGACTGGAACACTCAAAACACTCAACGAGGAACTACTGGACATTGAGAAACAGATTAAGGAGTCCAGCTCAGTCACTGAAGGCAAAAAACTCATTGATCAAGTGCAGAAAACTGTGGATGACTTCCATAGAATCGAACAAAATAAAAAGTCACTCAAAGTCAAGAAAGACATCAAAGCTTATTCTGTTGAACGTACTTACCCGTGCTTACAGAAAGACTTCTACACCAATAGGACATACACAAATCCCCAAAACAACAGGCCTTGGGGCCGCTTCAATAAACGCAACACCTTAGTGGGATTCTCAGACACGTCAGCAGAATCCTTTGATAACTCAGACTCAGGTGAAGGCCCTAGTATGTCCAACAGAAACCCGAATTTTTTAGGGAGAGGCCAAACAGAACAACCAAAACGAGGGCAAGTGAAACAAGCTCAGCGGTGGTACAATCCACCCGGCGAACGCCAAACCAGACAGAAATTTTACCAATGGTAAACCCAGATATCACCGATCATCGGCAAATGACTACCATTCCCATCTTCAACCTATCGTCTCACAATCTAGCTGACTCTGAACTCTCCGTTCTTACGAAAGGCATATCCTTCGTCCCAACTACCCACCCTAACTTCCTCGAACTACACATCGAGCTACTCAGATTTTTTAGACGGTTGCGCTTACATGCTCACTTTCTACAGAATCCCACACCTAACTCTATCTCAAACACACCATTCCGCCCACCCTCCACTTTTTCACCCACAGCCAGCATGATACCGGGTGAAATCATTACTTTCGAGAAAATGGTTTTAAAAGACCTTAGTGTACTTGAAAACAAAAAGAGAGAAAGGGACATTGAAACTCTGAAAAAGAACGACTCCCTTACAAGTAAATCAGTAGATAAGGGTGGGGGCATTGTCCTACAGGAAATAGACTCCTACAAAGCTGAAATACTCCGCCAACTACAAAACACAGACCATTATTGCAGAGTACCCACGAACCCCACTAAGGAACTACAAGGGCTTATCCTCCAAATCACCACGGAGGCAAAAACTGATGGCTATCTCAGCCAGAAAGAATTCCAATTTCTTAATGTGAAGTCACCAAGAATACCAGTGTTTTATACACTCCCCAAAATTCACAAAAACCTCACTACTCCACCTGGCCGACCTATAGTTTCAGGTTGTGGCTCCATACTGGAACCACTCGGTCAATTTGTGGATTACTTAATCAAGGATTTTGTACCCAAAACACAATGCTACATCAGGGACAGCATGGATATGATAAATATGGTTGAACATCACCCTTTTAACCCAACCACGGATCTGCTGTGTACTCTGGACGTTGAATCACTGTACACTAACATCCCTCAGGTCCTCGCCTTATCAGTGATTCAACAAACTCTTGACTCCAGACCCAGACCACATACTGTTCCCACACTATTTTTACTAAAACTGCTTGAGCTATGTCTCACCAGAAACTTTTTCAGCTTTGACAACGAGTTTTACCAGCAGGTGAAGGGCACTTCAATGGGGGCTGTTTTTGCCCCTAACTTGGCCATTCTTTTCATGGATTTCTTAGAAACCACCATCATTCTGTCATTCAACAACCCCTTTTTTTTCTGGTGTCACACTTTGGCGCCGATATATTGACGATGTTTTCTTAATCTGGCACAACAATGAGGCTACACTCCGTCATTTCTTGCACTGGTTAAACAACAACTGCCTGGGGTTACAGTACACTTTGTCATCAGATCAGTTCTACATTCCCTTTCTGGATCTCACTATATACCAGTCCAATGGTGAACTTCTGACCAGACTTTACAGGAAACCCACTGAACGCAACACATTGTTGAGGTATGAAAGTAATCATCCCAGAGCTTTACGAGATTCCTTACCCTACTCCCAATTTTTGCGCATCAGACGTAATTGTTACACCAAGGAAGACTACTTCCAAGAGGCTTCCGTCCTATCCAACAAGCTCAAGTCCCGTGGCTACCCGAAACGCCTGGTTCGGAATGCCCAAAAACGCGCATGGTACTGTCCCAGGGAAGTCCTGCTTTCACCCAAACCCAAAAACAACACAAACAGAATAGTCTGCATCACGACTTTCTTTGTGGCCTCTAACCCCATCCGCAAATCCATTCTCAACCATTGTCCCACACTCAACGCAGGAACTTTAAACATGGAACGGCCCTTGTTCGCCTTTCGTAAGAATCGCAATCTGAAGGACCATCTAGTACGAGCTGCAATTCCTAATGCAACACCTTCCCTAACACTAGATGCACACTGGGGCCTCACACCTCTGACCGGGCATGCAAAATGTGGTAATTGCAATATGTGTGATTTCACTATGGAAGGTAAAACCTTCACTTTTGGTAACATTGTCATCAAGTCCAGCACTTTCTCGAACTGTAATACCTGTAACGTCATCTATTTGATCCAATGCCCATGTCAAAACAATTACATCGGACAGACCACACAAAAGGTCAAGACCCGTACCGGACAACACCGCAGCAGGATTCTCTGCAACACCCCCAATGCGCCTCTGGTTGAACATTTTAACCATGCTGGCCACAAGGACGATGAGATCAAATGGACTGTATTTAAGACTGTGAAACTACCAGCAAGAGGTGCAGACCTAACACAGATTTTAAATAAAGAGGAACTCAAACTCATTATTCACTTGGACACTATTAGAAATGGTTTGAACAGAAATGAGGACTGGACGACCTTCATCTAAATTTTCAACTTGACCTTCCACCTTAAATGTACTAGCTTGCAACTCTGTACTAATTTCTTAATTGTTTTTTAAATTTGTTTGCTCCTAATTAAGTTTTCCTCCTGAATTTTCTTGAATGTAAATGTCAGAAAATATTAATACTCCATGTCACAGAATTTCACTCTGCACCAGGTCCCACATCTTGCACCTTCCTACTCACCCAACACGGCTGCCAGCATTTCCCTTAATAACTCTGACTGCGCTTTACCGAGCGCCATACTACGTGCATGATCACGTCCTCCACACTGTCCCTTCATACTATCTGATTTGCGGGCTCTTCTCACCAGCGATCCTGCTCATTCCAAACCGCAAGACCTCACGGTAAGACCGTGCTCATGCCTGTCCCTGCAATACACCCCCGCAACTCGCCCCGCTATACCTCTGACCATGGTTTCCCCTGTCTAGGCTTCCCTTGTGATTGGCAAGTAGACGTGAACCGCCGCGGATGCCCTATTGGTTTTACAAGTCCACCGGCGCCGCAACTCACGCTCAAATCGACTAAATCCTTTTCAGATATGTGTTCTATCCATCACACACATAGTTAGGTGAGTGTCTGCCTGCACGTGCTTTTCCATGATTTACAAACATCCATATCACGGCACTAACGATTTCCTCGAACTCTTCCAGCTTTCCCAGCAACAGACCTTAACCCCCGGACTCCTTTTCCCCCCTGCACTCGCTATCCAGGTGAGTGTACATTGCGCCCAATCGGTTTCCGCGGTTCCTCTGGACCCCACTGCATACCACATTTTCAACTAGCTACCCGGAACGCCAGCACTCCTACCCGGCAATCTTCTAGACCTCACCGCTTTCCACACAATTAATTAATCACCCCCCGGAATGTCAGAATCACGGCATGATATTCATCCGTTTCACCTTTTAATTCACAATCTATTTTTAACTCACTTTGGCCAGCTCGCGGTTAATTCTATTACGAACCTCCCGCGCCCTCACTACGGTTATTATCAAATCTGGATCACTTGTCAAATAACCTGCTTCTGAGCCCTCCGCATAGGAACTCTGCCTCCTTTTCACTGAACCTTGACGAGCTCACTCTGTTCCTCATCACCGACCTTCTATGCATATGTAATTTCCCCTTTTTTTCACTTCTCTCACTCACCAGGATAGGCTTAACGTTAATAGACATGCTTTCTGTTTTTTCTTGAATCCTTAATGCGATCGTTTTTATAACCACACATTCTTACAATATATTTATAACTTAGGAGACTATGTGTCAATATTCTCTCACTTCTTGTAAAGATGCTAATGTCCTGTTTCCTACCTCCCTCCCCGTTTTTTTCAATTCCCTTCACAGGCAGTGTTTTTTCAGGCTTGTTATAACTCTCGTCCTGATGATTATCTATGTATCTTGTTATAGATCGAAACGTCGTCGACTCTTTAAACAGCATGCACGTTAAACTCATGTGCTAAAGCTAGTGCATTACTGTTTACTTCTTAAAAGCTTGCCCATATTATTTGGATTGGCGATAAGCTCGTTTGATTTTCCTGAAAAAATGTCTACATATATGTGATTGTCTTTATGTTTTGTTTATCGAAGCATACAGGACTGTGTCCCACTCTATTACGCTCTGTTTGATTTCGAATAATCACGTTCAAAGTATTAAATCTAAATGTCCGGCTGGACATCTTTACTTAATATAGCACTGATTCTGGTCTATATTAATTGTTCTCTGACTAAAGCCGCTTACGGTAGCGAAATATGGGGTTACGTCTCCATGAATGAGTTACAAGTAGTAGTTGAGAACTCATTCCTGAAGCGTTTACTAGTTGTGCTCCTGGGAACGTTGAATATGGTGGTTCACGAAGAATTGGGGGTGCCCTATCTTTGTGATTTATTGGCTTTACGCCCTTTAACATTTTGACTAAAGATTTGGTTGATCGTGGGAACGGCCTTGAGTCGTTTAATCGTAGAGGAGTGTATGACCCATTAATATGCCCATTACATTCCCTAGCTTAGATATATCAAGAGCAGTTTTGAAAGCTTGGGAAGAGTGGAAGTATTTACAAACCCGGAATTAGTGCCCAAGAATGATCTGGGGTGGGTCAGGGAGTCTTTCTGCAGCTTAAGGAAAATGGAGAGGGAACCCAGTGTTTGCAATTTTTTAATTTTGAAAACAACACATATGACTGAGCTCTATCTCCTGGGAGCTTTTAGCACTTATGAACGTTTTTTACTGACCAGGTATCGATTGGATCTGTTTCATCTCCGGTTGGCTTTGCCACGGGGGAGTAGTAGAGGTCGGATTCTGGGAATCCTGTGGCTGCAACGGTGAGTCTCCAACGGATATGCTTCATTTTTTATTATTTTGTAATTATTATGCAACTCCCCGGAAAACCTTTATCATTCCTGTCCTAAGGAGGTTGAAATTTAAGCAGGTGCACCCAGCTTTTATTAATCTACAACAGCTGTATGAAGATTATATTTTATTTGTCCCTAATTTGTTAAAATCTGCAGTGAAGCTCAGAGCTTGCCTTGATTAAATGAGTGTAGCCATAAGGGCATGTTTCTTTCATTCTAGCTATTCTGATGATATATATATAGTCTTTTTACCCTTAATGATCTAATGTAATCACACTTTATAATTCATTTGATGTATTGTATGAGATTTCCAGGGTAGCGTTGTCTCCAATGTGACAATTGAATAAATATTTTATCTTTTTTTATCATGTACAGTTTTTTAGAGTACCTTTATGGTTTCAAATGTGAAAACCAAATAAAGTTTGTTTGATTGATTGATTGTTAGAGGACATCCTTAGAGCCGCTGATTGGTCATAAGGGCATGTTTCTTTCATTCTAGCTATTCTGATGATATATATAGTCTAGAGGAGGCCCCTGGAATCATCCTTCCAACTGTCTTTTTACCCTTAATGATCTAATGTAATCACACTTTATAATTCATTTGATGTATTGTATGAGATTTCCAGGGTAGCGTTGTCTCCAATGTGACGATTGGTCTTACTCCACTACATTCTCAAAGCATTATTGTAAACCAATAGAACACATGTCAAATGTCGTTCTGCAGAGCTACCAACATGCATTATGGTAGCCTCTGGTTTTGTAATGAAATAGTGATTCTCCTAATTATCATGCCAAGAGAATCTGAATTGCATTAAAGACGTGGAGGCTAACATTAACCCACCCTCCCAGCCCTAAAATGAAATAAAAAAAAGGGTGAAGGATAACAAATAGAGTATATGTACATTTTAAATAAGGACAATATAATATGGAATTCTTTAATAAGATTTCAGGCTATGTTACATGCATTTCCAAGTGCTTCACTGTGAAAACTCTTACACATATACAAAGGATGTTCTAATATCCGTATTTTTTTTCAGACAATCCTCAATAATCTGGAGGTGTCTCCCTACACCACCTGGAAGACACCACAAACTGGGTGCCGGCTTCCTAGATCCTGTTACACAATTTATTTGTTTCCAAGGATCTTCCGTTTTCCTGTTTTACTATGTGGTTTCCAATAGTTTAATAATATGTGATGAAGAAGTTATCTGCATTTCAAAGAGGAAGATTATACTGAGTGCATGCCTATTATATCCTAGCTGTATTATATTCTAGAGCAATGTATATTGTGATGTAATACTTCAAAGTTGCTGTGTGGAGTTGGCAATAAAAGATTAATGCATAATGTTAGCCTCCATGCCTTTAATGAAATTCAGATTCTCTTGGCATGGTAATTAGGAAAATCGCTATTAGCACGCAATGTGCCTACCACTTGTGCAGATCAAGCATTACAGAATCCAGTTGTATTCCCATTCACAATTTAAATGGAATTGACGAAACCCTGATTTCAACTATGTAAAAAAAAAAGGGGGGTATATACTGCACGTGGTAAATTCTAATTCCCATGGTTGAGGTAAACACCTCTTATTCTGAGTTTTAAACTGTAAAATGAAGCATAATATGCATTGGAATCCACTTATGTTGCTTTTTAACTGCACATTTTAATCCAATAAATTTCAGAAGCTTTTTCCTGTAATCACACATACGGGATGAGCAAGACAGACTAGGTGAGTCAGTGAAACAATTAACTTACTACTAATCTTCATTACCTATCATCCGTCCTCCTCGTCCAAGTACTTATGAAATTGAGGCTGTACTAAGAGTAAAGTTTACATCGACAATCAAAAGTGATGTGAAACAGTAATTTATTTTATCCTAAGAACAATTACTGCATTGATGACTTCATAATAACAGAATCAAAAACGTTATCAGTGGAATGATTTAAACCAAGCTAATAATATTTCAAAAATATTTGTCAACTCGACCAGGTTGCTGCTCTACAGATCTCTTGTAAAGATGCTCCACTAATCTCAGCCCAAAAAGCTGATACTGCTCTTCTAGAGCGCTGCTGATTTTGTTTGTTGTAGCTGTCTCCCCATGGACCTATATGCTTGGGCTATTGCCTGCTGCACCCACCTACTTAGTAAAGGAGGGGTCAAACCTTTTCTACCCTTGCTTTCTGCCTTATAAGACACAAAAAAAGAATCAGAAACCCTGAAATCCTTAGTGCAATTTAGACAGATTGATAGAGCTTTTTTAATATCAGGGGTTTAGGGAATCCCCAAGTGTTCTTTAGTGTCAAGAACGGTGGATCTTGGGAACAAATTTGGGATCGTGTCTTAGAACCATCCTGTCTGCACAAAACCTAAAATAAGGGTATGCTATTACTAATGATCTTAGTCCCCAATGTCCTGGCGGAAGTTAATAGCATTTAAGAATGCTACCTTAACTGATAACCATGTGATTTTGACAAGTCCAAAGGCATAAAAGGTTTTTCTTGAAGACCTCTAAAACTACTGAAAGATCCCATGTTGGAACACGGTTGGGGGACACTGGCTTCCTTAGCCTAAAACTTGTCAGTAGGTAACTGACCAAGGATTAAACATTAGAGATATTATCAACCAACCCTCTGAAGGCTTTTAATGTCGCCCATTGTCATGATAATGTAGTTGGAGCTAGCCCTTTAAGGAATCCATCCCTTGCAATTTCCAAAACCTGGAAGGTATCTACTGCGGCTGGGTTCTCAGTTTTTATTGAACACCATCTCTGAAAAGAGTTCCAGTGCTTGCTGTAATTTATGAGAATAGAGGGCTGTCTTAATGTCTGGATTTCTAAGGTCACATGTTTTGAAAATCCCAAAATTTCTATCCCCCCCTCTCAACTTCCAAGCCCTCAACTTTGACTCTTGTAGCGTCTCCTTTGACAAAGTTGGGGACTGAAGTGGAGAAGGAGGATCTAATGGAGATGACAATGCTGTTTCACTGTCATCTTCACCAACAGCGGAAACCAAGGATGGCATGTCAATATGTTGCCATTAAAATTAATGTTCGTCTCTCCCCTTAATCTTCTGTAGCACTTTCAGGAGGAGGGGAATTGGGGAAATGCATACAATATCCATTGTGGTCTTGTAATTGACAAGGTATCTACTGCCCATGCCTGAGCACATCGTGTCATGGCACAAAATATTGGGAGCATTGTATTGTGAAGGAAGGCAAATAGGCCAATCCAAGGAACCCTAAACTGAGGGAATCTGGTTGAGTAAAGGAAGGGTATCTGAAAAGTCACTGAAGGTGGTAAGTTGGGGCTCAAAGTATCTGCTTGGAAATGTAGCTTCCCCTGAATGTAGCCTGTCCTCAATGCTGCCAGATGCTGCTCTGCCCACAAACAGATCTTTTATGCAACAATTTTGAGCTTCCTGTTCTTTGTCCCACAATGACAATTCAAGTAACACCTCATTACTTGGTTTGTCCCTTCCATTTAATGATAGAATGCTTGTACTGCATTCCATACATTCCATACTGCAGATAAATCTTTTCAATTTGATGACCAATACCTCACTGCTTTGGACCACTGTCCTTTTGCTACTTGAGCTCCCAAGGTCACACACTAACCTCAAAGACTTGCATCTGTCATCAGTAGGCCTGGAGGTAGGAGTTGGAAGGGAACCCCTTTTTGCCGATTGTCCATCACTAGCCACCATAGTTGATCTTGGATTATCTGGGGAGTGACAGGAACCATCTGGTCGAAATTCTGATGCTTTTGGTCCTAGTGGTTCAGAAGATGGTTCACCAGATGCTGCAAGTGGTAGCATGACTAGGAGACCACCTCAGTCATGACTGCCATTAATCTCTGTACTCTCAATCAGGACCTAGGGGGAATTAGCTGTACAGGTAAACAGGTCCTAGAGTATTGAAGATGGCTCCTATGAAGAGCACTTATTGCACTGGGATCAACCTCAACCTTTACAGATTTATGATAAGCCCCAATTTTTGAAGAGTGCAGCATACTGTCCCCACATTCTGATATGTCTTAGACAAGGAGGGCACACATACCAACAAATTGTCAAGATAAGGAAATATGGAAACTCCCTAAAATTGTAATGCTGCCACCACTGGTGCCTCTGCAATCTTCACAAAGGTCTGGCTCTCTGGATGCATTGGTACATGAAAGTAGGTGTTCTGCAGGTCTAATGCCGCTAGGTATTCACCTTTTGTTATTAGAGGTATAATTGTTTGTAGGGATATCATCATAAAAGATTCAACCAACAGGAATCTGTCCATGGATTTTAGGACTAATACTGGATACAATCTTCCATCCTGATTTGAAACTAGGAAAATAATTGAATAAAAACCTTGTCCTCTCTATTCCTTAAGCACTGGGATTACCACCCCTTTCTGTAGAGAGCTAGCACTCCTTGAAGCATTGCTTCTCTCTTTATTGTGTCTTTTGGTAATGGTCTACCTCTGAACCAGTGTGTTGGAGGTGGCTGTTTGAACTGTACCTGCTAGCCTACTGTTATAATTGATAGCCCCCATTCACCGTGCAGCAGTACTTTCACCTTCCTAGCACCTTCTTATACAATTGTTTTTGCAACTTCTTTTTATTAAACAGATAATTAGTGCACCATCACAAGAGTCTGGACACAGGGTATTATCAATCTTATACATAGTACAAATAACAATACATTTCGTTCATTTACACATCCGGTCCTACTATTTCTTGCTCTGCCCTATGTTGGAGTCCTCCCTGTGTTATCACCTAATTTCAGCCCTATGTTTCCCATGCCGACCAAATCTTCTCCCACTTTGCCGTGCAACCTCTACTCTGGTAGATAGTTTTTTTCTGCCTGTTGACACCAATCTAGGTAATTTCTCCAATCTTTAATTCTCGGAGGGTTCTCTTTTCCCCAGTTTCTAGCAATATTTTATTTTGCCACTGCCGCCACTAGCATCAGCCATGTTCTGGTATGTGTGAGCCACCTGGTTTCCCCAGTCACTCCCAGTAGGTGCCAGTATGCTGCCCCATGTGGAAGAATATACCTCTCTCTTTGCACCCCCTAACACAATGATCCGAATTGTTCTGGCCCAGTCAATACTGAAGTGTTCTAGGGGCATACGACCTGTGCAGGATCTGGAGCTGCACCAACCTGAACCTTGATCTTATGGCAATCTCCACAGGGCTTTGGATAGCTTTCCTCCAGTCGTCTTCCTCCAGGAGTCCAAGATCTGATTCCCACGCCTCCCTCAGGGAAACCAAGGGGTCCAGGGAGTTATTCATGATCTTCCGGTAGGTGAGGGACACTGCTTTGGCTATCATCGAGTCTAACAGTAACCTGTCATCCAATGGAGAGTACTCCGATAGTGTATCCCCATCTGCTATATGTTTCCACAGGGCATGCCTGAGCTGGAAATAACTAAGCCTTTCAAATTCCATTAGCTGATATTCTGTCTGCAACTCTTCAAATGTAAACATTAAGCCCTTTTTCCACATGTCCCCCATCCGTTACACACCTATAAGGCGCCATTTCTGGAATCCATGCAATTGCCCCACTTCCCTCAACATGTCACTGTCCCATAGTGGGGTCTGTTCAGTCAGTTTGGCCCCTCACCCTATTTTTTTGTGGTCTCCCACCAGGCTTATGCCACCGTCTGTGTATGCAGGTGGATCTAATAGCCGAGCTTTTTTACAATGTAAGGCCCTTGGATAGTTCCCATTCCCCATGGCCTGCCTATCCACCCGGTAAGCAAGTTCCATCACAGGTGAGAAAGCCCATTCATTTACATTAACCAATCGAGATGCCAAATAGTAACTTTTTATGTCAGGGATCGCCAACCCGCCCTCGTAAATCCCTTGTAATTTTCTTAGTGCAAATCGGGGGACTCCCCGTCCCATAATAGATTTTGAAGCTCGCCATCTATTGTCTTGAATACTAAATCAGCGCCATCATCTTAAATAGGTCCACCCGGCCCATTAATGAGTCCGGGAGCCGTCGCCAATGGGCCACGTCTTTTCGTAATCTCACCAACTGTAGGTTTATGTCGAGCACCAGGAAGTCAGCCATTGCCATTGCAAAAATCAGAGGGGAGAGTGGACACCCCTGACATGTCCCTCTATGTATCTTAAAGGACCTGGATACTGTCCCATTTACCCTCACACGCGCTAATGGGTCACTGTACAAGAGGGCTATCCAAGCCGTACATCGTGACACGAATCTCAGTCAGGTCAGAACCTCGAACAGGTATGGCCATTCAATACTATTGAACGCCATACGCACATCCAGTGTCAGTACAGATGCTGCCTCCCCCTACCTTGGCGCTTTTTCATGTATTACTCCAAAGAGTCTTCTAAGGTTCAGCCTAGTACTTCTATGTGGTATAAATCCTGACTGGTCTGGGTGAATTATTGTTGAGATTACTGGTTGTACTCTATTTGCTAGGGCCTTAGCTAGTATCTTAGCTTCAAAATGAATCAAAGATATGGGCCTGCATGAACTGCACTGCTCTAGAGGTTTCCTTTCTTTGGGTATTACTGCTATTGTAGCCAATCTGATATCATCAGATAATTTACCCCCTTCTAGCTCTGATTTGAACATGTTTAACATGGGCTGTGCCACCTTATCAACGACACACTTGTACAGCTCCGCGGGTAGCTCATTTGGCCCTGCCACTTTTCCGGTCTGCAAGTCTCTTATGGCACCTGTTATTTCCTCTACTGTCAGTCTCTGTCTATGTAGTCCCTTTCTTCTGCTGAAAGTTCGTTCAAGTGGAAGTCCCTTAAAAGACCTGCACTTTCTCCAGCCTTTCTAGTCATTTCATACTGGTATATCGCCTCGTAGTAGGTTGCAAAGGCTTCAGCTATTTCACCATTTGATTTACTGATTGAGCCGTCAGAGTTTTGTATTTCTAGGACTCAATTGCGTGCTTTATCTCTCCTCTTTAGCCATGCTATTAGTTTACTTGCTTTGTCCCCTATATAATAAACTCTCCTTTGTGTGGCTATTGGCTGAGCTCTGGCCGCTGTCTCTTCCAGGTCTTTATGTTCTGATTGTCGTATCCACAATTTGTGTTTCATGGTGGGCACCACTGTGTCCCCTCTACCAATTTGCTCCACTAGTTCAGCTATCGCCCACTCCAGCTCCTCGTATCTAGCTGTCCTTCTTTCCTTTTGCCCCCACGAGTGCCTCTGCCTATCCCCTTGCCACTGCCTTAAATGCCTCCCATAGTGTATCATGGGAGCTAACGTCCCAGGATTTCTTCAAAGTATTGCTCCGTTCTTTCCCTAAATTTGTCCGCAAATTCTTCATCTCTGAAGAGCCAGGGTTGTACTTGTGGAGGCAGGATTCATTCCCTCACTGGACCCTGAAGCACTACTTCTACCGGTGACTGATCCGATATTCCTCTGGCTTTGTGTCGCGCTTTCCTAAATAAGCCTGCGTGTATATTTTGCGTGAATATGTAGTCTAGGTGGGACCCGCTGGCGTGCGCCACAGATATGTGCGTGTACTGCCTAGTATTTGGGTTGTGAGCTCTCCATAGGTCTGTAAGGCCCATTGCTGTCGCGATGGCTGCAGAGGTCCCAGCCCAGCAGCTGCTTCAGGTCTTGTGCTTCTGTCTATCTCCGGGGACATTAATGAATTTATATTGCCTCCTAGTATTAGGAGTCCCTGGGGCATTTCAAGCAGTGTTTTGTTAAGCTTTGGAAAGGTTTCTGAGTGGATTTTTGGTGGTATGTAGAGGAAGCAAATGTTAATAGTTCTGCCCTCCCACTTCTAAGTAAATGCTACATATTTGCCTTCGGTGTCTCGCCAGATATGGGCAGCCACGAAGAGTATTGTATTTTTGCAAAGTATCGCCGCCCCCCTTGAGCATGTCGTGTACCCAGCGTGGGCTACTAGAGAGTAACCATA
The DNA here is from genome assembly GCF_964204655.1 of Triturus cristatus. Taxonomy (NCBI): domain Eukaryota; kingdom Metazoa; phylum Chordata; class Amphibia; order Caudata; family Salamandridae; genus Triturus; species Triturus cristatus. The sequence goes on along the minus strand of NC_140593.1, from coordinate 443,416,185 downwards.
CCGGTTCAGTGCAGTGCAGTAAAATTGCCTTTTAGACATGTCTCCTGAAGCAACACTAGGTCTGGGGTGTGCCTATGTAAATATTGGAGGACCACTGTGTGTTTTATTTTGTAACCAAGACCGTTGACGTTCCAGGACAGGATCATTCGTGTCGCCATAATTAATGTGTGGTTCTCCCCTCTTTCTCTCCCCGCCCTCTCCCTTCCCCCTTATTTTTGTTGTTTGTGTATCAAGCTCTTAGGTGCCTTCAACTCTAACTTAAACATAACTTTCTGCATTCGTTGTAAACAATTATTCAAATAGCTAAAACCGTTTCTTGTTTCAACTCCCCCCTCACTGCCACTCTGCACTGTAGGTCTAGAACTATCCACTGCCCTAATTTGCAGAGCGCCTGTCGCCCGTTCATAAACCTTCTACTTAGTAGGGGTCGGTGGACACCAGTTCTCATTTTCCCCTGCCGTTCCCCCCTCCACCCGCTCCTTGTACATATCCTGTGCGTCTCATCGTATGTCCCTTTGCGATCAACACTTACAGGACAGCTTTGTGGGGGGTTAGTCAGATCAAGTCTCCAACTCCTCTCCCTTCAGTGTCTTCTCAGCACATGGGATCGTCCAATGTTCCTTGAGTAACCCTTTTTTCCCAGCTTACACAGTCACGCTTTCTAGCCAACTATTTGATGGCTGGGTGCATCTCCAACTGTCCTTGATCGTGTGTGGGTCCGGCACTCGCTGTATTTTCTGCCCCACCTTCAGATATGTTATCTTCCTTTTCCGTTTGTTGCCTTCTTTCTCAGTTTTGTCACCTTCGTGCTTCGCCTTTTTGCCTTCTTTCAAGCCAGTCCAACGCATCTTCCCGTGCTGTAAAGTACCACGATTCGCCCTCCTCCACCACTCTTAGTTTGGCTGGGAAGAGCATTGCATACTTAAGTTTCTCCTCTCTCAGTGCCCTCTTAACTTCATCGAAGGTCTGTCGCTGCTGTTGCACCAGCAAGGTGTAGTCAGGGAAGATGCTCCTCGTGGAGAAGTGTGGCTCAATGGTTAGAGTGGCAGACCCTGATGCAGAGATCCGGCCTGGACCAGGGTTCAATTCCCGCCTCGGCGGGTCTTGGGCTCAATTTCCCCGGACCTGATAATTCTCACCTCGTGCCTATTCTAATCATGGGTCCCACTCTGCAACTCTGGGCAATAGCTTGCTTAATCTCCACAACGGCACCTAAAGCGCTAGGATGCCTGGCTTCACCTTGGGGGTGCCCAGGAGTGGGCACTTCACAGGGAAAGGCCAGGAAGGGTTCCACAGCGGTATGTGCACAGCGCCTGAGAGACCCTTTTGGGGGTGTGCGGAGCGCTATATAAATGCACTACATTTACATTTACATTGCTGCGTTCTCGTGGAGCAGGTCTCTCTCAGTCCGGGCCGCCTGCTGGATAGTATTGCGGTCTCGGTAATTTAATATCCTAGCTGTTATTGTTCTTGGCGGGGCGCCTGGTGCTGGTGGGGTCCGGTAGCCCTGTGAGCCCTCTCGATCATAAATAACCTGGGGAGATGCTTGGGTTTTAGCCAGTTCAGGACTAGGTTTTCCAGAAAGAGGTCTACAGAGGGTCCTTCCATTCCCTCTGGCACCCCAACCTCCCTTATGTTGTTTCTTCCGGCCCACCCTTCCTGGTCTTCCAGCTTTGCTGCCATTACTTTCTTTTGTAGCGATAACCGTTGTATCTTTACTTTTAGTCGTCTGGTTACAGTCTGCAGCACTCCTATATTTGTTTCCGCTGTTTTAACTTTCTTCGAGGTTTTGTTCATATCTGCTCAAAGGAGATTAACGTCTATCTTAATTCTGTCAATCTTTGTTTTGAAGGTCTCACCCAGATTGTGGATCACCTCCATTATGGCCCCAAGTGATGATTCTTCCGATTCCTGGTCCCTGGGTGACCCAGCTCCATCAGCCGTTGCATTTTTATGTATTGCGTATTTGTCCATTTGGGTAGCTGGTGCACCCTTTGGCCTCATTATGGCTACCATATGGCGTGTTATCCCTCTTGTTACTTCCTGGGTAGTTTCTGTAGCCTACCTCAGGACAGTGTCAGTCGTAGCTTTGCTCGGCTGGGCCTCTTGGAGCAGCACCCTCACCACATTAACTTCTCTATGGGCTGACTTGTAATTATCCGTCCCACGTCTTCTCTCCTCCCTTTCTGTCTGATCTCACCTGGTGCAGTGGGCCGTTAACTGTGTTTGACACTGGTAATCCCTTTTATTAGATTCTTTCCCCAGTTTGACAAGCTGTGTCTTACTTGTGCTATGGCTTTCTCTGAGCCCTTCTTTACAGGATTCTGCTTCCCTGCTCCGCTGCCCCCGGCCTACCGTCCCCTCTCTGTTGTCGTGCGGCCCTAGGCCAGGGCGTTCTTAATCGGGGCAGAGTCTCCTGCTCGGGTCCGGCGCATAGAGCCGATCGGCAGGTCCGCTCCTCATTTCCCACTGTGCTCACCTCCAGGGGGAATGGGGGAGTCTCAGGTGCCTTTCCTATTGTGCCCGGGACTTTTGTTTGGTGTGTGCAAGCTGTTCTGGGCCTTCCCCTTCACTTCAGTTCCCGGTTCTCGAGGTGCAGATTCCTGCTGGCCGGCCCGCCCACTATCGTATAATCCTCAGTATGATCTCTGCAGTCCTGTATCGCTTTCAATCCGCGAGTGCTTCGTTGGGCTCTTTTCTTGATTAGGGGCTCTCCGATGCAGTTTAGTCTCTGGGTGCGGGTGGAGAAATGCCGGATCTTGGTCGGATATATGATGTACGGCACGGAGCTCTGATATTACACGGCCATCTTAGCTGGTGCCACGCCACGCCCCTATCATAGAAATATTTTACCCTGGTCCTACGGCTGTGCAGACTGGAACCAGGATTTGTTGGCAAACACATTCTGCTGGCAATGGGCCTGGCCATGAGTGATGCATTTTGCCCTTTTGATTTTGAATAGGCCTTTTCTGCAGAAATGACTTCTTGCCGGGAGAGAATTCAAATTGTTTCAAAATGTTCTTATCTTGTGCTGATTTTTGAACAATAAAATGAAGGTCTTCCACATACAAATTAGAGGCCAAGATTTACTAGATGATCACACAGGGCAGTGCAGCAGCCACATATGCTGCGCTGTGTGGGAAGAAGAGAGAAGGAGAGCGCCATATTTACAGAAATATGGCACTCTCTCCTCCCCTCTCCCTAGTGCTGGCGTAGAAATGTGCTGCTGTGCGCCACAAACACACCTTTGCACCATAGTGCAAGGGTATCTCCGTGAATCTAGCCTAGGTTTTGTACTGGAAGTATAACCTTCCAGTACAAAATACTTGCTTTGATTAACTTTAAACCTTTTCCTACCTTTTTAAGTAAATAAGGTTTTACGTCAAAAACCCTGTGTGGGTGCTTGGGGAAACCCATGCACCACCCAAGGTATGCCCCCTTGGCACTAAGTAAGGCAAAGCAGAGCATAGCGCTGCTTTGCGTTACTGTCAAGTGATTTTCTAGTGCAAAACAGATTTATCTCTGTAAAGTAAATATTTTTTAAATTATTTTGCGTTGATTTGCGTCACGTTTGTGATGCAAACACAGTGTAAAAACGTACAAATATACCCGAGAATCTCTGAAGGGGAGCTTCTGGATCAGAGATCTTCGGCCAACATCAAGCGTCCAATGTGTCATCCATAAGAGACACCTGCAATTATTTCTCCTGCAGTGGAAGCTCCGGATCACAATCTTTCGAATGTGACATCAGAAAACAATTGTGCCAAGAGTGGTACATGATTACTTCCCTTTAGCAAACAATCATTTAGAGTTTGGAAATCCTTCAATAGTACTTGCGTAGAATACGCAGCATGAGTGCTGGCTCTTAAGGAAAAATTTTGAGATGCATATGCTGTTTTATGGGAGGCTTCCTTCTTCATAACAACTACAACCAGAAGAGTGGAATCCTCTGAGGCCAGAGGAGAGGATAATGCCATTGAAGATAAAATGGTATTAAGTTAGGGAAATTGCACTTCACATTTTTCAATCGGAAATGAAAGGCTAGTTTCATCATTGTCCTTCAATTTATTAAATATAATGTTTTTAATGATGTCATATAGTGAGTGGTAAGTCGTTAGTTACTGCATCACTGTACTGGACATACAATTCATCCTTCCTGTGGGTTTTCTGCTTAAAACTCAAGAATTCTACGATGGGCACTAGTAGGTCTTGCAGCTGGGCGGCTTGCACATATTTGCCCTTCGGACCACTGTCCTGATCCTCATTTGGGTCAACCCTATGTCTTTTGGTCTTAGGTTGTTTTATCATTGTTTCCAGATCAGGACTAGAAATATATTGAACTTGCTCTTATTCCAAAGACTCCACATTGTGGTGAGAATTGGTCTCTAGACAAGCAGTGATACCTTCCACTTTGCGTGGGCACTCTCGTGCACCCAAAATAGAGTTTGGTGCTCTGACATTGTGTGACCTCCTCACAGCCTTGTCTGCAGCATGGCATGTCCTTCCCACCCCAGCGAAGCACCTGAGTGGGGAGAGTGTTGCAAACGGTGCACCAATTCAGCCCGGTGCCCCTGCGAAACAAACCCTACATGCATTCAAAGTAAGCTGTAAATATGTAAAATCCCATACTGGAGTTCCTGAGAGACAAGAAATGTGTGGGACAAGCAAGAAAGACAAGAGGTCAGGGACACTTTTAGTTTGGGTGGGAGGGAGCAGCTTTGGCTCCCCCGCAGTGGCAGAGGAGTGTCTCCCCACTGGCTCAGAGCCAGCAGCTGAAAATTAAAACAATATTTTATTGTTTTATTTTTCAGCTGCAGGCTGAGCCAGCATGTGTAGGGAGGGGCAGGGCCGTAGCACATGGGGCGGAGTGACATCTACTGTTAGGTGCGCTTGTCAGTTTGGTAGGCCGTCTTAGGCCAACCAAACAGACATGCGCAGTTAGGTTTCTTCAACCCAGCTGCATTGCGCAGCCGGGTTGGAGAAACAGCACAGACTCCCTGTGCCTGAGCGAGTGTTAAACTAACCCCCTCATGACGAACCCTATGGTGCTCTCATGCTTGGTAATATAGCATGAGAGCAGAGTGGGGATTTGTTGTGGAGTCTCTGATGCTGTCCTAGAGACTGCTGGGAGCAGGAAGCAGAGGCGCATTATTTATTTATTTATTATTAACCCCCTGCTTTTCTGTCAGAGCTCAACCACGATTGCACAGATGTAGAACAACGCTAGAACCCAATGCCCCTCTCAAATCTCTCCCATCGTCAAATATAACTTGAGCGACAGAAAAACTCAAAGGGGGGGAAAGGGGATGGGGACAGAGAAGAGAAAGCCAAGTCTTCTTTCTAGTTCTTCTCCCTTTCTTCTTGTACTCCACAACTCTCTGTGACTTTTATCTTCAAGTGTACTTGTAAATGGGTGAAGAACTGCAAATGGAAGCTTGTAACAACTTACTTCACAAGACTCTACTCAATTCTTGTTATAATTTAATCTGAATAAATAAACATGCACTTCGTTTTCTTACATACCCAAAATTGACTTGACTATTGCCTCTCTTCTTTCATTCTCTGTATAAATGATGTAGAAGCAAGAATTGTCTTTTCTTATGTAAATGAGAATTTTCTTTTCTTTCTCAAACGTTGTGGTTTAGGGACCTTATTAACCTCTGTACTCTCTTTTGTATTCTACAGGAAAACTGATGTTTACTGAAGGAACAAATGAGATTTCAGGAACAGACAAGGACTCCAGATTACTATTCAGGTAATTGGTGGCAAGACTCTAATAGTATTGTGAGTGAAAAAATAGGGAAGCTTTAATTAACTATTCCCCAGAAATAACTACTCTCTAATTCCACTTGTATTCAGCCACTCGCTCTCGATGTATTTGCAATGGAATTTAGTAAGCGTGGGAAAACCTCCTTATCAACTTGTGTTGACTTTGGAAATACTATTTATTTCTGTCATGCGCAGCTTCAAAGACACTAATCCCTCATGAACGAGCTACGCGTCACCTGACACTTACTTCAGAAATTTCCACCTTAAGTAATCACTGTGCATACTCTGTATTTTAGACACTGAGCGGAGACACGCTCAATAATCCCTGCGCATATTCAGAATTTAAACATTGAGCCGAGACGTGCTCTATAATCACTGCGCATACTCAGAATTTTAGATGCTGAGCAGAGACGCAAACTCTCTCAAGTCAAATTGGATTAACCAGAAAACCTTACTTGCGGAACTCAGAACTAAGACGCTAGTCTCCAGGAATCCACTGACACGAACGCAACGGAACTAAAACATCAGGGTGACTCATGACGAATTACCCTAACTGACTTTCGCGCCGAGAGCAGGGAAAGGGTCCTTCTCCTCAGGAATCTCAGGTGAAGTGCGAGGTTCCAAAGGCGAGCCTTGCAAACATTTTAACACTGTCTCCACATTTGCAAAACTAGAATGCTGCACTGTGAACCACTTCTTTGCGGCCATCTTGAAATTCTTTTTGTACCTCTTCTGTCCTAATAGTGCTTTTCTCTTGATTCAAAGGGGAGTTTACAATGAGATTGAATTCACTGACCCCCTAACCTTACTAGGATGCTGTAGGGTTCTGACAACTTCCCCCGCACACCCTCCACCCACCCCACCCGCCCCACCACTTTATATTTGTGTCAGCCGTCACAGGGTGGGAGGTCAGTAAGTATCAAAGGGTTACCACAAAAGAAACCAGGAATGCTTCTGAATGGATACTACTTAAGAAACTACTTTGTTGCAAAGTAAATGTCTGTTTTTGCTGTGTTATCAAATGCAAATACAATTGATGGGCAGAATGCAAAACAATGTCATACATTCACTCCAGTACAAAGATCTGGGCCTAAATCCATTGTTGTTTTGCTCACCATGCCATTCCAGAATTGAACCCCGCCATATACAAATCAGTCTTGACACTGTGCCCAATGGGAACAGTCCAGCCCGAACTGCCAGGCCAGGTCCTCCCTGGACTGGAAACAAGCATCCCAGGACCGGTTTCGGGGGTTCTTTTGCAGCTATCAAACCCAGACATAGTTGTGTCCCAGTTACTATAGTATCCATATTTTTCCACACTTGTAAGTGGGATGTTCCTGGGGAGTGTCTAAGGGGTGGTCTGTGAAGTGCAATGTCCCTGAAGTGAACACACTCAGACATAAAAGCAAAAGTGGGTTGGAGTCCCGAATCCTTCCACAAGATGGGACTCTCTGTAGTTGTGCAAATAGTCACAATCCAGAATATTCTTGAGAAACCCCCAGATATTCGTGAGCCGGCAAATTAAAAGTTCCATAAAACCTATTTTTCACCAATCTAGTTGGCACAGATGGCATTCTAACTTCACATTGAAGATAAGAACAGTATTTGATAATGTACTTACTGAGGAATGTGTATGCTTCTGGAGTGAGAAAAGGGTGTTTTTATGGTCTGGTTTGACAGTGCAGCTGCCGCCAGACAATTATTGCGAGTTTCACTAGAGAGGGACTTTGGCTCCGTCCACATGTAGGGAGTCAGAGGTAAATTAATTGATTTGGTAGAAGTTGTGTGCTTCCACACAAAAAAGTGCTTGCCCTCCACTACAGCTGTGATCATTCTATTTATCCAGCTGGCTGAGTTTGAACTTTCAGGGGCACACACATGATGACACTGTACTGCTGCAAAACTGTCTTGCATAACTATATCATTTATTTTGGTTTGTCTTTCTCTAGCAGCCATTAACTTACATGGATGTTTACGTCTGACGTGATAGTGCAGCTGTCTGTTTACCTTTTAACCTACACCAACATTATTTTACAGTTCTTTGCTTCCACAAAAATGTATATCAATTGCCATGCTATTTCCATGTAATCCTCTCCATTATCATACAACATTCTTTTAAAGCCAACCCTATTGCTTGTTTTTTTATTCCATCTCATTCATATCACATGCCAAAAGAAAGAAAATGTGCAGCGGTAGAGAGGTTTGGGCATGTTAGCTCCAGTGATTAAAGTAATTGCATGCTTTTTTGCCTCATTTTCAGTCATGTTTAATTTTAGTCGGTGGTTACTAAATGTAAAAAGTGGCTGCTCTCTGCCATACTGCATGACGGGCTTCAAAATTAATCTAATGATGGCGCCTCTTTATGACGGCAATCCTTTAATAATAAAACCACCCAGGGCTTTACACTGAGTGAGTGACTGATTCCTGTGGCAGAAGCCTTCCAGCACCATGTGTGCAAAAACCCATCATAATGGTGTTAGTGCAAACTGCATCTGACAAACGAGATATATGATTTTCCAAGGCTCCGAGCTCACTTAGTTCAGTAATGGCTTTTTGCTGCCACGCCACCCTTTGAAAGTTAACATATAATTTATTTAAACCTCTGCGGGGATTTTGAAGCTGCCTCTCCTGTATAGCTTACTGAGCAAAAAGCCAGGTATGAAGCTGGAAGGTTCTTTCCATGGAGGATGACTAATTGGCTCTCATGAAGGATGCACGTGACTGAAAGAAGAAGATGCAGAGAGACGCCATTGAGTAAGAAATCCAGATGAATGCTGCGCAATGACCATGTACGGAACAATGGCATGTCTCTCTCTCTCTCTGTATATATGTATATATTTTTTTTTTACAGTTTTTTTTTGTTGCAGTTTTAGTTAGGTCAGTAATTCTTGTTTTGCTAATAGCGTTGGCACCATTTGGTGAATCTCTACGAAAATTTCCAAAATGTATCTCTAGTCTAGTTCGTGCATGGCAATTTTACATTTTAGGGGTGAGTTACAAGCAGGGGCCGTAAAAAAGGGGGGGTCACAAAACGCATAGGCCCACATGCATCAAGCTAATTTGTGATCACAAACGTTGTGAATCACAAAAAAAGGCTGCTTGCGATCGCAAAATAGCTTCTTCCTATGCATGAAGCAAATTCGCAGAAAACCTTGCTTTTCGCAAAATTAGCGAATTCTAAAATTCCGAATCTGTAATAGCGATTCTGGATTATGGAATCACAAATAAGAAATCGCAAACTCCTATGCAACAAAAATTCGCAAATACAGAATAAGTTAAGAATCGCGAATTGCATCTCTTAAATAAGAACAAATCATATCAGGTAGTAAAAATTTCACATACAACAAATCAGGTGTAAATCAACAGCAAACTACTTAAACAGTCCCAGAATGCATCAGAGTCTCTCACAATGGCAGCACTCTACATCATGGCGAGGAGGATGAGGCTAAGAGCAGCAGCACAGAGAAGGAGGAGGATACAGGAGAGAATCTTCAGAGTGCGTGTCACTTTGCTAGGGCAGATGGAGGAAGAGATTTATGATAAATATAGGTTGAATGCTTCCACAATCTTAAATCTCATTGCTGAGTTAGACCCAATACTGCAGCGTCAGACTCGCAGGACACATGCCATCCCCACCCATGTGCAGGTCCTATGCTCTCTGCATCTCCTAGCTTCAGGGACCTTCCAGGGAGTAATTGCTGCAGCTGGAGGTGTCTGTCAAAGTGCCCTATCGCGCTTTTTCACCGCTTTCCTAAATGCCATGTTACAGAGCATACACCACCACATTAGGTTCCCCACAACACCACAGGAATTGATGCAAACTAATCGCACAATTTCAACGTCATTGGTTGCATTGATGGTGCGCATGTACCCATATGTCCCCCCTCAGTGAATGAGCATATCTACCGGAACCGTAAATCATACCATTCACTGAACATTCAAGTAATCTGCAATTCAAAAACAATAATCACAGACATAGTGGCAAGTTACCTTGGCAGTGCACATGACTCCTACATCTTCAGGCATAGTGGCATACACAGACGTCTGCTAGCTGGTGAATTTGGAGAAGGATATTTACTGGGTAAACAGATGTAATACTGTCTTGCACACCTGTCCGCCATGGTGACACATAGCAGTAACTAATGTATATCCATTTTTCACATCCTGTAGGTGATAGTGCATACGCTGTGAGGTCTTTCATCCTCACTCCCTATCTGAATCCTAAAGGGAGCAGCGATACAATCATGCACACATTGCGACACACAATGTGATTGAGAGGACATTTGGTTTACTCAAATCCAGGTTTCGCATCCTCCACAAAACCGGTGGGGCTTTACAGTATAGGCCGGAGACATGCTGTAAAATTGTTGCTACATGTGCTATGTTGCACAACGTTGCCACTAATAGGGACATTCCCCTGGAAGACTCTGATAGCGAGCCAGAACTAGACTCCAGCCAAGACAACAACACCAAGCAGCATGCGGTCCAAATGCAGTAGAGGGGAGACAGAGACGGGCAGAAATCACGCAACATTACTCCAAAGGTGAGTAATCATGACACAACACAGTATTTGCGTAAAGGTTTATTTTGTTAGGTGGGTAGTTGTGTTGATGCACACATACCATTGTCAGACAAGTGCAGTGTGGGTGCAGACAATCAAATGTCATTGTATTGGCACTGCAACATCAGTGTGGACTGGATACATATTTCTGGTTACGTCATCAGATTGGTACAAATCCAATTGTCTACTTCCTCCTGCCACGCACTCTATGGCCCTGTCAGTAGGCTCTGCAACCCCCATCATTGACCCCTCTGTGCCGGCTTTACTCCTGGTACTGCACCTCCTACCATGTGACACAGGTACCAGTTGGCTGCTCAGGCTGGAGCCCTCCTCACTGTTCCCCCCTGCACGCATGAGGCTTCCACTAGCTGCTGCAGTCTGTAGTCCTTCCACAGCAGTGGTGACCAGGATGAAGCCCCGGGCCATATCCCGGCAGCAGTGGGTCATCTCCACCTGCATGCTGATTGCACGCCTGGAAAGCTGAGCTGTAGTATGATTCAGCTTATTTATGGCCCTGGTGTAACTTTGCATTTGTCCCATTGAAGTCTGATGCCTCCTGCCATTTGAGACATGCTCAGCCTGGATGACCCTGCACATATCTTCAATGGCAGTCGCAACACGGTCAAGTTTCTAACTGTTCGCCCTGTGCACTTCAACTACTGCACTAATTAGCTCCTTCAGGCAGTCATGAATACCACTTATGTGTCTTGACATTGTTCCCAGTTGGCCCTGCATGATACGGATATTCTTCCCTTGCAGACACTGGACCCTCAGCATCCTGGACTCTAGAACACTTGCGGTGGGTTCGCCATCGTCCTCAGCAGACGTGAGGATTGCCCTGGACCTTCTCCTGATTAACTGCACAGAACGGAGCCGCATTGTTGGCTCTGGTGGTGGTGATGGTGGTGTATGTGCAGGCTGCTGTGTGTGAGCTCCTGTTTGGCTGTCCTCATCACTCTCCAAATCAGGCAGTGGTTGTACTCTTCTCCTGCAGTGAGTGGGAGCAGGTATGGGTGAGGATGCTGCCATTTCTTGTCCCTCATCATGCTGTTCCATGTGTCCCTTGGACTTGTGGTTGTCAGCCACGTCACTGTCCTGTGCTGCATCTGTGACCGGAACAGTGCAAGTTCAGTTTGTTTTTGTTTGCACTTGTTTGTAACATTGCGCCTGCGCAGTTATATAAAATCTTCTTCTGTAATGTAAAAAGTCTACTGTTGTCACTTCCTTGCTGTACTCTGCTGCACTAGAGCTGTGTTAGTTCCTCCATGCCTTGCCCTTACATACAACTCCCACAATGCATTAGGGTGTTGCAAGTAAAAGGTGGACTGGACTCAGGTGTGCTACACTACGCAGGGTATGCATTTGTGTCACTTTGTGATTACATTTGACATACACATATGTTTAGCTGTGCTCTTACCTTGGGAGGTACCCGCATGTCCTGAGGTGTCGATCTGTGTCACACCAACAACTGCCTCTGGCTGCAAAGTGGACTCAACCATGTCCTCCAGTGGGGTGTTTGGACGCTGGCTAGATGGTCCCCCTCCTGTTTTTTTGGTTGTGGCTAGCCTGTTTGCCACCCTCTCTTTTGCTCGGCTGCGCAGGTCATACCATCTCTTCTGCAGGTTAGGTATGTCACAATGTGTCACCCCCACAGCATTTACCTTGGCTTGTATCCCAAGCCAAATCTTCCTCTTCACTGACTCTGCAACATGCAGGGATTGTTTCCCAAACAGCTGGTCTTGTCTCTGCACAACTTCCTCAGTGAGGATTTCAAGTTCCTTGTCACTGAACTTGATCTTTCTCTTCCTGCCTTCTCCTTCTCTTTGTGCTTTTTCAGTGGCAATGGTGTGTTTTTCTCACAGCTTCTGTTCAAACACAGTTCCTCCAGGGTGTGCTCCACCACTCTTCCTCCTCCTCTACCTGTGTACAGGTGTGTGGAATCAGTGAAACACTTCCTGGTTGTGATGTCATCGCAATGCAGCAATATGGGTAATTCGCAATTTCCGATTCTGTAATAGCAAATTCGCAATTACAGATTCGGTAAACAGGGAATCAGTAATGATACTTGCAATTTTTACAGAATTGCAAATATTTACCGATTTCATTGCTGCATTCGGTTTTGCGATTCCTTTTTTTTCTCTATTAAGGAATTGCAAACACATTTTTTGATGCATGTGGGCCAAAATCCCTTTGCGTTTTCCATAGACTTCTTTAAGAAGCACTATCGCAAAAACTGCTGAACGGAATTACACCAAATTTGACAGAAAACTAGATCTTGGTTCGCAGATTGTGCTTTGGTGTAAATCCATTCAGTAGTTTTTTAGATATTAAGCTCTTAAAATATTTGTATATCTGGTCGGTTGGGTTCGAGGGACTCTCAAGTGAGTCCCTCGAACCCAATAAAAAGAAATAGAGCATTCTGATTGGGTCAGGGTGCTTTTTTCACTTGAGCCAACATGCTCCCACGGGAGATACTCTCCAGCAGAAGTGAGCTTTTTGATTGGCTGCCAGCAACATGATAAAAATGTTGTCAGCAGCCAGTACAGGACTTGGAGACTTAGTCCCTTATTCTGAAGGTAAAAAAATATTATAATAAGGGTAGGTATAGCTTGCCCCCAGGCTCTGTTGGGGAGGCCCAGAGGGACACCACCCAGGCAAAAAAAGAAAATGGTGGTTTTAGCCATGATTCTACGGCAAAAAACAACAAGAAAATTGGCAGCCATGATTTTTTGTATGTATAGGGAGGGAGGCATGAATAGAGCCCCATCCCCCAAACCACTTTGAGCCTCAGGGACTCCCTCCTCCGGGGTGGAATTCATAGAAAAGGGAAGGGACCTGCGCGGCACCACTCCCTGAGCCTCTAAAGGCTCGGAACCCCATCACCCAGGGCCAAGTAATAAAGTAAAGGGGTTGGGAGTGCAGTCTCCCTCCCGGAGCCTACTTAGACCCTGGGGACACCATCACTTGGGGTCAAAATGTAAATAAAAGGGAAGGGGTTCCCTGGACCTATTATGACTCATGGAGAGGGCTGCATGTCCCCCTTCCCCTTGATTTTAGACCCAGGGGATGGGGTCTCCATGCCAAAGAAGGCTTGGTGAGAGGATTGCGTGGCTCCCTCCCCTTTTTTATTGGTTTGGCTCCGGAGGTGAGGTCTCTGGGGACAAAAAAGGCTTGGGGAGGGGGGCTGCACATCCTGCTCCCCTGTTTTATTGTAATTGACCCTGGGGGATGGGGACCCCAGGGCCATTTAAGGTTTGGGGAGCCAAGTACCCCCTTCCTTTTTTTATTAGAACTGGCCCCTTGGGATGGGGTCCCCGGGGCCAATTAAGGGTCGGGAAGGGGGGTTGCACACCCCTCTCCCCTTAATATATATGTTTTGACTCCAGGGGATGGGGTCCGCAGCACCTGAAGGTCAACCCTACGCTGTGCATGCCATAGGCTGTGTGCAGTGTGGGACTAGCAGCCTGCTGGGGGTTTAGCCACAGGGCCTTGTGACAGGCCCAACCCTGTGGTTGAACCCCTCCTGCACATGGCCAAAGTGGCAAAGGCCAGGCAGAGCATGGGGTTGGCTGCCTGTGGGGAGTTGGACACAGGGCCAAAGGCTGTGCACTGTGTCGGGTTGGCTGCCTGTGAGGGGTTTGCAGCAAAGCCTGGCGTAAAAGCCCCTCACACCCAATTTTTAAAATAGAGCAGTCTCATTGGCCCAGGGAGCTTTTTCACCTAGACCAATCCGTTCCCACGGCATCAAGCTCTCTGATTGGCTGCCAGAAAGATAAGTAAAATGTTGCTGGCAGCCATTATGGGAATTGGGAACCTACTCCCCTGTCCTGAAGTTAAAGAAAAACATAATATAAGGGGGCAGGGTAGGGATACTGTGTTTTTCCCTGGATCTTGCAGGGCTCCCAGGGCTTCATGGCAAAAACAAAAGAAAAATGGAGACTGACATTTTTTTAACGGATTTTGTGAGGGGGGCAGGATTTGAGCACCCCTCACACAGCCCATTTTGGGTATTAGTTTAATGAATAGTGTCCTTTTGGACAAGTTTGGCATAGAGTGAGTACTGTTCTTAGTAGCTCATTTTTAATACTCTGTGGTGTATTTTTCATGAGAGTCTCACAGCCTGCAAACAGTGTGGTACAGAGTAAACTCTCTCCATAGAGTAAACACAGTTTACAGTTCCCACTTATCTACTCATATGCACTTCATTTCTCACTGTAGATTCGGTGACTGTGAAGGGTTTGATAGAGAAAAAGAGTGTCCATAGTAGGCCATTAGTTATGTAACAGAGGTTTCGTTTCTGGAGGAACTTGTTTTTTTCTGAACAGTTGTATACAGATTGATCATGGTGTGCAATAGGGGTCTATCTGTGGTTGATTGTTGTTGTGAACTTGGCTACCCTTGACGTGTATGTTATAGGGTCAATGTTGCACATAACACATACTTGCTACAGCAAATGGAGTTGTATCTGTGATAGCATTCATATTATTCTGTGCTATTGTGTACTTACAGGCCTCTAATGACATATTAGTTTATAAAGTAATGAAAAGAAGTTTGGATGATGTCATTAGTGATGTTATCAATAATGTAATTTGGAATGTCATCAGTGATCTCATAAATCATGTCTTAGAACTTGTCATGAGTGATGTAATATGTGAGGTTATAAGCAGTGCCTAGCAAGGGCGCAAGTTATAGTTATAACTGGCAAATTTCTATGTTTTTTTCAGTTCAAAATGCTAATGTTGTCACTGACATATTCGCCCTACTATAGCATCACTATAACCTTTTGCTTTTTAGATATAAATTCACTGAAAAACAAAGGTTAAAAGGACGTTATAGTTAGGTTCAGATTTTGCAGTCACAAAACCATAGAAATTTAGCAGTTATAGTTACCTGAGCTAACTATAACTTACACCCCCTGCAATGCACTGCTTATGACCTCATATATTACAGCATTCCTGACATGGTCAATGATATTACTATTTACATCACTGATGGTATCTCAAATGACATCACTGATAACATCATCCAGTGAGTGTGTCTCATAAACATTTCTGAAACTGAAAGATATATACTGAGCTGATGCATAAGTTAAATTGCTATTCTTTCTTTACTACTAATGAGTGTTAGTATTTCTCACATATATCATTTGAACTACAATCCTGTTTTTAAAGAGGGTGTACTATTTATGAGTGAGCTAGCTTCTACGCGGACATATGTCCCCTTCTGATGTATCTGTATGGGAGTGCTTTACGACAGTCTAAGCTGTTCATTGAGACGTCACTCCACAGTGATGGCTGAATATAGTGGTGTTTAACATATTGACCACTTTGCTTAGGCCTCTCTCTCTTGTGATAAATGAGTATAGTAGTAGTTTGTAATAAATTCATCTGTTCACTAAGACCTCTCGCAAGGGGTGATGGCTTAGTGTAGTAGTGGTTTGCAACACACTGACCTCTCTACTATCACCTTGCTCCAGGATGAAGAATTATTTTCCTAGTGGTTTGTGACACAGTGGCCTGTCCTCGAAGACCTCTATGCTGGGTGTGTGCTGTAGTGGTTTGTGTAAAACTGAGGTCTGCACCAAAAGCTCTTTCCAGGTTGACAAATGGTGTTGTTGTGATTTGCGATAGACTAGCCTGAACGGTTAAAGGTCTTACTTTGGTCATTCATGTTTAGAGTAGTGGTTTAAAAGAGACAGGACTATCTGCTGAGAACACTCTTCTGGGTGATTAGAGAGTTTAGTAGTCGCTAAGGTTACAGTGCGCTCTCTGCTGTACGTCTTTCACCTATCTACTGAATGATGTCATCAGTGATGTCATCAATAAAGTAACGTGAGATGTCATCAGTGGTGTCACTGACCATGTAATGAGTGATGTAATATGTGAGGTCATAGGCAGTGTACTGCGGGATGCGTAAGTTATAGTTAGCTCAGGTAACTATAACTGCTGAAGTTCTATGGGTTTGGTTGAGTAAAATCTGAACCTAATTATAACATCCCTATCACCTTTGTTTTTTCACTGAATTTCTATGGTGTATTAATTCTGTTTCCTAACTATAACATCCCTGTAATCTTTGTTTTTTTTGTGAACTTCTACAGTTTGTTACTGCTATTTCTTAACTATAACATCCATGTAACCTTTAATTTTGTGTGACTTTCACAGTTTTTTTTGTATATTATAAATTGTACTACAAATGTACCCATAAGTTCAATTTACTACTATACATTTTCACGAGTTTGTAAATACATTTTATTCACAAAATTGTTCTTATTATAGATTTTAAAACTAAAAAAACGTGTTGGAGAGTATAAAGTATGCATACACCTGGCATTACTGTAATCGCAAAAAACAAAATGTTTTTTTCTTTTTGGGACAACAAACTCCTACTGTGTTAAGAGGTTTATTTGTGACCATGAATTCCCATTGTAATAAAAATGGTGTGTTGTATATGCAGGAGCTATGCCATGTGTTTACCTATTCATACTTAATTGGGCCAGGGAGGCCCTGTGTCAACTTGTATGGGTATTGTGCTGTCAATACTCTTTTTTAGGACATGTCATGATCGAACAGGGGGCATGGGCACATAGGAGATTGTCTACAATTGGTACTCCTGACCTACTACTTGTGAAGGAACTCATTACACTGTACTAATATTGTACCAAAATTATGAAAATGACCATATGTTGGAAAAAAGCAATGTATACTACTTCCAGGAGCCATACTATGGGATTATTCTTAGTGTTCAGGCTTAGTTGGCTCCGAGGTATTTCATCATTGAGCACTCCTTTATTAGTCTGCAGTTTGAAGACCCGCCTTTGTTCTTCTTCCATGAGTTTGTTGTTAACCCCCGCATGTGGGGTGAGTTTCTCAATAACTGACCACCTTATATCTTTGTCAATGTGTTTTTTTAAAGAAATGGGTGTATTAAGTTTGGTAGATGCTCTTCTGCTCTGTATCGTGCTCCTGTGTTCACTAATTCCGATTTTAATTTTCCTAGTGGTCAATACCTAGGCGACATGTGATGATGTACACAACATTACTGCTGTTACAATTAGTGTGTGTTCTCTGCCCCCAAAGTGTTGGGATGCCAAGGTGTAGTGATTTTGACTATTTGGTAAGCGGGCATATGGTACAGTATCCGCAGGGATAGTGAATAGTCTATCTATGATCCTTTTGCTTCTTTTGACTGAAAACAGCTGTTTAATGAAGGACAACTGGTTGGATGTGAGAATACACCAGTGTTTGTTCACAATCTTTTTGACCGTATTGGATGAAGAGTGGTAGATGCTGATGAAGATGAAGGCTTTGTTGTCCTGCTTGGTGTTAGTTTCGAGCAGGGCATCTCTAGGGATGTTACATGCCCGTTTCTGTGCTCTTTTGATAATCTTCTCAGGGTATTCTTTGCCCTTGATGTTTTTGGTGGGCATCACAGCTTCTTTCTTAAAGTCTTACACCTCAGAACAATCCCTCCTAATTCGTATAAACTGCTCCACCGGCAGGTTATCACTGAGTGCTCAGGTTGAGCACTATTGAAATGAAGGAGGCTGTTTCAGTCTATGGGTTTTGTGTGCCGAGAGGTGGTAAGTCTGCCACTCTTCGCTGTGATGGTGATGCCGAGAAAGGACACAGTAAATCTGTATGTCCTCATTGTGAATCTTAAGTAGGGATTCCTACCATTGAGCCTTGGGATGAACGGTTCGATGGTTGTTTTTCATTTCCATGTCAAACGATCAAAATATCATCAATGTACCGCTGGCATAGGCAGATCCCGCCACTGAACAGGTTATTGGCCCAAATGTTTTCCTCCTCAAATCACGCAACATAGAGACAGGCTATGCTTGGCGCAAAAGTGCTCCCCATAGATGTCCCATGGCACTGTAGGTAGATCTGGTCTTCAAATGAGAAACATTTCTCAGTTAGTCCTAATTTTGCCAAACCAAGACCCATTGGACAGGGGCTGCCCACTCCCAATCTTGGGATAGCAACAGATTGGTGATGAACCGCATGCTCTGTTCCTGAGAGATACTGGTATAGAGGACCTCAACGTCGAGGCACAGCCTTATTTCTGTAGTGGGGTCATATTCCACATCTTCAAGCAGGTTTAGCAGGTACTTTGTATCCTTAACGTAGGACCTTGTTTTCGTGACCAGGGGCCGTAGGAACCAATCTGTGTATTTTGATAATGGTTCGAGGACGGAGCCTATGCCCAACCCTATGGGTCTTCCCGGGAGGTTGGGGGGAGGTTCTTCCTTTGTGTATCTTCAGGATGTTGCAGAATTGAGGCATCTGCAGATCACTAGTTGTTACGAATTCTTGTCCTTTCTTTGTGATCCATTCATTGTCTGTAACTTCCTCCAGTAAAGTTTTAATTGTTTCTTGTTGACAGCTGGTGGGGGTCTGTCTTTGGTATTTTATAGTTATTCATGCCTTGCAAAATGGTGAGGCATGCCTCCCTGTACTCCTCTTTTCTTTGGTTGATGATGGCTCCTCCTTTGTCCGATGATGAGAGGATTCTTTTTTACGGAGGGACTCTAAGGCAATTCTCTCCCTTCTAGTGAGATTCTGGTGGGTGTGTCTTCTGGGATTCACTTCTTCTACTTCTTTGATCACTACCTCCTTAAAGGCCCATACTTCTGGGGGTATTGTGGAAGGAGGCAGATTGAATTTAGACTTCTTCCTCAAAGTCATGTATCCATCATCTGTGTAGGTGATTGGCGTGTTCTGGAAAAAACTTTCACTCAAATTTTTTTAAAGAACTCAGCTAGTTTTCATCGCATTTTGAACTTGTCAATTTGTGCTGTGTGCACAAAGACCAGTCCCTTGTTAAGCACAGACAATTTATCTGTGAAGAGGCCCTCAGTGGTTAAATTGACCACCATATCTACAAGCGCTCGTGCCCGGTTGTTGGTCGTGTGCCCGGCTCCGCATGTTCATTCCTTCTGGTTTTTCGTTCTCCTACTGGATTCTCCTGCCTCCTTGTCTGCCACATCTCCCTCTCCTGACGCCTCTTCCCAAAAAAATGCTGATTTGGTTGAAAGAAGGGCATATGCTGATGTTGCGGGGCCCAGGAAAGGTTGGGGTCTATCGGGACCTGGCCACAAGAACATCTGGTTGGGTGGATATGTTGAGATATAATAACCAACTCTTTCCTGTTGTCTGCCTCTCCAACTCTGACTGGAGTTGTCGCTTGACCATTCACCGGCGTCCGAGTACAAGAATCCTGAATCTCTCCTTCCTGAAGACTCAATGTCAGAGTCATATTTCTTGTTGTAGTCATGTTTGGTGTACAAGTACACCTTTTCATGTGAGAACATTTTTATATCCTTTGGCAATTTGTTAATCTTGCTTTGCATAAGAAAGTCCTTATGTTCTGCGATCTCTTTGTTGACTTCCTCAAGCTTCTTTTTGTAGATAGTGATCTTGACCTGAGTATTAAGGAAGTCTTTGCTAGCTTTGATCTTTATCAGCATAGCTCATTTTGCAATACTAATGATCAGAATGGCCCAGTCCCTCGAGCATTGCCAAGTGATGAAAGACCACTCTTTCCCGGAACAGTGGGTCCTCCAGAAAGATCCTGGGTACGTTGGTCACCAGGAGACATGTGGGAGCTATGTTAGCGCGCAGTACTCCGTCAACATGTCCCCTTGGAGAAGGGTCTTCATTTGGTTTCTTTGAGTTTGTATAAATTTTGTGATTTAGCTAGACTTTGCATGATATTGGTGTCTGGGAGAAGTGTCTGGGAGATGCGAAAAGCCAGATGATATTAAACATGCCATCTCATCTGTATATGCAAGGCCCAATTGTTAAGTCATGTTTTTGGTCGTCTAGGTAGTGTTATTGAATGTACTGAACAAAATATGTTTTTAGAAAGCCCTACAGCTGTGCACTGCTCTATCTTCTCTAAACTTTGGCAAGGGAGTTCAGGGGAACTTCCGAACCTGCAAGGGTGGGGAGATTCTTTTGTATATCAAAGGATGAGGGAATACGTACTCCCTAGAAACTACACAATAAACATAAAGGTATCCCTCTTCCATAAGAGACAAAATTCAAGAGGGTGGTTGATACTTGCCACACCTCAGTAGGAGGTGGGGAGAAGGACAATGTATCCTTTTTTTTAATAAGTAGTCATAAGGGTCATAGGACAATAGTATCCTCTGTGAACCTTTTTTAGTTATTTTTAATCTTTTCCATTCACCCCGCCCATAAAGAGATACATTGGAAGTGGATGAGGAATTTTAATTTAGTTATTACGTCCCCTAGATAGTAGTATACACAGAGCTCCCTGGAACACGGTCGAGCCCACCCTGACTTTTAGGTGTCAGGGTGAACCCGATGGTGTAAAAACCCACTATTAGAACAGGTGAGGGTTACTTATAAAAAAGGTTTAATTCCTCTTTTCCCCTCTTCTTACTGAGGTGGTGTATAGGCGTGGCACATATCAACCACCCTCTTGAATGTTGTCTCTTCTAGCAGAGGGATACCACTGTGCCAGCATTTGGTATGGCTGTGCTTAGCAAGGCCAACTCTGTTGTAATGCAGTACTGGTAACAGTACTACAATACAGTAGTACCGAAAAAATATTTTAAAACACTATTATGCAGGCTGTAGAAAGAGCACAATGGGGGTTAGAAGCCTGCAGTTGGTTGGACGCAGGGCCAATCCACTGCTGTGCATTGCAGTAGTCAGGCCAAAAGCTAGCCTTGGGACTAACCCACCGCTGCTTATGGCCAAAGCCTGTGCGCAGCAGGGGGGTAGGCCACCCGTGGTGGATTGGATGCTCACAGGGAGCTGGGAGCAGGGACTTCCAGAAGACCAGGCTCTGTGGCTAAACCCCTGCTGTGCACACTTCACCTGACAAATGATTTTCCAAGGATCTGAGCTTGATCTGTCCAGTAATGGCTTTTTGCTGCTTCACCATCATTTAAAAGTTAAGATACAATTTATTTAAACCTCTGCAGGGATTTTGAAGTGTGTCTCCTGTAAGGATAACTGAGCAGAAAACCAGGTATGGAGCAGAAAGGTACTTTCAATGGAATCATGGAGGATGACTAACTGGCACTCATGAATGATGCACGCGACTGGGAAGAAGGAGATGCAGAGAGATGATATTTTGAAATTCAGATGGAATAATGGAAAGGCCTCCTGCAGGGAGGCGGAAGCAGGGACTGGCTGCATGCAAAGAGTTTGGCACAGTATCTGCTAATGTGACCAACCACCCACAGCGCACACCTTGTTGCCTGCAGAGATTGGACGCAGGGAATGAACAAAGGCCAGGCCCTGCACCAAACCTCCCTCAGTGGCCATGCAGAAAGGGGTGGTTTGCAGCCCGTGGGTGTATGCACAGGGCCTGGTAGCAGTCCTCCCCCATTAACAACCTTCCGCGGCACATGGCTGAAGGTTGTGCACAGTGGGGGGTTGGGCGCAGGTTGAATGTATGCTCTACTTAGAAAATGGTTAATAAAACACTGAAATTCACAAAAAAAGCAAATGTTAAATTGACTTTATCGCTAGGTGTTGAAATGAGATTAGAACTAATGTTTAAAAACTGAAAAACCAATGAAATTCACCAATTATAATGTAGTGAATTAACTATAGTTCACACCCTAGTAATGCACTGCTAATGATTTCACACATTACATTACTCATGACTTGTTAAATGACATAATTGATGAAATCACTCATGACATCTCAAATTACATAATTGATCACGTCTCAAATAACATCATTGGTGACATCTCTGATTATATCATCCAGTCACTGTGACAGCACCCTATAAGGTTTGTGGACTAGAAGTAATTCAACAAGCTACACCTACATCCACTTTTCTATCACCAATCAAGTGATAATGGACTTAACCTTTGACCACATGCTGGGTACATAGCAAACCTACCAAGACACCCACATCTGGTAGATGTTACACACTTTTTACTTGTAGTCATCCACATAACAAGAAAAATATCTCTGTAGACTTTAATGTGGTCACCCCCTTTTTAAACCTTGAACCCCTTAAAAAAAGAGTTTGTATTATATGCCCATTAATGGACTCATCCTCTAAACAGTTAACATGACCAACAGTTTTAAGTCAAGCGGTTGACAGGTATACATTTGTCACTAATAAGACCCATCAAGCCAGGCCCTATGGACAACCCTTCGTAGTTTGGTAAAAAACACTACACAAATTCCTGAAATTATCACAACGGCATGCAACCTTACAGACATGCCTACAACCCCAGTGTGAGTTAAAATCCTCTAAGTGGGTCACCGCTACAGTTTACATTATTGAACAATCTGCAGTGCCTTGAAATTTTCAGCCAAGTTCGTGAAAAAACATCCATGATTCATAAACATCCTCGTCACACTGAATTTGTCCTCAGCACTACATTACAACTATTGTCCTTAGCACTACATTACAACTATTTAACGCAGGCACACGCCCAAACATCCAGTAGTGGATAATCTATGGTTAACAGAAGCTTTGGGGTTTCACACATATTCTTTGCAACAGGCTTTGGCTGTAAGCCACAACCTAATTTAAAACATGACTCTGCAACCCGAATGAGGTCATAGCTATATGCCATTTATTGATAACTTTCTTTCTTTAAATGATGTAGAGGCTTATAGAGTAATGTAAACAGTAGCATCATGGATGATGTAATTTGAGATTACATCAGTGATATCATAAATAATTACATTTAACATGTGACAATGATGTGATATGTTAAGTAATAGGCAGTGAATTATGGGGCGCAATTTATAGTTGGCTCACTAATATACAAATGAAAAGTTTCAGTAATTTGTTTTCTTTATAAATGATTGTTCTTATCTCATTTCAACGTTCAAACTCAGATTTTAACATGCTAAGCAAATACAGGCTTGTGTAATTGCCTCAAGCAATTCCTGCTGTGCAGTGAAAGGTAGTTCGACAAATTCTATAACAAGGTGCTGTGTCTGTTTTTTTGCTGTGTGCTTCCCCACAAATGTAACAGCTGTGGTGGTGGGGTCCAAAAAGGAGCCATGACAAATCGAGCTGGGGCACGTGATTGATCTGCCCTCCCCCTCTAGAGACAGCACTATGGAAGACCAGCCTAGGTGCACGTTTGGGAACGTAATCTTGAGGAAATGGAAGAATTCAAGTTAAAAAGCTCAAGAGTCTGAAAAAGACGGGTGCTTTGAGTAAACTAAAGTAAGGAAATATATGTGTGAACAAGCAATGACAATGCCAATAAGTCCGGATTATGAATTAAACTTCTGTTGTGTCACTGATAAGTTTTGCCTCTCAATACAGCATCATATATATGAAGAAGTTCCCAAGCCCCCATAAATGCATTCCTAAATGCATTCCTGATGGTTTCATGTACATACTTTTACTGCTTGTTTTATACCTATCTTGTATATTTTTTATTTTTCTTTTATTGGAGGAATTTTTTGTGCGTTTGACCTATTTCTTTATTCTTTTATATAATTTTGTATGACAATGATTACATTTTTATTGCAACTGCTTTTGTGTTATTTGATGATGCTTTCTGCCCCTCTCCCTTCTACCTCTTTCCCTTATCTTTTATTCCTCTCACCTAATTATGATGCTCTATTTTTCTACTTGAGATGAATTTTAATACTATGTCTTATTGTTAATTTGTTGTTAATGAACTTCAATAAACTCTCCTTTAAAACTTAAATTAGGACTAGGATCTGGAATTTAGAGAGAATTTCCTTCTGATTAAGAGAAATCTTGTGATTTTGCAGACTTTAAGCTTTAGACACTTTCCCATTGCATAACTGAATATTTAAAAAACATGTTTGTTATTTTAGAGAGGTATTGCTCATTTTGATTCTGTTATGGCTATAGGCATTTTGATGTATTTCTCTCTTGCACGCATATGTGGTCCTTTTGTACTGGGGCTTGTTACTACTAATTTGACTCTTGCTATATGTGTTGTTGCCACATAATTTCTAAAAGGCACATTGTAATATTTAATTTAATAATTAATTGGCTCTCATTATAACGCTTTACTTTTAGTAATGATTAATATAACATTTGAATACATTTATAAACTGAGAATTGGAAGAAAAATAAAATTAAAAAAAAAATAAAAAAAAATACATCATCATATATGCACAGTCACTCATGTGTGCACTTATGCATCCATTCATCTACCCACTGACTAATTTTTGCATTCACCCTAGTACACAACCACTATAAATCACACACACATTCAACAACATATGCAAGATAAATTAAAAGAATACAAATAGAAAAAAGAAAACATGCTGCCATCCAAACATAGCAGGCATATGTTTGAAATAACATTACTAAACATAGAAGCAGGTAACCAACGTGCCCTTGTATTGTACGTAATCTATCACTCTTTTAAAGCTCCATCATGGCTGCCAGACTTGGAACAAACATGCTGGCCATCTTGGGATGGTAAAACAAATATACACTATGGGCAACAACATCCCATTATGATCGCCTAGTTAAGAGGATGTGGCCATGCAGGAAGATGCGCACTGCAGATTAAATGAGCAGCAAGCAAGTGGCCAGTTAGCACTTTCTGCCTTCTTTGTAACTTTTCATAATAAACAGATCAGACCAATGGCATCTGGCGTAACATTTCCCAGTTAACAGATAAGGCCTATAGTCTTTACTATTGCCTTGGCACTTTAACTAAAACAGGCCTACTGAAGTGTGCATAAGGTGGCAGCCATCATGCATACAGCTATAAAATTACAAATATGTTCATGATTAAAGTTGTCAAAACAATATACAATCCCTCTCAATAGGGCCTAACAAGAATCATCACAGTATAAAGCTACAACTCCCAGGGTTTATCAGAGCGGGTGTCAAAATCAAAACTCTTAACTACTATGGTAATTTGTGAGATTGCATGCAACAAAATACCAGCCTGCGTCTGTAACAGTGTGACAACAACCCACTGGCTTTAACAAATGCTTTTCACAATAAATGAGCCAGGCCTTCTGCCTTTGCCATAACTCTTTATAATAAACAGACCAGACCTATGTCATGTGGCATAACTTTTCCCAGCGCACTAATCAGGCCTGCAGCTGTTATTGTAAGTTTGTCACAGTAACCAACTCAGACCTACTGTACTGTGCATAAGCCTTTTCACAAGGCAACCATCAGACCTGCAATCATAAAATTAAAAAGGCAAACAACATTTTTATGGACAAAGGAAAATACTATGTTTTCTAAGAGGGCCTAACAAGGATTCTCACAGTGCAAATATTCTACACTGACGGTTTGTCAGAGGGGGTAACCAATACCGAACGCATTGCCTAACATAATCTGTGAGACATCAGGTAGCAAAATACCTATCTGTAGGCTTTAATACAGAGTCTATTGACTTTAACATATGCCTTTCACAATAAATATGTCAAGCCTATTCCCTTTATCATAACTTTTCATATCACAAACAATCAGGCGTATAACCTTTATCATTCGCATGTCACCCTAACCAATTCATACCTACTACATTAGGCAACCATCAGGTACACTGTAATAAAATATGTACAAAATGACAGTTGTCAAAACAATATATTACCCCCCCACCCCCAAGAGAGTCTAATAATGATTATCACAGTGCACATCTTCTGTCCCCATCATTTGTTTGGGAGGCTCACTAGCACCAAATCATTGCCTACTACGGTAATCTGTGAGGTTCAAGGTAACAAAATACTTGTCTACTGGCTTTAGCAATGCTTTTCATATTGATTACGGACCAGATGTACGACCTGCAAAATAGCGCCTCGCAAATTGCGACTCATTTGCGACTTGCAATTTGCGAGGCGCTATTTGGCATGAACAACAGTGTGTTTAACACTGTTTGCAATTCCCAATGGTATCGCAAATTGCGAGACTCATGAATTTTAATGAGCCTGTCGCAATTTGCGTGCCCATTGGGAATGACAGGCCCTCCCAGGGATGGTGGCCTGCTGGGCTCAGAACACCACCATGCCTGGGACTGCTTTTAAATAAAGTAGTTTAAAAAAAAAAAAAAAATGCAGCACGTTTTACTTAAAGGATGCATTTAAAAAAAAAAAAATGAAATGTTTTTGTTTCATTTTGTAAAGGCAGGCAGTGGTCCCTGGGACCACTGCCTGCCCTTACAAAATATTTTTAGAGACAGTCACAAAGTAGAAGGGGTGCCCTGGGGACCCCTTCAAAATTGTGACTGCATTACCTCCCTCTTGAAGAGAGTGGTAATTTGCAAGTGTTTTGCAACCGCAATTGCGGTCACAAAACATTCATACATTGCTTTGCGGATGCTATTAGAAAGGGAACGCCCCTTCCTAATAGCGAGTCGCAATTCCTAAATAGCGATTCGCAAATAAATTGCGACTCGCTATTTAGGAATTGTACATAGCGCTGGGCCATTTTGCATGCGCAAACGGGTGGCAAACCCATTTGCTCATGCAATGTAGGGTTGTACACCTGGCCCTTAGTGAGGCCTACTGGCTTAATCATAATGTTTCATAATGAGTAGAACAAATCTGTGGAATTTGGCATAACCTTTCCAGATGAACCGATAAAGTGTGTAGTCTGTACAATTGGCTTGATACTATAACCCATTGGCTTGACACCATAACCAACAAAGGCCTATTCAAGTGCACATACTCTGCCAACCTTCATCCGTTGTTTATAAAATTAGGAATATATAGAAAAATAAGTAGAACCCCTCTCCTTAGGGCTCCCAAAATTCAGCACAGCAAAAACCCTCAGGGCTTGTCAGAATGAGTGGTTAACACCAAAACCCTTACCTTCAATGGTAATCTTTGAGATTACATGTAACAAAATTCCTGTCTATAACATGTCGCACAAAGTGATGCCCACTATTAAAGGCCCAGTAACTTTAACAAGGACATTACACAATTACTAAACTAAGCCTACTGCCTTTGTCATAACTTTTCATAATGAGTAAATCAGACCTATGGCATCAGACATAACTTTTCCCAGTGCACCAATCAGGTCTAAAGCTTGTCACCGTATACCAACCCAGGCCTACTGGCCTGAGCATTCCCACTAGAGAAACAGCAGGCACACAGTAAATCATAAAATTACAAAGTTATACAAAATTATAGTTGGCTAAGCAACATACTATCACTCTTAAGAGGGCTACCAAGGATTCTCACAAAGTAAAAGGTATATATATACCAGAGTTTATCACAGTTAATATTCAACACCTAAAGACTTGCCTACTGCGTGCAACAGAATCCTTTTTCTGCCCTGTTGTCATACATAATAATAACAACTCTCCCTTAAATGGATTGATGTTAACATATGCTTTTCACAATAAATATGCCAGGTCTACTGACTTTATTGTAACTTTTCATAATAAACAGATCAGGCCTACAGTCATAATCATTGGTTACACCACCATAACCAATCCAGCCTGCTGCATTGGGTTTCAGGTTTGCCATGAGCTAAAAATTGCAATACAACCATCTTTTAAATTGAAAAACACACATCTTCAGCCCAATCAAATCCTGTACTCAGGTGAGCCAACATGGGGGTGGAACCTAAGCCCCTCTCCCAGTATGTTTTGTTGTGTTAGCAGATTTATATAGCGCACAGCTGCCCCAGCCAGGGGGCGTCCCGGCGCTGACACTGCAGACTGGTAAAGACACCGTGGAGACAGCACCGGAGCCCCTAAAGTGGGGAAAAGATGTGCTTTGATGGCTTTGCGAACTTTAGCATGATTGTTAATGATTCTGATGCTCACAGGGAGAGAGTTCCAGAGCTTAGCAGTGAGGATGTGGAAGGATCATCATCCTGCTCGAATCTTTCTCGCCCGCGGGACGGCAGCCAAGTGTTGGCCCATTGAGCGTAGGTGGCGAGTGGGGACATAGGGTGAGAGAAGATTTGCTAAGATATCCGGAGCTTGAAGATTCAGAATTCTGTAGGCAAATCAGAGGGTTTTAAACTCAATGTGTTTCGCCACTGGCAGCCAGTGCAGTCTACGGATGGTGCTGGTTGTAGGACATGTTCTCGGCAGACCAAGTAGCGTCCGGGCAGCCGCCTTTTGCACCCTTTGTAAGCGGAGAATCTCAGCTTTTTTCGCCCCCAGATAGAGTGACCTAGCATAGTCCAGCCTAGATAGAACACTGGCCTTGGCGATGACCTGATGGATGGTGGGGTCGAAGAAACCGAACAATGGCTTAAGCCCACGTAAAAGTCCAAAGCAGTAATACTCTAAGACCTCTTTTTTGTTGCTCACATGAGATCTGGTGACAGCGGAGCTGCCAAGCCAGACCTCAAAAGGAACTAAGAAACCCTTGGTATCGTCCAAGGACCCTCATGGAGTAGAACATTTGGAAAATCCCTTCATCTTCTTTTACTCTAGGAATTTTGTTTAATAACTTAAATGGCCAGAGCAGATAACAAAACTGGACCAAATACACAAAAAGTTGTAAATCAGCATCTGCAGTTACACCCATGCATGGGTGAAGAATTAAGACCTGTGGGTATCCACAACACTTTCCAGCAGTATGCCTGGAAAGCTTAACCAGTCGCAGATTTCCAGGCATATTTGAGAAAACCTTTTAGGAATCCCTGGTTTTGACAGTCCTAAGACTTTTCCGCCTCATTAATTAACCAGGTTGTACAATCAGTCTTGTTGAAATGTAATCATTTTTGTGTGATGACACATTTTTTCTTTATGTGGAAAGTATTTTTCACATGAAGAAACACTTTGCAGTATAACCCCACCTTACACCACCACTAGTTTTGGGGGAGGTTTTTCTTCACCTTCCGTCTGTAAAAGGAGATATTTAGCTCTGATCTTGACATGTTTACCATTTGATGGGTGGAAGCAGTTAGATACACAGTTCAAATACAGACGCTCTCTTGAGTTTGTGGTTGTTTCCAAACTTACCAGGGAAACCTGACATGGAATGGCCATTCCCCACCTCTTCAGCTAGATTTTTTCATGTTTAATATTACACCATCTTAGGGTGATAAAAATAAGGGTAGATAATTTAACGAGTGCTAGATCAGCTTTCAGAAGTCCCTTACACTCCTAAATCCGTCCACATGCATGTTTAAGTCAGACTTGCACTCCCACATTACTTTGTGAATGAGGCTTCAAGAGTTTTGTCCAGATCCCCACTTCTCCCATTTCCCTGGCCTCACACACTGTATCTAAAATAGTGAATTCCATTTATTACACAAATAATAACTGGCTTGCCAGTAGACATGACTGCAAGAAGTGCATCTAAAGATTACACTCACACAATTAATCCCAAAACCGGTATCCACACATTAATTATCCCTCTCAGGTTGCTCCAACCCTATATACCAAACTAACCTCTTTTTTGTTTCAAACCACTGGGAAAAACTGGACGCCCAGCATCTTGTTGTCAAAACCATGACTATGGACACCAGAACATAGAGAACATCCTGCCTCCTCAGTGGACCCTGGACACCTTTTTCTGTTTGATGGACAAATGGAAATTGGAAAGATAAAGGAAGCCACTGTAAAGCAGGATAGTGTGGGGAGTGCCTATCTTCTGGAGAAGTAAAGAAGAAGCTCAACAGAGACAGCATAGTAAAATACAATGCAACCATTGGTGTATTAATCTTCTCTGATGAAAATCAATATACCATACTCACTTAAGTGTCTATTATGATCATTATCTTATGTTCCCTTATTGATGGGTATTGGAGTCCTCATATAAGGAACTGGGTGAAAATCAGCGAGTTCAATGTAAACTACACTGTGACAGCTGGACTCTATACCAACATAAGCATGACCAGTAAGTATGGCTACTTGAGAACCCAAGGTTGTTAAACACATATATGCTTTCTAGTTTTTGTTTTGAACCCAAAATGCCCAATTAGTCACCGA
Organism: Triturus cristatus; assembly: GCF_964204655.1. Classification (NCBI taxonomy): domain Eukaryota; kingdom Metazoa; phylum Chordata; class Amphibia; order Caudata; family Salamandridae; genus Triturus; species Triturus cristatus. The sequence goes on along the minus strand of NC_140593.1, from coordinate 443,385,994 downwards.
AATGGAAATTAACATTTCTGGTTTAAAACAAAAATATTTTCCCCTGAGTCTATAACCATTCTAAAATGGCCTTTGGATATACTGTGTAGGGGCCCATCAGAGTCGGTGACAGGGCCATGAGAGGGATTGTGGGTTGGCATAAGAGCAACAAGAGACAGTGCAAGGGATAGATACGGCGCACTTCCATGTCCTACTTTGGCAGAGTAGATGGCTCAAGGTGTGGCCAGGTCCACAAGCACCTGATCCACAGCAAGCCTACATGTGGAGGAGGGGGTAGGTTATTTTAGGCTCGGGCGAGGGAATGCTGGTAGACTGTGATCACCACCACCGTGGCATGATGGCCAAGCATGGTGGGATTATCATCAAAGCAAGCCTTCCCTTTGTGATAGAAGTGGGCAAACCTGGTGCTTTGCTCCCTACTGCCAAGAACGCAATTCCTGCCTTGCTGGCCTTCCATTTTTTTGTGAAGGGGTAAGCTTGTTCTCCATTCTCATGGGGGCACCACCTGCAGGGCTTGTCTTTCTGGCAGGCCTTCGTGTTGTGCTGAAGGTCAGACTGGTCCTTTGCTCTCTGCACTCACAGTACCCTGGTATTAAATTAGACTAGAGAACCCTGTGTTTATCTGATGGGAAGGTACACTGGCTACCCATCCTGGCAGGGACATTAAAATCAAGCACCTATACACGGCTTTAGATGCTTAACTCCAGGGGTGTGGATACCATAATCATGACATTTAAACATCATGTGGCCTCAAACTTAAGACCTAGTTCACCAGAGACACTTTGTCCAAAATGGAGCTGAATAAGTTTCAGGAGGCTGAAGGGTCCACAGAGCAACAACTGCATCAGTGCAGAATGAGTTGAAGTGGGAGCTGAGGGTTACTATTATTAGGTCTCGCCTGAGTCAGCGTGTATGCGCTGCTCTGCAAGACTTTTTGTAAGGGGGCTTCAAAATCTGATCACATGCTCGTGCATGTGGTTTGGTTTTGGTCAGAGGCTATTGGCCTTTGCGTGTGTCTTTCTAAGAAAGACAGCACGTAATTGGGCAAAGGCGGGTGCATGTCCCGCCTTTGCTCCACCCACGGCCTATTGCTTGCAGTTACCCGCACAGGCACGATGTGTTTTGAATTATCGTGCCCAGACACGTGCGCAATGATTCAAAACAGATGTCTTGCTGTAGCGAGCGCACCCCTCGCGTGCTTGTTTTTGTTGGTGACGCCTTTTCCCTTTCACGCAGCTTATTCTTTAAATGTGTTTCAACATGGCGCGCGGTTTAAATCTCCATATTGGACTTGTTTGGAATTACTCGCGGACGCATCTGACTAAGTTAAGGATTGGCCCTATATGGATGCGGCTTCTGGTCATTAGATCTACGGTATTTTGGCACTCTGCAGTGTATGTGTTTATATGTAGTACGTAACGTATGTTATTTAACATATGGTTACCTATGGTCACGCCGAATAAAGTGGCTTCATATTTGGGATCGTGCAACACTTAATAGCATGCCGCATTTCTTGAGATTTAGCCTCCACTATGTTTGTGTGCGCATTATGCCTCATAACGATTTCCATTAATGGGTACTATTTTTTCAGTATTCGGATGCAGGATCTTATTTCCATCATGCCACATCTCTTAATGAGGAGCCTTTACTACGGTTACGTGCACAATATGCCGTTTTGAGATTGAGCACTGACTACGATCCTCACTACTGGGGACAGCCTTTAATTGAACTACTGGGCACTGTGGTCACCCTAACTAAATATAGTGCATGGCATCTATGTGCTTTTAATAGGTGATATACACGTTTCTTAATATCGACTTGCTAATGGTGCTTTCACCTTTTTAGGTCTGCCTCTCGTATTCAACCCTCATTCTGCCTTCCTCCCATTCCCACCTGTGTCCGTTTTCTTCCCTCGTTTCTTGCCCTGCCTTCATCCCTCTTCCACCCACCCTTCGTTTGACCTCTCTCCGCCATCTCTCATTCTCCCACCCCACCACTCCTTTTGTTCTTATGTCAACCCTTTAGTCCCTCTCTTCTTGTCTTTTGCTACCCACCTCTCACCTGATCATTTCCTCTCCCCTCAAATCCTGCATGCCCTCTTACCACTCCACTATAACTCTTCCCCAGCTTCATTTTCTCTGCCCCTCCCCATCACTATTTTCTACACTTCTCCTCCAACTTCCTTCAGTATAGACTCCCCACCTTCCTTCTCTTTTCCCCTTTCTTATACCCATTCTCTTTTTTAACCCCTCTCCACCACCGACTCTTTACCCTCCTCTCTCATTCTCTTTCTTCACTTCTCCCTCTTATACACTTCTTTCACCTTTGCCTCTCTACCAACCCTCTCTCTCATTTACACTTTAGTTTCTTGCATGTCCTACCCAGGAGGTCCGTCTCCCTCCACCATCCCTTCTCAACCCCCTACTCTGCTTCCCTCTCTCCCCCTTCGCCCCCATCTATTCCTCTCTTTTTTTCTAATACCTCAAAAGTTTTCTAATGTATGATGCAATGGCTGTTTCTCGTAATATAAACTACCTAATCTTATCTCACTCAGCCCCGCCCTTCCACACACTTACATATTGCAGACTAACATTGGCAAAAATAGAAAAGTCAATGTAATAGCTCCCGTCAGTCATACATATTTTAGGTGTTTTGCAAAGCGCCTAATGGCTCCTTCCGGTACCTTCTGAGCGCTGATATCTACACATATACGTGTATTTCAGCGTTACCAGTAACAGTGGCACAGCAAGGAAAATTCCTCCCACTGCAACTGTTTTGGTCATAAAACAGGCCTGATTGGGGTGCTGTGGGCCCCTCACGCGCCATTGCCCCAGGGCCACAGCATTTGCTGCACCGATGAAAGCCGTGAATCCATTCAGTATTATGAATGCGCTCCGTCGCTCTAATGGGGTTTCGTGATCTGGGGCTTGACCTGTCGTGGGTACAGGGGACTGCTACAGGATACAAGGCTTTGGTGTGGTTTCGCTGTCACTAAAGCGCCACGAGCAGCCAGAACTGGCGGAGACTCGACTGAGAAGTCATGATGTGTCGGGATAGACAAACCAAAACAACCAATATAACAGGCAGGAAATAGTTGCTAACATTCCCCCCCAAAAAAGAAAAAAAGAAACATTTTTATATTTTTTTTTAATAAGGTTGTTCAGTTATACATATCATCTTAATTATAGAAAAGGTAACAAAATGCTTACAACACTTTTTACTATAACTTTGCTACACACAAGTCACACTTATCTACAACATAGCTTAAAGATATTAGCAAAACCAATAGGTCTAACTAAACACTTACAAGGTCCCAAAGGCGAGACCTATTGGCTATGCCAATGCTTGTTTTTCTTAATGTTGTGTCCATATATGCAAGTGAGAGACTTGTTTCTGTGAGTATATGCGTGTGTAAGTGTGTGTGTGTGTGTCTGCTCTGTGCATGTCTTTGTGTGCAGTGCTTAATTTGTACAAAAACATAAGTGCCAGGGCTGTAGTCAGGACGCCACTGTCGCTTGCACCACACATTGGCCCGCCAGCGCTGCCAATGATATTAACTACCCAACTACTAACCATCACACTCCTACAAGTGGGACAAGTCTGACTATTTCAGTCCCCCAAAGGGATGAGAATGGCTTGGACGGCAGGTAATAGTAATTTTAATGTATATTGAATTAATTATTAATTGTTCTTGTGGTCAAAATAAGCACTGTATGTTGTGAGTGTGTTCTGTGTGTACGTGCCTGCATGTGAATCAGCATATACACAATACAGGAAAGGTCATGTGAAAACAGGATGCTTTCAGATCAAAAATAGGTTATTTCTAGTATGCCTGTATTTCAGAATTGTACGTTTGATGATATTGTTGCATTGATGGCTGATAAATGGTCTTTAAACATGAGCTTTTCCCCATAAGGAAATTGGCCTTTAGTTGTGTGGCCTGCACAAGTAATATGTCCACATTTGCGCTCCACTAAGAATCAAACACACCATTGTACCACTTGATTCTCTCAAGAGTCGCGGAGCAGAGCAGTCCAAGGCCTACTCAAGGAGGTGGTGTGGGCTAGTAATCACCAGTCGCTGGAATGCAATAATAAAATTAAAAAAATAATTGTCCAATCCACGCCTTTTCTGTTGAAAAAGGAAAAGTACATTTATGACACACACACTTCTCAATACTATGCAGGAATTTACAAATATACATAAGGCCTGAATAAATAAATGCAATAAAGCATTGAACGATGACCACTGTCAATCAATCAATCAATTAAACACCATTTGTAAAGCGCAACACTGTCACCCCTAGGGGTATCTGTGTGCGATGTCTCCATCAAAAGAGCCAGATCTTGAGTCTCTTTCTGAGGTCTGCCCGCAAAAGAGCTGTATAGAGCTAGAGGGGAAGGTATTTCCAGGTCTTGGTAGTAATGTAAGAGAAGGAGCAGCCACCTCTGCGGCTGCAACAGGATGCGTTGTGGTAGCGCGATCGCAAGTGAAGATCAAAGGTGTCTAGAGGGTTGGTCAAAGTTCAGTCAATGGTTGATGTAGGCAGGTCCTAGGTCATGGAGGGCTTTGTTGGCCTGTGTGAGGATTTTGAATTGGCATCTCTTCTGGATGGGACACCAGTGGATGTCTCTCAGATGGGTAGCGATGTGGGTTCATTTGGAGAGTTCCAGGATGAGTCTGGCTGCATCGTTCTGTATAGTCTGTAGTCTTCTCAGGAGCTGGGTGGAGATGCCGGCATAGAGGGTGTTGCTGTATTCAAGGCTGTTGGTAACGAGGGCCTGAGTGATGGTCTTTCTGGAGCTGGTTGGGATCCATCTGAAGATTCTGCGGAGTATGCGGAGTGTGTGGAAGCAGGAGGAGGTGACTGTATTGTCATTTGATGGTCTGTTGGCTGTCAAGGATGATGCTGAGGTTGCGTGCATGCTCGGTCGGTGTGGGTGTAGGTCTGATTTCTACAGGTCACCAGCTCTAGTCCCATACGGAGATGTACTTTCTGAATATCAGTACTTCAGTTTTGTTAATGTTGAGTTGGAGCCAGATGGCCATGGCGTCACAAAAGTTGGTTTTGGAGTTTGAGTGCTCCTCAGTGAACGAGAGGATCAGCTGAGTGTCATCTGCATAGGAGATTATGTTGAATCCGTGGGATCTGATGATGTCTGAGAGGGGAGACATGTAGATGTTGAACAGGGTGGGGATGAGGGATAATCCTTGTGGTACATCGCATATGATGTCGTTGGGTGCGGAGGTGAAGGAAGGCAGTTGGATGCTCTGTGCGCATCCTGTAAGCATGGAATCCTGATAGTGAGGCATCCAATAGGTGGCTTTGCCCCAGGAATTCGGTGAGCTGCTGGTTGATAGTTTTCTTGAATACTATCACCGGTGAGGGGAGCAGTAAGATTGGACAATAATTTTTATATCGCTAGGGTTGGTGGAAGCTTTTTTTCGGCGGGACTGACATCTGTGTGTTTCTATCTGTACAGGAAGGTTGCTGTGGAGATGGAGGTGTTGAGGATGCTGGTGAGTTGCATGCTTTTTGGGTTTGTCGCAAGGTTGTGTTGGTGGTGGGGGCAGGGGGCACCCTGGGGGGATAGAAGACATGATGGACGAGGTGGTCAGGACAATCAGTGGAAATCAGGTAGTAATGATTTAGTTGATGTTCGCTGGTTGGTTGAGGTCATTGGGGTTGAGGGTGGAGAGTTGGAGGGTAAAATTGTTGTGGATGTTGGTAATCTTGCTGTGGAAGTAGTCTGAGAGGGTGTTGCAGAGTTCTTATGTTCTCTATGGCTGTTGTGTTAGAGAATTATTTGACTATTTTGAAGAGTACATTTATGTGGTTGGCCGTGGAGTCGATGCGGGTGGTGATTGCTGATTTGTTGGTTTCTTTGATGTTCTGGTGATAGTTGCTGAGGGCTGTTTGGTGAGCTGCTCGTCATTGTGGCACTCTATCATTTCTCCAGTTGGTGGCTGTTGCGCTTGGTGGTCCTGAGTTCTGGGGTGTCCCAACTGGCATGTTTAGAGGTCTTGTTGGATTTTGCAGGTTGCAGTTGGGTGACGCTGTCGGTGATCAAGGTGGTGAAGTTCTGGACAGCCTGGTCGAGGTCTGTTGAGGCCTTGGGTTGGGAGGTGGTGAGGGCCTGTGACCACTGAGTTTTGGTGAGCTTGCTACAGCTGCGGTGGGAGGAGATCTGACGCCTTGTGACGGTGTGCTGGGCATTGGGGATGGTGAAATGTATGATGTAGTGGTCAGTCCAGGTGAGTTCTGTGGTGTGGCTGAATTAGATTCTGTTGTTGGAGGTGAAAATGGGGTTGAGTGTGTGTCCGGCTTTGAGCATGGGTTTGGTGACCAGTTGGAAGAGGCTGATGTTGTTCAGTTCCTCCATGAGGGTGATGGAGTTGGTGTCAGTAGGGTCATTGATGTGGAAGTTGAGGTCGTCAAGTAGGATGTAGTGGTGAGAGTCATTTGTTAGCGGGGGCGATGAGGTTGGGGATGGCGTTGCAGAATGTTGCTCGGGTCTGTGGCGTCTGTAGACGAGGGTGCCTCTTATCATGGTCTTCACGTCAGTTTGTAGTAGGAAGTTGAGGTGTTCCATGAGAGGTGTGGGGTCGTTGTTGGTGATGGTGCATCTGATGATTTCCTTGAAGATGAATGCGATGCCTCTGCCTTGTTTGTTGGTGCGGTCTCTGTGTATCATCTTGTAGCCTTTGGGAGTGGCGGTGGTGATATCGGGGTTTGAGGAGGGGTTAAGCCATCTTTTGGTGATGAAGGCAACGTCAGTGGAGAGGGTGGTGATGGTGTCACAGATTTCTGTGGCATGTTTGCAGAGTCACCTGGCATTGAGCATGATACAATGGAGTGGTTGCGGGATGTTCTTGGTCTTTTGGCCAGGAGTGGTGTGGGATCTTTCGTAGGTTGTGTCGCAGGAGAAGTGGCAATGCTATCATGTGAAGGGTCCTTTGGAGGACTGTGGGGAGGGGGAGACGTAGCTGTTGTTTTGGCGTCTGGGGTCCAGAAGTTCCTTGGCGGTGTACTGTCGGGTGGCGGGAAGCCTAGGAGTCCTGGTGCTGGACGTTTTCCAACTGGCGGTGCTTTGGCTGCGCGCTCCCTGCGCATGTCTACTGTGTAGCCATGCAGCAGCCTCCATTAGTGGTCCTGGTAGGTGGTCCTAGTAGACCTGGGTGCAGGGCAAGGACCTGGAGTGGGCAGTGGACAGCAGGCAGCACAGGGACTGAGACAGCAGGCAGCGCAGGGCAAGACCGGTGGAGGCAGGAAGCACATGGATAGGGACAGCAGGCAGCGCAGGCACAGGGTTTACAGGCAGTGCAGGGACAGCAGGCAGTGCATGGACAGCATGCAGGGCAGGGACAGACACAGCAGGGAGTGCAGGGACAGTGACTGCAGGCTGTGCAGGGACAGGGAGGCAGGCACAGTGCCTTCAGCTGGGGGTCAGGTGAAAAAGGGGCGGTCCGACCCAGCCTCCTCCGGGCTCTGACGGGCATGAACGGGCCTGCTCGGGATCCACCAGTGCACTTCCTGCATTGTGGGTGCCGCATGGGAACTTAACTTAGCCCCTGGGAGGTGTGAAAATCTAAAGACCCGCTGGCCCTACCTCTGGGGCTGTTGGGAAATGGAGTCCGGTCCGGTGAGTCCGGTGATGTGAGGGGGTCCCTGAGATGCTCTCAGCACAGAGCAGCAGGCAGGCAGCAGCAGGAGAGGAGACACCTCCAGGAGGGCTGGTTGGAAGGCCTTATTATTTCAATGAAGCATTTAAAAAAGTTCTTCACGTGTGTATGTGTGCTTTTTATATACTTTAAATTTATGAAAACGCAATCATAGAAACAGCCCCTAGAGAGCATCACATTTTGATCATACATGTAACCATAGACTTAGCCCCTAGAGGGCGTAGTGCAACATGTAGCTTTGTTTAGACTCCTTCAGGTCTTAGTAACTGCAGCCATTAACTTGTCCCCTAGAGGACACTGCCCTTCCAGTTGTAGAGCACCAGCTCCAGCCTGGAGAGTGCTTGAAAACATGAGCAAAATCCTGAGTTGGCACTTCTTTTGGATACCCTACACAGTTAGGGTCAGTACATTTAAAAAGCATTGTTGGGCCTCTTTGGTGGAGCTGCATTGCTACTGCAATCCCCCCCCCCCCATGATCTTTAATGTCAATGGGTGGTGGCCCTACCGTCCTGGGGCCACCACGAGCAACAGAAAAGGTTTGATTCGTTCCAGCCCCACAGGGCATTATGGAGCGTTCTTCTGGCAGCAGTGGTTATTTAGTGTGCGCTCTCTTGATGCACCAGAGAGAGTTGTTGCCTTTCTCATTTTTTTCTCTTACCACACGGCTCCTGTTTATTTGGGAGTGGCAAGTCCCACCCAGGCACCACCTTGCCCCCAGGCATTGGGGCAGTTGAGGGAGCCCACTCCTCGCTGCCTCGTCGGCTACCCGCGCAAGCATGAGTCCACTGTGTTACTGCAGGAGCCAACAGCTCTCTTCTGCCCTGCCCGGTCTTGCAGGCCAGGCATGACTTGTCATGGTGGCCACCTGCTCGCCCTGGACACGGGCACGGGGAGCGGGCCAGGCCTTCTAATATCAGGAGGAGCACAGCAATAGTACCCCTGCACCTGCATGGTGCTGGGACCCAGGGATGGGCTCCTCTGAATTCTTCTGAAAATTGGGGTCTGGGGATGGGGTCCAGGCCACCAATCTATAGAGCGTGGGGATCCCCTGACCTCCAGATCTCCCGTAGGACTATCCCATGTGGCAGGTGGGGGGATTCTCAGCAGCCACGCAGCAGAGCTACACACACTCCTATCAATGGGATTCAAAGGTGAGATCCTTGATCCTCCCGCAGCTTGGATCCATCGGGCTGTTTCACACAGTTTCTGGCTCATTTTGCTCCTGGTGGTGAGCCCTGGCCACATAGATGGAGGCTTTTCCTCAGGCCTCCTGGCTCTAACGTGGTGAACTTTGCAGGGGAATGGTTCCACTGGCTTCCTGCACCAGCCTTTGCCCTTTGTTCTCTCTTGAGCTTCTCTCCTCCTTTGTGCAGAAGCCCAGTATTTCTCCCAACAAGTCCTTGGGGAGAAGCCCACTGGTACAGGTGTCAAGTGAAGTTAGAGTCCTTAACCCAGGTGGGTATCAGCGGGTTCCTCCTTTCAACTGTCTGCCCTGGGGGCCTCAGCTCCACCCCTCTCTGACATCACTGCCAGGGCCTTTTTCACTACATGTTCAAAGGGCGCAACCTCTTGTGTTGGCTCCAGAGGTCTGGGCTCTTTTCTTTGTTCAGTGGGCTTGGGCTGGTCCATCCCTGGTACAGTGTGACAGCTGATTGATTGATGCAGAGCCTTCATCCTCACACCTTTATGTCTCAGGAGCTGAGTGAGGCACTGTTATTTACTCCCTTTGTGTGGGGAGGCCTTTGCTCCTGCTGCTGGAGAGAAATGTAATTAACTTGGCACAGCAGGGTGGCAAGAGGCCTGTGCTTTGATGCTGAGCTGAGCCAGAATGACATTCCTGGATGACCCATAAGCTGTACAGATATCTTTTTGGAACTTGCAGAATTGATTTGCCTGCACAGGTTACAGCCGGATTCGATATTTCACTGGTCTCTGTAGGCCAAAGGGAAGCAAAACTGCACTGTAAGACAGCCTTCCCCATAGGTGTACAATGAGTGTCACTGCAGACAAGTCAGTAAACCACACTGACTTTCCAATGTATGTACACTAACATTATGAGAGCTACCCCAGGTCAGTGTCCAATCCTGCAGATTTACCTCTGTGCCAGGCTACTTGTATGGACTTACCAGGCTGTGCACTAAAGGAGTCTCCCACACGCAGCCCTCACATGTGCACATGCATGTGCACACATGTTCCCATGTAAACATCCAAGTGCCCCTTACCAATGCTGTGTCACAGCGACCTTATCTTAAAAGACAGATACTGGTGATAAACACACACAGTCCATTTACGATGAGTTTCCCGTGGGTGAGTCACCAGTTGTGAGGCTCACTCACAGTAAAAAGGAAAAAAAACAGGTAATCAAAAAGCCAAAAAGCGAAACATCGGGGGAGATCTGATGGGCATAACCCATCACCTTAAATTCTACACATCCAATGGCTGAAAACACTGTCATGAGTGAACCAAAAGATGTAATTTTGCCGTATGCACTATGTACATGGGCAATATTGTTGCTGTTCATGAAGAATATAAGCTGTCTATTAAACTATATCTAAATGATGATTTTCTGAAGCCAATATCCTGAACTTGAATTTCTTTAGGAAGGTCTCAGATTAGATGCTTAATTACAATGAGGCACCATCAAGAAAACTAATTTGACTGAGATAACGCAAGTTAGGCAAGTGGGGAAACCAGGATTTGAACATAGTTTCCTAGTTACTAATTCTACAATTCTGCCACTTTAAGCAAAATTTCCTCTTTCCCTCTTACCACCAAAGGACAATGCTTTGTGTTCAATTATTTCATGACCTAAATTAATACACTGTCTTCATTAAATACAAGTACCTCATGTTAATTCATCCTGACAGAATATAGACGTAAAATGACCCGATGTCTTTCTGGAAACAAGAACGAAGTACAAGGAAAGGCAGGAAACAATTTTGATTGTTATTATCACTGCCTTCCCAAGACTTAACAAAAAGTAAAAAGGTAACAAGTCAGCACCTCAGTGATGGCAATTACATTGATTAATCAAACAAAGAGGAGTCTAACCTTCTGCTTGTCTTCTAAGAGATACACGCGGATTGCGGCTCAACTCACCCAGAGATACACATACTGATGATGAGCACTTTTCATTAGCTTTTCTGTGCTTTGCTGCTCTGCATCTAATGTTTTTTTTACATCTTTTAAATCTGCAAGAAGAAAGGGAAGATGGAGCCAGGCATGCTTGGTTAAGCACTATTTGAGCTTGAAGCCCACATGGGATCAGGGCAGAGCCAGACATTCACCCCGAGACAGGCTCAAGTCATGGTTGAAGTGCTAATCTCTGATTTCTATGCACATGTGGGTGAGGGTGCTGGAAGGCTCCTGGCCTGTTAGAAGTCCTTATTAAACATGTATTTGCCACAAGCCCCTACTGGGCAAAATACTGGTCTTTGTATGTTGGTTTTAATTATTAGCATTTTGGGGAAACACAGTGGAAATTGGTGAGTTATCTCTGAGCACGTGGACATGCAGCACTTCTGGGGAAGGCCAGGCTTAGTTGGCACTCCATGAGAGCACTGGGATATTTTCAGGAATGGCTTTTCAGGGCCTATGCTCTTTAGAAAGCTTATGTGAAAAATGTGCTGCATTATGCACTATTGGACCCGTTTTTTTTGGGGGGGGGGGAGGCTCCCCAGATTTATGCTTTACTTGTTCACACCTTACAATGTGGGGCAGGATTGTTATGCCCCGCCACTTTCTAAGATCACCAGCGGCCATTACTTTAGAGATACCTTTAGAGTAAAGGGATATGTGAACAGCGAGGGAGTAATGTGTAAAACGTGCTGGACCTGTCATATATGTTGTTAACTCTTCGGCTCTTGGCATGCATTGAAAGCATGTGAGGGAGAATAGTGGCTGAATTTATTACCGAAGGCATTGATGCATGTGAGTTAATACAAGATTATCTTTAACTGTGTGTGGCTGAGCTCACAATTTGCCAACCTACCTGTGCCTGGAGGGGAATGTAAATATTTGGGCTATTGATCAAGGCTCCATTTTGGCCCACTTCACTGTGTGATGCTTGATAAAAGCACAGAGCCCTCGGAAGAGCAGCTGTGCATCAAACATTCATGCTTGTGTGTCTGAAATCCATAATTCATTGTGGTGGGAGAACAATAATACAAATAACACATCCATTTACAATGTTTTTACCTATATTCATTTTCACCTGCACTCTATGTACCACCCTCAATCTCTCCCCCGTGACAGGGTGTAAAGTGGTGCTTAGATAAAGCAACAGGCAACAGTGAAGAAAGTGAAAACTCCTATGTACATCACCTCTAGTCACAGATTGTCTGGCAACAATAAAATGTTATCTGTGAATGTAACATGGTCTCTGACAAATTTCACTGGAGCAAAAACTTATAAACACTGAATACGAGAGTCTGTGAAAATGCTGGAAAATACCCACAGTAATTCACAAAATGTAAACACTTAAAACAGAAAAAGAAACCCAAGTACATGATTGTCATGAACTAGGTGTTGCTTTTAGTAGGAGGTGCACACCATATAAAGAAAGTAGAAAGTAAACAGCAGAAACTGTAGGCTGTAAATTAATGAGAGTCATAATGACAGGCCAACACCGATGGCATTAGATGCATTCCATTTACCAGAAGGTGCCTGTTTACATTTAGTCTGCTGTCTTATGTTCTGCAGAGGTGCTTCTCCTGCTATTGTGGTCCAGAAAGTTATATGAAAAAAAGCTCTAATGGACAACATATTCCTCTTTACATAGTCACTGGAATGTTATCTGTAACAATATTTGTTGGAAAATGATATGATCATGGAAACTTGCTAGCCTTGTGCATGCGCCTCGACCAGTGAAGGCCATGAATTTTGGTGCAACATTTATCAGGGTGGAAGTGTACCGTCAGAATATCACTGGCAGTTTTAATAAAAAGGGACATTAGGCAGATCTTAAAAGATCCCTAGCAAGAAGGAAAGGAGTGGAAACTGGAAGACAGTACAGCAGGGACACAAGGGGAAATTGGAAACCACATAAGACTAGATTACAAACAAAGGCCTGGGGTACCTGCAGGATAACTTAGGCAGAACAGTATTTCAGGAGCAACATAGATGTAGCAGATGCCTGACAATGTGTTGTGAGTGTTTTCGGCTTTTCCCTACACTGAAGTTCACATCTGGCTATGCGGTCTCTCGCCTTTTGTTTGCTCTTCCTTTTCTGGCTCCCCACGATTAGGGCTTCACTTACCCTTTACCTGTTTGACTTTCTTTTCTCCTTTAATGGTTTCTCATCCTCCCCAGAAGTTCTGGTTCTTAGCTGGTGCTGAACTGACTACTCTTCTTGACATTCTGGGGCTTTAGACAGGATTCCTAGTCAGTCTGGGGCTTATCAGTCCCTTCGCCAAGGAACTGATAAGCAATGGTCTGAGTACATGCGTGCACAACTTAATGTCTACAATCTGTTATATCTGTTATATCTGTTACTGGTATCACTTTTTTACCTCCTAGTCAGCATGAGTGCCCATTGAGAACAAATACGGGGTTGGTGCTGAGTCAATGCAGAAGTAGACTCCATTCCTGTGCTCAAACGACTCTAGTCCAGTGTTTGCTCTTATCCTGTTCCTACTTCCCCTTTCCACATTATTCCCTTGTTTCTGTTGTGCGCGAGCAGTGAAGCCCTACCGCCTGCATAGGGATTTAGGGACAATAGGGGTTATCAATGTATCCCACAACCAAAACCTGATACTGTCTAAGACCCGCTTCCCCAGTCCACTCCTCTGGCTTGCTCAAGATCAGTGGGAGTTCTTGGGCTATTGTAACCCCAGCCCCGCCTGTCCCATTCTCATTAAATAATCCCTGGCACTGCTGAGTGTGTTCTCCCTTGCCATGCAGTACCTCCCCGCTACACTAACCTTTGTCAAAGGGCAGTGGGTTTTGTCAATTTCCACTCCTCAACACACAACCCCTCTCAATCTTGCCAAGGGCTGAGGTAGTTAGTGTTTCACCCATTTCCATGAGGCACCATTACCTCTTGAGGCCCCTTAGAAGGCCCTTCATGTCTAGCCCAAGAGTAGGGAAGGAAATCATGCAAGACAAACTGTCCCAGTGTCATAATCACATTTGCGTGTGTGACACTGGGCCCGTTGTCCGCTACCCCTGTACGCCTTCTGCCGCTAAACAACACCACAGAAGGAAGACCCGGGAAGCCGAGGGTTGTGCCATTGGAACCAGGACAATGGCATCACTGTCAGCCACCCAAGAAAACATTATGAAAATAATAAAGCTACCAATTCCTTGGGAAATGCCAGCAAGCTTACAGAAGCGATGAAATACCCTCTACTTTAGAGCAAGGCCCAGGGTAACCTGCAATCTCGCCCCTGGAAGTTCCAGGCAATATTCCAGCAGTTAACATTTTTAAAGGGTACTCAATCATGGATGTTATAACACAATTTCCAATGAAATGCATTTTCTAAAAAGCCATAGGGTTTAACAATTACTAAAGTAGTGTGCTGATCTTCAGAGAGACCCCAACACTCTCCAGTGCTGTTTGTAGGAGTTTTACCCTGAATACATTGTTTTAAAAATGTGTATAAAAGGTGCCTTTTTAACTAGACCAAGCTGTAGGTTATTCAGATTGGTCAAACAATGCAGAAGTGCAGTTTGACACAGTGGATTTTCATTTCATTTCAAATCCCAGGGTTTATATAGCAGAGCTATCCCACAGGATAGAGAGGTTTTGGCTTCAGCAGCATGTGTAATAGTGAAAGTGGCATAAAAGATTCAGGAGGTAATATGAATCACACTAGTACGTCATTCTGCTCGGGCCATGAATTGTTCACAATGATTATGACCACCCACGCTGACCTTTCTGTTGGAGCTCTCATATATCCAATAGCCGGGCACTCCCTTCCTAAAGAGGTGATCCAGACGTCATTTCCTGTCTTGGAACGTCTGTTTTGTTTTTTAATATAATTACACTTGGCCTCCATGTTTACAGGGAAGGGCAGAGCTGTTCTTTCCTGGTGCAGAGACTGTTCAATATTGTCAGTAATGAACTCATGGGCTTACAGTGTACAAGATGGTGCTCGACTGCATTTACTCATGCATTATGCAACTGTTTTAGAACGGTACCAAGCCTCCCAGGAGCAAGTGAATTATAGACCTGAAAGGGTTACTACTTCATATTTCCTGTTCAACTCCCTCTGCTCTTGCAAAAGCTGTAATTACTTTCTTGATGTTGAACGTTCCCAGGCTCCTCCAACCTTCTAGACTGTTAGTGCTGGCCAAGAGTGTCCCAGGTGGTCATGTGGGCGAACCTCATATTTTTAAGGATAAACATCTCTGGTTTTCCTGTAAAAAAAGACTTGCCCTTCGAATTTCTAACCTGCAAGAGAAACTGCTTTCTCTGCTGTGGAGGTTGGAAATGTGCAAAGTACTGAATAAATATTCTGAAGCAGTAAAGATTTCAGTATTGAAATCAAAACCTTTTTAGCGATGGGCCAAAACATTCTTCTCCTGCTGAAGAAAATGTGACTTTGTTAGCCTTAGAAATGAACCAATAGCATTGTTACAAATCCGGGCTGTTCGTAAGTAAATAAGCATGGCAAAGCCAATAGTTCTGACCGTGGTAAAATAATGGAGACATGCTGCAGCCTAAATCCAGCCATGTCCCCAAAATTAAATAAAAGCATAGATTTGCCTATGCTTCCTAGCAGGAAACAGCCTTTACAATAAGGTTTTTACCACGTTGTGCCTTTACCACGTATGTTTTTACCACGTATATGCCTTTACAACGCATGGCTATATGACGCATTTAGGGTAAACTGGGGATGTGGAGGGTCTCCCCCACAAACACATTTTTGTATATATATACATATATACAAACAATGCATGGTAATGGCATGTGTTGTAAAAGCATATGCGTTCTAGAAAAATGTGGGGTAAAAATGCGTTGTAAAGGCATGAAAAGTATTTCCCTGCTTTGTTCCCTCAATCAACCCTTCCTAGCAAGCAGGTGCACTTAGGCATACATTCTTTTGTAGTTTTATTCCACATTAGAGGAAAATATGATTCTTACTGGTGCAAAAAAGGTACTATTTTCTTTGAATTACTGTAACCTGAAGACGTAGTTTAAACAAACAAGGATGACTAAAACAATAAAAAAGTATAAAGAATAAAAGAAAGAATATTGGCAAAGTACAATATTTCCTCACCAGCTTTGGCAATGAAGTGCACCTCTATTCAGGTGAATGCGTAGTAGTAATTAGGCACAATGGTTTTACTCAGTGTTAGATAGCCAATGGGCGAAGTGAGCTGACCCACTGCCCTATGCTGTGTGCTGTGGTGGCAGAGGCACATTTGTATGATGTTCAAACAGCCCAACAGATGAAGACGCCTGACCCTCTATGTATCTATATCTGATGTGTTTTTTATTTATTCATATTTTTGAATACACAAGGCTAACAAAACAGCTAAAGCAATCGGTAAGTGTGACATTAAAAGTCAGTGCATGTATAATTAAAAGACAAACAACCTGGTGATAATGATTTATGAGTTTCGACTAACATTGACAAAAATATAGCTAGCAAAGCGGTGATACATACATTTGTAACGTCATCTGCAGTACTCACATAAAACAACAGTATATATACAGTAATTAGAACAACTGATGGAAGGGTGGTAGGCAGAACCCAAGCAATAAGGCACACATAAGTTTAAATGAGGGGGTGTGGAGCTTCATACATAATGACAATAATCATGCTGCAATATATGCAAACTCTGAAGAATACAGTTACAGTGATATGAACAAAAGTGAGTGTACTGTTATTATGTGAGATCATTTCATGAAAAAACCTATCAAACAGTTACCTGAGCAAAAACAAACGATCAGATCCGGTCTGGGGAAATGAGTCGGGCCACTTCAGCCACTAGCTAACTTCACTGTGAGCAAGAGAAATTTTCCTTTTCACATGGGGCACATCCGCACACAAAGTAGTTCCCTTTGGTGCCAGGTACTACTATAACAATGTGTGCTTTTTTGAGACCAAAAATTTTGCTCTTAGCCAGCTTAATATTAGTGATGGCCTGCAGCTACCCCTTCAATAAAGTTTTACAAATACCATGTGAAAACAAAACAGCAATGCCAGTGTCAAAAGCTGGTAGCCAACATCAAACCCAGCAGCTTTGCCAATGCTTGTATTATTATGTTGTAGATCTGGAACTGGAATGTGGAATGGCGCATTGACCACTGGTCATTGGCTCAACTTGTCGCCCACTTTTTTTTGGGAATAAAGTGGCCCGAAACCTGGTATTTTCATACTCGGCACATCTGGGGCTGAGTTCACAGACTCTGTGTCATCTACTTTCCCATCATGGTGTATGTGTTTTGAAGGGACGTGAAAGAGCACTGGACTTTGAAATTTAATCTCTTAGTTAAGTTGTCAAAGATTTCCCCGCCTTGGTCACATGGACTTTTGCTAGCTGACATGAAGCATTGAAAAGGAGTTGTCATTAACAATACATTTCTAACTGAGGAAGCCAGGGTGACTCAACAATAAGGACCAGGAATCACTACATATGGTTAAGGAGTTTATTTTAGATTACCAATCAATCTAGTATATATGCTGACCAGAAATAAGTTCAGTAAAAGCAGGAATACAAAAGGTAAACTCAAATATCTCAGTAGGTTAAGGCACAACAGAATAATATATCGAATTGCAATAATCGCAATTATATAAACATACATTAAAGCAAACAGGTGTTCCATAAAGAAACTTTGAAAAGGACGTTTCTCTCTCCTAACATAGACTAAATATATGGTCAATCTCTAAATCTGGAGCTTAGGACAAAAGAGATAAGAGGTGTCAGCATGATCAGACTTCAGTAGAAGTCTAAAAGAACAGGAAATCAGTGATTACCATAAAGCTCTACACTTGCAAGAATAAGGCAAGCAGAGAGGTCTGCACCTCTCCAAGTCTAAAGGGCATGGCCGGACTGGCCAACCAGGCAATCCCCTGGGAGGCTGCAGCCCACAAGGTCGGCTTTGAAACTTGAAGGCCATTTTCTGCCTCCAGGAGTGGTAGTGCGTGTTACATGATCCCAGCGGCAACTTGAAAAAGTTGCTCTGGTTCTAGCGCACATTAGCACTTCTGCACATGGGGGCTGAATTTATCATTTTCGCCAGGGCTGTTTTAAGTTCCCAGTCTGGCCCTGCTAAAGGGAATCGTCTCTGCCTACAACTCTGAGAATACCAATTTAAAAGTAACAAGAGATTCAAACATTCTTATCTCTCTCACACCACCATGCACCAGTTAGGTCACTGATTGAATGCATCTGCAACATCAGTTAAGGTTCACACAGTATCGAACTGAAGCTTTGGTTCTCAACCTTGAACACCTTGCCATCTTAGTACATGATGAACAGAAGGCCTCTTCCGACCATTGTTTCTCCATGTTCACTGCCAATTTTCAACTTGGGCCTCTCATCTATCAGTTGTCTGATCAAGACAGTAAGCCTTTCTCTAGCTAAATAATATCATGAAAATAAATGTGTAAAGGAAAAAGAAAACCTGCGGGCAAAGCAAAAATGCATTTCACCGAAGGCCTGTTGTCAGGCTAACTTTAGTTAGGCATTTTAATATTCACTTAGAATACATGATTATATATGCACATGTAACTTTAAAAATAAATGTGAAACATGAGTAAATGATTGCGTCTACATTTGCAAATGTTATTTTAAAAATAAATGCAATATAGCTTGAAATGTAAGTGTAAAATGGAAATGAGAATTACATCTTCATGTTTAAACTGAACATTAATGCACATTTATTTAAATCTCTAGTTTCTTACAGTGAATACATTTCAGTGATACGTTTAAATGTTTCACACAAGTTAATAAATTTAAGGCACACAGTGAATATAATGTCAAGTGCACAGGTAAAGTTTGCACGTCTGTGATGTGTGAGGGTGGTGTCTAAGGCCCGATTCCGATGTGGTTTCCAAATATTACCGACCGAATGGGTTTGGGAATGGTTTCCGACCGACTCGGATCGGGAGAATCTGAACGACCGACTACGATGCATCTGGATGGTTCCAGATAAGATTCAGTTGGACTTCCATTGACTTCAATGGGAGCCTGTGTTCCGACCAAATGTATAGTCTCCCATTGAAGAAAGGGGTCATCTCCAATTGGGACTGCTGCTGTGCTGTTGAAACTGAATATTTTTGGGACACAGTTGTATTCTCCATCAGGTTACCAGTGAAGAGCATACTGTAATGTGTGCTTTTTCTTGCCTGGATGTGTACACAAACAAATGATGGACGGAATGTTGAATAAATCATACATTCACCCTGTGGCGCGGTGGAGAAGAAGACAGGGACACAACCAATAAACTTTGGAAGGCTTTATTAACAAGTCAATGTTGTCACGATAGTCAGTGCACAGTTTATTAGCTTTAAGGCTTCTTTCGGGGTCTTTTTGTGGGCGGATGTCGTCTTCTCTCTCTCTTCCCAGAGAGTGCGGAAGTCCTTGACTTTCTGTCGCCACAGTTCACAGGGGGAAGATCTCACCGGATCGTCAGTGCCCCAAAAACATAAGAAAACAAAGAAAAAATACTCTGTAAGGAGGAGGCTCTGTTTGTTCAAACAGTGGTCAGTGACGGGGAGTGTGGGGACTGTACGTCTGATACCAGCACCAGAGTGGTTGCGCAGTGAAGAGCAGTTAGTTGCTCAACGTTAAGCCACCTAGCCAAAGCACTTACCGGTACTAAGTACCCTCCACCCTTGCCTCCCGTGGAAGTACTGGTCCCCTTTCCCCACACGGTCTCCACCCTGGCCCGTACCTTGTGGAGTCACGTCCCTCCAGGGACGTGGCAGGTGTCTGCGTGATGCCGGATAGGGTCCAGCTCCCTCCCTGGTTCCTGGTAGGAAAGGGCGATTGCGGGTCCTTCTTCCAGCGCCGGTTTCTCTCCGTCTTCAGACGTGGTCGTCACCGGCAGTCCTGGAGAGACGAAGAAGGTCTGTACTCGTCCCTCGGCTTCCTCCTATTCCTCCCTCGCCGTCCACGGTGTTCCGGATGAACGTCCTCTCCATACCGCCTCTTCCGCTTTTAGTGAGAGTGGATTTTCTGATGCGGTCACGTGATCGGGGAGCGGATTCGACGGGAACCAGTCCTTAAAGGGACAGTGTACGTCTTGTCCTGCAGCCGCATTCTGCAAAAAGAGGAGGGGACAGGGAGACAGGTAAGGGGAGCCTGGTTCTGAGCCCATGTGTGGGGTATGAGTCTGAGGGAGGAGCGCTTCATCACACACGCCCAGTCAAGGGGCGTGGCCGAGGCTTGAATGCAGGTGGATGGGTGAGCCTGCTGCTCCGCCGGAGCCGGACCGAAACTCCTGATAATTAACACCGAAAACGGTGCCCCAGTACAGCGTGCGCCGGACGGCTGAGCTGGCCAGGTGAAGAGGAGCACATTGCTGTGAGAGGCACCGCTGAGGGAGCTGGCGGAGCGGGCAGTGGCCGCGAGCCGCGGAGCGTTCGACCAGGGAACCAAGATGGCGGCTGGGAACTGTTACGGACCCTGGAAGGAGGGCTGCTGCGCCCTGTGACGGCGGGAGAGGAGTACGGAGCCTGGGGAGAGGTGTGGGTAACGTCGGCCCGGGAGGGTGCTGCGGCGCCGTTGAAACGGAGACGCTGAGAGGTACGGAGTGCCCAGCGACGATTGGGAGGGAAGCTCAGACCGGCAGCGGAGGCCCAGGGGCGGATCGAGACGGCGTTGTGAGCCCCGGAGCTGGACGATGACCTTGCTCACGGAGCATGGGGCACTGAATGAGAAGCAGCTCCAGAGAACAGCAGCTCCGGTACGAACTGGGGTCGGGGACTGAGCCATAGGGGACCCGTTGTGGCAGGATTCCCCCTCCCCCCACGGCTACGGAGGAAGGGGCGCAAGTACACGGGGACATCTGGTGAACTGGAGGGTCGACGCGCGACAGCAGCGAAGAGGAGGCCGCTGTCGCGAACGGAGAAGCGGGAACCCCGGCCTGGGTTTCACTGCACTTTGGGGTGGACTCTCGACTGCGCTGGATGCCCCGCTCGGCGCATGGTCCTGGACATATTGACTGGTGGTAGCAACATAGTGAGGCGGTGCGGGACCTGGAGTCACTCACCGGGGCGCGGTGCTTGGCTGATACTTCAACCGTGACGATCTGCAGGTGCAGGGCAGTGCCCCCGTGGCGACACAGAGAGAGGCGCTACAGTCGGGACCTTGGTGCCAGCGGAGGAACGGGCTCTGGGCGCAGTCCTGCTGTTTCATGGGGAGTGCAGTGAGGAGCTGAACGACGACGGAAAGGGAGACGGGCTGCAGACGCAGGGATTGCGCCACTGCCGAGAGGTAGGCCTCGAGAAGGGTTACGGCAACGGCGGGAGTGGTGGCGCCGGAGCCGTGATCTGCCAAGGGGAGTGAGCGTGAGAGTCCGCCACGCTTGGATCGGAGACCTGCTGCCCTGGACTAGAGGTGGCTACGAGATAGCGGGTCGGGAGTCTGAAGAACGCGATGGGGAAGCCCCGACACAAGCAGGGGGGTGAGCAAGCGACTCGAGACATGGCAGAGAGCACAGTGGTGGAGCAGGCAAGACAATCGACGCCCACGGATGGTCTCCCTCAGCAGCAAGTTGATCAGATCTTGCAGGCAATAACAGCCACGCGCGAAGCGTTGCAAGTGGACATTGCGCAAGTCACGACGAGTCTGGGATTACTGAGGGCGGACCACAACAAGTTGGTAGACAAGGTGAAAACGGTGGAAACGTCCCTAGAAAGTTTGGAACCGACAACTGCGACGCTAACAATCAAAATGACGGAGGTACAGAATCGGTTGCGGGCGCTGGAGCAGAGAGTGGAGGATGCAGAAGGGAGGAATCGGCGGAGTAACATACGCGTAGTGGGTCTGCCGGAGGGGGTCGAGGGACAGGACATGCTGGGGTACTTGGAACATTGGTTGAAAGCTGAAATGGCACCGGAGGGTCTGACTCCCTTCTACACGCTGGAGAGGGTGCATAGAGTACCGGCGAGGCCGCTGGCACCGGGACGCCCACCCAGACCGGTGATTGCCAAGTTGCTGCATTATAAAGACAGAGACTGGCTGCTGGAACAGGCGCGCAAGAAGGGGCCGTACAAAGTGGGCAACGCCTCTGTCACATTATTCCCGGATTATACGTGGGAAGTGCAGCGAAAGAGGGCATCTTATATGGCGGTCAAAAAGGCGCTACGAGCGGAGGGCCTGCAGTATGCCCTGATGTATCCGGCGAATTTAAAAATACTGGTCGATAATAAGTCTTGCTTCCACAGCAGCCCGGAAGACGCTTGGGACTGGCTAGAGCGTTACAGAGCAGGCGTAGAGCAGCCAAGTCACGAGGGATGGGGGACCCCATTACGACCTAAATCCAGACGAATCCCAAAGACTTGGAAACGGAGACCGGGTTCCCCCCGGCCCACACCGCGACAAGCGGCGACGGAACGATCGGCGGCGCTGGAGGCAGCGGCGGCGCTGTCCAGGACAGAGCTGGACCTGCGGAGCGACAACGGGGGCTCGAAGCCGGACACGGATGGATCGGGTTCGGAGACCTCGGGGGCGGACAGTGAGGGGCTGCCTCACGTGACGGCGAGAATGGCGGATGAGCTGGTGGACTTATGATCGGTCAACCCTGAACAATTGCAGTGGACTCCTGCTACACTGGTCTGTATATTGCTGGCTGGGGAGAGATGGACATGACTAAAGGTCGGGGTTCGGCAGGAGTGGGGCGAGCTGGGTCTCTTCGGACCTTTGCGCCTACCCCCAGTATTATAGGGTGTTGTAGATTCCACGAGGATCTGAGCACTCTGGTTGAGTCATTGGTTTGGATGGGTGTTCAAGTTGGGGCATCTGTCCTGGGGAGGGGGTGTTGGGGTGTGTTTAGTTCTGTTCAAGAGTTTCAGAGGGGAACCAGTGTGCTCCAGGGAACGTGACAAATTGATGGGTATAGGCGATAAGGCAACGGCCTCTGCCCCGGCATACAAGTGCATAACCTGGAATGTACGGGGCCTCCACACCCTGACTAGGCACCATCAGGTGCATGCTTACCTGGTACGCAGGGGCGCGCATATGGCGCTGTTACAAGAGACGCACCTCACGATGGCAGAAGGCAGGGCGCTTCAGCGTCGGTGGCGCGGTCAGGTATATTACACTACCTATTCCGCATATGCAAGAGGCACACTAGTGTGGATTAGGGCGGGAGTGTCATTCCAACTGCTACATAAGATGATTGACCCTGAGCGGCGCTATGTTTTGCTGGTGGGGCGCTTGAATGGGGTAGAGGTCATGATAGGGAGTATATACGCCCCAAATGTTGACCAGGGCAGTTTCTTTGATCGCCTATCTGGGGTAATGGCGATGTATGCACCGAGCTCGATGCTGCTAGGGGGTGATTTCAACTCAGTGTTGGATGTGACTATGGACAGGTCTCATCCGCCACTACCTGAGTCGATGAGTGTAAGGCTTGCTGATAGGCGGCAGAGATGGAAGTCACATTGGAACTTGGTGGATGTATGGCGGGCGCAGCATCTGCAAGAACGGGATTACTCGTATTATTCGGGGCTGCATGATTTACATGTGAGGCTGGATGCGATGCTGGGGACGCCTGATGTCTGTGTGAAAGTGCAGCACAGTGAATACCTGGCCAAAACAGTGTCAGATCATAATCCCCTGCTGCTCCACTTGGGATGGTGTAAAGAACGGGCGTTGATTCCAACGTGGCGACTGCGCCCTGAGGTCCTGGAGGATCCGGTGTTTCAGGACGAGCTCCAACAGGGGATCCTCCATTATTTTCATGACAATGAAAACACAGCGTCCACACTAGTAGCAGAATGGGAGGCATTCAAGATATTTGTCAGAGGGCTGTGCATCTCTAAGAAGGTAGGGGTACGGAAAGTCTTACTTGACGAGGTCCAGAGAGCAGATGAGAGGTTGCGGGACGCAGAAAAGCGTGGTCATGTAGGGGGAAGGGATCAAACGGAAGAGGCGAAAGCGAGAGAGGAGGTGGCGCAGCAAGTTGAAAGGCTCAGGGCGTTTGATTATAAAGCATATAGAGTGCGCATGCATGACGAGAGGGACAAAACGGGTAGGCTTTTAGTGCGACTTATTGCACCAGATAATGGGGGGGCGCCAGTCCTGGGGCTCCGCACACCGGCTGCGACAATGAACTATACCCAATGGGGAATTAATTATATGTTTGCGCGTTATTACGCAACATTGTATAGTAGTCAGGGAGAGGTTAATGTTGAAGAATTGGAGCACTACTTTGTGGGGCTGGTCTGGCCCCAGCTGGAAGAGGAACAATCGTCAGCACTAGGACAGGAGATATCGTCAGGGGAAATTAAGACGGCCATCGCGCAAATGGCCCGAAATAAGACCCCGGGAGTTGATGGGCTACCAATTGAGTTCTACGCCACATATGTCGATAAACTGGCCCCCCGGCTGCAGGTGCTGTACAAACAGGCCTGGACAGCGGGAATGCTGCCGACCACAACGCGAGAGGCTATTATTATTCCCATTCTAAAATCAGGTAAAGACTCTGCCGAGCTGACAGCGTACAGACCGCTCTCAATGCTAATGGTAGATTATAAAATATTGAGTAAGATACTGGCGACGCGCCTGCTCCCATATATGACCTCCTTAGTTCATTGTGACCAGGGAGGATTTATCCCCAAACGGAATACGGCCGGCAATATTAGACGCCTCCTGCTTGTACTGGAGGAGCACCGAGACGTCATGCCGGGAGCGGTAGTGCTGGCGATAGATATTGAGAAGGCCTGTGATAGCCTGGAATGGTCTTTCTTGCGCTCTGATGGGGAAAATGGGACTAGGGGATGACTATGTGAGATGGACCCGGATTCTCTATAATGGGGCCACGGCTAGAGTGCGAACGGGCGCAACAATTTCCCAAGCATACAACGTGGAGCGGGGGACTAGGCAGGGCTGCTCCCTCTCCCCGCTACTATTTGCGCTAGCAATAGAACCATTGGCTATGTTGGCGCGCACGGGGGAGCAATATCGGGGCCTGGTGCTGCAGGAAAATGTGCACTACATCTCGTTGTATGCAGACGACCTCCTAATGTTTGTGGTGGACACTGGAGAGGAGTTAACAGCGGCAAAACACTTGTTGACGGAGTATGGGAATAGATCAGGGTTGCGGGTTAACTGGACAAAGATGTGTCTGTTTCCGGTGCGCCCGAACTTACCGGCACAGACCCAGGTACAAGGGATCAGATGAGAGGCACAGTGTCTGCCCTACTTGGGAGTCCATATTTACCATACGCAAGATGGCCTCCTGGAGGGCAACATCGGTCGGGCAATCCGCGGAATTAAGAGGAGCATGGAGTTCTGGACTGCTTTGAAGATGTCGGTGGCAGGGAGGGTGGCCTTGCTCAAAATGATAGTATTGCAGAGACTGTTATATTTTTTCAGGACTCTCCCTGTATGGATACCTGGGGTGATGTTCAGGCAGTTGAAAAAGATGGTGGGAGCCTTTTTGTGGGGGGCCGGCAGGAGGAGGGTTGCACTAGACACAATGATGCGCCCCAGGGCCGAGGGGGGTTGGGCAGTGCCGGACTTTGAACGGTACTATCTGGCAGCCCAGCTCCAATGGCTCACGCAAGCGGTGGCAGCGATGTTTAGAGGGCTCAATCCGGGACATAATTGCTGGGTGCCGCGGCATGTGCTATCTTATATCCTGATGGGGCAAGGGCTGCGTAGAGATACTATCACAAATGAGGAGAGAACAATGCAACGTTGTTGGATTCGGAGTAACAAAAAGCATGGAGTGGAGTGCCCCTACGCGCCTGAAATCCCGATAGGGGCGTGCACAGCATTACCCCATGGGGGAGATTGGTCCGCACTGGGGACTTAGGAGGAGCAGGGACTCTTTATGGTGGGTGACCTCTATGACGACGGTGTCTTATTACCGTTCTCGGGCCTGCGAGATAGGTTTGATCTGCCCCGGGGTCACTACTTGTTGCACGCGGCGCTGGTAGCGGCGATCCAACGCAGATGGAAGATGGGGTTATCGGAACCGAAGACGTCGTTGATCTGCCAATATGTAGTTATGGCAGCTGGTACTTTCAAGGCAGTCACGTGCCTTAATAGGCGAATGGAACAAGAAGGAAGGCAGCCATTAGATCGCCTAAAGGGGCAGTGGGAACAGGACTTGGGGAGGGACATCCCGGACACCACTTGGCCTAAGCTGGTAGAGAGGGCATGGAAGGGCATGAGGAACGCTAGGTTCCAGCTAATCCAGTTTTTTATGTGCTGCATAGGGCATATATGACACCGAAGCACATTAAGCGGATTTTTGGGGTCGATAAGGCTGACTGCCCTAGATGTGGAATGGAAGAGGCGGAATTTCAACATATGATGTGGTCCTGCCCGAACCTGACTGCATATTGGGAGGAAGTAATAACGGCGTTGGAGCTGGCAACAGAGAGAACACTTAATCAAGACATGGCGGTGAGCTTGTTGCATTGGTTTCCACGCACAAAACGCAATAAGGTGAAGAGCAAATTTATAGATTAGGTCTGATAATAGCCAAAAGAGAGTTAACCAGCCACTGGAAGCATAGCCAGGGGCCTAGACCGCAAAGATGGAAACACGAATTCCTTAAGTGGGCGGCGAGTGAGAGTGTGATCAAACTACGGCTGGCGCATAGGTATAAGAAAGAGACGATGTTGGAGGGGGCGCGAGCTTGGGAAGCGCTAATTGAGGCACTGCGTAGAGCTGACGGAGGCCAGGAAGATGACCTGGCCCACTGCTAGGCCACAGGGCGCTGAGAGTTTGGAGGGAACGGCGGGAACTGAAAACGCGGTAGAAGGAGAGGGCACGGGGCACGGGGTGACATTGGGATAGGGGCCGGGTAATAGTAGCAGCACAAAGTAGGCATACACCTATACGACAAGACACATTGAGATTGGAAACTGTTGGGGGAGCACACTGGGGGGAGGGATAGGCGGGGGTAGTAGTTTGGTTGGTGGGGAAAGTTGAGGGTAATAGATATCAGAATGTGGAGACTGTTAGCAGTCAGTGAGAGACAGGGCACAGGAACTCGGATAATAACGTACACTCTTATGGATATGTCGCATAATAATATTGTATGTGAACTAAGAAGAGCAATGTGTTACTGTGAATTGCATGTACCAAATGTGGAGAGGCTGAAGTTATGAAATCCATTGTTCTTTTGCTCACCATGCCACCTAAGTTTAGACCCAGCCATATGCAAATCAGTCTAGACCCTGTGCCTCATGGGAACAGTCCAGACCAAACTGCCAGGTCCTCCCTGGACCGGAAACATGCATCCTGGGACCGGTTTCTGGGTATTACCCTTCATCAGCCAGGCTAGCTTGAATCCAGTGGCACAGTGAGCAACGGACCCACGTCTGGGCATACCCATACCACTTAGGGTGAAAAGTGCTACGCAAACAAATGATGGACGGAATGCTGAATAAATCATACATTCACCCCCAGTCAAGAGATCTTGAGCATGGTGAGCAAAAAAACGATAGGCCAGGTATGCCCAGACGTGGGTCCCGTGCTCTCCATGCCACTGGAGTCAAGCTATCCTGGCTGATGAGGGGTGTAACTCCGAAACTGGTCCTAGTATGCTTGTTTGAAATCCAGGGAGGGCCTGGCAGTTCGGGCTGGACTGTTCCCATGAGGCACAGGTCAAAGACTGATTTGCATATGGCTGGGTTCAAACTGGAATGGCATGGTGAGCAAAAAAACGATGGATGTAGGCCCAGATCTCTGTACTGGAGTGAATGTATGACATTGTTCTGCATTCTGTCCATCAATTGTTCTTTTTGCATTTGTCACCCCGAGTGGGAGGGGAATGCCCAGACCTGGGTCCATGCTCTCCATGCCACTGGAGTCAAGCTAACCTGGCTGATTAGGGGTGAAATCCCGAAACTGGTCCTAGGATGCTGTTTCCAGTCCAGGGAGGCCAAAGAAAAACAATTGGTTATAGGGTCTGAGGGAATTTTAAAGACCTGCGCAGACAAATCCCCAAATCACTTAAACTGAAACAACAAATAGAGTCCACGGGTCTGAACCAGTCTATCAAAAGAACAGACGTGACACAACAGCACGTTCAAACATACAAAAAGTCCTCATAAAGAGGGCCAAGTCCCATCACCCACCGAAGTGGCATGCTTCATCATCTGGGACCTCCCATAACCACACCTGGTGTGGTTATAGAGCTACAACTCCTTAGATTACTGTAACAAGGAGGAGCTCAGGGATGTTTTAATTCCTATGATCGGGAGGATAAATTATCTCAGGGTGAGAAAGACTGCCATAGGTGTGGTGAATCTAAATGCAGTGTGTGAGGTAGGAAAGTGATTTAAAATTGATTAACATTGGAAGATTATTTTATTCAGTATCCAATGGCATCAAGCTAAAAACAGCAGGAATCGTAAAGGGAACGTGTCCACAAACGTTATAGGAACACGTCCACATGGGTCAACATGTTTCAGCCAACCTGTGTCTACCAAATGACAGTGGCTTTCGTCAGGACCATAAGGTAACACTACTGCAAAATGTGAATAAGTGATAGGTGAAAAAAGGAACAATACAACCTACCAAAGTACCTACTTATCCGTAGATATGTGGCACCGTAGGAATGTGACTTAATCACCTAAAAACAGAAACAAAATTATAGAACAAGGAAATGAATGATATGTGCTGGAAAATGTCATCTAAGTTTTTTGACATAGTACAAATGTGTCATACATAAACATTTGTCATGCGTTCAAACTGCATTAGCTTCTTACCCGCCATAAATCGGGGATGCGACCTACACTCCTGGTTACAACTCAGGGCGTGAGGCAACGCTCTAGAAGACAAAAAAGAACTAACTAATGCCAAAGAAAACAGAAGATGGTTAATTCATCTGTTTGAGCATTAAGTTATGTGACCATAAAAACAGTATACAAACACAGGTGTGTTGAATGACTCCAAATAGAAAAGAACATACTGCCATTCTTCTAGATAATGAATATTAGAATACACAAATTAACCAGGACAGTATGCGAGTATGTCAATCCCGTAAATGCCGTTGAAATCACAGAAACCAAGCGTTAACCACAACGCGCATATTAATTCAGCCAACAGTAATTAAAAGCCGAATCTCTAGCATGGGATTAAGCTAGAAGTCCATTTGATTGTATGTTAATATGCAGAGAGCAGGCCTCTTCTTGCAGGATAAAATCTTTCTCAAAGATTGGGCCTTGATAGCGTGGCGATGCACTCGTGATTGGCTGATCTTAATCATTAGCACTGCCAAGCGCATCGCCAACGCTATCATGATCGAGATCCAAGTACTAGAGGGACAAATCAAGACAACTCTGTCCCATTCCATCTATAAGAAGAACCTCGATGACAACAACAAATCTAACAAAGATTTTCGAGATGGCATTCTTTCCTCTAAAATAGAAAAATTCAAAAAAGATCTAGCCAAATTTTCCTTTGAAAAAGTCTATCCCTATACACAAGAGAACTATGTACCACCTGAGTTTAATAAGAAAGGCAGACGATATGGCTCCAACTATTCCTCTTCTGGATCAGAAGATTGGTCAAGTGATTCTGACTCTACCACTCACGAGCCAACACGGAATAGAGGAAGGGGTAACAACTCTAGGCGGAACTGGCGAGGTAACCAACAACCACAATGGTGGCAACCACCACCATGGCAATATCCAAACCCCCCCTTTCTTCCAAACATGATGCCTTTCAATCCACCCCCGCAGTTTTTCCACAACCAGCCTTTTTTAGGCCAGGGCCGGGGACGTTCAAGGGGACAAAGAAGAGGTCAACAAACGCCAAATCAAACGAGGGTCCATTGGAGTCCACCACCACCAACATTACCACGGAACCTCCGCAGCTCAGCGAAGGGCCCAGCAGGGGCAGGACCCAACAGCAGCTAGTGGTCAATTTGAGCTCTTACACTTTAACAGATATGGTAGAGAAGGTCCTTAACAGAGGCCTGGGCTTTGTACCGACCAATACGGGGGATCCGTTCACTCTCCAGTGTGAGATAGCCAAGTTTTTTCGGAAAATCAGACTGCATTTTTTCTTTAAAGATAAAAGTCATGAGGACACCACACTGGAAGACGGTGTGACTGACAGCGGTCTTAAGAACAAATCCACATTCAATCCACCTGCACAGCCTTTGCCTTCTCATGTTCTTGCTTTCGAGACAGCCGTTACTAAAGAGATCTCTGAACTCATGACTAAACCTACCCGACAGTACCACAACTTACCTAATCTGGAGAAGCAGGCTTTGACCTCTCTCTCAAAAAATTCTACGATCATCATTAAGCCCGCCGACAAGGGTGGGGCTATTGTGATTCTTGACGCCCTAGACTATAGGACAGAGTGCTTAAGACAACTCAGTGATGAGAGATTTTATAAAATCCTCGAGTTAGATCCTACATCCTGCATCAAAAAAGAAATTTCTGAGCTTGTCATTGAGGCCAAACTAGAGGGTTGGATTTCAGCACGTGAAGCAGAATTTTTGGTGACTGAACACCCGGTCACCCCATACTTCTACGTACTGCCTAAAATACACAAGGCACAACGCCCTCCCCCCGGTAGGCCTATCATCTCTGGGTTGGGCTCGTTACTTGAACCACTCTCCACATTCGTTGATGTATTTCTTAGGCCTTTGGTTAAAACCATGCCAACATACTTGCAGGACACCAAGGAGGTCTTACAATTGCTCCCAGGTTTGGATTACAATACCAATACGGATTTCCTCGTCAGTTTTGATGTGGAATCTCTATATACTTGCATCCTCCAGACAGAGACCCTCGAAGCCATCAGAGGGCTCCTAGAAGCCAATACAATCGGGTTGAGCTCGCCAGTGGGATTCATCATGGAATGTGCCAGGCTGGCCATGACTGAGAACTTTTTCCAGTTTGAAAACCAGTATTATTTACAAATATCAGGTACATCTATGGGCAGCGTTTTTGCCCCCAGCTTGGCCAATCTGTATGTACACCTGTTCGAACAACAATGTGTTTTGTGTACCGACAACCCCTTTCGTGACTACATAGTCATATGGAAACGTTATATCGACGATGTTTTCGTCATATGGCGAGGTGACTATGCAACTTTAGAGACCTTTCATTTGTGGCTCAATGACCAGAATGTCTTCCTCAATTTCACCATGGAAGCGAGCAAGCTTAGCTTGCCATTCTTGGACCTTCTTATCTTCCCCACCGCCAACGGACTAGGGAGTGAGTTATACACTAAACCTATGGCAAGAAATTCCCTTTTGTCATATGAGAGTTTCCATCCCAAGTCACTGAGATCAGGCCTACCATTTGGGCAATTTCTCCGATTGAGACGCAACTGCTCCAGTACAGACAAGTTTAAAGAGCATGCTGACGTCCTCTCCCAGAATTTGAAGGCTAGGCAGTACCCCTTAAAATTGATTAGACAATCATACAAGCGGGCTAGCAATAATAACCGGGAAGACCTACTAGAACCGCCTGTACTCAAGGCTCCTTTGGACAGACTGACCTGTGTTCAAACGTTTAGCACTCACTCTAACCAACTACAGAAAATAATACGCAAACATTGGCGTATTCTAAATGTGGGACAGGTACATCTCAGTCCTCCTTTATTTTCGTTCAAGAGAAGTGCTAACCTGCGAGACACATTGGTACATACGCGCCCAAAAACTACGGTTGTCTCCAAGACTAACACCTTATGGAATCTGCCACCTGTTCAAGGGCATCATGCCTGTGGCAATTGTGTGGTATGTACAAACACCCGACATACTACAGAAGTTGACATTGGGACAAACAAACCCTGGAGGCAGGTAAAACATACTAACTGCAACAGTGAGAGGGTAATTTATCTGATTACTTGCCCCTGTTATATGAGATACGTGGGGATGACCACCAGAAAGGTCAAACTGAGGATAATGGAACATAAAAGTACCATTAGATGTCAAAGACAGGCAACTCGCCTGACTAGGCACTTCTTGGAACTGAAACACAGACCTGATGATATCAAATGGACGATTTTAGAACAACCTTTTATCCCGTCCCATGTCACTGACATTTCCACTTTTTTGTTCAGAAAGGAACAACGCTGGGTTTTTAAACTCAAAAGCGATACAGTAGGGCTCAACGAGGCAATCCCTTGGACCTTGTTGTGATACTGTTGGGTCTCTGTCTTTCCACTTGATAGAGGGGATTCTTTTTGCCTTATGGCTTTTGTCCTGCCCCCGCTCCAGCGTCCTGCATTACTGTAATGAACTGCATCCCCATAAACATGGAGCCCCTCCTGCACTAATTGGAAATCTCTTTCCGGTTTAACAGAGGAAGGGGCCTCTGGGGTACTTTAAACCGAGGCGTTAAGCAGTGTATTCTTTGACTGCGGTGCAACGACTGTTGTACATCAACATCTGATTTATCTCTCCCATAGTTAACAACTACAGAGCTGTGAAGTTTCCTGGTATTCTGTCTGATACAGGATTTTGAAGCACAGAACATATATATGGCTTATCTAACACTCTGTTTCTCACTGGTAGCCTGAGATATACCTTCACATCCTCAGTGAGACGTGTCTGATACACGACTTCTAACTAGGACGTACATAGTAAGATGTACGTTCAGTATGCTGTCATGGTAGTTAATCAAAGCGCTACAAAACCCCCCCGTTCTTTGTTCAACACAGTTGTTAAATGTGGGGAGCGGGCTCGTTACTAAAATACTTCTACTTTAAGACGCGTTCACTTGAACGCGTGGATTCATCCTAATCCTGGTAACGTTTCTCAAAATATCACTTTATTCGGCATTTTTGTTCGATACATGACCGGTCAAAATAGCGTTTTTACACACTATATGGGCGCATTGCATGAATGCTTTATTGACAAGATACATCTTTACACAAACAAACACGCAGTTCCGATGCAGTTCTTGGAACGTGACCGCTAGGACCACACTCCCCAGCATCCCTTGTGCGTTATACGTCTTTTGACGCTTAGTACGTGTCATCGCGCTATCGCGTGACGATCTGCCCAATGTCCTTTGAGTTACACAGTCAACCTTTAAGAGGGGCAGGCTTGCACTGCTCCGGTTACTACTCGGTACAACCGGGAAGAAGGTCCGGGGTAACGACGGACAGGTAAGCCTGCTCTCTGCGTATTAACATACAATCAAATGGACTTCTAGCTTAATCCCATGCTAGAGATTCGGCTTTTAATTACTGTTGGCTGAATTAATATGCGCGTTGTGGTTAACGCTTGGTTTCTGTGATTTCAACGGCATTTACGGGATTGACATACTCGCATACTGTCCTGGTTAATTTGTGTATTCTAATATTCGTTATCTAGAAGAATGGCAGTATGTTCTTTTCTATTTGGAGTCATTCAACACACCTGTGTTTGTATACTGTTTTTATGGTCACATAACTTAATGCTCAAACAGATGAATTAACCATCTTCTGTTTTCTTTGGCATTAGTTAGTTCTTTTTTGTCTTCTAGAGCGTTGCCTCACGCCCTGAGTTGTAACCAGGAGTGTAGGTCGCATCCCCGATTTATGGCGGGTAAGAAGCTAATGCAGTTTGAACGCATGACAAATGTTTATGTATGACGCATTTGTACTATGTCAAAAAACTTAGATGACATTTTCCAGCACATATCATTCATTTCCTTGTACTATAATTTTGTTTCTGTTTTTAGGTGATGCACATTCCTACGGTGCCACATATCTACGGATAAGTAGGTACTGGTAGGTTGTATTGTTCCTTTTTTCACCTATCACTTATTCACATTTTGCAGTAGTGTTACCTTATGGTCCTGACGAAAGCCACTGTCATTTGGTAGACACAGGTTGGCTGAAACATGTTGACCCATGTGGACGTGTTCCTATAACGTTTGTGGACACGTTCCCTTTACGATTCCTGCTGTTTTTAGCTTGATGCCATTGGATACTGAATAAAATAATCTTCCAATGTTAATCAATTTTAAATCACTTTCCTACCTCACACACTGCATTTAGATTCACCACACCTATGGCAGTCTTTCTCACCCTGAGATAATTTATCCTCCCGATCATAGGAATTAAAACATCCCTGAG
Organism: Triturus cristatus; assembly: GCF_964204655.1. NCBI lineage: Eukaryota > Metazoa > Chordata > Amphibia > Caudata > Salamandridae > Triturus > Triturus cristatus. The sequence goes on along the minus strand of NC_140593.1, from coordinate 443,352,139 downwards.
CTCCTCCTTGTTACAGTAATCTAAGGAGTTGTAGCTCTATAACCACACCAGGTGTGGTTATGGGAGGTCCCAGATGATGAAGCATGCCACTTCGGTGGGTGATGGGACTTGGCCCTCTTTATGAGGACTTTTTGTATGTTTGAACGTGCTGTTGTGTCACGTCTGTTCTTTTGATAGACTGGTTCAGACCCGTGGACTCTATTTGTTGTTTCAGTCCAGTCCAGGGAGGACCTGGCCTGGCAGTTCCTCAGGCTCCCCTATGGACCCTCTCCCACACAAGTTTTGGAAACTGTTTGGTGGTGAACTCTTTCTGCATTTACATCATATTTGCTGTCAATCTCTAACTAACGCTATAGTCCCGGACTGCTGGAAAAAGGCAGCTGTCTCTCCACTGCTAAAAAAGGCTACACTGGATCCCCAGTGTCCCTCTAACTACAGACCCATCTCTTTGCTGCCCTATCCAATAAAGATTCCGGAGAGGGTAGTGACTAAATCTCTTTCTAAATACGTTGAGGACAATGAGCTGCTGGACGAAGTCCAATTTGGGTTTTGCCCTGCACATGGGACCAAGACTGCCCTGGTAGCAGTCTTGGATGACCTGAGAATGCGGGCTGACAGTGGTCAAGCAGCCTTTTTAGTGCTGCTTGACATGTCGGCCGCGTTCGACATGGTTAACCACCAGATCCTGATTAAGAGATTGGAGGAAGTGGGCGTTGTAGGCAGGGCGCCAGACTGGCTGCACTCTTATCTCTCTAATAGGCAGCAGGCAGTGACTATGTCGCCATTCATCTTCCAGAACAGAGATGTTAAACAGGGGGTCCCACAGGGCTCGGCCATCAGCCCAATTTTGTTTAATCTATATCTTCGCCCTCTCATTGTTTTAATAAAATCATTCGGCATTGATGTCATTAACTATGCGGATGATACTCAGCTTGTCTTCGCTGTTGAAGGCAACAATGCAGTGTCTCTGGAAAAATTCCACAATTGTATGCACAGAACGGCAGAATGGCTGAAAGAGAATTCTCTACAATTTAATGGGGAAAAAAACAAAGTCCTGTGCTGTACCACAGGTAAAATTCAGCGTCCTCTCCCAGCAGATTTCTGGCCAGATTCGGCTAACAATTCTTTAGTACCCGCTAATACAGTGCGCAATTCCGGAGTGTTGCTGGATAGAAACTTACAACTGGATTCTCAGGTGAATAAAACAGTGAATATTTGTCTATCTCTGCTTCGAGCTCTTCGGAAGATACTCCAGTTTTTACCCACTCTTGTTAGACCTCAAGTGGTACGGAGAATTGTTCTAAGCAGAATAGATTATTGTAATGCACTCTTTTTGGGTGCCCCAGCCTCTTTGACAAAGAAATTACAAAGAGTACAGACTATGGCAGCTAAATTGGCACTGAACCGGCCATATGGAGCCTCTGCCTCTTTGGCCCTAGAGGACCTACATTGGCTGCCCGTTGTGCAAAGAGTTCAATTTAAGGCACTTTGTGTTGTCTACAGGGCATTACACAACATTGGGCCTAAAGTACTACAAAGAAAGTTTGTATGGTGCTCTCCTGTTATATCCCTGCGCTCTTCTTCTGCTAATCTGGTCTGTGATCCCCATGTTAATAAAGCTCGAATGGGGGCAGATCTTTCAGCTTCACAGCATCCAGACTTTGGAATGCACTACCTCCTGAGTTTAGACAGCTGAACACCTTATCACGCTTCAGGAAGGAATTGAAAAACTAGACTGTTCCCTAGAGACTTGACTTTCGCAGTTTTGATATCCGCTGATTGGTAATCTAAGCGCCAGGATACCCTTGGGGTGACAGCCGCGCTCTACAAGTGCACTTTATATTACATTACTGTTCCCATGAGGCACAGGGCCAAGACTGATTTGCATATGGCTGGGTTTCAACTGCAATGGCATGGTGAGGAAAAAAACGATGGATTTAGGCCCATATCTCTGTACTGGGGTGAATGTATGACATTGTTCTGCATTCTGTCATCAATTGTTCATTTTGCATTTGTCAACCCAACGGTATGCCCAGACGTAGGTCCTGTGCCCTCCATGCCACTGGAGTCAAGCTATCCTGGCTGATGAGGAGTGAAACCCCGAAACCAGTCCTAGGATGCTTGTTTCCAGTCCAGGGAGGACCTGGCCTGGCAGTTCGGGCTGGACTATTCCCATGAGGCACAGGGCCAAGACTAATTTGCATATGGCTGGGTTCAAACTGGAATGGCATGGTGAGCAAAAAAACGATGGATTTAGGCCCAGATCTCTGTACTGGGGTGAATGTATGACATTGTTCTGCATTCTGTCCATCAATTGTTCTTTTTGCATTTGTCACCCTGAGTGGGACAGGTATGCCCAGACGTGGGTCCCGTGCTCTCCATGCCACTGGAGTCAAGCTATCCTGGATGATGAGGGGTGAAACCCCGAAATCGGTCCTAGGAAGCTTGTTTCCAGTCCAGGGAGGACCTGGCCTGGCAGTTCGGGCTGGACTGTTCCCATGAGGTACAGGGCCAAGACTGATTTGCATATGGCTGGGTTCAAACTGGAATGGCATGGTGAGCAAAAAAACTATGGATTTAGGCCCAGATCTCTGTACTGGGGTGAATGTATGACATTGTTCTGCATTCTGTCCATCAATTGTTCTTTTTGGATGTGTACAAGCATGGCTAGTGCAGGTGTGTACAGCTCTTCATTCATGCAGTTCAGTCCTTCAATGTGATGAAAGAGATGTTCAGAGGGGACCTGTGATGTTGACTAAGGAGGGAGCAGTGGTCAGTCGTGTCAAGTGTGCATCGTGTTCATGACATACTGTACCTACATGTTTTGGGATACAGCACGTACCAAAGGGAAACTTGGGATATGGGTTGCTGTAGAAATGGCAAGTACATACAGCAGTGATTTAGTCTCTGTGCTCAAGAGGTGTAGTTGTCAATTCTCGATTAAACTCTTCTAGGAGAGCGGTGTTTCTTTTCCCGGTGCTTGTTCTTTATAAAGATTAGTGGCGTTTTTGTCATATATATATCTAGCTAGATCACTCTTTGAGAATGGTAAACTTTTCGGGGGACTGGCGTACGGTGTAAGCAAGAATTACCAACCCCTTCACCTTCGTCGTACTGGGGATACCCTTTGGCAATGGGGCCATATGCACCTACTGTACACTGCAAAAAGTGCTGGGATAAATAAGTTGACTTCAATTATGATTATGAAAATGCAAGAAAATAGTATGAACAACTTGTAAAAACTTAAGGGGAAGCAATATAATTTTAAGAGTTGGCAGAAGATGATACATCTGACTCGGGCCTACGTGCAACTTGGCTTGAGTGGGCAGTGCTCCTTCGAAATATCAATATACAATGGGTTGAAGCCAGTGGTGCAACACAAAATGATGGCCGACCCCCCCTGCAGAATGTGATGTGGGGTCCAAGAGTGTCCTATATCTCCAAATTGTGTTTTGACCTTGGGCTGAAAAAGGTCCCCTTGAATGGATGGGGGGGGGGCGCACTGTAGAGTCTGCAGGGGCCTGCTTTACACCTTAGGTTGAAGCAACTCTGAATGCTGGCCCCAATCATTTTTTGTCTATTCCTGTATAAGTTACGAGCCCACTTCCTTGGTTGCTCACTCTTGATGAAGATATCTGTATGCATTAACTTTGCCCTGAATCTGTCCAACCCTCTCCCGTGGGTACAAAAGGGCTTACCGGGCTGTAGGACCCAAGATTCGACGTGGACATGATTTTGAACTAGAAACCACTGACCTTCGACCGTCTTGACACTGTGGACTTCGACTGGGCCCGACTTCGTCTCCCTCTCCGTCCAAAGCATCATCTGTGTCCTTGCACCATACAGGCTCCGTGCAGGACCTGTGGAGCATCAAGGACAACTGAAGAATATTCCGTGGAGTGAAGGAGTCACTCCCCAGCGTTTGCAGGCACCGTAACGCAACTGACCGGCCTGCTGATTGTGAGCTCCTGCAGACTCTGAAGGCTCCAGCAACACAGGAGGTGGGTTCCTAGGTTTCCTGAGGTTGAGCTGCCCCCTCACCAAGTTTGAGGCCAGTATCCCATGTAGGGACAGCATAACCTGAACCCCTGTGCACCACGTACTTTTGCAATTGCATATGCTTGTTAGTGTTACCCAACTTTGTGCATTGGGCTGTCAATAGGCCTCACCTCTGCGCACATTTCCTACAAAGGACTTTGACCTCCTCGCACTCTGCGCCCTGCAAGCTGTTGCTTTGGGAAACTGCTAGAGGTCCCCTCGCGACTCCTGTGCCTTTAGCCTGTGGGTCCATTTGAGGGACAACACTGCTTTTCTTGGGCTCCCCTGGTTGCTCCAGGCCTGCCCTGACTCCCCTTGCTGTGGTGAGTCCTTGCTGGGCCAGACTGTAACTTTCTTTGACCTTCTTCATGGGTTGCTGCTGCCAAGGCTTGTTGGTGCGTCCGCCGGACATTGACCCCTCACCACTCGACATCCTTCGTGGGACAGCTTGTATGCGGCTCCTGGTCGTCCTCAACGTCTCCTGGTCCCTGCAGCTGTAGAGTCAAGGTCTCCTTCTTCACACCTCAAGCATCTGACATTGGTGGGCATTTGTCTACCGAGCCCCTGTCCCCTCTGCTTTCAGGGTCCTTCCATTAAGAATACACCTGAGGATTTCACCGGAGACCTTTCTTCTTTCCAGCAGTGGCATTTCTTTGAAGACTCACATTGAGAACGACGGTGGTTTCCGATGCCACTTCAGACCTATGCACCCAGCTTCCCTGGGATAGGTAACTCTGGTACTTCATTATCCACGGATGGGGTGGCTCTCCAACCTTCTATGTTCCAAAGGGTCACCTCGTAATCCACTTGGAAGGGTCCTTAAACTTTAAAACTGCAACCGCGACTCTCCTATTGAATTATACGTAGCACGCGGTCGTGTTTTCACACTGCAACCGTCCTTCGCGGGGTCCCTACTTACTCTCCTTGGGTGGTTCCTCGGGGTCCCAGCGATTCTACACACTCTAGACTCTGTCTTGACTCGAGTTGTGGATCTTATACCACTATTTTAGTATATGGTTGGGTCTCCCCGTGGGGCCCACTGTGTATTAGTGCTACTTACGATTGTTTCTATGTTAAAGTATTGTGTGCTTTGTGTTTATCTGTGTTTAGCAGATACTGTGAGGTATTTAAGGTGTTATAATAATAAATATACATTCTTATAACTACTGTGTGGTGCTCCTTTCATTTAATCCATACAATGAGGTTGCATTCTGGTAAAACAAGCTGCTTAACATTCCTTCAAGACTAAGCCTGAAGGCTGCTCTCCACAGTTACCACTTGGATAGCTTTCATAAGGTTATCTCTGACCTCTTAAATCACCATAAGGGTTGTTAGTACAAGGTGCTACATTAAATAGTGGACATCATAAACCAGGCCAACTTCTCACAATAACTATATCAAACACCTGTCATATAAGGATTCCGGTTGTAATTTAACTTAAAAATAAGGATGTGCAAAATCACTTATTTCTTTACATGAAGGGAATGCTGCGCTTAGGCTACCCGAAATGCCCTTTGAAGCATCTTGAGAGAAAATTGAACAAAAGAGAATATCTTGTGAGCTAAAGACGCTTGAGAAATGAGGTTGCATTCTGGTAAAACAAGCTGCTTAACATTCCTTCAAGACTAAGCCTGAAGGCTGCTCTCCACAGTTACCACTTGGATAGCTTTCATAAGGTTATCTCTGACCTCTTAAATCACCATAAGGGTTGTTAGTACAAGGTGCTACATTAAATAGTGGACATCATAAACCAGGCCAACTTCTCACAATAACTATATCAAACACCTGTCATATAAGGATTCCGGTTGTAATTTAACTTAAAAATAAGGATGTGCAAAATCACTTATTTCTTTACATGAAGGGAATGCTGCGCTTAGGCTACCCGAAATGCCCTTTGAAGCATCTTGAGAGAAAATTGAACAAAAGAGAATATCTTGTGAGCTAAAGACGCTTGAGAAACCAGCAAGGGGAATGGTTCAGCTAGAAAAATTATCCTATAAGAAATGTTCTTCTTCCATCTGTCTCAAGTGAAGTATTTTCTGCTCAACCAGTCCCCTGCAGCAACACAAATGGAAAAACCAGTGTAGGCCTTGTCAAATTAGTAAAGGTCATTGCAGAATCTAAATTAATTACCCTTTCTGTAACTTATTCAATTCAAATAAATCTTCAACTTCTGCACAGTGTCTTTCAGAAAAACTTAGAATGTCGAATAAACCAAGTTAAGATTCAAAATATTATCAATAAAACTTTGAGTTCCTTGAATTAGGAATGGCTTTTCTGAAATTCTGATGGCATTAGGTCTGTCAAGGATTGGATGCGGTCATGGTCTGTTCAAATTCTTTCTTGATTGCCAGAGAAAAGGGCAATTTCCTCCAGTAACCATTGTGTCATCCTGCCCAGTACAAAACACATGAACGTTGTCAGGTGTCTCCTTAAGAGAGTCCCAGACAGAAAGAAAATGTGATTAATGTTCTCTGGCCCCCTTAACATTTCCAGTCACAGCGAGAGTTTTGAAGTATCCTCCACACTCTGAATTTTCTCCTCTTAAAGATGAAAGACAGTTGACGCATTGTAGAGCCTCTGGCTCTCCTACAGACCCTTTGCCTGCTGGTCTATGCAAACAATATTTGCTAATAGACCCAAGCTGGGCTACTGCCATTGTTAACTACTCTTTGCAGAGGGTCTGGTTCCAGACGTTTTTAAATGGACATTGGTTTTTCCACTACTAAAAACGTATATTGTGGTCTCTCAATTACCCTTTCTCGGTAAAAGTACAGTTGCCCAGATTTGTTTCACTAAATAGTCCACTAAATATAGCTACGATTGAGTCTATATTCATTCCTTTGGTTTCCGTTTCACTTTCTGGGGACCACTGTTGTTGAAAACAATTGTCTCCCAAGGTCCCTGGTCGATTTTTCTTGGGTTCCCTTGTTGTTGCAGAATATGTTTGGCGCAACCGCTGGGTTGCAAGGGTCTAAACAGTATTTCCCTTTTTTCGTAAAGTGGGTCATTTTTCCTGTCTCTGGTAGCCCCCTCTTCTATCACGATCCCCAAAAACCACTCCCCCTTTTCTTCCCTGCACCACACACACAGATCTGTTATGTCTGACAACGTCCCGCTATATTCAGACGATTATATTAAAAAGATATGTGAAGGCCCATCACTCTTTACCAACTCAGATGATACTCCAGGAAATATTAGCACTAATCTCTCAGAGGATCTTGAAAAACAAAAGAAAAAATGTGTTCGCCTTGAGCTTATGATACGTATGCTCACTCGCTCTTGCCTTGCGAATTAGGCAGGTTGCAAGTAAAAATATTGTGACACAAATTGAATATCAGGGCCAAATATACAACAAACCTGGTGAAATTTTGGAGGGGTTTGGGAAATTTTACCAAGAACTATATCAGGAGGAAGCGGTTGGAGGGCACACGAACATAAGTTGGTTAGACATGGGCAGTAAGCTAAATTTAGGCCAGATTGAATTTCTGGAACAAGATATTACATTGACGGAGATATCGGAAGCTCTGCAAGATCTTGCAAGTGGAAAAGCGGCGGGCCCAGACGCCATACCGTTAAAGGTATATAAAAGTCTAAGGGAGGAAATAACACCACTGCTCTTAGATCTATTCAATGGTGTTATGAATACTGGAATAATACCTGAATCTTGGCAAGAAACCAATATAGTAATCTTTCACAAAAAAGGGAAACCAAAGACCAACCCGGGCTCCTACAGACCAATATCACTGATTAACAGTGATAACAAGCTATATGCCAAAATTATGGCCACTCGTATCGGGAGGGTTATTGCGTCCCTGGTCTCCCCCTGGCAGCATGGATTTATCCCAGGAAGAGAAACTACAAACCATATTAGGAGAGCTATTACATTATTTGACATCGGTGCTGCTAGGGGAGAGAGGGTCGCAATGATCCTCCTCGATGCAGAGAAGGCATTTGATCGCGTTAGATGGAGTTTTCTATGGAAGGTTATGGAGGCAAGGGGATTTGGCCCTAGATTTTGTCAAGCTATTCAGGCTATGTATTCATCACCCACGGCTAGAATTCAATCAATGGGGGAAAGATCAGACAGGATCAATATAACAAGGGGTACGAGACAGGGCTGCCCATGCTCTCCAATCTTGTTCGCGCTTTACATAGATCCCTTAATTACACAATTAATGAATAGTGCGATTATTAAACCAGTAACATCAAATGGGTTTCATACTAAAATTCTCGCTTATGCGGATGATTTAGCAGTCATCACAAAAGATCTAGAGCTAGCTATGAGGGAGGTAGTTAACATAACCGGTCAGTTTGGAGATGTGTCTGGCTACCGATTAAATGTTGATAAAACACAGGTATTATGTTAAAAAAAAATAGCCAAGGTGGATGGAAGATATGTAGGATCTGTAGTTTACCTGGGTATAACAATAAATGCAGAACCAGGTAAAATAATTTACGATAATTACACCCCTCTTTTGAAATCTATGGAAACAGACCTAAAACGAATGGACTCATTACAGCTGTCACTGATAGGGAGGGCCAACGTTATAAAAATGAAAATGTTTCCTAAGGTGCTCTACAAATTAAGATCAATCCCATTTAAAATTGGTGAGAAAATTATTAGGAGGATTGAGGCCATTTTTATGAAATTTTTATGGCAATATGGTAAAATAAGGCGGTCAAATAGAAATATGTCATTACCACAAGATAGAGGTGGTTTGGGACTGCCAGATATTAAGAGTTACCATCTTGCATGCCTCCTTACAGACATGGCTATTCTACTCCATCCGGGGGGTCCAACCCTCAGACAGGCGGCAATACCATCAATTTTTCAGCTATTGGTAGGAGGTGAAGCCGTAGGGCTTTTATTAAGGCGAACTCAGAGGAGTTATTTCAAGGAAATTGGATATAAGGCGCTTGAGGATGTATGGTATATTTGGAAAACTGTTAAAAAAGCTCTAGATATACCTACCATCCATTATCGCACACCACTTTGGAACTCAACACTTTTTCCAAATTTTAGTAGGGATGGAACGTGGCGTCATTGGGAGAGTCATGGTATAGTGGAGCTGGGGCAAATAATGATTGGTGATCAGTGCAGAACACTTGAAGAACTTACACAACACTATTCACTACGAGGCTATCAAGAATTCAAATACATGCAGATTGTAAATAGAATTAAATCAATTAGGCCATGTATCACTCTGCAAGGGAAATATGAATTAATTGAGTATTTGAAGTCAGGGGGCCATAGAATTAGAGATATATATAAAATATTCAATGATGCAATGATAGATGATATTGGGAAAATCGAAGCTGCATGGTCTAAAAAATTGGGAGATCCCGAAATAGACGTTGATAAGGCGTTAGCTATGGATAAGAGGTTCTTACGCTCCTCGAATCTCAGAGCCCAACATTACAAAACCCTATTTAATTTATACTACACGCCCGAAAAACTATTCTCGTGGGGGAAAGCGACAGATAGTAATTGCCCCAGATGTGGAAAAGGTACAGCAGATCTTATACACATGTTCTATGGCTGTGAAAAATTGAAATCAATCAAAACTGAAATAACACGGTTTTTAGAGGGGCTACTTGATGTCAAAATTAACTTATCCCCGACCCTGATAATAATTGGCTGTGACGTGAAACTAAATATAAGTATCGAGGCTGAAGCTTTAGTTTTTATCTCTGTAGCAGTTCTTAGGATTCTAATTAGTGCAGCCTGGAAGGATACAGAAGCCCCAACTTTTCAAATGTGGTTGTGCAGAATGTTGGGTATACATAATATTGAGGAGGCATTATATGATTTAAAGGGAGCAAAGTTAAGGGATGTGGGCAAGCGACTCTGGGCCCCAGTGGCTACATGGAGGACAGCAAAATTAACCACAAATGAATGACATACTGGCTGTGTCGATATTTAACATGTCAATTTAATTCGTATTGTTTGTCACTGTTTATCAATCTTTCTGGTTTTTGTCTCGCATGACGGTATAATGCTATGCTTCTATTTTATGTATCTATGTACCCATTTAGTAATATGTATTTACCGGTACGAACTCTCAAATAAAATAATAAAAAAAATTTAAAAAAATGATACGTATGCTCACTGAATACCTTAAATCAAATACTATTCCAGTCGGTCTACAGGTCAGAAATATTCCCGGTGTGTTTACGGATAATCCGAAATACATCAATAATTTCAGCTACATTGGCACCACATGATCCAGACACTGGATGGTGTTGAAGATCGATATAGCAACTGAAGATCTTAAAAAGCTATCTGACATAATCAAGGACATTGAGAAACAAATTCAGGAAAGTAACACTGTGCCAGAGGCCAAAAAACTAATTGAAAAAGTAGAAAAGACAGTAGGAGAATTCCATCGACTAGAACAAAACAAAAAATCTAATAAAGTTAAAAAGGATATAAAATCCTTCACACAAGAGCGTGCATACCCCTATTTGGTTAAAGACTTTTACACAAACAGGTCTCATAATAACCCCCAGAACTCCAGACCCTGGGGCCGCTTCAACAGGCGTAATAACTTAGTTAGGTTCTCAGACACTTCAGCTGAGCCCTCTGACAACTCTGACGCAGGAGAGGGAACTAGCAACTCCACAAGAAACCCAAGCAATCATTTTTTAGGGAGAGACCAGTCAGATCCCCCAAAGAGAGGACGCGCCAAGCAACAACCACGTTGGTACAACCCCCCAGGGGAGCGTCAGACCAGGCAGAAGTTTTATCAATGGTGAACTCTGCTCCAGACTCTTACTTGAGTCCGTGCAACATGTCTATTCCCATTTTTAACCTCTCTACCCACGAACTTTCCAGCCATGAGATCTCGATTCTCAGTAACGGGCTCTCTTTTGTACCTACAACATACCCGAATTGTTTGGACTTGCAATCCGAACTACTGCGCTTTAAAAAAAAAATAAGACTGCACACTTATTTTCTACAGAACCCTAGCCCTATAAAATTGTCGAATACACCCTTCAGACCCCCTTCTACTTTCTCACCATTTGCCAGCATGATCCCCAGTAAGGTCATTGCCTTTGAAAAATTGGTTCTTAAAGAAGTATCCCGCTTAGCTGACTCACACCACTACATTCCTTACAATATTTCTGTTGAAGAGAAGTCATATCCACCCTACGTGAGAATAATAACCTAGTGATCAAACCCGCTGACAAGGGTGGCGGGATTGTGCTCTAGGAAATCAATAACTATAGTGAGGAAATCAATCGCCAATTGTCCAATACGGACCATTACTGTAAGCTACCTACAAACCCAACAAAGGAGCTACAGACTCTAATAAAACAAATCACCGATGAAGGCCTTCAACAAGGTTTCATCAGCCAACATGTATATCAATTTCTGAACACAAAATTCCCACGTACGCCCGTGATCTATACCTTGCCTAAGGTTCATAAGAGATTGGACAACCCTCTGGGCCGCCTTATTGTGTCTGGTTGCGGTTCTATTCTGGAGCCCTTGGGCCAATATGTCAACCATTTTATCAAAGACTTTGTCCCCCTCACTGAATGTTACATTAGAGACAGTATGTCTATGATTAAGCTCATAGAAAACCATCCATTTGACCCCAATTGAGAGATTTTGTGTACATTGGACGTCTAGTCCTTGTACACAAATATCCCACAAAGGGACTCCTTACTAGTCATGGAGTTGTTCCTCAATCACAGACCCCGGCCACACACTGTCCCCACTAACTTTATCCTACAACTTCTGGAGGTTTGTCTCACCAGAAACTTCTTTCTCTTTGAGGATCAGTTCTACCAGCAAGTTAAAGGTACCTCGATGGGCGCTATTTTTGCCCCTAATCTGGCCATTCTCTACATGGACTCTCTTGAGGTCAGCCAAATACTAGCAGACACGAATCCCTTTCGCCCATGCATTGGAAAATCGAAACGATACATAGACAATATCTTTATGATTTGGCAGGACAGTGAGATTATTCTTGAATCATTTCTCCACTGGCTTAACAACAACTGCGGTGGCTTGAAATTCACCCTTACTCACGATAAAACATCCATCTCATTCCTTGACCTAAAAATTAAACATAATGAGGGCACGCTCACAACAGGGTTATTTCATAAACCAACGGAACGCAATACCTTATTGAGCTATGATAGTAACCATCCACGGGCACTCAGAGATTCACTTCCATTCTCTCAGTTCCTATGGATCAGAAGGAACTGTTCCCTAAAGGATGATTATTTCCTTGAAGCCAAAACACTATGTACCAAACTGACCAGTAGAGGCTACCCCCGCAGACTTGTTCGTAATGCAATGAAAAGAGCATGGTTCTGCCCCCATGAGGTTCTACTGGAGCCCAAAATAAAAATCAACTCTAACCGTCTGGTATGCGTAACTACCTTCTCCCACTCTCAAATGCAATACGCAAAACCATCATAAAAAATTGGCCGGTGCTCAATGCTGGAACACTCAACTTGGAACGTCCAATGTTCGCTTTTAAGAAAAGCAGAAACATCAAGGATCATCTTGTCCGCGCAGCATTACCCAGCAACAAAAAAAGCCACCCTACATTGAATGATCTCTGGTCCCTTGCACCTTTAAAGATTCACTCGAAATGTGGTAACTGCGTGGTATGTGCTTTTACAATTGAGGCTAAAGAGTTTGTATTCAAAGATATCAAAACTGAATTGAAAATTTTCACAAACTGTAATACATGCACTGTTGTGTATGCGACCCTTGACCCTGCTTGCAGGCCAGGTCGCCCCCCTCCTGCCGCACAGCACCACCTGTGAGCCTCTGCCTTCCCCCTCGCTGCCGCTCTCATCAGGAGTTCGCTCCTGCTGTACCCCCTGATCGTGCCGTTCATCAGCTGTTCCCTGCAGCCTTGCTATTTGTGTTAAGTATTTGTGCCTAGTTTTGCCAGTTAATTGTGCCGTGTTCGTTTCTGCCACTGTTTTCTGCTCTGTACTGTGTTTATTTCGTTTTTGGTTTAATTGTCTGCCTTCCCCGCCCTTGCGACCGCTCGCCCCCCCACCCCCTTTTCTATTCTGTACCCTCTCCTGCCGCTGCTCCCCTGCAGCCCCGCCCCCTCGCCATCCATTCGCCACCCCGCCTCCCAGCTGCTCCTCCCTCCCTCCCCGCCTTAAATGGCGGCCGCTGTGCAGCAGTAGGAGCAACCCTTGACCCTGCTTGCAGGCCAGGTCGCCCCCCTCCTGCCGCACAGCACCACCTGTGAGCCTCTGCCTTCCCCCTCGCTGCCGCTTCCATCAGGATTTCGCTCCTGCTGTACACCCTGATCGTGCCATTCGTCAGCTGTTCCCTGCAGCCTTGCTATTTGTGTTAAGTAGTTGTGCCAGTTAACTATGCCGTGTTCGTTTCTGCCACTGTTTTCTGCTCTGTGCGCTGTACTGTGTTTATTTCGTTTTTGGTTTAATTGTCTGCCTTCCCCGCCCTTGCGACCGCTTGCCCCCCCACCCCCTTTTCTCCTCTGTACCCTCTCCCACCGCTGCTCCCCTGCGGCCCCGCCCCCTCGCCATCCATTCGCCGCCCGCTCCTGCCTCCCAGCTGCTCCTCCGTCCCTCCCCGCCTTAAATGGCGGCGGCTGCGCCCGTCCGTGCCTGGACCGCGCCCAGTGCCAGAACCCCTAGACCCAGTGAACGCCACGACGCCAGACTCCGATATGAAGCCAGCACCCTCCATGCGCTCAACGCCGGCCGAGACAACACCTGCTTCCAGGCCGCCCCGAAACGCACCCACGGACCCTTCTCCTGCCGCACCTGCAGCTTCACCTGCGACAGAGCCACCAAACCTCTAAGGACCGGACCCACCCACCTCCGCTGCATACTCAACACCCGCTCCGCACGCAAACACGCCGTCGAGCTTTGGGACCTGCTCGACACCTCCACCCCAGACGTTGCCTTCCTGACCAAGACCTGGTGGAACGACTCCTCGGCGCCCGACATCGCCATAGCCATCCCGGACGGCTACAAGATCACCCGCAGGGACCGCGCCATCGGAATCGGAGGAGGAATAGCCATCGTCCACACGTCCACCCTCAAGGTCTCCACCCACATGGACGACACCCTCAAGACCGCCGAACACCTGCACTTCCGAATCCACACCAACCCCAACACCACCCTCAGAGGAACACTCGTCTACAGACCCCCCCGGGCCCCGTTCAGTGACTCCATCGCTGACCTCGCCAGCACCCACGCACTCGCCTCCACGGACTACATCCTCCTCGGGGACCTGAACTTCCACCTCGAGAACAACAACGACGCCAACTCCGCCACCCTGACCGACAACCTCGCCAACCTCGGCCTCAGACAACTCGTCACCGCTCCCACCCACGCCACCGGCCACACGCTGGACCCCATCTTCTCCACAAGCACCCACGTTGCCTTTAACCACATCACCGAGCTCCACTGGACTGACCACCGCTGCATCCATTTCACCTTCAAGAAACCAACCACGCACCACCGCACCCAACAGCTGCCCCATCGCTGCTGGAGCAAAGTCACCAAAGATCAGCTGACCACCACCCTCGCCCAGAACCCACCAACCAACCCCACCAACCCAGATGCCGCCACCCGCAACCTCCGACAGTGGATTAGCGACTGCACCAACACCCTCGCTCCGCTCAAGAAACCCTCCATCAACCACGCCAGCAAGAAAGCCACCTGGTTCACCGACGTGCTCCAGACCTCCAAACGCGCTTGCCGGAAACTAGAGAAGAAATGGCTCCACGAACGCACACCAGACAGCCACGCAGCCCACAAGGATGCCACCCGCAGACATCACCACCTCATCAGACTAGCCAAGAGATCTTCCTTCAAAGACCGCCTGGATAACAACGCACACGACAGCAAAGAGCTCTTCAGCATTGTGAAGGAACTCTCCAACCCCAGCGCCAACGCCAATGACATCCCGACCTCACAAGAACTGTGCTACTCACTGGCCACCTTCTTCCACCGAAAGATCACTGACATCCACGACAGCTTCAACACCACCCCGACCACACCAGACTCCACCCCTGCGAACACCACCCGCACCAACCGCCTGACCTCCTGGACCAACGTCAACGACGACGAGACACGCAAGGTCATGAACTCCATCCACTCAGGATCACCGTCAGACCCATGCCCACACCACGTGTTCAACAAAGCCGACGCAACCATCACACCCCAACTACGGAAGGTCATCAACATCTCCTTCGAAACAGCGACATTCCTGGAAAGCTGGAAACACGCCGAAATTAACGCCCTCCTAAAGAAGCCCAAGGCGGACCCCAAGGACCTCAAGAACTTCCGGCCCATCTCCCTGCTCCCGTTCCCAGCAAAGGTCACCGAGAAAACTGTCAACACGCAACTGACCCGCCACCTCGAAGACAACAACATCCTGGACCTATCCCAGTCCGGATTCAGATGAAACCACAGCACCGAGACAGCCCTCATCGCCGCCACAGACGACATCAGGCGGCAACTAGACAACGGCGAAACATCAGCCTTCATCCTCCTGGACCTGTCAGCCGCCTTCGACACGGTCTGCCACCGCACTCTAAAAACACGCCTCCAAGAAGCCGGAATCCAAGAAAAGGCCCTCGACTGGACCACGTCCTTCCTCTCCGGCAGAACCCAGAGTCCGCCTCCCACACTTCCGATCCAAAGCCACCGACATCATCTGCGGCGTTCCCCAAGGCTCATCCCTCAGCCCGACGCTGTTCAACATCTACATGGCCCCCCTTGCACAAGTGGCCCACCAGCACGACCTCAACATCTTATCCTACGCCGACGACACCCAGCTCATCCTCTCCCTCACCAAGGACCCGCACACCACCAAAACCAACCTCCATGAGGGAATGAAGGCCGTCGCCGACTGGATGAGGAGCAGCCGTCTGAAACTGAACTCGGACAAGACAGAGGTCCTCATCCTCGGACCCAACCCCTCTGCCTGGGACGACTCGTGGTGGCCGACCACGCTGGGAACAGAACCGACACCGACCAACCACGCACGCAACCTAGGATTCGTCCTCGACTCCTCCCTCTCCATGTCGAAGCAGGTCAACGCCGTCTCCCCCTCCGGCTACAACACCCTCCGCATGCTCCGCAGGATCTACAAGTGGATCCCCACCGAAACAAGAAGAACGGTGACACAGGACCTCGTCAGCAGCAAACTAGACTACGGCAATGCACTCTACGCAGGAATCCCAGCCAAACACCTGCGTCGACTGCAACGCATCCAGAACGCCTCTGCCCGACTGATCCTCGATATCCCCCGCCGCAGCCACATCACCCCCACCTGAGAGACCTGCACTGGCTCCCCATCGACAAGAGGATCATCTTCAAGCTCCTCACCCACGCACACAAAAGCACTCCACAACGCCAGACCAGCCTACCTGAACAGCAGACTCAGCTTCTACACCCCCACCCTCCAGCTCCGCTCCGCAAACCTCGCCCTCACCACTGTCCCCCGCATCCAATGAAAGACCTCCGGTGGCAGATCTTTCTCCTACCTCGCCGCCAAGACCTGGAACACCCTCCCAACCCACCTACGGCAGACCCAAGACCTACTCACATTCAAAAGACTCCTCAAGACCTGGCTCTTCGAGCAGTAGCGGCATCCTCCCTCCCTCAGCGCCTTGAGACCCTCACAGGTAAGTAGCGCGCTTTACAAGTGCTCTGATTGATTGATTGATTATGCTATCTTCTGCCCGTGCAACAAAATATACGTTGGACAAACAACACAAAAGATCTGTCTACGAATCTTCAAGTACAGGAGCAGAATCAGGTGCGAAACAGCGAATGCACCCTTGGTTGAACATTTCGAACAAAATGGACACTCTGAAAACGATATCCGTTGGATTATTATCATTGTGGTGAAACTACCTCCTAGAGGAGGCGTCATCTCGAAAATACTGAACAAAGAAGAACTTAAATGGATCCTAAAAACAGACTGCTTAAATACTGGATTGAACCGCCTTGAGGACTGGACCTCATTGATATGACATAATTCCGATGTGTATGACCAATACTGTTAATGTTCGCTAAATTGCCAAACAGTTGTTTTATTTTGCAATTGTAAATTATATATCATCATAACTCTGTCTATAAACTACAGGTCACTCTCCTCTATGCACTACCAACACTTCCAAAATGGCGTCTTCACCTTGTCTCTTGCACAAGTCCTTCTTCTATTAACGCTCATTGGGGTCTTGTCCCGTAGTCCCTTACCAGTTTCTAGTACCTTCCCACCTGACCCAATTGCTCCAATCACTGCTCCCGCAGGGTTACAAAAGTTGGTCATGTGATGCGCGCTCTGGAATCCCACCCGGGAAAATCCTGCTATTCAGCAACTTCCCTGCAACATACTGGTAAGCTCTGGCCCCTCTTCCCTCTTTCACCGGTTATACCTCACAATTGCTGTCTGCATACTAATTTGCCTCCCCTTCCTTAGGCGACTGAGCCATTAGAGTATGCGAAGGCGACTCCCCCCGTATCCGAGCTGGAATTCATCATATCTGGTGAGTCTCTTTCCCTTCACTTGGTCCTTCAACCATGTAGATCAGCGTTAAAACTTAGTTCCTTCCTTTAGGAGCCGCCATTGTAGCAGCCCTCGTCTCCCCGCCCAAGTTCCCCCATTCTGGAATTGCGGTAAGACATGACTCTACGAGCCCTGTTGCATGCTTTTCTCCTCACGTTAGCGCCTCCCTCTCACTTCTGATCACTTCTGACCATGCCATCGCTTATACTTATGTACTGTTCTCTATATGCACTGGCTATTCTCTATAATCCTATTGATGTTAATGTTGTCATCTCAAATGTATACTTTACTGAAGTTCTTTATTTAGCACGTGTCTGAGACTATGTATGTAACTGGCTATTCTCCTTAATCCAAGTGATTCTAATGCCGCCATCTCAAATTTTCACCGTACTGAGGTTCTTTATTTAGTATGTCTAAGCATGTTCTACAATCCTCCACCCTCACTCGTCATAATTTTAACCTATTTCTCAGAGATTGCACTCGCCTTGGGTGACATTCCTACATACACTTGTCTGTGCACTTAGCTATTCAGCATGGCTCATGATTTTAACCTATTTCGCAGCGATTGCACTCGCCTTGATTGACACTCCTGCATACGCTTGTCTGTGCACTTAACTATTTAGCATGGCGCAGCGACTTGTCTAACCGTTCGTCTCAATGCCCCATCGTGGCCTTACCTTACTAGGTTAACCACCACACCTTGTCTACACACCGTACTATTTACATGGTCCATATACCACTTGAGCATACCAGCCCCTTTTTCACGTCCCATACTACTCACAACCTATCGCTTCCCATGTGGCTCTCGTATCTTAATGCATGCTAACCAGAACTTTCAGAGTCTGAAATGCATGCTTTTGTCACTGCGTTGCCACTAATGAGTCTCCTAGTTATCTGTAATCCTCCTAACTGTTTTCGCTTATGTATCTTCCTTCCCCCCTTGCTCCCCCAGGCTAATGAGGCTCTATTTAACAGGCACGTTATTTAAGTCCTGATGATGAACCGCTCATCCTTCAAACGGATAGAGACGCCGTCGACACCCTAATACACCTTATACGCAAAAAACCTTTCGTTCATTCCGCTGTAAAGGTGTTTTGTAGTGATTTGTTCTTGTAACACTGTATATCCGCCTTGTGTAACAAACCGGAAAAGCTTTGCCTGAGCCCCCTGTTGTTCGTTTTCTCCCTTGTTTATGTACTCTAATGGCTAAGTAGGACACAGGATTGTGTCCCATTTTATGTATTGTTTTTTATGATTATATCCTAAACCTACAAGTAAATATCAGACATCTGTCCGGCTGGACAAGTCCACTAAATATAGCTACGATTGAGTCTATATTCATTCCTTTGGTTTCCATTTCACTTTCTGGGGACCACTGTTGTTGAAAACAGATTTGTTTCCAGCAATAATCTTCATGCTTCACAGATGGGTTTTCATGCAGGTCACTGGACAGAGCTCACCATAGTTTCAGTACTGGATCAAGAGAGATCATCTGCAGATTTGTATATTTCTACCACACTGATCCTGCTGGATATAACTGCAGCTTTAGACACAGTAAACCACTGAATACTACCTACTAAACGTGTCAAACTCAATATTCAGGGCACAGCCTTAGGGTCACTCAGGGACTTCCTAACAAACATATCCTTCAGAGTCAGGCTGGCTCCATTTGAATCTTCTTCCAGTCTGTGTTCTTGTGGCATTCCCCAAGGTGCTATTCTTTCACCACTTATTTTTAATTTGTATTTAATCCCTTTGGCCCACTAGATCATACCATTTGGACTGAGTCTCTTTCTTTATGCTAGTGACATCCAAATAAATGCCAAATTCAAAGACGGTGAAACTCTAAGTTCTCTTCAGATCTACATGACGGTTTAGTCAGTGTACATCACTGGTTGAACTTCAACAATTTAGAAATAATGTCCCTGAAATAGAGATTTTAATCCTTCCAAACCTGTTGCACTAGCACCGGCCAGTTTGCGGCCTACCCCCCTGGTTCTGGTGGTCAACAATCTCAGCGTAAAACTTAATGCCTCATTATCTGTAAGTGAACAAGTAGCGGTGGTAGTTAAATCTTGCTTGTTCCAGCTACACTACCATAAATGAGTGCTTTATCTGTTTACTACTGTCACTTACTTACAATTCTTACTGCATTTATTTAATCATATTTAAATCACTGCAACACTATCTGTCTGGGTTCACTGCTGCTGCTTATCAAGAAATTGCAAAGGATCCAACATTTTTAATCCTGTTTTGCAAGTGTTGCTCAATCCAGCTTTCATACCTCCCCAATTTAGGTCCAACTGCACTGGCTGCCGATGAAAGAGAGAATCTTGTTTGTATCCCTTTGTTTGATCTATAATGCAATCTACTCACCAAGCAACTCTCTTCTTAGGGCCTGTTGTAGACAATATCTTCTCTGTCACACTTTGAGGCCAGCTTTTCATTGAACTAATGAACCCAAAGTTTTGCTGTAAGACAGTCGGTGGGTGTGTCTTTTCTGTCACATTGTCCAGAATTGGAATCTATTTCTGGATTCACTCAAGGATTAATCAGAACTTCTGAGATTCAGAAAATGGATTTAGACCTGGCTAAATCCTTGTATCTAATGCTGGGTATTGGCAATGGAACATGAGCAAGTATACAACCTGTTTTATAGCGCCAGGATACCCCAGTGGGGTTACAGTTTGCACTCTACAAAACAAAAGCATACACATTAACATTAACCCTCCTTTGCAATCTGAGAGTGCTTGCTTGAAAAAGGACTGTATGTTGCAGTAGATAAGCCTGGAATCACACTTCCTGTGCTATCATGAAAAAAGAACAGCCCCACCATGAATCCAGGAGAAGGATTTAAGTAGAACAAAGCTACTAAAGAGCAATTAATCAAGGACAAAAGTAACTCATACTTCATCTTGGATTGGGAACCTCCAATAGTGTTTTCTGGATAATCCAACATCTTGGAAAGGGTAGGTCACATGCTTGACCACACTTCTTCCTATAGAATCATGGCACTGGCCGAAAGTGCATAGAGGAAGACTCATTTTGTCATCCTTTTCCCAAAGTCGGATTTGAATGCCCCACTAACCACCCATGCCAGCAAATACCTTCCATTTATTGTGGAGCACCCTTAAGAACGTAATCACAAAATCATCAGCTTGGCCCTGATGCAAAGATTACAACTATGTTCTAAGTGAGGCATTTAGCAACATGCCATCAGGGTGTGCAAAGCACACATAGTCTTCCTCTAAATGTTGACAGCCTCTGATGAGTCCTGCACACAGTTGTAACTGAATGCCCACATTCTGAAGATCTAGAATAACCTGTGAAACAAATGGCAAACTAGTAAGCAAGCATGAAAAGAAGACATATCATCTCATTTAATATTCTGGTTGTCAGAGTTCCAACTACAAGTCAAGTCAAGTATGAGGATCTGAAACATATGGTTTTAATTATTAAGAATGACGCACAGAATAAATCTTCCAGTGAAAGGCAATTTCAATCAGAAGGCCACAAAATTAATTAGATAAGTGGTAATGACTAGACCAAACAAAAGACAGCCATATCTTAACTCTCAGAACAAAAAGAGGGGCTCTGAAACAGCAGGTGGATTTAGAGAAGCAACATTTAAAACAGTCAAGTTTTAAGGTGTTTATTAAATTCTACCGGACTACGGCATATGTGAATGAACAGAGGGAGTTTGTTCCAGTGAAGCGATGCCAGATAGGAGAAGGCTCGGCCTCCGTATTTAGCAGTGCAAATCCGTCTGGGGCATAGAAGAAACTGGTTACTTGATCACAGGTTCCTGCTAGGTACATAGGGGGTGAGTCTGTATGTGGGCCTAGCCTTAATAGTGATTTATGAGTTAGGCAAAGTAGTATAAACAGTGCTGTCTTATGAATGGGGAGTGAGTGTAGTGATATATGTATAGGGGTTGATGAGGATCTTGGAGGCAGGTTTTTTGCCAATCGTGCAGCGATTTTGTAGTTTTGACATGAGAGATTCACCGGAGAAAAGGAACAGGGCGTTGCCATAATCAAGGTGACTGATGACTAGCACCTGGGTGAGTGTTCTGCGTGAGCTCAGTGGAAGCCATCTGAAGATTTTTTTAAGTAGACGCATAATGCCAAAGCAGGTGCCACAACAATGGGCCCCACACCTTTGCCCTCTAGAGCCACAATAAACCTAGGCATAATTTTATACGATCAGCTATCAATGCAAGATTAGCTTGCCTCTTAGAAAAATTTCAATCACTCGATTATTTTTCCGATTGGGCTTCTCACTAGATGTGCCACTGACTGCCACTAGCTTGTTGATAACGGGTCACTAAATGTTTTACTTCACCCTGATGGTCCTCACTGATGGTACAGGGTATCAATTATATTGTGGGCTTCCATTTGTAACTTTGACCCTGGAACTAGGAAAGTTTAATTTTCTCCCTATTTATCTTTACAGAATTCGATAGTATGAACAAAAGACAGGTGGTATAAGAATATGCACCTTCCTATTAGCATGCAAATATTAATGTTTTGTTATGTGTACAACAACAAGAGTGGAACCAGGTGTTGCAATGAATGAAGAAAATAATTAAATACGCTAGGTCCTGAAGAATAGCCAATAGGGGTAGGCTAGAAACATGTTAACTGTTAGGAGATAGGAACATTATTTCCCTTTTTGCTAATATTTTCCCGTTTTTTTTAACCATACCGTCTAGGGGTCGTAATAAAATAATCATAACCCACTAGCCAGGTTTTTTTAAAGATTCTCTCTTCCCCTTTCCCCACTCCTCTCTCAAAGATCATCTTGACTCTCATAGTCAATAATAGTTCTCCCGCATAACTCGCAGGTCGCAGCACGCCCCATTCCGCAGCGGAATGGGAAGGACCCTATGATGAAGCATGCAACCAAGGGGTAACCCTGGTGGGTGAGGGTTTCACAGAAAACCTTGTGTTTCTCTCAGGCACAAACTAGACCTTCCTAGAATTTGTTGGGTGCCTTTTTTCTGTGTTATGAATCGTGTTTGGAGGGAAGCCCCAGCACTTATCTTCTAACTCCCTCTTTATTTATGTTTTACTTGACGTTTTTGACAGCAAGATAACTCATTGGATTTCATCTGCGAATGGAAATGTTTCGAACCCAAAGGATTTTATTAGTTGGGCTGGCGGGGGCTAAATAGACATTACAAAGTGTTGGGCTTAAGGGGGAATGGTCCTGGAATGGAATGTACCCATGGAGACATTTTGAACTCTATCATTGAGGAAATCTACCAACCAATCCAGGGTCTGTCCCTGGATGCCTATCTGTTGGAGGCGCTGCACTGGAATTGAGAGCGCGATGGTATTGAATGCGGTCGATAGATCAAGCAAAACCCAGTATGGCTGTCTGTTGATCATCCAGAGATAGGCTGATAGTGTTGACTACCACAAGTAGAGCAGTCTCCATGCTGTGATCAAGTCTGAAGCCTGACTGAGAGATGTCTAGCAGGCTGTTGCTCTCAAGATAGGCTGTGAGCTGTTTGTTTACATGGGTCTCCAGGATTTTTCCCAGCATGGGAAGAAGAGATATGGGACGGTAGTTTGAGAGGTTGTTAGGGTCTGCGGTTGGTTTTTTCAAAAGGGAGTTACCTGAGATGCTTTCCATTGTTTTGGGACCATAGCTAGGGTCAGTGATTTATTGCACAGTTCTGTAATGGTTGGAGCAAGTTGTATGATTTTTGGGGGGCAAGTGTCGGCGGGGGATCCAGATTTTACTTTGGTTATGAAGCCTGGGTTAGTGAAATATGCTTGAAACTTTCTAGTACTGCTGAATTAGAGTGATGGGGTATATCGATGAATGGGTTGATTGTGGCTTGAAAGCTATTATAGGTAATATACATTTTAGTTTGAAAATGGTAGCCAACATGTCGCAGAATGTTTGGGAGGCTGGGGTGTCGGAGAGCCATGCCTGTGGTTTGACAAAGGTTTTTACGATTTTGAATAGTTCCTTAGAGGAGTTGCCTGCCTGATCTATTTGGTGAATATTATGATGTCAACATGTTGCCTTTATTTTTGTGTAATATGCGCATGAGGCGTCTTTAAGTAGTTTATTATCTGTAGTGCTTTTGAACATCCTCCAATTGCGCTTGAGCCTTCGACAGTGGGATTTATCTGTTTTTAGTTCAGCCGTGTATCAGGATGCACTAGGTCTGAAATTGTTCCTTGGCAGTGGTTTGTGAGAAGCCATGATGTCAAATGCGTGGAGAAAGAGAGTTATTAAACTGTGCAAGTGCTGAATTTATGTTGCAGGATGAGAGTGGGGAAAGCTGCTTGAAATGCATCTAGAGTAATCTGTCTCCACAGGCTTTGGGTCTGTCATGAACAATCATAATTGGAATTCGGAAACTGATCAAGAAGTGATCTGTCAAAGTTTGTGGCAGTGGAGTATCGATTTTGGGGACCTTGGCAGTAGAGAAGTGAAGTCTAGAATATGTCCAGCAGAGTGAGTGGGGCTAATTTTTGTGATGTATAGTTTTAACATTTCAAGATTAGTTAGCAGAGTAGGGGCGTCAGGTTCAGTAGTACCATCTACATGATAGTTGAAGTCTCCAATCAGGCAGAAGTCCAGTGTGGTTAATGTGAAAGGTGCTAGTCGCTCTGTTAGGTTGAAGCTGAAATCTTTTCTTTTTGCCCTGGAGGGTGATAGATAAGCGTCCATTCCAGGGGAGGCTGTTTGGGGGATGTAATTTAAATACAATCACTTAGATCCAGTCTATGAGTAGGTAGTCAAGTATTTCGACTCTCAGGAGGTCTTTGAATGCCATAGCTATACCTCTTATGGGTTTGTGTTCCCTGTCTTGCCTAATTAATTTGTAATTGTCTGGAAATGCAATGGGGATACTGGGTAGTACTGACTGGTGTTGCCATATTTCAGTGACGAAACACAGGTCTCGCTGTGTTGAGGTAAGATGATCCCAGATTTCTATTGAGTGTTTCGGTGATTGGCCTAGTATTAAAGTAAATACATTTGAGCGAAGAGGAAGAATTTTGTAATTTGTTGGAGGGACCAGGTATGGGAGGAGAGGGCTTTGTAGAGGCTTTGTGGACTTGTTTATGTAAGGGAGGTCTATCCTTTTTACCCAATAGTGCTATGGGTTTAGTAATAGAGCATGTAAACTTGCATTTACAGCAGGAAAAAAGATCTTCAAAGGTGGTAGGAAGGTGGGGGATGCAGTGTGAGTAATTAGTTCTCAAGTTTATTAGATCTTTATTAGTATAGTAAAGAGTGGGTAAAGGAGAGATACCTGGGTGCGAAGGTGCAGGGTTCCTGGCGCCTTGCGATGGACAGCTTCAGTTTCCAATTCATATAATACATACCTGCTGGGACCAATGGGTAAATTTGTGGAGAAGAAGAAATACATCTTGACTGAAAACCTTGCATGCAAGAAGATGGTGAAAAGCTTGGTAGCATTATGAGTTGAATTATTGTAAGGAAATTCCACATTTGATGGAATGGAGACCCTATTGTCTTACCTTGCATTCCAGTAACATTGAAAACACTTTTGCCAATTTCCTTTGGTATGCTATACTTGGTCATTTTACTGCAGTTGGTAACCAAAATAAATATCTTGTTCCATTTATAAGGCCTTACAACCAGCATCACAATGGTATCAGGTAGCTCATGAAGATGAAAAATCTCATTTAAAAACAATGAGCCTTTTCCTTGGCTGTGGCTCATTTGGCTAAAGGAGAAAATTGAGCCATCTGTGAAAAGGTTTCCACAGTAACCTCTGGTGAGTGCTGGCAAAGATGTGAAAATGTCCTCCACAGGCTACAGAGTCATCACTACCATCTTATAGGACCAGGACATAGATTATGTCAAAGTCTGCTAGAAAATAAAGAGTAACATTACATAGTAGTGGAACATGGGGGTGTCATCACTGATAGATGTTACTTTTATAAGCATCATGTATCTTGATCTAATACTCATTGATTTATGGGGGATTGGATCCTGACATGGACTCCAAAAGTAGAAACTGTCAACTTGTTTTGTCGTAAATACTTACCTGCGACTTCTCTTTTTAAAGTTAAATGTGCATACACTTGTGGGTACCATGCAATGCCTCTTTGAGATGAACACTGATAACATTGTCATTAGAGAGATGCTTTATTTGAAAATGTTTCTTTTCTCCAGCGCATGTTTTTTCTAATAAGAAGCAAGCACAAGGACAATAGTGTTCCCATAAAGATGGAAATATCTCCTTTGTTTGCGTGGCGATGAAATGTGCACCTACGCAAGGCTTATTAATCAGACATCTGTAGCTCATTATGTCATAGGCGGTTTGCTGTCTTGACACCTCCTAACATTGGTGCATCATGTACAGGTTCAGCTTCCTCATTAATGGACAGTGTAAACAGCGGCCCATGGTGTAATATGGACGTGCCGCAGGTGTACAAAAAAGCCTCTGAGCTGCCAAGACCAATGTTTAATCCAGTGTATGAGGTCAATGTAATTTGGCCCAACCACAGGTCCCTTAAAAATGTAAAGAGACCCAGTCCTGCTAGCTTAAATAGGAACTGCACCAAGATTACACATGGGCACGCATTTCAGAAGATAGTGTCAGATGTAGCAGTCAGAAATGCTCTGATTAGGTGTTTGGGCCTGTTAAAATGTGTTTTCCTATTTACTAATCCCATTTTAGGAGTGGGAAAAGTTTGTCCAACTCCTAAAATGGGATTCCGACTGGATTCCAATACGTTATCTCAATGAGACATGTTGTAGGCGTCTCTTCCAAATACCAAATCAGTATGTAATGTATCAATGTTTTTCAACCGTAATCGAAATTTGTTATCTACCTTATCAATAAGCGTGAGGTGAGTCAGAGTCCGACCTAATACTAGTCAGAATTTTAAGAACCTACCTATTATTATTACATAGTTTCTTAAAATTCTTTACTGGTCGCAAAAGTACAGGTCTCAAAATGTGACTAGTATTTAGCAACCAGTAAATACTACACGTGGCCCGCAGTGTGAATAAGTTAAGTTAAAGTACTAGCGTCTAGGGTTCTATATGTATCATGCCACAAACAAATCTCCTTTCAGGTAATTAAAATGAATACAATTGAAATGTATAGAAGCACAGTGCGTTCTCAGGTATTGTTGGAGGCCTGGCACAATTGATTTTTGAGTACTCCTACTCACACAATTCAGACGTAATAAGTGGTAGAACAACCTTGTCTCCCCTGGTTTACTGAGAGGGGGTTCTGTGACCTCTATTTCGGTTTCCACCAAACCTAAGCATAATTCCTATTGCGAAAATCCATTAAAACCCATAACAGTGATACTAGACATTTAGGTCTACAATTGTGCCCCATAGCAGGGTCGGGGAATATTGTCTAATGCGGACATTAGGTGCACAAAAGCACACATAAAAATGTTTAGCACGCTCCTGGCTCTCAACAAGAGCCTTATGTAGACGTATAGAGAGGTAACTGTGAATAATGGAAATGTTTTTCACCAAGGAGTTCTGAGTGGCATAAACTGGACAGAAGGAGAGAAGCTGGATGTGTTTATAATGTCACTCAGAGCACTAAGGTGAAAAACTTCTCCTGTACTCAAAATTACCCATCTACAATATCATTTTGTATTTGGGTTCCAAACTAGTCATCGATTGTGAATAGACTTTCTGAATTGTGCAAGTTTAATCCCTTTACTGTGATCGACGTGAAGTTCATATTGTCTGCATTACCTTCCCAGTGCAGAGGACAGACGTGAACATCAAGTCATTTTTACTAAAGGCATGAACACCAGAAGGATTTTGTTTTATGGTTTTGAGGGAAGACCCTCCTTATAGCCAGATGTTTTCTTTTGTTTATTGTGATGTACAGAACACCATGCATTCTGACATCACAGTTTGTGACACTGAAAAAAGTCAGAGCCTTTAGCTTAAAGGCTCCAGCAGCCTCACAACAAGAGGTGGAGGTGGGGGGGGGGGTGAGTTCGAGGGGGGGGTGCAGAAAGCACACTAGACACAAGGTATTATTTTCTTGAATTGAGCCACACCACTCACCCCTAGAGCAAAACCTGTCTTTCCTCACTCCAAGAGGCATATGAGGAAATTGTGCCAATCTGTCCTCCTCAGGAGGCAAAAATGCACTAAACACAAGAGATTGTTTAAAGAACATAAAAGGGTGGGGGCTGTCAAGGTCTGTGCATCACACAGCATTCCATCAACCTGTATCCCAAACTGATTTTCTGCCCCTGCAAGACAGGTTGGGGGATTTACCCTCAGTATGCCTCATGGCGTAAGTGGGACAGAAACTACTCTAGACATCAGAGATTGCCTTTTCTTTTTTTTTTTTTATAAAGTGTCAGGGAGTGCTGGAGACTCATCCCCAACCCTGGAGTTCAAACAGTCCTTCTGCCTCCATGAGTGACAGATTGAGAGATTTACTCGTAATATGGCCTCCGCAGGGGGTCAGAAAGCACACTAGCACCAGGAGACTTATTACAGAAAGTGCCAGGGGGCCTGGTCCTTGAGCCCCCTGAGACCCATGCCATTATAGAGCAGGTTGCAGATGCATGTTCATGTATATA
This sequence comes from Triturus cristatus, assembly GCF_964204655.1. Taxonomy (NCBI): domain Eukaryota; kingdom Metazoa; phylum Chordata; class Amphibia; order Caudata; family Salamandridae; genus Triturus; species Triturus cristatus. Next base: position 443,323,993 of record NC_140593.1, on the reverse strand, counting down.
GCTAAAGGGATATTACTTTTAGGTTCAGGAGAGAGATAACAAGACCATAACACATCAACGCCGCCTGCTCAACCTGCATATCTTCTATTTAGCAGAACATCTATACGATCTATAACACATATCACACTACAAATTGGTAGTATTCAATTTATTTTTGGACAAAAACCATCATATCAAAATATTTATACAGCTTGATTTAATATACATTATAATTTTGAACACATTTATTTATACCATAATTCATTACTTCTTTTCCCACATCCGTTTACTTAGAAATGTTTTATATCCTGTACTCTCAAAATGTTAATTCACCCATTCACACTCAATTATTCTTCAAATAAAAAACAAAGATTTCCTGAGATCACACACAGGGTGCAACAAAGGTACTGGTGTGTTATCTCTGCAGCCAAAATGTTTCTGTGTTTTTTATTGGCTTTGGTAAAATTGTGTGCGATATATATGAAGCAGATATAGCACACCAAAGTGAGATACTTTTATTATCAGGAGAATTGTGGGACTGCTGGGTGGTACTACTTTTGTCTGGAACAGCGTGACAGATCTAACAATATATTACTTTTGTAGATCAGCCATCAGGGCAAACAATTACAATGAAAACATTGTCATAAAAATAGGATGTCAATGTTTTCATTTGTAATTTATTCCCTGATAGGCGAGCTACAAAAGTAATGTACTGTTACGCCCATTGGACGCTTCTGGTCACAGGGATACATAGTGTTTGCGGGTTATCCCCAAAAAGTTATACCCAAAGACATCAACTGAGCTGCTGCTTACAGGGAGTTTGCAATGTGTACCAACCAAGTATCAATTCATACGGTAAAATCTAACAAATGAAAAATGGGTATGCATTTTTCAAATGTGTCTAAGGTCATGATTTAGGAGTTCAATTGATACTCACAAATATTTTATTACTCTGTGCCAAAATTTCTAATAAAAACAGAGGTCCATTTGTATGTATTGGCCTATCACCCGCAATAGGAAAGGCCCAAAATGCAAAGGGGGAACATCAAACATTTTCATTTATGATTCATTCATTCTGGCGACATGTGTAGCAGTGGTGTTTGTGTTCGCTCCCAGGCTTGGCCGCCACTCAGGGAAGCCAATAAATGCCAGACATTTCTGAAAACTAGACATCCAGTTGAGCAGCGTGGTGGGGCTTGTGTGGTTCCTGTTAGGTTTTCTTAACCCAGAATGCTCCACAAAGATCAAACTGCAAAAGTCCCAGGCTTTGTGGGAATCAACACAATTTCTACCACCCAGGGTTCGTAAACTTATCATGCTAAAAACTGTACCACACTTGTGTGGATTGGCCCATTATCCACAACAGGAACCGGTCAAAACCTGAGCTGTGTGAAGCCAAAGTGGTGTCAATGAGGTCTTCAAATGGTTACAGTTTGGTTCAGTCCTATGATGTGTGTTAAGTCCACCTATTCATGGGAAACATCATTTCAATCAGGAGAAGGTGGGAACACAGGGTGGTAAGACTTTGGCCATGGCTGAGCTTCAAACACGCCGGTGGGACTCGGCAGGGGAAACTAGACATTGGGCAGTTACCCTATGGACATGTGATCAGAAGACGCGTGTACCGATTTGAAATGGTTGCAGGTACGAGGAGACTTCGCAACTAATTGGTTTTAGGTGAATCTCACGTGAAATTGATATTTGGAACCCCAACAGCCCTGAATAGTTGCATAAAGGTTGAGCAACTAAACATGTTGGCGTTAAAGAATTGACTATGGTTTGAATGAAACCATTTTTTATTGGGAAAGCTTACAGCACTGAATAAAGCTAAGTTGAAGCCAGTAAGCTTTACCGGTTTTTATTGGTGAGGTTACTTCTTTATATTCTCACAGGGGTCCAATGGGCACTTAGAAGAACATTAGGCACTGATAATTAACTTACATTTGAACTTTACTATCCTTCTTTTCTATTTTCACTGGGTATGAGATTCCTTTGAAAAGAATACACTCACATTTCTGTTTTCTATATGGAGAGAGAGTGGCCTATGATGATAAGTGAGTATACTGGCGAGCATTAGCCAGAAACCCTCCTTGGTGTTACTACCGTGAGGTGCTTTCTCTCCTACTCCACTCTTTTTTTGGACATTCTTGGGTGGGATTAGGTATGATGGTTTGACGATCTCCTTAAATTTGATACGCTCGGGCACTTAGAGTAGTGGTAGTGTACACACTCTAGGGGATTAAAAAGGATTTGAAACCTCTTTAGTGTCCCAGTTTTAGGATTTGGTGTATTCTGGGTCAGGCCAGTTGTTGTTTATCATGGACTGGAAGGGCCCAAGTTTTCTGTCACATGAATTTGGGTACAATAGAGATTGAAACCCATACCGTGACTTTCTCATGGTATTTTTGGGAAGAAAACATGTGAGGGTTATTTATGCAAGCTACATTGTCATGGATTCCTCTGGATCTCTAGGTTTTAGAAATGCCCAGGGATGGAAGGATTCCCTGGTTGTCGGCTGATCCAGAGCCTGAATAGTGTAGCCACTGATCAAGGCACGTGAGAGGAAATTGGGAATTCTTTGGGTGTAGCCTTGACAGAAGGGCAGGCAAAGAGGGGAGTAGTCCTCCCATTCTACTTCCCCTGGAGGCCGAAATACTGTCTGGTGCTGTTGCCCGATGCCAAGATGGACCAGCACCTCACCCCATTCATCTTCTCACTTTTTCCCTGGTAGTCTGAAGGGCTTTCAGCCCTGTTGGGTGAGACGATTGGGGTGTTTACCATGTATCAGCCAATCCGTAGGCGGTCAGAAAGAACACCAGACCATCAAAGAAAACAGTGAAAAACACAATAGAGTTTGGGGCTTGCTTGCCTTGCCACTGCATGGTAGCATCCACCCCGGGCACCAATCTTTCTGCCAACTGGGGAAGGCAGAAAGGGAGCATTAACCCCATCTTTGACAACCCATATGTCAAACGTATGCCCAAAATAATGCACATTTCCGCTCATTTGCTGTGGGGATGACTGTAAGATTTGGGATATAGGTCAACGAGGCAGAAAGACTGTTCCGACTATATTGGTAAGGGGTATGGCCCCCAGTGTCGGGAGGGTCCACCCTACACTATTAAAAAAAAAAAATCCATCTCAGGAATCCAGAGAACCTTCTGCTTCTCAAAAGGTAGTAAATAGGGGGTAAATTTCCCAAACTTCTCTGGGGAGGTGAGGGGGGTAGAAAGACCACTAAACACTAGAGATTTTTATATGTATATGTAAAATATGAAGTGTGTGCTGACTCACACAGGCATTGGGCCTTATCCCTCACCCCTAAAACACCAACACTCTTTTTGCCATGAGCAGCAAGCAAAGCAGGGATGCTACTTTTCATTTTTCAAAAACAACACCCTACTTTATTATACGCTATTGATTTCTCTTAATTATGTTAATCAGAACATATCATGCCTGGAGATTTCATATTCCATATCTAGCCAATTAATTAAAAACAAAGAATTCTGGGAGTAGTAGACTTGCTTCACTTTGATTGCAGTAATATGACCCACGTACCACATTACAGTGGTTTCTAAAGAAGGCACGAGGATAAAAATGAAATCATCTAGCCAGGCAGCGCCGCTGGTAAACGTTTCTTCATTGGTTTCATATGTAAATACCATGACAAAGTAGCAGCAAGATTACATTTAATGGTCTGAAAGGTGATAATCTTCAGATTTGTTGCTTGCCTGGTTCTACACTGTAAACGTTCATTACATGCATATTGAGGCCTGAAGCAGAACCACATGCAGTGTGCTTTGTAAAGAATATGTAATGAAAGATCTGGAGCCCCAGGCTATTTTTTCTCCATTAGCTGCTTATGAAATGTTAGCTCCTAAGTTACAAAGTGAAACCATAAGTTAATTATTAAAATGGCAATAAAACAGAATGTCAGCCACGGATCAGAACTTTCGACAGGAGACTCTAGATTAATATTAGATCATTCCTAATTGTGGGGTAAGATTTGTATGAGAAAACATTGTTGCCAGCCTTCTATAATTGTATCTCAATTGCTTCAGCCTGAATGTTCCTGTTTACCCCATCTAATCTGCAAACACTCTTTAAATTTAATATACAGTTATCTGGTTTCTGAAGCAAGTTATAATAGACACCAATTATAGTTTGCCATGTTCTATTTATTAGCCAGTTTTGTTATCACGAACTCTTTAATAAAAACATGAGTCACAACTATAATGTTCCCCATCTTTGTCGAGTTCATCCCACATTGCTACACAACACTTTACCTAATATGCACCCACATTAGTTCAGAAGGTTTGTTTACTGCTGGCAATGAAAATGAGTTCCATTCAGTTTGAATGTAAATACATTTATCTTGTGTATATAGCTTGAAAATGTGGTAGGGATGGGGCACTCCTGGACCTATGTTGGACACGCCACCACTAGGTCTCATCATCTCTGCCACAGCTTGACCAACTGACTAGATCCTTCCCTCTGGCCTGCACCAATCACATGTGCCCTCGTTCGACATGGCACTCATCACAACTCAGCACAGATATCAACTCAAACCATTATAAATTCCCTCCATATCAATAAAAGACTTAATCTGGTGAAACCCTTCAATAGAAACATATAACGTCCTGGGTCACCCACACAAGCTGATAATGATAGCCTATGCCACCCAAGCTGAAAACCTGAAAATACTGGCACAAAGCTTAATACCACAAAGATCTTACAGTGCTGAAAACATCCCATTCCACATATAAACTCAACTTTAACAAAGCAAAAGCTGTCAATCAATGCATTACTACACTCCATCCTTCTGTCCCACACTCAGTACAAAATTCAGGCACAAACTGTTACTTTACGTACAATGTTCACATGATATGGTGAACCAACATTACATTGTCTCCCCAAAATTGCCCTAATATTACATCAACAAGTACAGTGACCAAATCACTACATCGGGTGCCACTACAAGTATTTGTAAGCAGGTATTAAGAGAAATGGGTTGATATTCAAGATATATATGTACGCTATTATGTCATTGGTGTCCGTCCGCATCGTGAGTTGATATTTGGAAATCTCTGTGCGCTTTCAGAAGTTTAAAGTTGAAATATGACCTGCAGAAGGCGATTAGACTATAATTGGTTGTTCTTTGCTTTGAAATCCAATGGCTAGGATGTGGGCTTAATTAATTGATCTAGTCTGTTGATGCCATCATTAATGAAGTCTCTAATAAGTAAGACAGGCAGCACCAGCAACACTTACTGTTTACTTTGAGGGGGTTTCACTGTTTTTGTAAAGAAAAAGACAAAAGATAAAAAGACAAAAGGGTAAACAAGAAAAGTGTTTTTAAACACATAAGAATGTGTTTTTACATCTCCTGGTGCAAAACGATTATTTTTTTTTTTTTTTTAGATTTTATACATATATTCTCAGCATAGTCATAATTGTGAATTATGCCTTACACTACAACATATTTAAAAGTTGCAGTAAGTCCATTACATCGATGTAATCACGCAATCAGTATTTCACTGTAGAGGTTGTGATATCCTTTTAAAAACATGTTGTATTTTATTTATGTCTATTACTGTGTCACTTTAAATAAGTCGGAAAAACGGTGCCAACCAGATTCAGAAAGGCTGCTGGGTGCAGCCGAAACGTGTCTCTCCTGGTTGCTGGGTCGTGGGAGAACTGAATCAATAAAGAAGCTTTAACCTGCAGTCCTCCTGTGTATGCTCTCTTCCGTTGGGAATAGGGGTTGTGCTGATATATATATATTGGTTGAGTGGTCAGAGGACTCTAGGGACAGGGGGATTCTGTCTAGTAAGAAGGGCCGACACAGGGATATATAGTTCTAGCGGGTGGAGAGATTCTACGCAGACAATTGAGTTTTCTAGGGAAGGGAACAAGCACCTTCTGTTTTAAGTGCTGTTTATAAGATATACAAGATGTCTTCCAACGACGCGCTGCGAGAGCGTGATGTAGCAGCTGAAGCGCTGTTTCTAAACTTACCTGAAGTCAATAGTGAGCAGAATGGCCAAACGAGCAATATGATCAACAACGAAGTGAAACGCCTATTGAGGACATTAGAAGAAATAACTCAAAACTGAGCTCACCAAATGGTGGGAAAAAAAGTCACTTGAAAAATACAGGGTACCGAGAGGGTTGAGAGTATTGATTGCGCCTACATTTGAAAACCCGAACTCTTCCATGCTAAAAGAGTGGGCGGAAAATAACCTGCAAGCATCAATGAATATGGTTACAATTCTTATAAAATATGCAGAAATAGACATAGACACAACACTCAAAGAAATTGAAAAGGTCAATGGCCTCCTGAATAGGCTGGAACAAAAGGAAATGATATCTAAAGGCCGCGCGGACATTGAATTAGGAATAAAAAACATGAAGATGTAATAAAAGCACGTAAAATATTCAAGTTTGCGCGCGATAAGAATGACTACAAAAAAGGAAGGGTGTTTACGTTCTCTCGCAAATTCAGAGGACAAGCCTTGACCAATAAAACTCCTGAAGTCCAAACTACATCACAAGCAGGGAATGCCGTAGTGAATTTGGATTCTGATGTCAGTTAATTTACTAGCAATAGTGATTCCGATGACAGCAGGCCAGCAATATCAGCCGCCCAAGAATTGGGGGCAACCAACCTGACACCTGCCGAAGAACTCCATTTTTTACGTCAGGATCGGAGGCAGACCCTGCGCCCTCAGAATCCCCAACTTAAACAAGGTGAAGGAGGAACAAATGTAGGAGCGAGAGGAGGAGGAAACACAAACAGCAATATCAACAGAGGGGCGTAAGCAAAGAAGTGGAGACGTTAATCAAGCCCAATGACAACACCGTGATCAATCTCCTGGACACTGCATTAACAGCTGCAGAATCACAACTTCTATCCTTAGGACTCACATACTGTCCAGAGAGCAATTTTGCATACAATCAGTCAAGAATTGACGTGTACAAATTTATTCGCAAACTTAAGCTCATTAAATTTCATCAACTCAAAAACACCACGACTAGTTCTGAGGACAATACCACATCTGTAGATTGCTATAGTAATTTACAGGTAACTGAAGCACCACTCTTAGGCTTTAACGCTCTTTAGCTAATGATGAGATAGATTCCTCTTAATCAACACAACAAGATCTGTCTGAGGTGGGAATTAACATCAGTAAAGCAGCTATTAGACCTTTTCACCCCGCATCCACCTTTGTTCCATTGATGCCAAAGGACGCAATCAATGTATTTAACGAGAGAGTTGTGGAGGAGCTCAAACAACTCAATAGTATCATCAACCACAAAAGGTATCGGAGGGATCATGTGTCAGCGCAATATTTCAATCTCATGAAAAAACTGGGAGACAATCATGAAACTATCATCAATAAAGCGGACAAGGGCGGCATCATTGTCTTTTGGCCTAGACAACAATACCTAGAGGAGGCCAATAGGCATTTGGAGGATACAACCTGTTACAGGAAAGCCTCATTACAGGATCTTCGGAAAGTAAAGGACACTGTCTCAACATCTTTCACAATGGAAACAAATACGGCTATTAACCAAGAATGAATCTAAATTTTTAAAGAATGAACACCCAACACCACCAGTAATGTATTTTTTACCAAAGGCACATAAGCAAGTTTTACCCATTCCAGGGATGCCTATCATCTCGGCGACAAACAGCATCATGTAATCCATGTCAAAATATATTGACTACTTTCTGCAAGAGCATGTAAACAGGCTACCTTTTTTTATTAAAGATACTAGTGGCTTTTTAAGAAAGATCAAAGAAATACAATGGGATCAGGACTATTTTTTTATTGTTATGGACATAACATCACTCTACACAAGTATTCATCATACTGATGGGATGGTTGTTGGAAAATATTACCTTGATCAAAGATCGATCCATTTACACAAACATAATCGTATGATCCTCACAATGATTGAATTGTGCCTTAACAATAACTATTTACTTTTTAACAGGGAAGTGTACCAGCAATTAAGGGGAGTGGCTATGAGGGCATGCTTCTCCCCCAGTTACGCATGTCCCCATATGGGCTGGTGAGAGGAGCATGTCCTCAAGGTACAATATAAAAATATTTGGGATTCCCATGTAAAACACTTCTGGCGGTACATTGATGATGTATGCATAATATGGAATGGCACTAAGGAGGAAGCACAAGCTTTTGTATCTTCCATTAATGACAATAGGTTAAACCTAAAATTCACGGAAGAAATCAGTGATCAGTGTGTTGAGTTTTTAGATGTACATCTCTGTTTGAGCAGGGGTGAGATCCAGACCAAACTCCACTGCAAAAGTATGGCGGGGAATTCGATTCTCCGCGCTGGTAGCTCTCATCCTCGACACTAGATACACAGTATTCCCTATGGCGAATTTTTAAGAATACGCTGTATCTGTAGTTCAGATGAAGACCTGGCAGAGCGTCAACAGGAGGCCATAGATCAGTTCCTTGCTCGAGGATATAAACATTCAAATGTACTCAAGGCCCTCACTAAAGATAATTCATACATTAGAGAGACATGCCTATTACCGAAAGCTGGTAGAATTTCAGAGTCTACACCCCCCATTGGTCTTACTGAGGACAATATACAGGCTATAAGATTGATCACTACATTTAGCAAGCAAGAGGATAAAATAAGACGCATCATCTATTCCCATTGGCCAATTGTCTTGACTGATATTACTCTAAACCAAATTCTTCCAGCACTTCCTTCTATCATGTTTAGAAGAGCATTTTCTATGAGGGACGCCTTAGTGAAAAGCAGTCCGGAAGTTACCTTACACAAACATGGTTATTTAAAACAGGTTTTTTCAAGTGCAGTTTGTGTCCTGCTTGTAAATTCGGTGCTAACACAACTGAATACAGTTTAATACCCGTTCAAATCAAGGGTCATTACACGTGCTGCACAGACCATGCAGTGTATGTTTTAGAGTGTACATGTGGGCTCAGGTATGTGGACAGTACTAAACTTCCAGCATTCAACAGAATTTTACAGCATTTGAGGGCAGTGGTCAATTCTGACCCAAATTATCCTGTAGCCCGACAATTTAAGTTAGTACACCACAACAATTTAACCTCTTGAGTGCCCATGACGAGATGGTCTCGTCATGGGCCACGGTTGCGCTGTGCCCATGACGAGACTATCTCGTCATGAACCCCGCCCGCTAATGAAAGGGCCGGCACAGGGCGGGGAAAGGGCGGGGCACTCAAGGGGTTAAAGGATCTCAAATACTTTGTTATAGGGGCAGTCCCCATATCTAGACGTGGAGGTAATAGAGAAAAGAGTTTACGCCAATTGGAGTCACATTTTATTCTGGCACTCATTACAAAAATGCCAAATGGCTTGAATATGAGTGAGGACCTGCACAATTTTCTCTAACGTTTGTTTTGGGATCTTTGGTTTCAATATATATATTTTGTCATTATTCTTTGTTATTGGTGGCTTAAAACACTTCACTGTCATTTGCCATTTCTTCTATATGAATGATATACATGTCCTCTATTGCATTTAGGAGATGTAATGATGTTGCGCCATAAATGTACAAGGATTATTAGATCAGTTATTGTGTAAATAGGCATGATATATGTCCATCGTTTTAACTAAGTACAATTTATTGATCTTTCAATTTTGGCTGTGGCACTTGCACTTTATGACTTTCAATTCAGGCTTAAAAATATGTTTCTGGGCAGCTTCACCCTTTATTAAATTGTAACATCACGGTGACAATATTATAGCACTTTCTGCACAACACGTTTAGGGATGGTTTGCAATATTCTAGCACTCGCACTTTATAGATGATGACTGTTTACGTGATAATATACAGCAGTTACAGCCGCTCAGATGTTCTGATATGGTTTTTGATATATATTTTTTTCATCAATTTGATATGAGTTGTGTGAAGCAGCCAACATAATTCTTCAATGATGCCTTCTATTTTCAGCATGTTTATGACATCAGACTATATTCAAGCACTAGCACTTTATGATGTTATTAATTGGATTAAGTTAGTCAGCATGAATATAGATGTGTGATATTAACATGCTGTTAGGTTGGATTTAGTATAATTTGTTCACTATGATGATTTTTAAGAATTTTGTACTTAATTTCTAAGGTTGAACATATTGAGCTGCGATTAATAAAGTCTATATCAATTTTATGAGAAATGTCTCGGTCATGAAATCCATTTCACATGTAGCGATATTGATTCACAGTCTGTCTTCTATATCTATCAGCAGTGCCTGTTCGTTTTGAGCACCTGTAGGGCTTGTTCACTATTTAAATGTTTGGATGTTAGTGGCATGTCATGTGATCAAGACCGCGCCTTAGAGGTCGAAACACGTCATGGCAAGCATTACCCTGATTTAGACTGTATACCACTGAAATCATTAAAGCACTTTATTGAGGAAATTCTTTGTTTTGCGTATGGTGGTCTGTACCTGGAAGGTCCCAACAGGAAAGAGGTGTTCCAGGATTGTGATTCTCTCTCTCTCTCTATTATCACTGCTTCCAAGGTTGCCCTCCCGGTTAAGGAGCTCTCTGACACAATTCAAAGCCAACGCTTTATTCAGGTATGTGCACACGCAGCATGGTGATCGAATAACAGCTCCGCCGTGAAGAATGCCTGACGCGTTTCTGGGTGATTGACACCCCTTCCTCAGAGGCCCCGGCAGTTCCGTGTGCACGTGAAAACATCCTTTTTATCGAATGCTGAATAGCACGTCCTGTATGGACTGCTCGGCTACGTCATGGTCCCAAGCCTTCTGGGTATTGTAGTGTCACATAATTAAAACCTGGATGGTTGCACGGGAAATTTTGCTGTGAAATTTACAAGCCCCCAGATCGGCCTCGCCGTGGTGATGTGCACTCAATCCTTCAATTGTGCCCCAAAAGTCTGACCTAGTATATACCAGACCTGCATGGTCCCCCTAGATCCCGGGGTGGTGCGGCTGGGCGCCCGCCTAATATCACTGCTTCCAAGGTTGCCCTCCCGGTTAAGGAGCACTCTGACACAATTCAAAGCCAACGCTTTATTCAGGTATGCGCACACGCAGCATGGCGATCGAATGACAGCTCCGCCATGTAGAATGCCTGACGCGTTTCTGGGGGATTGATACCCCTTCCTCAAAGGCTCCGGCAGTTCCGTGAACACGTGACACATCCCTTTTATCGAATGCTGAATAGCACGTCCTGTATGGACTGCTCGGCTACGTCATGGTCCCGAGCCTTCTGGGCATTGTAGTGTCATATAATTAAAACCTGGATGGTTGCACGGGATATTTTGCTGTGAAATTTACAAGCCCCCAGATGGGCCTCGCCGTGGTGATGTGCACTCAATTCTCCAATTGTGCCCCAAAAGTCCAACCTGGTATATACCAGACCTGCATGGTCCCCCTAGATCCCGGGGTGGTGCTACTCGGCGGCTGGGCGGCCGCCTAATATCACTGCTTCCAAGGTTGCCCTCCCGGTTAAGGAGCACTCTGACACAATTCAAAGCCAACACTTTATTCAGGTATGTGCACATGCAGCATGGCGATCGAATAACAGCTCCGTCGTGTAGAATGCCTGACGCGTTTCTGGGTGATTGACACCCCTTCCTCAGAGGCTCCGGCAGTTCCGTGGGCACGTGACACATGTATCTGTGGTTGCATTATATAGATGATCTTTTTGTCGTATGGTGAGGCTATGAATCATCAGCTGAGGACTTCATAGAGAGGCTGAACCACAATGAACTCAATTTACATTTCACCTCACATATCAGTGAGAAAGAGGTAGAGTTCTTAGATTTAACCATTTATGTGGAGGATGGAATGATATAGACAAAAACTTTCAGGAAGGAAACTGCTGGCAATACTGTGCTGCATGCTCAGAGTTTCCATCCGACCAAGCTAAACAATACCATACCCTACACAGAGAATCTCCGCATGAGAAGGAACTGCAGTAATGCTGAGCAGCTCCATAAAGCTCGATAGGAACTAGCAGGGAGGTTCGAAAGGAGAGGGTATAGCAAAGCCATTCTAGAAACAGCCAGGGTGAAGGCAAACTTAAGACCCACAGAGAAACTGATCTTCACTGATGTGAAAAGAAAGAGCACACAGAGTAACACAGGGTAAACCATACGGTTCATTACTGGATTTAATGAGCAGCACCCAAAAATACGTGCCATTTTTCAAAAACATTGGCATTTATTTTGCAGTGTTATATTTCATATCGGTACCCTAACATAGGTCCAGGGAACATCGTACACTTTCCCTACATCAGCTCCCATTATTTCATATGAACGAGCCTTATAAGGACATAACTCCAAATAAGGACAGAATGCCTTATAGGGACATCACACCTTATAAGGACTGTAGCCTTTTATGGACTAAACCTTTCACCTAGATCCATGCCGAGGGTGGGTTTTTCCCAATCGATATTGCTAAGACGTCATCCTTAGCACATATGAATAATTGATGAGTACACTCTCCAGGAGGCATACTTCACCTCTCCCATCGACGCACAAGGTTTAATCCCCAACGTCATCCTCATACTGAACAATGGGTAACACGCGTACATAGACTGTATAAATACAGCACCTCTTGTTATCAGAAGGCGGGAGGGAACCGAGACTTCAAGATTGACACACTGACCAGAGACGCTGCAGCTCCGGCATGCCATCGCTCCAGCTGACAGTGGTCTGACGATCCCTTGCGGGGTGTCCAGCTCAAGTCCAGGACAAAGTCCCACACTCTCACTATTCAGGTATGGGGGTTCGATTCAATCCTAGCGGGATTCTTGGCTCTTAGGCTTAGGCTCTGTAGCACCTACTCACATGCTAGGTACCCTTCGGTACATCTAGTTAGGCATCTTAGGAGTACGCATATTATTTTTATAAATGCATTTCATATTCATGTATATGTTTGTGACGATTGCAAAATGGTAGAATACTATTCCTTTTTATTCACTGTACTGCTGGTTCTATATCTCTGCTACTGTTTACATTTGTAACAGCGCACTTATTCTACATGAGAAGAACTACGGTACAATAAATTCTTATTGCTACTGTGTTACATTTGTAACAGTGCACTTATTCTACATGAGAAGAACTACGGTACAATAAATTCTTATTGTAAAAATGCTCAACTGTTTCTTTTCTGTATCTCTCTGAGAGCAAAACAATCAAGCACGAGTGACTGGGTGAAAAGTAGTATATTGTTTCCACGAGTCTGAGGTTATTGTGTTCTGAGGTTGCCAAAAAACAATCTCTCTAATAGCAGGAGATTCTAGTGGCACTTCGAGCTAGCTAATGCACACCATAGGCTAACATATGCGGCCGGGGTGCACGGAGTCAGTCTGCCACCAGACCCACAGTATATGTTTTCCGTAAACAGCGTAGGTCCTGCATGACAGGGTACTATTAGGACTACACTACATGGCGCCCAACGTGGTCTAATGATGGCGCATTTACTCAACAGTAGAATCTGAGTAGCCCAGTCGTGCTTATTCTCAGAGACCCTACTTACAAAACCCAGAGACGTCTGGAGTAAGTGGGCAAAAACCCCGCCACAGCTGAGTAGGCGAGATATCCTATGTTTTGGCCGTTCGTTAATTAAGCTTGAAAGGACAATATTCCCCAAATTGTGCATAAAACATTTGCATAAAAACCTTTACGTAACTTCCTTAAAACAATAATTCCGTGTCTTAAACACAATGGCAGACGAGGAAGGAGTTTTAAACCAAGGACCTAATCAGACTGGTGAGGTCGATGCAGATGCAATAGAAATTGCACCCAAAGTAAGACAAACTTTAACAGTAAAACTACTCAAACATGGGTTACAACCCAGAGGAGGTGTGGTAATATTTGTGATAGAGGCACACAAAGACTTCAAAACAGAGGTATTCTACTCATGGGTTATATTCCCAGCAGCCGATGCTGTAACAAAAACTTTTCATTATTACATACATGATGACATTCCAGGGGTCTACACTCCTTTTGAGGAGATTGAAATTCCGCTTACTTCCAGGAACATATTTTCTGGTTTAATGGTGCCATACTCCACATAAAAACAACAGCAAGGCTTGGTCCTTTCGGGATTCCAGGAGCAACATGGCCGATATTAGCGACCAATGCACCACATCCAGACATTTACACAATGCCACAGGATGAACTACTTGTTCAACACAAAGAGTTGATAAAACTCTACAGAAATATGACACACTTTGTCTTGAGGACTCTAGCGGTCCAACCTACAGTAATTGCACCTACTGCAGCTCCTACACTGAGCTCAGGTACTAAAATTACTCCACAAACATTACACGCGGTAATGGGCAAAGTGCCCACAAAACGTGAACAAATTCCTTTCTGGGTAGCTCAGAAAATAACCCAGTTAGAAGCAGTATTCCCAATTACCACACCATTTGAAAAACACAGAATGATAACAATCTGTTTGCCTATGGGGATTACACCACAGTTAGAGGATTGCACCTCTTGGGGTACAGTCTTTGCTGCCATATATACCAGAACTCATGGTATTCCTTCATTAGCAGTAGTACCAGATGTATTAAGACAAATACAAAACGACTATGGAGCAGAACCTGCCCTGAACCTAGGGATGAAGTTGTTAAACAACTAGGACTAGGTATCAGCCATAATACTAGCTAACATTAAAGGGGAAGCAGCATCAGTGGCAATCCGCCAACGCCTAGGGAGTTCTCTCCATTAGAATAGGAGAATGAACTACCCAAAATAAATTACACTGCGTATTCAGAATTAGGCAGGGATAGTTTGGGGGGAAAAGCTTTAAAACCTCAACTACAGGGCAGTCCTGAGAAGGACACTTTTAAACAGGGACCTACTTCTTCTAAAAAGAAGTGAGATAATAAAAAAGAAAACTCTACAGAAAAGAGATCTCAGTCCCGAGGTAGGTCTCCTCAACAGGAGCACTCTGAAAAGAGATACAACCTCAGGAATAGGGATAATATTAGGAAACCTGACAGGTATCAGGATACTGATACACATTCCTCTCGTTCCTTTCAGGGCTCGAAGAAAGGCTCCAAAAGAGAAGGATGGTCAGAACACAGAGAGGAGCGCACACAGTCCAGAGACAAGCAGCTCGCTCAAGACTTTACTTCTAAAAAAGAAGATAAGCAAAATTCAAAACCTCAATTTAAGAAAAAGAAAGTTGCTGGTCTGAAAATCAGACATGCCCAGAATTCTTAGGACACAACTTCTGAGCGGGGAATGGGCTCTGACGATGCTAGACAGTGCGGCAGAAGTAACAGTAGCTCGCCTGAACCTGAGGGAATTTCTGGTGACAGCAGAGTTGAATGATTACATTACAGTGGAAACACCAGACACCAGGGTGAGCATCCCACATAAGTTATTTTAAATAACACTCCGGATGGAGAGGGACAAGCCCAGGAAAGTAAAAGGTCTTTTTTGGAAGAACTTATCATCTGGTTATGACATCCTGTTAGCAGAACAAGATTGGCCGTCTGTATTCATAATGGAGTGCCCTAGGGGAGAAAATATAATTTTTCCTGCATTTTCCAACCCGTTCTCCTAAAACATACATATGCACAGGAGTGGGCAGTAGCTCAAGCCCCGGCATTGTACAAAAATCACGCACAGTGGGATGAGAACTCAACCTACCATTTGATTCCATTAAAAGTTTCACCTAATGCTCAGAGTCAATACCCAATAAAGCAAGAAGCTAAAAAACAGCCCAGGGAAATCTTAGATCAACTTGAATACCAAGGGGTCATTGAAAAATGGACCTCTACAATGAACCCTCCTTTGTTTCCTGTAGCTAAACCTGACAATACATAGCATCTAGTTTTAGATCACAGACATTTAAACTCATGCACAAAGACATTTGCTGTCCAAAATGCACACAGTACCGCATTAATGAATAACATTGTGCGCAAAAAATACAAAACCACACTTGATAACACAAATGGATTTTTCTGCCAAAATATAGCGCCTGAAAGCAGGTATCTTACAGCCTTCAGTGCGTTAGGGTCTCAATGGCAATTTTGTCGACTCGCCCAAGGGTTCAAAATAGCCCCGGGTATTTTCTGCAAGAGTAACAGAGCTACTTCAAAAATTTGATGAAGAAGCGATGTCCTATGTGGATGATATTTATCTGCCAGACGATGACTTAGAGAGGCACTTGACCAGGGTAAGCACCATTATTATGGGATTTGCCACAGAGGGCTACAAATTCAGCTTTAAAAAATCGTAAATAGCCCACCTCAATGTCCTATTTTTGGGATAGGAGCTGTCAAGTGAAGACAAAAGTCTGGCAGCTAACTTTTTAGAAAAGTGTGCGCTGCTCCAGCCTCCAAAATCATTGACAAATTTACAATCAATACTAGGATTCCTAAATTTTGGCAGAACATACATTTTAGATTATGCACAAAGGGTAAAACCTTACTATGAATTAATCAAACCTGACTTTTCAGCTAGAGATTGGACCCAAGAACATATTAATATTCTTTGTTTACTCCAGGAAGACATGATTGCTTCCAAACACTTACAAACACGCCTAAACGTGCGAAACTTGGTGATCCGAATAATTGCGGGTCAAAGCAGGTACACTTATTTGACCTTCAATGAAGGAGAAACTGTACCACTCACATACAAATCACACCTGTACACAAATGCAGAAATGCGTTTCACTTCAACAGAAAAAATCCTGCCAGCCATTCAGACTGCTGTAGCAAAAGAAAGAGCACTGGCTCAGGGGAAACACATTATTGTCGTAACTCCGGTACCGGCTTTAGAAGCTATTACAAAAGCCAGCATCCTGAATGCAAAAGCGTTACATCCAAGATGGATACAATGGGCTAATTCTCTTACTGCAACGGAAGTTAAATACAGATTTGATCCAAGTTTAAAAACACCAGCAATTCCTGCAATATGAACAATAATATCCTCTACCAAATGAAATCTTGCCTCTTGACCAGTATGAATATATTATTAACACTGACGTAGCTGCTCAACCGGCAATAGGAAGTAAGCAGCAATATTTTTCGGCATGTGCTATCATTAAAGGTCGCATGCGTGATCGCAAGTTCCATCCTAGCTGCACAAAGACGCAATCTCTAGGAAACTGCACGGCTCAGTTGGCAGAATTAAAAGCACTGATACTGGCACTTGTAAATACGGATCACGAGTTCCCCACACTAATCTGTACAGTCGTACAATGAGTACTTACAGTACTGGGAACAAAACGGGTTTAAGGATGCAAAAGGTGGCACAATTAAGCATAAAATGCTATTGGAACAGGTAGCAGAGTTGAAAACCGAGCTACCGAGGACTCACGTGATCCATACAATGAGTCATCAACATGATGGCGTTCACGTTGAAGGGAATTCATTGGCTGATGAAGCCGCAAAGGGGGCTGTTCGCACGGCTTCCGTAACTGCGCTGACTCGTTCTAAAACGAGAATAGACGGAGATATAATGGTAGCTGTTATTTCCACTCAAATACTCATATAAGTTAGATGCACAAAACATTCCATATGCTCAGATTCCTGGAGTGGGGGATAGAGTAATACCAAATATGGACCGTAGGCAAGGTTTAATATGAGCTGCACACGAGGGTTTGGGCTCTGCGCACACAGGCGTTACAGCGACTATTTCTTTACTGAAACAGCGCTATTGTTGGCCAGGGTTATCTAAGCAAACTAAAGACTATGTCTTGAAATGCGACAACTGCCAGCAGATGAAAGGCTCCAGCGTTACACGCCCGGCAAAGACGCCATTAGTAAGTTCTGACAAACCTCTCGCATGTGTGTACTTGGATCACTGCGGCCCCTTACAAATGGATGGGGCTTACAGGTATATCATGGTGGCAGTGGATTCATGCTCGAGATTCCTATGGGTTTGGCCTCAGCGTTCTGTTGTAAAAGATTTGTGAGTCTTTATCGGTACATATGCAGTTAGCACGTTACACTCTGACCGCGGCCCTGCGTTTAGCTCTCGGGCTTACAAAGAGATAATGGAAGGAATAGGCGTAGCATTGCGCTTCTCATCTCCATATCATCCTAAGGGAAATTCTGTTGTGGAGAGAAAAAACGAGACTTAAAGCAATCTTTAACAGCTAGGGTATTAGGCAAGGGCGGAAGTTGGGTCACACACCTTTATGGGGTACAGCGGGCATTAAATAACCAGCCAAGAAGCTCTCTAGGGGATGTCACTCCATATGAGGACCTCTTTGGGACACAAATGTGGGTACCTGATCTTGATTGTGAAGGCGCACTGGCGGATGAAAAGCCATTTGACATCCATGATCGTTTGGCAGTTTTACAGGTTCTAAAAGAATCCAGGACAAAACAAAGCAATATCCATCTATAGCAGACTGCCACTGAAGAAGTCAAGGTAGTCACGGCAAGACCTGTTTGGATCCCAAAAATCGGGGCTTTGGTCAGAGAGAAAATTGCAGACAAAAAGGAATTTGGACCCTCTTACAGAAAACCTGTACCAATCCTTGCAGTACACGGAACAAGAACGGTGCTGCTCCCGCCTCTTGCCGGAAAAGAGGAGAAAAGATTTGTCTCAATTGACTTAATCAAACCACACTATGTGGCCGAAACTAAACAGTAGACCTAGTGGACTCCGATGTAGCAGACGTCCTGCTCTAGCTACAATCCAAGAAGTTCAAACAGAAAGACTCATCATGTTTGAAGGGCCATCTGTAAGGAATCAAGAGGAAAATAACATTTCAAGTAATCCCGATGCAATTCTAACAATTGATTGAACTGCTTCTGGCTATTTCATTAACTTTGATACGTTTTCTCTGGATCCAAGCGAGCTGGAAACTACGCCAGCCAAAACACCATTCAAGCAGAATTAAAGAACTTTCTTCTTTTTCTTCAAAAGACATACCTGGTATCACCTTGGATTGAACTTTGGGTAATTTCGGGGATAAAGTTTTTTCTTTTATGGCTAGGTTTAGTATTGACTTTTAGTATGCCTATTAATAGATATTATCTTCAACAAGATTCCACAGCCCAAAAGGTCAACATCCTCCTGAAGCCACACACATCGTCACATCGTGAACGAAGAGACTTGTCATCAGTGAACATTTCAGCAGGTCCTATACCCAATGGTATAGTATGGGACAAGGTTGATTTCATCATTTTCGGCCCAACCGAACTTTTAAAAATTAATCATGTATTTGAAATATCTTTGAGTGATATCATTACCTCCAGTACATTTTCTGATGATTGGGACACTGAAACAGTTAATAACATGTCTGATTTAGAGAAAACTGCTGCATTTGTTGGGAAGTTGTGCCTAGATTGGCTAGAAACCTCAACACTTACAGAAGTGAAACACTTATCTTTACTCTCACAAGACATGGATCTTAGGGACTTTTTACTAGGACCTAGGAAAAAACGTCAAAAACGTTTCATATATGCAGGCATTTATGCTGCCTATAATGAAATCTGGAAGATTTCCCAACAAGAAGCCGCAGAGAGAAATAGACGTATAAACTTAGAAAAAGCTTATGCTGTGGTGGATAATGGATTAACTACTTTGACCTCCAGAGTATGTTCATTGTCAACATTGTATCTTCTACTATTGACATACTGGAACAGGATTTAGCCATATTAAAACACGGCCAATCACAGTTACGTTCTATTATGTTATTGAGCTGGCTGCTACAATCTTTGTGTGCAGGCCTTGTGCCTTGACGTTTTATAAACAGTACGTCCCTGTTTTCGGAATACAATTTAACTGATACACAGATTGAAATGGCACAAAGGGGAGCTAAATATACAATGCTGCAAATTGAAAAACTGGACAGACTACCATTTACAGTAGCTGAATTACCACCAACTGAGTGGCTAATCCATGGCTAAATCACTCTCCTGGTCACTACATTTCAGTTTCACTATTGCCTTGAGCAAAGGCAGGCAGGCAGATATGAAAAATTGGGTAAAGAATACATTAAGACAGTGGTTCCCAAACTTTTGACTCCTGAGGACCCCCATTGAGTCACCACTGGAAGCCAGGGACCCCCCAAAAATTTGTATGATTTAAAATTTCAAACATTAAAACAGTTATTCCCAAAAACTAAACACACATGTGCACACTTTTTGCGACGTTACCGTGGCGATAGAGGCTTCGCTTTATTTACAAGGCAGCGTTAAGCCACATAACATGGCTTAATGCTGCCTTTTAAATAAGCCCCCCTTTCACGCAATGCTTAGCGTGAAAGGGGTGGGCAGTGGGTGTTCCAGTGGGCGTTTCACCGCAACACCCAGTGATTTTGACACTGCCCCCCCTACTTACAAGGGCAGCATAAATAGGAGGCAGCGCCAAAATTAAGTCCAGGGAAAACCAGGTCTTAACTTGGCAAAACAAGGAGAAACCCTTTATTTCTCCTCGTTTTTGCTTTTTCCATGTGGCTTGCCTTGTACAGCACACATGGAAAAATCAAAACGCCTTGGATCGTTAATGTTCAGGAAGGTGACCCTTCCTGCACATAAACAATCTTTAAAAAAAAATGCCATTTTGTAACTTCCATGTGTGCTGCATCAAGCAGCACACATAGAAGTGACAAAACGGCATTTCAAGATTGTTTATGCGCAGGAAGGGGGACCTTCCTGTACATAAAGAATCTTCCCCTGCCTGCACACACCCTTACACTATGGTGCAAGGGTGCCTGCATTGGCGCTACACTGCTAAGTGTAGCGCCAGCACTGGGGCAACGCAGGGATGCACCATATTCTTGTAAATATGGTGCAGCCCTGCGTTTTGGAAGTGGCGGAGCCTATCGTTAAGCCAAGGAGGCTAACGACACGCTCCGTCACTTCTGTTGTAAATATCCCCCTTAGTATTTTATATTCAAAGAATTTGCAAAAAACAAAACAATTTAATGGGAAGGTTGGTGCTGCAACTCCGTGACTGACTTTTAATTGGTTGGTTTTATTTTGCAGTACGAGGCTCCTGCTCCTGCCAGGGCCAGAGTGGAAAGCCAAAGCGGCCCTGGCAGATGTTTTCAAATCAGCCGCCATACGGTGCACACCAAGTGCAGTGAGTGAGCCTGACCACTACAAAGGGGGCTTTGGGGGGCTCTCCCCCCAAGAAATTCAGGAAACAATGGTGCATTCTAAAACACATTTATCATTATATATTGAATTGTATCAGCTTTTAAAGAATAGTAAATGATGACCTTACTATGCACCAGGATACAACAGTCTTTGTTGGGGTTCATCAATGATTCCCTTATCACCCTTCAACAGTGCCTATCATCTCTCCATAGCTCATCTGTCACATGTATTTCATTTGTTTTACAGTGCCTCTCATACCAGTGTAGGATGTCAGAGCACTTTACATCACACACATATAGAGACAATGAATCATACTTGTAAATCAGTGTAGAGAAAATGTTACATAAGGCAAAGGGGACTACAAGGTGCCTATGAAGCAAAGGGAAGAGGTGTGGCTCTGCGGCCAGGGCGACTGACTCCATAATCTGGGGATCATGCTTCGATCCCCGGCGCCGGTGGCAGATTAGCCCAGCACCATGTGACTCTGGGCAATAGCTTGCTTAATCTTCCTGACGGCCCCCAGCGCCTAGAGACCCTTACAGGTGATTGTTCGCGCTTTACAAATGTGGATTATTATTATTCACATGTCTTTCATACTGGTAGGCATTTTTAAAGAGTGCTTGGTCTGGAGAAAAACTTGGGATTCAGAACATCACCCAGTGGTTAGCATTGACTAACAATAAAAATGTATTTCTGCCCAGATAAACCTTTTTAGCAGCATCAGGATAATGAAAGACTGGGAAAAAACATAAGCTACTAACTTGTACCATGCAGTGTGTAAGCAGCTCTTTGATGGCAAGTTTAAGTTTCAAGTTTATTTTATTATGATAAGGAACTCTTTATGAGGTCCACATAAAACAACATATACATGCAAAACAAAAAATACATAATACATTATTCCATCACAATTACTCGAGACATCTTAATACAGGTCCAAAAAACATTTAAAAAAGTTGTACAGTTTAAAAGCAAACATTTCATTAGGAGGATTAATCAAGGCTGCCTTAAATGAAGAAGCAGATAATATGTTGAGTTGTAAGCAAATTGGTCTTAACCATCTACGCCTGTGTACTGCTTGATTTTCCCGGCTTTCTGGTGCTGCAGGGCGGTCCATATGACTTCAGTCTATTTCCATCTAAGTCTCAAGTCTGGAGTAGTGAGTAGAGCCTGTTTGTTAGACACTTCGACACAATTCCGTGCTTCTACCCATAGCCTAGGGCCTATACACATAGCCTAGGGGATAGATTCGTTAGTATTGAGGATAACTTGCCCTATGGTGAGGGTATTTCGTAGAGTTGTACTGAATCCAGGCCTGGTAGGCCTCAAACGGGAGAGACTCCATCTTTCTTTCTGCTCCGGCAGCCCGGGACCTTCCCAGAGGGAGGGGGATGTTTTAGTTATAAAGTGTTATTCGCTCGGAGAGAACTGGTTCGGGCCGGCCCTTATCGAAGGATTGTATTTTTCTTCATGCCGAAGACACTACAACAGGCCGGCCGGCTGGGAAAGTGTCCTTGGTACGGGGAGGTACAGGAATTTGGTGGGCGGCAGGTCTTGAGCTGGAAATTTCCATGAGGGAATGCACGTCCATATTAGTGAAAGTCTGAGTGAGATAAGACACTTGCTTCTAGACCGTAGGCGGCATCTGGCCGTTAGCAGAAAAGCTATTGCTTGTTTCAGGGAAGACTGATGGCAAACTCAAATCCAAAGAGAAGGGAGTAGTCAAGGAGGACAAGGTTCTAGTGACTCGGAGAGGGAGAAGGAAGCAGACCCACAACTGCCGAGGGGTAACTTCCAGGCTAAACCGAGGCATAGACGAGAAGGGAACCCAGATGTCCATCGAGCACAGCCTACACAGATATAAGGTGCAGTCGATCCCTTTTTCTTCTTTGAAGTATATAACTTAACCTTTCACTTTCCTTGCAGGTTCCATATGTATGGTATGTTCTATAACTATGCATGTGCCATTTGAATAAAGTATTTAGCTTGTTGTACGTTAGCATGTGTTGTGTACTTTTGTATAGGAGAACAGTCTATTCTTTAGTCGGAGTTACTTCAAAGTGAACAGAGACTAATCCTGGTCAGGTAAGGGGTAACTGGATGAGGGGAAAGACAAGCCCCTCGAACTAAGAGAACAGGTTGTGCTCACCTGGTAGTCTTTGTGTGATCGGATATGTGGTAATCCTAACTCCCCTGTCGTGTACTATAATTATAATAGGATAAGCTCGTGCTAAGGCTGCCGAATGGGTAGGAGATTCTGGGTCTAACAACGGCCGCGAGACTTTGAGTGTCGCTGCCGAATGGGTAGGAGGTTCTGGGTCTAACACAGGCCGCGAGACTTTGAGTGTCGCTGCCGAATGGGTAGGAGGTTCTGGGTCTAACACAGGCCGCGAGACTTTGAGTGTCGCTGCCGAATGGGTAGGAGGTTCTGGGTCTAACACAGGCCGCGAGACTTTGAGTAAGGCTGCCGAATGGGTAGGAGATTCTGGGTCTAACAACGGCCGCGAGACTTTGAGTGTCGCTGCCGAATGGGTAGGAGGTTCTGGGTCTAACAAAGGCCGCGAGACTTTGAGTGTCGCTGCCGAATGGGTAGGAGGTTCTGGGTCTAACAAAGGCCGCGAGACTTTGAGTGTCGCTGCCGAATGGGTAGGAGGTTCTGGGTCTAACACAGGCCGCGAGACTTTGAGTGTCGCTGCCGAATGGGTAGGAGATTCTGGGTCTAACAAAGGCCGCGAGACTTTGAGTGTCGCTGCCGAATGGGTAGGAGGTTCTGGGTCTAACACAGGCCGCGAGACTTTGAGTGTCGCTGCCGAATGGGTAGGAGATTCTGGGTCTAACAAAGGCCGCGAGACTTTGAGTGTCGCTGCCGAATGGGTAGGAGGCTCTGGGTCTAACAAGGGCCGCGAGACTGTGGGTGTCACTGCCGAACGGGTAGGAGATTTTGGGTCTGAGATTGCGAGGCTGTGAGGCCTCCATATATAATTATAATAGGAATTCCCTGTCCTTAGGTGGTACGCATATATGTGGTTATTTAGGTGTAAAAAGGCCCTAGGGAGGGGGTAACGTTCTGCATTTGGGTTAGAAGGGCTCTGTAGAGCAGGTTCCACCCGATCTAAAAACCCAAGCAGAACATTTGGCGTCACGAACTGTTTACGAAACCTGTGTGCGTTGTGTTTGTCTTGTGTTTGCTTTCAGCGTGTGCGTGGTTTTCTTTTTTGTATATTTGCGTGTATAGTTTTTTTTTCTCTTTCTTTCTCTCTTCCTTTCTTTTCTCTGCGTCTCTTTTTCTTTCTTTTTCGCGATGTTTTCTAGGAAATCTAAAGCTACTCTTAAATTGTCCGTTGATATTCCCGGATGGGATTCAACGCCTTATGGTGCCTTGGCCCGAGAGTGGGCTGATTCTACTGGTTTGAGTGAAAATTGGACCTCTTCTTTGGAGTCGGCGGAACCGGCTGACGTGATTACTTGTTTGCAGACGGCACCTGTCTTGAAGGGAGAGGAGGTTCCCGCTTTAGGGCGCAGAGGTTGGGTTATTCTATCTGCGTATCGGATTTTGCATGAGAAGTTGCTGAAATTGCAGATCGCTCTTAAGGATGCGGATTCGCATTTTGTTGAGGTTCAAAATTCCAATACTTTATTGCGCTGTCAAAACAAGTTGCTTTCCGACAAAATTGACACTTACCAAACGGTTGCTGAACGGGCGGCTGTGCGGATTGCTCGTTACAAATACAAACACAGGCGTGGTCGAGTTTCGTCGCGTAAGGTGCGTCTGGCCGTGGCAAAGGCTGGACTGGATTGGAATCCTGATGAATGGGATGGTAATATCTGGGACTCGGCTACGTCTTGTTCCTCGGGTGAGGACTGTGCTGTGCATGAGTTTTCTCGTTCCCGTCATGACAGTAAGTCTACTTCCCGCACCTCTGATGGTGCACCCCGTGATTGCGCTCGTCCTTCGGGCGGCATCGATGCTTCTTACACTGATTGTCCCTCTACTAGTACTACTCGGGCTCCTTCTGATGCTCGTCCTGTGGTTGCTGCGCATCCGGTTTTTCGTCGGAAGTTGCAGCAGTCTCCCAATGCTCCGCAGGGTGTTTCTTTAGACTGCTTGGAGGATTTTACCCAACAAGAAATTAGTGATATTTTGCAGCGCTTTCGGCAGCGGACTGGTGAGGCTTTGCTCACTTGGATGGTGCGCCTTTATGAACTAGGCGCTGCTGGTATTATGTTGGATACTGGCGATTGTTTGAAGTTTTGTTCTTTGAGTTTAGATTCTTCTGTACAAGATCATTTTCGTAAC
Organism: Triturus cristatus; assembly: GCF_964204655.1. Classification (NCBI taxonomy): domain Eukaryota; kingdom Metazoa; phylum Chordata; class Amphibia; order Caudata; family Salamandridae; genus Triturus; species Triturus cristatus. The sequence continues at coordinate 443,298,633 of NC_140593.1, read as the reverse complement.
TATAATGGTGGTGGTCAGATTTCTTTGCTCCAATTGGCGACTGAGGGCTGTAATTTGAAGTATCCTACTGAATCTGACTGGCCTGTCAATGACAAGCCGTGGTATACCCTGCGTGATGCTGCGCAACGTCTTAAGGAGGAGGTGATGAAAACGGCTATTTTTCTGGGCACTGCTGACAGGTTGCTTGATGGGATGTTGACTTCTTCTGTGCGGAATCGTATCATTCGCTCTTCTCCTGTTGCCTACAAGCAGGTCATGATGACTTTGTTGATTAACCAGACTGGTAATGTTCTATCTACGGTGTTGGAGTCGGTACGCCAACTCGGTGAGTTGGGTGAGTGGTTTAAACCTGAACGTCAGTCCCGGCCTGACACTCGTACTCCTGGTGAATATAAATTTACTAGACGTGACATCTTTACTGGTCTTTTGGCTGATGGTGTGCGTCGGGAAAACATTGATGGTGAGACTACTGCGCGTTTGTGGGAGATGTTTCGCAAACGGGGCTTGGATCGGAAGGAGGGTGCCCGGCGTGTTCGAACGACTGAGTGTGATCATGGTTGTTCTGATGGTAGCGGTGATGATGATCGCCGTGGGCGCTCTGATCATCGTGATGATCGGCGTCCTGTACGTGATCTGTCCCCCCGTCGAGAGCGGGACAGGGAGAGAGAGGGGGAAAGGGAAAGGGGGAGAAATGATTATGCCTACAACAGACGTAGAGATGATAGGGATCACTCCCCTGAGCTGAGAAGAAGGGAGGATAGACACAGTTTTAACGATCGAAATTTGCAGTGCAGTGCAGAGGACAGGAATCCATTTCGCAATAGAGATGGATATGAACAGGAAGCACTGATACCTGAAAAACGTGAGAGTCTTTATCCTGATTTGTCCTGGTACACAGAATGCAATAAGAATGACTAGGAAATAGGTCAAGCTCCGGTACACAGATGGGCTCACAGAGATAATAGACCCTATGTAGATATTGAAATTTATTGGAGACATCGTAATATCCAAAGGGCCCGAGCATTAGTTGATACAGGAGCGGAGGCCACTCTTATTCATGGAAAATCGAAGAAATTTACAGGGCAGCCTTTTACTATTACTGGATTAGGAGGAAAAGAAACCCCCGCAGTTCAAACTTTGCTTGAAATGAGAATAGGTAGAATTCCTAGAAAGGAATATTCTGTATTAGTGGTGCCACTCCTAGAATTCATAATTGGAATTGATATTTTGAAAGGAATGACGTTGCATCTTGATGATGGGTGTTACCAATTTGGAACGACGCATTATATCTCGTCCAGACCTATACGGGTTGGTCGTTTAAGGATGCCCCCCATACAAGTTCCCCAGGCGACAAAGGTGGTTTGTCAGAAGCAGTATCGTATTCCGGGTGGTCATGAAGAGATTAGTACCACCATTCAGGAGTTGGTTAATGCAGGTGTTATAACTCCAGTTACTTCTGCTTGGAATAATCCTGTTTGGCCGGTGCGTAAAAGTGATAATTCTTGGCGCATGACTGTTGATTATCGAGAATTGAACAAACACACGCCCTCTTTGACGGCTGCAGTACCGGATGTTATTACTCTGATTGAAAGAATCCAAACACACCCAGGTACATGGTATGCGTCCCTTGATATTGCTAATGCTTTCTTTTCTATTCCAATTGCCCCTGAGTGTCAGGAACAGTTCAGTTTTACGTGGAACGGGCGTCAGATGACGTTCAGAAGTCTTCCTCAGGGCTATGTGCATAGCCCTACGATCTGTCACCGGCTGGTGGCAGAACACTTGACTGAGGTACCAGTTCATCCCAAAATTCAGATATGTCATTATATTGATGATGTGCTGATTCAAGGCGAAACACAAGAGGATGTTCAGATACAATTAGATAAAGTCATTGAATGTCTGCGTGAGAAAGGTTGGGAGATCAATCCGGACAAATTACAGGGTCCATCCCAAGCTGTAAAATTTTTAGGTATTAATTGGCATGAGGGACACCGTGAGGTGATCCCTCAGGTAAAACAGAAGATTCTTGATTTTTCGGTTCCGAGGAATAGGAAGGAAGCCCAAAGCTTTATTGGTTTATTTGGTTTTTGGCGCCAGCATATTCCTCATCTGAGTCAAATATTGGCCCCATTGTATCGTGTTACACGTAAGAAGAATGCATTCGAATGGGGTAAACAACAGCAAGATGCATTTAGCCTAGCAAAAGAGGCGATTCAACATGCTATGGATCTTTGGCCTGTATGTGATGGTGATGTGGATTTGAATGTGTCTGTGCAAGGCCCTTATGCAAACTGGAGTCTGTGGCAGAAACAGGGTAGGTGCAAAGTACCATTAGGATTCTGGACCAAAAAGCTACCTGATGCTGGTGAGCGTTACACACCTTTTGAGAAACAGCTACTTGCTTGTTATTGGGCTTTGGTGGATACCGAGCAATTAACATTGGGACATGACATATTCTTGCGTCCTGAAATTCCTATTATGCAGTGGGTTTTGAGTTCACCAAAAACTCATCGAATTGGGCATGCTCAGGAGGCGAGTGTGATTAAATGGAAATGGTACATACAAGACAGGGCACGTGTGGGTCCGAAAGGAGTTGCGTCCTTACATGAGCAGGTGGCGCAAGTACCATCGACTGAGACTGAGAGTGAGTGTTCTGTACCTTTAGAACAGGAGTCTCCTGTCAAGTGGGGTAAACCTTTTGATGATTTGTCCGTCGAGGACAGGAACCATGTGTGGTTCACAGATGGGTCAGCAAAATTTATTGGAAATACACGGCACTGGAAGGCGGTGTCTTATAATCCGATCACACAGAGACTATTGAGCACAACTGGTGAAGGAAAAAGTAGTCAATTCGCAGAGCTATATGCTGTTTATCAAGTCCTGAAACAGGAGTTACCTGGCGTATGCCATATTTTCACTGACTCCTGGTCTACTGCAAATGGACTGGCTGTTTGGTTACCAACCTGGCATTCTCGTAGTTGGAAATTACACTCTAAAGAGTTATGGGGAAAGGAGTTATGGCAAGAAATTTGGGAAATGCTCCCACAGAGTACTGTTACCATCTTCCATGTGGATGCTCACACCCCGATAGACTCCCTTGACAAATTTTTTCATAACATTGCAGATGAGAAATCTAAAATTGCCGAGGCAGTGGTGGACAGACAAGATCCTGACATTGCGGGATTGGCGAAATGGGCACACCAGAAGGCAGGACACTTTGGAGAGAAGGCCACTAGCAGGTGGGCTGCTGACAGAGGAATTTATATTCCCCTAGATCTAATTAAAGATGTTATTCTACATTGTCCCGTCTGTCAACATATCAGGCAGCGTAAAGTACCCCAAATTGTTAGAGGCCATTTACATCGCGGGAAATTGCCCGCTCAAATCTGGCAGATTGATTACATCGGACCCCTTCCCATGAGTAGAAATTGTCAATATGTTTGCACAATTGTCGATACATATAGTGGGTTGCTGGTAGCTTTTCCATGTAAGCAAGCCACCCAATTGAACACCATAAAAACATTGGAATTAATTATGATGTATTATGGTGTGCCATTCCAAATTCAATCTGATAATGCATCCCATTTTCGTGGAAGATTGGTACAGGAATTCTGTGTGGAACATCACATTGAGTGGATCTTTCATATACCCTATTACCCGCAGGCTTCAGGCCTGGTGGAAAGATTGAATGGTCTGCTAAAGGACCAGTTGCGCAAACTAACAGATGACAAGTATAAAAATTGGCGAGACTTTTTACCTCAAGCATTATTGATCTTGAATAATCGTCCTTTTTTAAATGCTGAATCTCCACTTATGCGTTTGTTCCCCCCACAGGTTGAAACAATGCCTAATATAATAAATGAAACTGTGATGTATTGGGAAATTACTTCCGGAGCTCTAGCTCCATGCAGAGCGACCCCAGGGTCGGCAGGCTTGGACTTGCATGCTATGGATGACACCGTTTTAAAAAGCAAAAATCGGGTCATCATTGCTACCGGTGTTGGTATTCATATACCACCGGGAAATTTTGGATTGATCGCCCCTAGATCGGGGTTGGCTGTAAAAGGCATCCAGGTACTTGGAGGTGTAATTGATAGTGATTATCAGGGAGAAATCAAAATACTTCTGCTAAATAGCAGTGAGGATGACCTACTGATACACCGCACCGACCGAGTGGCTCAATTACTCATTATGCCTGTTTTCAGTGGTGGAATAATAAAAGGCACTGCCCCAACTTTGCTAACTGTACGAGGCCAGAAAGGCTTTGGCTCTACGGATAATCCTGGAGCCAAGATTTGGGTGCAATCGCCTAAGAATCCCCCTGAACAAGCAGAGGTTATTGCCACCGGTCAGGATAACACCATTTTGGTTATGAGGCCAGGGAAAGATAGCTGGGAAGCTGTCCCAGCTGATAAATGTTATTTACGAGAATGATTAATGCCCGTGTTTGGTTCTTTTTCAGATCATTCTTTGGATTGTTGCTGCGGGATGTGTCGGTACTGGACACCCTTCGGTCTACTTCGGAGAGAAAGGAGGGATCCCATTAACCCGGGATGAATTGGGAACCAGAGTGTTGCGTTCCTTCAATGCGTGGGACTCGTCATCGAACTTTTGGACACTGCTGGCGAAAAGAGTGACTGATGCCCCTCACTTCTGTTTGACACCGATGAGATCTGTACATGACATTCTGGCGACATGCCTAGTTGCTGTCCCCGCTTCGCTGGAAACCTTAACGAGCATTTTTAACGTTTCAAAAGCTCGTTCGAATATTATTCTGGGTGATTTTGCTACCCATGCATATTGTCCGTTATGTACTGAACTGCCGAATGAACAACTTCCTATTCAATCCCAAATAACTACGTATAACATCACACAGGGTGACCTGTGCTTTTTCCTCACATGTAATCCAAATGCAATCTCTGAATGTCTACGTCTCAAGTTAAGAGGTGCTGTTTCATTCACACCCCATGAGCGAACTTTGTGCCTCCAGAGGACACCGACCTCATGTGCTTCCATACAAAATAATATGACTTGTAATAGTTTGGTAGTTACTCCTAGTCACTATCGCGCAATGTTGCTACCTGCCGGATGGCTTTTCTCATGTGGTAATACTTCCTGGCCCTATGTCCCTGCAAATATTTCCGGAGGTCCGTGTGCCATTACTAGACTTAGTCTGCTTATGTTTTCCTCACACCCGAATGCCAACTCTCGTGTGCTCCGAGATGCAGTTATGTTACAAGAGGATTGTGATTCATCGTTGCATTTATATTCTAAGTCTGAATACCTTAGTCTAGCTGTCTCAATTATTGGTGTCCCTGCTTTGGCGGTTTATAATGCTAAATCCATTGGAAAAATGGCTTGCTGGATGGTTAAGTCTATTAATCATACTTCCACAGTCCTATCTGACTTACTATTAGATGCCCAGGGTGAACGTAGGGCTATCTTGCAAAACAGAGCAGCCATTGATTATCTTTTACTTAAGCATGGACATGGCTGTTCAGATTTTGAAGGCCTCTGTTGTTTTAACTTATCTGATCATACACAATCCATTCGTGCACACATAGATAAATTGCATGATCTAACTAACGAAGTTAAGAAACACATTGATCAGGGTTGGTTTGACTGGCTCTTCAACTGGTTGCCAGACCTGAAGATGCTACGTCAAGCATTAGGTGGCATTTTGATTACTATTGCTGTTTTGATTTCTATTTGTTGTCTTATTCAATGTATTCCTTCACTGCTTCAATTCTGCACATCTGGTACTAGACACAGATCGGTTAGTTTTGTTTCTTATTACTCTTCCACAGATGTTAGCTCCGTTTAGTATATGTAAATAGACTAAAGTCAAGGGTGGAATGTACTGCTTGATTTTCCCGGCTTTCTGGTGCTGCAGGGCGGTCCATATGACTTCAGTCTATTTCCATCTAAGTCTCAAGTCTGGAGTAGTGAGTAGAGCCTGTTTGTTAGACACTTCGACACAATTCCGTGCTTCTACCCATAGCCTAGGGCCTATACACATAGCCTAGGGGATAGATTCGTTAGTATTGAGGATAACTTGCCCTATGGTGAGGGTATTTCGTAGAGTTGTACTGAATCCAGGCCTGGTAGGCCTCAAACGGGAGAGACTCCATCTTTCTTTCTGCTCCGGCAGCCCGGGACCTTCCCAGAGGGAGGGGGATGTTTTAGTTATAAAGTGTTATTCGCTCGGAGAGAACTGGTTCGGGCCGGCCCTTATCGAAGGATTGTATTTTTCTTCATGCCGAAGACACTACAACAGGCCGGCCGGCTGGGAAAGTGTCCTTGGTACGGGGAGGTACAGGAATTTGGTGGGCGGCAGGTCTTGAGCTGGAAATTTCCATGAGGGAATGCACGTCCATATTAGTGAAAGTCTGAGTGAGATAAGACACTTGCTTCTAGACCGTAGGCGGCATCTGGCCGTTAGCAGAAAAGCTATTGCTTGTTTCAGGGAAGACTGATGGCAAACTCAAATCCAAAGAGAAGGGAGTAGTCAAGGAGGACAAGGTTCTAGTGACTCGGAGAGGGAGAAGGAAGCAGACCCACAACTGCCGAGGGGTAACTTCCAGGCTAAACCGAGGCATAGACGAGAAGGGAACCCAGATGTCCATCGAGCACAGCCTACACAGATATAAGGTGCAGTCGATCCCTTTTTCTTCTTTGAAGTATATAACTTAACCTTTCACTTTCCTTGCAGGTTCCATATGTATGGTATGTTCTATAACTATGCATGTGCCATTTGAATAAAGTATTTAGCTTGTTGTACGTTAGCATGTGTTGTGTACTTTTGTATAGGAGAACAGTCTATTCTTTAGTCGGAGTTACTTCAAAGTGAACAGAGACTAATCCTGGTCAGGTAAGGGGTAACTGGATGAGGGGAAAGACAAGCCCCTCGAACTAAGAGAACAGGTTGTGCTCACCTGGTAGTCTTTGTGTGATCGGATATGTGGTAATCCTAACTCCCCTGTCGTGTACTATAATTATAATAGGATAAGCTCGTGCTAAGGCTGCCGAATGGGTAGGAGATTCTGGGTCTAACAACGGCCGCGAGACTTTGAGTGTCGCTGCCGAATGGGTAGGAGGTTCTGGGTCTAACACAGGCCGCGAGACTTTGAGTGTCGCTGCCGAATGGGTAGGAGGTTCTGGGTCTAACACAGGCCGCGAGACTTTGAGTGTCGCTGCCGAATGGGTAGGAGGTTCTGGGTCTAACACAGGCCGCGAGACTTTGAGTAAGGCTGCCGAATGGGTAGGAGATTCTGGGTCTAACAACGGCCGCGAGACTTTGAGTGTCGCTGCCGAATGGGTAGGAGGTTCTGGGTCTAACAAAGGCCGCGAGACTTTGAGTGTCGCTGCCGAATGGGTAGGAGGTTCTGGGTCTAACAAAGGCCGCGAGACTTTGAGTGTCGCTGCCGAATGGGTAGGAGGTTCTGGGTCTAACACAGGCCGCGAGACTTTGAGTGTCGCTGCCGAATGGGTAGGAGATTCTGGGTCTAACAAAGGCCGCGAGACTTTGAGTGTCGCTGCCGAATGGGTAGGAGGTTCTGGGTCTAACACAGGCCGCGAGACTTTGAGTGTCGCTGCCGAATGGGTAGGAGATTCTGGGTCTAACAAAGGCCGCGAGACTTTGAGTGTCGCTGCCGAATGGGTAGGAGGCTCTGGGTCTAACAAGGGCCGCGAGACTGTGGGTGTCACTGCCGAACGGGTAGGAGATTTTGGGTCTGAGATTGCGAGGCTGTGAGGCCTCCATATATAATTATAATAGGAATTCCCTGTCCTTAGGTGGTACGCATATATGTGGTTATTTAGGTGTAAAAAGGCCCTAGGGAGGGGGTAACGTTCTGCATTTGGGTTAGAAGGGCTCTGTAGAGCAGGTTCCACCCGATCTAAAAACCCAAGCAGAACAGCCTGCAAGACATCAGTGCAGAACAAACAAACATGACATGATCTAAGTCCTGATCATACAATTGACAAAGATCACAGCATGCCGAATGACCATACCAGCTGGCATGTAGAGCTTTCAGGGGAAGCAAATTATGTCTTAATAAGAACACAAGGCGCCTGACGCCATGGGAAATGTTCCAAAACATATACGATTGAGCTTTCCGCAGGGTATAAGAATCAATAACAGGCGTACCACCTCTTTTCGCTAAACAGAAGTCTCTATCCTGACAAAACCCCAATTCCCAAGAGGCTGACTTCAGAACAGTTTTTAATGGATGAGAGGATAATAAAAATAAAGTCTCCTCATCCAATTTCAATTGCAACACGGCAAATCTGAAGTTTTTTACAATCAGGGAGAAATCATTAAAAGATCCTAGTAATTCATTTTTTATAAGATCTCTTAAGGTATTAGGTTCACCTTTAGATAGAGCTACTACCCAACGTATTATACTTGCCAGACCTTGAACCCAACTGCTACGTAAACCCAATTCCTGTCTCAGAGAAGCAGTCGAATTTGCTGTACCTACAGACATTAAACTGCGTAAAATTTTCCCTTCCACAGGGTTTAAAAAACTCCACTTTTTTACATCAATTAACTCAATTCCGTATAACAGGGAGGCCGGAACTTTCGCTCTGAAAACATCTAAAAGAATAGAAAAATGCCTTCTACCTGTGGCTTTATACAGGGAAACTAAACTCTTTCCCTGACAAATAGCCTTCCGAGAGTTATTGTCAATGTGTAGTTTGTCACTTAAATTATAAGTGACAATTTTACCTAGGAAGGTGTATGATTTCACACATTCCAGTTTTTTCCCCCCCACAACCCATGGATAATTAAGGCATTTAGACTTCTTTCTACCAGAAAAGCAAATCACTTTGCTTTTTGCCGTATTTATTGATAGGAAATGACTTTCCGCAAATTCAGAGAGTGCTTGCAACCGATTGTTCAGGCCCTTTGGGGTGAGATCCAAAATTAGGATATCGTCTGCATACATAAGGCATGCAATTGGAACACCACCCAAGGACGGGGCAATACCGGCGCAAGCGGAAAGTGTGACGGGTAAATCAACCGTATACAAGGAAAATAGCAATGGAGCCAAAAGGCAACCTTGCTTCAACCCATTGGAAGTGGGAATTAATTTAGATACACCACGTTCACCTCCAAGTAGAACTCTGCACCAGGTGTCAGAGTAAAGGGCGCGAATTAACTTGATCAGGAATGGGGGCATACCTAAGTTAAATAACTTTCTCCACAGCAAAATTCTATCTACTTTATCAAAGGCGGTGGAGAAGTCAATAAAGGCGCCATATACCTGACCACCACGGATTTTCACATATTTTTCATTAATAACTTGCAATGCAGTCAGGTTGTCTAAAGTTCCATGATTTTGTCTAAAACCTGTTTGCTCCATGGGAAGAATTTTATGTTCAGATACCCATTGATTCATTAAAGTAAGCACACATTTTGCGAAAACCTTACCAATGGCATCAAGCAGAGCGATTTGACGGTAATTTTGCGGTAGATCTCTTGCCCCTTTTTTATATAAAGGGACAATAATACTTCCTTTCCAGGAGGGGGGGACTGTTCCATTAGAAAAACAAAATTTAAACACTGGAAAGAGTATTTTACTCCAAAGTTCACTCTGGTGTTTTAATACTGAAATTGGGATTTTATCAGGGCCCATCGCACCAGAGGAACGCATATTCTTAATGGCATATTCAATTTCCTTTTCCGTTGGACAGTTAAGTATACGTGAGACATTATCAGATTCGACATTAAAAACTTGAGAATTATTATTACTGTACAACTTCTCGATATAAAGAACCCACACCTGTTCCTCAATGGCAATAGGCGTAGGACTGGCTCTAGTACCACAGCCTTTGCCAATTAAGGACCAGAATGTCTTGGCTTGGCCATTATAAGAAGCTTCCCTCAGTTGAATCCAGAGGGCATCTTCCTTAGAACGTTTTAAACGGGCCTTAAGTCTAACTCTCCTTCTTTTTAAGATAAACAACTTAGACTTAGCTTCTTGAGTAAAGAATAAAAATTGTCCCCTTACCACTTTGTTTATTTCTCTATTTAAAGCCCGTAGAGGATGAGGGACTACGAGGGATTGTTTCACACCTGGTTTCTTTTTTGCGCTAGCGGTTACAGAATCTAAAAAATTGAAAAAACTTAACAGCACTCTCCCTTCCCAGAGGGGTAAATTCTCACATAGGTCACTGTGCTAGATTTCGGTTATCACTTATGAACTGCACAGTAACAAAAGAATCTCTGTGACAAAAGCAGTAACACACTCACCTATGCACATAAAATACAGTTTTTTTAAATGCATGGTACACTTTCTTTGCAGTAGGCATATTAACCCTCTGTGCTACATTAGATAACTCAAAGTTGCCACTGGACAAAAGTCTCATCTCTCCAGCAGGTGCATTAATCACTGGCTTTATTTTGACACTTGTATTGTTGCTCGAAAACTGCTAATTCTACAAGGAACTTTGCAGTGCTTTTAAAACTGCCTCCTGAGGACTCCCTGGGAATGTGTCACGGACCCCTGGGTGTCCGCGGACTACAGTTTGGGAAACACTGCATTAAGAAATTCGGGGATTTAACATATAGATTTTGATGCCGGAGTGGGGATCGAGAAGTGTTTCTTAGTGGTACCAACTGCAAGAATGCTTTTAGCGGTTCTCACATATGCAAGATATCGTTTTGCACGGAGCCTGTGATGGTTCCGTTTCAAATCTGTCTTGCCACATGAAAGGAACACCAGCTGCCGTAATATCGCCAGTGTTCGGGTTACTTTCGAATGGGAGTTACTTGGTGCTGAACGATCAAGGTTGTTGTGGCATGCTTCCAGGCGTTGCATATCTGGTCCCCATGAACACCAGGGTTACTTGCTGTATGCAAGTATTGTACCCTCTGACAAATACAGTCAGGGAGGCACTAGTATGGACTTCACTGAGTGTTTCGTTGATACAGTTTGATGCTTTGAACAGAATGAAAGCCATGATTTTACAGAAAACCGTGCCACTGACCTCCGCTCGAGACACCTTTGAACTTCAAGTTGCAAGGACCTCGATTGAGATACAGGTGCTAATTCGAACAAACCGCCCCATACATAGCGAACTGGATGACAGACAGCCGGCTTAAACTGAACACAGAGAAGACGGAGGTCCTCATCCTCGGCCCTACAGCCACCGCCTGGGACGACTCCTGGTGGCCCCCCGCCCTAGGCAGCACTCCCCAACCCACCGACCACGCACGCAACCTCTGCTTCATCCTGGACTCATCCCTCTCCATGACCAGACAGGTCAACGCGGTGACCTCGGCATGCTTCAACACTCTCCGCATGCTCCGCAAGATCTTCCGCTGGATCCCCACCGATACCAGGAAGACCGTCACCCACGCCCTCGTCACCAGTCGCTTGGACTATGGGAACACTCTGTACGCCGGCATCACCACCAAGCTGCAGAGGAAACTTCAACGAATCCAGAACGCGGCCGCACGACTCATTCTGAACATACCCCGCCACCACCACATCTCCGGACACCTGAAGAAACTCCACTGGCTCCCAGTCAACAAGAGGATCACCTTCAGACTCCTCAGCCACGCACACAAAGCCCTGCACAACCTAGGACCAAAACTCATCAACCACCGCGTCTCCTTCTACACTCCTCCTCGCACCCTACGCTCGAGCGGACAAGTCCTGGCAGCCGTACCTCGCATTCGCAAAGCCACCGCCGGAGGCAGGTCTTTCTCTTACCTAGCAGCGAAGACCTGGAACTCTCTTCCCAGCTACCTTCGCGCCATACAAGACCACCTCCCCTTCAGAAGGCAGCTCAAGACCTGGCTCTTCGAGCACTGACCCCCCCCCCCCCCAGCGCCTTGAGACCCGTACGGGTGAGTAGCGCGCTTTATAAATGCAATTGATTGATTGATTGATTGATTGATACATTTCGTAGAAATGGTGGTACGTATCTTCAATATGTCAGATACGAATGGCATTATACATCTATTTAAGACCATAGGGTCCGGATTCCTTAGCACTTTCCAGACTAACACATCAGAGCCATCAAACACAAGGATCAAACATATCCAGTGGCAAGGCACTTTGAACAGATACACAACAGTGATGTGAACAACTTGGAATATTTTCTGCTTGATCAAGTGCCTGTCAGACAAAGAGGTGGCAACAGCGAGAGGTATTCAAGGCAGTTAGAATCTAGATACATCTTGAGATTCAGCTAGAAAATCCCAAACGGCCTAAATACCGAAGAGGATTTACTTATCCACCTGTAATACTCTTGAATTAGGTGAAGGTTGTCTATCTGCCTGTCCCAATTTATCAAGTTTTCTGTCCATGATAGGGGTATCATAAATGATTTGTTCCCTACAACAATCTAGTCCACAACTGCTGAATTTTATGTTTTTGAGTCTATACACATGGAGCATGTTTGATTTTTATTGTCTGTACTGCACTTTCTTATTAACTAGGGCCAAGTGGTCCAGTATAAGGTCTTTTAGCACAATGGTGACATAATATTACAGTTTAATTTTCTCAAAGTGTTTGAAGATGGAGCTGTGGCATTGGGCACTTGCCCTTGATTATGCCATGGTTTTCTTTACATTTGCGTGTGAGCTCGATTTCTTAATGACTCATTGATGTGACCCCTCCATGGAAGTCCTAGGCCATCTTTGATCAATCTATTATGTTTGAATATAAGGCTGTATCTAAAATTGTGTTTGTGCATATAGATCAATGTATCAATGGCACCAAAGAGCACTTGTCACTTTAAGGTTAATATTGCACTGTCACTTTAATTATGTTTTAGTCTCCGGGAACATGTATAAAAGTAAACACAAATGGCGACTACAGAGGGTTTGACAAAGACAGCTGCGGCTGTTGAAACGCATTACCTGCTGTTTGTGAGCCAATAAAACTTTTTTTTATTGGCTCACAATCCTGAGCGTGCTTGAGTCTGCATGGACATAGAGGCAGGTGTGTGGAGATATATATTTTATATATATATATATATATATATATATATATATATATATATATATATATCTCACCAAATCTCCTCTTAGCTTCAAAAGAAGTGCACCGGCACAGGTCGTGTCGTGAATAAATTCGTTTATTCCATGGAACCCCACAGCATGAGGAACGCACACTTTCCCAACGTTTCTGCTCTCACAGGAGCCTTGATCACAGGACTGTTATCTGCATTTTGAATCATCCCACGTGGTCTTTTTAAACACGCAGGTACATTTTCAAACAGAGTGCATGATGGGAATGATGAAAAACCTGACATGGAGCGAAGAGCGCTTAATAAAAAGTCCATGCGCTAAGTAGCAAAAATAGACATAGCGCTGCATAACTATCCTCCACTTACAGTTTTTCCCATGCATGCGCGAATAAGGTGTGTCCCATCAATCCATAGTGTTTAAAAGTTCCAGGTACTCCTTGAAACACGACACAGCCAGCAGTGAAAAACCTTCAACAGCTTCCCTTACTTTCCACGCATGAAAGATTTCACCTTTCGAGGGCAAGCAGGTCCGGCTCCCTTTTAAACTGTCCAACCCTAATAAGCCTCGGAAGAGCCCGACCTTCACAGGGCAGCCAGTGCATCAGGACGAGGCAGCCTGAAAATGTCTCACCAAATCTCCTCTTAGCTTCAAAAGAAGTGCACCGGCACAGGTCGTGTCGTGAATAAATTCGTTTATTCCATGGAACCCCACAGCATGAGGAACGCACACTTTCCCAACGTTTCTGCTCTCACAGGAGCCTTGATCACGGGACTGTTATCTGCATTTTGAATCATCCCACGTGGTCTTTTTAAACACGCAGGTACATTTTCAAACAGAGTGCATGATGGGAATGATGAAAAACCTGACATGGAGCGAAGAGCGCTTAATAAAAAGTCCATGCGCTAAGTAGCAAAAATAGACATAGCGCTGCATAACTATCCTCCACTTACAGTTTTTCCCATGCATGCGCGAATAAGGTGTGTCCCATCAATCCATAGTGTTTAAAAGTTCCAGGTACTCCTTGAAACACGACACAGCCAGCAGTGAAAAACCTTCAACAGCTTCCCTTACTTTCCACGCATGAAAGATTTCACCTTTCGAGGGCAAGCAGGTCCGGCTCCCTTTTAAACTGTCCAACCCTAATAAGCCTCGGAAGAGCCCGACCTTCACAGGGCAGCCAGTGCATCAGGACGAGGCAGCCTGAAAATGTCTCACCAAATCTCCTCTTAGCTTCAAAAGAAGTGCACCGGCACAGGTCGTGTCGTGAATAAATTCGTTTATTCCATGGAACCCCACAGCATGAGGAACGCACACTTTCCCAACGTTTCTGCTCTCACAGGAGCCTTGATCACGGGACTGTTATCTGCATTTTGAATCATCCCACGTGGTCTTTTTAAACACGCAGGTACATTTTCAAACAGAGTGCATGATGGGAATGATGAAAAACCTGACATGGAGCGAAGAGCGCTTATTAAGCGCTCTTCGCTCCATGTCAGGTTTTTCAGGTTTTCAGGTTTTTCATCATTCCCATCATGCACTCTGTTTGAAAATGTACCTGCGTGTTTAAAAAGACCACGTGGGATGATTCAAAATGCAGATAACAGTCCCGTGATCAAGGCTCCTGTGAGAGCAGAAACGTTGGGAAAGTGTGCGTTCCTCATGCTGTGGGGTTCCATGGAATAAACGAATTTATTCACGACACGACCTGTGCCGGTGCACTTCTTTTGAAGCTAAGAGGAGATTTGGTGAGACATTTTCAGGCTGCCTCGTCCTGATGCACTGGCTGCCCTGTGAAGGTCGGGCTCTTCCGAGGCTTATTAGGGTTGGACAGTTTAAAAGGGAGCCGGACCTGCTTGCCCTTGAAAGGTGAAATCTTTCATGCGTGGAAAGTAAGGGAAGCTGTTGAAGGTTTTTCACTGCTGGCTGTGTCGTGTTTCAAGGAGTACCTGGAACTTTTAAACACTATGGATTGATGGGACACACCTTATTCGCGCATGCATGGGAAAAACTGTAAGTGGAGGATAGTTATGCAGCGCTATGTCTATTTTTGCTACTTAGCGCATGGACTTTTTATTAAGCGCTCTTCGCTCCATGTCAGGTTTTTCATCATTCCCATCATGCACTCTGTTTGAAAATGTACCTGCGTGTTTAAAAAGACCACGTGGGATGATTCAAAATGCAGATAACAGTCCCGTGATCAAGGCTCCTGTGAGAGCAGAAACGTTGGGAAAGTGTGCGTTCCTCATGCTGTGGGGTTCCATGGAATAAACGAATTTATTCACGACACGACCTGTGCCGGTGCACTTCTTTTGAAGCTAAGAGGAGATTTGGTGAGACATTTTCAGGCTGCCTCGTCCTGATGCACTGGCTGCCCTGTGAAGGTCGGGCTCTTCCGAGGCTTATTAGGGTTGGACAGTTTAAAAGGGAGCCGGACCTGCTTGCCCTCGAAAGGTGAAATCTTTCATGCGTGGAAAGTAAGGGAAGCTGTTGAAGGTTTTTCACTGCTGGCTGTGTCGTGTTTCAAGGAGTACCTGGAACTTTTAAACACTATGGATTGATGGGACACACCTTATTCGCGCATGCATGGGAAAAACTGTAAGTGGAGGATAGTTATGCAGCGCTATGTCTATTTTTGCTACTTAGCGCATGGACTTTTTATTAAGCGCTCTTCGCTCCATGTCAGGTTTTTCATCATTCCCATCATGCACTCTGTTTGAAAATGTACCTGCGTGTTTAAAAAGACCACGTGGGATGATTCAAAATGCAGATAACAGTCCCGTGATCAAGGCTCCTGTGAGAGCAGAAACGTTGGGAAAGTGTGCGTTCCTCATGCTGTGGGGTTCCATGGAATAAACGAATTTATTCACGACACGACCTGTGCCGGTGCACTTCTTTTGAAGCTAAGAGGAGATTTGGTGAGACATTTTCAGGCTGCCTCGTCCTGATGCACTGGCTGCCCTGTGAAGGTCGGGCTCTTCCGAGGCTTATTAGGGTTGGACAGTTTAAAAGGGAGCCGGACCTGCTTGCCCTCGAAAGGTGAAATCTTTCATGCGTGGAAAGTAAGGGAAGCTGTTGAAGGTTTTTCACTGCTGGCTGTGTCGTGTTTCAAGGAGTACCTGGAACTTTTAAACACTATGGATTGATGGGACACACCTTATTCGCGCATGCATGGGAAAAACTGTAAGTGGAGGATAGTTATGCAGCGCTATGTCTATTTTTGCTACTTAGCGCATGGACTTTTTATTAAGCGCTCTTCGCTCCATGTCAGGTTTTTCATCATTCCCATCATGCACTCTGTTTGAAAATGTACCTGCGTGTTTAAAAAGACCACGTGGGATGATTCAAAATGCAGATAACAGTCCCGTGATCAAGGCTCCTGTGAGAGCAGAAACGTTGGGAAAGTGTGCGTTCCTCATGCTGTGGGGTTCCATGGAATAAACGAATTTATTCACGACACGACCTGTGCCGGTGCACTTCTTTTGAAGCTAAGAGGAGATTTGGTGAGACATTTTCAGGCTGCCTCGTCCTGATGCACTGGCTGCCCTGTGAAGGTCGGGCTCTTCCGAGGCTTATTAGGGTTGGACATATATATATATATATATATATATATATACACATACATACATATAAATGTACGCTCCAGTTTTGCACTTGCAAAATGAGTTGCACTCTGAGCCAGCGTTGACACAAGGCCTTTAATAGGTAAAACATCGTCTGCCTCATGATACAGGTAACAGCCGTCCCATCCTTCATCGCCTGACGCGTTTCGAAGGAATAAGTCCTTTTTCCTCAGAAGCTGGATGATCAGGTGAGTGCTTTCCGCCACCTCCCATAAAATGCCAAAATACGGCCCCAGATGGGCCGGTCCCAAGACACAAAGCACTATGGGAGATGTGGGTTTTGATAAACGCACCTCGTACTGTCCTTAAGCAATGCAAGCCCCCAGATGGGCCTCGTGAGGCAGTGTCCGTTATTAATCCTCGTCAGCACTCCGCAGTTGGTTCCGTATATCTTGAACCTGCGGCCCCTTCAGCATCTCGGGGTGGTGCAAACTCAACGGCTGGGCAGCCACAAACAATGTACGCTCCAGTTTTGCCCTTGCAAAATGAGTTGCACTCTGAGCCAGTGTTGACACTAGGCCTTTAATAGGTAAAACTTTGTTGATTAATGATTAAAGAAGAATCTCAATTCAGGAAACTACTCAAAACTTTTCTCTTTAAATGATGTGCCCTGTCTCAGCCACTATGTGACAGACTGATTTTTAACTCTGGGAGGCCAGTCGGACAGCCATACTCTTTACAAATCCATAGCATAACAAGAGAAGGAAAACACACAGATCGGAAAGACAGAGGAAGAAAACAATGGCAAAGCCACCACAAACAGAAAGCAGGAACCTGCAGGTGTGATCAAATGATGCAGGGAGTGTCTTTTAGTGGCTTGAAGACTACCAGGGTTGGTTTCCCGTGTGCTGACATTTAATTGCACCGTCAGCTGACTTCTGAGCAGAGCTTCGGGCGCCATCACTCTTTCTTTCACAAATTAAGCACTGTTAACAACCAGTAATCACATTCACATCTAAAACAATACCTTAGAACCATACATATCTAAGAAAGTTTTCAGTTTCTATTCTCGGTAAATTCTGGTGGGGTTTTTTCAGTGTTTTCATGTGATTTTAATACCTTAAAAAAACAGTGGTTATCAGTAGTTACACATTTTGGAGCCATTAAAAAAACTACAGAAACAGTGTTTTTCCCGGTGTTCATGGAACGTTTCGCTTTTATTGTTGCTTTCTTTCTGCAGCGCATGGTATATAGACAGTGTAAGTATAGAGTATATGAGGTCCAAATAGATTTTTGCTAATTAAACTTATTGTAGTACACCATACAATACTTCTTCAGTGAGTATTTGGTCATGTGTGCTCGCTCTTTCCTTCCCATGTAAACCTCAGTGAAAAGGCCCTCTCAATATTGGCACTTGTGATGGGCAACGCCAAAACAGCCAGTACACAATTTGTTAACTCCGGCCACTGACATAGCTTTCCAAGCCAATACTGGTCCACTAGGGCAGTGGTGCAATACAGCGCTGGGTGCCCAATGTTAGTCTATGAGGATAGGTCTTCATGAAAATAGGCTGCAGGTTTTGACTGGGAGGCCAGTTGCGTTGAACCATGCAAAGGGCTCAAGTCTTGCGATGCTAAGGGACTGGTGGTCCTCTTCTCTGCAGACCAGGGTGGGCGGGTGCAAAGGATGTTTTTGGTGTCAGGTTTATTCGTCCGGTAGCACTCGCGGTTGAGGGGGCCTGCAAACAGAGTCTGCAGGCGATGTTGGGGAGTTCATGAGGGGTGAACCCAAAGTGGACTCTGTCTCTTGAGGGCTTGGGGACCACACTGACACAGTTGACCCACTTGTACTCGAGCTGGGGTGCTCGGATTCAGTGGTGCTTGGCGGCGGAGGATTTTGGCAGTTCGGGAGTCCTCACAGTTCTTTTTGGGGTGACTGCATGATGCAGGGGAGCAGTTCCGCTGCTCCACAGGAGTTTGTGAGTCTTTATTGAAGGCAGGAAATCCTCCCAGGCTTTGTAGGCAAGACAGCTGCCGGACGAGATGTCTTTTGTACAGGTTTGATGGGGAACAGCACACAGGCCGGCAGGGTTGGTGCCGAGTCAGTTGCTCTTCCTCAGTCTTCTGCTTTTGCGGCTCTTCAGTATCCTTCTTCTTAATACGTCATCAGGATTTGCTTTTTTTGGTTCCAGGGCCTCCCCTGAATACTAAATTTAGGGGTGTTAGGGGAGCTCAGGGTAGTAGCCAACAGGATACCTACCCCTGGGGTCACTATGCCCCCTATATGAGCACTTCCTGTAAGGAGTGAGCATAGCCTTGACTCAGAGTTCCTAAGTTTGCCATCACCAAAATGTCGAACTCCAAGTCACCTCCACTTCAGATAGCCCACCTTAAGGGTGATACTAGCCTGAGGGTAGACACACCTATTTGACTAGTTAATTGTATTGACTGTCCAGGTACCAAAGGGCCCTGGACAAAGGGAATCAACTTCCTCTCCTGTGAGAGAAGCCCAGATTTGCATACCAAAGGCAGTGGGCTCTTTGAAGGTCCCCTGCCTTGGAATGCTAATCTGCAGGACATCCTGTGGGAGAGGGTGTAAGCACCTCCCCTCCGACCCGGGAAGGCTTGATTCCTGTCCTCCTAAGAGCAAAGGCTCTCATCCTTGGGGATCAGAAACTTATCTCCGGTGGCAGGCTGATGCAAATCAGTCAGTCAGCTCACCAGGAGCTGGTAGATTCTCAGAGGGCACTTGGGTATGTATCAATAAATCCAACTCTGGCATCAGAAGGGGGTTCATTAATACTAGATGTTTGATATCAAACATCCCTATTTTCAGTGAAGCCATCATTTATCTGGGGAACTCGTTTTCACCAGTATCTGGCACATGTACTCAGAAATAGCTTCCCTTTTCACATGTGCTGGCAGCATTAGAGCTGACCAACACAGGGGCCTATCTGCTCATGCAGATATGTCCTCACATGTAGTATAGTGCACCCTGCCTTCGGGCTGTAAGGCCTGCCGAGGGGTGACTTACCTATTCTGTATGCTGTGTCTGTGGGCACGTCACACAGGGATGTATGCTATGTTGTGTTTTCACTTTTGTCTGCATCAAGACATGCAGCCTGCAGTGGCAGTCTGTATGTGTTTGGGGACGGGTCCTTAAGGGTTGCACAATTCGTGCTGCAGCCCTTAATGTCCCTCTTTAGCCTGCTTGCCCTAGGTACCAGGGGTACCACTTACTAGGGACACACAGGGAGTGCTAAAGGTATTGCCAATTGGGTACAATTACATTCTTTTGGGGAAATAGATCTGGCACTGAGACCTGGTTAACAGGAACCTAGTGCACTTCCAGTCGAAATCACACCAGCCACCAGGCAAAAGTAGGGGTGACCATGTCAAAAAGGACACTTTCCTTCAGTGAAGATTATAAAATCATTAAGAGACCTGGTATTATTATGGTTGGTAGCAGAAGCAGTGGAGTAAGGAGAGTTTAAGGGGCCCCCCTGCAATGTACACGGAGGGTCCCCTACTCCAGATTTAATCGGGAGCGCTCAGGCCTGAGTACATAGCTGAGGGGGCCCCCTGCAGCTCGAGCCCCCCCCCCACACCGCGGGGATGCGGGGCCTGTGTTACGCCCCTGAGCACAAGTACTTTTTCAGGTAGAGCTGTGCATTTGCAAAATGTGATGGTACAAAAATGGACGGTCCTGCAAGTAATGCTGTAATGAATCCAATGTTTCCAGTCACAATATAGAATTTGAATACTCGTAAAAATTAGCTGTTACGTATAAGGAGAAACATATAAGTAACATCATCTTTGGGCAGTTCATTCCTCTTTCAGAGACAGACGAAGAGTTGCTACTTACCACCATCTCTGCATAAGTCATTAGAGAAATAGTATTATCTTTGCATAGGGGTAAAGCTGCTGGACAGGGTGGTTTCGGTACAGGCATTTAAAAAGCTTTCTGACATAATTAATTCCACGCTTGAAGTCTTTGTTCTACCATATTTGGGAGGTGGGAATTCACTGAACTCTTTTAATCAAGTAATATATGCCCCAAGTCTATTAAGGATTGGAATCAATGTGGCTAATATTACATTATTAAATGTCACAAAGAAGCAATTGAGGAGATCAGATGACACCCAAAACTTCCAGGTATTCACGAAACATTAGGAGGAACCATTGCAGGAATGAAAGGAAATGGACATGTTGGAGGACTGGCCAATGGTGGCTGTGACACAAAGGGATTAAACGAGACTTCTGTGTCAGACAAGCCACTGGACAGATAGAACAGGGCTCAGATGCAGGGGAATGTAAGAAGATTGAAGAGTAATGTCCAATTGTCTCACAACTGCTTAATTGTAAGGATCCTCAGCCACAGTTCAAAAACCGTTTTCTCTTTCCTTCAACTTGACACTTTCCTGTTTCCTCCCCTACTGAAGTTACTGTTATGTGATGCACCTTGTACTCTTGTGAACCCCAGTTCATTGAATCCTCTTTGCTGCTGACCGAACTTGCTGGGGTTCCCTGCTCTTGCATTTCAAAATAATCCAAACACCTGTTGGCCATCTCCTCCAGCCCCCATGGTCTCTGTGTTACGGGCTGGGTTCCCAGGCCTCCTCTGCTAATTCCTCTTGTGAGACCTGGTAAGTCCCGGACTGGAGTATTCCATACGAGGAGTCGCAATCAGTTGTTCTAACTAATACCCATTTTATAGCACCTTTGGGAAGTGTGTGAGCTTACCGCCTTCTATTCTGACAAGAAGTCTTCTATCTTTCCCGCTTTCTCCCTTTCTGCCATTTTTCCCAATCGAGAACACTGGCTTTTGAATCCACTCTAAGTTCACGGCCATTTGCTTCTCTTGCTGTGGCATTAGTATCAGAATCCTAAACCGTGTTCCCTTCAAGACCAGATCTTCCCATTAAATAGCATTTATATAATATGCATGAGAAGTGCTTGCTAAACAACTCCCCAAATTGAATAATCAACAAGTACATTCAAGTAACTTGGGTACATCCCAGGTCAGCAGTTAGCATCAAATATGTCATTTTTGTCCCAATTCATTTTATTTTATTTTTCAATATACAATATGCATTGTATCCTATTTGCACAACTTTTTTTTTTTTGTTTAAACATAGAATTTTGTTTATCTGAAATCCAAAACAATACAAAGCAGGAATAAAACAGCAAAAACTACTGAAATATAATGCACATGGATAATAATAAAAATCAAGAAAATATTGCATGGGGGGGAGAAGGATAGAGAGAGAGGAAACAGAGGAAGAGAAAAACAACTAGTATGACCCTAATATTATCATAATATTCAAGAATAAATAGTACAAATTATCAATATCTGCACGTAGAAAGTACAATATTATTAAGCATATAAATAGTAAAAAGCATAACAGGAAAATTATCGAAAATATAATCTAAAATAGATAAAGACAACAATGCATCATGGAGGCTTCCGAACTTCATCAGCAGTTTCGACAAGTGGAGTCGTGGGTGAGACAATAGAAGTCAAGTCAAGTAGGAGGATAGAGGGAGCCATAAACGGTCTCTTTTGATGGAAACAGAAACAGGAGTGACAAAATTGGTATCAAGTCTATGATGAAAGCAAACTGCGTTCCACCAAGTTCTGAAAGTGATTTTATCAGCTTGTTTCCAATTGGAGGTAATTAAGTGAAAAGCTATTGCTAATAATAAATCAACCAACTTAAAGTGGGAAGGTGATTGAGGCCAATGAGGTGATAGAGAACCTAGAAAAACATTAGAAGGGGAAAAAAGGACTTTTGTTTTTAAAATGTTGTTGATTTGGGACCAAACTTACTGCCAAAAGCATTTTACAGGAGTACAGTTAAAAAGCATATGAAACAAGTCAGCATTTGTGCAAGGGCAGGACCAACAGGCAGGAGTAAAATCCGCATTGAAGGAGGATAATTTTGCGGGAGTGTATAAAATACGCTGATACACAAAAAAGAGGGATTGAGAAGTGTTAGCAGCTCTGGACGTTTTATGAATTTTGAGCCATATTTTATCCCAAAAAGGGATTGGCCAACAAACCAACAACTCCTTCTCCCAAGCCAATTCAACCTTTGATTTGTTTCTGTCCGAGATAGAAGACAAACCTTTATAGAGAGATGAGGCAGATGAAGAACCAGATATTTAGGGGTAAAGTAAGGAGCATTTGGAGGACGGAATGGAATTCATTGGTAAGGAAAGAAGGTATTGACAAAGCGCAGGATATAAATGTTCATATTGAACTTTACAAGAAGAAGGTAAGGTAAATTGTGTTTGAAGTTCTGAAAAGGATAAAGGAGTATTATTGAATACTAATTGTGAGATCCAAAGCAAACCTTTGTTTCTCCATACTCTCCAGTAAAGGGAACGATTATTAATATGTAATAAATTATTATGCCAAATGGGCTGTTGACACAATGAAGAAAAGGAAGGAACGGAGGAGGGTAGCAAGGGATCAAGAATTTTACAAGTGTGAGAGATGATTGGGGTTCGTAGTAAAGAAATATTTTTAGTGAAAGGCAAGAGATTCATTAAAGATAAAGGGTGATAAAAAGTGTCTTTCTATATTCAACCATATGGGCGGGTGAATATTCTGATCCGGAGATAACCAACGAGAGGAATGTTTTAATGAGAACGCATGATGATACTGTTTGAAATCAGGAAACTGGAGACCGCCAGAAGATTTGTCTTTCTTTAAAAAGGATAAGGCTATTCGGGGTATTTTATTTTTCCAAAGAAATTTCGTTAATAAAGTATACATTTTTTTTAAATAAAATCCAGGAATACGTACAGGAATCATAGAAATAATATACAGAATTATGGGAGAAAGCATAATTTTAATAGAATCAAGACGACCCCACCAAGATAGGAAAAGTGGATGCCAGCGATCGATGGAATCAGATAAGGTTTTGATTACATGGTCAAAATTAAGTTTAAGTGTTTCTGGAATATTTGAAGAGAACCACAAACCTAAATATTTTATCTTAGAAGTTTGCCAAGAGAAACCGGTAGAAATGAAATCCTGTTTAAGGCATAGCAAGTTCAGGGGAAGTATTTCGTATTTATCGGAATTAAGACGATAGACAGATACTTGGGAAAAGAAATCAACTTGTTCCAGAAAGGCCGGAACGGAAGAAGAAGGATTATAGTAATATAAGAGAATGTCGTCTGCATAAACAGATAATTTAACCTGGGAGGTACTAAGCTGAAAACCGGTAATTTGAGGATCCTGCCTAATCCTAGTTAAAAAAGGTTCTAAAGCAATTATAAATAAAAGAGGAGAGAGAGGACATCCTTGACGTACTCCCCTCCGAAGGGGGAAATAATCTGAGACACTACCGTTAACAAAAATAGAAGCCTTAGGACCTGAATAAAATAATGAAATAAAGGAAATTAATTTAGGAGGGAACCCTATCTACTGAAGTGCGTGGAACATAAAATCCCAACCAATCCTGTCGAAAGCTTTCTCAGCGTCCAACGCAATGGCGGCTAAGGGATAAGGGAGAGAGGAGGCTTTACTAAGAATATTAAAGAAGACTCTGGAATTATCAGGGGATAGACGACCTTTTACAAAACCTGATTGTTCCGATCCGATTAAATGAGGTAAGATGGGGTCAATACGAAGAGCAAGAATTTTCGCAAAACATTTATAATCAAGATTAACTAAGGAGATGGGACGATCATTTTTACAAAAAGAGGGGTCTTTATTGTCTTTTGGGATTAAACAAATCATGGCCTCCTGAAAGGTGCCAGAAGAAGTGCCATTTGTAATAAAAGAGTTGAAAAGTAATAGAAGGCGAGGAAGAAGTATATTAGCAAAGTGGGCATAAAATTCAATAGTGAAGCCATTTGGACCCAGGGCCTTCTGTCAGGACCTCTAACCAAGTTACAATTACTGCACAGGAGCAGAAGGCGATAGGTCCCAATGCCCTTCTCGGAACTTCACCTGTTAGGTTCTCAGATCCGTCGCAGGTAAGTTCCTAGGGGGGAAAGGGGAATTGGACAGAGAAGAGACTGCTCCAAGATCTGCCTGTAAACTTCTTCTTCTTCTTCTTCTTCTTCTTACAGATCTAACAATAGTTACATTACTGTTAGGACTTACT
The DNA here is from genome assembly GCF_964204655.1 of Triturus cristatus. Lineage (NCBI taxonomy): Eukaryota > Metazoa > Chordata > Amphibia > Caudata > Salamandridae > Triturus > Triturus cristatus. Next base: position 443,273,963 of record NC_140593.1, on the reverse strand, counting down.
TTTAACAGGCCAACAGTTCTTTTCTTCTAGAATTTACTTAAATTACTTATCTTACCAGAATGCCTTGTGAGCTCGCTACTCTTCTACTTCTCAATTCTATTTAGCCTGAATGAGAAGTCTTCACTCTACACTTCTTCCTTCATTTTCTGGGTGGTACTGTTCTGGTCCGTTCTTACCCCTTTACATGAGAAAGAGAACACAATAAGCATTGCATGTCTAGTTATTCAATTATGCGTGTGTGCGAGTGTTTCCTTTATTCCTGTTACGTACTGGGTAGAAGCGTGAGTGAGGAATTAACTGGGGTTCTGGTTGTGCATATGTGGGTCTGGAAACCTTCTTCTGTGGTGATGAGGAGACTGGTCGTTTCGTTGGTACAGTTGAAGAAGCTTATGAACTTCACAGTCACCCTATTATTTACTGGAACCTATTAGCTGCTGTAGGGGAGTTCGATAGAATTATGTTACCTTCTTCTTATTGTGAGCTATTTATGATTCTTTAAGCCCTGGTACTTGAGGAGATTTATCATTTATTCTTACGCGTGCTACCCTAGTCTCTGTTAATAGGATGGCACTCTTCTAACTTGACACAAAGGGACTTAAGCTCCCTGGGACATACTTAGACTTGCTCCTGAGGAAGCTCAATCGACCTTTGCAGCAACAGAGGAGTTGAAGAGTTATTCTTGGACTCTACAACCCTTCCCTCAGGAAGAAATGCCTTTGGCCTCTGTAGGGAAACGCTGCGCTTGAATTAATGCGCCCGCGTATGCCCTAAACTCCGGAGTTACGAGGTTCACTTGAATGCCACGATAATTATCTTTAACAATGCGGCGCTTGAAATGATGTGCCCGCGTTGGTAGTTGTCTTCGGAATTAACGTAGTCTGGAGGGAAGTGTCACTCGTATTTTGCTGGCGCGGCGCTTGAGTGAATGCGCCCGCGTCAGTAAACACAGCGAATCACTTTTGGATTAAATGCGCATTTCCTTCAACTCTAGTTGAATTTTATTATATAATTCCTGTCACAAGTTATTCATAACAGTTCTTTTTGTGAAGAGGAAGGACTACATTTAAAACTCTGACTGAACTTTCCACTCGCCATGAATTTTTATACTAAAAAGTCTTTTAATTCACCAACCTGAATCTGCAGGGGGACTTTGAGGATACCGGCGAAACTAACCCCGCAATTTCCGCAAGCTACCCTAACTGTCTCACACGACGCAGGAAATTCCGATGCTCTTCTCTCAGTTCAGTTGGTGAAGTGCACAGTAGAATGTTGGTGAACTCTTCAACAGGTGTCAGAAGCCTGAAAGACTAGACCACTGACCTCCGAGTGCTGCAGCAGCATGGGCATGTTGGCAGCCATCTTGGAGTTCCATCTACGCCAACAACCACTCCAGCTTAGAGGATAAAAAGGCTTTTGATCATCTCGTGAAGGAGAGATAGATGCCAAAGATGCGTTAACGGGAGGAAACCTCTTGTGGGTCCTGACAGTACCCCCTCCCAACGGGGTTTCCTCCAGACGCGGTTTAGTAGGAAATTTTGCGTGGAAAGCTTTGATTAAAAGAGGGGCATGGACATCAGTACTCTTTTCCCAAGAACGTTCATCTGGGCCATAACCCTGCCAGTCAACGAGATAGAACAATTCATTACGTAGGAGTTTAGAATCTAAAATTCTTTTAACTACATACTCTGCCTCACCATTAACAATCAGAGGATCAGGAGGGGAGATTCTGCGCAACCCTGGATGAATTGGTTTGAGGAGAGAAACATGAAAGACTGGATGAATTTTTGTAGTGTTAGGAAGAGATAGTTGGTAAGTGACTGGATTTATGATTTTCGCGATTGGATAAGGACCCATAAATCGAGGCTGAAATTTACGGGGACCTTTAAGGCGAAGATTTCTAGTACTCAACCAAACTAAGTCTCCTACAATAAACTCAGGTTCTTTTTTGCGTTTTCGGTCAGCAAAATGTTTGTAACGATCTTTTGCGATCGCCAAATTCTGGGTAACAGAGTGATGGATCTTAGTTAATTGACGTGCGATATCTTTGGCAGCAGGGACATTGACCTCCTCAAAATTAGCATGTGAATTAGGATGCCTACCCGAGTTGATAAAGAAGGGAGAGTGACCGGTAGATACACTTATGGCATTGTTGTGAGCATACTCAGCAGTCCACAAATGGTCAGGCCAGTCACCTTCCTCGTCTAACAAATAAAGTCTGAGATGTTGTTCTAAGTCTTGGTTAATGCGTTCAGTTTGGCCATCGGTTTGTGGATGAAAGCTGGTAGAAAACCGATGATCAATATGCAGACCCTTGATGTAAGCCTGCCAGAATCGAGATAGAAACTGGGAACCCCTATCTGAAATAAGGATCTTAGGAATGCCATGAAGGCGGATAACATGTTGGTTGAAAAGCTGAGACAATTGTTTAGCATTAGGAATACCTTTGAAGGGTATGTAGTGGGCCATTTTACTGAAAGTGTCAACCACTACAAGAATGGTATCGTACCCATGGGAAGAAGGTAGGTCAACAATTAGATCTAAAGAGACCGTGTGCCAGGGGTATGGAGGAGTCGGCAGAGGCTGCAAAAGACCTTTCGGTGCCTGCCTGTCAGATTTTCCCCGAGCACAATTGTCACAAGTCAGCACATACTGGCGAATATCACGACTCATATGAGGCCACCAGAAACATCGTTTGAGTAATTCTTCAGTTTTGAGGATACCCTTGTGTCCAGCCAACGGGTTATCGTGACATTCCTGCATAGCCTTAACTTGAAGCTCTTTGGAGGGTAAGTACAAAGTGGTGCCAACGTAAGGAAGGCCATTGCGGATGAGGCGTTGTGGATCTTCTGCAGCCCAGGTTTCCAATTCAAGGTCAGTGACAGATTGTCGAACATGTTGTTCAAAGGGTGCCAAGGAAATGGTGCCAATGAATTTTCCATCCGGAATAATTTGACGGTTTTCCACCACCACAGTTTGATTGTCGGTGTCAAGACGAGAAAGGGCGTCGGCCTTCCCATTCTTTGTTCCAGGGCGAAAGGTGATGACAAAATCAAAATCCGCAAAGTAGAGGGACCAGCGGAGTTGACGTGGTGTGAGTGTGCGAGCAGACTTGAGGAATTTTAAGTTGCGATGGTCCGTAAACACCGTCACAGTGTGTTTTGCCCCCATCAAATAATGCCGCCAGTCCTGGAACGCATCTTTGATTGCAAGGAGTTCTTTCTCCGTGATGGTATAGTTACATTCGGCAGGATTAAGTTTACGAGATCAATAAGCCACTGGATGTAGTTGTCCTGTGTCCTTGTGGCGTTGAGAGAGTATTCCTCCAATGGCAAGGTCAGAGGCATCTGTTTCAAGATAGAAAGGTTCAGAGGGATCAGAATGGAGCAACACAGGTGCTGTGGTAAACGTAGTCTTCAATAACTGAAACGCCGTTTCTGCTTCTGTAGACCAGTGGAATGGGACTCCTTTCTTTAGAAGACGCGTCAGTGGAAGAATCTTCTGAGAGAATCCATGAATGAAGCGTCTGTAAAAATTAGAGAAACCAATGAAGCTTTGGACATCCTTAATGCAGGTAGGGGATTTCCAAGCCATTATTGCCTCTACTTTGTGCTCATCCATTCGAACTCCCTCCGGCGATAATACAAAGCCCAGAAATTCCACTGTATCAGTGTTGAAAAGACATTTTTCCAGCTTGACATATAAAGAGTTCTCTCGTAATCGGTGCAAAACAGCCCTGACCTGGTGTTGATGTTCTGCAACTGTGTTGGAATAGATTAAGATGTCATCTATATAAACGATAACACAGGAGTCGATAAAGTCGCTTAAGACATCGTTGATAAAATACTGGAAGGCCGCCGGCGCATTGCAGAGACCATACGGCATCACCAGGTACTCATAAAGGCCAAATTTAGTCCTGAACGCGGTCTTCCACTCGTCACCTTCCCGTACTCGAATCAGATGGTATGCTCCGCGTGGATCAAGACGAGTGTAGATCTTGGCTTCCTTCAATTGGTCAATTAATACCGAAATAAGAGGCAATGGATAACGATTCTTGACAGTTATCTTATTGATTGCTCTGAAGTCGATACAAGTCCTAAGATCACCATCTTTTTTCGGCACGAAAAAAAGGGGAGAAGAGACGGGGGACTGTGACGGTCGGATGAATCCATTTTCCAAATGTTTTGCTAAATAGTCCTTCAAATGGACATTCTCCTTTTCGGTTAAGGCATAAACTCTGCTGCAAGGTAGGTTTGCCCCAGGTTCTAAATCAATCTTACAGTCATAGGACCGATGGGGGGGTAAGGTTTCAGCTTTGACTTCATCAAAAACATCCGCAAAGTCCTGGTATTCTTCCGGTATCACTGTAGTTTGAATCATACTCACCGAAACTCCTCTATCACACAGTTGAGCGACTGCACAGGGTATGGAAGAATGCGTGGAACCGTCGAAACAATGGTTTGTGCAATAGTCAGAATTTAATTTAATTGTTCGGGCTCCCCAATCAATTAAAGGATTATGTTCTGTGAGCCATGGAAGCCCTAAAATCAATTGGAATTGAGGAGCATCAATTAAATTAAAATGCAAAGTCTCTTGATGTCCTTCAACAGTGGTCATGTGTACTAATTCTGTATGACTAGTTATAGGCCCAGAAGTTAGATCTGTCCCATCCACTGCTCTGACTCTCTCACTTTTCACCTTCTTGATGGCTTGTAGACCAATCTGGTTAGCAAACTTGAGGTCACAGAAATTACCAGTTGCCCCCGAATCCACCATCACCGTTATGCCTGTCAAAATGTGATTCCTAAACTTCAGAGTCACTGTCATAACCAAATGGGGGGAAGAAACTTGTAGCGTATTTGCCAACTGATGATTTGTTGGAGTCCTTTTTTCATTCGCATCCACAGGTCCAACTCCACTAACCTGTGGTGCCTCTAGTTTCCCTTCTCTTTAGCTGGTAACTTAGGTCTCTTTAAACAGTTCTTAACAAAATGCCCACTTCCTCCACAATAGAGACACAATTTGTTCAGCCTTCTCTTCTCTTTTTCCTCTTTGGAAAGTGGACCTCTAACCACCCCAATTTGCATAGGTTCGATGCCAGAAGAATTTTCAACTGCTCGGGTGGATTCAGTCTTGACGCGATCAAAACGAGGAACACTAGGTCGAAACTCTCTCTTCCGTTCTCCTTTTCGTTCACTCTGCCGGTAATCAATTTCTAAGGTTAAATCCACTAAGGACGAGAGGTCTGAGGGACGATTTGGAATCTGAGAAAGTGCATCCTTTAAATCCTCTCGCAAGCCTCTGTAGAACACCGCGGCTCGTTTATCTTCTGGCCAATTCGTCTCAACCACCAGTTTATTAAATTGGGCTAGATATGCCACAAGTTCTCTGTTTCATTGTTTTAATTCCAACAATTCGTTATCGGAAGCCTGAGACGCTGTTCTCCTGTCAAAAATTCGAAGGAACTCCTTCTTGAAATCATCGAGGCTATATAAGATTGGATCATCCTTGGTTACCAATGGCATGGACCAGGAGGCGGCATCACCACTAAGATATGACAGGATGAATGCCACCCAAGATTGTGCATCAGGGAAAATCGTTGGGCGGCACATAAAATGTAGAGAGCATTGTGTTAAAAAAATTTGTGCTTTTTGTGGGTCTCCATTGAATCGCTCAGGAGGGGCTAATGAAATCACTGGGGAAAGTGAATGAATAACTTGTGTTGGGGTAAAAGATGAAGAACTAGAGGGTTGGCTCTGAGTCCCGAAAGACTGGGTTTGTAGGTTGGGGCCCAAAATGGATGTTCCAGTTTTAAATGTAATTAAATCTTGCCTCAAAATTTTATTTTCCTCCCTGACTGCCTCCAAATCGCTCTGAATACTACTCAGTACCTCGCTTAAATTTTTTAAATCGAAACCTTCAGCCATTCTGCTCAGGTGCTTGTACCAACGTGGGCACTTCACTCTGTCAGGACCTCTAACCAAGTTACAATTACTGCACAGGAGCAGAAGGCGATAGGTCCCAATGCCCTTCTCGGAACTTCACCTGTTAGGTTCTCAGATCCGTCGCAGGTAAGTTCCTAGGGGGGAAAGGGGAATTGGACAGAGAAGAGACTGCTCCAAGATCTGCCTGTAAACTTCTTCTTCTTCTTCTTCTTCTTCTTCTTCTTCTTCTTCTTACAGGTCTAACAATAGTTACATTACTGTTAGGACTTACTTTTAACAGGCCAACAGTTCTTTTCTTCTAGAATTTACTTAAATTACTTATCTTACCAGAATGCCTTGTGAGCTCGCTACTCTTCTACTTCTCAATTCTATTTAGCCTGAATGAGAAGTCTTCACTCTACACTTCTTCCTTCATTTTCTGGGTGGTACTGTTCTGGTCCGTTCTTACCCCTTTACATGAGAAAGAGAACACAATAAGCATTGCATGTCTAGTTATTCAATTATGCGTGTGTGCCCTTTATTCCTGTTACGTACTGGGTAGAAGCGTGAGTGAGGAATTAACTGGGGTTCTGGTTGTGCATATGTGGGTCTGGAAACCTTCTTCTGTGGTGATGAGGAGACTGGTCGTTTCGTTGGTACAGTTGAAGAAGCTTATGAACTTCACAGTCACCCTATTATTTACTGGAACCTATTAGCTGCTGTAGGGGAGTTCGATAGAATTATGTTACCTTCTTCTTATTGTGAGCTATTTATGATTCTTTAAGCCCTGGTACTTGAGGAGATTTATCATTTATTCTTACGCGTGCTACCCTAGTCTCTATTAATAGGATGGCACTCTTCTAACTTGACACGAAGGGACTTAAGCTCCCTGGGACATACTTAGACTTGCTCCTGAGGAAGCTCAATCGACCTTTGCAGCAACGGAGGAGTTGAAGAGTTATTCTTGGACTCTACAACCCTTCCCTCAGGAAGAAATGCCTTTGGCCTCTGTAGGGAAACGCTGCGCTTGAATTAATGCGCCCGCGTATGCCCTAAACTCCGGAGTTACGAGGTTCACTTGAATGCCACGATAATTATCTTTAACAATGCGGCGCTTGAAATGATGCGCCCGCGTTGGTAGTTGTCTTCGGAATTAACGTAGTCTGGAGGGAAGTGTCACTCGTATTTTGCTGGCGCGGCGCTTGAGTGAATGCGCCCGCGTCAGTAAACACAGCGAATCACTTTTGGATTAAATGCGCATTTCCTTCAACTCTAGTTGAATTTTATTATATAATTCCTGTCACAAGTTATTCATAACAGTTCTTTTTGTGAAGAGGAAGGACTACATTTAAAACTCTGACTGAACTTTCCACTCGCCATGAATTTTTATACTAAAAAGTCTTTTAATTCACCAACCTGAATCTGCAGGGGGACTTTGAGGATACCGGCGAAACTAACCCCGCAATTTCCGCAAGCTACCCTAACTGTCTCACACGACGCAGGAAATTCCGATGCTCTTCTCTCAGTTCAGTTGGTGAAGTGCACAGTAGAATGTTGGTGAACTCTTCAACAGGTGTCAGAAGCCTGAAAGACTAGACCGCTGACCTCCGAGTGCTGCAGCAGCATGGGCATGTTGGCAGCCATCTTGGAGTTCCATCTACGCCAACAACCACTCCAGCTTAGAGGATAAAAAGGCTTTTGATCATCTCGTGAAGGAGAGATAGATGCCAAAGATGCGTTAACGGGAGGAAACCTCTTGTGGGTCCTGACACCTTCCCCCGCTTTAGTACTGAAATTGCATGCGTGATTTCTGACAGAGTGATATCCCCCTCTAAGGAGGAAAAGTCAATATCGTGAGGTAAAGGGGGAGAAAGATTTTGAAAATAAGTGGAGAGATTAGCTGGAGTCGGTTGTTGTTCAGGAGAGTATATAGTTTGATAAAAAGAAACAAACTCCTTTAAAATATCGGAATCTTTAAATAAAGAAATGCCAGCGTTATTCTGTATGGATCCGTCGTATTTTCAAATAATTTGCCAATAATTTCCCCATCTTATTTTGACCCCTATAATAACGAGCACTACTCTTTAAAAGATAAGTAGATGCGGCTTCAGTAGAGGTTTTATTAAATTTGAATTTTGCGTCGATAAGATTTTTTAAGGAAGAATCTGAATTCGAATGGTAATAAATGTATTCAAGTTTTTTAATTTCTGCTAGCATTTGAGAAGTTCTGGCCTGAAAGGATTTCCTCTTGTGAGAAACAAAATTTATAACAAAACCTCTGGCAGCCGCTTTAAAGGAATCCCAAACCATGACACGAGAAGAAGTAGGAACAGAATTGAGAGAGAAGAATTTAGAAGCAAAAGCATTGAATTGACTTGTAAAGTTGGGGTCAGATAGTAAAATATTATTAAAACGCCATCTGCGAGTATGTGGAATAGGGGGTAGCAAATCAAAATCAACGAAAACAGGGGCATGGTCAGAAATTAAAATGGAACCAATTTCGGAGTGGGAAACTTGTTGGGATAGGGACTTGCTAAGGAAAAGGTAATCTATACAAGATTGCGAGTGATGAGGGGGGGAATAAAAGCTGTATTCTTGAATGTCAGGATTACAAAGTCTCCAAATATCAACCAAGGCTTTGCGTCGTATAGTGGAAGTAAATTGAGAGTGCATTTTGGTGTTGGAAAATATAACAGAAGAATGTCTGTCCAATATGGGGTCAAAAACTTGGTTGCAATCACCCCCAAAAATAATATAATCATCGTCCAGCAAAAGTAATTTTTCGGAAATATGAGGCCAAAAATTATTGTCAAAAATAACTGGTGCATAGGTGTTGAAAAGAACTAACGGTATTTGATTAATGAGCAACTTAACTATTATCCAACGACCTTCCAGATCGCATTCTTGATGGGTAACTGATAATTGATATTTTTTATGACATAAAATAGACACTCCATTTTTTTTGCCTAAGGCTTGAGAAGAAAAAACATCACCTACCCAACCTCTCTTCAACTTAAATGCCTCAGCGTCAGATAAATGTGTTTCTTGTATCAAACCTATATCAGCATCTAATTTAGCCAAAGGGGTTAATATACGTTGTCTTTTTATAGGATTGTTTATTCCCTTAACGTTCCAAGTAACAACTCTAAATGAAACCAACAAAACTTATTTCGAGCATTGGGAGGCAGACATTGAAAAAGCTAAAGAGGTTGCTAGAGAATTGTTGAAAATGAGAATAAACATGTATTTGAAAAACATTAAATTGAAGCAGTAACATATGAATAATGAAAAGAGTAACTGTAATATTGGGCAAATAATAAACATTAGAACAACATGAAGGAAAATAAGAAAACCAGAATAGAAATAAAAGAGAAGTTAGAAAAAAAAAGCCATCAAGAAAAATAAGCAGAAAGAAAAACAGAGAAAGAGAAAGGAGAGATAAAAGTAAAGAGAAGATGTGAAGGAAAAAGGATAGAAGAGAAGAAAACATTAAATAAGAAAACAAAAAAGATCAAATAGTAAGCGAAAAAGTATACGAATGTCAAAAGACATACCACAAAAGAACCATGAGGATGGGGATGGAGGAACCACATAAGGGAAATGACACACCAAACGGGAAACTCCGAGCGAGCGCGAGAAAGGAGGCACATCCGCCGGGCAATAAACTACACGGGTAAACATCAAAAAGGATCACCAGACTGCACCTGATAACAAGAAAGGGAAAAAACATTAGGGGGGAAATTCAGGATATCACAACTACAGCAAAAACAAAAAATACATATAGGCAAAAAAGGACAAAAGACATCATGAGACAATCAATTCAAATTATGATCTGGGAGTGTCCATAGATTCCTCTCTGCATGAATTGAGAAATTGCTGGAGAAGCGCAGGATCTTCATAGTTTGTTGTTTTGTTGTTATAAGTCACTTTGAAGAGACAAGGGTGGAACAGTCCATAACGCGCATTCAAGGAACGAAGAGCAGGTCTCATGTCCAGAAATTTTTTACGGCGGTCAGCAGTAACTTTTGCGTAATCTTGAGCAAAAAAGAGATTAGAGCCCTGCCATGTGATTTTCCCTTTTTGTTTGGCAGCTAGTATAACCTTGAGCATGTCCGTATACTCTAGGAAGTACAGGATGACACCTCTAGGCTTCGTCGAAGTGGAAGAGAAGTTGGCAGAACGAGAAAGTTGACCCAAACGATGTGCTCGTTGAATATTCAGGGGAGGAGAACTCGAAAGACCAAGAAGCGTGGGCAAGAAAGATTGAAAGAAGGGTATAGGATTGGACCCTTCAAGACCTTCCGCCAGACCATAAATACGTAGGTTGTTTCGTCTATTTCGGTTTTCCAAATTTTCAACCTGTTGTTTAAGAGATTGTATTTCTCTGTGTATTCCCAGCACCTGGTCAGAGATTATTTGTACTGCAGTCATTTTCCCTTCAAGGTCCGCAACTTGTTGTTCAGTGTGGGACCAATTATCCTCCAGACGTTGAAGACGAGCGTTCATTTCGGCCATGTAAGGTTTAAGTGATCGTATCTCATCCAGCAAAAGTTCCATGGATACCGACGAAGATGTAGTAGTGGGAGACGGGGGATTCGCCTTTACTCGCTTTCCTGATGTGGAAGGTAATTTGGAAGTAGGTTTAGTATTTGAGCGAGACGAACTAGGAGAAGAATTCTTTACTCCAATAGAGTCAATAACTGCATCGTCCATATTATCCTGCAATACACTAAAAGGGTTGATGTCGTCTGACGGTACGCAGTTATCATTAGTATGATGAGAATTGCTGCGATTAGAGCGAGCCATTATTACCACAGTTGTGAGTAAAAAGGATATCAGCAAGCAGTCACAATAGTACAAAATGGCATCTCAAAGGTGAGGGGAAACTAAAAAGTTCAGTCAGTGGGCATCAAAGTAAAATCTTTGCTCAAAAAATTGTAATCCTAGAGCCAACAATGAAGAAATAGAAACTGCAGAGTGAAAATGGAGTCAATTAGTGTATGCATAGGCTGAGGAGATAAGCAAAAGAAAAAAGTCCCCATAAAGCCAAAGGTTATTCATTGCCTCAGGAAGATGCAGGAAATGCAATGTTTGAGGAAAATATGAAGAAAGTAAACTTTGTTTAGGCTCCAAATCATTGTAGAGCGAAGCAGTAAACAGAAGTAGTGCAGAAACGGGACCGCAGGCTCTCAAAATGGCGGCCGCTACTGATTAACGAGCCGCGTCTGAGGAAAAATGCAGAAAGAAAGCAAATTAGCTCACCCCGCGTCTCCGCTTCCCCAACAGCGGATGGAGGAGCATTTCAGATGCATTCAGATGAAGCGCCATGTCTGGAGAAGCAGCATAAGCGCCCGGAGAAGTCCCGTCACCTCACGGACTCTCGGAGCGTCGCAGAGAGGCGGCCATTCCCTACGGCGCCTAAACCACGCCCCCCCTATTTGCACAACTTTTAACAGTTACGACAATATCTTTATCAAATGCGGTACTAAACACAAACGGTACCAGTGGGTTTAGGCAATACATTCCTTTAATTCAATGCCAGTACAGTTTTATTTTTACTGAGGGGCTTACTCCGCCACCTATGGGTACTATGAGCCGGTTATAATTGATGTCTCCATTCAACTTAAGGAGCCCACTGATGATGTGTTGATTCATTGCAGTTTACCTTGTATTACCTTGCTCGTATGGTTTTATATGGGAAGTGTTTACCATCATGACATTCTGTTCCCAAATCACTCTCTCTTTAACAGTCTTAGTATAAGTCAGATGCTAATTTGTTAAGTAGACCTGAAAAAAAAGCTTGAGTACTCACACAGGCCATTCGAGGCCCTGGCAAACAAGATCATAAATCATAAAACAAAATAATCATTTGCAAGGGTGTGTATAATAATTATATTGAATAATTTCACTATCTATGCCAATAATATTGTGGTATTCATAAAGCAGTAAAACGGTAATACTAAATAAGCACTACAAATAAGTGAACAATTTTCAGCAGTATCGGTTTAGAGTTTACACTTATTTGGATACCTCACTCCATTTAAAGCAATAAATCAGTGTTTCCTGTTTAACACTTAAGCTATCCTAGTATGCATTACGTAATCACTAACGTTTTATGTATTTATATATGTATATATTGGTTTAGTTATGGTATTTGCTAAGTGGAAACATGGCCTTTGGGGTAATTTCTACACTACACATAACAAGGGAATAGAGAAAAATGGATAATCACAGTACTGTTACAGAGGTTACAGATTCCCCATGTATGCCCTACTTGCTGGATTTTTATAGAATATGAATTATAGATGGTATTCATTTACAGGGTTATTTTCATCTCAGTTTGTAAATGAAAACTCCAAAACCACGACATGCTTTGACTGTAGGAAGCTGTCCTGTCAGCCACACAAAATGCAAAACGGCCCAGGTCGGGTCAGGAAATCTTGACAATGAAACGCCCCTCAAATCCCTCATATCAACCCTCATATCAATCAAACCAGCTCCTATGTGAAACTCATCATACCTAAATACCTGATTAAAACATTTACCAAATTAAGGACACATTCCTCCTCTATTTAGTTAATACTTTTCACTGGCAGGATTTTTACTAGCCTCTCTTTAAATGGTCTAAGTTACACTATATTAAAAAAAGCACTAGTAAAGCCAATAAGCCTGGCTTTTGAATGAAAGTGCCTTATATGTCATTGATATGTGGTAAATAATTTAATTACCGGGACTTAATTTGATACAGAAACATAATAAAATAGCTCAGTAAATAAGAGGCAGAATCCGTGGTATTAGAGGTTCGGAATGGGCTTTATTCCAATGGTCGATTATAATCGGTTGCTCCAAGTTCCATCACCACGAAGGTTCAGGAAGTGAAGTACATACATTATTGATAATCAATTACTTTTATACAATAGGCATTTACAGTGAAGCAAATACAAGAGGCGTAACAATTGATAGTATGGATAATATATTCGTGCGTAGCGAGAAATGGGCGTAACTGGGAGTGATTTAAAGAACGTCATCAGATGTGATGTCATAAGAGGGTGGTTCTATGAAAGAATTTCGCAATGTCAGCAGAAATACTTGGCAGAAATGCGCGCGCAGCAGTATGACGTGTAATTGACGTGCAACTAGGGGGTGAAGGGGACTCGACATTTAGCCCTACATGTGGCGACAGAAGTCTGGAGGGTCAAGTCAACCTAATCCCAAATCATATCTAACATCCCATGTTTAGAGAACTATGTTATCCGAGAGAGAGGTTTCTTCGAGTAGAATCTTATTCTATACTGACTATACTGACTGTTAGTGCGTGTACAAGCGTCTAAGTGTCTACACTGGATGCGAGGGCGGAGATCTTCCATAGCAATGGGGCTATGATTTACTTTCATAAAGACAGAGAAGCCGGGCTTTTGCTCGGTAGTTGGAAGAATGTTTACTTAAACTACTAGACAGGAATGCATCGGGCAGGGAACGGAGTAGATAATTTCGAAGGTGAAATACAGTTTTTGGCAGGCAGCGGGCTGATGTCAGACTTCGTGAGCCGCGCTGGGAAATGAGACAAAGTTCATGGTTACAGATGCAGGCTCAAACTGGAGCTTTCAGAGGCAGAAGGCAAGAAGAGTTCGAAGACAGAATCAGGGCCTACTTGCCTGGACTGTAAAATGGCATAAGTGAACTATATAAAGCCGATGGCCTTTCATATTTAGGAATGGAATATCCGGCCTACTCATGGCGGATCTGACAGAGGACATGTTGACGGTGGACGCACATGTGTTTGCGTCTTCATAACTGGAACTGGAGGGAACATACATGTACTTGTGATTCATACATGGAACCGTTGGGGTCCAAGATAGGGGACATAACTGATCAGAAAAATCCATATTTCCACATTCCCTCCTTGTCCCCTACTTGCCCGTTAAGAGATATCAATCTTCATCAATCCATTGATCTGTTCATATAGCATCATTTGTTCTTCTTTCTTCTTCCGTGATAAATGAAATCCTGGTGGTGGAATACACGATGTGGCACACAGGCCACAGATCGCTGGTCCACATTGTAGACATAGACAGCAACTGAATAGTATGAGAAGGCCAATACCTAGGAAAGATAGGACCTTCCATCCAAAGGTAGATAATACACTCCAAAACCAACCGGACCAAGTCCAGGTGCCTGGGTTCTGGTGTATCTGGCTTACAATCTTATGAAGGCGAGTTATGGCTTTATATACAGATGGCGAATTTTCTGGTATGAAAATGCAACAGCTTGATCCGATGACCCTACAAGCTCCGCCCCTATCGGCCAGGATGACGTCAAGGACAAGACGATTTTGAAGCACAACAATCCGCATAGCAGACTGCTCTTCTGTTAAATTGCCTAAAGCGGAAATAGTTTCGTTTACTACTGCTTCAAGTGTTCTAGTTAATCTACGTATCAGCTTACTATTAGTAACGGTACCTATATAGGGAAAAAGACCTTTATTGAAATCTGTGTATTTTTCCCATGCTGTTTCAGTGTAATCGACTATCGGGAGATCTCTCCTTACTCTATTATATACTAAATGAATATTTCTGTGATAATCAGGAGGAGCTAGGAAGACAGGTGGCAAAAGGAATCCAATGTAGCAAGTACCATCCCAATCTAGAGGTAAACGTACATATGCCGTCTGACCACATATGAAATAAGAATGGCGGGAAGCTCTAAATGTAGACTTGCCTTGATCACTAAATTCTACTACAGTGGTGCATTTACTATGGCCCATATGTATGGAACCATTTTTCCTTACACATAGTTCACCCTTTACTGGAAATATTGACATAGCGGGCAAAATTGGAGTAGCTTCGGATTCGACATTTAGGATCATAAGATTAAGCGTGAAATTACCTAATCCATACACTTCATTTTCTAGATCAGTTCCTGTTCTCTGGGGAAGTCCCTCCTTGTTAGGATAGCAGACTTTAAGCAAAACTACGTTCAAATTTCCCCATACCCAGTTATCTTGATAAACTGCAGAATTCGAATCTAAAGAATTAATTAAACTAAACCATGCTCCACAGGAGCCGTTGTGTGTGAACGGGTATGGAAAGAGAGGTAGAATTCCTTTATAATTCTGATAGGGAGGGAGTCGGCCACATATCCAACAATTTGTAGCATTGCTAACCTGATGGGAATGATGTAACATACTGATAAACGTGTTATTGCGCAGCGCAAATCTATAAGACAACTCAAGCGGAGGTAATTCACTAAAAGAATGTTCAGTAGTAACATTGTAAACATGTCTAGAAATGGGATAATATATGTGCAACAATATACTTGCAGTAATTATTAAAAGATTTAAGAAGAACAAAATTAATAATGTCACTATGCAATGACTACGCAGTAATTTACAGTACGCCTGTCGTTTCAACATTTTTCGGGTGTTTTCTCTATTCAGGTCCAAGGGATACATGTCAGAGACAATTCAACCGCTTCACCTTGGAGAGGACTTAAACAATCAAATTGCTTGACTGATTGGATCTGAGTTTTAGTTGATACAGTTCGGATTTACTCTTTTCAACAAAAGGAAGTTTTGAGTCAATGGGTGAAGACACACAAGGTGTGGTATTCACATCTGATTGTAGTCCATAAAATTTCTTGATATGACTTGAATGAATCCAGCCTTTCCTGCCCTCGATCTTCACGGCTGTCCTTGTGGTGAGCAACACCAGCTGAGGCGACTTCCACCTAGGTTCCAGCTGAGTCTTTCGATCAAAGTTCCTCACGAGGACCAAGTCTCCCGGAACTACGTCATGGGGTTTCACCTCAGTGTTGTCAGGAAAAGCTGCAGCTACCTGTGAACGACAAGATTGTAGTGCAGACATCAAGGAAGCCAAGTAATCTGTCAGCATATTACAGTTAATATCAGTTATTTTGCGTGGTATAGGCGTCCCCCACATATTTGGTGGTCTGCCGAAGATCACTTCATACGGGGATAGCCCTGTTCGAGAGTGTGCTACCATTCTCGTGTAAAAGAGTGCAACTGGTAGTGCTACTACCCAGTCGACACCTTTCTCCCTGCATATTTTGGACAATCTAATTTTCAGGGTCTGATTATGTCTTTCTACGAGACCTGCTGCCTCGGGGTGTCGGACACAGTGGAATTTCCACTGATAGCCTAACAAAAGTGAAACGTGTTTCATTAGTTCGGATGAGAACGGCTGGCCGTTATCTGAGTGAACAACACGTGGTAAACCGTATCGTGGGAAGAATTCTCGAACCAACTGTTTGGCAGTAGTCGGGGCAGTGTAATCTGAAACCGGGTATGCCTCCGTCCAACGGGAAAGAGCACAAACAACTACGAGAACATATTTGAATCCTCGACATCGTTCCATCTGAATATAATCCATCTGGAGGACTTCAAAAGGGTGATCAGGAGGATGAAATCCACCCTGTTCTACGGGAACGCTTTTTCCTGGGTTGAACTGGCAACAGATCATACAGGTACGAACTTTTTGTTTGGCTGCTGCTCGTAAATGTTTATTGAACCAAATGTGTTGAATGCTATCTAGCATAGCTTTTTCTCCTAGATGTGCGGGACTATGTATAGTGTTAATTATAACTTGGACCATTGAATCAGGAAGGAACCACACAGATTTTTCCTTCATCATCCATCCTTGATCCGTTTGGATCCCTCCTAATTCGGTCCATTTCTTTATTTCATCTGGTGTAGCATGTGTCTGTATGTCAATTACGTCAAGAGTAGGGTCTTTAACTGTCATGCAATGTGTCGGCGTCGGGACTATTGTCTTTGTCATGTCGGATGTTGGTGTTTGAGCAGTCTGTTTAGCTGTTCTGTCAGCTAGATCATTGCCTTGAGAAATGATATCAGTAACTTTCGTATGAGCTTTACATTTCATGATTGATATTGCAGTGGGTAGATGTATCGCATCTAATAAGGCATGAATGAGGGGTCCGTGCTGAATGTGGGCACCGTGGGAAGTTAAATAACCTCTCTCTCGCCACAGCACGCCGAAGTCATGTACAACTCCGAATGCATAACGTGAAGTGTATATGTTGACTTTTTTATTTGTGGCTTGAATACAGGCTTGTGTCAGAGCGATGAGCTCTGCGGCTTGAGCTGACAAGGTATTTATGCGATTTGTTTCAATGATCTCAGTGCCTGTTGTGACTGCGTAAGCAGCCACTAACTCTCCTGTACTTGTTCTCATACATGAACCATCTACATACAACGTCAGGTCTGAGTCTGACAATGGGACATCGGTTAAGTCTTGTCTGGGTTTCGTCGTAATTGTAATAACTTCAATACAGTCATGGGCTAATGGGTCTGTTCCGATTACAGGTAAAAGTGTGGCAGGGTTCAATGTGTTACAGCGTCTGATTTCTATATGTGGCTGAAACAATGTTAGTTCGTACCCTGTAAGTCGCGCTATAGTCAAGTGTTGTGTTTGCGTTCTATTTACAAGAACCTCTACTGCGTGTGGTACTTGAACTGTCAATGGATGTCCTAACACTATGGCATCGCTTTGTCTGATTGCTAAAGCTGTCGCTGCCACTGATTTTAGGCATGCAGGCAAAGCCTGAGCTACGGGATCTAATGTACTAGAAAAATAAGCACATGGTTTGTGTGCTCCTGCTTGTTCCTGTGTGAGTACTGACAAGGCAGTACCTTCGCGTTCTGTAACAAAAAGTGTAAACTGTTTATTGTAACATGGCGTTGCTAAGACAGGTGCTTGACATAAAGCTTTCTTTAAGCTTTCAAAAGCTTGTGTATGTTCCTGAATCCAAGGGAGAACAGTCGATGTGGCTGCCTCCTGTGTTGTCAACTGAATGAGTGGTTTTGCTAGAAATGCATACTGAGGGATCCACTGCCTACAATATGAAGTGAGGCCTATGAAAGCCCGCACCTCCTTTTGCGTCTTGGGTATTGGCATGTTAGCTATTAACTGAATGCGGTCGGGTGTAAGCTGCCTTCCCTCCTTGGACAGCGAGTGTCCAAGATAAACAACTCGCTGGACACAGAATTGCAGCTTAGAAGGGGACACCTTGTGCCCCTTTTCGGCTAGGAATTGTAAAACTGTCAGTGATGCTTTCTCACATTCGGGTTCGCTTCTCGCGGTGACCAGTAGATCATCGACATATTGAAGCAAGGCAGTGTTAACTGGCATGTGGATACTGTCGAGTTCTCGTTTCAGTGCTTGGCTATAGATGCTGGGACTTTCTGTAAATCCTTGAGGTGCGCGTGAGAATTTAAAACTTCGTCCATTTAAACTGAATCCGAACAGATATTGACTTTCCGGATCTATTGGGACGCTGAAAAAGGCATTCTTGAGATCAATTACAGTAAAGAATGTTGCTTCGGGATCAATAGCTGTCAGTAATGACGAGATATCTGGGACCACAGGGAATTGTGGCACAATGCATTTGTTCAATTCGCGCAGATCAATAACCAATCGATATACTGGTGGGGCCTTCGGATCTGTTCGTTTAAGAATCGGAATTATCGGTGAATTACATACATTGGAGTCTGTTTCCACAACCACTCCTTGGGCAATAAGCTCGTCAATGATTTGCAGTAAGGCCACTACAGCATCTGGTGGTAACTTATATTGTCGCATTCGTGGTAGTACCACTCCTGCCTTTAGTGTGACTCGATATGGTGTAATGTTCATGCAACCAACATCTGTAGGGCCTTGTGCCCATAGATGTGTAGGTAAAGTCTGCAGTCGGGGATCCATGTCTCTAGACACATAGTGACCTTTAAAATCACGTAAAAACAATCTTACTCCTTCCGGAGAACAACATATAATAGCTCCTAGAGCTTTCAGTGTTTTTATTCCTAACAAATTTTCTGGACATGATTTAGTAAGCAATAAATCTGTAGTTCGGGTCAAAGGTCCTATCGTAAGTGGAAGAGGTTGTGACACTTCATAAACAATAGGTTTACCTGAAAAACCAAGGGAAATATTCTGTGAGCCTGAGAGGGGTGCCCCTGGAACTTCACTACGTTTTATAGTTGTTCGACTTGCCCCTGTATCGAGTAAAAATTTTCTGTCTTGGCCTAATAATTCACTATGTACATAAGGTCCTTCTTGGTCTACAGGGATCTCGATAAGGGGTAAGTCAACTTCCCTCTCTAGGCTGGTTCATGCGTATCGTTGATAATCAGGATAGTCGTACTGTGCGGTCTGGTACAGTTGTCGTGTCGTGGTTTGTGTGGCAGCAACAGGCAGCGTTGGTGCAGCTGGCACAAATTGTATAGACTGTGGTGGAGCTGGCATGGACTGTGCATGCTGCGGGGCTCCTTGTTCATTCTGATCCTGTCTAGGTGGCCGTGGTCTTTCTTTTGTATTACCTATGGCGATATTATGTTTTAAAACTGCACAATCGTGTACGTAATGACCTGGCTTTTTACAATAATTGCATGTCCCTTTTACAGGTCCTGTTGAATCACCGGAATGTGTCATACCCTTTTTATGTCCTTCAGCTGGAACTGTCTGGGAAACTAGCATTTTCATTTTCGTGTCTTTCATGCGTCTATGTTCATGTTCTTGTTCCTCTCTAATTCTATTGTGATGGTATTGTAACATTTGTAACATTTGTGATGGAGTGTTACCTTGCCATGTACTCTCGAATTTTAATACTCTATTCTTCACTTGGGGCAAGGCATTTTCTACTAATTTGGTCACAAACAGATGTGGGTATGATTCGCTACTTGCTTTTATGCCACTATTTATACCAAAACATTTTTCAAATCGGGCATAGTAATCACTAGTGTCTTCATCTTGCTTTTGTTTACAGGCTGAAATTGTACCCCAATCTTCCTTTTTCGTAGTTAATAAACGTGGCAGTACCTGTACTAGTAAACCTGGTAGTGCTTTAGTTTTATCCCCCAGCCCTGCTCCTGCAGTTCGGGCCTTTTCCTCTGCTTCTAATGCTGACCAGTCTATCTTTTGGTCTCCTACCTCCCACTCTTTTTCCCTGAGTTTTTCATAAATGCCAGCAGGCATTAATACCTTTAATATTGTCATAATATCGGGATAGGTATACTCTCCCATGAGTAACATGTCTTTAATTTCTCGGTGAAAACCCGCTGGGTCTTTGTCATGACTGGGTACCACTTTCTTCATTTCTAACAATTCTATTTTCGATATGGGCGTATATACAAATACGCGTTTAAACTCATTGTCCTCGCCCTTTATTGGGTGTACTTCTCGTAAGGGATTCTGTCTGTCCATGTAATACGTTGTTCTTTCCTTGATGGGCAATGAGACATGTTCTGAACATACAAAAAGAATGTACTGTTTTCTTGATTCTAGTATTTCTTTAATTAATTTAGTACCTGAACTTCTCCATCTATTTATGAGTAATTCAGTCAATATATCAGGCAAGGGACCAGGGTCCGAACGCTGACTCTGATATAGTATAAGAAGTTGTTGAATCATATAAATCCCAGCTAAACGCTGTTCATCTGGGGTGAGATTCAAAAATGTGCGTGCTACTGTATCATCACTGTACTTTCCGGGACTGTCAATCCAATGGACAGCTGACCTGGCTAATTCTTGTTCATCCATAGAATCGAGAAAATGATAACCCCTTCGTTCTCGGAGTAATTTGTCAGCGGCTTGAAACGAATGCTCGTTAGACCTTATATGAACTATAGGTGTTTGGAAATTCCTGTTATTATCTAGACATATCGGACGTATCGGGTCAATAAGACATCTATTACTATTACAGGATCTTCCTCTACCTACATAGGCTATGGTGTCTGACTGTCCTATGGACAGTCCTGATCCTTCTTCCTCGTTTTGTTCGAACTGGTCTACCGTTAATCTTTCTTCGCGTAGGCGTTCTATTTCTTTACGGATCTTTCGGCACATGGCTATTATACAATTTTGCTTATCATGTCTTCCTTCTGATATATTCTGACTCCATCTGGTAAGAATTTGCATTGCTTCCGGGTCTACCCCTGGTCGGTCTTGATTTCTGATCACACAATTTATGAGGAAACGTAACAGTTCCCCCTGTATCTCCACTTTCTGGTATTCCATAGCTCTGTTAATACATTCAGAATCTCGCCCTGTTTGAACAAAATGGTATATATTATCTAGATGCGCAGTCATTCCTGGTAACTTCCCTAAATACACCGCGGCTCGTCTGATACGTAATGATGCCATGATCATTTCGTCCTCTTTGCCGGGCACAGGGTCATATCTACAATCTACAAGGAGTTCTTTAAGCGTACGGGCATTTATGAGTTTGGGGGTACGTGAATGTGCTGACTCTTGAAAGGTAAGTTTATTTATTCTGGGTGGCGTAGAAAAAATGTTGCTAGCACCTCCCGTAGCCCCATCTGGGGTATCGGGCGTGAAAGGATTCGTTGAACGCGATACAGCAACTATAGGTGTGGACACAGCTATAGAAGTAGCTGTAGGAACAGATGTGGAAACAGATGTGCTTGCCGGAACTTGTGACAGGATTTGTTGCTGTAGAGGTACAGATACTGGGTCTTGGCGTTGAACCTCCCTGGCAGGCGGCCTATGTGGGGCGGAATTTGCATACTCGGGAGCTGCGTCATCTAAATATGAGGAAAGAAAAACGTCCTCTGCGGTTCTAGGATGCCCCTTGGGGTGTACCTTTATTGGAAATAATGGGGGTGGCAAGTCTTTTGGTATCTCCGGGGTAGCCTTAGGTAATCCTTCGGCCAGAAGGGGATACATACCATTCATAAGGGCATTTCTTTGTCTATCTTCTTGTTCTGATTTCACTCGGATACCTTCTTCAATTAATAGATTTTCTCGAACTTTATTTGAACTCTCTTTATTCTTCTCTTCCTGTCGGAGTGCTTTTTCTGTACGTCTATGAGATTCTTTACGCCATAACTCAACGGCGTCTTTCTGTGACTGTCTGACTTTCCTTTTCCATAACTCTTCCTCTACTTTCATGATGCACTCTGCATCCCAGGTTCCCGCTGTGGGCCACCTCTGACTTTCTGGTAATTCCTTGGTGTAGTCTACCCATAAATCAAGAAATAATATAGCGTCTAAGCCATGTTTATGATACATGAAGTACCCTGGAGTGTCCCTAGGAGGAATAGGAACGGCTTCTTCGAGTACCCCTTTTCTTGTTGTGATCTGTCTTAATTTCGAAAAGAGCGGCATATTGAAAACTGATCTGATACTTGATTTTGAACAAACTAAATACAGTAAACACGATAATGAACAGTCATTTGCACCACAATATGCAGAACGTACTTAAAACATTTAACATTTAACATTTACCTGAACAATCAATAATGATGACGGTCTAAGGAAAACTTAATCACTAAACATAATACTCGACATTAACTGAATTATTCTGAATTTATACACTTGATATACTAGATATACTGCTAAACAGTACAGATACACTGCTGAAACAGTGCAGACCGGATTTGTGTACCCAAACCCGTCTTGACCGGCACAACCTATGTGCACGTCAGAATGCCTCCCCAGTAATGGTACTCACCGGGTAGCTCGGAAACGGAAGGCCTCGGAAACTGAACTGGACTTGAACCGGACTGGACTCGACTCGAACACTGCGGAAACTGGACTCAACTCGGGACTGCGGGAACTGGTGGGCCTCTGTATACCTCGGATCTTGCTCTCTCAGCTAGGCTCTGGTCGGGATACTTCGCACTTCTCACCGCCTCGTCTGGGTGTTGATCGCAGCCTCAGTCGCCCCCGCTTGACCGGAGGGAGATACAGGAAATCCTGCTGGTACGCGTTATTGTCCGTCCAGCTGTGGCAGGAGACCGGGCCTGCAACTCACCGCCGGCGCGTGAGATGAGAAAGTGTCCCTATTCGGGCGCCATTCATGTGGTAAATAATTTAATTACCGGGACTTAATTTGATACAGAAACATAATAAAATAGCTCAGTAAATAAGAGGCAGAATCCGTGGTATTAGAGGTTCGGAATGGGCTTTATTCCAATGGTCGATTATAATCGGTTGCTCCAAGTTCCATCACCACGAAGGTTCAGGAAGTGAAGTACATACATTATTGATAATCAATTACTTTTATACAATAGGCATTTACAGTGAAGCAAATACAAGAGGCGTAACAATTGATAGTATGGATAATATATTCGTGCGTAGCGAGAAATGGGCGTAACTGGGAGTGATTTAAAGAACGTCATCAGATGTGATGTCATAAGAGGGTGGTTCTATGAAAGAATTTCGCAATGTCAGCAGAAATACTTGGCAGAAAAGCGCGCGCAGCAGTATGACGTGTAATTGACGTGCAACTAGGGGGTGAAGGGGACTCGACATTTAGCCCTACATGTGGCGACAGAAGTCTGGAGGGTCAAGTCAACCTAATCCCAAATCATATCTAACATCCCATGTTTAGAGAACTATGTTATCCGAGAGAGAGGTTTCTTCGAGTAGAATCTTATTCTATACTGACTATACTGACTGTTAGTGCGTGTACAAGCGTCTAAGTGTCTACACTGGATGCGAGGGCGGAGATCTTCCATAGCAATGGGGCTATGATTTACTTTCATAAAGACAGAGAAGCCGGGCTTTTGCTCGGTAGTTGGAAGAATGTTTACTTAAACTACTAGACAGGAATGCATCGGGCAGGGAACGGAGTAGATAATTTCGAAGGTGAAATACAGTTTTTGGCAGGCAGCGGGCTGATGTCAGACTTCGTGAGCCGCGCAGGGAAATGAGACAAAGTTCATGGTTACAGATGCAGGCTCAAACTGGAGCTTTCAGAGGCAGAAGGCAAGAAGAGTTCGAAGACAGAATCAGGGCCTACTTGCCTGGACTGTAAAATGGCATAAGTGAACTATATAAAGCCGATGGCCTTTCATATTTAGGAATGGAATATCCGGCCTACTCATGGCGGATCTGACAGAGGACATGTTGACGGTGGACGCACATGTGTTTGCGTCTTCATAACTGGAACTGGAGGGAACATACATGTACTTGTGATTCATACATGGAACCGTTGGGGTCCAAGATAGGGGACATAACTGATCAGAAAAATCCATATTTCCACAGATAGATTTAAAAACAAACTCAGGAAGCCATCATAAATGCAACCAAGTCCACCCATAAAATCTGTGTGGACTAGTGTAGACCTGGGCATACCATAATGCTGTCAAACTCACAACTGTACTTGAAGTCTAAAGTTTAATAATAGAAGGGGAGGGTGCTGGTACACAAAAACAGCAATACATTACTCATGACTGCCATCCCATCTATACAGCTGCAAGAGAAAAACAAACAATGTAAATGATATACGTATCTCAAATACTTTAATAGCATAACAGTGACAAATGTGTGTGTCCCTGAAAGGTCAAAGAAGTCATACTGCTGCTGGCTCAGGCATCTGGATAAACAATCTAAATATTTACAGCTGTGTGGTAGTGAAGCACTTTATTGTGGAAGCACAAACTTCTGCCCAATCAAAACATGTGCTCCTGTCCACCAATATGTGGGTGGAGCCAACGCCCCTCTCTGTAGTACTCCTGAAAGCTCTTTTTTGGGTTGATCTCATAAGGTCTGGCAACAGCTGCACTGTCAACCCAGACCTAAAAAGTAGACCAAGAACGCTCTGATCTACAAAATCTATGACCAGTGAACAAACTTCGTTGTCTTTGCAGATTGACTGAGGAAATTGTGACAATACCAATGGAATCCCATCCTACAAAACAAAACTCGTCTGCACCCAACTATCATGGTTGCAGATTAAACCTGAACAAACTTTTCAGAGATTGTCAGTTAAATATTCACAGATATCACCTAAACCACTGATGATGTGCAGATATTAGCAGGTCAACCCTTCCATGATGTTCAGGAAGAAATCCTGTCAAATATGTAATTTGTAACCCTGTGCATGCAGCAGCCTCCTCTGGCACTTTTAATTATCTCCTGTCTGTCCATCCTTCTTTCTCCTGCCGTCAGCACCCCCACCATCAGAAAAGCAGCAGCCAGCAGTCTATCAGCCCTACAGCCTGCAATGCATCACTAGCTATAATAGAATAAATAGTTTTTATGCTGCAGAAGAGAATTCTTCTATTATATACATGGTGCTGTTCACAGTTTAAATGGATTCTTTCTACAATGACAAATATAGCCCTTCAATTAGGCGTGTAGCACTATCCATGTATAATAAACACTATACTTTGTTGTACAGAAAACTAAACAGAACCTCAATACAAAAGGAAGTTGTTCAGAAATATTTAGGTAAGTTATGAATGCCAAACGTTTGATGTCAGTGAGTCAGGATTGGGGAGGAAGAATAGGATCTTTTATAATACACAGCCCTACGTAGAGCTTGGTAATTAAACGTACTTAAACTAGGGTAACCAATAAACCAGTTTTATTCAAAAGGAATCAATTTCGAGACCAATTAGTGTAAAGACTATTAATATCCTGAAAAATGATTTTATAAAATGAATCTAATTTATTCATACAAAGTACAAATAAATAAAACAATGTATTATGAAGAAAAAAAAGATTATTTTTGTAAACTTATTTTCCAGGGTATTAATAGTGTTCACAATAATTGTTCTTGACATGTCTTCATTTGTATGCAAACTGTTTAATTTTACTTTTGATATTTAAAAAGCACTGTTGCTTCCATTACTTACTGGTAATAGCATTACTCCTTCTCTCCCCATGATGACTCACTTATTGAGGCCCATGTGTCTCCAATCACAACCCTTTCCCATTGATAAAAATCCCCACCTTTTACTTCCTGTTCCGGACCAAGCCCATATGCCACACAGGTGAACTGGCTGAAAAGGGTGAGAGGGAGGGCCTGATTCATCACAGCGAGAGAAGGACTCAGAGTAATGCTATTACCAGTAAGTAATTGCAACATTACCCCTCCTTCTCTCTCGCCGTGATGACTCACTCATTGAAATGTACCCAAGCCAAATAACGGCCAGGAGAACCACACAGAAAATGCAAACAGAAGGTCAAGCCATCGGCAAAAACAAAGAATAACGCGGAAGCCAGAACAGCAGAACCCAACAAAACCGGAATCGTCGGACCCAAACCACCCAAAAGGCAGCCCAACATAGTCCCAGCACAAAAACCATAAACCACAGCCAATGACGCTGACACGCAACAAGGAGACCTCCCCTGGAATACCAGAGCAGAAGAAAGACCTAACTGCTCAAAAACAAGCAGACCCCCGCCATAAGTAGGATCAACTGCACAAACATGCAGGGGAGAGCTGGAACATCTGCCAATGGGCTAGAAAGAAAAAAACTGCTTTTCGCCCTGCAAGCAAACAAAAAAGAGCAGAAACAGCATTAGCAAAGACAGGGCCCCACGGATGCCTAGGGTGCAAACGTTGGGAACCGGAGAGCCTGTAAAACTAGAGACAACACCCAAAACGAGCACAGCACCGGAGGGATAGGATGGAGAGTAGAAAACCCCCCAAAAGTCCTAGGAACCAGACCCTGAATGACCACCAGACCCCCACAAGTGGACCAGAAACCAGGAATGCCCTGCCAGGAGGAGACCGGAGGCAGGGAAACCGAAAGTGGAACCCCACGTGATGGAGCACACTAAGCTGGAAACAACTCCCAGGCTGAGCACAAGAAGAGCATGCAGCAACCTTCCAAACACCGTCACAGAAGAGAAAACCCAGGCAGAGAAACCACAGGGGGGATTAACCAATGGAAACCGCCACTCCAGACTCATAAGCAACTCCAGCAACAGAAGAAACAAACAGAACGGGGCCATACCGAAGCCACCAGAACAACGGGAGCCCCCACCCTCCTCACCAGAGCAAGTAAACAGGAGGAAAAGCAAACAGAAGGTCCACAGGCCAAAGAACTGCCAGGCAACAAAATTCATAGAAACAAAGTCCTAGCCGCACCAAGACACCATGACATGAGAGTAAACACAGCAGTGGCAGCACACGTAACAGGGCAGGGGAAAATACGTCCCCGTGGACCAACAGTTGGCTAGAAACAGGAAGAAGGAGATCCTCAGAAAAGAAGGAACAGCCAGCAGGGGAGCCAAAAACTAGTCAACAACCAGGGTACTGAAATACAGGCCGTACGGCAGGACCAGGAACCGGAAAAGCACGACACCACAGCAAACCACAGAACCTCTGAAGACAAGGACAAACATGCATGAGCAGAACGTGACCAGCAGCAGCCACGAAGACCCCAGGAGACAACAGCGGCAGGAGCTGTTGCATGGACAGAAGCCAACAACAGCACCCATGTTGGAAAGGACGCTAGGCCAGGCCACGCATAGGCCACGACCCCACAGGCCAGCCCAGGAGTGCCACCCTGAGGAATCTGCATCAGCTAAGTCAACCAGGACACTGACACACTGGACCCCTCTCGCCTTGCCACTGCCAAATCCCCAAATGTCGCACCAAAGAAGAAGCAGGCAAGGCCCCATATGAGGCAGCTCGAGCACCAGCGAAGACAAGGCAACAGACAGCAGCGGACCACCATTCACCTAGTAATCCACATGGAATGGAAGGCAAACAACCATCAGGATTGAACGAGGACCAGCCAAGAAGATGAGCCAAAACAAAACAACTCATCAGAAGGTGGCAACAGCAGATCCAATGCAGAGGACAGCTGAAGAAAGCAGGGAACCTGGCAATGCTCAGACACTCACCAAGAACAAAGGAACAGGCATACAACACATCCATGACGAACTGCCAGGCTAACCAGCCAACGGTTAAACAAACAGCTGGACACCCCCAACAGCAACCGAAGAACAAAAATGAACGGCCAGAACCGTCCATCAGGCCACAACCAGAGATTTGACAGGCCAAGATAGCCAAGGAGGAGGACACAGACACCCTAACAAGAACTGGAGACACAACAGCAAGGAAGGCAACAAAGTGAGCCATTTGGACAAGGACATCCGGCACACTCAACCCCACTGGCACAGCCACGGCCAAAGGCTCAAAATCCAGCCCCATGAAGCAAACTGACAACGCCCCACATGAGGTCGCCAAGGGACCAAACCAGAGGCCAGGAAAAACTCCGCCCGGCCACCATCCACCTAGCGACCCGCATGAGCCGAAGGTAAAAAGCCGAAGGAATGAATGAGGAGCAGCCATCAACAGGGGCCAAGAATGAACAATCAGGCCGGAAAGTGGCAAAAGCATCACCCCTCCATTCAATGCACAGGGGAACCAGGAGACACACCATTGGGGGAGGAATCCCCCCCCCACTGAATAGCCACAAGAGAGATGTGCAACAGCCCATGCTGGCAACAGTGCACACAGCAGTGACCCCGGCAGGAGCGCAGTTGCCCACAGAGACATCCACCCCCATATCCCTGCCAAGAAGACCACGCACAAGCGTGGCACATCAGGCAATACCCAGACACGAGATTCTGTCCGGCAGCCACCACAGGTACCCTGCAGCCCAGGGATGCTGAAAGCTAGCCACCTAATCCCGCTGCACTGCAAGCAGGGAGAGAGATGCACCAGAGTACCAGACTGGTGGAAACAGAGACACCCGCAGGCATCTCAAGGCAGATGACGAGATGCGAACCAGGAAATAGACCCAGGATACAGGCAGGCCACAAACATCGTCCAGGAAATAACATTCCATGTTGTATGCACAAACAGTATGTCTACCAGCCCGGGCAAGAGAGGAAGCAGAGGCCATAGGGCCTACAGCAGATCCGTGGACACATCAGGGTCAGCAACACAGACCAAAGGCAGGCAGAGCCAGTGAACAAAAGCTGGGAATAGCACACAGACCAGTGACAGACATCGTCCAGACATAGCAAAACAGAGGCCGGAGAAACACTGGCCCTACGACAAGGAGACCATCCCACAAATGTATCCATCCAGGGACATGAGGACAGCAAAACAGGACCACCAAACAACAACTCTGCACGACACACCGGAGAGGACACAGGAGAGCAGTACAAAGCAAAGAGCACTGTAGACATCCCGAATACAGGGCAACAAGAGGAGAACTGAACCAAACACAAAGCCCAAGAACAACCTCCTAGCCATCAACCCCAGAGCGCCCAGCAGGTCAAACAATGGGTTGCCGAGGAGCACCGCAACTGCGGCAATCCAGCAAAAAGCAGAACCAAGACACAGCTGAAAAGGGACAAATGAGGAACATGAAAAGCGGCCAGTAGCCACATGGGCATCCAAATGAATGCATCAGGCAGCAGCACTACTAGAACAGGCGGGCACAACAAGGAGCAGAAAGTCGAGCAAGAAGGGCAGTGCGTTGAGACTCGGGCCGGGGTTACAGGAACATGCCTAGAACCTCCAGAAACGTCCGTCGCCGAAGAGACTACAGCCAGTTGCAACCAAGACATGCCTCCCCAAGCCAGCTGGATGCAAGTACAGAAGGCCTCCGGCCTGGGCATCCAACAAGGCAGGAAGGTAGCGTAACTGAAGAGCGGCCCAAATTAATAACAACGGAATCCACCAATGTCAAAGTACAGCACCTAGCATGAGACTAGAGTCACACAGGAGCCCAATATGCAGTATTGTAACACATCGAGTAAACGTCCGGCCCGGCACCACGCAATGAGCCCCATGGGTCGAACAGCCCTCAGCACTCCATACACGTCCACCCCGGACGGAGGCAGGACCGCATAACATCAGCTGGGTAAAAGGATAGGTAACACATCCAAAATAACCAGAAACCTGAGTGCAGCACAGAAAGAGTGGAGCACACCACGGAACCACAGCCCGGTACCCCTCTGGGATGAATGCTGAACAGCCAAGCGCAACGGCAATACAGCCCCAGTCGGAAGAGAGCACAGCACACCTCTGGTCGGGCGAATGTTGGCCCCTGGGGGCAGTAGGGTCGCAGAACAGTCTTCCCCCGGGGTGTTACGCGCAGAGGCGGAAGGACAAGCTGGGAGGGGGTCAAGGGGTTGGCCAATGGGAGGGGGAGGGATTAGGGTGGGGTATAAAGGTGCAGGGGAGGAGGACTATTCCTCTTCCTGCACCTGGCACCACTGGGGAGGGTTGAAAAATTTAGAGAGGATTTAGATTGTAGTTAGGCCGAGTGAGTTTTTCCTGGGGCCAATCTGTCGATTGGTGTGGGGCATCAGTTCAATCAATCAATCATAGGCATTTATAACGTGCACTACTCACCCGGAGGGTCTCAAGGCGCTTGGGGGGGGGGGGGTCCGCTACTGCTCGAACAACCAGGTCTTGAGCTTCTTCCTGAAGGAGAGGTGGTCTTGGGTCAGGCGTAGGTCGGTCGGGAGGGCGTTCCAAGTCTTGGCGGCCAGGTGGGAGAAGGATCTTCCTCCTGTTGTCGCTCTGTGGATGCGGGGGACGGCGGCGAGGGCGTGACTGGTCGAGCGGAGGTGGCGTTTGGGAGCGTAGAAGTTGAGGCGGCTGTTGAGGTAGGTCGGGCCTTGGTTGTGTAGGGCTTTGTGCGCGTGGGTGAGGAGCCGGAAGGTGATTCTTTTGTTGATCGGGAGCCAGTGCAGGTCTCTCAGGTGTCTGGAGATGTGGCTTCGTCTGGGGACGTCGAGAATGAGTCTCGCCGAGGCGTTCTGGATCCGCTGGAGTCTCTTCTGGAGCTTGGCGGTGGTACCGGCGTAGAGGGCGTTGCCGTAGTCCAGTCGACTGGTGACGAGGGCCTGGGTGACCGTCTTCCTGGTCTCGGTGGGGATCCACCGGAAGATCTTATGTAGCATGCGCAGGATGTTGAAACAGGACGAGGAGACGGCGTTGACTTGTCTGGTCATGGAGAGGGAGGAGTCCAGGATGAAGCCCAGGTTGCGTGCGTGGTCTGTCGGTTTGGGTGCGTTGCCCAGGGCGGGGGGCCACCAGGAGTCGTCCCAGGCGGAGGGTGAGGAGCCCAGGATGAGGACTTCCGTCTTGTCTGTGTTCAGTTTCAGGTGGCTGGTCGTCATCCACTCGGTCACGTTTTTCATCCCTTCGTGTAGGTTGGCTCTGGCGGTGGCGGGGTCGTTGGTCAGGGAGAGGATCAGCTGGGTGTCATCGGCGTAGGAGATGATGTTCAGGTTGTGTTGGCGTGCGATGGCCGCAAGGGGGCTCATGTAGATATTGAAGAGGGTGGGGCTGAGCGAGGAGCCCTGAGGGACGCCGCTCAGGGCTCCCTCAGCTCAGCTTCTGATCTGAACGGGGGCAGGCGGACTCTCTGTGTCCTTCCGGTGAGGAAGGAGATGATCCATTCCAGTGCCTTCTCCTTGATTCCGACGTTGCTGAGGCGCTGCACTAGGGTGCGGTGGCAGACAGTGTCGAATGCCGCGGAGAGGTCCAGGAGGATGAGGGCCGCTGTTTCTCCGTTGTCCAGCAGGGTTCGGATGTCGTCGGTGGCAGCGATGAGGGCGGTCTCGGTGCTGTGGTTGGCCCGGAAGCCTGACTGGGATGGGTCGAGGGAACCAGTCGTCTTGAGGAAGGCTGCCAGTTGCTTGTTGACGGTCTTCTCGATGACTTTGGCTGGAAACGGGAGGAGCGAGATGGGGCGGTAGTTCTTGAGTTCGGTGGGGTCCACCGTTGGTTTCTTTAGTAGAGCGCTGAGTTCGGCGTGCTTCCAGCTCTCAGGGAAGGTGGCGGTATCGAGGGAGGTGTTGATGATGTCCCGCAGGTGGGGTGCGATGACAGCGTCGGCCTTGTTGAAGATGTGGTGAGGGCAGGGGTCGGTTGGGGATCCGGAGTGGATGGAGTTCATCGTGCTGATGGCGTCTTCGAGGTTGATCGGTGTCCAGGCGTTGAGGGTGGTGGTGGGGGGCGTTGGTTTGGTCGTGGGGAGCGTTGGTTGTGTTCTGAAGCTGTTGTGTATGTCAGCGATCTTGTTGTGGAAGTAGGAGGCGAGGGAGTTGCAGAGGTCTTGCGATGGGGTGATGTCGTTGGTTCCGGCGTTGGGGTTGGAGAGCTCTCTGACGATGTTGAAGAGTTCCTTGCTGTTGTGTGCGTTGTTGTCCAGCCGGTCCTTGAATGCTGTTTTCTTGGTGGCGTGTATCAGTTTATGGTGCATTCGGGTGGCGAGCTTGAGGGTAGTCATGTTGTCCGGCGTTGGGTCTCTTCTCCAGGCTTTCTCGAGGGCACGGCAGTTCTTCTTGGAGCTCTTGAGTTCGTCGATGAACCACGGGGCCTTCTTGCTTCCGGGTCTGCTGGGCGGGGTCCTCAGAGGGGCGAGCTCGTCCGTGCAGGTGGAGATCCATTTCGTGAGGTTGCCGGCGGCTTGGCTGGGGTTCGGTGAGCTGGCGGGAGGGTGCTGGCTCAGGGATGCGGCGAGTTGTTCGGCTGTGATCTTGCTCCAGCTTCTTCGTGCAGCCTGTTGCTGGTGGTGGTGGACCGTGGTTCTTTTGAAGGTGAAGTGGATGCAGCTGTGGTCCGTCCAGTGGAGTCCAGTAGCGTGGCTGAAGGAGATGTCTTTGCTGGACGAGAAGACGGCGTCGAGTGTGTGTCCGGCGAGGTGGGTGGGGGTGGTCACCAGCTGCTTGAGTCCGAGGGTGGCGAGGTTGTCAAGCAGGGTGGTGGTGTTGCGGTCGTTGTTGTTCTCCAGGTGGAAGTTGATGTCCCCGAGGAGGATGTAGTCAGCGGAGGGGAGGGCGTGCGGGCTGATGAAGTCGGCGATGTCTTCGCTGAATTGAGTGCGTGGTCCCGGGGGTCGGTAGATCAGGGTGCCTCTGAGGGTGGTCTTGGGGTCGGTGTGGATCTGGAAGTGCAGGTGTTCGGCGGTTGTTAGGGTGTCGTCGGCGTTGGTCAAGATACGGATGGTGTCCCTGTGGATGATGGCGATGCCTCCTCCAGTCTGGTTGTCGCGGTCTCTCCGGATGATCTTGTAGCCCTCTGGGATGGCGATGGCGATGTCGGGCGCTGAGGAGTCGTTCATCCAGGTTTCCGTGAGGAAGGCAACGTCAGGAGCTGTGGTGTCGAGGAGGTTCCAGAGTTGAACGGCGTGTCAGTGGACGGAGCGGGTGTTGAGCAGGATGCACTTGAGGTGGTTGCTGCTGGTGTTCCGTTTGGTGGGTGCTGAAGCAGTGCAGGTCCGGATGCAGGAGAACTTGGAGGACTGGCAGGTGAAGGGTCCGTGGGTGCGTCTCTGATCTCGGAGTGGCTAGGTAGCACCCGGGGGTTCGGCCAGTGTTGAGTGCGTTGAGGGTGGCGGCATTGTAAGTCCGGCGGGTGGGGTGGCCTCTGCGGGGGCCAGGGGTTCTGGCGCTGGGCGCGGTCCAGGCACGGACGGGCGCAGACGGGCTTACCTTTGGCGCACCTTCGGCGCTCAATCGGTGCTCCCGCTGCGCGCGTCCGCTGCGCGGTCGCTCTGGGGGCGTCATAAGAGGGGAGCCGGGAGGGAGGCTCTGCGGGGGGGCGGGGAGCGCGGGACCCAATCGGCGGGCGGGGGGGCGGGGTCTCGTTGGTAGCGGCGGGAAACCTGGGGGCTCTGCGGCGGCTCTGAGGTGGCTGGGGCGCAGCTCGGCGGCCCTGTGGCGGCTGGGGCGGCGCTCGGCGGCCCTGTGGTGGCTCAGGCAGCAGGTGGCAGCAGGAGGCTCAGCAGGTAAGGAGCAGGCGGGGGGTGTGGGGGCGACCAGGCCGAGGTCGCAGTTGCGGGCATTCCAGTCAGTGGTACAGTGAGGCATTCCCCCTTCCCTGAGAGATCTGCAGAGATGGCAGACCCTGATGGCCACGCTAAAGGTGCTGGCCCAGGCCAGGCAAACCCCGCTGTCAGCATCTGCTGGCATTGCGGCTGCAGTGGTGGCATGTCTGGCGGAGCCACCACCGATGAAGAAATGTAAATGCGACAGGGGGGGGGGGCAACAAAAGAAGGAGCAGACGAAGTGCGGAGGCCGATGTCAGAGCCTAACCGCGCGGTTGTCTGAAGACGTGCCCTCGTGTAGCGCGGTGAGGGGAAGGGCTGCATGTGAGCCTTCCGGCGCAGCAACACGCTGCTGCCGGGGAACAATCAAATATGTCCTCAAGTCAAGGGAGAGGGCGGGTCAGTATAGAACCGGTCCAGCAACAGGCTGGAGCCGATGGGCGGCCAAAAGAGAGTTTGCCACAGGGGGGATCTGGAGAGGGCCCGGCCCAGTGACACATTGGAGCGAGTATGGGGCCAGATATGGAGGCCGGGCAAGGGGATGAGACCCTCATGGAGCTCACTTGGAGACCGACACTGCAGAGCACACAACAGCAAGGGGGTAGTGAGGGTCCCCAGCCCATAAGACAATACCTCTTTTCAACCAGGGATAAGGGAGGTAGACAACAAGGGTCAAAGCCCCCCGCCTATACTCCCCATATGGGCAGGGCTGGACCTGGAGGCGAAGATCCACAAGCAGCTCCGGATCACCCAGGAGACAGAACAAAGGTGGGAGGCCATGTGTGCAGTCAGGGAGGGCAGTGGTTTGGAGCCCAGGGACGAGGGTCCGCCTTCTCCCACTTGGGAAGAGGAAGCTGGGATAGAGCAGGACTCTAGGATAGGGGGAGCAAAGGGCAAGTGGGTATGGGTAGAGGAAGCGAATCACCCAGGGAATGGGCTACAGCCACAGAAAAGCCACAGAAAGTCATTGGAGCGCATGCACTGCATCTGTCCAGAGGATTGTTTGGCCGCAAAAAATGAACAGGAAGTGAAGGGGGGATTTTTATCTATGGGAAAGGGTTGTCATTGGAGGCACAGGGGCCTCAATGAGTGAGTCATCACAGCGGGATGAATGGGCAATGTCTAGCCTTCCCCGGGTGGTATTTAAAAAAATGGTGAGGAAAATGTATTCGTAGTTTGTAATAGTTCTGTGAGCCCCAATAGCCTCAAATCACCTAATGATTCAGGTGATTCGGGAGTCGGACAAAAATGCTTGCATGGGCCTATTTCAGACTTGAGTGCAGAGGATAGGCAGCAATAGCCAAGGTAGTGGGTGTTGCCCTGTGGTGCCGGGATGATGGTGAACCTGGACCAATGGTCCTTCTTGACTTCTCTGTGGCATCTCCTTATTATAGGATGGAATGAAGGGGGTTCATAACAGAATGTATTTTCTTTCCTCAATAAAAGTTCTCAATTTGAAATCTCAATTTCCCTCCTCCGCTGAGGCACCCAAGATTCTACTGTCTTCGCAATGCTCTTTAGCATCTACCTGGAACTTATACATTGTCTTCTGAGCAACAAGAACATTTCGGTATATTAGCATGCTAATGACACTCTGATATACCTGAAAGTCTATGTCTTAGGAATGTATACTAGATATAAAGGTGTTTCTTGGCACCCTGGAGAACAGGATTACTTATCTCACTGTGAAAAAATAATCCTTTGAACACCCATTTTCTCTTCCTACACCCTCATGCACGTGATATATGCACTCAGGACGGGCTCAACACAAGCACCTAATCACCTTACTCCCCAAAAATGTTCACTAAGATTCTTAGACTTTTTGTTGGAATCTCATCTATTGCTGGATTCACACACCGAGAAATCTCAAAATTATCTCTACCATCTCCTCTTCCACAAAACTGAAACTTTCCTGCTGAGGACTTCAGAACTGTGGTGCAATATCTAGTCTTGTCATGTATTGATTGATCGAAAACCATTCTACCTGCCTTCAGTATCTCTGACTTGAATCAAATCCATTCTTCTGGCAGATGCCCATATTGTTTCTGTTGAGAGATCTGACCAAATTGTACTCATGGACCTTCATTGACTCCACCAAGAGGACTGTATTTATTGTTAGTGGTGCCCCTTGCAAACAACAGGGTTTTGAGCTACCGTTCTCTCACAAACAAACTCAGATCTCTGGTAGTATTGTAGACTCTGTAAGATATGTTATGCTATATGTCATGTTACATGTTATGTCATGGTATGCCATGTAATGTTATGATACGCCATGTAATGTTATATGTTAAGTTATGCCATGTTATGCTATATGTTAAGCTGTGGTATGTCATATTATGTTTTATGTTATGTTAGGCTATGTTTTGTTATGTTACGCTATTTTATGTTATACAGTATTTAGTGCTCATACATCCAATAACATTTCAGTTGCCATTTTCTGTAAAGCACTCCGCTATCACTGGTTGTTCGGCAACATTTCTGATCTCCAAAGAGCCCCATAAATATATAGTAGCGTAGCAATATCAAAAACAGTATTAAAAATCTATTTAGACACGTGCAGTAATATACAAATGCATAATATACATTACCACAAAGGCAAAGCATGTGATCTGACTCTGTAGTGCTGGATCAGTTTGGTATTAAGTTCCTTAAAATATATTATTTTTTACTTTGTAAAGTCCTGTACATCATCCTAGTGAAATTTTAGAGCACCCCTGTGTGCTGCACACATTAGTGATATAAGCACTGAATTATTATTAATAATAGTAGTCTGTGGCATTGGTATTTTCACAAATGTATGTGGGGTATGCAGTTCCTAAATACCCCGCTTACATTTATTAGATTATTTGGAGCACGTATGCTGGGCCTTGAAGTCCCTCACTTTGTTAGACTTGGTATTTTCATGCCATAAACAGATATTTGTGTATCTCATTCCAGATGTGAGAGCACACTAGGCACACTATTCTATGACAGAGTTTTCCTGCCCTTCCTGCTTGCCATCTGAAAATGAGCACATGCAGTTGGAACATAATGTTATACAGCTCACAACTAGGGGTGGGCGGAATTTGCGGAATTAACCTTCGCAAATTATCGCGAGAATGTTTAAAATTATCGCAAACAAGCAGAAATATCGCGAAGATGCGGAAGTTTTTTTCCGGCATGTTCGCGAGATTTTCTGCATGGTTGCGGGTCGCCAACTTACCCATGTGGTTGCTTGCGGGCGCGGCCATCTTGTTTTGAGTTGTTCTCGCGGTGCATGATCGCGAGAAGAAAGACGTGATCGCGCGACGCATGACGTCACTGCGGGCGCGAACTGTCGCGAGACAGCGCAAATGGCTAAAAACAATACAACATCTCATGGAGAACGCGACCGGATCAAGAAAACTTGTCGGCGAACGCAGGGATTCAGGTAAGGCGATCGCGCGCGCGCGAGAATGTATTATTTTACAGCGCGAGCAAGAAACAAATTATCGCCAAGCTGCGGAAACCGGAATTTTTGACATTTTCGCGCTCTCCGCGGAACGCAAAAATGTCAAATTATCGCAATTTCCGCGAACGGAACGAAATTTTTGCCCAGGCCTACTCACAACAACGTATGGCCATATACAGCGAGTGTCAAGAGGGCGCACCGCAGTGAAGGCTGACTGGCTCCGGTGTTTAGGGTTAATGAAGTGTTTTTGATGTCAGCAATAAATACTCCATAAAAGCACAGCTCATTCACAGATTCATACATCTTCAGAGCAGTTGTTCTGCGAGATGAAGACAGGCAGCCGGCGTGTTCCTGCTCACAGAACTCAAACGGCCTACTTGTCATTCTCGGCACCTCCAGCGCCTTCTAATGGAAGCCACGGAGAGATCGGAACTGAAAGATAGCCAAAGCCCAGTTTTTCTCACACACTGCGGCCCTTAATGCGCAAAGCTGAAAATATGGCTTGTCTGACTTTCATTGAACAACAATTGGGTAAGGTCATTGGGTTCAAATCTATAATTTTGTTTGTTTGCTAATGTAAACATATCGAACACAGGTACTCCGTTTTATGGCGTCTCGTCTGAGCTTTCCAGTTTGTGAACCCAAATTCTATAACCATACCGTACCCCACCCTAGCATTACCTTGACATTCAACTGACATGCCACTCCTTCTTGTAAGATATGTTATGCTGTATGTCATGTTACATGTCATGGTATGTTATGCCATGTTATGTTATGTGATATGATGGTATGTTATACAGTATTTATCGCTCATGCTATCAATAAGGTTTCAACATGCTCATAACCCCTCCAACTCTGAGGGAGTACTGAAAACTACTTATATGCTCAATATATTACATATTTTCAAAGCGAAATAGTATTGGAAACAAAACCCACTTTTTTGAAAATAAACCAACTTGCTGCACACCTGTACTTACTGCTTATTCTAAAACTCTGTCTTTGGTCTTACATTATAATTAAAATAGAAATTTCGACATTTCTGGCTCCTCACACATTTATATGTGGTGTAAAAAAATCAGATTGCTGGAACAACAGCGTATTTAGCAAAATTTGATGAAGGGACTGAGTTTTCCGGCATTTTTTCCATATTGGAAAAAAAGTCAGATTCGGTCACAAAGAAGAGGGGCAGGTGCTTTTTTTCACGTAAAACTACTTTTTAGTTTTCCCATCTATGGTGCTGTGCAGTGTCACATAGAGGTCTCAACTAGAAATTATTTAATGGCACGGAGGCATGAAAAAAAAATATTTATGGGAAGGGAAAAATCCTTCAAGTGCATTGCATTGGTTGGTAAACAGGAAATTGGCAATACCAAAGGGACTGGCTTATTATTGAAATTGCCTTTTGTGTCATTGCTGGGTTTGGTCACACAATATGTCATCAGACATGGTGCTCATCTTTGAACTCATGCATCCATTCCTCCATCCACTGACTCATTCTTTCATTCAACCTTTGACATAACGGCAATAAAAGACACATAAACTCAACATATGCAAGATAAATTAAATTAATACAAGTTGTAAAAAATATGCTTTCATCTAGACACAGTTGGCATATCTTTGTAATAACAAAACTAAAGATAGAAGCAGGTGTTTTTCATGAGAGGTATTGTTCATAGTCTATAGTTATTTTATAGTTCCAGCATGGTGGCCACATTTAAAGCCAATCTCTTGGCCGTCTTGGAATGGTAAAACAATGATACAGTATACTACAGCATTCCATTGTGGTCTCCTGGATTAGAGGAAGTGGCAAGGTGGGACACAGCACATTGTATATAAAATGAGCGGTAAGCAAGTAAGCCATTTGCACTGCCTGGAAAATTGTATCCTCTCTAGAAAAGAAAAATTTGAAAGAGCAAAGAAATGAAATTGAAACTATAAAAAGGAGAACGTTAAAAACTAAAGGACTGGCCAACCAGCCCTGACACAGAAATGATCATTAAATTGCGCCATTCACAGGGGAAGAGAGCCAATGACTGATGTGGACTGAACTATTTCCCCATGCAGTACACTTTCATGGATGGAAGCAGACTGTAAATGACACTCAGACAGACCAGTGGCAGAAGAAAGCTCACCCCTCAATCCTTCCAAACTGCTGCAGCACGAACCCTGCTCAATATTCCCAAATACCACCATATTTCTACCAGCATTAGGAAGCTTCATTGGCTTCGGGTCAAGCAGCGTATTGAATTTCAGGCGATCTGCCTGGTGAATAAAGCTTTGTATGGTGGAGGGTCGTCGGACCTACAGAAACCTTTTCATTGGCACTCCCCACAGCGTAATCTTAGATCTGCCAATAAAGTTCTAGTCCAGGCCCCAGAATCCAAAAGACCAGATGGAGAGGTAGAAGCCTTTCCTATAGAACATCTAAGCACTGGAATGGATTGCCAGTCATCATTAGGCTACAACCTACCAGACCTTAATATAGAGAAATAACAATAAACCCTCAAATGCTAATTGACTTTAACATATGCTTTTTAGAATCAATATGTCAGTTCCTCTACCTTTATTGTAACTTTTCACAATAAACAGATCAGACCCATGGAATCTGAAATAACTTTTCCTAGTGAATCAATCAGGCATCTAGATGTTATCATTTGCTTGTCACCATAACCTCCATATAATGATCTTAAGCTTTCTCAGAAGACAACTATCATGTATACTGTAATGACATTGAAAATATGTACACAACTACAATCATGAGAACAATACAACATTCCTACTAATAGAGTCTAATACAGACTACCTTACTGCAAATCTTCTATCCCCATTGTTAGTTAGGTATCTCACCAAGACCAAAACCCTTTTTACTACGGTAAATGTGATATTGTGTGTAGCAAAATACCAGCCTACAAGTTTTAACACAGTGTAATAACAATACACTCTTACAAACCTATTTCCTTTTAAACATGTTTTTCACAATAATTTAGTAAGACCTACATGGTTTTCGTCACAACCTTTTTATTATGAACAGATCACACATAAAGAATCTGACAAAACCTTTCTCAATGAACTGGTAACCTTTACCATTGCCTTAATACTGTATTCAACACTGGGTTGCTGAAGTGTGCATAAGGCGGCAACCATCAGACATAGAGTTAAAAATGTTTTGAATATGTACAAAATTACAGTTGACAAACTAATACAACCCCTCTCAATGGGGCCTAAAAAGAATCGTCACAGTGAAATTCTATTCCCAGGTTTGTTAGTGTAGGTGGCCACACAAAAACCCTTGCCTACAATGGTAATCTATGAGATTATATGTGACCACATACCTGTCTAAAGCCTGTTACATAATGTAATAACTATACACTTTTAGAGGCATCTTGGCTATTCACAATAAATAAGCCAAGCCTACTTCCTTTGTCATAACGTTTCATAATACACATACCAGACCTATGGAATCTGGCATAACATTTTCCTGCACACCAATCAAGCCTATAGCTGTAGTCATTGGCTTGTTGCCATAACTAACAAGGTCTAATGTACCAAGTGTAAGCTTCCCCATCAGGCAGCAATCGGGCCTGCAGTCACAAAATTCCAAATAGTACATTCACCCCAAGCATCACCTGACTTTATGTCCACAACTTCGAAATGAGGAATGTTCTAAATGTCAGCAACCCATATATGGAAATTATCAGAGTCTGGGAATGTTATATTGATGACATTTTCACTACTTTGAGAGGCGACAAACTGCTTGCCCATTAAGTCACTAACTGGCTTAATGATAGGAATGTGGTCTGACAGTTACTATTAGCCCCAGGGAACTCTTCTTCAGGACTTGAAGATCTTTGCACATGAGAAAACCTTGAAATGCAAGGTCTATTATGAACCTACGGACTGGAATATTTTACTAAACTTCTATAGTTTTCACCCTAGATCCCACAAAGAGAATTTACCACTGAACCAGTTTCTTAGGTTAACGATGAACTGTACCAACAAGACAGATTTCAAAAGACATGCAGAGAAGCTCACAACAAAACTCCTGTGCAAAGAGTATCCAGTTGGTTTCATCCACCAAGAAAAAAACAAGCATCAAATAACCCTCAGGAACAACTTTTACAAGCTTTTGAGAAAAAGGATATAGATAGGTAAATATGTGTCCTCACCTATAGCCCTCACTCCAGCTCTGTCAAGAAGATTATTAATAAACAGAGGAGGATATTGACAATAGGGACCTTTAAAAAAAACAAAGTTTTCAGTTAAAAGATGGGGATCCCTATAGGAGCATCATCAATACAAGACTGAAATCAACATTGGAACCTTTCCCCGCCCATGGCTGTTTTCTATGTGGGAATTGTAACATCTGCCTGCTTACAGGGAGTGTAAGGAAGTGGATCTACTTATAAAAACCCAATGTGTGTTAAGAAATCACACCAATTGCAGCTCAACCAATTTAATTCATGTCATTCAGTGTCTGTGCCAGCTTGAGTACATTGACATGACTGCGGAAAAGATTAGAACATTCATCAATGAATATAGGGCTACTATAACATGTAAAACAACTATCACAATATTTACCGAGCACTTTGCTGATTTCAACCATACTGAAAGCCATTGGAATGGTTTGTGATTGAAAAACTACCAGCATGCTCCAATGATATGAGCTTAAATTGCTCCAATATGACCAGCGTTGGATATATTGCCAAAGCACATAAAACCTGAGCCTTAACAATGACATCCACTTGATTAGTTACAACAATAAATAATGCATTGACATCTCATTCGTAAATGACATACGGTAACGATGTGGGGGATCATTATCCTATATATGGCTTTTGAAGAGCCAGAATACTTTACTTTTTAACCTAAACAATTGACACCGTTAATTCCACCTGTACTGAATCTGAAGACAAAAGGAAATTCCTTCAAGTCCAACTGATAAAAATAACACAAACCGTGGCCGCTTGCCAATTCAATACATGCATTTTATATGGATACCATTTATTAAGGGGCAAGTATCACATTACAGTTAGCGACAGAAATAACTACATTAATGATGAATAAATAACTGGGGTATCAGACTTATGTAACACACTAAGAGGTGCAAAAATTAGTGGGGTTTCCTTGGCATACTACACACCAGTTCTTGCTCATAACCGTTAGGAAGTACTCCACATTGAAAATACAGGAAAAAAACTACAAAGTAGCCTGCAGGGTGAACGAGGATCCCCGTGGCATACTCTTGAACATTCTTTACCGTAGCTGATAAGGATAATTTTGCATTAAAATAACCAGAACAGCTTAGACTATAGCTCCCATCAACCCATGAAGAAGTCATGCTCCACTACATGATCACTATGTGTGCATCAAAAAGATGCTCCATTGCACCTGACAGCAATATCCGAAGTACATGCTTTAAATAGGTTTACTGAACGCTATCCATTTATCAGCTGGGGCAGAAGTAGGGACCAATAGATGACAATGCGGGAGACTATGCAGACACATTCTCTTGAAGAAGTTGGGGACAATTTGTAGTATATAGATTGCATGATCTGGGCATCCACTGTATTCATGTGACACTGTGTATGAGTTGCATGTGTAACTTATTTACAGAATGAGAACAGTAGACGCTTAAGGCAGTAATATTAAAGGGTTGGAAATAGGTTTCTCAGTCTGTTAGCACAAGCATACCCTATAAGTTTTGACCAAGAAGCAATATGCTCTAGTCTTGAAAGTTGTTAAATGTGTTCTAAATGTTCTGACCATTGTCATATTTCACATTATTCTAAATATCTATGTCTATATATAAAGGAGTTTGACTACAGAGAGTGCCCCCTTTTCTGGACTATGAAGCAAGGTAAGGTAAGTGGTCTGTCTGAGAGATTGCACACGTCTGTCCTTCACATGTGATGTGTTATGCTTTGATTTAGAGTGAATACACTACACAGTACCCTGGGAATTCACTGAGTGTGTTTGCTTCTGCGCAGGTTAGTGATGTAGTACAATTCTAAATATCACAAGCTGACAACTGTGTTTAATCCTAAATGATAGGTGTATCACTACCCTCTAGTAATGAAGGTATGAAGGCCTTGAGTTCATTATGATTATAAGTGCATGACAGTGC
Source organism: Triturus cristatus (assembly GCF_964204655.1). Taxonomy (NCBI): domain Eukaryota; kingdom Metazoa; phylum Chordata; class Amphibia; order Caudata; family Salamandridae; genus Triturus; species Triturus cristatus. The sequence goes on along the minus strand of NC_140593.1, from coordinate 443,230,950 downwards.
TTGAGCCTATCATGATTATGAGTGCATGATGGTGAGTGCCCTCTAGGTAAGGATTTACTCAACTCTGCTGAAAAGTCTCTGTCCCATATGGGCACTGAGGACAGCATTAGACACTGGATGTATGAAAGATTGATTTCTAAGACATCCCACACAATTCCATTTTTAACTGTACTCGGGGTACCCACCTATTAAAGAGATATCTTTTGGGTTTCCCCAAGGTATGTGTTTTATATCTGGAGCCCTGCAAATATCCAAATCATTTTTATGCTGAGCCCATCCCAGTGGTATCTACCTACCAAGACGGGAGATAGATACAAGTGATGAAGCATGCCACAAAATGTGGGTGAGGTGATTGTTTAAAACCTATAGTATTCTAGGGTTTGATAACAGTCATTTGTTTGACTAGATGTCTTATTTTGTGTTATGTAAAACAGTGTGTTAGTATCTGTAGCATTTTCTTCAAACAAGAGAATGTCATCAAGTGCATACAGCTGGCTGGACGTTTGGCACAAAACAGGGTACATGAGACTGCATTTCCTTTGTAACACTACATGCAGAGTATGTATTGTTGCGGCCACATCAACCTTTGCCCTAGGAACTGCCCATTCAACAGACGTCACTGTATATATGTTTATTTTATGTGCTACTTGTGTAGTACACACCTAGCCAAATGGTAGCTGAGCACTGCACTCTGAATAAACTTTTGATCCCTGTACCCAAGAGCTTTGCAAAAGGTGGAGTCCTGCTCCCTAAGGCTTTGTAACAAGTGCATTATGTAATTATTTGTCCCTCAAGCAAGGGCATATCAAGTTAAGCACTCCTGCTTAACTTGATATGCCCCTGCTCAAGTCCTGATGCATTCAATTGCTGAAGCGAGAATCAGTTTAAATTAAGAGTTTTCGGTTTATCATCATCCGGGCTAATTCTCGCTCTGTCAGGCCGCAATGGATCTTTGCCGTTGTTTTGAGAAGAGACGGTCAATGGTTCAATGGTTCAAGTAAATTATCATCACAATCATCAATATTATTTTCAGTCAAAAAAGAGAGTAAGATGTAAGTTTTAAAGGATTTATCAATCAAAATCTTTTAGTAGATCATCTTTATTAGATCACAATTAATTTAATCTAATTTAATCATAAGAATCTTGCCAAAATCAATCAATAGAGAAATGATATTAATAAAAGCATTTTTTATTCATGTTTTCCAGGTGTTTTTGTATTGGGTTTCCTTTCTGACAGGTGTATCCTGATGGATGTCCCCATGTATTTTGCCCTACAATTATGTGTGTGGAACAATGTGTGTGTTGTTCTTAGTGAACATCATCTTAGCCTTTACTGCCATCCGATGTGTGGGATGTGTTGCACAGCTGCCAAACAGCTAAGTTGCCTTGGCAAGTGAGTGCTCATGCACTTGATATGTGTGTCCAGTGAGTGGTCGTGGAGCTAGGTACAAAAGATGTTTGTGGCAGAATAAGTCACTATACAGGCACTGTTTTCCATCAATTTAACTGAATGTGTAGTGTCTCGCTGTAAGTGCACCTCTACATTGTTTTCTTCACTGTAGATCAATGCCTGTTGGAGTTTGTTGACACTAAGGGCCCGATTATGATGCGGGCAGGAAGGCTCTGACCCTCGGTCGGGAGCCCTCCTGCCCGCATCGTAATCTGCTGTTTGGATTCCCTTCCGACCGAGCCATTTCGATGGGCTCGGTCGGAAGGGAAGCCGACTCGAATTTCTGAATGGCTTCTGACGGGCTCCAACAGCCCATCCGCCATCCGGAAACCGGCAATAATCCCCCAACCGGCTCTTTCAGGCCTGTGGTAAATAATTTAATTACCGGGACTTAATTTGATACAGAAACATAATAAAATAGCTCAGTAAATAAGAGGCAGAATCCGTGGTATTAGAGGTTCGGAATGGGCTTTATTCCAATGGTCGATTATAATCGGTTGCTCCAGGTTCCATCACCACGAAGGTTCAGGAAGTGAAGTCCATACATTATTGACAATCAATTACTTTTATACAATAGGCATTACAGTGAAGCAAATACAAGAGGCGTAACAATTGATAGTGGTGATAATATATTCGTACGTAGCAAAAATAGGCGTAACTGGGAGTGATTTAAAGAACGTCATCAGATGTGATGTCATAAGAGGGTGGTTACATGAAAGAATTTCGCAATGTCAGCAGAAATACTTGGCAGATATGCGCGCGCAGCAGCATGACGTGTGATTGACGTGCAACTAGGGGGTGAAGGGGACTTGACATTTAGCTCTACATGTGGCGACAGAAGTCTGGAGGGTCAAGTCAACCTAATCCCAAATCATATCTAACATCCTATGTTTAAAGAACTAAGTTATCCAAAAGAGAGGTCTCTTCGAGTAGAATCTTATTCTATACTGACTATACTGACTGTTAGTGCGTGTACAAGCGTCTAAGTGTCTACACTAGATGCGAGGGCAGGAATCTTCCATAGTAACAGGGCTATGAATTACTTGCATGAAGACAGAGAAGCCGGGCCTTTGCTCGGTAGCTGGCAGAATGTTTACTTAAACTACTAGACAGGAATGCATTGGGCAGGGATCGGAGCAGATAATTTCGAAGGTAAAATACAGTTTTTGGCAGACAGCAGGCTGATGTCAGGCTTCGTGAGCCGCGCAGAGAATGAGACAAAGTTCATGGTCGCAGATGCAGGCTCAGACTGGAGCTTTCAGAGGCAGAAGGCAAGAAGAGTTTGATGACAGAGTCAGGGCCTACTTGCCTGGACTGTAAAAATGGCATAAGTGAACCATATAAAGCCGGTGGCCTTTCATACTTAGGAATGGAATATCCGGCCTATTCATGGCGGATCTGAAAGAGGACAGGTTGACGGTGGACGCACATGTGTTTGCGTCTTCATAACTGGAACTGGAGGGAACATACATGTACTTATGATTCATACATGAAACCGTTGGGGTCCAAGATAGGGGACATAACTGATCAGAAAAATCCATATTTCCACATTTCCCTCCTTGTCCCCTACTTGCCCGTCAAGAGATATCAATCTTCATCAATCCATTGATCTGTTCATATAGCATCATTTGTTCTTCTTTTTTCTTCTGGGACGAATGAAATCTTGGTGATGGGACACACGATGTGGCACACAGACCACAAATCGCTGGTCCACATTGTAGGCATAGACAGCAACTGAATAGTATGAGAAAGCCAATACCTAGGAAAGATAGGACCTTCCATCCAAAGGTAGATAATACACTCCAAAACCAACCGGACCAAGTCCAGGTGCCTGGATTCTGGTGTATCTGGCTTACAATCTTATGAAGGCGAGTTATGGCTTTATATACAGATGGCGAATTTTCTGGTATGAAAATGCAACAGCTTGATCCGATGACCCTACAAGCTCCGCCCCTATCGGCCAAGATGACGTCAAGGACAAGACGATTTTGAAGCACAACAATCCGCATAGCAGACTGCTCTTCTGTTAAATTGCCTAAGGCGGAAATAGTTTCGTTCACTACTGCTTCAAGGGTTTTGGTTAATCTACGTATCAGCTTACTATTAGTAACTGTACCTATATAGGGAAAGAGACCTTTATTGAAATCTGTGTATTTTTCCCATGCTGTTTCAGTGTAATCGACTATCAGGAGATCTCTCCTTACTCTAGTATATACTAAATGAGTATTTCTGTGATAATCAGGAGGAGCTAGAAAAACAGGCGGCAAAAGAAATCCAATGTAGCAGGTACCATCCCAATCTAGAGGCAAACGTACATATGCCGTCTGACCACATATGAAATAGGAATGGCGGGAAGCTCTAAATGTAGACTTGCCTTGATCACTAAATTCTACTACAGTGGTGCATCTACTATGGCCCATATGTATGGAACCATTCTTTCTTACACATAATTCACCTTTTACTGGAAATATTGACATAGCGGGCAAAATTGGAGTAGCTTCGGATTCGACATTTAGGATCATAAGATTAAGCGTAAAATTACCTAATCCATACACTTCATTTTCGAGATCAGTTCCTGTTCTCTGGGGAAATCCCTCCTTGTTAGGATAGCAGACCTTAAGTAAAACTAAATTCAAATTTCCCCATACCCAGTTATCTTGATAAACTGCAGAATTCGAATCTAGGGAATTGATTAAGCTAAACCATGCTCCACAGGAGCCGTTGTGTGTGAACGGGTATGGAAAGAGAGGTAGAATTCCTTTATAATTCTGATAGGGAGGGAGTCGGCCACATATCCAACAATTTGTAGCATTGCTAACCTGATGGGAATGATGTAACATATTAATAAACGTGTTATTGCGCAGCGCAAATCTATAAGACAACTCAAGCGGAGGTAATTCACTAAAAGAATGTTCGGCAGTAACATTGTAAACATGTCTAGAAATAGGATAATATATGTGCAACAATATACTTGCAGTAATTATTAAAAGACTTAAGAAAAACAAAATTATTAATGTCACTATGCAATGACTACGCAGTGATTTACAGTACGCCTGTCGTTTCAACATTTTTCGGGTGTTTTCTCTATTCAGGTCCAAGGGATACATGTCAGAGACAATTCAACGGCTTCACCTTGGAGAGGACTTAAACAATCAAATTGCTCGACTGATTGGACCTGAGTTTCAGTTTATAATGTTCAGAATTACTCTTTTCAACAAGAGGGAGTTTTGAGTCAATGGGTGAAGACACACGAGGTGTGGTATTCACATCTGCTGGTAGTCCATGAAATTTCTTGATATGACTTGAATGAATCCAGCCTTTTCTGCCCTCGATCTTCACGGCTGTCCTTGTGGTGAGCAACACCAGCTGAGGCAACTTCCACCTAGGTTCCAGCTGAGTCTTTCGATCAAAGTTCCTTACGAGGACCAAGTCTCCCGGAACTACGTCATGGGGTTTCACCTCAGTGTTGTCAGGAAAAGCTGCAGCTACCTGTGAACGACAAGATTGTAGTGCAGACATCAAGGAAGCCAAGTAATCTGTCAGCATATTACAGTCAATATCAGTTATTTTGCGTGGTATGGGCGTCCCCCACATATTTGGTGGTCTGCCGAAGATCACTTCATACGGCGATAGCCCTGTTCGAGAGTGTGCTACCATTCTTGTGTAAAAGAGTGCAACTGGTAACGCTACTACCCAGTCGACACCTTTCTCTCTGCATATTTTGGACAATCTTATTTTCAGGATCTGATTATGTCTTTCTACGAGACCTGCTGCCTCGGGGTGTCGGACACAGTGGAATTTCCACTGATAGCCTAACAAGAGTGAGACGTGTTTCATTAATTCGGATGAGAACGGCTGGCCGTTATCTGAGTAGACAACACGTGGTAAACCGTATCGTGGGAAGAATTCTCGAACTAACTGTTTGGCAGTAGTCGGGGCCGTGTAATCTGAAACCGGGTATGCCTCCGTCCAACGGGAAAGAGCGCAAACAACTACGAGAACATATTTGAATCCTCTACATCGTTCCATCTGGATATAATCCATCTGGAGGACTTCAAAAGGATGATCAGGAGGATGAAATCCACCCTGTTCTACGGGAACGCTTTTTCCTGGGTTGAACTGACAACAGATCATACAGGTACGAACTTTTTGTTTGGCTGCAGCTCGTAAATGTTTATTGAACCAAATGTGTTGAATGCTGTCTAGCATAGCTTTTTCTCCTAGATGTGCTGGACTATGTACAGTGTTAATTATAACCTGGACCATTGAATCAGGAAGGAACCACACAGACTTTTCCTTCATCAACCATCCTTGATCCGTTTGGATCCCTCCTAATTCAGTCCATTTCTTTATTTCTTCTGGTGTAGCATGTGTCTGTATATCAATTACGTCAAGAGTAGGATCTTTAACCGTCATACAATGTGTTGGCGTCGGGACTATTGTCTTTGTCATGTCGGATGTTTGAGTTTGAGCAGTCTGTTTAGCTGTTCTGTCAGCTAAATCATTGCCTTGAGAAATGATATCAGTAACTTTCGTATGAGCTTTACATTTCATAATTGATATTGCAGTGGGTAGATGTATTGCATCTAATAAAGCATGAATGAGGGGTCCGTGCTGAATGTGGGCACCGTGAGAAGTTAAATAACCTCTCTCTCGCCACAGCACGCCGAAGTCATGTACAACTCCGAATGCATAACGTGAATCAGTGTATATGTTGACTTTTTTATTTGTGGCTTGAATACAGGCTTGTGTCAGAGCGATGAGCTCTGCGGCTTGAGCTGACAAGGTATTTATGCAATTTGTTTCAATGATTTCAGTATCTGTTGTGACTGCGTAAGCGGCCACTAATTCCCCTGTACTTATTCTCATACATGAACCATCTACATACAACGTCAGGTCTGGGTCTGACAATGGGACATCTGTCAAGTCTTGTCTGGGTTTCGTCGTGATTGTAATAACATCAATACAGTCATGAGCTAGTGGGTCTGTTCCATTTACAGGTAAAAGTGTGGCAGGATTCAATGTGTTACAACGTCTGATTTCTATATGTGGCTGAAACAGTGTTAGTTCGTACCCTGTAAGTCTTGCTATAGTCAAATGTTGTGTTTGCGTTCGATTCACAAGAACCTCCACTGCATGTGGTACTTGTACTGTCAATGGATGTCCTAACACTATGGCATCGCTTTGTCTGATTGCTAAAGCTGTCGCTGCCACTGATTTCAGGCACGCAGGCAGAGCCTGAGCTACGGGATCTAATGTACTAGAAAAATAAGCACACGGTTTGTGTGATCCTGCTTGTTCCTGTGTGAGTACTGACAAAGCAGTACCTTCTCGTTCTGTAACAAAGAGTGTAAAATGTTTTCTGTAACATGGTGTTGCTAAAACAGGTGCTTGGCATAGAGCTGTCTTTAAGCTTTCAAAAGCTTGTGTATGTTCCTGAGTCCAAGGGAGAACAGTCGATGTGGCTGCCTCCTGTGTTGTCAACTGAATGAGTGGTTTTGCTAGAAATGCATACTGAGGGATCCACTGTCTACAATATGAAGTGAGGCCTATGAAAGCCCGCACCTCCTTTTGTGTCTTGGGTATTGGCATGTTAGCTATTAACTGAATGCGGTCGGGTGTAAGCTGCCTTCCCTCCTTGGACAGCGAGTGTCCAAGATAAACAACTCGCTGGACACAGAATTGCAGCTTAGAAGGGGACACCTTGTGCCCCTTTTCGGCTAGAAATCGTAAAACTGTCAGTGATGCTTTCTCACATTCGGGTTCGCTTCTAGCGGTGATCAGCAGATCATCGACATATTGAAGCAGAGCAGTGTTAACTGGCATGCGGATACTGTCGAGTTCTCGTTTTAGTGCTTGGCTATAGATGCTGGGGCTTTCTGTAAATCCTTGAGGTGCGCGTGAGAATTTGAAGCTACGTCCATTTAAACTAAATCCGAACAAATATTGGCTTTCCGGATCTATTGGGACGCTGAAAAAGGCATTTTTGAGATCAATTACAGTAAAGAATGTTGCTTCGGAATCAATAGCTGTCAGTAATGACGAGATATCTGGGACCACAGGGAATTGTGGCACAATGCATTTGTTCAATTCGCGCAAATCAATAACCAATCGATATACTGGCGAGGCCTTCGGATCTGTTCGTTTAAGAATCGGAATTATCGGTGAATTACATACATTGGAGTCTGTTTCTACAACCACTCCTTGGGCAATGAGCTCGTCAATGATTTGTAGTAAAGCCACTACAGCATCTGGTGGTAACTTGTATTGTCGCATTCGTGGTAGTACCACTCCTGCCTTTAGTGTAACTCGATATGGTGTAATATTCATGCAACCAACATCAGTAGGGCCTTGTGCCCATAGATGTGTAGGTAAAGTCTGCAGTCGGGGATCCATGTCTCTAGACACATAGTGACCTTTGAAATCACGTAAAAACAATCTTACTCCTTCCGGAGAACAACATATTATAGCTCCTAGAGCTTTCAGTGTTTTTATACCTAACAAGTTTTCTGGACAGGATTTAGTGAGCAATAAATCTGTAGTTCGGGTCAAAGGTCCTATCGTAAGTGGAAGAGGCTGTGATACTTCATTAACAATAGGTTTTCCTGAAAAACCAAGGGAAATATTCTGTGAGCCTGAGAGGGGTGCCCCTGGAACTTCACTACGTTTTATGGTTGTTCGACTTGCCCCTGTATCAAGTAAAAATTTTCTATCTTGACCTAATAATTCACTATGTACATAAGGTCCTTCTTGGTCTACAGGGACCTCGATAAGGGGTAAGTCAACTTCCTTCTCTAGGCTGTTTCATGCATATCGTTGGTAATCAGGATAGTCATACTGTGCGGTCTGGTACAGCTGTCGTGTCGTGGTTTGCGTGGCAGCAACAGGCAGCGCAGGTGCAGCTGGCACAAACTGTATAGACTGTTGTGGAGCTGGCATGGACTGTGCATGCTGCAAGGCTCCTTGTTCATTCTGATCCTGTCTAAGTGGCCGTGGTCTTTCTTTTGTAATACCTGTGGCGATATTACGCTTCAGGACTGGACAATCGTGTACATAATGACCTGGTTGTTTACAATAGTTGCATGTCCCTTTTACAGGTCCTGCTGAATCACCGGAATGTGTCGTACCCTTTTTATGTCCTTCAGCTGGAACTGTCTGGGAGACTAGCATTTTCATTTTCGTGTCTTTCATGCGTCTTTGTTCATGATCTTGTTCCTCTCTAATTCTATTGTGATGATACTGTAACATTTGTAACATTTGTGATGGGGTGTTACCTTGCCAGGTACTCTCGAATTTTAATACTCTATTCTTCACTTGGGGCAAGGAATTTTCAACTAATTTTGTCACAAACAGATGTGGGTATGATTCGCTACTTGCTTTTATGCCACTATTTATACCAAAACATTTTTCAAATCGTGCATAGAAATCACTAGTGTCTTCATCTTGCTTTTGTTTACAGGCTGAAATTGCACCCCAGTCTTCCTTTTTCGTGGTTAATAAACGTGGCAGTACCTGTACTAGTAAACCTGGTAGTGCTTTAGTTTTGTCCCCAAGCCCCGAACCTGGACCTCGGGCCTTTTCTTCATTTTCTAATACTGTCCAATCTATCTTTTGGTCTCCCACCTCCCACTCTTTTTCCTTGAGTTTTTCATAAATGCCAGCAGGCATTAATACCTTTAATATTGTCATAATGTCGGGATAGGTATACTCTCCCATGAGTAACATGTCTTTAATTTCTCGGTGGAAACCCGCTGGGTCTTTGTCATGACTGGGTACCACTTTCTTCATTTCTAACAATTCTATTTTCGATATGGGCGTATATACAAATACACGTTTAAACTCATTGTCCTCGCCTTTTATTGGGTGTACTTCTCGTAAGGGATTCTGTCTGTCCATGTAATACGTGGTTCTTTCCTTAATGGGCAGTGAGACATGTTCTGGGCATATAAAAAGAATGTACTGCTTTCTTGATTCTAGTATTTCTTTAATTAGCTTAGTACCTCAACCTCTCCATCTATTTGTGAGTAATTCAGTCAATATATCAGGTAAGGGACCAGGATCTGAATGTTGGCTTTTATATAGTATAAGAAGTTGTTGAATCATATAAATCCCAGCTAAACGCTGTTCATCTGGGGTGAGATTCAAAAATGTGTGTGCTACTGTATCATCATCATACTTTCCGGGACTGTCAACCCAACGAACGGCTGACCTGGCTAATTCTTGTTCATCCATAGAATCGAGAAAATGATAACCCCTTCGTTCTCGCAGTAATTTGTCAGCGGCTTGGAACGAATGCTCGGGGGACCTTATATTTATTATAGGTGTTTGAAAATTCCTGTTATTTTCTAGACATATCGGACGTATCGGGTCAGTAAGACATCTAGTACTATTACAAGATCTTCCTCTACCTACATAGGCTATAGTTTCTGACTGTCCTGTGGGCAGTCCTGATCCTTCCTCCTCCTCATTTTGTTCAAACTGGTCTACCGCTAATCTTTCTTCGTGTAGGCGTTCTATTTCTTTACGGATCTTTCGGCACATGGCTATTATACAGTTTTGCTTATCATGTCTCCCTTCTGATATATTCTGGCTCCATCTGGTAAGAATTTGCATTGCTTCCGGGTCTACCCCCGGTCGGTCTTGATTTCTGATCACACAATTTATGAGGAAACGTAACAGTTCCCCCTGTATTTCCACTTTCTGGTATTCCATAGCTCTGTTAATACATTCAGAATCTCGCCCTGTTTGGACAAAATGGTATATATTATCTAGATGCATAGTCATTCTTGGTAACTTCCCTAAATACACCGCGGCTCGTCTGATACGTAATGATGCCATGGTCATTTCGTCCTCTTTTCCGGGCACAGGGTCATATCTACAATCTATAAGAAGTTCCTTAAGCGTACGGGCATTTATGAGTTTGGGGGTACGTGAATGTGCAGATTCTTGAAAAGTAAGTTTATTTATTCTGGGTGGCGTAGAAAAAATATTGGTAGCACCTCCGGTAGCCCCGTCTGGGGTATCGGGTGTGAAAGGATTCGTTGAACGTGATACAGCAACTATAGGTGTGGATACAGCTATAGAAGTAGCTGTAGGAACAGATGCAGAAACAGATGTGCTTGCCGGAACTTGTGTCAGAACTTGTTGCTGTAGGGATACGGGTACAGGATCTTGGCGTTGAACCTCCCCGGCCAACGGTCTATGTGGGGCGGGGTTAGCATACTTGGGAGCTGCGTCATCTAAATATGAGGAAAGAAAAACATCTTCTGCGGTTCTAGGATGCCCCTTGGGATGTATCTTTATTGGAAATAATGGGGGTGGCAAGTCTTTTGGTATCCCCGGAGTAGCCTTAGGTAATCCTTCGGCCAGAAGGGGATACATACCCTTCATAAGGGCATGTCTTTGTCTGTCTACTTGTTCTGATTTCACTCGTGCACTTTCTTCAATTAATAGATTTTCTCGGACTTCATTTGAATTCTCTTTACTCTTCTCTTCCTGTCTACGTGCTTTTTCTGTACGTCTATACGATTCTTTACGCCATAATTCAATGGCGTCTTTCTGTGATTGTCTAGCTTTCTTTTTCCACAATTCTTCCTCTACTTTCACGATGCACTCTGCATCCCAGGTCCCAGCCGCGGGCCACCTCTGACTTTCTGGTAATTCCTTAGTGTAGTCTACCCATAAATCAAGAAATAATATAGCGTCTAAGCCGTGTTTATGATACATGAAGTACCCTGGAGTGTCCCTAGGAGGAATAGGAACAGCTTCTTCGAGTACCCCTTTTCTAGTTGTGATCTGTCTTAATTTCGAAAAGAGCGGCATATTGAGAACTGATCTGATACTTGATCTTGAACAAACTTAATACAGTAATCACAATAATGAACAGTCATTCATACCACAATATGCAGAACGTACTAAAAACATTTAACATTTAACATTTAACTGAGCAACAATGATGATGACGATCTAAGGAAAACTTAATCACTAAACATAATACTCGACTTGAACTGAATTATTCTGAATTTATATACTTGATATACTAGATATACTGCTAAACAGTACAGATACACTGCTGAAAACAGTGCAGACCGGATTTGTGTACCCAAACCCGTCTGGACCGGCACAACTTATGTGCACGCCAGAACGCCTCCCCAGTAATGGTACTCACCGGGTAGCTCGGAACGGAAGGCCTCGGAAACTGAACTGAACTTGAACCGGACTGGACTCGACTCGAACACTTCGGAAACTGGACTCGACTCGGTACTTCGGAAACTGGTGGGCCTCTGTATACCTCGGATCTTGCTCTCTCAGCTAGGCTCTGGTCGGGATACTTCGCACTTCTCACCGCCTCGTCTGGGTGTTGATCGCAGCCTCAGTCGCCCCCGCTTGACCGGAGGGAGATACAGGAAATCCTGCTGGTACGCGTTGTTGTCCGTCCAGCTGTGGCAGGAGACCGGGCCTGCAACGCACCACCGGCGCGTGAGATGAGAAAGTGTCCCTATTCGGGCGCCATTCATGTGGTAAATAATTTAATTACCGGGACTTAATTTGATACAGAAACATAATAAAATAGCTCAGTAAATAAGAGGCAGAATCCGTGGTATTAGAGGTTCGGAATGGGCTTTATTCCAATGGTCGATTATAATCGGTTGCTCCAGGTTCCATCACCACGAAGGTTCAGGAAGTGAAGTCCATACATTATTGACAATCAATTACTTTTATACAATAGGCATTACAGTGAAGCAAATACAAGAGGCGTAACAATTGATAGTGGTGATAATATATTCGTACGTAGCAAAAATAGGTGTAACTGGGAGTGATTTAAAGAACGTCATCAGATGTGATGTCATAAGAGGGTGGTTACATGAAAGAATTTCGCAATGTCAGCAGAAATACTTGGCAGATATGCGCGCGCAGCAGCATGACGTGTGATTGACGTGCAACTAGGGGGTGAAGGGGACTTGACATTTAGCTCTACATGTGGCGACAGAAGTCTGGAGGGTCAAGTCAACCTAATCCCAAATCATATCTAACATCCTATGTTTAAAGAACTAAGTTATCCAAAAGAGAGGTCTCTTCGAGTAGAATCTTATTCTATACTGACTATACTGACTGTTAGTGCGTGTACAAGCGTCTAAGTGTCTACACTAGATGCGAGGGCAGGAATCTTCCATAGTAACAGGGCTATGAATTACTTGCATGAAGACAGAGAAGCCGGGCCTTTGCTCGGTAGCTGGCAGAATGTTTACTTAAACTACTAGACAGGAATGCATTGGGCAGGGATCGGAGCAGATAATTTCGAAGGTAAAATACAGTTTTTGGCAGACAGCAGGCTGATGTCAGGCTTCGTGAGCCGCGCAGAGAATGAGACAAAGTTCATGGTCGCAGATGCAGGCTCAGACTGGAGCTTTCAGAGGCAGAAGGCAAGAAGAGTTTGATGACAGAGTCAGGGCCTACTTGCCTGGACTGTAAAAATGGCATAAGTGAACCATATAAAGCCGGTGGCCTTTCATACTTAGGAATGGAATATCCGGCCTATTCATGGCGGATCTGAAAGAGGACAGGTTGACGGTGGACGCACATGTGTTTGCGTCTTCATAACTGGAACTGGAGGGAACATACATGTACTTATGATTCATACATGAAACCGTTGGGGTCCAAGATAGGGGACATAACTGATCAGAAAAATCCATATTTCCACAGGCCGAGGGATTACGATGACAGTGTATGGTACCAGAATATCATAGCCAGATTATTACCTCAATGGAGATATTAACAGAAAACCTACACCCAATGGGACAATTTTATTGTAAGTTATATTTAAGACACAATGTTTATGTCAGGTTTCTATTTTTGTGAAAATTCTGACACCTAACCGTTGACACTGCCAACATTTTAGCTTGTGATTTTTAGTGCTAAACCAAATCCTGGATTAAAAATATTCATCGGACATGAGTGTATATCCTGTTCGATTCAATACAACATTTTTATAAAGTGCTGTCATCTTCTATCTTTGCTGTTTCATGGGGCTGTAACTTACAATGATTATTATTGGCCAAAATCAATGGTTTTATTTTAAAGACCTCAGCATATTCATGTTACGCAGTACAAAGCAGTGTGAAATGTGCAAACTCATTATAGGGTATAATATACCCCCAACTGGGAAGGATATGGCAACATACGTCTGAGTTTCGAGCCCTTACAAAGCCACTCAATCTTTGTCCTTATGCTTGTATTTTCCCATTAAATATCCCTGTAACTTGCAATATCCTTGTAGAGTCTAGCTGGGGCTGCATTTTCCCATATATAAAGGTCATTGCAGTGTAAGATCATGTGTTTGGTTTATTCATCTGATTTTCTTCACCAATGAAAAAAGGCTTCAGCTCTATTTAAATAGCCAATAGCTCTGCATGCCCCCAGCTGAATTAAAGCAAGAGCCGCAGAGTAGCTTTATACTGCATTGCCAGGCCAGTCATGGGGACGACTATTTTGCTGCCCCATCTCCACTCCTTTCTATTGAGTAGGTTTTTAAAAAAACATTTTTATAAGGAGGCACGCCAATGGCCTGCAATGCAAGGGGGCCTCATAAATTGTTCTGGAATGTCATGTAATATCCGAGATACTGAAGAAAAGAGGCCTAGTGCATATGCAGCATGTGTGTTGTAGTGCACATATTTACCTGGTCCTCTTTATGAAACCATTCTGCTCAGGTTTCGGAGCACATGTAAGTGATCTAGAGCATTATTTACACATGCTTTGTATGCACTGGCCCCTTCATCACCCAATGTCTAAAAGCATGACCTATGGACCAGAAAGCTATGGTCTAGCATAATAGCAGCATTCACACAATACTGTGCTTACTTGCCACATTACTATACATAGGGTGTGGATTAAAGCGGTGTGTTACTGGGGAATTCAGGTTGACTAAGGCATTAATAGTGGCTAAACCAAAAACCGCTGCCATAGACACTTAGGGCCTCATTACGGGCAGAACTGTCTCGGATTCGGGTTCCAAATGACTCGCAGTTCAGTCATGAAGGCAACTGTTCCAAAAAAGAAGATACGAAAGAGAAAATTCAGGAAACGATACAGAGACTCAGAATGAGAGGATATAACAACACTCAGAAGATGTAAATGACGTGCCGATCAAAAACCAAGGGAGGATACATTGATTCCAAAACCAAAGACCGAGGAGGCCAGTGAACAGGGACCGCCGAGTTTCCTAACAACATATAGCAGAGAGTGGCAGAATAGTCAACAAAATAAAAAAATACTGGCATTTAATCGCAGGAGACCCAGATATTGGAAAATGTTTGGGCCCAAAACCAATTGTCACCTACAGGAAGACCAAATCTTTAAAGGATATGCTGGTGAAAAGTCGTTTTCAGGAAAGCCCATGTACAAACTGGCTAACAAACCAACAAAAAGGCTTCACAAAATGTAATGTATGCAAGGCCGGCAAGACTGGCAAGAACATAAGAACAATTGTGGAACCAAATGGAAAATCAATCACTATTGAGCAAAATATTTCTTGTACATCGCAGTTTGTAATTTATATAATAGAATGCAACTGCGGAATGAAATATATTGGAAGTACAACATGCATGCTCAAAAAACGCATCCTCGAGCATATCCGCACAGTGAAGAATGGAAATATGACTTATGCCACAGCAAAACATATGTCACAATGCCAGAAAGGAGATTGGATGGCAATGAACTACTATAGCATTCACATGATACCCCCGGAAGAACGTGGTGGAGCTAGAGTGAAAAAACTGCGACAAATGGAATCGAGATATTTTATCAGGCTCTGAACTAGGACTCCGAGAGGAATGAATAACGAAGAGGAACTTTTTGTACATTTAGAATAAACTTAGAAACTATAATCGCCAATGCTGAACTGTGTTAGTAATACTTGGACATAACTTTCTTCATAAATTTTGAGCATGGGTACTATACCCAAGTATTTGAAAATTATTACATCGAATTATTGAAAATTATTGCATCAAATTGTTGATAAAAGTTAGAATAA
The DNA here is from genome assembly GCF_964204655.1 of Triturus cristatus. Taxonomy (NCBI): domain Eukaryota; kingdom Metazoa; phylum Chordata; class Amphibia; order Caudata; family Salamandridae; genus Triturus; species Triturus cristatus. The sequence continues at coordinate 443,215,468 of NC_140593.1, read as the reverse complement.
GGCGCCTAACTATAAGGAAATTGGCTTTTTGTAAAAATTTGATTGGAGGGGTACTATACCCAAATGACACAATCATACCTATATTGAATGTTTGTGCATTTTGAAACATCGCTTAAAAAGCAGTGCGCAAACAATACGAAGAAAAACCAATGCTTGAAATTAAATGGCCTGACTTAAGAGCGATTGTCCTTTCTGTATATATGTATAAAGTTATTGGTTTAAAAATGCGCACTACAAATCCCATAATGCCCCATTATGGCAGAGATGGGTATAAAAAGCACAATCAAAGAATGACTCACTGACCGTGAAGAAAGAAAATAAATTAAGCAAAATCCAGCTTTGGAGTGCCGCGTCCTTTGTTTAATGAAATTCAATTCGGGGCCAGGATCCGTCTCATACGCTGAGCACCCGCTGTGGAGCGCTATGAGCTGAAAGGATCACATTGTGGACTATAAGATATATATATATATAACCCTCAGCCAATGAGAATCCTCGGCAGGATTTTTAACAAAAGCCCCGCGAAAACTTACAGCTTGGAGAACACAGCAAACACCCGGCATTGAGGAAGGCAACCGCCGAAACGCGTCTGCCAGGGGCTGATAGTGTGGACATCGCGAAGATTGCTTTGTGTATCCTGGTGGCATTAAACCTGAGTTTGGCAACCCCAGCATGTGTCAGACCCGTTTTTAATTAAGCGGGCTTGGAGGAGTATGTGATAGCGGAGGTCGGCTCCGCTTTCTGGCACGCCCCTCGTTCAGGAGCTCCGCGTATGCCGGCAAATCCTTTGGTCTATGGTGCATGGAAAGCACAACGCGGCGCCCCCCCCAACCTGGACTGGTTAAAAGGTATTGGGGAGAGGGAGCAGATTGTCTGCTGAGAGGGTTGCCTGACAACGATGAAATCCACCATGCAGATCCCGCAGAATAAAGGGAACAGGCGAGTCAAAAATGGCATTATCATGTGCTAGGGCGGGTCACTGTACCTTGCTCTGTATTTTAGACTGTCTTGTTCCTGACAGCGGGAGCCTCAGCACAGCAACACGAGGATCGTTGGGCAGGAAAGCGGCAAGTACTATCTGAAAGAACTTTCTCTGTCCGCTTTCTGTTGCCATAACCCTCAGCCAATGAGAATCCTCGGCAGGATTTTTAACAAAAGCCCCGCGAAAACTTACAGCTTGGAGCACACAGCAAACACCCGGCATTGAGGAAGGCAACCGCCGAAACGCGTCTGCCAGGGGCTGATAGTGTGGACATCGCGAAGATTGCTTTGTGTATCCTGGTGGCATTAAACCTGAGTTTGGCAACCCCAGCATGTGTCAGACCCGTTTTTAATTAAGCGGGCTTGGAGGAGTATGTGATAGCGGAGGTCGGCTCCGCTTTCTGGCACGCCCCTCGTTCAGGAGCTCCGCGTATGCCGGCAAATCCTTTGGTCTATGGTGCATGGAAAGCACAACGCGGCGCCCCCCCAACCTGGACTGGTTAAAAGGTATTGGGGAGAGGGAGCAGATTGTCTGCTGAGAGGGTTGCCTGACAACGATGAAATCCACCATGCAGATCCCGCAGAATAAAGGGAACAGGCGAGTCAAAAATGGCATTATCATGTGCTAGGGCGGGTCACTGTACCTTGCTCTGTATTTTAGACTGTCTTGTTCCTGACAGCGGGAGCCTCAGCACAGCAACACGAGGATCGTTGGGCAGGAAAGCGGCAAGTACTATCTGAAAGAACTTTCTCTGTCCGCTTTCTGTTGCCATAACCCTCAGCCAATGAGAATCCTCGGCAGGATTTTTAACAAAAGCCCCGCGAAAACTTACAGCTTGGAGCACACAGCAAACACCCGGCATTGAGGAAGGCAACCGCCGAAACGCGTCTGCCAGGGGCTGATAGTGTGGACATCGCGAAGATTGCTTTGTGTATCCTGGTGGCATTAAACCTGAGTTTGGCAACCCCAGCATGTGTCAGACCCGTTTTTAATTAAGCGGGCTTGGAGGAATATATATATATATATATAAATATATATATATATAAAAATATATATATGTGTGTATATATATATATAAAAACATATATGTGTATATATATATGTGTGTGTGTGTATTACCTACTGGCGGTCGCCAGTAGGTAGTTATAGTTAGGACCCTGTTTCCATAGGAAAACCGCAACATTCTATTTTGAATAACTTTGGCGCCGGTCGACGAATCCTCGCAAAATTTTCAAAATAGGTGGGGCGCTGCGCTCCGCTCCTACCCTGAAAGTCTCGGGGTGATTCGTCAAGCGGGGGCTGAGATAAAAGGGGGGTCCCAAAACGCGTTTTTCCCATGCATTTTTCCATAGGACCTTTAGACACAGCTACAGCCCGAACGGCTGAACAGAATTCCTTGAAATTTGGCAGAGAGGTAGCCATAAGGTCAAGGAAGTGCCTTTTGCAGGTCTGGTGTAAATCTGTTCAGTATTTCCTGAGAAAATAGCATTTAAAAGCATATATATATGTGGGCGGATCCTAACCACACATCTCGTCCTGAGATCTGATTGGCTGTCAGCACTTCATCCAAGAAGTGTTGGCAGCCATCTTGGGACCAATATACATGATAGCACCTCATTAAAAAGCATTGCAGTTAATAGAAGGTTTTAAGACTTTAGTTACATTATAAATCATTTGTTGATGGTACCATACTCATTTTAGGAATTGTGGTATGTTCTAAGGTGATTTCACCATGTGAAAAAGCCTTCTGCTGGGATATCATGATTGAGAGAAAAATATTTACTCATGCTTTTACCACAGAGGTTTGGAAGGTGATCTATAAGCTAAACTGAGAGCTTATTTTCTGTAAATTCACATTATCTTTCTCAGTCATGTGAGAATGAAGTCTGACATTCTCAGTAAAACATGTACATCCAACAAGGGCAGAGACTGTCAGTTGATTCCTTTGTGTTCTACTGCAGCTTCCCAGAGTGTTCCAAAGAACTACTAGAGCGCTAACAGCCCTACTTATGATAAACGTATGGCACACCTGAAGCCATCTTGCTTGGATTAAAGTGGTAACTCTTAAAACATTTAATTTAAAAAGGAACAAAATGAGGGGGTTCATTTTTCCATAAAAAGTATGATTAGTGCTGCAGAAAGAAAAATTAGGGCACATTTTGAGTGACTTCTCAAATCCTCTTCTATTTCATTAAAAAATTCTGACATGCAGACTGAAACATGCATTTTCAATACCAGCAGCAGTTTTCCCTGGTGAGCAGTAGCTTTACTACAGTGATCTAATGAGCAAAAAGAGTGCTAACATTCTGAATTTATGGCAAATGTGTGACACATCTGAATGCCTTCTTGATGGAATCAAAGTAAAAAACTGAAAGTATTTCCTACTGAGGAGACTGCAGTAAATGAGGAAATTAGGAAACTTCATAACAAAGAAGTCTCCCAAGATGGCCACCAGAGACAAAAGAGCCCAAATGTAGCCCAAATATCACCCAGATGAAGCCCAAGTATAGCCCAATGACAGAATGTCCCAGAATGTTCTTAAAAACAACTAGAGCGCTTACTGTCTTCATTATGACAAAAGTATGGCACACCTGAAGCCATCTTGATTGGAATCAACTGGTAACACTTAAAACATTTAATTTAAAAAGGAACACAATGAGGGGGTTCATTTTGCCATAGAAATTATGGTTAATGCTGAAGAAAGAAAATGAGGGCACATTTTGAGTGACTTCTCAAATCCTCTTCTATTTCATTAAAAAATTCTGACATGCAGACTGAAACATGCACATTTAATACCAGGAGCAGTCTTCCATGGTGAACAGTAGTTTTACTACAGTGATCTAATGAGCAACTAGAGTGCTAACATTCAGAATGTATGGCAAATGTGTGACATATCTGAATACCTTCATGATGGAATCAAAGTAAAAAACTGAAAGCATTTCCTACTGAGGAGACTGCAGTACATGAGGAAATTAGGAAACTTCATAACAAATAAATCTCCCAAGATGGCCACCGGAGACAAAAGAGCCCAAATGTAGCCCAAAATCACCCAGATGTAGCCCAAATATAGTCCAATGACAGAAGTGTGCAAAACACTTATTATTTTGTGTTTTTGCAGTGTTATATAGTGCATACTTGTCAGGTATTGGAGTGCTTTACATGAGCATTGGTTACATCACACAAGAACAAATTCATTTTGGTTGTAGACATGGGGAAACTAAGTGATTTGACCAGAATCACAGAATGTCGAGCTGAAGCAGAAACATCAACCTGGTTCCCCAGTTGCAAAGTCTGCAGTTCTGGAAGTAACACCACATCCTCTCCCCTAAGTGCAACATTTAATCAAGTGGTCAACTGGATAAAAAAACATAAAGATAACAAATAATTTAAAAGTGCTTTGTCGCTATTTGAAAACTCAGAAAATATGTCCTTATTTTGTCTTTTAGAGCACTAACCATAATTTTGATGCCAATAAGACCTTCTCATATATGTAATTTCTAAAGGAAATGCTCTAGGTATTACAGTTTTGATTACATCAAGATGATGTCAGGCGTTCCACACTTTTGTAATAAATATAGAATGTTAGCAATCCAGTTGTTCATTAGGATACTGTTGAGAGGCAGAGGCCAGGGGCACGGACTCTGAAAATTGAAGGCAGGTAGGAGGGTGCAAAGGCAACAATTTAACCACACTGAGCAGGCAGGAAGGGCCGTGGAAGCACAACAGACTATGGAGGGCAGTGGAAAGGGGGGCAGGGGCAACAAACCAACAATACAGGACTTGCAAGAGAGGCTGTTGGAGGGAAGATCTATTACGGGTCAAGGAAGCTAGGGGCGGTCCCCAGAGCCCCGGGAGCCACCACAGAACTGAGCAGGAGAGTGAGTCAGGGACAAAAGGGGCACCTTAATTTGAGCCGGGGTGCCTAGGAACGCTTGCTCCAAAAATGAAGAAAACAGACATATGAGACATGGAATTGGAGGCAGAATACAATGGCAGTTTAATGAGAAGATGCAACTTCAAAGAAACCGCAGAATAGAGACATAAAGTACAAAATACAGAATCCAGATAATCATACAGCTGTCATGATATTCTCTGTATCTCAATTAATGTACTGACAGAGAGAGAGAGAAAACACATCTATAAATGCATCATGAGAAACAAGTTACACCAAGGAAAATGTTACCTAGGAACACTCACGTTTACTCTTAGAGCAAGCATTCCTGCAATTACAATACAAAATCTTTTAAATGCAAAAGTAAAGAGAACAATGGTTAAACATAACATGACATTTCATATAGGTAAAATAGAATAAGATACTTCAAGCAAAGCAGAGCAAGACATTTTAAGCAGAGGAAGACAAGAGCTCCCAGCTCTTGGGGAAAACCTGCACAGCCTGTTAACCTACATACAGACGGCGAGGTAGTCCCTCGATATCTGTGGGTGCTCCCTTTTTATATCATTTTGTGGGCTCCTTTGCACGCTACATCTACCTACGTATGCTACCCAAAAGCTTCGTCTGCAGATTTTACCAGACATTTCGTCATTTACCCACTTAATGCTGACAATGGACTGGGTGAAAAGGTCAGTCTCTCAGGCCAATCGCTTATCGTAAGTTCCATAGAGCAAGCAGAAAATAATGGGTATTGTACGGGAATTCAATATATTCATGTATAAAATCTTCTCAGTTCTCCTAACTTGACGCTCTGCGGTTGCCACTTCCTTAAAAGCGGGAAACCTGCCCAGGAAGCAAGTACCAGTCCAGGATGCAGCCTACTGTATATCGACAGCTTCAGGGGGATGTTGAACTTTGATACCGAGCACGGAGCACTCGGGTAGGGTGGGGCTACTAGTTTGGAGCAGAAGGCCTCGCTGACCTGCCTTCAGACTGCTATACACTAAAATTGCAGAGCTATGGTCAATTTAACAAAGAGGCCTACATATTGAACAGAAGGGCCTACACAGGGGTTTTATGCTGGCTGAGTGGTAAGGATGTCTCAGGATAATTATATAGCAACACAGGACCCGCTGGTCAATTTAATACGGCCTACAAATGCGGCTGGCAGGGCAAGGACAAGGGTCTCATACTTCAGGTGTGGACAGAACGGGCCAGGGGCCCCCTGTGATACAAAATCTACCCTCCTTCAAGGCTGTGGCAATGTAATAGACCATTGTGGGCAGAAGGAAGAGGCAATGGTAGTACAACCATACATGCCAACAGACCCGATTCAGCCAGGAAACGTCCAATGTTTTTAAGCTCAAATGGGCTTTATTTGACTGTCTCCTGTCTACAATATCCTCTTTTTCAATGTAACTCAAAGGGGAAAATCAATACCCCAGATTTTTTTCAAAATCTCCCTCTTACCAAGTTCAAAATGTTTGCAAGTATGGTACATTGGATCATGGAAGGAAATGGGATAGGGACATGGACTTGGATAACAGAGGACAGGAGGGACATGGAGAGGTGCACCAAACTGATCCTGCAGGGCAGGCATCAGGGTTTGCAGCAGCACAATACACCACACAGGGCATGCAGGACGGGAGTGCAGCACAACAATCCATAGAAAGCAAGAGGGAGGGGACAGGACCATGCACATGGACAACAGAGAACAGAGGGGCAAGAGGCAATGGTAGCTAGCTGACCATAATGGACAGACAGGAGAGAAAGCTGCAGCATAACAGAACATAAAGGGCAGGAGGGACGGATCAGGGGCATTACAATGGAACAGACAAGCCAGGAGGGAGGGAGTAGGGGTCTGCACATGTAAACAGAGGGCTGGGGGCAAGGGGGCAGGGCAGGAGCAGCAAGATAGCCATGGAGGTCAGGCAGGATGGGCACTAGAAGCAAGACACACCATGAAGAGCAACAGTGAGACTGTGATGGCATTCACACAGACCATGGAGGGAAGGTGGGAGGGGGTCAGGGGCAGCTAACTGACCACCCAGGGAAGGTGGGAGGGGCCATGGCAGCACAGAAGACCATGCATGGCAAGTGGGAGGGTTAGTGGCAGCACAATGGCTATGATGGGCAAGAAGGAGGGTGCAGGGGCATGCACAAAGGACGATGGAGGATAGAAGGGAGGGTCAGGACCTGTGCACAGACAAGAAAGTTCAGGGGAAGGGACCTCACAACAGACCACACGGGGCAGGCAGGAGGAGCAGTTGCAGCACAACAGACCAGGGAGGGCAGAAGGGTGTGGCAGTGCAATGGACCATGTAGGACAGGAGGAAGAGGATAGGGGCATGGCATGTGGACAGGCAGGGTGGAGGTGGCAGGGACAGGTTACAGTCATCTGACAATGATAGGCAGGTGGGAGAGGAGTGGCAGGTCCATGGAACATGGTGGGCAAAAAGGATGGAGCAGGGGCATGCACAAAGACATCGGAGGGCAGGGGGAAGGAGAATAGGGGCAGCAAGCTAAGCACAGAGTTTAAGCAGGAGGTCAATGATGGGGCATAGAATTGGGCAATGGAGGGCAGGAGGAGTGGACTGGTACATCATACTAAATTGAGGGCAGTGGCAGCACATCAGACCATGCATGGCAGGAGGGAGGAGGCTAGTTCATGGATTCACACAACAGAGGATAGGGAGGAGGGGGATGGGGCAGCAAGCTAACTGTTCAGAGAAGGCGGGTATTAGGAACTTTATTGGTTTTAAAACATTGTGTCTGTGCGAACTACTTAAAATATGAACAAGTATGCAGCATAATCTCACTTTTATTCAGGAAGAAGAGGACGTTTGTGACTGTGACTCCGGGCTCACTTGGCAGAAACACCCCCTGACCCTCCACCCCCTATCGCAAAATGTAATGCCCGTGAAAAGGGTAGGTGAACACAGTGTTATATAGAACATAGTCCTGAGAGCACGATTGAAAATGAAAACTAGATATAGTGTATGGTATAAACTATGCACCAAAAAGTGTGATATAAGATGAACCGGGCGTGAAATATAATATGCAATACATTGTGCGCAATGACAGATTCATTGGAGAGCGCGAGATAGCACAGGCACTAGCGCGTGCTATGCGATATGCGCCTTGGAGCGTAATATGCACAGGGCAGTGTTGTGTAACCTAACTAGTCTCTAAAGTTGTAATATAAAATATGTGCTGGGGAGTGTAACGTTGCATATGCACTGTGACAAAGATATGGATCCCAGATTATAATATGTATGACATAGCACTGTGCGTTATAACATAGGCATCGAGGAAGGCACGTTAGATGGGGCAATATAACCCGTGCGAAGACAAGTGTGGCATGACATATTCACGGGGTGGTGTTACAGTGCACATGGGCTAGAGAGTGTCATAGCATATGCACTAGCTAGTGGAATACAACACAGAGGTGTGTGGCACTCGGCAGGCAATGGTGGGTGTAACACAGCATTGGGCTCTGTCAGGAGCGCGCTGTGACTCTCAAGTGATGTTCATCCCCTTTCCAGAGAGTAAAATAAAAAGTATTACACATCCGGCAGTGGATGTGTGTTTTATTAACCGTGAGGGGGGTTTCTTACATAGTTTTGGTCGAATTTTTGTCGAATCCTCTTTGAATGGCTTGGTGTGCATGTGTATTAAATGTGCCCGTCAATAGCTACCCATGTTTGTATAAATAAACGACAAGGGTGTCTACCGGCATTAGGCATGGTAGGGCATCAGACATGTCAGAGCTTTACTAGTGGTGTAAATACATTCCACGGGGATTCATTGCATGCATAGTCGCCTTTTAATGAATATCACGCAAATCGTCATGGTGATCGGTACGTACGGTTTGTCCAGCATGTCCTAGGTGTGTCTATAAATATATATTTTTTAAAAATAATAAAAAACAGTGGCCGGCCCTGGGGATTGGGGTCAAAAAAATATAATTAGGAGACAGGCCCTGGGGGATGGGGTCATCAGGGCCTATAAATTAGAATAAGAAGGGGAACCACACAGCCCCCTTCTTAAAAAATTAAAATAAATAAAAGACTGGCGTTGCGCTGGAGGCCATACCCCCTCCGTGCAGCACTCTGCAAACGCGCCCCCAATAGGCATCTCCAGTATGCGCCAGGGAGCTGCGCTGCAGACAGGTGTTCTGAGGCCAAGCCCCTATTTACACCTCTCTGCAACGCAGCTCTGTGGCGCTTACTGGAGGTACCTAGTGGTCTAGTTTGACCCTAGGGACCCTTAGGATTCAAGGGGACTTAATCTCTCAACTTAGAACAGCCACAGGGCGCGTTTACACAGTGGTGAAGGGAGGGGACGGGGCCTGAGGTGACGTGTGCAAACACGCACTATGGCACGTTTTAAATTGGGGATATAATTTCCCTTCAATACTGAGGGCCCCTGGGGGCTAACTAGCCCACCAAGTGCTTCCAGTAAGCGCCACTGAGCTGCATTGCAGAGAGGTGGTCTAGGCCGTGCCACTTTTTACACCTCTCTGCAACGCAGCTCTGTGGCACTTACTGGAGGTACCTAGTGGGCTAGTTGGACCCTAGGGACCCTCAGGATTCAAATGAACTTAATCTCCCAACTAAAATTGGACACAGGGCGTGTTTACACAGTGGTGAAGGGAGGGGACGGGGCCTGAGTTAACGTGTACAAAAACGCCCTGTGGCCTGTTTTAAGAGGTAGTTTTAATCCCCATGCCCTATTATATACTAGGGGCTTACAGAGGAGGTCATGCTAATCACAGGGGGACCCCAACGCATAATGTTCCCTAGTGTATGTAGGTGTTTTCACTGTATTCTAAGTGTCTTTTAACATAGCACTGGCTCTAGGACTGGTTAGTCAGACTCAGTTACCACCAGTATCCGTCTGAAAAAGTTGAGGGTACAGGATGATTTTGCAACAAGGCTTCTTTCTGCTCTTCTTTTTGTTCTTTCTGCACGTTATCCTTCTTCCTGCACTTATCTTCGTATTTGAGGACTTCTGTTGCTTCTTTCTGCACTTCTTTTGTTTCTTTCTGTGCATTTTTTCTTCTTTCTTCACATGTCCTATCTCTGTAGGCATAGTTAGAAATTAACATTTAAAAAACCTTTGAAATTCACAGAAAAAACCATAGGTTTCAGGCACGTCATAGTTAGGAATTAGCATTTAAAAAACCTCAGAAATTCACTGAAAAAACCATAGGTTTCAGGGGTGTTATAGTTAGCTGGACTTTTCACTTGTACAAAACCATTGAAATTCCCCCGTTATAGTTAGTTCAGCTAACTATAACTCGCGCGCCCGCAATGCACTGCTGATGACGTCACATATTACATCACTCATGACATGGTCAGTGACATCACTCATGACATCACTGATGACATCTCAAATGACATCACTGATGACATCACTGATGACATCATCCTTGTGATAGAGTGGCAGACCTCCTCTCACCCTAATATAACCTTTGATACACACATTCAGAAATAGAGACTAACATTTTCAAAACAATGGACATACCAATACCAGTTACAACAACCTCTTCAGTAATTCTAAGATCCACATACACATCCACTCATTCACCAACAGTCCTATACAGTCACTCATACATGTACTCACTCATCATATGTACTCATACACCTATACATCCTGTTACACAATGCCACTCATCCATAGAGTTACTCACACACATAGTCACTCATGCTAATAAAGAATCAAACATACATTTACTTGCATATACAGTTATACACACACCACCACACTTACTTCTACGGAAACTTACACATACTTAGTCTTTTAAACAATCACTTATAGAAACACATACTTATTCATACAGGAACTCTTTCAATCTCTCACTCTCACATATACTCACATATATACACCAATAGTCACATATACTAGTTTAAAACATATGTAGTTACTCATAAAGACACTATTGAGACAGTCATTCACTCACTAACACACCCATACACACACTCATCCACCCATACAGTCCTGCACACATGCTGTGTTCAACACATACAAACAGTGAGTCACTCATTCATGCACCTATGCACTACGTAATACCCCCCACCGAACCATGCAGACACTCAGACTGATACTCAAAAAACCAACTAATAACCTATATAGACACCCATGTAGCTACTCACCAACCCATGCAGCCACTTATACACAAAGTGAGAGACTGATACAGATATTTACATATTTAAACATTACTCACTAAGCCATGTATTCACTATGATACACTTAATCAGTCAGTTACACAATCCATTTTTCAAAAACAAATCATCCATTTAGACACTTATATACCCATTTATTCTTCCATCGACCTTGAGATATACATATATAAAACATATTTAATTTTCAGAAAAACACACATTCACTGGATGATGTCATCAGTGATGTCATCAGTGATGTCATTTGAGATGTCATCAGTGATGTCATGAGTGATGTCACTGACCATGTCATGAGTGATGTAATATGTGACGTCATCAGCAGTGCATTGCGGGTGCGCGAGTTATAGTTAGCTGAACTAACTATAACGGGGGAATTTCAATGGTTTTGTACAAGTGAAAAGTCCAGCTAACTATAACACCCCTGAAACCTATGGTTTTTTCAGTGAATATATATATATATATATATATATATATATATATATATATATATATATATATATATATATATATATATATATATGTATATATCCTACTGGCAGTCACCAGTGGGTAGTTAGGACCTGGTTTCCATAGGAAAATCATTTTTTTATTTGCCAATATTTTTGGCGACGTTTGACGAATCTTCGCGAAATTTTCAAAACAAATGGGGCGCTCCGGCCAGCTCCTGTCTTGAAAGAATCGGGGTGTTTTGTCAAGTGGGCGCCGAGAAAAAGGGGGGGTCCAAAAACGTGTTTTCTCCATGTTAATTTCCATAGGACATTTTGGAACAAGCTACAGCCCGCACTGCTGAACGGAATTACACCAAATTTGGCAAAAAGGTAGCTCTTGGTTCAGAAAGCAACCTTTTTTTTAAATGGTGCAAATCCGTTCAGTAGCTTTTGAGAAATTAAAAAATAAAATGCAAACAATATCTGGTGACCGCGGTGGATCTGCTTGGCTGCCATCACTCTAAACCAAAAAGTGCTGGGAGCCATCTTGTGACTCAGTTCAACCTAGTTACAAAAGGTAAATATAAGGATAGAAACGAAGAAAAGGGGGCAGGGAGGATACACCAGAACCCCCTCGGCCTGCTCAGGGCCCAAAAAGGCATTAAAAAACAAAAATTGGGTGGTATTCGCGTACGGTAGCGAATCCCGCCAATTTTTTTTTTTTAAACGAAGTGTGGGGTCCCGCGCTTCGTTTTAATGAGTCCCCGGGTGGCCAGGTCCCGGGGCAATCTTGTTAATATATGCGGGGGCTGTGTGGCCCCCTCCCCGCAGCCCAGAGGATAGCCACTACCAGAGGCATTCCTGAAAATGGAGAAGGGCCTCCCCTTGCCCAAAAGCAATGCCAGCTCCTGCAGGAGGTGGGGAAACGGCAGGGACCGTGGGGGCCTTGGGGCTCCCCCCGCGGTCCCCAATGTTGAAGCGAGGCCCCGGGAGATGGGGTCCCCGCAGCCAAAAGTGGCCCAGGGAAGAGGGGCCATGCGGTCCCCCCTCCTGTGTAAATAAAAAAAAAGGAAACAAGGCAATGCCCCGGGGGATGGGGTTCCGGAGCCAAAAGTGGCCCAGGGAAGAGGGGCCATGCGGTCCCCCTCCCATGTAAATAAAAAATAGGAAATGAGGCAATGCCCCGGGGGATGGGGTCCCCGGGGCCAATAATGGCCTCAGGAGGGGGCCCCTACTTTACACTATTATTGACCACAACTTGGGTATTAGTGCCTGCCTACAATTCTTGGAAAACAGACCCATCCAGTATCTTGAACACACAAACATGCTTCTCGAGATGATAAAATTCTGCCTTGAGAACAATATTTTTTTAGGTTCAATGATGTCATATACAAACAGACACTGTGAACTGCCATGGGTACTTGTTTTGCCCCCAGATTTGCTAATCTCTTCCTGGGGGCATGGGAGAACGAGATTCGGAGGGACCCAACATTAGTACCATGGTGTGGCCAAGTTATCATCTGGCTCCGTTACATAGACGATCTGTTTGTGGTCTGGAAAGGAAGTGAAACAAGTGCAATCAGTTTGATCAACACACTCAACACAAACAATGTTAACCTCAAACTAACACACAACTTGAGTAACAAACCATTGAATTTCTTGATGTAGTAGTAGAGGTCGAGGGGAACAAACTAAGGACCAAGTTACATCGTAAAGACACGGCAGGTAACAGCTTGCTTCATGCTCTCACCAGCCACCCGGATACTCTAAAATGGAGCATTTCATTTGGGGAACTGCTGAGAGCAAAAAGGAACTGTAGCACCCAGGAAGCGTATGAAGCTGAGTGTAAGATAATGAAACACAGATTCAAGGAACACGGGTACCCCAACTGGGTTATAAAAAGAGCAATGGATAAAGCCAAACAGGTCACTAGGGAACAGACACTACAGGAGAAACATGAGACCATAGGGACGGACAACACCACCAGTTACTTACTTACAGCATGGAGTCAAGCAGGATCTTTAGAATCTTTAACAATAACTGGAATATACTTAAAAGTGATCCTATCATAGGACAAGATCTGCCTAGGCGACCCATGGTGACGTACAGAAAAGGGAGAAGCCTCAAAGATATCTTGGTCAGAGGGGATATAACCAACAGATCTAGGGGACCACAGGACAGTCTAAAAGGTTTTTTTTCCTTGCGGTCACTGTAAGGCTTGCAAAAATAGCTATATGGTCAGAAACTATGAAACACTGAGTACCAACAAAAACATCAGCCAATTCTTGACTTGCAGCACCACACACGTAGTCTATGTAATCGAATGCCCATGTAAAAAGAGGTATGTGGGCAGTACCACATTTGCAGTGAAAAAAAAGAGTACTAGAACATCTAAGGGCCATTAACAACAAGAACTCACATTACCTGGTGGCCAGACATTTTGAGGAATACCATTTATCTAATAGCTCCATACTTAGATACTTCATCATAGAACAGGTACAACAGAACCCTAGAGGTGGCAATAGAGTCCTACATCTGAGACCGAGGGAATCATGCCATATCATTGACCTACAGACCAAGAGCCCACGGGGCTACAATCAGGACGAAGAGTTGAGCATACACTTACATGAAAACGAATAAAGTTTGGTTTAGCCGGGCAAACAGGAGTAATCCGTAGAAACAGAAGATGACTTGTAGTGGAAACGTTCATTAGCTATATGCACTGTACATCTATGTTCTTACTGACAGGTGATTGATCTGTTGACTTGATTTTTTAACCTGCTAATTGTTTTTATATTTTCACTTCACAGGAGGAAAGGAAGGGGCTTTGACGAGTGGAGAAGCTGCTGAGGCCACCTACTCTTTTCTTCACTATCACTTTGTCGTGGTAGAGAGCACAGTTAAAGATAAGATCACTTTTCACTTGTTTTGGATATATCAATGTTTTCTTTTGTACGAATTGCGGAGTAATGTGGAGGTTTGAGTTATGGACCCCGACTAGCAATTTGCACTTAAGGGTGAGAGGGAGCTTGGGGCTCATAAGCGTGTGACTACCTACCACAAAAGAAACCACAGAATAAAATCAGACAGGGAACCTGAATGCACAGAAGCAAACAATCCACACCTTTTTATAGCCTCTAGGGCGAGGAAGAATACACCTAAAGCTCCTTCCATGTCGTACAATAGCCACTGGGTGAACGAATTTGAATTGTTGATGTTATATTAAATGCTGCACTATGCGCAATATATTGTATTATATAATTATAATGTGTGCTTTCTTATAACTGTCAGGAATATTCTGCATTTGAGACACGATTACGTGTACATTTAATTACAATGAGGTTGCACACTATACTTGTATTGTTTAGAGGATATGAAATGTATGGTGGATTTTTATGTAATAGAGACATGTATTAAGACCAACTCCATGATGGATGTCACAGTCACTAGACTTCTGTGTAAAATAATACTTGTCCACTGTCCATGTTTATTGTGGCTTTAACAGAGTGGTAAGACGTGCTACCCAGTGTGTGAACTAGGGGATTGTGTTCCCCGAAACGCATTACTAGAATAACAGATATACTATTCCATCTTTCCTTTATGCAACAGTAGAGTAAGTGTAGGACTTTGGAGGGGTTAAATATATCATTCCCATTACAAACAGCGCAACAGTAGTAAAAGCATTGGACTTAGGAATTATTAAATTTACTATTCCCCCTCCAGTCTGTGCAACAGTAGGGAAAGGGTTGGACTTCGGAGGGGGAATATTTAACATTCCAACTCCAGTCTGTGCAACAGTAGAGATAGCATTGGAATTCGGAGAGGTTACATTTACTATTGCCACTGTAGCCTGTGCAGCAAGTAGGGAAAGCGTCGGTCTTCGGAGGGGTTATATTTACTATTCACACTCCAGTCTAAGCAACAGAAGGTAAACTACTTCACTACACATTACATATTTGAACAACCCTATTAATTTAGAAAAACTTTTAAACTCTTAATATAAATATTATTACTTAACATAGAATTATATATGTTAACAAAAATAAAAATAATCAACCAATTTCCAAACTTCTGAAACAATGTAATTATTAATTTATCAATGAAAAAAGAATGGTTATTTAATTAATACTTAATTAATTTGCCACCCTGTATCCCTACCATCCTAGCAACCCGCACCTAAAATGTAACTGAAATAAATGAGTATAACACTATTTACTTAATTGATAATCAATTACATAGCTAATTAACAATTAATCATTAATTGGTAATTAGTTATTACCTAATTACCTTCCCACCCAACAGCCCTACAAACCTAGCAACCTGCAACTAAAATATAACTAAAACAAATCAACAATACATAATAATCAATTCAATAATTAACAATACAAATAATTTTAACAAAATTAACAAATTCAGAAACAATGTAATAATTTCTAAATTAAAAAATAATGGTTATTTCATTATTACTTAATTAACTTGCCACCCAATACCCCTCCAAACCTAGCAACCCATACCTAAAATATAATTTATTTAATTGATAATCAATTACATAACTAACAATAAATAATTGCAAATTATCACTTAATTAACTTCCCACCCTACACCTCTTCAAACCCAACAGCCTGTACCTGAAATGTAACTAGAATATATGATTATTACACAATTTACATAATTATCAATTAAATTTTTAAAACATAAATAAAAAAATATTTGGTAAGTAATTATTACCTGATTAACTTCCCACTCTATACCCCAACAAGTGTAGCAACCTGCATATGAAATATAAGTAAATGAATTCGTTATTACATA
The DNA here is from genome assembly GCF_964204655.1 of Triturus cristatus. NCBI lineage: Eukaryota > Metazoa > Chordata > Amphibia > Caudata > Salamandridae > Triturus > Triturus cristatus. The sequence goes on along the minus strand of NC_140593.1, from coordinate 443,199,175 downwards.
ATATGCATAATTAATATCAATCACATATGTACTTAAAAATGATTAAGTAATTAATTATTATTACTTAATTAACTCCCCACCCTATACCCCTACAAACCCAACAACCCGCTACGACATTATAAATTACTATTAGCAATTATATTAAAAATTCTGAATCACTTAAAATTGCAAACTACATGTAAAAAAATATTAACAATTATACAAACAATAGTGGAACAGATAAAATTAATATATGAACTAAAACACATTAAAATAATTTAAAAATGATATTCTTTCCAACTATATTATTGAAAATAATATTAACATCAACAATATTCTTAACAACAATATTGCTTACCTGAAAAAACAATATTCTTGACAACGTTATTTTGCTTCACAATATTTTTGTATCACAATATATTTTTTCGATATTTCTGTCTCCTGATTTACAACTGAATATTTTGTACAAATACCGATGCATCCTGGTATTCCATGGTTGTGTGACTGAAATGTAGCAGAAGCATAATTGCAACAAAGAACCACATAACTTATTTTGTTAAATCATATGGTGTTACATTTTGATAACATGATATTGGTAAAAAGAAGAAATGTTAGATGTGTTTACAGCACATAAACACACTCCACACCCCTTCATTTAAAGCAGGGCATTTTGGTGTTGATAGACACATCATTGCAACATGCACTCTTCACCCTAGCTAAAAGGTCTGCTATTTCATTTATAACCTAGGAGGATCTCCCTAACACTATAAGGCACTTAAAACCCACCAATAGTTTCAAAGAACCCATTCCAGCTTATATTTATAAAGGCCTACTTCTACTTCTTTAATGATGCCTGGCTTCTAATAATCAACTTTATCTCTTCTCTAACACAAGCTCTCTTTTCAAATGCATTTCAAATAGGTGGGATTGGGCCTGTGCTACAAAGCCTAACATACCTGTCAGTATTCTAGACACCTACAGACCAGTCACAAACATATATTGACTTGGCAAGGCCACTGAATGCTGTGCTGCAAAACAATTAAATCCTTTGCTGGGTCTATTGGTTTTCAACCTCTATCTCAAACTCCTATCTGATCTGAATCAAAAGTCAGGTGTCAGCACACACCAGTATGCTTATGACATGAACTTCTTCCTAAAACATACTGAAAAGCTGACATTATCACACTAAAGACTTACCACAATGAAGTACAAGAATAGATGTTTAGAACTCCCTCCATCTAAACCCACAAAAGACAGAAATTATACTCATCATTCCAGGTAATACTCCCTAGACAAACTCTTTACGAGAACTACCATTCAGCCCTTACCTCTTCTATGAAATCCCTAGATTTCAGCATTTAAAACATGCTAAACTTAGTACCAAACATTAATAAAGTGGCTCGTTCTGCAAAAGTCTTTCCTCGTGCCTTGAAAAAAAATCAGGTCTCCTGACTTATGGCCAATTTAGAACTCTTGCCCAGGCTTTGATCTCCTTCCAATTGGACTATGGCAATGCTGTCCTTGTATGGGATCCTTCAATTCTCCCTCTCTCCTGTCAAGAGGGTCTCCCATGCCACAGTGCAACTGTTCTTGCATAATAGAAAATGCAATCACATACCACCAATACTAAAGGAACTTCATTAACTAGCTATAGATAAATGTCAATTACTTCCCTCATATTATCTGTGTCTCTCTTGCTGTAGTTTCCCTTCAAAATTGTCTTTTTTGTTGTTGTGCTTCATATAGCACAACTACTTACATTCAACAGCTGCTGCCAAATTCTATAGGCTATGAACGGGGTGTAGTCCCTGAATATCGATCTCAGAAAATCAATGGGACACAATATCAAGGACAAAATGTTTAAAAAAATATATCAACAGGTGAGTAAGTCTAGATTGTCTATACCTAACTCCACATACATGTACCTAGGTGGTAAATATAGCTTCAAGGTACATAAATGTAGAGTTAGAAATCTACATTTTCCTATATGCACTTACCTGTTGATATTTCGTCCTTTGACATTCCTTCCTCAATATTCGTGTACCAGTTTTTTGAGGGTCGATATTCATAAGTATAATCTTTGCAAGGTACTCCATTAAAGAGTAGCAGTAGGAGGAGGAGCCTAGCGCGCATCCAAGATGGTCGCGTGAGCACAGGGCTCCCCGGACCCTTTCTGCTCCTCGGAATAAATCCTGAGAATATCCTGATTTGGTGTATGGAATCTGAGAGATGAAGACCAGCTGACTATATATCTCTTTTCAAAACTCTAATCGGACCTGGGAATCCTGAGTTATCGTCGCCGGAACTTTTGGGACCCACCCGACGGAGGTGGCCGGGGTGAAGGTGACCCGTGGGGCCGGGCTGCAATTGAACAACAGCGGCCTCAGCGCGGTGCCAGTTACCGATTCAGCACTTTCGGTTTCGGTTTTGGCCTTCAGGAGATCAGCTGGCGTGCGTGCTCGAGGTGGCGAGGTGCCTCCTGGGCCTCTGCCCGAGGTTTGCTTCCATCTGCTACTGGCGGGTCTGACGCCTCCAACCCCTACACCGACAGTTTGTGGTCCTTTCGCTGGTACCCGCGCACCCCTTGATCGGAGGCCCCATTGAGTGACTGCGCTCTCATGGCGGGCAAAGGGGGTCCGGAGGGGCGCAAGACCAAGGCTTCACTGCGCGGGGGAGCGGTCCAGAGCAACAACATGGACCGCTATACCCAGGGCAGGGGGTCCCCTGGCGCTGCTGGCCTTTCCCCGGATGCTGCGGGGGGAGGCACGACCGTCGCTGCGGAACCTTCCCTACAGGACATTATGGGTGCCATCGAGGGCATCAGGGAAACTATCGCGACGCAATATGAGGCCCTGGCCCGTAAGATCGACACTGTCGCGATCGACGTCACCCTGATTCGGGCCGACCTCTCTAAAACCAACGAGAAGGTCCAGGCCCTTGATACACGGACCTCCACCCTGGGTGCGGAGGTGTCGGATCTGCGGGCCGCGCTTGGGGACATTAGAGTGGTCAACGACCATATGGCCCGGCGGCTTGAGGACTTCGAGGGACGGGCCCGACGCAACAATATCCGCATCATTGGGGTACCGGAGTCCTCCGACAGCCGCCCGGTGGACCTCGTGGTCGAGGAACTTATCCTGCAACAGTTGTCCCCGGTTGGCCTAAGCAAATTCTTCGCTGTGGAGCGGGCCCATCGAGTTCCGGGCGGCCTGCCGCGGCCGGGGGCCCTCCCGAGGCCCATCGTGGCTAAACTGTTCCACTACAGGGACCGCGATGCTATTCTGCAGGCTTCACGGACCCGTGGCCCGGTCCGCTACGAGAACTCGACCATCAACTTTTACCCGGACTTCACGCAACTGGTCCAGAAACAGCGGATGGGATTCCAGGGGGTGAAGCGCCGTCTCCGCGAGCTAGGCCTGAAGTACTCGATGCTCTACCCGGCGAAACTTCGAGTGGAACATGGAGAGCGGACAGCCTTTTTTGACACTCCTGTGGCCGCAAGTGACTGGCTGGACTCGCTGCCGGACGGGGGTGGCCGGCCCGGGCCCTCTGGGGGCACCGCAGGTGACGGGTCCCCTTAGACTGACCTTTGGTCCTTGCTTTTGCGGTTTTGCACTGTACAGTTGGGTCTTATTTCTTTTGCATACTGTGTTTTACCAGGACCCGTGAGGGGTGCGGGCGGGTTCGGGTCCCTTTCCTCCTCCGGGGTCTTTTTGTAGAATGGGGTTAGTGGGGCGACAGGCACACTGCAAGTTGGGGGGGGTCTTTGGCCCGCAGGGGTGCAGGGTGGGGGGCGTTGGACTTGGGGTGGGGTTGGGGGGGAAGAGGGGTTGTTTATTTGTGTGTTTTTTGTTTACAGGGCGAGGTATTGATTTTTATCCATATTTGGGAGCGGTGCTGCGGGCTGGGGGCCTCTTGACCCATTGGAGGGGATGGGGGGAGACGGGTTGAGGCTTATGTCGTGGAACGTCAATGGGTTGGGGGACCGCATTAAGCGGGGTGTTGTACTGCAATATTTGCGTCGTTTGACTCCTGATGTGGTGTTTCTCCAGGAGACGCATTTGGTCGGCAATGTCTGCCATGCGATGAACAGGGGGGGATACCGCCTCGTAGCCCATTCTGGTTTCACAACTGGCTCCAGGGGGGTGGGCATTCTCCTGCGAGCCTCCCTTCCGGTGGAGATCACGAGGATAGTCTCAGATGACAGAGGGCGCTATGTGTGTCTGATTGGGAGGTGGGAGGGGCAGCCCCTTACCCTGGTTTCAGTCTACGTCCCCCCGGGCCTCCAGAACTCCACCTTTACTGATTTGGGTCGAATGCTGCTTGACCTCCCGGACGGCCTCCTGCTCATGGGGGGGGACTTTAATTCTGTGGTTTCCGGTGAACTGGATCGTCACCCACCGAGGACCCTCCCCGCTGCCCAGTCATGGCTGGGTGGGATGTTGGAGACCTTCGGCTTGGTGGATAGTTGGAGACTAATGCATCCGACCCAGTGCCAGTTCACCTTTCATTCGGGGGCGCATGGGAGTCTCTCCAGGTTAGACTACTTCCTTATGCCCGCGGCGCAGACTGGTCGGATTCGAGAGGTCAGACACCTGGCGCGTGGTATCTCCGACCATTCTCCGCTGTGGCTTGTCTTTGACACCGGGTCGCGGTCCGCAGGGCGGATAGCTCCCATTAACCCCTGGTACCTGCGGGACCCTGTGATTCGTGACAGCCTGGTTAAGGCCATGGACCAATACTTCAGTGAAAACGAGGGGTCGGTGTCGTCTGCGTTGTCCCTTTGGGAAGCCTTTAAAACTGTTATACGTGGACACGCCCTCGCCCAGATAGTGGTGGCCAAGAAGGTTAGGAGCGAGGCGGTGGTGAAGCTGGAGACTGACATCTCGGGGCTGGAGTCGGCCTTGGAGGCGAATGTTACTCCGGACGGGCTACATGCCCTTAGCCTGAAACGGTTCGAATATAGGTCCCTGGTCACTGACGCAGCCAAAACTATGTATAGGGAGCAGCAGGGCCGATTGTATGACGCGGGGGACAAGGCGGGAAAGTTGATTGCGTGGCTGGACAAAAAGGAGAGAGTGAATCGTGTGGTCCCCGAGTTGCGTGCTGCGGATGGTGTGTGTGTGACTGTGCCGGATGAGATTGTGGAATGCTTCGCTGACCACCTCCGGGCGGTGTACTCCCCGGTGACTGACAGGGACGAGGATGACTCTCGCCTCCTACTGAGAGATATTGCTCTGCCCGGCCTGTCCGTTGAGGACCGGGAGCGGCTGGACGCCCCCTTATCGTCGGATGAAATAGCGACCGCGATTCGTTCCCTTCGCTCGGGCAAGGCTATGGGTCCTAATGGTCTGCCCATTGAACTATACAAATTGCGTCCTGATAAGCTTGCGCCCTTCCTCAGCCGCATGTTCCGCGACTCTCTTGCGGCGGGTTCCCTCCCGGCCGACCAGCGCTTGGCCACTATAGTCGTTCTCCCCAAGGAGGGCAAGCCGCGTGACCGCTGTACCTCTTACCGGCCTATTTCACTGCTCAATGCGGAGCCTAAAATCCTGGCGAAAGTCCTGGCCAATCGATTGTTGAGTGTCGTGTGCGACCTTATTCATCCGGACCAATGCGGCTTTATCCCGCACCGCAACACCGCTCTTAACTTGCGGCGTCTGCACGGGGTCCTCGCCAGGGCGGAGCTCCTCACCGAACCGGCCGTGCTGGTTTCTTTGGATGCCACGATGGCATTTGACACTATTGAGTGGCCATTCCTCTGGGCCGTCTTGGATAAATTCGGCTTTGGAGAGGGATTTATTGGCTGGGTGAGGCTCCTTTACACGGGACCCATGGCTCAAGTGGTGGTGAATGGGCGGGTCTCTCGGCCCTTTGCCCTCGGCAGGGGCACGAGGCAGGGGTGCCCGTTGTCCCCGTTGCTTTTTGCTCTCGCCCTGGAGCCACTCGCTGCCTGGCTCCGTTGGGAGCCCTCGCTCAGAGGAATCCGGTGGGGCCCGGGCTTTGAAGATCGGGTCTCGCTGTATGCGGACGACATTCTCCTGTATCTCACCTCACCGCGGCAGTCACTCAACGTCCTCTTTGACGTTCTGACCTCCTTTGGGAACAATTCGGGTCTCACGATCAATTGGTCTAAATCCTGCGTTTATCCCATCGCTGGTGGCCCTCCTCTCCTGCCGCCTCGGCTCCCGATTCAAATATCTCTGAGCGGCTTTAAGTACCTGGGGATACACGTTTCGCTGGACCCGGTGGCTCGCTACGAACAGAATCTTCTGCGTCCACTTCGGCGACTTCGTGAGGACACGGCCCGGTGGTGCAGGCTGCCCCTGTCCCCGCTGGGTCGGGCCGCGCTGTTTAAAATGATGTCCCTTCCCAGGTTCCTCTATGCACTCCAGAACTCCTTCGACGTTATCCCAGTGGCCTACTTTCGGGAGGTGGAGAGCCTGCAGAGGAGACTGGTGTGGAACGGCCGGGCGCGTATTGCTCTTGCCAAGCTCACTCTCCCCTGGTATGACGGGGGCATCGCGCTTCCTGACATTCGCAGGTACTATTGGGCCTCGCAGCTATCTGCCATTAACCACGCCACGTATGCGCCCGGCTCGAATCCGGCGTATGAGATGGACAAGTTCCTGCTTCCCGGCGGGAACTACAACAGGGCACTTTATTCCCGCCTGGCTGACCGGACCCTTACGGGTCCTACTAAGATTGCTGTGCGGACCTGGAGGGCTGCCACTGCGGCCATGGGCTGGAGTGAGCAAATGACATGTGCTACTCCCTTGTTTGCCTCCGACCGCCTGGGCAGCTTGTGGACCACCAAGGGGTTTGACCAGTGGGACACGATCGGTATTAGCAAAGTGGGAGACCTGTGGCACAAGGGCGCGGTCAAGACTTTCGCGGTGCTCCAGGCCGAATACGAGCTGACCGACAGGGAGTTCTTCCGCTACGCCCAGGTTCGACACGCCCTGCTCTCGGTCTTCGGGGAGGGGACCAAGATCCCTGTTTCCTCGCCCCTCGAGGACCGCGTACTTGACGGACATGTCCCTGATAGTACTATTTCTTTAATTTATAAAAAATTGATTAATCACCGGGCGGATCTCCTGGTGCGCCTTCGGGAGGCTTGGACTGGGGATGGGGTCGAATTGGACGACGAAGACTGGCAGTCTGCACTGTCGTCCCCCAAGGAGGTTGCCATTCCGGCTCGTCTCCGGTTGGTACAGCTCAAGATTCTCCACCGGGTGTATGTTACGGGTCCGCGCTTGGTCGCGATGGGATTTTCCGACGACGGGCTCTGTAAACGAGGCTGCGGGCTCAGCGCCACCTTTCTTCATATCCTTTGGGAGTGCCGCGAGGTGGCGGACTACTGGCGCCGGGTCCACACGGTTATGGGACAGGTCACCGGGGTTGTGCTGCTGCCGGAGGTGCGTCGCTGTGTCCTGAATGTGTGGGAGCCCAATGACTACAACGCGGCTCAGACTCGGTGGGCGGCCCTAGGGAACATGATTGCCAAGAGGGATATAGCGCAACTTTGGGGCGCTCACCGGCCGCCCACCGTGTCAGTATGGAAGGAGAATATGGACTGGTGTATGTTTCGGGAGAAGACAGTGTATGTGGCCCGTGGCAAGCCGGGGGCATGGGGTAGAATTTGGGGTCAATGGAATGCGTATCGCGGAGGCATCTGTACGCCCCCCCTGGTAGACACTGATATCGCCATGTCCCCCTGACCCTTGACGGCTCCTGGCGCTTTTTGTAACAACTACATATGGACGTTCATCTCCCTTGACCCCCTTCCCCCCCCCCTCCGTCCCCGGCCCCCCGGTACTCCTCTCCTTAGCGGATTGCTCAAATGTTCTGACTGGAGTTTCCCGGGGGGAGCCTGAACCGCACTGGTATCCCTCGTAACTCGCCTTTTGTTTTTATTGTTTTTCCTTTTGTTTCTGTTCTTGCTGGACTGACACTCGCTGTTCTTCGAGAACTATCTTGAACCACTGCGGGGCAGTGCCCTGGGAACGGACTGCAGCCTTGATATGTGTATATTTCCTTATGTACCTAGCGGCCGGCCCGGGTGGTTGTAGGCCCATACTTGTAACCGAATTATTGTTCAATAAAAACTTTTACAAAAAAAAAAAAAAAAAAAAAAAAAAGAGTAGCAGTAAATTTTCATGAACATGTCCTTGATAATTCTAGCATTTCTGTATTTTCCTTGGTATGTAGAGATAAATACAATGCTGTAACAGAGTCTCTTATCTCTCTTTTCTCGATGGCTTCTCTGAGTAGGACAGTATTCTCAAAAACCAATACTCATGGAATGGATCAATTGATTTGTCAAATATTCAACTATAGAAAACAATGTTTGACTATCAAATGGGCTCTAGAACCTCTTCAGTGCTATTTATTGGGTAGACCATTAAATTGTTCACAGATAATGCTCCACTAACACGGCTACTGTATAATAAACGGTATAATCCCAGAATTGTAAATTGCTTTATTAAAGTATCGTCCAATGTGGTTTTTGGACAAAATATCGAGTTGTAAATACCGGGAGACAGAAATATTGGAAAAAAATATTGTGATACAAAAATATTGTGATGAAGAAATATGTTTTTTAAATATCGTTGTTATGAATATCGTAGTTGTTAATATCATTTTCAATAATATAGTTGTAAAAAAATATTGTTTTTTAATTATCTTAATGTGTTTTAGTTCATATATTAATTGCATGAGTTAGTATTGTTTGCATAATTGTTAATAATATTTTGAATTATAGTTTTTAATTTTAAGTAATTGATCATTTTTTATTTAATTGCTGATAGTAATTTATAGTGTCGGAGCTGGTTAATATATTTTAAGAGATAATGGGTGGGAAGTTCATTATTAAATAATTAATTAGTAATAGTAATAGTAATAGTAAAGCTGTTATTATTATGAAATATTTAATTGATTATTAATTCGGTAAATTGTGTAATAACTTTATAATTTAGTTATATTTCAGGTGTGCGGTGCTGGGTATGTATGGCTATAGGGAGGAAGGTTAATTAAGTAATAAATAATTAACAATTAATTATTTGTTTATTATTAATAACCTACTTGATAATTATTTACATTATGTAATACTAACTTATTTTAGTTATATTTAAGTTGTGGATTGCTATGTTTGTAGGAGTATTAGGTGGGATTATAATTAAGTAATAATTTAATAATAACTAATAATAACAAATTCTTATTTGTTAATTGATTATCAATTATGCAAATTGTATTATACTTGTTTATCTTTGTTATACTTCAAGTGTGGGCTGCAAGGTTTTAGGGGTATAGTGTTGGAAGTTAATCAAGTAATAAATAAAAAAAATTAATTGATCATTCCATTATTTATATATCTATATATATATATATATCTATATATATCCTCCAACGCGGTTCCCCCTCACCGGGTACTGCAGCGCTCAGCGTAGGTGCGGTCCCCTGCGGCAGAACCATGCCGCTCGATATTTTCTCACAATCTTTCCAGTCAGCAGAAAAAACAGGTCGCACTCGCGTAGTTCTTTTGCAATTTTTCTTTATTTTCTTTTACTCCTTCATTTGCAGGGATATAGGCGAGAAACGATCTACGCGTTTCGGTATTTACAAAAACCTTGCTCACGATTTTTTCTTATATATATATATATATATATATATATATATATATATATATATATATAAAACGCTCCAAAGTTGCCCACAGGCGAGGATGCACTCAGGCTGCAGCAAATTCCCCAAATCACCACACCCAAGCCGGGATGTAGCCTGACGCGTTTCGGATAGATTCCTTCTTCATAGGCTGGTTCCAAAGAGTACACAGCGTTTCTGACCACACCTTTCTTTAAACAATAAACTGCCTTCCTATAGGCCAACTCTGCTCCAATGAACAGTCCCCCAAGGTGTTGTGGGATATGTAGTGCGGTAATTCTACCCTGATGGGTGCTGCATGCTCAAGGTCTCCTATCAAAGCCCTCGGATGGGCCCCGAGTTGTGCGTGGTTCCTGGTGCTGCTGCCCCGTGATGTGAGCCTGAGTTGATTCCAAGCTCCACAGCCCGCTCCTTATTGCGGTGGTGCATCCTCCACGGCCGGGCTGCCGTGTCAATATAACGCTCCAAAGTTGCCCACAGGCGAGGATGCACTCAGGCTGCAGCAAATTCCCCAAATCACCACACCCAAGCCGGGATGTAGCCTGACGCGTTTCGGATAGATTCCTTCTTCATATGCTGGTTCCAAAGAGTACACAGCGTTTCTGACCACACCTTTATTTAAACATTAAACTGCCTTCCAATAGGCCAACTCTGCTCCAATGAACAGTCCCCCAAGGTGTTGTGGGATATGTAGTGCGGTAATTCTACCCTGATGGGTGCTGCATGCTCAAGGTCCCCAATCAAAGCCTGTTGCGAGTCTCAACAGACAGTGGGTGCCACGGTGGTACTAGCTGTTGCGACCAGAGCGGTCGGGCCAGAAGTTGAACTATTATGGCTGCTCTCATGTTGAAACACCGCACGCTGGCTCTGTTTTCCTGTCGAAGTAAGGGTGCATTGTGCAGGGGCATTGTTGTGATGTGAGTGATTGGAGATTTGGCAGAAGGAGGGTTATCAGGTCTGATGGTTATGTTGCTAGTAACGCTGTACGTGTCCTACACGGGGTCAGCTTCGCCGTTACATAGAATTATCCCCGTCTTCCAGTTCCAGCAACACTTGCACTTGACATCGCTAACATTGAAAATTGCCGTTCCTCTTGACCTCTCTCTAATGACGCTCATTTGCACATGATTTACTGTTACCAGAGTAGATTGGGATGAAAGTTAATTTGTGGAGATAGACATGAACGCTGCTTTTTAAAAGGCTCACAGGTCAGAGAAGAGCTCAGTTAAGATTGAACAAAATGAGAACTATCCGGTTTGGGTCATGCTGCTGACTTTGCTGAAACAATGTAAGCAGAGTACCACATTGTCTTTATTTTTACTCAAAATTTTACATACTAATCGGCGAACAGGTGATCTGTATTTAATGTGCAGGTGTTCCTTCTTGATTTCGCCTGCATCAGCAGAAAAATTGCGTTGGTGGCGGAGAGGGGAGACAAGCCTGTGAAAATACAGTGCACTGTGGTTAAACGTCTGTGGACTTTGTTTTAGACAATTACATTTAAAAAAATCTCCAAAATAGATGAAAATCTACAAAATAGATGAATTAAAGCTGACTGATTAAATGCAAAAACATGATTCATTTGCTTCAGCATTCTGCCTTCAGTTCTGCCACAGTGAGAGAGTGGACACGTTTGTCAGGCCCAGCAAAGCAAAGTTTTTAATCAACGCCTCCATTTTGCCTCCATCTAATTAAACAACACTATTGGAATTAGCATGTAGATATTCCCTTTACTAGAAACAAGTTTCACACGGATGTGGCACTCCTCGTTTTACGACCTATCCTCCTGAATTACTGAACCTGGGAAAGCAAAAGGGGCCTAAGGTGCAAGGGCCTATGCCTCGGAGGGGTGATGGCTAAGTTTGCGCTGACGCCTGTGAACATTTGCACGTTCTGCCTGAATTCAGTTGTGCCACAGTCTGCCCTACAACAGTGGGTCATTGAGGATGGGTATTGGGAAAGAGAGGAGAAGGAAGAGGAGACAAGAGGAATAAGTGAGAGAAGGAATGGAATCAAGTATTAGGGTGAAAGGAAGGAGGAACAAGGGTAAAGGAGGGAGCAATGAGAGAGCATTAACCAGGATGGGCATTAAGTAAAGAATCTTAGGTGATCATGGAGAAATGGTAGGGAAAAGAACGGAACACAATGGAATGAGAGGGGAGATTATATTTAGAACATGGGTTAGAAAAAAGGAGAGACAAGGAGGATAAGAACTGAAAGGATAAGAGAGCAGAGGAAAAAGAGAGGAAAATCAAATGGCAAAAAAGGTTTAAGAATGGAGAATTTGACATCTGAGTAAAAAGCGTAGAAGGCAGGATTAGGAAAAAGAGTAGCAAGGGAAAGAAAGGTAACTGGGAGAATGCCCTTCTTTCTGGGAAAGAACACGTTTTAAAAAAAACATGATAAACAGCTAGATGAAAGATTATTGAATCTGGCTGAAAGTACTTGAACAGGAGTGAATGTGAAGAAGCCAGGGACATCTCATAGATAGGAAATGTGTTTAATAGCGAAAGTAGTGCAGTCAGAACATCCTATTATATCTGAGCTAAACTTGCAGTTGAGGGAGATGGTGGTCTTGTTGTAACTGGTGCTCCTCAGTGAGACACTAGATGCCACCCCCAGTGTATTTATTAAAATGCAAACAGAAAATAAGATGTATACTTTCTAACGCATGGTAATCAGAATAATGGTAATGAAATTGTTCAAAAATGTCAAATTCATACTATGAAATTCTCATTGTACAAGTTCATGACATTTAAGACAACAGCCAACACATGTTTCGCAAAAGTGTAAAACCGCTTTCTCAGGGCTCTTTCTCTTAATTTGGAAAATGTACTCTTTCCATCTATTTATCACATATTGTGTTCCAAATTAAAAATATCAATGTATCTTGTTAGGACGGTTTATTCTGTTTTAATTCATTCCTGAAGTATTTTTCTTGCCCAGCATTTAGTACAACACCTCTTTCTTCCCAATGCATGCACCAGATTTACCTCACTTGGTACTGCCTGTGCATATTCTCTGCCAATTGAAGCAGTCTCTACAATATCATACCTGTAATATAGCATGAGTTCCTTCCGACCTGCAGCATGCCGGCTGTTTGGTGGTTTACCCCACTACTTACTAGTAAGCATCGTAGCTTGCTGACTGTACAGTTGTACATGACCTGTGTGGCTACCCAAGGCCATCTCAGCCTACTGCCTGTGCAAGTGCATTCTTGCCTGTCCTTGATGCGCCTCTTTCCTTTCCATAGCTTAACACAGAGTAAATTAAAGCTGTCTCTAGGCCAGACTTAAATAAGAAACACAGATGTGCCTGTAGTGTTGGAAGCCTGTCCAAGTTTCTACCGAGCCCATAGCTTTTTCTGATATCCTTGGAAACAGTCATTATCTTCACAAGGAGCACAACGCAGGACATGGTTTTTCCTAGACTGTAAAACAAGCAATCCCCTCTTGCCAACCAGACCTGTTCTACCATTGGTTGGTTTGATAGTCTGTGGTTAGTAGGGGTTTTGCATGGCCCCAGCTCGAAACCCTCACAGTGCGAACTCAATGAGCACAGCGCGCCCTTTCCACGTCTGATAATGAGCTCACTGATGGTGTGATGAACATGGAGGATTTTCCTTGCTTGGCACAAATGTGTACATAGGCCGTGCGATTATAATATATGATGGTGCACTGTTTGTATTTTAAACCTGCAAGGGCTTTATCTTAGATATACTATGATAAAACTGTTTGGCCAAACTCTTACAATGTCCTTCACATACATCTTTGTCCTCTCATCAAAGCTCATCCATCCATCCATCCATATATCCATCCATTTAAATGGGATTACTCTCCGTAGTCCCCTCCAGGTTCTTTTGAGATTCAAAAGGCTGCGCACATGCGATGCACATGTAAAGCACATGCCTTTCACAAAGTGTCCTACAAGTTATCACACAAGTGAATTGTTACATAAGTGGCGTGCCCTTGAGGACAACCTATGCTTCACGGTTAAGCTAAATGGTTGGTGGGGTCAGTAACTATTTGCTGCTGATACAATGGAAGTGGGATGTGCCAATTATTAACTCCCCAAAGTAAATGGACATACGGATCTGCTAATCTGCTTCACATAACATTCAGAATACTTGAAAAGAACTTTAAAGAATATGCATCCGTAAACTCTCTCCTGTGTTAAACATTCAAAATGATACTGGGACTTCATGGGGAGATGCTCTTCAAGGATGTGAGCTGTAGAACTAGTCTTCAACAGGCCTCCCCAGTGAAGTGTTTTTTAGATACATTATTGTTCCTATGAATGCTGAGACATGGTTAGATAAGTCCTTGTTGGCCTAAGATTTCTCCAAATTAAATGCAGGTTTTATTCTGCTTTATTACATCAAAAGCCAGTTTTGTTGGCTCTTAGGGCTCAGTGCACTTTACCACCGCTAACCAGTGCTAAAGTGCTCGCGCTCTTTCCTTTAAACATGGTAAAATTGGCACATTTTATTTACTTGTAAGTCCCTAAAAATGTGGTTCTACATGTACCAAGGGACTGTAAATTAAATGCTGCTAGTGGGCCTGCAACACTTATTGTGCCACCTACGTAAGTAGCCTATTCAAACATGTGTCAAGGTGTCAGGATCCCTCTAGTGAGTTCCAAAACGAAGCGTAAGGAATTAAGTTCTATGGGCGCTTCAGTTTTGAATGGTTTCCAATGGTCGAGTTTGTGGCATTGTATACAACAAGGACCTGTTCACACTGTGAACGGATATTTCATACATCCGTATTGATTGCCATAAGCGTTAGACACTCATTTATAGCTTGCGATTCTATCGTCTAAGCTATTCTACGGTGTAGTTCACTAAAAGGAAGAAAAAGAAATTTTGCCTACGAGGTAAGTCAAAATGACTGTCTATGTGTAGTAACCTTATGTCTCCACCGCCCAAATGTAGTGAAAAAAGGAGTGAAAAGGAGTGTTGGTGCCTCACGGTAGCGCCACCAAAGAGGGTTAAGCAGGATGGTACTCGCCTGCTACCTCAATTTCTCATCATCAGCTACCAACACTCCAAAAGCAAGAAAATGTGTCTGATGCTAGTGATTAACTATATAGGTGCTAGGGTGTGTAGTTTAAGAAAGAAAAGGAAAAAGGAACTGTGCTATAATGTGTGCACCGTCTCAAAACCCCTAAGTGATATATACTAATATCAGAAAGAGAGCTAAATCACACTGGCTTGCATACTTTATTCTAAGCTGCGTGTTAGCTCATATGTTAAAATGCCGACATGTTTCGTTACCATTGGACAACACTCACGGCAACTTCTTCAGGGCGTGGGGTCTGTTCGTTTTTCCCTGCACCTCTATTTGTCGTTTAAAAACAATTCTGTGGGAGACAAAAGAGAATATACACACACACAACAACACAAGACAAAACTGGGTTGGTAACCTGTTAAAAATAGGGCGATTGTCCTATGTATAGTCTTATGGAACCCCCATATGGCATATATTTACCAGGATGTAGCCCACCATGGGTATACCTTTACCCTTGGGACCTTGCGGCTCTGTGTGCGCGTTCAAGGCACCACTTGTTCCACTCCAAACGTGAGTCTGTAATGTATAATACATAATGAGCAATGCATGCTTACTCCCGTTTTGATATCTCATTCGTAGGTAATACGGGTGTGTCCCCCTCCCGTCTCAGGTGGTGCCTCTACATCTAAGAAAATCATTTTGTGGCATGCCCGCATTTCTAAGATGGCCGCGCAGACGCTGGGGTCGGCGGTCTAGTTGTTAACAGATCTAGAGAGAGACGATGTGACGCGCGCGCGCCTGAGGTAGTGCGCACTTCACCAAGATTTTTCCTCAGAGAAGACGTGTTAGAGAGAGTTCCCAGTTCTGAAGAGAATACTTGTCGAAGAAGTTTTTCAGAGTGACGCAAGAGAGTTGTGTCGATGCTTACCCAAGAGAACAGAAAAGGTCGCAGAGTCCGTAGAGGCAATTACTGAGAGAGAGTTCGGAGTTTTACCTCGCCGCTTCAGGAAACGAGACACGACTTCTTCAGCACCTGAAGAGAAGACAGAAGAAAGCTAAGTGAATTATTGATAGATTATCAAAGGTCACATTAAATGATAAGTAGTGTTTGGTGACGCAATAATAAAGACTTACCAGGGACAGCTGAGATCTATTACCGAGTCCTGAAAAGAAAAGAAGTACATTGCAGTTTTACAGTAAAGGTTATAAGGGAAAAAATATATTAAAAATTATAGAACAGCCAACTAAGAAAGTAAGGAGTAAGACTCACCAGAGTCATAACAGTCCGCAGTAACCATAGGAGAGGAAGCAACTGGAGAAGTTCAAGCATAAAGAATCCTCTAGAAGTCTACAGTTATTAGTATAACTAGAAGCAGAAAAGAAAGAAGAGAATTCACGAGAAGAAAGATTGATGGTAGGTCAAGAAAGAGAGGGTTAAAAGATATTTAGACAACAAGATAAATAGGGATAATAACGAATCTATGTTTTACAGATAATTAGTGACATCAATAACAAGAAAGAAGAAAAAAGCAGAGTTGAAACAAGAAGAGAGGCACAGAGTTCAGGATACCTGGGTAGGTAGGAAACATCATTAGAGGGAATAAGAAAGGAGACAGAGTAGAGTAGAGGAGGAATAATAATAATATATGTTGTGTGCTTAGTTACCTCAGGAATCTTCAGTAGCAGAGAGATAGCTGAAGAAGAATTCCAGATAGGAAAACCAGAAGGTCCAGAACCAGTCTCTTCTCTCGTTTGTTATTTTATCCAATTCCCCCTTCCCCCTAGCTGATCAGTTAGAGCCCAAGACATTCCTTGGGACTGAATGATTAGTAGTGGGAGTCGGGAAACTAGCAGCTTCTGTTCCTGTGCAAGACAACAACAACCAGCAAGAAGCTGAAGGTGAGCCTTGACAGAGTGAAGTGCCCACGTATTAATCTTGCACCCGAACAGAAAAGACATGGTTGAGGGAATACATTTACAGACTTTAGGGTCAGTCCTAGAGGCGATACAAAAGGAATTGGTAGGAGTTAAGGAAGAGAATCAAAGCCTAAGGCAGGAGGTCATGAATTCTAGGAAAGAGACGGCAGAATTAGCACAGAGGATAAGACAACCGTATTCAACTGGAAGGGAGGGTCCCACCACTTCAATGGGAGAGACAAATAAACTAACAACGCAAGTGATACATTCCTTGTCGCCAGTAATACCGTTGGCAGCGCCAGAGAGGTTTAGTGGGGACCCACAAAAAGCGCAGGTGTTTATTACACAATGTTCACTACATTTCATGTGTCGCCCTTCTATCTTTCCTGATGCGCAGTCGAAAGTAGCCTTCATTTTGTCATATTTAAGCGGAGATGCAGCGGCATGGTCGATGCCGATAGTCACACGAGATGATCCATCATTGCAGAATTTTGATGAGTTCAAGAAAGAATTTTTGAGAATCTTTGACCGAAGACGAATCTCTCAAGCAGTAGATAACGAGCTCTTGGAATTGAAGCAGGGAAATAGAGACTTAGGGCCTCATGTAGGTAAATAAATTTTACCGGTTCTTAAATACCGAGCCGTACCGAATCGGTAAATTAGAATCGGTAAGTTACATGTAGGTAAAAATTCGGTAACAGTTACCGATTCGGTAACAGTCGGTAAATACGAATCGGAATTCACCGATTCGGTAAATACCGAGGTGATAATTACCGAATCGGAAAATACCGAGGTGGTATCTACCGATTCGGAAAATACCGAGGTGGTATCTACCGAATCGGAAAATACCGAATCGGTACGTACGGATTCGGTAAATAACATCACATGACTTGACGAAACAGCTAATCCTGTGCAACGACAGCCCACCCAACCAGGAACTGCCCACACCCAGGCAGGTGTACACAATTAGCCGAAGTGGCCACACCCAGGCAGGTGTACATAATTAGCCGACCCTGGAGAGGCTCGGAGTGCAGAGGAGAGGCAGGGAGCAGTTGCATGTGCGAGCGGGAAACGAACAGCATGTCCAGCCAGAGCACACAGAAAGACGGAGGGGAAAGGAGGAGGAAGCTCAAATTCAGCCCCAAGGAACTCCAGGTGCTGGTGGAGGAGGTGGTGAAGCAGCACCAGAAGCTGTTTGGGAGGCAATCCCTGCAAGTGCCTGAGGCCGAAAAGCGCAACATATGGCTGGCCATCCAGGCGCAGGTCAATGCTGTGGGAGTGACCCACAGGGAAATTGAGGTCCTCAAAAAGCGCTGGTATGACCTGAGGATTGTGACCAAGAGGAAGATGGGCGACATCCAGAAGGAGGCCAGCCAGACCGGAGGTGGAACCAACAGGGCACCTGCCCTCACCGAACTGGAGGAGCTGGTGGCGGCCACACTCGAGCAAGAGAGCGTCGTGGGTCTTGGGGACGCCGACAGCTCTGCCAGAGCCGCAACACACCAAGGTAAGATGAAAGCACAGCAATGTAGCCGCCCCTACCCCTATCCCACATCCCCCATTGTGACACGAGAATCACACTGCAGTCCACACGTGTCAGTGCAGACAGGCAATGCATTCCGGGAGATGTAGTCAGGGCAACACTAACCATGACGTAAATGTCACAGGGCAACAAGGCATGTCACGCACTCGAGGCACAAGGAGACAGAGGACAGATTGGAAAGTGAAATGATTTATTGTGACGCTTGCAATGCAGCCCTTCGGGGACACTGAGCCAATGTTGTTTTTCTGTCCACAGATGTGACATCATGCAGTACAGGGCATGCTGCAGGGGAGACGGCACACCGGCCACAAAAATCACCTCTAGCCAGCACGAGTGCAGACCAGGGAGCAGGCCCACTTGCAGCCGCACCACCTACGCAGCCAGCCTCGCCGCACACAGAGCCAGCATCACCTCACCGAGAGCCAGCATCACCACCACCAGAGCCAGCATCGCCACTCATGTTCGATTCACCGGCCACATCTCCGCTTGCAGGTGTGAGAATGAGGAGGCGTCCAGCAGCCAGGCTACGAGCCTTAGACACCTCGTCAGACGACAGCATGGGCCCAGAAGACCGCACCGGGCCCCAGGAAGGGAGACATCCCACTGTGCCCCAAACATCACAGGCAGCACAGACGGGAGCAAGAGGGCGCCGCAGGTCGCGTGTCCAGAGTCCACCAGCACCCACTGACGGCCATGGTGTCTTCTTGGGGCTCGAGGGCCAAATGTTGAAGCAACAGCGCCTGCAATCAAAGGCAGTAATGTCAGTCCAGAGGCACATGCGGGTGATGAGGACAAGCTTAGTCAACATGGACACAAACATTGGCGGCATGGCTGCGGGCATTCGGGACATGTCCCAGTCAATCCAGCAGTTGTGCAGCAAATTAGATGCTGACATCGAAGCACGGCGCCGGGAACGCCAGAGAAGGGACACTACCAGCAGGGCACTCAACCGTCTGGCAACTGCGACTTCCCTACTTTGCCGGCGCTCTGTGACGATGCAGGAGGGCCTAACACAGTGCTGCAGCGACCTGTCACGGGGGATGGTGCAGGTGACAAGTGCACTAGGGGTGCTATTGACAAGTCAGGCGTCGACAACTGCTGCAGGGGATGCTGCGGAGAGCATCGACACCAGCAGCAGCATCACACCCCCCGTCCCCGAAGCACGCAGGAGCAGCAGGCGGCTTGGGGTTGGCTCTAGTGAGGATGCACAGGCCGTGCAATCCACCACTGCAGCGCGTATGCGCAAACATTGATGTGGCCCTGCTTATCCACTTGCCATTGGGTGACGTAACCCTGGACATACTCATTGTATAGATGGCATATTGCCAGATTGGCCTGTTCATGTGTTCATGGCGTGGTGCCACATTAAACTACGTCATGACTTCTCACGACTCGCTGTGTCCCCTCACTTACTCAGAAATAGTTGCATGTGATCTCTGCCCGTCTCTCTCTCCCATCGATTGCAGTTGGCACTCTAGCTGCGCTGCCCTCTGGCTGGCCTGACTCATCCTCGTTGTCCTCAAAATATGTTAGTTCCACATCTGTACCTTTTTTCGTGGCAAGGTTGTGCAGCATTGCACAAGTGGCAATTATCTTGCAGCAGGTGATGGGTTTGTACTGGCGTGCGCCTCCGCTCTTGTGGAGGCAGCGGAACCTGCTCTTCAGCAGTCCAAACGTGCGCTCCACCACATTGCGTGTAGATTTGTGGGCCACGTTGTATCGTCTCTCACTCTGGGTTGCTGGGTGTAGGTAGGGAGTGAGGATGAATGAACGGCATGCATATGCACTGTCGCCTGGATGAGTAAAAGGGAACCATCAGTTACATGCCTCTATACACTCTGATTTGCAGGTTTCAAGGGGCGTCACTGTTACTTACCCAGCAGGTAACCCTCTCCGAATTCTCCGGCTCTCAGTCTTGTGTAGATCCCACTATTCTGGAAGATGTAAGAGTCGTAGGTGCTCCCAGGAAACTTTGCAACAATATCTGTG
This sequence comes from Triturus cristatus, assembly GCF_964204655.1. Lineage (NCBI taxonomy): Eukaryota > Metazoa > Chordata > Amphibia > Caudata > Salamandridae > Triturus > Triturus cristatus. Next base: position 443,179,075 of record NC_140593.1, on the reverse strand, counting down.
ATGATGTTCCCTGCATCACAGATCACCTGCACATTGATGGAGTGGGTGGACTTCCTGTTCCTGTAGATGTGCTCTGTGTCAGCTGGAGGACAGATTGGGATGTGTGTACCATCAATACAGCCGATGACATGGGGGAACTGTGCCATGTGATAAAAGTCTGTTTTTGTTTTCTGCAGTGCAGCCTGTGTGTTTGGGAAGCTGATGTAGTGGTGCATTCTCTGCATCATGGCATCCAGGAACTTCCTGAAGAAACGTGACAGGCAACTCTGGGATACCCCACCCACCGCAGCTATCACCACCTGATAACTGCCGGATGCCAACAGATGTAGGCTGCAGAGCACCTGCACATGTGGGGGTATGGCGTGCGCCCTTCTTATTGGCTGGTCCAGGAGTGGGTGAAGGTCCCTGATTAAGTCCATGATGGTTTCGGGGTGTAGCCTGTACCTCTCATGTATCTCTGCATCAGTCAGCTGGAATAGTGTGATGCGCTGTCTGTAGATTTGTTCCTCCCGTCGCCACACCCTCAGTCCTGCTGCCTGTAGACGTAGGCGCCTTGCAATGACGTACATGGCGGCCATGTTGTCCACGCTGTTGCATTTTGGGATTGCTTATATGCATTGTTGATGGTTACCACCTGCTTTCCATCCGTGTTAATTACCGACTCTTATTTACCGATTTTCCTGGATTTCTTAATTACCGACTGCTCCTACATGTCATTTTCAATTTTTACCACTTCATATTTACCACTTCATATTTACCGATTCGTTAATAATGTATTCGGTATATATGAATCGGTATTTTAGAATTAGGTAAATATGAATCAGTATTTACCGCCTCATATTTACCGAAAAGTGGTTTTTGGACTCCTACATCTCACTTGTCTGAATACCGGTCGGTAACGGCATATTTACCGAAAATCGGCCGTTACCGACCGGTATTTGGCTACCTACATGAGGCCCTTAGTGGCTTATCTAGCTCAATTCAACAAACTTGTAATGGAGACAGATTGGCTGGAGAACAAGAGGACAGCAATATTTTATCGAGGGTTGCGAGATGAATTAAAAGATGGCTTGGCCCAAATACCGAATCGTCCAACTGAAATGTCCGCCCTGATTGACCTAGTGCTAGAACTGGATTTCCGGCAGGGAGAGAGAAGAGGAGAGAGAAGACGGGAGTACAGAAGTACGGTTCCGCGATTCGATCGAGCTAAGGCAGAAACAGGAAGGAGTTCGGAAGGAACCACAGGATCTGAACCTATGCAAATAGGAACGATTCGAGGACCGCTCACCAAGGAGGAGAAGGAGAAGAGGCGAGCCAACAACTTATGCATGTATTGTGGATCTAGTGGGCATTTTGTGCGAAATTGTCCAAAAAAGCCAAAGGGTTCATTTAAGCCGAAGGAAAACTCGCAGCACCACCTGTAGAAGGAGTTGTGCAGGTGGATGCGAATCAGAAATCGACTCCTCAGGAACATCGGCTGGCGAATACTTTACAGTCGTCTTCGCCTCATTTGATTTTATCTTTGACGATCCGTTTTCGAGAAAAAATAATGAAAGGAGTGACTGTGATGGTGGACTCAGGAGCCACAGGTAATTTCTGTGATCAGAAATTTGCGACTAAGATTGGGCTGCAAGCAATTGCCAAGGTTAAAAGTGAACCAGTTCGGGCAATCGATGGTACCAATCTATCCTCAGGGCCAATCACGAGTCACACAGAGTTGATTGAGCTGATTCAAGAAGATGGGCATAGAGAAGCTATGCACTTTAATTTAATTGATGCCCCTCAATTTCAACTTATATTGGGGCTTCCTTGGCTCACAGAGCACAATCCTTCGATCAATTGGAGCAACAGAACAATTGAAATGAACTCGGCATATTGTAGAGAGAACTGTTTTGGGCCCTACGAGACAACGAGTAAACAGAATCCGGCTCATGCCTTATGTTCAGCGGAAGTCTCTGTGTGCGTAATAAATACTCAAACAATCCCACAAGAATACCAAGATTTCGAGGACGTTTTCAACGAACAGGAAGCAGAGCAACTGCCGCCTCATCGTGTTTACGACTGCAAAATAGATCTGGAGCCAGGGGCAAACTTGCCTTGCAGCCGAGTATACGCCTTGACGGAACAAGAGAATCATCACCTAAAGGAGTATATCGACAGGTATCTGGCCAATGGATTTATACGTCCTTCCCAATCGCCGGTGTCCTCGCCACTATTTTTTGTGCCTAAGAAGGAGCAGGGCGAGTTGAGAACGTGCATTGATTATAGAGCCATAAATCGAATAACAAAGAAGAACAGGTACCCTCTTCCCCTTATCTCCATCTTGTTGGATCAGATCAAAGGAGCACAGATGTTCACGAAGTTGGATTTAAGGGGAGCTTATCACCTTATTCGAGTGAGAGAGGGAGACGAGTGGAAGACGGCCTTCAGAACACGCTTGGGGCTATTTGAATACCAGGTGATGCCCTATGGGTTGTGTAATGCGCCTGCAGCTTTTCAACACTTCATAAATGATGTGCTCAGTGAATTCATTGATCAATGTGTAATTGTGTATATTGACGATATATTAATCTACTCAACGAATACGCAAGAGCATCAAACACAAGTTCGAGGAGTTCTGCAGAAATTGCGAGAGAACAAACTGTTTGTCAAGTTGGAGAAATGTGCTTTTGGAGTTCCACAGGTAGAGTTCTTGGGCTTTGTAATCTCGCCAGCAGGCATTCATATGGACAAACGAAAGATTCAGGCCGTACAAGAATGGAAGTCGCCCACTTGTGTGAAAGAAGTCCAAGCGTTTATTGGGTTCGCCAATTTCTATCGGAGATTTATTGGAGAATTTTCCCAGCGAATACTACCTTTGACGCGACTCCTGAAGAAGGGAACACTATTCGAATGGTCGGAGGAAGCAGAGCAAGCCTTTAAAGATTTGAAGATAGAATTCACCACTGCGCCAATCCTCCTTCATGCCGATCCGATGGAGCCCTTTTATGTCGAGACAGATGCTTCGGACCTTGCGATTGGTGGGGTTCTATCTCAAAGAAATAAGGAAACGGGCCAGTTACACCCGGTGGCCCATCGGTCCAGGAAGTTGACACCAGCAGAAATCAATTATACGATCACGGAAAAGGAGTTGCTGGCGATAAAAGACGCCTTCAAGGAGTGGAGACATTATCTAATGGGGGCCCACCACGTGGTAACAGTCTACACGGACCATCGGAACTTAAAATTCCTGAAGTCAGCCAGAACATTGACACCTCGCCAACTCCGTTGGTCTCTGTACTTTGCCGATTACGATTTTGTGATAACCTATCGGCCGGGAGCACAGAATGGTAAGGCGGATGCCTTGTCTAGATTGGGAACCGGAGAAGAAAGAAGCCCACTACGCGCTCAAGTGATCATACCTGATACCAAGATTATAGGCGCCATTGATATCTTGAACTTTAAGGAAAAGGTAACCCAAGCTCTAACCCGAGAAGAAATGCAGAGATGGGCGCAACTAGAACCTGGAAGAGAAGTTCGCGATGAATTACCATTTAAAGAAGGGGCATTGTATTTGCCAACTATAGCATTGCAGAAGCAAGTCTTGCAGGAATGCCATGATCATCTGTTGGCTGGCCACAAGGGAGAGTCCAAGACAACCGACCTAATTAAAAGAAAGTATTGGTGGCCACAGATGAGTAAAGACATTGAACAATATGTAAAGACTTCTGAGATATGCGCTCAGGGAAAATCAGAACGGCACGCACCGCATGGGCTGTTGCAACCCCTTCCCATTCCTCCTCATCCTTGGCATACAATCACCCTAGACTTAATTACAGACTTACCATCTTGTCAAGGGACAAATACAATACTAGTAATAGTAGATGCATACACAAAAATGACACACTTCTTGGCCTTAAAAGGAATCCTTACAGCAAAACAGTTAGCAAGGCACTTTAGTACACAGATTGTCAGATTACATGGGATACCCAAGATTGTAATATCAGACCGGGGAACCCAATTTGTTTCACATTTCTGGAAGGCTTTTATGAAAGGATTAGGAGTAGAAACTCGTTTTTCCACCAGTTTCCATCCGGAGACGGATGGACAAACGGAAAGGGTGAACCAGGAATTGGAGCAATATTTACGATTGTTCTTGCTGAAACAGGAGGGAGAATGGCCGGACTACTTGTGGACAGCAGAATTCGCCCATAATAACGCGAAGAATGTGTCCACTGGATATTCCCCGTTCTATTTAAACTATGGTAGACATCCAAATTCCGCAGTACAAGATGTGGAGCTCACAGTCCCAGCAGCCAAGAATTTGGTAGCTCATTTAAGGTCAGTGCATGAAGAAGCGTCAAAGAGTCTAGTACAGGCTAAGGAAAAGTATAAGAAATACGCAGATAAGAAAAGAAAAAAACCCCTCCACTAGGAATTGGAGATAAAGTCTGGTTGAATACAAAAAATTTAAGGTTAAAAGGGAACCGAAAATTTCAGCCACGATTTATCGGCCCTTACCCAATTGCAGAGCAGATCGGTCCAGTGACCTATAAATTGACCTTACCCTCCCGATTTAAAATTCACCCGGTATTTCATGTTTCCCTTTTGAAGAAGGCAGTTTCTGATTTGAGAAAAGAACCAATTCCAAAACCAATCCAGCTAGATACAGGACTAGAGTTTGAGGTGAAAGAAATTCTGGACTCAAAATTAGTCAGAGGAAAACTCTACTATTTGGTAGATTGGAAAGGCTATGGTCCAGAGGAGCGGTCTTGGGAATTAGATTCAGATGTTCATGCTCCTAAGCTAATAAGACTTTTTTATCAGCGCAATCCAACCAAGCCCAGAGTGGAAGGACCATCCTTGGTGGGGGGTACTGTCAGGATCCCTCTAGTGAGTTCCAAAACGAAGCGTAAGGAATTAAGTTCTATGGGCGCTTCAGTTTTGAATGGTTTCCAATGGTCGAGTTTGTGGCATGCCCGCATTTCCAAGATGGCCGCGCAGACGCTGGGGTCGGCGGTCTAGTTGTTAACAGATCTAGAGAGAGACGATGTGACGCGCGCGCGCCTGAGGTAGTGCGCACTTCACCAAGATTTTTCCTCAGAGAAGAGTGTTAGAGAGAGTTCCCAGTTCTGAAGAGAATACTTGTCGAAGAAGTTTTTCAGAGTGACGCAAGAGAGTTGTGTCGATGCTTACCCAAGAGAACAGAAAAATTCGCAGAGTCCGTAGAGGCAATTACTGAGAGAGAGTTCGGAGTTTTACCTCGCCGCTTCAGGAAACGAGACACGACTTCTTCAGCACCTGAAGAGAAGACAGAAGAAAGCTAAGTGAATTATTGATAGATTATCAAAGGTCACATTAAATGATAAGTAGTGTTTGGTGACGCAATAATAAAGACTTACCAGGGACAGCTGAGATCTATTACCGAGTCCTGAAAAGAAAAGAAGTACATTGCAGTTTTACAGTAAAGGTTATAAGGGAAAAATATATTAAAAATGATAGAACAGCCAACTAAGAAAGTAAGGAGTAAGACTCACCAGAGTCATAACAGTCCGCAGTAACCATAGGAGAGGAAGCAACTGGAGAAGTTCAAGCATAAAGAATCCTCTAGAAGTCTACAGTTATTAGTATAACTAGAAGCAGAAAAGAAAGAAGAGAATTCACGAGAAGAAAGATTGATGGTAGGTCAAGAAAGAGAGGGTTAAAAGATATTTAGACAACAAGATAAATAGGGATAATAACGAATCTATGTTTTACAGATAATTAGTGACATCAATAACAAGAAAGAAGAAAAAAGCAGAGTTGAAACAAGAAGAGAGGCACAGAGTTCAGGATACCTGGGTAGGTAGGAAACATCATTAGAGGGAATAAGAAAGGAGACAGAGTAGAGTAGAGGAGGAATAATAATAATATATGTTGTGTGCTTAGTTACCTCAGGAATCTTCAGTAGCAGAGAGATAGCTGAAGAAGAATTCCAGATAGGAAAACCAGAAGGTCCAGAACCAGTCTCTTCTCTCGTTTGTTATTTTATCCAATTCCCCCTTCCCCCTAGCTGATCAGTTAGAGCCCAAGACATTCCTTGGGACTGAATGATTAGTAGTGGGAGTCGGGAAACTAGCAGCTTCTGTTCCTGTGCAAGACAACGGCAACCAGCGAGAAGCTGAAGGTGAGCCTTGACACAAGGCCAGGGCCTGTCATTGCAGTCTGCCTGTCCAGTTGTAAAACTGCCATTTTGACCTGGCAAAAGGAACCTTTTGCCAGGCCTAAAAATATGACCTTATACTACATATGTCAGCAGGATGTCACCACTAGCGCAAGCCCTTTCCATAAGGCAGGGTGCAGTATGCAGAGTATTTAAATGGTTTGGCATATGCTTTAAAGTTTTATGTCCCCCGGTATAGGCGAGGCTGAATTAGGTAATCATTTACTATGCTTTAAAAGTTAATACAATCTAGTATGTAATGTAAAAAGTGTTGAAAAATGCTTTGTTTTGGCTTTTCTGTCTCCCAAATGTTCTTGGGGGTGGGGGGACAAGTTCAACCTCTCCAAACTCCCACTAGTAGTGGTTGCTCACTGTGCTTGCTCGCTACACACCATGTGGGGGCTGGTCTCACTTTTACTTTGTTCTCTCTGATTCACTACTTGTGTCTATTTTTGGTGCTCTCTGAAAGAATGTCTATGGGTACATATGACTGGGTGGGTTACCTGGTGCTCTTTAAGGTCATCATCTACTATTTACTGTGCTTTGAAAGTTAATACAATTGAATATGCAATGAAAAATGTGCTGCAAAATTCACTCTTTTTGTCTGTCGTTTTCCAAAATTTTCTTGGGGGGAGAACGCCCCCCAAACTCCCCGAATAGCTGTCGGGCTCGCTCGCTACGCGCAGGACAGGGGCTGGTCTGGAAAAATTTGCCAGGGCTGCTTTCAGTTCCCAGTCCGGCCCTGGTTACATTATAAATCATTTGTTGATGGTACCATACTCATTTTAGGAATTGTGGTATGTTCTAAGGTGATTTCACCATGTGAAAAAGCCTTCTGCTGGGATATCATGATTGAGAGAAAAATATTTTCTCATGCTTTTCCCACATAGGTTTGGAAGGTGATCTATAAGCTAAACTGAGAGCTTATTTTCTGTAAATTCACATTATCTTTCTCAGTCATGTGAGAATGAAGTCTGGCATTCTCAGTAAAACATGTACATCCAACAAGGGCAGAGACTGTCAGTTGATTCCTTTGTGTTCTACTGCAGCTTCCCAGAGTGTTCCAAAGAACAACTAGAGCGCTAACAGTCCTACTTATGATAAACGTATGGCACACCTGAAGCCATCTTGCTTGGATTACAGTGGTAACTCTTAAAACATTTAATTTAAAAAGGAACAAAATGAGGGGGTTCATTTTTCCATAAAAAGTATGATTAGTGCTGCACAAAGAAAAATTAGGGCACATTTTGAGTGACTTCTCAAATCCTCTTCTATTTCATAAAAAAATTCTGACATGCAGACTGAAACATGCACTTTCAATACCAGCAGCAGTTTTCCCTGGTGAGCAGTAGCTTTACTACAGTGATCTAATGAGCAAAAAGAGTGCTAACATTCTGAATGTATGGCAAATGTGTGACACATATGAATGCCTTTGGAATCAAAGTAAAAAACTGAAAGTATTTTCTACTGAGGAGACTGCAGTAAATGAGGAAATTAGGAAACTTCATAACAAATAAGTCTGCCAAGATGGCCACCAGAGACAAAAGAGCCCAAATGTAGCCCAAATATCACCCAGATGTAGCCCAAGTATAGCCCAATGACAGAATGTCCCAGAGCGTTCTTAAAAACAACTAGAGCGCTTACTGTCTTCATTATGACAAAAGTATGGCACACCTGAAGCCATCTTGATTGGAATAAACTGGTAACACTTAAAACATTTAATTTAAAAAGGAACACAATGAGGGGGTTCATTTTGCCATAGAAATTATGATTAATGCTGAAGAAAGAAAATGAGGGCACATTTTGAGTGACTTCTCAAATCCTCTTCTATTTCATTAAAAAATTCTGACATGCAGACTGAAACATGCACTTTTAATACCAGGAGCAGACTTCCATGGTGAACAGTAGTTTTACTATAGTGATCTAATGAGCAACTAGAGTGCTAACATTCAGAATTTATGGCAAATGTGTGACATATCTGAATACCTTCATGATGGAATCAAAGTAAAAAACTGATAGCATTTCCTACTGAGGAGACTGCAGTACATGAGGAAATTAGGAAACTTCATAACAAATAAATCTCCCAAGATGGCCACCGGAGACAAAAGAGCCCAAATGTAGCCCAAAATCACCCAGATGTAGCCCAAATATAGCCCAATGACAGAAGTGTGCAAAACACTTATTATGTTGTGTTTTTGCAGTGTTAGATAGTGCAGACTTGTCAGGTATTGGAGTGCTTTACATGAGCATTGGTTACATCACACAAGAACAAATTCATTTTGGTTGTAGACATGGGGAGACTAAGTGATTTGACCAGAATCACAGAATGTCGAGCTGAAGTAGAAACTCCAACCTGGTTCCCCAGTTGCAAAGTCTGCAGTTCTGGAAGTAACACCACATCCTCTCCCCTAAGTGCAACATTTAATCAAGTGGTCAACTGGATAAAAAAACATAAAGGTAACAAATAATTTAAAAGTGCTTTCTCGCTATTTGAAAACTCAGAAAATATGTCCTTATTTTAGTCTTTTAGAGCACTAACCATAATTTTGATGCCAATAAGACCCTCTCATATATGTAATTTCTAAAGGAAATGCTCTAGGTATTACAGTTTTGATTACATCAAGATGACGTCAGGCGTTCCACACTTTTGTAATAAATATAGAATGTTAGCAATCTAGTTGTTCATTAGGATACTGTTGAGAGGCAGAGGCCAGGGGCACGGACTCTGAAAATTGAAGGCAGGTAGGAGGGTGCAAAGGCAACAATTTAACCACACTGAGCAGGCAGGAAGGGCCGTGACAGCACAACAGACTATGGAGGGCAGTGGAAAGGGGGGCAGGGGCAACAAACCAACAATACAGGACTTGCAAGAGAGGCTGTGGCAATGTAATAGACCATTGTGGGCAGAAGGAAGAGGCAATGGTAGTACAACCATACATACCAACAGACCCGATTCAGCCAGGAAACGTCCAATGTTTTTAAGCTCAAATGGGCTTTATTTTATCTGTCTCCTGTCTACAATCTCCTCTTTTTCAATGTAACTCAAAGGGGAAAATCAATACCCAGTTTTTTTTTCAAAATCTCCCTCTTACCAAGTTCAAAATGTTCGCAAGTATGGTACATTGGATCATGGAAGGAAATGGGGTAGGGACATGGACTTGGATAACAGAGGACAGGAGGGACATGGAGAGGTGCACCAAACTGACCCTGCAGGGCAGGCATCAGGGTTTGCAGCAGCACAATACACCACACAGGGCATGCGGGACGGGAGTGCAGCACAACAATCCATAGAAAGCAAGAGGGAGGGGACAGGACCATGCACATGGACAACAGAGAACAGAGGGGCAAGAGGCAGGACCATAATGGACAGACAGGAGAGAAAGCTGCAGCATAACAGACCATAAAGGGCAGGAGGGATGGATCAGAGGCATTACAATGGAACAGACAAGCCAGGAGGGAGGGAGGAGGGGTCTGCACATGTAAACAGAGGGCTGGGGGCAAGGGGGCAGGGCAGGAGCAGCAAGATAGCCATGGAGGTCAGGCAGGATGGGCACTAGAAGCAAGACACACCATGAAGAGCAACAGTGAGACTGTGATGGCATACACAAGACCATGGAGGGAAGGTGGGAGGGGTTCAGGGGCAGCTAACTGACCACACAGGGAAGGTGGGAGGGGCCATGGCAGCACAGAAGACCATGCATGGCAAGTGGGAGGGTTAGTGGTAGCACAATGGCTATGATGGGCAAGAAGGAGGGTGCAGGGGCATGCACAAAGGACGATGGAGGATAGAAGGGAGGGTCAGGACCTGTGCACAGACAAGAAAGTTCAGGGGAAGGGGCCTCACAACAGACTGCACAGGGCAGGCAAGAGGAGCAGTTGCAGCACAACAGACCAGGGAGGGCAGAAGGGTGTGGCAGTGCAATGGACCATGTAGGGCAGGAGGAAGAGGATAGGGGCATGGCATGTGGACAGGCAGGGTGGAGGTGGCAGGGACAGGTTACAGTCATCTGACAATTCTAGGCAGGTGGGAGGGGAGTGGCAGCTCAACAGAACACTCCGAGTAGATAGGAGTGGCAGGTCCATGGAACATGGTGGGCAAAAAGGATGGAGCAGGGGCATACACAAAGACATCGGAGGGCAGGGGGAAGGAGAATAGGGGCAGCAAGCTAAGCACAGAGTTTAAGCAGGAGGTCAATGATGGGGCATAGAATTGGGCAATGGAGGGCAGGAGGAGTGGACTGGTACATCATACTAAATTGAGGGCAGTGGCAGCACATCAGACCATGCATGGCAGGAGGGAGGAGGCTAGTCCATGGATTCCCCCAACAGAGGATAGGGAGGAGGGGATGGGGCAGCAAGCTAACTGTTCAGAGAAGGCGGGTATTAGGAACTTTATTGTTTTTAAAACGTGTGTCTGTGCGAACTACTTAAAATATGAACAAGTATGCAGCATAATCTCACTTTTATTCAGGAAGAAGAGGACGTTTGTGACTGTGACTCCGGGCTCACTTGGCAGAAACACCCCCTGACCCTCCACCCCCTATCGCAAAATATAATGCCCGTGAAAAGGGTAGGTGAACACAGTGTTATATAGAACATAGTCCTGAGAGCACGATTGAAAATGAAAACTAGATATAGTGTATGGTATAAACTATGCACCAAAAAGTGTGATATAAGATGAACCGGGCGTGAAATATAATATGCAATACATTGTGCGCAATGACAGATTCATTGGAGAGAGCGAGATAGCACAGGCACTAGCGCGTGCTATGCGATATGCGCCTTGGAGTGTAATATGCACAGGGCAGTGTTGTGTAACCTAACTAGTCTCTAAAGTTGTAATATAAAATATGTGCTGGGGAGTGTAACGTTGCATATGCACTGTGACAAAGATATGGATCCCAGATTGTAATATGTATGGCATAGCACTGTGCGTTATAACATAGGCATCGAGGAAGGCACGTTAGATGGGGCAATATAACCCGTGCGAAGACAAGTGTGGCATGACATATTCACGGGGTGGTGTTACAGTGCACATGGGCTAGAGAGTGTCATAGCATATGCACTACCTAGTGGAATACATCACAGAGGTGTGTGGCACTCAGCAGGCAATGGTGGGTGTAACACAGCATTGGGCTCTGCCAGGAGCGCGCTGTGACTCTCAAGTGATGTTCGTCCCCTTTCCAGAGAGTAAAATAAAAAGTATTACACATCCGGCAGTGGATGTGTGTTTTATTAACCGTGAGGGGGGTTTCTTGCATAGTTTTGGTCGAATTTTGGTCGAATCCCCTTTGAATGGCTTGGTGGGCATGTGTATTAAATGTGCCCGTCAATAGCTACCCATGTTTGTATTAATAAACGACAAGGGTGTCTACCGGGATTAGGCACGGTAGGGCATCAGACATGTCAGAGCTTCACTAGTGGTGTAAATACATTCCACGTGGATTCATTGTATGCATAGTTGCCTTTTAATGAATATCACGCAAATCGTCATGGTGATAGGTACGTACGGTTTGTCCAGCATGTCCTAGGTGTGTCTATAAATATATATTTTTTAAAAATATTAAAAAACAGTGGCCGGCCCTGGGGATTGGGGTCAAAAAAATATAATTAGGAGACAGGCCCTGGGGGATGGGGTCATCAGGGCCAATAAATTAGAATAAGAAGAGGAACCACACAGCCCCCCTTCTTAAAAAATTAAAATAAATAAAAGACTGGCATCGTGCCGGAATTAATTCCTCTTCAACACTGAGGGTCCCTGAGGGCCAACTAGCCCAACAGGCATCTCCAGTATGCACCAGGAAGCTGCGCTGTGACAGGTGTTCTGAGGCCCAGCCCCTTTTTAACACCTCTCTGCAATGCAGCTCTGTGGCGCTTACTGGAGGTACCTAGTGGTCTAGTTTGACCCTAGGGACCCTTAGGATTCAAGGGGACTTAATCTCTCAACTTAGAACAGCCACAGGGAGTGTTTACACAGTGGTGAAGGGAGGGGACGGGGCCTGAGGTGACGTGTGCAAACACGCACTATGGCACGTTTTAAATTGGAGATATAATTTTCCTTCAATACTGAGGGCCCCTGGGGGCTAACTAGCCCACCAAGTGCTTCCAGTAAGCGCCACTGAGCTGCATTGCAGAGAGGTGGTCCAGGCCGTGCCACTTTTTACACCTCTCTGCAACGCAGCTCTGTGGCACTTACTGGAGGTACCTAGTGGGCTAGTTGGACCCTAGGGACCCTCAGGATTCAAATGAACTTAATCTCCCAACTAAAAACGGACACAGGGCGTGTTTACACAGTGGTGAAGGGAGGGGACGGGGCCTGAGTTAATGTGTGCAAAAACGCCCTGTGGCCTGTTTTAAGAGGTAGTTTTAATCCCCCTGCCCTATTATATACTAGGGGCTTACAGAGGAGATCATGCTAATCACAGGGGGACCCCAACGCATAATGTTCCCTAGTGTATGTAGGTGTTTTCACTGTATTCTAAGTGTCTTTTAACATAGCACTGGCTCTAGGACTGGTTAGTCAGACTCAGTTACCACCAGTATCCGTCTGAAAAAGTTGAGGGTACAGGATGATTTTGCAACAAGGCTTCTTTCTGCTCTTCTTTTTGTTCTTTCTGCACGTTATCCTTCTTCCTGCACTTTTCTTCGTCTTTGAGGACTTCTGTTGCTTCTTTCTGCGCTTCTTTATTTTCTTTCTGTGCATTTTTTCTTCTTTCTTCACATGTCCTATCTCTGTAGGCATAGTTAGAAATTAGCATTTAAAAAACCTTTGAGAGGGGAGGAGCCTAGCGCGCAACCAAGATGGCCGCGTAGGTGCGAGGCTCCCGAGGACCTCCGCAACCTCCTACGTTTATCCTGTCTTCATCCTTCATCGGTTGAGGGGACTGTGTCGGTGAACCTGAGCCGAGGTGGTACCCGTTTTCCATTTTTGAATCGGACCCCGGGTGCCGGGGTGAGCATCGACTGAAGTTTGCGGCCTGCTTCTCTCCTAACCCCGGACTCGAGTTGGGGGGTTACCCAGTGGCGAAGTGAATAACAACGGCAGGCCGAGCCTGGCGAGTCGCGTACCCCACACTTTCGCTTTTGAGTCCCCTTGCCGTCATCGCGAGTGGGACTACGGCGCTTCTTTGTGTGGTGGTGGCCTCGCTGGGGGACCCTGCCTGCCTGCCTGCGGGGACCCGCTCCGCCTTCCTGAGGTGACCCCCCGGGGCGCTCGGCCTTGATTGCTTGCTCTCCACTGCGTGACTAGTGAGGGTGCGAGATACACGACGATGGCCACGAAGCAGGATGGAGATCGGCTGAAGGCCAAATCGACCCGGCGTGGCACCGCACTTCAAGTCAACATTATGGATCGCTACACCCTCCCGAAGGGGTCTCCCGGCGGATCGCATAAATCTTCCGAGTGTCCCCCGGATGCCCCGGATTTGCCTACGGATCTGACCTTGCAGGACGTCATGGGCGCCATTGCTGAGATGAAGACCTCAGTGGGCCAACAATTCGACACCTTGGCGCACAAACTCGATGCGGTCCTCATCGATGTCAACCTTGTTAGAGCAGATCTATCTAAGACAAATGACCGGGTTGACTCCTTGGCCCATACCGCGTCGGGCCTCACGACTGAGGTAGCGGCCCTTCAGACGGAGGTGCGCCGGCTCCGGCAGGCAAGTGCGCTCATGGATCGGCGCCTGGAGGACTCCGAGAGCAGGGCCCGGAGGAATAACATTCGCATTATCGGAGTGCCCGGGGGACGGGAGGATTCGGCGGCGGATCTCTTTGTGGAGGACCTGATTTCTACCCATCTCCAGCCTCGAGGACTGAGTAAATTCTTTGCGGTGGAGAGGGCCCATAGAATTCCTGGCGGCAGACCGAAGGTCAGAGCTCCTCCGCGGCCTCTTATTGCCCGTATCTTCAACTTTCGGGACAGGGATGCGATTTTGCAAGCTTCCAGACTGCAAGGGCCGCTTAAGCTGGAGAACATGGAAGTGAACTTTTATCCTGATTTCACGCAGGTGGTCCAGAAGCAGAGATTGAGTTTCATGGGCGTCAAGCGGCGGCTTCGAGACATGAACTTAAAATACGCCATGCTTTTCCCGGCCAGGCTGCGTGTGGAGGCTGATGGTCGCACTCACTTTTTTGACCGTCCTGAGACGGCCGGGGACTGGTTGGACACTTTGTCTGGGGGACATGATCGGGATGGGATGGGGGCGGCGGGAGGAGAGTGCCCACCGGACTGGGTATGAGGTATTGACACTGGGGCTCATTCCTGATGATGCCACTTTTCGGCCAAGCTTAGGGTCTCTTGACTGTTGTGTCTTGTTTCCCCTCCATTGGAGGTGGTGCTGTGTCTCGAGGGGGTTCGCTTTCCTCCTCTAGGGGGTCTTTGTAGTTTAGTTTACACAGGGGCGACAGGCACACTGCAAGTTGGGGGGGCTGTTTGGGCTCATGCAGGGGTGCAGGGAGGGGGGGAGTTTTGTTTGGGATGTTGGGTTGGGGTTGGGTATTGTTTATTTGTACCACAAGGCAGAAGTATTGTTGTGTTATCTCTAAAGTGCTCTCTTGGGGGAGATTGATCGGTTTTGGCTATGATGGGGGGTAGGGGACTGAGCCTTTTGTCCTGGAATGTTAATGGACTGGGGGACAGGATAAAACGGGGGGTGGTCCTGCAGTTCTTAAAACGAATTTCACCCGATATAGTATTTCTGCAGGAAACACACCTCATTGGAAACTCCTTTCGTGCCATGAACAGACGGGGCTATCGCCTTGTAGCCCACTCGGGCTTCACATCTGGTTCGAGGGGTGTGGGCATTATGGTTAAAACCTCGCTCCCGTTGGAGGTTGATGAGGTGCTCCATGATGATAGGGGACGATATACGGCTCTGGTGGGTAGACTGGAGGGTAAAGTGATTGTTTTGGTTTCTGTTTATGTCCCGCCAGGGTTGCAGACAACTACTTTTGCTGATTTGGGGCGCCTTCTTCTGGGCCTGCCGGAGGGGATTCTAGTGGTTGGGGGGGATTTTAACGCTGTAATTTCCGGAACTGAGGATCGTCACCCTCCCAGGGAGCTCCCCCGTGCCCAAGCTTGGTTATCTGGCCTCTTGGATACCCTGGGGCTGGTGGATTGTTGGCGGCTGAAACACCCTACGCAGATACAATACACCTTTCATTCCGGGGCTCATGGCAGTCTTTCGAGGCTTGATTATGTTCTGAGGCCAGCAGCACAGGCGGGGAGGGTTGGGGAGGTACGACATCTGGCTCGGGGTATTTCAGATCACTCCCCGCTCCTGTTGCACTTCGACATTGTCCCTAGGGGGGAGGGGAGGGTGGTCCCGATTAATCCCTGGTACCTGCGCGACCCCACAATTCGCGCAGATTTGGTTAAATCTCTTGAGCGATATTTTGAAGACAATGTGGGGTCTGTGTCGTCTGCGGTTTCTTTGTGGGAGGCGTTTAAGACGGTACTCCGGGGGGAGGCCCTATCCCTCATTTCCCATTCCCGGAGGCGCGAGCGGGAGGAGGTGACCCGTATCGAAACTGAGATAACTGAGTTGGAGGGTGATCTGGAGTGTGGGGTAACGGACGACAAACTGCATGCTCTCCGACTCAAACAGGCGGACTACAGGGCCCTAGTCACGGAGGCAGCCAGGGGCCTGAGTAGAGAGCAACAGGGGCGACTGTATGATGTGGGTGATAAGGCTGGTAAACTGATTGCGTGGCTGGATAAAAAGGAGAGGGCGAGTCGAGTTGTCCCGTCGATTGAGAGACTGGATGGTGTGTGTGTCACTGAGCCGGAGGAAATTGTTGATTGTTTCGCTGAGTATTTCCGTGGGGTGTATTCCCCGGTATCTTCCCGCTCGGAAGAGGATTCCCATGACCTGCTTAAAGACATTGCGCTGCCTTCCCTTTCGGAGGAGGATAAATTGTTGTTGGACGCGGCCCCAACATCTGAGGAGATTGCCCTCGCCATACGTTCGGTCGCCTCTGGCAAGGCCATGGGTCCTAAGGGCCTTCCCATCGAATTGTACAAATTACGGCCGGATACGCTGGCTCCGCATCTCCGTGCTATGTTCCTCGCGGCCCGGTCGGCGGGTTCCCTCCCGCTGGACCAGCGTCTTGCCACTATTGTGGTTATTCATAAGGAGGGGAGGCCGCGGGATCGGGTCACGTCTTACAGGCCCATTTCGCTGTTGAATGCGGAGCCGAAAATTCTTGCCAAGGTGCTGGCTAATCGGCTGGTTGGCGTGGTGTGCGATCTGATCCACCAGGACCAGTCCGGCTTTATCCCTCATCGCAACACCGCGCTTAACCTGCGGCGTCTGCATGGGGTGCTCGCGAGGGTCCCGTTCATATGAGAGCCAGCCATTTTGGCGTCCTTGGACGCCACTATGGCGTTCGACACGCTTGAGTGGCCATATATTTGGGCGACGCTGGCTAAGTTTGGGTTTGGCCCGGGATTCATTGGCTGGGTGAAACTGTTGTATTCCGGACCGCTGGCGCAGGTGGCGGTGAATGGTAGAGTATCGGCGCCGTTTGAACTGGGCAGGGGCACGCGGCAGGGCTGCCCGCTGTCGCCGCTCCTCTTTGCGCTTGCCTTGGAGCCCCTGGCGGAGTGGCTGCGGTGGCACGCTTCGATTCGTGGTCTCCGATGGACCCCCGAGTATGAGGATCGCGTATCCCTTTACGCGGACGATATTTTTTTGTACCTTGCTTCCCCGCGTAAATCACTGATTGTGTTAGTGGATGTGTTGCGTTCATTTGGCCGCAACTCCGGCTTAGTCATCAACTGGGCTAAATCCTGTGTGTATGTCCTCTCGGGGGAGGCTCCTATCCTTCCGCGGGGTTGTCCTATCCAGGTTGCTCCGCAGGGATTTAAGTACCTGGGTATCTTTATTACCCTGGACGCCGCGGCCCGATATAAACAGAACTTACTCCCCCCCCTCCAGCGCCTGAAGGAGGATGTGGCGCGTTGGAGGCGCTTGCCGCTCTCGCCGCTCGGCCGTGCGACACTGTTTAAGATGATGTCGTTGCCACGTTTCTTATACGCTTTACAAAATACGATGGACGTCGTCCCGGCGCGCTACTTTCGGGAGGTGGAGGGTCTGCAGCGCCACCTGTTTTGGGATGGGAGGCCGCGTATCGCCCTCGCGAAGCTGACGCTCCCGTGGTATGACGGGGGGGTCGCCCTCCCAGACATCAAACGGTATTACTGGGCCTCCCAGCTGGCTGCGATAAACCACGGCCTTTATGGGCCCGCCCTTAACCCGGCTTTTGAAATGGACAAACTGTTACTGCCGGGTGGCGACTATAATCGTGCGCTTTACTCTAGATCGCTCGACGCACGTTTGACGGGCCCTACGCGGGTCGCGGTACGGGTGTGGCACGCGGCAAACTTGGCGATGGGGTGGAAGGATCAGTTGACCCGGGCGACGCCACTGTATGCATCTGAGCGACTGGGCTGCTTGTGGACCTCGAAAGGCTTTGAGAAGTGGGACATGATAGGCATCAGCAGGGTGGGCGATCTCTGGACGAGGGGGGGATTCAAAACGTTCGATGTGCTGCAGACGGAATTCCAGTTGCAGGACAGGGAGTACTTCCGATATGTACAGGTTCGTCACGCGCTGTGTTCCGTATTCCCGGATGTTGCCTCCATCCCGGAGTGCTCCCCTCTGGAAGATAGAGTGCTAGATGGGCATGTACCGGATGGCACTATCTCATTGATTTATAAAAAGCTCATCAACGATCGCTCGGGACTGCTGACTGGCCTTCGTGAGGCATGGGTCGCCGATGGATTGGAGCTGGATGACGAGGAATGGGTGTCTGCGGTGGCCTCCCCGAAAGAGGTGGCCATACCGGCCCGCCTTCGCTTCGTCCAGCTCAAAATACTCCACAGGGTCTATGTTACGGGGCCGGGTCTGATGCGTATGGGATATGCCGTAAATGGGCTGTGTAAGCGTGGGTGTGGTATGTTAGGGACCTTCATCCATACTTTGTGGGAATGTCCGGAGGTGGCGCGATTCTGGCGTGGTGTACATGCGGTGTTGCAAGCGGTCACGCATGTGACGCTGTTTCCCGAGGCTAGGAGATGTCTGCTAAATGTGTGGGAGCCGACTGATTACACGGTGCCGCAGACGTGGTGGGTGACTCTGGGATATATGGTGGCCAAGCGTGACATAGCACAATTGTGGGGCTCCCAGAGGTCACCAACGGTTTCGGTGTGGAAGGACAACATGGATTGGTGTATGTTTCGGGAGAAGGTAGTGTATGTGGCGAGAGGTAAGCCTGGGAAATGGGTGAAAGTGTGGGGCCCCTGGAACTCCTTTCGTGGCGGGATTTGTGCCCCGCCGCTGACGCCTGACTTGGCAGTGGCCCAGTCTCCCTAGTCTGCTTGTCACCTTGGTTCTGGGTATTGTGTCCACTTTGTTTCTGTCCCGGCCTGTCCCCCCCCCCCCTATTCCTGTGGATCGGTAGGGTCCTCCCCAGGGGAGCTCATAATGCTGCTTTGACTTTTGCTGCCTTGTGGATTTGTTTGTAGTTTCTTATAAAAAATGGAACCGTCATTTGGGGGGTCCGGACGGTGTGGCCGCCAACGCTTCCTTCGACTTCTGGGACCTTTATTACTTGCCGCTTGGGTTTAATAACTGTATTTTATGCTCTCACTGTTTGCTAGCGGCCGGCCTGAAGGTTGTAGGCCCATCTTTGTATATCTTTTGCATTCTGTAATAAAGGTTTCAAAAAAATAAAAAAAAATAAAAACCTTTGAAATTCACAGAAAAAACCATAGGTTTCAGGCACGTTATAGTTAGGAATTAGCATTTAAAAAACCTCAGAAATTCACTGAAAAAACCATAGGTTTCAGGGGTGTTATAGTTAGCTGGACTTTTCACTTGTACAAAACCATTGAAATTCCCCCGTTATAGTTAGTTCAGCTAACTATAACTTGCGCGCCCGCAATGCACTGCTGATGACGTCACATATTACATCACTCATGACATGGTCAGTGACATCACTCATGACACTGATGACATCTCAAATGACATCACTGATGACATGTGCCCTGTGTGGTGTATTGTGCTGCTGCAAACCCTGATGCCTGCCCTGCAGGGTCAGTTTGGTGCACCTCTCCATGTCCCTCCTGTCCTCTATTATCCAAGTCCATGACCCTACCCCATTTCCTTCCATGATCCAATATACCATACTTGCGAACATTTTGAACTTGGTAAGAGGGAGATTTTGAAAAAAAACTGGGGTATTGATTTTCCCCTTTGAGTTACATTGAAAAAGAGGAGATTGTAGACAGGAGACAGATAAAATAAAGCCCATTTGAGCTTAAAAACATTGGACGTTTCCTGGCTGAATCGGGTCTGTTGGCATGTATGGTTGTACTACCATTGCCTCTTCCTTCTGCCCACAATGGTCTATTACATTGCCACAGCCTCTCTTGCAAGTCCTGTATTGTTGGTTTGTTGCCCCTGCCCCCCTTTCCACTGCCCTCCATAGTCTGTTGTGCTGCCACGGCCCTTCCTGCCTGCTCAGTGTGGTTAAATTGTTGCCTTTGCACCCTCCTACCTGCCTTCAATTTTCAGAGTCCGTGCCCCTGGCCTCTGCCTCTCAACAGTATCCTAATGAACAACTAGATTGCTAACATTCTATATTTATTACAAAAGTGTGGAGCGCCTGACGTCATCTTGATGTAATCAAAACTGTAATACCTAGAGCATTTCCTTTAGAAATTACCAATATGAGAGGGTCTTATTGGCATCAAAATTATGGTTAGTGCTCTAAAAGACTAAAATAAGGACATATTTTCTGAGTTTTCAAATAGCGAGAAAGCACTTTTAAATTATTTGTTACCTTTATGTTTTTTTATCCAGTTGACCACTTGATTAAATGTTGCACTTAGGGGAGAGGATGTGGTGTTACTTCCAGAACTGCAGACTTTGCAACTGGGGAACCAGGTTGGAGTTTCTGCTTCAGCTCGACATTCTGTGATTCTGGTCAAATCGCTTAGTCTCCCCATGTCTACAACCAAAATGAATTTGTTCTTGTGTGATGTAACCAATGCTCATGTAAAGCACTCCAATACCTGACAAGTCTGCACTATATAACACTGCAAAAACACAAAATAATAAGTGTTTTGCACACTTCTGTCATTGGGCTATATTTGGGCTACATCTGGGTGGTTTTGGGCTACATTTGGGCTCTTTTGTCTCCGGTGGCCATCTTGGGAGATTTATTTGTTATGAAGTATCCTAATTTCCTCATGTACTGCAGTCTCCTCAGTAGGAAATTCTATCAGTTTTTTACTTTGATTCCATCATGAAGGTATTCAGATATGTCACACATTTGCCATAAATTCTGAATGTTAGCACTCTAGTTGCTCATTAGATCACTGTAGAAAAACTACTGTTCACCATGGAAGTCTGCTCCTGGTATTAAAAGTGCATGTTTCAGTCTGCATGTCAGAATTTTTTAATGAAATAGAAGAGGATTTGAGAAGTCACTCAAAATGTGCCCTCATTTTCTTTCTTCAGCATTAATCATAATTTCTATGGCAAAATGAACCCCCTCATTGTGTTCCTTTTTAAATTAAATGTTTTAAGTGTTACCAGTTTATTCCAATCAAGATGGCTTCAGGTGTGCCATACTTTTGTCATAATGAAGACAGTAAGTGCTCTAGTTGTTTTTAAGAACACTCTGGGACATTCTGTCATTGGGCTATACTTGGGCTACATCTGGGTGATATTTGGGCTACATTTGGGCTCTTTTGTCTCTGGTGGCCATCTTGGCAGACTTATTTGTTATGAAGTTTCCTAATTTCCTCATCTACTGCAGTCTCCTCAGTAGGAAATACTTTCAGTTTTTTACTTTGATTCCAAAGGCATTCAGATGTGTCACACATTTGCCATAAATTTAGAATGTTAGCACTCTTTTTGCTCATTAGATCACTGTAGTAAAGCTACTGCTCACCAGGGAAAACTGCTGCTGGTATTGAAAGTGCATGTTTCAGTCTGCATGTCAGAATTTTTTAATGAAATAGAAGAGGATTTGAGAAGTCACTCAAAATGTGCCCTAATTTTTCTTTCTGCAGCACTAATCATACTTTTTATGGAAAAATGAACCCCCTCATTTTGTTCCTTTTTAAATTAAATGTTTTAAGAGTTACTACTTTAATCCAAGCAAGATGGCTTCAGGTGTGCCATACTTTTATCATAAGTAGGACTGTTAGCGCTCTAGTTGTTCTTTGGAACACTCTGGGAAGCTGCAGTAGAACACAAAGGAATCAACTGACAGTCTCTGCCCTTGTTGGATGTACATGTTTTACTGAGAATGTCAGACTTCATTCTCACATGACTGAGAAAGATAATGTGAATTTACAGAAAATAAGCTCTCAGTTTAGCTTATAGATCACCTTCCAAACCTCTGTGGGAAAAGCATGAGAAAATATTTTTCTCTAAATCATGATATCCCAGCAGAAGGCTTTTTCACATGGTGAAATCACCTTAGAACATACCACAATTCCTAAAATGAGTATGGTACCATCAACAAATGATTTATAATGTAACCAGGGCCGGACTGGGAACTGAAAGCAGCCCTGGCAAATTTTTCCAGCCCAGCCCCTGTCCTGCGCGTAGTGAACGAGTCCAACAGCTATTCGGGGAGTTTGGGGGGCGTTCTCCCCCCAAGAAAATTTTGGAAAACGACAGACAAAAAGAGTGAATTTTACAGCACATTTTTCATTGCATATTCAATTGTATTAACTTTCAAAGCACAGTAAATAGTAGATGATGAACTTAAAGAGCACCGGGTAACCCACCCAGTCATATGTACCCATAGACATTCTTTCAGAGAGCACCAAAAATAGACACAAGTAGTGAATCAGAGAGAACAAAGTAAAAGTGAGACCAGCCCCCACATGGTGTGTAGCGAGCAAGCACAGTGAGCAACCATTACTAGTGGGAGTTTGGAGGGGTTGAACTTGTCCCCCCACCCCCTAAGAACATTTGGGAGACAGAAAAGCCAAAACAAAGCATTTTTCAACACATTTTACATTACATACTAGATTGTATTAACTTTTAAAGCATAGTAAATGATTACCTAATTCAGCCTCGCCTATACCGGGGGACATAAAACTTTAAAGCATATGCCAAACCATTTAAATACTCTGCATACTGCACCCTGCCTTATGGAAAGGGCTTGCGCTAGTGGTGACATCCTGCTGACATATGTAGTATAAGGGCATATTTTTAGGCCTGGCAAAAGGTTCCTTTTGCCAGGTCAAAATGGCAGTTTTACAACTGCACAGGCAGACTGCAATGACAGGCCCTGGCCTTGACACATGTTTGAATAGGCTACTTACGTAGGTGGCACAATAAGTGTTGCAGGCCCACTAGCAGCATTTAATCTACAGTCCCTTGGTACATGTAGAACCACATTTTTAGGGACTTACAAGTAAATAAAATGTGCCAATTTTACCATGTTTAAAGGAAATAGCGCGAGCACTTTAGCACTGGTTAGCGGTGGTAAAGTGCACTGAGCCCTAAGAGCCAACAAAAATGGCTTTTGATGTAATAAAGCAGAATAAAACCTGCATTTAATTTGGAGAAATCTTAGGCCAACAAGGACTTATCTAACCATGTCTCAGCAGTCATAGGAACAATAATGTCCTCAAGGGCACGCCACTTATGTGACAATTCACTTGTGTGATAACTTGTAGGACACTTTGTGAAAGGCATGTGCTTTACATGTGCATCGCATGTGCGCAGCCTTTTGAATCTCAAATGAACCTGGAGGGGACTACGGAGAGTAATCCCATTTAAATGGATGGATATATGGATGGATGAGCTTTGATGAGAGGACAAAGATGTATGTGAAGGACATTTTAAGAGTTTGGCCAAACAGTTTTATCATAGTATATCTAAGATAAAGCCCTTGCAGGTTCAAAATACAAAC
Source organism: Triturus cristatus (assembly GCF_964204655.1). Classification (NCBI taxonomy): domain Eukaryota; kingdom Metazoa; phylum Chordata; class Amphibia; order Caudata; family Salamandridae; genus Triturus; species Triturus cristatus. The sequence goes on along the minus strand of NC_140593.1, from coordinate 443,155,947 downwards.
AGTGCACCATCATATATTATAATCGCACGGCCTATGTACACATTTGTGCCAAGCAAAGAAAATCCTCCATGTTCATCACACCATCAGTGAGCTCATTATCAGACGTGGAAAGGGCGCGCTGTGCTCATTGAGTTCGCACTGTGAGGGTTTCGAGCTGGGGCCATGCAAAACCCCTACTAACCACAGACTATCAAACCAACCAATGGTAGAACAGGTCTGGTTGGCAAGAGGGGATTGCTTGTTTTACAGTCTAGGAAAAACCATGTCCTGCGTTGTGCTCCTTGTGAAGATAATGACTGTTTCCAAGGATATCAGAAAAAGCTATGGGCTCGGTAGAAACGTGGACAGGCTTCCAACACTACAGGCACATCTGTGTTTCTTATTTAAGTCTGGCTTAGAGACAGCTTTAATTGACTCTGTGTTAAGCTATGGAAAGGAAAGAGGCGCATCAAGGACAGGCAAGAATGCACTTGCACAGGCAGTAGGCTGAGATGGCCTTGGGTAGCCACACAGGTCATGTACAAATGTACAGTCAGCAAGCTACGATGCATACTAGTAAGTAGTGGGGTAAACCATCAAACAGCTGGCATGCTGCAGGTCGGAAGGAACTCATGCTATATTACAGGTATGATATAGTAGAGACTGCTTCAATTGGCAGAGAATATGCACAGGCAGTACCAAGTGAGGTAAATATGGTGCATGCATTGGGAAGAAAGAGGTATTGTACTAAATGCTGGGCAAGAAAAACACTTCACGAATGAATTAAAACAGAATAAACCGTCCTAACAAGATACATTGATATTTTTAATTTGGAACACAATATGTGATAAATAGATGGAAAGAGTACATTTTCCAAATTAAGAGAAAGAGCCCTGAGAAAGCGGTTTTACACTTTTGCGAAACATGTGTTGGCTGTTGTCTTAAATGTCACGAACTTGTACAATGAGAATTTCATAGTATGAATTTGACATTTTTTTAACAATTTCATTACCATTATTCTGATTACCATGCGTTAGAAAGTATACATCTTATTTTCTGTTTGCATTTTAATAAATACACTGGGGGTGGCATCTAGTGTCTCACTGAGGAGCACCAGTTACAACAAGACCACCATCTCCCTCAACTGCAAGTTTAGCTCAGATATAATAGGATGTTCTGACTGCACTACTTTCGCTATTAAACACATTTCCTATCTATGAGATGTCCCTGGCTTCTTCACATTCACTCCTGTTCAAGTACTTTCAGCCAGATTCAATAATCTTTCATCTAGCTGTTTATCATGTTTTTTTTAAAACGTGTTCTTTCCCAGAAAGAAGGGCATTCTCCCAGTTACCTTTCTTTCCCTTGCTACTCTTTTTCCTAATCCTGCCTTCTACGCTTTTTACTCGGATGTCAAATTCTCCATTCTTAAACCTTTTTTGCCATTTGATTTTCCTCTCTTTTTCCTCTGCTCTCTTATCCTTTCAGTTCTTATCCTCCTTGTCTCTCCTTTTTTCTAACCCATGCTCTAAATATAATCTCCCCTCTCATTCCATTGTGTTCCGTTCTTTTCCCTACCATTTCTCCATGATCACCTAAGATTCTTTACTTAATGCCCATCCTGGTTAATGCTCTCTCATTGCTCCCTCCTTTACCCTTGTTCCTCCTTCCTTTCACCCTATTACTTGATTCCATTCCTTCTCTCACTTATTCCTCTTGTCTCCTCTTCCTTCTCCTCTCTTTCCCAATACCCATCCTCAATGACCCACTGTTGTAGGGCAGACTGTGGCACAACTGAATTCAGGCAGAACGTGCAAATGTTCACAGGCGTCAGCGCAAACTTAGCCATCACCCCTCCGAGGCATAGGCCCTTGCACCTTAGGCCCCTTTTGCTTTCCCAGGTTCAGTAATTCAGGAGGATAGGTCGTAAAACGAGGAGTGCCACATCCGTGTGAAACTTGTTTCTAGTAAAGGGAATATCTACATGCTAATTCCAATAGTGTTGTTTAATTAGATGGAGGCAAAATGGAGGCGTTGATTAAAAACTTTGCTTTGCTGGGCCTGACAAACGTGTCCACTCTCTCACTGTGGCAGAACTGAAGGCAGAATGCTGAAGCAAATGAATCATGTTTTTGTATTTAATCAGTCAGCTTTAATTCATCTATTTTGTAGATTTTAATCTATTTTGGAGATTTTTTTAAATGTAATTTAGATCTATTTTGGAGATTTTTTTAAATGGTAATTTAGGTTTCCCAGAATTGTCTAAAACAAAGTCCACAGACGTTTAACCACAGTGCACTGTATTTTCACAGGCTTGTCTCCCCTCTCCGCCACCAACGCAATTTTTCTGCTGATGCAGGCGAAATCAAGAAGGAACACCTGCACATTAAATACAGATCACCTGTTCGCCGATTAGTATGTAAAATTTTGAGTAAAAATAAAGACAATGTGGTACTCTGCTTACATTGTTTCAGCAAAGTCAGCAGCATGAGCCAAACCGGATAGTTCTCATTTTGTTCAATCTTAACTGAGCTCTTCTCTGACCTGCGAGCCTTTTAAAAAGCAGCGTTCATGTCTATCTCCACAAATTAACTTTCATCCCAATCTACTCTGGTAACAGTAAATCATGTGCAAATGAGCATCATTAGAGAGAGGTCAAGAGGAACGGCAATTTTCAATGTTAGCGATGTCAAGTGCAAGTGTTGCGGGAACTGGAAGACGGGGATAATTCTATGTTACGGCGAAGCTGACCCCGTGTAGGACACGTACAGCGTTACCAGCAACATAACCATCAGGCCTGATAACCCTCCTTCTGCCAAATCTCCAATCACTCACGTCACAACAATTCCCCTGAACAATGCACCCTTACTTCGACAGGAAAACAGAGCCAGCGTGCGGTGTTTCAACATGAGAGCAGCCATAATAGTTCAACTTCTGGCCCGCCCGCTCTGGTCGCAACAGCTAGTACCACCGTGGCACCCACTGTCTGTTGAGACTCGCAACAGACAGTGCCACGGAACTTGCGACCGGGCCAGGCCCAGAAAGAATTAAAAGAAAGCAAAAGGGGCCTAAGGGGCAAGGGCCTAGGCCCCGGCAACCATCGATGATCAGGCCAGAAGCAGGAGGATTATTGAATTCCATTTAAACGGCTGGACGGCATCTGGTCCAGTCGCAAATAGACGCACCTGCGGGCGGCAGACAGGGGGGAATACAATTATGGGGTGCCGACTGTCCCAGTCCCTGGCCTGGCCTCTGAGATGCCTACCTCGCCTCCTCGACCTCGTCTCGGAGAGTCATCACGCACACTTTTTAATGCGCGAGCCAAATGCGCATGAGCTTCACCAGGCAGCAGACGACCCCCGGCCCCCTAACCACGGCGTGCAGACTCGCAGGCGGTGACATCATCTGCGCGCTTTGCGCGTTTACATCAATGATCACATGGTCATGTGCTTTTTAAATAAAATTATTCTAATGAGTCAGGTATAGCCTAATAGGCTGCCTGCTGCTGCCTAAATGACATTGAAATCGGCCGGCGGGTCACTGCTCATATCACGTGACCCACGGAGAGAGCACCAGCATTTTATGCAGTCTGGAGAGAATCGTTGTACTCAGGCGGCCTTGCTGGGGGCCGACTTGGCCGTGTCGGACCGACCGTGCAATGTAAAGTCAAACATAACATTGCATTAAGCACAACCAGGCGGCCTGGTTGTGCTTAATCCATTATGTTGCACGGTCCGTCCGACACGGCCAAATCGGCCCCCAGCAACAGAACCGGCCTCCTGTCATAAAATCGGCCCCCACCCCATCCAGTCTACCGGGGAAATGCCCGGTGCCCGGAAGTGCCAGTCCGGCCCTGAATGTAACTAAAGTCTTAAAACCTTCTATTAACTGCAATGCTTTTTAATGAGGTGCTATCATGTATATTGGTCCCAAGATGGCTGCCAACACTTCTTGGATGAAGTGCTGACAGCCAATCAGATCTCAGGATGAGATGTGTGGTTAGGCTCCGCCCACATATATATATGATTTTACTTTTGATTTTCTCAGGAACTACTGAACAGATTGACACCAGACCTGCAAAAGGCACATACCTGACCTGAGGACTACCTCTCTGCCAAATTTCAAGTAATTCTGTTCAGCCGTTCGGGCTGTACCTTGGAGTAAAGGTCCCTATGGAAAATTGCATGGGGAAAATGCGTTTTTTCTCAGCCCCCGCTTGACGAATCCCCCCGAGACTTTCAGGGTAGGAGCGGAGCGGAGCGCCCCACCTATTTTGAAAATTTCGCGAGGATTCGTCAACCGGCGCCAAAGTTATTCCAAATAGAATGTTGCGGATTTCCTATGGAAACACGGTCCTAACTATAACTATCTACTGGCGACCGCCAGTAGATAATATATATATAGATATATATATAGATATATATATATATATATATATATATATATGTATATAATCTTGAGAGAAGACTGATAGTATCTTAAAACTAGAGGCATATCCTGAAGGAACTATATTTACGTAATCTTTGATAGAGGTGGATGTTGAACGTAAAGCCAAGAATGGTAAATCATTGAATAGTACTCTGATGTCCCTAGTAATAATGTTTACCTCTCTATGTAATTTGAAGTAGGAGGTCTAATACAGAGGGCAGTGCTTCATGTAAGGCGGCGTCCAGCTCTCCAGTAGCTGAACCACCAAGGTTTCTTTTATTATTTTGTCCCATCTCCCTTTCCCTTCTGGGACTCTTGCTGGTTGATTGCTGTAACCGTAACATCAAAAGAAGTGCTAGGAAGGAGAGGGGGTACAAGACATCGCACCTGTGGAAAATCCCGGTCTTCAGGTGATTGGCGAGTGTCGCAATATATATTCATATGGTTTTTACAGTAGTACATTCTAAAAAATAACCAAAATAATTTACTATAATATAAAATATATACTTTTAATAATGGTGTTAAATTATATATATATATGTATACACACACACACACACACACACACACGGGTGCGTTTATATAAGTATATAGTGATCTATAGTATTAAATATTTAAATGTTTTTAATTAATATAATATTAATGTTATTTATTAAAATATATAGGATGTACTATTTTAAACTATAAAGAACCCAGAGAAGTTACGTTACAGCATCCCAGGTGCTGTGCGCTCGCTCGCTAACAATTTGTTTGACCTGTTTTAATACTTTTAACCTTTTTTTAAATGTATCATGCTGCTATTGTTTAAAATTGAATTTGAATCTGTGACATACGTGGGGCTCTCTTTCACCACTTCTGCTCCTTAGTTGCGGTCTAGTGGCCACGAGGGTAGTCAGCTGGCATGATTGACGGGGTGGCGCAAGGGACGCGAGGCGCACATAACTGCACACTGGAGAGGTCGTGCAGTGGACACGTGCAGCGGGCGAGCCACCGGCGTGCCTAAGGCAAGCCCGTCTGAGCCCGTCCGCGCCGGAACGGACCAAGGGGCCAGGACCCCTGGACAAATTCTGTCATATTCAGGTACCGAACTTTGTGCTTTGAAGCGCATTATACCCCACCTAGAGCCACATATTACGAGCCAGCTCTTGGCAGAAGGTCTCATCATTATACACATGAGTGAGGACAAAAGTGCTACACCCCTCTACACCTGTAAAGGCAAAAATCCTAGCCTTAATAAGCACATGAAAGTTATGGTGCTCAACACACGTTCACTCCAGAAGCACTGCCTTGAAATATTTACTTTACTGCAAGAAGACTCGCCTGACATTCTTGCACTTACTGAAACTTGGCTTGACGATAATTCTGGTCCAAACATATTTGCAGCATTGCCCGCAGGCTATGATGCTTCATGGCACAACAGGCCTGATGGGAAAAGAGTAGGGGGGTGGCAATTTTCTACAATAAACAGTTGACAATGGGGACACTAGCAGGAGAAAATCAGGAATGAGCTGATATACTAATCGTCAAAGCTTACATCGCTACCACGGGTGTGGCAGTGGTGGTAGTATACCGGCCCCCAAGAGCTCCCCCCAAGTTTATTGACCACCTCACCAAAATTGTCACCAACCTTCGCTCACAGTTCCAACAGCTTCTGGTGGTAGGGAACTTCAACTATCACTGGGACCAGCTACCCTGAGAAGCGCAAGCCCAACAGCTAGATGAAACTATGGCCAAATTGGGATTGCAGCAGCTTGTAGACACCCTCACCCACGAGAAAGGCCACACAGTAGACCTCATTTGGTCTACTCTGCCACTGGTTAATCTAGTGGACTCATCCTGTTGTGGGTGGTCCGATCATTGTTTAATCAGCTTCCAAATGACCCTAGCTAGCCGGTCCCCTTGCCCTCCGCCCAGATGGAAAATGGTGTGGAGTTGGAACAAAATTGAGGCGTATAGCCTAGGGGAAACTCTATGAGATAAGGCTCCCAGGAAGACCTGGTCTGAGGATCCTGAACTTAGGTGTGAATCTATCTCCAACCAATTAATTACAGCCATCAACAAGTTGGCACCAGCTCGCAGAATAAAAACTCAGGGGATTGAAGCGGACCCTCCGCCACCACGAAAGACAGTGGCGCAAAACCTATGAGTCACAGGCGCTTACGGAAGATAGGACTAAACTCACCAGCTATAAAAAATCCATCCTTAAACGGAAGGGCGAATTCTATGAATTCAGGATCCTGGCTGCCGACAATAAACAGAAATAAACGTTTAAAGTGTTGAAGGAGCTTAGCCAAAAGCAAATGCAAGAAGCTCCCACTAGTCAGGAACTATGCAACAAGTTCCTGACCTTCTTTTCAGACAAAGTTAAAGACATCTTAGTAGATATTCACAAAACTCCCACTAATCAACATGTCATGGCAAGGGCAGAGCAACACAAGAATATAACAGAATGTATCACCGCTTTTCCAAAATTGGATCACAATTCCCTGCTCCACATTGCATCTAAGATTCAGTCGGGCTCACCCGCGGATCCCTGCCCTCCAAAGATCTTTCAACTAGCCCTGCCAGCAATTGAGGGACAAGTACTCTCCCTGCTTAACCTTTCTCTAGAAACAGGGATAGTACCCAGAAAATTTGAGGAAGCTAGAGTAATTCAATTACTCAAAAAAGCGGGAGCCAATATAACCATCATTGTTAGAACTGGGGGTCTCTAGTTGGCAGAGGTAGGTACCTTTGACCAAATAGGGACCCTTGCTTCTAGTCAGGGGTACACTTCTAAAATAACCCCTGCTCAACCCCTTGGTAGCTTGGTACGAGCAGACAGGCTTATCTCAGAGTGTGTAAAGCATGTGTGAACACATACAGTAATACAGTGAAAACACTACAAAGGGACACCACACCAGTTTAGAAAAATAAGTAATCTTTACTAGACTTAACACAAGACTAAACAACAAAAATCCACAATACTGTAATCTAAAATAGTCTCTAAAATGGTAGAAAATAGCTTAGTTCAATGTAGATGGTAAATGCGACACTTTATTCTCAAAGTACCTTGGATGCGTCACGCAATACAAACAAAAGGGTCGCAGGGAAGGTGATGCGTTGGTTCCTTGCTTCGGGGGAGGTGATGCGTCGGTTCCTTACTGCAGTGCAGGGGAGGTGATGCGTTGGTTCCTTACTGGAGAGGAGGTGATGCGTCGGTTTCTTACTGTGATCCGGTGCGATGCGACAAGATGGCGCCTCGATGTAATGCGACGATCCGGTGCGATGCGAGAAAATGGCGTCTTGATGCGATGGGACAACGGTGGATGTGATCCGTGCACGCCTGATGGCCGTGCGGCAAACTCTGTAACTTCTGAGCCGCGACAGGCCCTGCAACACGCTTCTCCGATGATGCGACGGCAACCTCTGTGGCGGTGACACGCTTCTCTGGTGATGCAACACGCTTCGTTGATGATGCGACGGCGAACAGCTGAAGCAGCGACACGCTTCTTCGGCGATGCGATGGCAACTGCTGCGGTGGCGACACGCTTCTCCTCGTTGCGGCGCGCTTCCAGCGACTCACAGTTTCTTCAGAAGGCCCAAACAACAGTAGGTACCTTTCTGCAGGCAGAATTCCAGAGCAAGGGAATTCAGGGGAGCTGGTGGTGAAGTCTTGTATCCCTGAAACTTCAGGCAGGAGGCAAGCTCATGTCAAGCCCTTGGAGATTCTTCTTCAAGATTGCAAAAGTACACACAAAGTTCGCTTTCTCCTTTCCTTGGCAATAAAGTAACCACTGCAGGCCAACTCCAACAGTACAGCACAGGGGCAGTCTCCTCCTTCAGCTTCCTTGGTTCTTCTCCTCGGCAAAGGGTTGTCTTGATTCCCAGAAGTGATCTAAAGTCTTGGGGTCTGGACCCCAGTATTTATACACCAAAATCCTTTGTCTCTGAAGGCAGAGAGTGTCTGCACCTAGTCCAAACCAGTTCTGTGCAGTCCTGCAGCACTTTGTTTACAGGACTCCTTTCCTTTGACAGTGTGGGCCAGGGACATCAGACGCACCACAGGAGGTGGAGCCAGCATTGTGGAAGGCACTGTTAACCTTCACTCACCTGAAAAGCAGGATGTTCAACTTGAGAGATGTGAGGATTGTTTCCGTCCACCCCTAAGAACTTACGTCTGGATTGAACTGAATTTAGAACACAGCTCGCCCAGGGTAATTTCCTAAGGGAAGGGGAAATGGGACAAAATAATAAACGAAAAGACACTCTGGACTTCTGCGTGCAGCAAGTAGAAACAGCAGCTACTTCTTATAATCTTGTGTTTTCTAATATAACAAATGACAAAAGAAACAACAATAAGTAAGCATCAAAGACTCTATTCCTAATATCAGAATTTAGTTAAACACAAAACCATATGCCACTGTTTACCTTTAACACCCTGCTTATATCTGCGCCAGAATGCTTTCTTTATACTTAAAATTTTGGTCTGCTTTTCTCAGCTTTTTCTGTAATGATATAAACAAAAACAACTCAAAGGTCTGAACATATAGCTGGTGGCACTTGTTATAGGTCCTTTGCTTCTCTTTGAAACTTACAAAAGATTTATCTGTTAGTTCCTTAAATTTGTCTCTTTCTTTTAACCCTCAGGTTCTTAACTGCAAAAGTCTGCCCAGTCTACGTTTTTTCCAAGATAAGTGAAACTTCAGGCTTTAACTTCCTTGACTGATTGCTGCGTTTAAATAGTGCAAAAATAATCAAAAAAATAACTTATTTCAATGTCAGAAGAAAATAATGCCAGGCGCGCTTACTTAGGAATCCCTTTTTCTTTAGAATTGTCCTTTTGTTTCCTTTTCAGCGGGGGACGCCGTTCGTTGTGACTCCTAGATGGTCAGGAAGAGGTTTCCAAGATGCGGGGGAAGATTTCAAGTGGCGGACAGGAAGTGCGCGACTGCGCGAGTGCAGCACCCGATGTGAAGAAGACGAGACCTCCGAGGCTTGAATCTCTGCTTTCCGGTAAGTGAAGTTAAAAACGAGCGCAAGCGAATGTTCACACTTGCTTGCTTCTTAAATAGGGTTCTGAGGAGGGTGGGGTTGTACAGGGAAGCACAAGGAATAGCACGTGCCGGATGAGTTCAGTGGGGTTTTTCATGAAGGCACAAGGAATAACACGTGCAAGATGAGTTCGTTTTTAAACGTGCCTCGTAACTGCCAAAACGTGTTGCCGTGATACAAAGAATTAACGTGCCTCGTGATTGCCAAGAAGAACGTGTAGCCTTAATTTAAAGAAAGCACACGTGCTGACAGCATGATCATATAAAAATAAAACAAACTTAATATTTCAGCAAGACTTTTGATTTTACAGAATGTTCAAAGAAAAGGCAATGGTTAAGGCAAACGAATAATAATAAACATACACAAGCAAAGGGTTATTTGACCAGGATTACAATTGTATTGCCTACAAACCCACATATGGATATGCAGCTGACCATTATTGAAATTCTAGACAGGTTTGAGCCACATTCTTAACATAACCTCTAACAGTCGCTCCCCTCAAAGGCCGCCCCACCGGGCGAGGATTTTGTGGGAACCTAAGATGGAATTGTCTCAATAATCGTGGCGCATGAATAAAGGAAGCTGGTTCCCATGAATTCTCAGTAGCGTCAAATCCTTTCCATGCTACGAGATAATACAACTTTCCCTGTATTCTTTTTGCATCTAGTATTTTCTGTACCTCATATTCCAAATGCCCATCAACCTGAATGGGTGGGGGTGGGGGTTCTGCTCGGGTTTTTGGATTGTAAGGTTTCAACAATGAAACATGAAACGCAGGGTGTACTGTAAATTCTGAAGGTAAATCTAATTGAACAGTTACTGGATTAATAATTTTGTTCACAGAGAACGGTCCTATGTATCTTGGTGATCTTTTTTTAGACCCAATTAGATTTAAATTCTTTGTTGAAAGCCATACTTTATCACCTAAAGAATATTGTACATCAACTCTATGTTTATCTGCTTGTTTTTTCATAGATTCTTTGGCTTTGGTTAAATGTTTCTTAGCTCTCTCTTGAATGTTCAACAATGTGGACAGTCTTTCAGTAACTTCAGGAGTCAAGGAGGGAGTAACTGCAATTGGTAATGCTTGTGGGTGATAACCCTGCATAAAATAAAAGGGTGTACATTTGGTTGCTGAATGGACATTATTGTTATAAATAAACTCAGCAATAGGTAATACTTTATCCCATTCTGCAGTAAATTCCGCCATCAGACAGCGCAAAGTTTGTAATAATGTTTAATTCACTCTTTCCGTCTGCCCATCAGTCTCTGGGTGAAAAGCAGTGGAAAGGGCTATTTCCATCTTGAGACTCTTTCCTAAATTTGTCCAGAATTTAGAGGTGAATTGACTCCCCCTGTCCGAAAGGATCTTATTCGGTAATCCATGTAATCTTACAATTCCTTTCAGAAAAATAGCTGTCAACTCCGCAGCAGTTGGAAGTTTGCTTAAGGGTATAAAATGAGCCATCTTTGATAAATAATCCACTACCACTAAAATAGTGGTAAAATTATTGGATTTAGGTAAATTAGTTATGAAATCTAAACTTATTGTATGCCACGGACTTGGAGGAGTTGGTAATGGTTGTAATAAACCCCAAGGCGCTTTGTGTAAGGATTTGTTTCGCGCACATATTGGGTAAGAGTCAACATACTCTTTAATGTCGTTGATCATTGAAGACCACCAGAAATGTTTTTTACAATTATCCAGGGTTTTTTGATAACCAGGATGACCAGCTAAAATAGAGTCATGATGCCATGTCATAATTTTTTCTTGCAAAGTCTTAGTAGGCACATACAACAGGGAGTTATGGTAAAATAAACCATCCTGTACAGCATTGTGAGGATTTTTTAACCAATCTTGGGCCTGCAATTTGAAATGTTCCTCTCTGATTGCTTGTAAAAAATCTGGTTGAATGGTTGGTGCCACAATCTTTTGAGGCGGAATGATGGGAGGGCCTGTTATGTCTTTCTTAGGTTCAGTGGTGTACCCGTATCTAGATAAAACATCTGACTGTAATTGTTGTGCCCCTGGTCGATAAGTTATAACAAAATCAAAAGCGCTAAAGAAATTTAACCAGCGCATTTGTCTTGGTGTCAAGGCTTTTACTGAGCTAAAAAATTGTAAATTTTTATGATCACTGAATATAGTGACTGGAAATTTAGTTCCCATTAAATGATGTCTCCATTCTGTAAAGGATAATTTTATTGCCAAGAGCTCCCTCTCAGCTACTGTGTAGTTCTGTTCTGCCGGCAAAAATTTCTTAGAAGAATAAGCTACAGGATGAAGCTGTCCATCCTGAACGTCTCTCTGAGAGAGAACCGCTCCTACTGCTGTCTGTGAAGCATCTGCCTCTACAAAGAAGGGAAGATCTGGGTCTGGATGTTTTAGTATGGGTGCTGAAGTGAATTTTTGTTTAAGCAATTCAAATGCCTGGGCTGTCTGTTCCGACCAAAGGAATTTTTGTCCCTTGTGCAACAAATTAGTAAGGGGTACTACTGTTTCAACAAAATGCGGAATAAAACGCCTATAAAAATTGGCAAATCCCAAAACCTTTTGTACCTCTTTTACATTTGTGGGCTCTGACCAATCTTTAATGGCATTCACTTTCTTCTGATCCATCATAATTCCTGCGGGGGACAAGCAATACCCTAAGAAATCAACTGTATCAGTATTAAAAATAAATTTTTCAAGTTTAGCAAACAAATGATTTCTTAGCAACTTTTGTAAGACTGCTCTAACATGTTGTATATGTTCTTCCTTTGTTTTCGAATAGATCAAAATATCGTCAATATACACAATGACGCAAACATCAAGGAACACATGCAACACCTCATTTATAAAATACTGAAATGCTGCTGGTGCATTACACAAACCAAAGGGCATCACTGTATATTCAAACAAACCAAATTTAGTCTTAAAAGCCGTTTTCCATTCATCATTTTCTTTTACTCTGACTAAATGGTATGCACCTCTCAAATCAAGTTTTGTGTAAATGGTTGAATGTCGTAATTGGTCTAAAAGAACTGGTATTAAAGGCAACGGATATTTATTTTTAATCGTAGCCTTGTTTAATCCGCGATAATCAATACAATCGCGGAGACTTCCATCAGGTTTAGGGATGAAGAAGAGTGGCGAGGATACAGGGGACGTGGAATGTCGTATAAAACCTGACGCCAATAAATCATCTAAATAAGTTCTCAGATATTTAGTTTCTTCTTCCGTAAGAGCATATACTCTAGTACTAGGCAATGTGGCTCCAGGTATTAAGTCTATACGACAATCATATGACCTGTGTGGTGGCAAAGTGCCCGCCTTCACAGGATCAAACACATCCTTGAAGTCCTGATACTCAGATGGTATGCAAGAACCATGCATTTCCGCAGATGCGCAATGCAAAATTGTCATAGGTTCATTTATGGCTTCTTGATAACAAGATTCTCTACAAAATGAAGAATCTAAGGTTACTGTTTGCAAAGACCAATTAATTTTAGGGTTATGCATGGCTAGCCATGGAACCCCTAAAATAAGTCCAAAAGTGGGTGTATCAATTAAATCAAAACTAATCCTTTCAGTATGACCATTTTGACATACCATGATAAGAGGACTAGTTTTCTTTGTTATCAGTCCTGAAGATAATTCAGATCCATCTACTGCACAAACAGATTCAGGCTTAGTTTTCCACTCAGTGGGTATTAGTAGTTCTTTTGCCATCTTAATATCCATAAAATTCCCTGTGGCCCCACAATCTAATAAGACTGGGACCGAATGTCGGATGTGAGTACTTATTATCAAAACCACCTGAATCATAAAATGCCGAGGTATTTTTGGTACAATACTGGTTGAAATGCTGGAGGTCAAAATAGTTTTTCCACTCGTACAAGAGACCCCCCTTCTTGACGAGTCTGTTAGTTTTCCTGCTCTATAGAACTTTTTACGACAGAATTGACTTTCTTAGGACCCTTTGGTTTTATTGGACATTCTTTTGCAAAATGCCCAGACCGTGCACAATATAAACATAAATTCAATTTCCTTCTTCTTTCTTTCTCCTCCAAAGATAAAGGCCCTTTATTGTCCCAATTTGCATTGGCTAGGGGTCTGACATCTTAGGATCAGATTCCTTTTTGTCACTTTTCAATACAGAAAACCTTGTTTCGACTCGTACTTTGTCTCCCTTCCTCTCGCCCAAACGATGGTCTAGTTTTACCACCAAATCCACAAATTCTGAATACTCCTCTGGAAGATCTACAATATGCGCTAAGGCATCCTTTAATTCATCTCGCAGACCTCTATAAAATAAAGATGTGCGTTTTTCTTCGGGCCATTGCGTTTCCGTCAGAAGTCTATTAAACATGGTGACATATGTCAATAAATCTTGTTTGCCTTGTTTTAAATTTAGCAACTCATTATCACTGGCTTGAATATATGTGTGCTTAGCAAACAACTTTGTCATGGTGCCCTTAAACAATTGCCAATTATGTAAAATGGGGTCATCTCTGTCAATATAAGGAATTGACCAGTTGGCAGCAGTTCCTCCTAAATAAGATAACACAAAAGCCACCTTTGTTGCATCAGTAGGAAACAACTGTGGTTTACAAATGAAATGTAATTGACATTGACTAATAAACACATTAAACTTATTACAATCTCCAAAAAAGCGTTCTGGGGCTGCTAACGGAACCACATTTGGGACTGCGACTGTAACTTGTGCTGGAGACGACTTAGAGTCTGAACCCATGAATGCTTTAGAGGATTTAGAGTTGCTCCCAAAAACTGGGGAATCAGAATTTAAAGAGGAAAAAGGAGCACTCCAGATAGAGTGTCTGGGCTTGTAACGATGAACTTCTTGTCGCAAAGTAACATTTGCTTGTTTTAACATATTAATTTCTAACCGCATTTGTTGCAACAATTCAGATAGAGATTTCTCCCTTTCTACATCTTCTGCAAGTGCTTGTGCCATTGCTTGGCCATCAATCCCTTCAGTGTCCGAATCCATTTCTCTCAAGGAGAACCTATTTATTTTGTGAAGGCTTGCGCTTCTGTTAACCTTCACTCACCTGAAAAGCAGGATGTTCAACTTGAGAGATGTGAGGATTGTTTCCGTCCACCCCTAAGAACTTACGTCTGGATTGAACTGAATTTAGAACACAGCTCGTCCAGGGTAATTTCCTAAGGGAAGGGGAAATGGGACAAAATAATAAACGAAAAGACACTCTGGACTTCTGCGTGCAGCAAGTAGAAACAGCAGCTACTTCTTATAATCTTGTGTTTTCTAATATAACAAATGACAAAAGAAACAACAATAAGTAAGCATCAAAGACTCTATTCCTAATTTCTGAATTTAGTTAAACACAAAACCATATGCCACTGTTTACCTTTAACACCCTGCTTATATCTGCGCCAGAATGCTTTCTTTATACTTAAAATTTTGGTCTGCTTTTATCAGCTTTTTCTGTAATGATATAAACAAAAACAACTCAAAGGTCTGAACATATAGCTGGTGGCACTTGTTATAGGTCCTTTGCTTCTCTTTGAAACTTACAAAAGATTTATCTGTTAGTTCCTTAAATTTGTCTCTTTCTTTTAACCCTCAGGTTCTTAACTGCAAAGTCTGCCCAGTCTACGTTTTTTCCAAGATAAGTGAAACTTCAGGCTTTAACTTCCTTGACTGATTGCTGCGTTTAAATAGTGCAAAAATAATCAAAAAAATAACTTATTTCAATGTCAGAAGAAAATAATGCCAGGCGCGCCTACTTAGGAAACCTGTTTCTTTAGAATTGTCCTTTTGTTTCCTTTTCAGCGGGGGACGCCTTTCGTTGTGACTCCTAGATGGTCAGGAAGAGGTTTCCAAGATGCGGGGGAAGATTTCAAGTGGCGGACAGGAAGTGCGCGACTGCGCGAGTGCAGCACCCGATGTGAAGAAGACGAGACCTCCGAGGCTTGAATCTCTGCTTTCCGGTAAGTGAAGTTAAAAACGAGCGCAAGCGAATGTTCACACTTGCTTGCTTCTTAAATAGGGTTCTGAGGAGGGTGGGGTTGTACAGGGAAGCACAAGGAATAGCACGTGCCGGATGAGTTCAGTGGGGTTTTTCATGAAGGCACAAGGAATAACACGTGCAAGATGAGTTCGTTTTTAAACGTGCCTCGTAACTGCCAAAACGTGTTGCCGTGATGCAAAGAATTAACGTGCCTCGTGATTGCCAAGAAGAACGTGTAGCCTTAATTTAAAGAAAGCACACGTGCTGACAGCATGATCATATAAAAATAAAACAAACTTAATATTTCAGCAAGACTTTTGATTTTACAGAATGTTCAAAGAAAAGGCAATGGTTAAGGCAAACGAATAATAATAAACATACATAAGCAAAGGGTTATTTGACCAGGATTACAATTGTATTGCCTACAAGCCCACATATGGATATGCAGCTGACCATTATTGAAATTCTAGACAGGTTTGAGCCACATTCTTAACATAACCTCTAACAGGCAGGCACAGCCCTATTCAGACCCAGGTGCAGCTCCTCCCACCACTCTACATGCAGATAGGTCTATTCAGCCCTGTGCTGACTTACCCTGTCTCCTGGAATCCCCCAGCCCCGGTCACTCACAAACCAGACATGGAATACACAACCTAGCAGAGGCAGGCTTAGGCAGTTAGGCAAGAAAATACCTACTTTCCAAACACAGAATGTTAAAACCAACTTAACTAAAAGATGTATTTTATCATTCTGAGTTCAGGCATACTAAACTCAAATTTCTACCGTGTTTCCTGGGTCAGTTAGGATTACAAGATGTCATAATCAAACTGCCCATGCTGGCCTATGGGGAACATGTAGCGTTGCAACAGTGAAAAACGAAAATGGCTGTAATTCACTATTAGGACATGCCACACACACCAGGGCATGTCCTACCTTATACTTACAATGCACCCTGCCCTTGGGCCTATCTTAGGAGTGTCTGATATGAAGAAAAGGGAAGGTTTAGGGACTGGTAAGTGGGTGCACTTACCAAGTCAGCATGGCAGTACTAGACTGCACACTGGCTCTGCAATGGCAGGCCTGAGACACACTTTACAGACTGCTTCTGTGGGTGGCACAACCAGTGCTGCAAGCCCACCAGCAGCATTTTATTTACAGGCCCCAGGCACACATGGTGCACTTTACTAAGGTCTGACAAGTAAATCAAATAAGCCAATCATGGAGTCACTGATCCATACATCAATTTACAATAGGGAGAGCATATGTACTTTAGCATGAATCAGCAGTGGTAAAGTGCCCAGAGTCACAAAACCAACAAAAAAAGTCAGAGAAAATACAGGAGGAAGGCAAAAAGTTTCGGGGATGACCCTGCAAAAAGGGCCAAGTCCAACAATCATGAAAAACTATAGGCCTATCTCCCAAAATACTGGAACAACACGTTCTCAAAACCCTATCAGGGTTTATGGAAGATTTTCACTTACTTGGGGACAGGAAGACTGGTTTCCGAGCCCACCATAGCACGGAGCTAGTGATGCTGTCCGTACTGGATGAAATCAGCCTCACGTCAGACCAAAAAAAGCCATGTACTCTGGTCCTTTTAGATTTGTCAGCCACGTTCGACACGGTCAATCATGATCAACTTTTGACCAGAATCCGGGACATAGGCATTGGCGGGACGATCCATCAATGGATTGCCTCCTTCTTGATGGATCACACCCAAATAATTCAGATGGGTGATTGTGTGTCCGACAGAGGGCCCATAACCTGTGGAATCCCTCAAGGGTCTGCCCTACCACCACTGTTGTTTAACATTTACCTTCGCCCACTGCTGATGGACCTGGCTCGGATGGACTGCCAAGTGTTTAACTACGCCGTCGACACCCAAATCATCCTACAAATCGACAACACCCCCCAAGCCCACGGACGTGTGCAAGACATTTTGAGATTCGTAGTAAGTTGGATGACACTCAATTCACTAAATGTCAACCCCGACAAAACGGAGGTGCTGGCCATCACCGCGGATAACAACCCATGGTCCAACCAATTTTGGCCACAGGAGCTGAGAGACACTCCGTCTCCAGCATCAGTGGTAAAAATCCTAGGGTATAAAAATCTATGCTAATCTCTCTCTGTCCAATCAAGTTTCCACCGTCTTTGGGACATATGTAGGCCTGTTAAGGCAATTGAGGAAACTCTCACTCATCCTCTCTTTTTTCACCAGGCAAACGGTGGTGACAGCATTGATCTTGTCACGCCTAGATTATGGCAATAAGCTCTACACTGGGCTACCGGATAACTTGCTAAGCAAACTTCAGGTGATGATGAACGACGCTGCCAGGCTGATTTTTAAATTACCCAGACATACACGGGATGCTCCCCTGCTGCAAAAAGTTCATTGGCTTCCCATCAAGCAAAGGACCAAATTCAAGGGGCTGTGTATCGCCCACAAGGCCCTACATGGTCAAGCCCCAAGTTACATCAAAGAGAGCCGTGTGAAATACACCCCAAGCCGCTCTCTAAGATCCTCCGCGGGGGACCAACTATCCTGCCCGCGGTTCAACCTCACGAAAAAAGGAGGGCGTGCCTTCTCCGTCCTCATCCCACAACTATGGAATAGGCTTCCATTCCATCTTCGATTCGATAAGGCCCGCCTACCATTTAGGAAGAATTTGAAGACTCTCCTCTTCACTGAAGCCTGGGCCTAACACCACCCAGTCAGGGGCCATATTCACTTGGGGGCACTGTAGCTTTCTTCTCACAGCGCTTAGAGACCTGCCGGTATTACGTACTCTACAAGTCACAATTAACAATAACAATAATTATATATTGATCTATAGTAATAAATATTTAAATGTTTTTAATTAATATAATATTAATTTTATTTATTAAAATATATAGGTTGTACTATTTTGAACAATATATGTTAAAAAAAGATATTTCTGTATGTTTTTTAATGATATTAGTGTGAAAAGAAATGTTATTTACAATATTTTTGTACTTACCATTATAAGTACAGGGACACGATATTTTTGTAAAAAATATTTTTGACACTTTGGTGCTGATTACCAAGGTCCGCCATCGAACTGGGAATTGGGACCAGCCGTCTATAAGGCAGCAGACCTATAGGGCTAATTATAATGCGAACGCCACGGTGGCGGGCGCATTGACCATGTTTTGTATTGCGGCGGGTGCTGCGCTCTGCAGCACCCATCACAATACAAAACAGAGACCCCTCACATATCCCTGCACTACGTGGCAGGCACCATGCGGTAGCTGCCACATGGTGCAGGGATATGGAGGGGGGCACTATAGGTGCCCCCCAGGTCCTGTGTCTGTGGGCCAAGGGAAAGGAGGGCCCACTACGGGCCCCTAATGTCCCTTTCCACCAGCCTTTTTGGAAAGGGACATCGTGATCCTGCGGCGGTTCCTGGTAGGTACCACCAGCATTGTAGGGACTACGAGCCCCTCCGCCGCACCGGCGGGCTCAAGGAGCCCGTTGGATGCGTGGCGATCAGTCTTTATGACCGCCACACATCCGCCTGTTATCATAATATAGCGGGCGGAAAAGTTGGCCATGATGTCAGTGGCCGTCTCCCTGCCATTGTACTCAGCCCCCATATTTTAGTTACACTGTATTGTTGTTTTCAATAATGTATTAATGGTCTGTTCAATGTATGGCCCACCGGGTGTTTTATCTTGCATATGGCAGCCTCTTTAGTATTCTCAGTTCACTTCTGCCATAGGGGCAGACCAGCTGCTTCTTCCCCTCTCTGTATTCAGTTTTAAATGCAGATCTTAGAAGATTTCAAGATAAGATTGAAGGGCTTTTCCAAGGAAAACATTTTATTAGTGGAGAGAGCGGAGCTGGCACTCTCCCTAGATTTCTTTACCAAACACTGGCTTGCTTCAAAGCAGTAAATATGAATTTAAGGCAGCAATTCAATATTCTTCAGATCTATAGTGAAGTATAGTGAGGTATATTGAGGTATTATGAATTTGCTCCTCAGAGAACGGCACCCGAGAATGGACTGTAACCCTAGCATTGTCAGGTAAGCATTACAATTGCAGGTCTTCTCTGAGCTGGTGGTCTTCCCTGCAGTTACTGTTTATGATGAATTTTTGAAAACGTACATTTTCATAAGCAGATGAACTGCCGGTTTGTGCCTTGTATACCTCATACTGGAAAGAGGGCTGGTTCAGGGCAGACACCTTGGTGTTTTTCACAGTGTTAGTATCCAAATAATGTTTGGAGGCTTTGAAGAACTGAAATCTATTATGAATTTCACAACTTCACCAGGACACACAAGGAGGCAATTTCAGTTCAGCAGTCTTTGCGCTTTGCGTCCTTTCTGGGCCCGTCCCATTCAATGCTTCTCTTAAGCTGCTTAAACTGTGACAGCTTTAAGTCCTCCTCGCATTTCTAGGCTATGCCTCACCAATGTCCATCCAATGTACACCAGGCTGTGATGGCCTAAAAGCAACACTCCTAACTTAAAGTTCTGCCCCTCTGAGGACCATCATCCACCCTCAAACAATGAAACATTTTCCCAAGTTGCCAGGTCTGGAATAAAGATTTCCTCACAAGAGAAAGTTGATAACAACAAGATACACTGCACTCCTGTACCCCACAAGTGGAAGTGGCTTCAAAGGATCCCAGTTGGACACAACCAGAAGCAGAGGAAGAAAGTTTGGCAAAAGAGCCAATCCGACGGACAAGAAAGGGCCTCATTTGGAAGGCAGGTGTTAAAGCAGATTCACTAGTGAAGACTCCAGTGATTTAGGGCACTACCCAATAGCACTAGACTAATCCCCATGGAGTGAGAAACAGAATAAAGTGGGATGCTGAGGACCAAACTGATAAGGACTGTAATACTGAAGAAGACTAGGAGACTAGTGGATCTTCATCTCTTTGAGCGAAAGTGAATTAGGGCCAGGCGAATTAATATAACTACTATAAGATGAATTTGAATGATAGTGGGTGAATTATTTTTTTTTAAATTAAACTTACCATACTATGGGCCTGATTACAATGTCGGGCAGAATCACTTCTGCCTGACACCGCATCGGTCATGGGATCAACCAACACACGGTCGGCGGTCCCGACCAGTCCATTAGGATGCGACCGAACAGTGTCCTATATTTTACAATTGGAGCATTCATTCTGTCTGTAAACCGGCCGGAATGCATGCTCCCACTGTAAAATGGGAGGTGTAGTTCATCCCTGCACCCCATGGCAGACACCGTAGGGTGCCTGCAACAAGGTGCAGGGACCAACGGGGAGTGCACCATAGGTGCCCTCTCGGCCTCCAATCGGAGGCCGTGCACCAAAGGGGGCCCTGATGGCAGCCCCCAAAGACGCTTTCTGGCATGGTTAGATGTCAGATAGACCAGCATGGAAATGATGTTGGAAACCATCATTGTAATCTCACAGGCGGGCCTTTCCGCCCTTGAGATTACTGGCGCCCTTCCAACTAGCAGACGGGCTCTCTGAGCCTGTCAAAAGCCAGCCGTAATGACCAGTCAGATTCCTTTCCGTCCGCCTGCATCATAATGAAACAGTCGGAAAGGAATCCGACCGGCTCATTACGATGCGATTCAGAAGGCTCCGACCGACGATCAGAGCCTTCCGAATCGCATTGTAATCAGCCCCTATGTGTTTTGTACCCAGTTTTGATCTGTTCAGTTCATTTACATATGCAATCTTATAGTTTTCTGTGTCTCCTAATCCTTCTTCCAAACCTATTGCTAACTTCATTTTGTACTTCACCATACTTCAGGCACTTTGTTAGCCTACTAAAATGCCAAACCTTCCCATCAACCAGAAATTATGAATTACACAGCACTTTTTTAAACTTCTTTTGGTGAGGAAACTTTGCTCTCACCCTTTAATCTAAATCCACTTTTCTTGACCTTGACCCAATCACCTACCTTCAGAGTCACATCCTTTTCACTATGTTTTCTATCATACCAAGACATATATACTTGTTGCGTCTGATTCATTTTGTCTTCACTTCTTCAGGTGTCCACTCTACCTGCAATGATTTTTACAGCCATCTGAGATTGTCTTTCGTAAATGTTAATCTGCCTTCCATTAAAGCAAAAGAACTGTGTCCAGTATTCACGCAGGGTGTTTTCGTACATGACCATATCATACACATCACCTCTCTCTCCCAACTCATTTTATTTCTTTTGTCCAATTCAATATTACGTTTTACACTACAGTTCCCTTCTGTGTGGGAAATGGAGGAAGTTTTATATTTGATTCCATTCCTCCTCAAGAAATCCTGAAAGTGGTCTTTCAAAAACTGACTAACATTGCCATCTTTGATAATCTTTAGCAATTATTCCCTTATAAATAGCCTTTAAAAAAATGTATTACAGTATTTGCTTCTGCTTTACAAGCCACCTCAATCTCTGGACACTTGAAAAATGGTATTACATTACTATTAAGTACTTCATCTCGCAATTTTCTTCCTGGATGGGTTCCATAACATCAATTCCATGGCTTTCCCAAGGCAAGTTGGGGCTACTAATTGGACATTGAGGGTGCCCGAGCATGACCCAGCTTTTGTCTGAATTCTCACTCTCAATACAATTTAAGGCCAGAATTTCTATCTTCTTATCTAACCCACGCCATCAATATGAACTTTTGATCCTGTCTTTAGTTTTAATTACACCTAGATGTCCTTCATGACAAATATTCAAAATTCTTACTCTGCTGCTTTCAGGAGTAACCAAGAGTTCTACTCTCAACAGACTTTGTTCTTCCCAAGTCCTTTCGTTCCTTAGCTTTCAAAATGCACATATTCCTTTGTCTGTTTCCTTCTTCGTTGGCCAACCATCTTTCACAAGTTTGCAACTCTCCCGGATTGCATTATGCTTTTCTATGCTTTTAAACTACTCTTCTTCAGTTATTCCTTAAACTCCTTCCCTAAGACTAGCAACATACCATTCATCCCAATCATTGTCCTGTACTTCCTTCATTTGCAATGTCATCCTCCTAAATTAATCTGCTACTTCATTCTTCACTCTAGATTGATTCTCATAATTGAAATCAAGTAATCATATTGGCATCTGAGCTATGCATGGAGATTCCCCCACCAAACACTGAGATGTAAGTACCTTGGTAGGTGGTTTGTGGTCATACCTAAACACAATAGATGACCCATATATATTGAAGATAATATTCTAAATCTGACTCACATGCCATTGCTTCTCTTTCAAATACAGACACTTGTTCCTCAGAAAGAGTTAAGGAGCGAGATGCAAAGGCTATTACAACTTCCATGCCATTCTTCCAATTTAGGTCAATACAGCCCCTAGTCGCTTTCAACTTGTATTTGTCGTGATCACAGATTTACAATCAGGATCAAATCATTCTATGTGTGGTACCTCACAAATGCCTTCATTAAGTTTAACAAAGATTTATTGACATTCTAGTGACTATTCAAATGTCTTCCCTTTATTTAACAGCTGCCAAATATGGTATGTCTTATCTGTAAAGTTGTTAACAAGCTCAATTCATTATTGGCCAGCCTTCCTTTACTACCAGTCACCTACAAGGTCACAATTCACATCCTGACACCGTGATCATGCACTACATCAAGTGAAAGTAGCTGACATGGCAAAATGGGTTGCTTGTCTGACATGTTTAAACTGGAACATCATCACAAATGTTGCAACGTTTGCCTACCTTTCATGCACATCTATGCATTTCACAATGAGTACCATGTACAACACTGACTGGTATTACAAGCATATGAAAAAGTAATCCTTAACAATTACATGTAGTGGTAGTGGTGCATATACAATTGTAAAAAAAAACAGTAACAAGTGGGCTGAGGCCATTGCAAACACATCACAGTCGACCGCTGACATGGCAGTTGTCTGAACTTGCGTAAATAGGAAAATATTGGCGTACATCGCCAGAAGACAAAGACCCTGCGCTTGGCAGTTTCATGCACAACAGTCTCTCTCATAGGCTAACGTTGGCTACATTTGTTCGCGGTCGACCAATGGCTATGTGTGCCTATGCGTATGTACACATATGCACCGTAGATATATTCTGCAATTAAAAAATATACTCACTTGCCTATAAACACTGCTGCCATTAACCACTCCTAGTGCTTAGCTGCTGTGTGTTACCTCTGACCATGTCAGGCCAAACTGGTGCAAGGGCTCATGCCTTCAAAGATGAAAAGCTGGAGACCCTTGTAGGAGAAAAGTATGACCAGCTCTATGGTTCGCCAGAGGAGCTGGTAAGTTCTAATTTTTGCTTTGAGGATGCAGATGTCGCTATCCTCAGCTGTGAAAGTCAAACATATTCACTAGGATGTCGACAATCATATCCCTTACATCTGTAAATGTAACTTTCAAAACTATGTGTGCACGATATGTGTAAGCATATGACAGCACTTAACTTGTATGCAATTAAAATCCAATTTCTAGAATTATGTACAGCACCACATCTGAGACCAGTGGCAGGGAGAAGCACATGGAAGAAGGACTGAAAGAGTAATCTATTGGAATAGTCATGTGAAACTTGTACGAGCTTTACAAAAATGGTCATGTAGCTTTACATCACAGTCGTGTGAACGTGGTTTGTGCTGCATCAGTGGAATGATGATATGTGTGTGGACATCCACAAGTCTCAAAACAGGTGACTCAGTATGAACTACCACGCTGGTGTGAAAGCATCCTCAAAATTTGACACTATGAGCAATACCATTCTGTCTTTGCAGGGACTCTGGATGAACTGAAATGAATGACATTCCGAAACATATGTAGATCCATGGGAGCATGATGCCTAACTCCTAAGCAGACAATTCTGACTAGATGACACTCTACCTGGGGCAACATAGCTGATGCAACTTGTCCCTCAATATGTTTTGCACAGCATTGTCATGTTACCAATCACAACTACTAATGTGTGATGTCATGTACATTTTCATAATCAGATTTGTCATACGCTCAACATTCCTGTGTCTATTTCTGAGCATCAACTACATGATCAAAAGCAGTCACATAATACAAGCATCCACATGTGTCTGACCCAAAATTATGAATGGTTAGTCTATATGATACATGTAACAGTGCTTTAAAATCCAAAATGTTGAACCTCAGTATATCTGACATTGCATACAAGCACCATGTTCATGACCTGTGTCACTCTCAGAGTCACACAGATGCACACCATGCTGTATGCTGGAAGCATGAGTCACCACACATGGTAGTAATTCAATTCAGAAAAATATATTGGAACAGTAGTCAGAAAGATTTTGTGTACTCCATGTATGGAGTCATAGTACTGGCTTATCATAAACATAGTAAAGTTTGGCATTATCATCGCACCTGTACTGTATTGCAAAAGGTGCCTAGTGTGACTTCTTGAATGATTACACGGACTGTGTGTGTTGGCCCTGCCCTTTGATTGATGTGAAATCAGCCTGACTCCTGGACCAAGCTAAATCTATCAAAGCATATAAAGCATATATGTGTGATGTGATCTAATGTATGTGAATGTTTCTAATGACTTCTATCCTGTAGTAATGGACATCTTGAATATGTTAGTTCTCCAAAAAGCATTGATCATTGTCGTAAAAGTCATATTTCTTGCATGTGCAGCCCATTAATCATCTGTTTCATCCCTCCAGGTCAATGCCCAACTGAAGCAAAGGATTTAGAAAGCCATCGCCAGGAAAGTGCGGACCTAGGGAGTCTTTTGCCGGTGCAGCTTCCATTGCTGGAAGAGGTGGGAGGACCTCAGATTTTGGAGCCGAAAGATCACCCTAGTTCAGCTGGGAAAGTCCTCCCCACTTCAAAGGGACAGGTACCGGACACTGACTTCCCTCATGGCCCGTATTCTGGCGATGGCCTACCCTGAGCTTGATGGGCAGTTGAGGGCCTAACAGCAGATAGGAAGGGGTGAGTAAAGACCTGGACTTGTGAATCAACACTTAAGCACACTTGTAATGTCACAAGTACCCCTAAACGGATCGAACTGTATTGTGATCAATGTCAATTCGCATTACAGAATACATGCCTGTGTAGTGTTGTCAGGCTTTCCACACATATGTGTGTTGGGCCGCCATCAACACTGAAGTATGCAACTAAATGTATGGCTCTTCATGGCATGGCTTCAGTGCCCAACATCATAGAAGTAAGCTGTAAAGGTGTCAAGGACGTATGTGTGAGGTTCAAGTACAGCATCATACATCTCATTGCTTACAGTGATGTGAGGACATGGGTGGTTTTTCACACATACTCATCGAAATGAGTGTCTTGAGACAATCTACATCTGATGTAGAGGCTCAGATATACTTGGTCTGAGGACTCACAATAACGTATCACATAGAGAGGTTCCATGCAGCTGAGTCATCATGCAATATCAATGGCACACACAAATGGATTACATTTGCGAACATGATATTGCCTGCAGATGAGTAGCATGTAATGGCGACAACAAACGTTTTTTACCTATGTGGATGCGTTTGGAGAGCAACAACAAACAAAATATGTATGAGTCCTGGTTATGTTGCTATGATTTATCTTGCCAATGGTCTACAGGTGTAACAAACTCCACATGTGCATAGCATTCCCTTTAGAACACCACACTTACCAGATGCGATTACTTGAATAACCTCATTTGGAAACGGTGAGGAATCGATCCCAGACTGGAAGTGAAGATGTGCAAATGCGCATGTGGTGTCAGGGCATATGGATGTATGTGTTCATATGTCAAGTGAACAGGTTGATCACTTCATTTAAAATTTACTTAGGATGTCAGTCAAATTAGCAAAGTTTGGGAAACACCCTATAGTCTGAATGACAATGAGTATCCTCAATGAACAATATAAAAAGTACACCACTGCTTACAGACAGTTAGAAATAAATGTAGGCTTTGCTAATAACATTATGTAACAGATGTAGTGCTGTGAGAATCATGTAGCAGGATCAAATCACTCCTTATTGCAAGCCTCGTAATGCACGTTTTGTGACTGTACCATGTCCTTGTGAGAAATGGGTATCACTGAAGTAAGCAATGTCCTGAGAGTTGGTATCAGGTTTCCCAATCATGAGTGAATCTGACACATTCACAGAGGGTTAAAACATATCCTGCTACAGACATGGATGAGGAGTAGTGAAATTGTGATGCATTCAATTGTCAGATACTGTGTTCAATGCCATTATGTGTGGCGTGATTACTAGCTCATGTTGTAGACATGCATGGGCTCTTGAAATATCAGTGTCACTAATGTCTTACTGATTAGGATTTTTTTATGTCAACATTGCTAGTTGCTCAGAGTACTAAGCTTTGCCTCCTGTGAGTCTATAATGTTTACCATAACATAGCTATTCTTCCATTGCAGCATCTACAGAGCCAAGTGGAGGAGACATGGGTCTAGATGGTGAGGAAGCAGCTGGTCAAAGTGGTTCCAGTCGGGACACTGACACTAATGGACCCAGTGGCCAAGAGGGCGAGAGAAGTGCCATGGATTATCCAGTCTGGACAAATACATCAAGCAAGTCGGATTCCAGGGACTCTCCCAGTGACGGCCAGTAAGTTTAGGAGGGAGGGGGGCGGATGGGACATACTCACACGCACACATACACAAAACACTCACAGCAATGCATTCACACACACGCACGCACACAGACACACACACAAAAACATCCATTCACAACACTCTTCACCAGACATTCATACATACACGCACACACGCACCAAACATTCATTTAAAAGAAAAACACACACTTACCTGCAGCCAGCTCTGCCTCAGAGGTTCCAGGAGGCTTGGGACTGCTGCCTTCTCTCATTGGCTGACCTAAGGTCAGACAATGAGGGAAGGCAGCAGTCCCAACGTCATCACAGAGTGGGATGGGGTCAGTGACACTGCTGACCCCACCCCACTCTGTGATGAAGTGTCACTGATTGACACTCGACCCTGGGCGCTACAGGGCTTTAAACTGAAGTGCCCAGGTGCAAGGCAATCAGTGACGCTACCCCTCGTCATTGAGGGGAGGGCCTCAGGAACATTTGCTGAGCTGAGGACGTTATGCCCTCAGGAGCTATGACGTCCTCTGCCCAGCAAAGTTCAGCTCTGGCAGCCAGGAGCCTACACATTAGCACAGGTCTGACTCCAAGCTGCCTGACCTGAAAATGAACAGTGTCTGTCAGGCTGACCTTTGTTCAGCCTAACAGACACTGTTTCTGTGAGGCAAAAGGTGGAGGGGCGTGGCCCCTCAGCCCCAATGGACCGGCAGCCGCTGTCCTCCACCCCCGTCATACAAGCCCCTCATGCTGCTCCCCTGCCAGTTGCACAGGCCCTCAACCTTCCTGGGTGCGCCATCTCCTCTGTTGCAGGCACCTCTACCCCTGCCCCTGTATCCCAAGCTGCCCTTGGTGAGGAGGCTATTGACCTCCTGAAAAAGATCTCTGTTGGGCAGACTGCACTGTTGAATGCCATCCAGGGTCTGGGCAGCCAACATACACAGATGGCTGCCAACCTGGGTGGAATTCACAGTGGGATGTGTGCCCTACAGGGGTCAGTTCAGGTTCTGGTCTCCTCATTAATGGCACCTACACCACTATATAAGCCTTTCATCCAACAGCCTTCACCGACCTCAACACCTTGCCCATCCCCATACCCATGCCTGCCCCAAGCACACACACATCTGTTCATGCACCCCCCAAACACATACCTGCAGAACACAACCAGCAACATCCCCAGAAATCACTACACACAACACACCTGCAGACAAACAGCCAGCAACACCACCACCTATCAGCACAGACACTACACCCCCATCCACATCACCTTTTTAAGCAGCTGACACCTCAATTTCCTCTTCCTCCCACCCTGACCCAAGCTCTGATTTACTCTCAAACTCTACCCGTGACCAATTCTTCTTGTCCCTTGGACTTTGCCCTGTTGGACAAGTCCCACTCCTCCATCATCCCAGTCCCGCTTTTTCCATCCTATCCCCTATCTTTTGTCAGTATGCCCTATCCATCTGGAACTCACTGCCAGGAAGAGGAAGAGAGGCAGGACCCATTTCACTCACAAAAAACGCACTCCCAGAGCAAAGTCCAACCCCCCAAACCAAAATTACATTCCAAACCCTAACCCACATGTCACTATTCTATCCCTGAGGTGCCTGTCGAACCCATATGATTGAGGAGTGTGTTCAGACAGTGTTTGTTTGGCAAGTGAAGTGGCATGTCTCCACCAGGCTTTATTGTCATATCACAATGTGATGCCTGACATATTTTTCTATATAGTTGTGTTGTTATAAACATATCTTCATTTCTATAGCTACTCAAGTGTGATGTCTTGGTTTGTCTTCAGAATTTTCGACAGTCTTGATCTCTGTGATTGTTTTGGCATCTCAGGCTTGTGCATGTGTGTTCTTGGTTCAGAAAACATAGATAGGTAACTGAATCTGTAAATGGCAACAATGAATGGAAAGAGTTTGATAGGTCCACATGTTACATGGATTGACATGCTGCCACACATGGAATGAGGCTGTTCTGAATGGTGTTAGTTATGTGTAATGGTTATCATGACAATGAGGACCTGTTTGGAATTGCTACTCTGGTTATGGTCAGATGTCATATCTGGCAGATGTTAGTGGTTTACAAACATTACTGTTAAATGTTCTTGCTACACTGTCAATACACTTGTTGACAGAGTACAACAGTCTACACGTGCACACAGGTATACACTATTTTCACATTGCTAATCTGCCTGTGTCACAGATCCAATCTTTGCATGGTTTGATGAGTCATGACGATTGTCCACATTTTCATGACTTGCGTGTCAGATAGGAGAGCGTAGTGCTCTCACCATGTGCATGGGGTGCACAAAGGAAACTGTACACATTATTTGGTAGTTTTTGTATGCAACAGTCTCTGCATGCACAGACATGGTGGTCTGACTGTCAACAAATTCATTAGAAACAATCAATGTCTCAAATTGATAATGGGCTAAAGTATCAGATTTGACACATTTCCCCCTGTACTGTGAACGTTCTGGACAGTACTAGATACCCTCTATATACTGTACAATGTTTGCACAAGTGTCAATTACAATTGTCTTGACATAGATTCAAGTGACTGGAGTAACAAATACAGAGCTTAAATCCTACACTTGTGAGGCACCGTCTATGCCCTAAAACTCACAGTTTGTACCAGACAATTGGGTATTGGAACACCTTTGAAATGTTTTATTCTATATCACAAACATCGGGCCTCTACATCAGTAATTTTGTATGCGACACATTGGATACTGACTCACAAATCAATAAACACAACAACGTGTCACATCGTGGCTCCTTTTGACCAAATAGCTGCCAGCTTTACCGTGGTTCGACACACTGCTGGTTTATATGAAATATTATAAAGAAACAATGGTCCTGGACCAATTATTCAAGGAAGAGTTAGATTAACAGAATTAACAACTTATTTGAGTTTACATTAATCAGCTCCCAAACGTCTGTAAATCGTGAAAATAAATGTGCAGAAAAAACCACTAAGTATTATTACAATATATTTATTTAGTAATTTAGGGCCAGCTAAGGACAATTCCTACTATTCCCACTGGCTGCTACCGCGATGGAGTAAGGACGTCGATCAGATTGTCTCCAGTTGTAAAAATCACGCTGTGCCCTGGATTGCCTGATTCATTCAGCCAACTTTTGCCACAAATACGGATCTGAACATTACGTTCCATGAATGGTTTGGGCACCACCGCCATGGTCTATATCTACTGAATAACGGGAATTGTCCTTAGCTGTCCCTTGCCAAGTTACGGGCATTGGTGTAACCAGATTTTGGACTCCAATTGAGCATTGCAAGAGTGATGAGGGTCACTTCACCCGTCCCCTTGTCCTGAGGAAGATCCGCATAGCTGAGGTATTAAAGTCCCTCTTTTGCCGATAAGCCGGATCGAAACGTTGATGCTACCCCCTACCGCACCTGGACCAATTTCCCCTTCCCCATTACCCCTGTTTACAGCCTTAAGGAAACTCTCCTTACAATTTCAAATGAATAATTTGCATGTGGCCAGGTTGCATATAACTGTTTATTGATTACCAGTTTTGTACAGTCTTGTAAATATATGTCCTTTACTTTTCTACACACTTTGAGCTCTCTTGACTCCTACATATACACTTGAGCACTCCTTCTTACACGTTTCCTAGAACATTTTCCTACCTTCTTGACCCTCTAATGATTGTTCCTTTAGATGACTAAATAAATATATTTTAATTATACTTAGTGGTTTTTTCTGCACATTTATTTTCACGTTTTACAGGCGTTTGGGAGCTGATTAATGTAAATTCAAATAAATTGTTAATTCTGTTAATCTAACGCTTCCTTGAATAATTGGTCCAGGACCATTGTTTCTTTATAATAACCGATACCCAGGTCCAGGGACCTTTTGGGAATACCCCATTGTTTATAATGGTTTATATGAAATGTCATGTATGATTTTTTTAGTGGCAGACCCAGCATTTCTCCCCCCAATAACAAGCTGTACCCACTCTGTATCCATGTTGAAACATGCTTGTACTTGTACATTGGCCGGGGTCCTCCTGACACTCAGGCAAGCGATTGCTCACAGGCTTGTGGTGAGAGCAGTCCTTGTTCAAATCTGTCTGTATGAACACGTGGCTGTTACACATAGGTGCCTATGTGCCATGGTACCAACGCTCAGAGTCTCTGTGGCGTATTCTCCAAGAACTCTGTGATTCCCGACCCTATTGATTCATGTGACTTCAGTAGTGGTTATCGTACAAATATAATCACAATGGACAATATCATGTTTTAGCATTTACATTTCTGTACAATTGGCATCTGCAGTGACTGTAGTTACCAAACTCTTATGGTCACATAATCATCCATGAGATTTTCCATGTTGGAATTTCACTCAGCAAAGATCAAATGTGTAGTCACACTATAGTAGTTTCTCATAAGCCGATAATGTAGTCAGTTTTGAAAAACATAAAAAAATAATTACTTGGATTGCAAGCCTTAGTTTGGCCTTTGCAATTTGAAAAATAACAGCTAACAAGATGGCCACTGCCTGGTGTCAGTTCAATGACATTCGAAAAACAACAATGTCTACCAGATATTGGCACAAGGAATGCAGTCTCACACACTGAAGCTGAATACTTTGTATCACATTAGCGATTTTTGAAAGTCACGGACCAATGGCGGTGCCCGTGCATAGATAAGACCGCCCATGTTGTGTACAAATACATTGCGATTAACAATACACTCCACTTGCCCCCTGACACTGCTCTGATCTACACCTCCTCTAGTCTAGCTGCTGTTTGCCGTCTCTGTGTGCCATCATGAACTGTGCCTTCTACGCAGAGGAACAGGAAACCCTGGTGGGAGAGGTCCCCCACCACTACAGTAAACTGTACCACTCACCAGACAAGCGAGTGCCTCACATTCCTGCAACACTCTGTTGGTCTGCACAGTTTTATGTTGATCTGGTTGGAATGGTACTTATGTGGCCATTGTGTATCATATGAGATGTTAAGGGGGGAATGGAGGCATGCAATGGTACAGAGATGTGATATATCGAAAAGGTATCTTTATGAAATTCCCTTCATGATTCAGTTAATCTCCTTACAACTCCAAAAGCATTGTGGCATATGTTGCACGTTACAATGAATGTGTACATGTATTTACACTTAGGTAACGTATATGTGTTCTGTATTCCTTGATGTAAGTACTGAAACAGGTATTTACTTGAAAGACATTGGCTGTAAAGTTGTGCACGTGCATACACCTACATTTGATGAGTTGTGTATGTACAAACAAATTGTGATTGATACACAAGGTTTAATTGTCCTGCTATCTGGGCAAAGTCTGTAATGTTGAACACTGAATTTGGATTTGTAATATGCGTAGGTGACAAACATGTCATGAAATCATGAATGTTCCTATGCGATCTTGAAATGACTGAGTTTCACTTACATTTTCGGAAGACTTTGAAGTTCTGGCTCACGAGCAAGGCTGTCAGTAGTTAGTCAGTTCCCTTCACTTATGTAGTTTGTGTTAAAAAAAAACGTAGCCTTGGTGTACACAAGTTAATTTCTGCACCTGCACGACATGTTAGGGAGTTGACTCAACCGTCTGTGCGATTATATTCATTATGCTTTGATACTTTGAACACACTGAAGGCAATGCTGTTCCAAACGGTTATGGCCTCAACTTACACCAGAGAGCTGTTTGATTTACAATTTTGAAGGTCTGCATCCAAGAGAGATACAGAACGTCCTACCTACTTGGCACAGCATGTAGGGGAACTGGTTGCTGGTATCTTGTACATGTGAGATAGCAAGGTAGTCTTACACTTTATTAAAACTTGTTTATCTCTGGTGTAGTCGGCTACTTTGAGACACAGGTCTGTGTAATTCCAACTGTTGCTCATTACGAACTTACAAACTTGTGTGAAGGTATACTGCTTTTGATTCGCCTGGCAGCTGGGACTGCATTTGTGTTGTAGGAAACCAGCTATGGTTGTCCACGTTGAAGATAAAATGGTTCAGTGCTTCAGTACAGAGCGGAATCTGGAGCTAAACGACATTGGTTTCTGTTCTTTAGGCCAATGTGGCATCATTACATACAACCTGTGTTCTGCTGTCTGTTGTGCCCGTACAAATTGGCTGTGGATTTGTACCTTGATTTGCCAATCGGCTTGTCTTCTGACATGAATGTACTGCTGGCTCCCTTGGATACCCTTTTGAGGAGCGTATACCCATTGTGCTAAATGCTTTTTTCTAATCATCCGGGAATTCATCCTGTCCAAGTGCAATGGCATTGGAAATGCATCAGTGTGGAATCCTTCCCTCTGCAGCTGCAGTGGCAGCAGGCTGGGAACATACTTGCTCAATTAACTTGCTTGGACATGCACCATTGGTACCTCCTACTACATTTGCTGGCACCATCAATTATGCATTGACCATTGGTCACACAGAGTTGTAATTTGACTCAATGGTGGGGGTGGGGGTGAGACCAGTTTACAGATCTCATTAAAATTTCTACCTACACAACCTAACTAGATATGTTATCTCTATCGGCTTTCATGTTAACATTCATTTCAGTGTGCTGAGACCTCAACACGACCGGACCATCATCAGCAAAAACCTGACATGCTTAGTTGATATCTGCTTTCCTACTCAGTCAGCATGTTTTGTAGTTCATATGGCTGAACACAAGAACTAGATTTAGAAGGAAAATTGTAAGCATTTGTGTTGATACAATTCTATTTAGCAGTTGCTCAGTGATGCTGTCCATTTGATTGAGATGTATCTATCATGTATGTCCATCATGTTAAACTTTATGTACACATATGCAAGACTTACAAGGCCTCTTATTGACAGTATGTAGGTACCATTTAGGTCTGTGAAAGAGACATAGAATCAATAGGGAAAATGTTTCATTTAAGGTGCCTTTATCTCCTCTGTTCTTGAAAATATTTGTTTTTGTGGCTAAGCCTTGTACAATGACTACTAGGACTCACAGCAAACACAGTCCAGCCCTAGCTGCCAAGCCAGGTCTTCCCTGGACCGGAAACATGCATCCTGGGACCGGTTTCAGGATAACATCCCTCATCTGCCAGGCTAGTTTAAATCCAGTGGCAAAGTGAGCAAGGAACCGCGTCTGGGCATACTCTGCCAACTTAGGGTGAAGAAAGAAAACACAAGGAGATGATGGACGGAGCGCTGAAACTTTTGAGAAACTCTCACCCAGTCACAGATCTGTGTTGAATCCATCATCATTCTTTAGTTCACTTCGCCATCCCACCCCAGTTCAGACACAGAAAATATGGCTCTGACTAACACTCTCCCCCTAGTGCAATTCAATGCAGCATTTTTAGTTACTATGTGCATTACACTTTGTTTTGTAAATATGCCCCAAAATGTCTTTTATTTTCATGTGATATGTCTGTTTAGCAATACGATAAGGAACAAATTGGACACCATGGCTGCTTGTTATAAACGCATATTTAAATATTCACGCATGGGTTAAACAAGACAAATACACAGAGTTTTTAAAATCATTTTGAAATGTAAACATAAACAATGTACTCTTTGACAAGGTAATGGCAGGTCATTTTAATTTAAACTTAATGACTGGGCCAAATATTGATAGTACTGAATCCCTAGTTGTCTAGCTAGTGCAGGCAGAGTGGTGTGCAAGGCTGTATCTTAGTTTTGAAGAATGTCATAAAGAGGGGCGTAGCATCAAGGGGGTGTTTGGAGTGTTACATCCCCACCCCTAATAAATGTATTTTATGGTAAATAGTTGAGTAAGGCATGGTGAGGTGTTGGATTTCAAAAGGAATTTTTACCTACACACAGACAACGCACACACTCTCTCCCTCTCTGTTTTGTAAGCCTTCAAAAGTGTTAGTTATTTAACAAAATATTGTGTTTTCTCTCAGTACCCCTACCAATTTGCATTTACATCCCTTTCGACTGCCCTTTTAGCCTTCCTCTTTCACCCTGCTTGTCACATAATGTATTTTAACATTATATGCCAGCATGATTCTTGGAAAATCTAAAGCTCACACCTCCCCAATCTTACTGGCCAAGCTACACCTCTGGCCATATAGACCAGGATAAAATGGCTTCCAGCACTATTTAATGCGGTGTTTCAATGTACAACCCTACCTGATCCCTGGAGAGCCTCTACACTCCATACTATTTTCAACCGTGGATGGCTTTGTGGTTGTCCTGTAAAATGTATAATTTCAGTAAACAGATTCAAACAAAAAATGGCTGTTTTTGGGCCTATTAGTGACTCTGAACCCAATAATTCCATGCCAGGAGATACTAGGCCTCTCGGAGAGGCTA
Source organism: Triturus cristatus (assembly GCF_964204655.1). NCBI lineage: Eukaryota > Metazoa > Chordata > Amphibia > Caudata > Salamandridae > Triturus > Triturus cristatus. The sequence goes on along the minus strand of NC_140593.1, from coordinate 443,120,655 downwards.
CAGGGGCTGTGGCAAGGAGCACCGCACAGCCCCGCCTCCTGCCTGCACCAATCCAGAAGGAGCAGATAATGTTCACCCCAGACAGCCATAAGTGTCCCCTTCACTCTTGCCCCCTTCAACACCCCCCTCCCTTACCGTTAGTTGCATTGACATTTTCCACCTGCTTAGACCGCACACAAATATCAGTATTTTATACAGCGATAAGAAGAAAAACACCTGTTAAATGGGGTGCAAGCAGATATTCTGATTTTTGGGGGGAAAAACTCATAATGGCTGTACTTTGTAGCACACATACCGTCTGGTAAACTTTATTTCAACCCTCTGGTATCTCTGCTGCATAGTATGAGAGACTCGCATTGGGGGCCTTAGAGTGGGCAAGCCAAAACATTCCCCTGCTGTATGTTTGTTTCACTACAGCGTGGCTTTTGATGGTGTGGATAGGGGGATAGGAATGATCCAGGCACCATATTCTTGATAAAAATAAAACGTGTCAATGGATATTAATTATCTGGCCAAATTAATGAAGAGTGTTAGTCTGCACACACAGGAGGCTGCAAAGATCTCTGGACACTTTGGCAGTCAAGAACAAGGCCAATAAACTGGTGCTGAACAGTAGCACATCAAAGGTCTTAGTCTTCTCCAAAAGGTCAAAGGCTGATGCACGTGGAACATTGGCATTGGCATGCAGACTGTACATACATCTTGTACATATAACTATTTGAGTGTCTAGCTGTCTGACTTCATGTCACCTAGATATCACCTAATAAAGCTTAAAATAAAATGTTGATCGCTAATTTATGCCCATTGCATGGTACATGATTAGCTAGGAGTCCCTCTGCCTCTACAACCATAAAGGTTATCAAATCTAACTTTCACCCTTCTTTCCCTCATGGTCTCATAACTTTTCCAGGAAAACTAAAGTCTTGGCTGCAGAGAGCACAGTCCACCATGTTCTGGAACTTTCTCAACTTTTCTCAGAGTATGATGAGTGAAGCACAAGTGGAACTGGAACTTGGCCCTATAACACAAGATCAAGTGAGCATGGCTATCTACAGAACATAACGCTGCCCGCTGAGGACGGCAACAACTGGCTAAGTCAAAGAAGTTGTTAGGAGGCACATATAAAATGGAGATTGTGTGGCTTCATACCCCTGAATCAAATATGTAGACTCTGCCATAACAACTTGAACTTAAGTACTTCTGCTTCTTTCTTGCAGCTTGAGACCAGAATTTTGGCCCAACTGAATATATGCTGAAGGATTGGTGATTATCCTGAATTGGAGCAAAAGGCAATAAACTAAATATGTAATGTCCTTTTATGTGTTAAGGGCGCAGAAATGTTATTTAGAAAATAACATAGGCCACTCAATGAGACTTAGAATAATACAACTTCACTTCTTCTGTTTCCCAATTATTTGGTTCAAGCACCATACCATTGTCTCTACACTGAAGCACATTACAGTAGACTGTGTTCATCCGGGCTCATAGTGTGAGGCTACAGCCTCTTTTCTTGCAGTGGGGGATATGGGCATGCTAGAACTCAATCAATTTTTTTGAACAGAGATAATCCTTGGGTTCTGTTCAGGGTTGGTTAATACTTATCTTATTGTGCAACCCAAGCAACTAGGGCAAAATTATATATACTGCCCATCACAGTTTCTGAGTGGTATTTGACTGTTATGATTGCACATAATAAAGAGAGCTAGATGCAATTCATTCTCAACATGATTTCATATTATTGCCATTCACAGCTCCATGTCCACCATTTATTTTAATGATTATATATGAAAGAATATGGTATCCTGTAGGAAGATCAGTCGCCAGCATGATCAAGTCTAACTGTTAGTTTATGGCTGTATGTCTTGCAATGTCAGTTTTAATAAGCTCTGCCATCTATTGTTTTAATCCTCTGGGCTGCAACCTTGAGAGAAAAGGTTTATTAATTAAATAATGACCACAGAGGCAAGCAGGTAAAAGAGCCCCTTAAAGGGAACAGTATTGGTGCAGTGGTATATACCATGTTAACAATAAGCACATTCTTTAGGCTGACAACAGTCGCTCCAGGTAGGTTGCCCATTTCTGACTGCAGCTTGATCTGTGGCTTAATGATCAGAGCTGGCAACATTGGAACCAAGAATCCAGGTTAAGGTCCGGCCTTGGCTCAACATTATAATAATAATAAGAAGAAGAATATTTGTAAAGCGCATAGCTACCTCAACTGACGGTTCCCAGCGCTGCGGTTTCAGTCCTGACATACAAGCAGAACAAATGTCAGTACCTCACTTAGAAAGATCTAAAAAACTGGTTTTGAGATTCTTAAGAAACAGAAGTTTTCTGCCTGAGCTGAAGAGGGAACGAATTTCACATTTTTGCTGCCAAGTACACAAAGGAAATACCTCCAGTACGGGCTCTTTTAAATCTAGGTATGCATGCCAGAGAGGCTTCAGCTGATCTCAGATTCCTTTTGGGTACATATGGTGTAATCAGTCAACGAAGATATTTAGGACCTTTGTTGTTAAGAACGTTGTAACAGTAAAACAAGGCTTTGAAGAAGACTGTGCCAGAGCTAAAGCTGGGGAAGAGCATCTAGGCAGGTTTAACAACAGCCTTGCTGCCATATTCTGCACACACTGGAGTCACATCTGAGACACCCCAAGATAGAAGACATTGCAGTAGTCTAGTCTAGACATAATTAAAGACAGGACCACTGTCTTCCTGGCTGCTCCTGGCAGAAAAGCAAGATTTTTTTTCAAAATGTATAAAATCCCCAAAACATTGTCAGAATTTACAAAAGAAGCTGGGCTCCTACTTTGGTCATAAGAACTTTGAGAAGTTTCATCAAAAGGTCATAAATCAGGAGCTGCAGAAAGAGAGGAAATTATCGGATTAGAGCATCACTTTTTGATCTTTCCCTTTCATACTCAGAGATGTCAAAGATCTAGCAGCACTTCCAAAGCACAAGAAGCACCATAATACTGAAGACCTAAATCGCAATAGAATGGAAATCTCTCATCTTGCTTTTGGGTTGTGGACTGAATATATGACTTACAGTGCGGCACCACTTTTCCATGTCATGTAAAGGGCTTTCGTTTCAACATCTAGCAAGTGCGATGTTTTATGGGGCTCTGCTTGGTATGAGCACATGGGCCAGATGCACAAAAAAATCTGGTCACAAAAAGCAGTCACAATTTGCGTACTGACATTTTACAACCACTAGATTACTTTTCAAGCCAACCTATGCATGAATAGGTAGTTTCACAAAATAATAAATTGGAGTGAGTCGCAATCCGACGTACCTCATTAATATTCATGATGTAGGTTGCACATTGCGACTCACTCAGGTTGGAGGCCATCAGAGGGATGCTGGTCTGCTGAGTCAGCAGACCACAATGTCTCTGGTTGCCTTTAAATAAAGAGTTTAAAAACAAAAATGCTGTCCGGTTTCCTAAAAGGAATCATCACCTGTGTTTAAAAATAAGTCTAAATATTTTGAAAACACTTGTTTGAGTGCTGGTATTAATCCCCTGGAGGACTACTCTCTGTCACCAATAAACTTGTTTTCACAATCACAATGAAGAAGGTGTCTGTAGTACACTCTTTGTATTTCTAGTAGTGGTGGAATGATATCTCCTGGGTATTCTATGTTGTAAGATGATTCTGGGTTCTCTTCCACGGCAGTTGCCTGTTGCTCCTGTCGTGGAGAGTCCGCTCTTGTACTTCCTCTGAACTTGGAATAAACCTAATACTTCAAGAACCAGCATTGAACCTTTCATTTACAACAATTCTTGGCGACGATTTCTGCCTTCCTTTAACCCACGCTGGTCAAGCTATATTGGTTCGAGCTATTTTGGCGAGCTATTTTGATTCTACATCACAAGAGCGGAAGCCCTCTTCACTCCTGCACGTCTCGTTCGCGCATATCTGAGGCCAGCTATTTGTTTTCACTAGTCCAAGGTGAGACTTGTAGGCGCTAGCAAGAGTTTTTAATCTAGCCCATTCATGCTGGTCTACCCCTGTGACTGTTTGCTTTTAGCGAGTGAGGTGATGTGCGAGGCCATGTCATGCCATGAAGGAGCAATCTGTTGAGCCAGCACGCTGTACAAAGAAAGCAACTCACTTCTCTTCTGCCTACCTGATGCGCTCCCTGGCCGTGGCAGTTATTTGGTGAGGAGCTCTGCTGCCTTCGATCTCTGATCCCATTCTGGTGACATCATCGAACGCCCACTGGTAGCAGCGGAGCCTCGTAAGTACTGCATTCGACGTTCTTGTGTGTTCTTGTTTCGTCAGACGTGGGGGCGTCACTCACGTTTTCACGCATACTACGTCTTTCTCCGGCCATCTTGGACGTTGCTATGGCTACCTTCCTGCAACTGCGCGTTACTTCACGATTGCAACAACGATATCAACGCTGGGAGGTCTACGAGCTACACATATTTTTGTTGTGGATCCCGGTGCTCATTGAAAGCACGTCTACAGTGATTCACACGCTCTGTATCTTCACAGCGATTCAAGGTACTTTTATGCATGCTGCACACGCCGGACATTTATCTCCAGTGCATTTCCGGCGATGCACACGCCTCTGTAGGTTCGCTAATAAGAATACGCTTTCTTTGTTTCAATTCATATTCACACCAATAAAGGGGGTGCAGAGGGAAAAGGGAAAAAACACTTTCCATTCATAGGAGTATTGGGCAAACAATTTTGTTTTTATCTGGTCTAGTGCATTTCCAGTGTGCTTAAAGGTGTAGTCATGTCCAATGAAAATCATTCTGTAGTCCTTCCTCCCAGTTTCCTACCTCTTCCTGGTCAACCAAGCATCTCTTGGGTTGATTGGTTCCCCGTGTTTGAAAATTATTTAGATGCTTTAGATGCACAAGAGTATTCTGCGAAAAGAAAGAAAGCTCTACTGTTAGGCTCATTGGGCAAAGAGGGTCAACGTATTTTTCGTTACTTACCTCAAGCTTTACGAGCCAATGGTCAACCCCTTCCAGATGAGTACAAAGAGGCTATTTGCAGGTTAGAAGTTAGGTATGCTAAAGAAGAGAATTTAGTTATGAACAGGTATAGGTTTTATACTAAGGGTCAGAAAATAGGGGAATCAATTGATGACTTTGTAGCAAGGTTGAGAGAAATGTCTGTCAAGTGCAAGTTTGGCAACATGACTGATGAGTTGATAAGAGACCAACTTATAGTCCAGTGTAATAACAAGAAAATTCAAGAACGTCTGTGGGCAACGAAAAACCCTAATTTACAGTCTGCTATAGATTTAGCTAAGATTGTCGAAGAGTCAGAAGGCTGCATGAAAGAGTTAGAGAAAAAGAGTTATTCTAGTGAAGTAAATGCAATTTCTGGTCAAGAAGTTTTAGAACAAACTTGTATGTATTCAGAGTATAATGATGTGGCTGCTGTCAAGAACAAGAAAAATTTTAAGAAAAGTCTTCCTACTAAGCCAGTCAGCACACAAAAACCGTCTTTCGCCCGTACGTGTAACAGGTGTGGCAGTACAGTCCATTCCTCGGACTCTAAGTTTTGTTTTGCTGCTAAACAGGAATGCTTGAAATGTGGTCGCATGGGTCATTATGCTAGTCTGCCGCAGCAAATCTCGTTCTTCTATTACAACTGTGGTAGAGAGTTCGGATGTGTCTGAGGAAGAGGGCGATAAGATTTTGATGATTGAGTGTGACTCTGATGTCAAATTGGATGAGAAGCGTAAAGTCAGGCCAAAGGCGCTTTTCATTATTGATGACAAAGAAGTGCATTTAATGGTGGATACTGGCTCAAAATATACCATCATTCCAAATTAGCTTTTTCAGAGCAATTGGGGCGTGCACGGTCTTTTACCCAAAGACATCTCACCGGGGGGCTATCAGGGTGAGACTATTGACATCTTAGGGTATTTTACAGCCAGCATTGCATTCTCCCATAGGAATATTCAGGGTAAGGTGTATGTATCTAGGGCAGGTCCAGCAATACTTGGTTGGGTCCACCAGTACGATCTTGGGATAATTGTTAATCCTTGTGCTACCCCACAAGTTATGATCATTGAAGATAATGGCTTAGACAAAATCTTGGCTGATGCTGATGTTGTGTTTAGGGAGAGTTTAGGCCAACTCAAGGGGTACTCTCATCGCATTGTTCTAAAGAAACACTCTATTCCTGTACAGCACAAAGTCAGGCGTATCCCAATAGTAGTCATACAAGAAGTAAAACAAATGATTGATGATATGCTTGTCTCACGAGTCATTGAACCGGTGGAACCTTCACCATGGATTTCTCCCATGGTCGTCACTAAGAAATCGGATGGCAAGCTCCGGTTCTGTGTGAACTTGAGATCTCTGAACGATTGTGTAGTGGCTGACACTTTTCCACTCCCTAACATCACTGAATTAGTCACCACTCTACAAGGTGCCAAGGTATTCTCCAAGTTGGACCTTAGGAGTGCCTACCACCAGATCAACTTACACAAGGATTCTAAGCACTTGACTGCTTTTATTACGCCTTTTGGCACTTTTCAGTTTACTCGTCTTCCCTTTGGGTTGAATTCAGCGGCTAGTGTTTTCCAAAGAATGGTGACTGATATCTTTGATGGTGTAGGCAATACTGTCTATTTCCAAGATGATATTTTGGTTTTTGGCCAGTCTGTTGAGCAGCATAACATCACACTTAAGGTAGTTCTTGACAGACTTGCATCTGCAGGTTTAACCTTGCGTAAGGATAAATGTAAGTTTTTGTCTGAACAGATCGATTACTTGGGGTACACCATTAGTGCCAACGGGGTATAACCAAATAAAGATCTGTGTTGTGCAATCCGTTCTGCTCCTCAGCCCAAGGACAAGGATCAATTGCGTTCCTTTATGGGACTAATTGAGTACTATTCAAAATTTGTGAAGAATTTTTCTGATAAAACCCACAGTATGAGGGCGCTTTTAAAGAGGGGTACCAGTTTTGTGTGGTCTGCTCAATTACAAGAATCTTTTGATGCCATTAAAAAGGAGATTTGTGATGCGAAGGTAGTTACCCCTTTTGACATTAAAAAAAAAATCGGTGGTAACTGTGGATGCTAGTGCTACGGGTCTAGGAGCTGTTCTTTCTCAGATATCTGGCCAGTCTGAGAATACTATTGCCTTTGCCTCCAGAACATTGACTGAGGCAGAAAATAATTATTCAGTCATTGAAAGGGAAGCACTAGCTGCCTCCTGGGCGGTGGAGTACTTTAGAACGCATCTCTGGGGTATGAAATTTGTTTTAAGAACAGACCATAAGCCTCTGATTAAGATTCTCTCTACGGGTGGCACAGGCAAAGGGTCGGCTAGACTAGTCAGACTTGCTTCCAAGCTTCAAGAGTTTCAGTACTCTGTTCAGTATATTCAGGGTTGGAACAATACTCAAGCAGATTGTCTCTCACGTTTGTCTTTGGATTGGCACACAGTGGAAGATAAATCTCTCTCTGATTCTAGGGAGGACATTGCTGTAGCCTCTGTGGAAGATGCGGTGTTCGTCAGCGAAGGGGCTTTTCAGGCGAGTGATTGGGAACGAGAAATGATTTCGGACGCTACGTTACAAGAAGTCCTCAAACTAATCACTTTGGGTTCTAGAAGGGAGAGTGCAGTCTCTATCTCGGGGGGTCCTTATCTTAAGGTTTTGGAAGATCTCTCTCTTATCAACAACAATCTTATTGTAAAAGGGGAAAAGTTTATACCTCCTCTTGGTTTGAGAGGTAAGCTTCTGGCTTTAGCACATGAGGGCCATTTAGGTCAAACCCTCACCCAACGTCGTTTGAAAGATCATTTTTGGTGGCCAGGTATGGACTCACAAGTGGTGGAGTGGGTGGAGAACTGCTCAGCCTGTCGGGATGGAGAAAAGAGGCTTAAGGTTGGTCCTAGTTCCGCTCACGGCCATTTACAGAATCCTGGTTTACCATGGCACACTATTTGCCTAGATTTCATTGGCCCCATGGGTGAACTACATGAGAGGGATAGGTTTGCTATTGTTGTAGTTGACATTGTCTCTAAATGGTTGGTAGTTGAATTTACCAATACTGTCACCACTGAGAGCACCATTAAGTTCCTGGGGAATTTGTTTAAGGATGAGGGTCTTCCCTCTATTATCATTACCGACAATGGCACTCAACTCACCTCCTTCGAAATGCAGTCTTTTCTCAAGGGTTGTGGTATTTCTCATCACCGTACTTCTCTATACAACCCGCAAGGTAATGGAATTTGTGAGAGAGCTCACAGGGTTGTGAAAGGTATTATACAGATGGCTTCTTCTGGTGGTTGTGTTGTAAGAAAGATGGTCAACGAGATGTTGTGGGCTTATCGCACTACTCCCTCGGCTGATGGGGAGCCCTCACCTTTCCATCTAATGAGAGGGCAGGCTCCTGGCTCCAAATTAATTCCTTCTTGGATGAAGCGTGTGGTGTCTGTGCAGGGTACTTCTTCAACATCCTCTCCTTCCCTTCTTCGTCCTTTTAATATTGGCGATTTGGTCAAAGTTAAGACGGGAAGGGCAGTTAAAGGCTTATCGAAATTCAAGGGACCTTTTACGGTCAAGAAAGTTCTTGACCATTGCGTCATTCTCAATAATGGTGAGTGTTGGAATTTCAGACTTGTTGCGTTATATAAAAGAGGGGTGCCTGATTCTTGTCATAGTGAGTCAAAGAACAACAGCGGGTACCTTTTGGCTTCATCACCACCAGAGTCTAACCCTTTGATTTCTGCTTCTCAAGCAGTGGGTGGGGGGGGGATTCATGCACATCTGTTAGTCGTACTACTCCAAATGTCTCTGCGTTGCCGATGTCATTGGTTTCTAATCGCACTCCTAGATTTCGGAGAACGCCAGCCTATTTGCAAGATTTCATATGTTGATTTTATATATTTATTTTTTTGTTGTTTGTTTTCTTTTGTTCTGTTTTTGGCATTTGTTTATTAGAAAGAGAGAAGATGTGTAGTACACTCTTTGTATTTCTAGTAGTGGTGGAATGTTATCTCCTGGGTATTCTATGTTGTAATATGATTCAGGGTTCTCTTCCACGGCAGTTGCCTGTTGCTCCTGTCGTGGAGAGTCCGCTCTTGTGCTTCCTCTGAACTTGGAATAAACCTAATACTTCAAGAACCAGCATTGGACCTTTCATTTACAACAGTGTCCCAAATGAACCGCTTCACTTTTGCAAACCAGTTACCCCTCCAGTTTGCGATGTGGTTAACTCTTTTAAAATTTGTAACCAGATTACAGTGGTAAAACATTGATAGATAGGGTACCATATGGGTATTTGGAAGGGATGCCTAAAACATGCCCCCTTTGGTGGTATCTTTTTCTAAACAAATGTTTAGGTCGAGCATTCGAGACCTCTTCTATATACGTTAGTATATACTTATTATATACTTATATGTGTATGTACTATGTGGGCTCTGGAGATCAGCCCTAGGACTTGTCTGCTTCCGCTTAGGTACTTTTTAGGTCTCGCGTTTGGCAGCGCATGCGCTGCATGCGCTGTCTCAGCGAGACTTAAAGTAATCTCTATGTTGTCTTCAACTTCGTGTAATTTCTCCTGCCCCTTGTGATTTGTTTAAATCTGCCATTGCTGTTGTTTTCTTGCTTTCTGTTGGCTGTTGCTCCTATGGCAACTTCCTTGTAGTCCCGAGGCAGCGGCGCCTAACTACAGTTTTCCTCTGCTTCCTGGCACTTAATTGCCTGCAGTGTGCCATCTGTTGTTTATCCCTCCCTGACTGACGTGTGAGTCATTTATTACTTGAGGCCAATGGGACCCAGATCTGAGCGGTGATTCCCAACAGGCACTAGCAGCTACTGAAAGTTAAAGGAGTGAGTCTGGTTACACGGCCGGGGTGACAAGCAACAGAGCAGTACCCCAGAGTGTCTTCCCTGTCATGCATTGGCGTGTGTTGGAAGTGAATCACCACTGGACCCTAGGCTTTAAATTAATCTAAAGCAGACAATAAGTAAGCCTGATGCACTCAGTTTGCACAGAGTGCCCTGCCCCGGGATCTCTGTGTGACAGTCATTCAGAACTGGGAACGCAGTACTGCCTTCCTTGCAGGCTGAAACCGGACGCACTGACTGCTGCGGGCAGTAGCGAGAACCACCATGTCTAGAAATGCGAGCGGGCCTCCGCCACAAGGGTAAGTGGGGTCCTGCCACTTCTCTTCACGGTTTGGAGGTGTTTACTGTGAGGGTCAGCAGGAGTGAGCTCTCTTCGGCTCAGCACTCGGTGGGAGGGTGGCTCCGCTGGGGGCACCGTCCCATACTGGGAAGAGCACAGACGCCTCAGTCTCAGTGCCAGCGCCACCGTCCAGATGCGCAGCGCTGTTATTGGTAGGCACTGGTACCTTCGGCACGTGGCGGGGGGAGGGGAGGGCGCTGCCCAGGTGCCCCAAGGCCACCGGCAGGAGTCCCAGAAGAATGAGCTGCAATTTTAATGGAAACAAACACGATCATTCGCGGTCTTTCACTAGAGTGATTTATACGGTTTAATTCCTCCTGTTTAACAAAACATCGTGTCACCAACATGGAAACATCGCTCGCATATATAATAAAAGTAAAGAATGTTCTGAAAAGCTGCATGAGTCACAAATATGTTAACTGAGCTCTCACTTTGTCAGTTGTTCCATTTCTTGGACACGAAGGACGCTGTGTTCATCTTTAACCGGTTTTAAAGATTGTTCAAGTCTGAAGAGAAAACTCGGAAGAACGGCTGTCCCCTGTCTGGAAGAGGTGCTGACCTGTCAAACCACACCTGCCTTTGTTTACCAAGGACTGGATGGACCACAATGACTGCTAGAAAACCGCATTGAAAAGAAGGACTTTCAAAGGAATACTTTACCAAAAGGAGTACACAGAGGAAAGTATTTTTTTTAAATAGTAATTTATCCCCTCAGTATGCTGCGTTATAATACTCCAAGAGCTTTGCCTGTGCTGGGAGTCTCTGAAGGACCTATACTCAGGGACACTGGCATTATGCGCAGAGGAGGGCCAAATTATGCGGCAGGGTTGAGTAAATTATGCAGCACCGAAAGTCAAATTATGCAGAATAATGCGGTACATTTTGCGATGGTATTTCTTCATTATTTTGAACGTTTTACACCTATTAACACAGTCTGGGCGTTGATTGCACCTCATTGGTACTGGTCTAACACTCAAATATAGCAATAAGCGACAGAAATTGTACCAGTCAGCCTTAGCGAAGGGTCTGTAGCTGCGTAGTAACACATTGCTATGTATTTTGTAACTTTTTAACCATTTGAGGTAGAAGCAATATTTTTTGTCAAAATATACAGATTATGCAGAATATGAAGGATTATGTGGCTTGTGAAAAATGCTTTGGCCTCACAATCGCAAATTCCAGTGGCCCTGCATATGCTATGAAGATGTATACTCTGTCAGTCTCTGAAGGCCCTGTGCAACAAAGAGTTCTGCTATGACAATCTCTAAAGGGCCTATGCTATAAAGAGCTGTGCCCTGAAAGCCGCTGAGGGGACTATGCTTTGAAGAGCTTTGCTCTGGCAGTCTACGAAAGGCCTAAACTGCCACAGGCTGTGCTCTATATGTCTCTGAAGGGTCTACACAATGCAGAGCTGTGGTCTGACAGGTTCTAAAGGGCCTATGCTGTCATGAGTTATGCTCAGACAATCCCTAAAGGGACTATGCTGCCTTGTGTTATGCTCTGACAGTCTCTGAAGGGCCTATGATGCCATGCTTTATGCTCTTCCCCATCTGTGAAGGGCTTATGCTTTCTTGTGTAATGTCCTGATAGTCTCTGATCAGCATTTCTTCATTGTGTTTTGCTCTGGCAGTCTATGATGGGCCTTTGTTGCCTTATGTTATGGTCTGACAGGGTATGTCGCCATGTGCTATTCCCTGACAGTCTCTGGAGGGGTTATGCTGCCATATGCTATGCTCTGAAAGGCATATGCTGCTGTGTGTTATGTTTTGACATTCTCTAAAGGACCCATGCTGTCGTGTTGTGCTCTGACAGTCTCTGAAGGGCCTATGCTACCATCTGTTATGCCCTGACAGTATCTGAAAGGACTTATGCTGTCATGTGTTATGCCCTGACAGTCTCTGAAGGGACTTGTGTTGCCCTGTGTTATGCTATGACTGTCTCGAAGGGCATATGCTGCGAAGGGCTGTGCTCTGCCCGGCTTCTTTATGTTATGCTCTGACTGTCTATGAAGGGCCTATGCTGCTGTGTGTTATACTCATAAGGGTCCATTCCATGAAGAGCTGTAGGCTGGCAGTCTCTGCAGGCCCATGGTGCCCTGTGTATGCTCTGACAGTCTCTGTTGAGCCTATGCAGCCTCGTGTTATGCTCTGACAGTCTTTGAAGGGCCTATGCTGCCTTATGTTCTGACAGTCCTTGAAGGGCCTATGCTGCATTGTGTTAATCTCTTAAGGGTCTATTCTGCGAAGAGCTGTGGTCTGGCAGTCTCTGAAGGCCCTATGGTGCCATGTGTATGCTCTGACAATCTCTGACGGGCATATGCTGCCTTGTGTTATGCTATGACAGTTTCTGAAGAGCCTATGCTGCCAGATGCATTGTTCCGACAGTTTCTGTGGGGCTTATGTTGTGGAGTGCAGAGTCCTAACAGCCTCTGAAGGCGTCCATGCTACAAAATGCTGTTCTCTTCCAAATGACAAGAAAAAGGTTTGTTTGATAAAACAGCGGTTCTGGACGGCCAATCGTTCATTCATGGTCTCCGGGAGCCCCGAGACTCTTCCCTCGCCCCCAGTCTTCCGTATTTGCATGCCCTCCCACTGCGTACCTGACAGCCACAATGTTTGCTTTCACATGCGTGCACTCCACACCCAAATGTACACAATGCCGGCACCTTCTGGGCATTCCGATGGTGCCTCTGCAGAGCTCACTAGTGTCTAGGAGAGGCTGAAACCCGGAGGACAGATATCTGGCACCCTGGTGTTACATCACAATATTACTCTGCATTTAATGAAGCTTCTCAGTGCTATGCTAATGCCTTTGTAGTGCTTCACACTCTCCTTCTGTCATCTCAAAGCGCTGTAAATAACACCCACGTCCTGCGTACTTTCTGTCTGGAATGTGTTAATGGCGCCTCAGCATCTTGCAGGTCAGAGGCCCCCCTCAATAACAAGCTTGGCTTAGGGTTGCGCCACTTTTTAGACCTTACACAGAGGTATTCTGGGACTTTCCCCTGTATAGCTGGTGTCAAGAGCAAAGAGCTGTACGTCGCCTTATTTGCGCAGTGGTATCTAGTGAGGCGCTTTCATCACTAGGCGCTATTCACTAATTGTTTTTTGTCATTATCAGTGGTTTCTGTAATAAAAGGCACATGATACGATGTCCAAAGTTAATTTATTGTCATTATCAGTGGTGTCTGTAATAAAAGGCACATGATCCGATGTCCAAAGTTAATTTAGGAGTGACTCTTTTATGTAGGATTAACTTACTCTTGTATAAGTTGCACAGTGTTTGCAAAAGGTTACGGGTAGGAGTTGTCTCTTCAGTTTTCTTGTATTAGTCCCTTGAGGGTGGGCGTTCAGAGTGGTGCATCAGAGAAGAGGTTGGGAAAATTCCATTCAGATGTCGTTCATACACTCTCAGGTGGAACTTTCTGGCTATTTATCAAACTTTATAAATGCTTTTCTCATGTTTATCCGCACAATTAACTTAACTTACAACTGAAAGGTACAAAAATAGCTGTGACTGAAAGCCTTCGGGGTGATTAGCGACTGAATACCCTATCAGGTGATGAGCCGCACTTTGTAAATCCTGGTTGATTGATTGATTGGTGGAAAGGTCGGGAAGGAGCACCAAACCTCATAATTTTCATAAGAGTGGTGGAAGAAGGACATGAAAGGGAATCACACTTTCAAGGGAGAGAAGAAATTATTTTTCAAAGTTAATGCTGTCAAATGTACTAAACCTGTGTTTTTTTCAGTGTGTGAGATATGCAAACTTGGGACCAAGACATTTGATTTAAATGTTTCTTACTAATTCCATGCACGTATTATTGTTCCTATGGCAGTTAAAAGGTACAGCTGTCTGAGAAGGGGAATTTAGTAAGTAGAGAAGTATTTCTTTTCCTTTTTACTTCTTTGGTCCCAATTTGTAGGTCGAACCTAAGGGCAGCGAGCATTGGCTGCTCCCTCTGCGAGGCATGTTGTAGTAGGGTATGCTGTGGAAGCCCTGCTCACTCTCCGCACACATTTGTCATTGGCTTTGTGTTGTTCTTCTTAAATACTGGCTTCAGATTAGTAAATAGGCTTTCTGGTCCGTCCTTGGTACCGCCTTGTATCCATTTGTTACTGCCCATAAGGACTGGACCTTTTACTGGTCATGGTGCACCGTCTCCTTTATCATTAATAACAGCACTATTTTATTTTTATTTTTTTATTTGATGCGCGGTCCGCTTTCACTTTAGTGGCCGCGCTGGTTTATTTAATTAATTTGCAGCGCGGTCTGCTCACTTTAGCGGCCGCACTGGGTTATTTAATTAATTTGCTGTTTTCTTTTGCGTGGGGGCAGAGGCGGGGATTGAGTCAGGCACTTCACACGCGGCTTGGTTCTGTTGTGGTGAAAGACAGGCACTTTTACCCAAACAAGCATTTGCAATCCAATAGGTCTTGCATTTACGCGAGCTTGAGCTATTGACATTGCAAATGACAATGCCTTTTATTTTTGTTTTTGTTTTTAAAACATAAATAAAAGGCATTGTCATTTACAATGCCAAAAGCTTAAACTCGCGTAAATGTGAGACCTATTGCATTGCAAATGCTTGTTTTCTGTTCAACTGCCTCTATTTAACTGTCTTGATAGAAAACGACCAGCAGAGGTCAGTAAAATACCAGAATTGCTTTCTGCTGAGAGACTTTCTTTCTTTTATTTTTCTCGCAACTGCCTCTATTTACTTTCTGGATAGAAAACGACCAGCAGAGCTCAGTAAAACACCAGAATCACTTTAACATTCTTTAGATTACAGTCTATAGAAATTGTCTTTCACGAGCACCTGTAGACAATAATATTTTTCTTAAATCTTTTATTTTCAGTGATATGACCACCGAAGGCCCTGATTTTATATTAAAAACAGAGCTTTGGACTATACCATTTTCCGCTGAAAGGCAATATTTCTTTCCATGTGTTCCCATACCTGGCGTGTCACGCAGTTTGGTGCTTACTTTCCCTCCATGTTAAAGAACAGTAGATGTTTCAGCAGCCAGACTAATGTGCTGCATAGCTAAAAACATATAAGGTCCCAAAGGCGAGACCGATTGCATTGCAAATGCTTGTTTCATGAGTCAGAAAACGTTTTCCGAATTGCTTGTGTTTAGTTATAAGAAAAAGGGATTTTAGTGTATGCCAACCTCCTAATTTACAAATTTGGATAGTTTATGAAAACTAAAACCCTTCGTACATCAGGACCTATGTTATCACTTGGACCAGTGCTACTAGCCTGGCCTCGGGCTGTTTGCTTCCTAGCACATTTTCACTCTAGAGGCATCCTGGTGCGGGGAACCAGATGGTGGTGAAGGAGTAGCTCAGAGTTCAACTAAAATGAAGAGCTGCAGGGTAACTGTCTTCCATATTAAAAAGGGCTCTAACATGGTGGAATTCTGAAGCTTCACACTCCTAACATATAATAGCTTACAGGGACATTGCAATTCTTACACCAGATACAATGTGCTACAATTAACTATATATATATATATATATATATATATATATATATATATATATATATATATATATATTACCTACTGGCAGTCGCCAGTAGGTAGTTATAGTTAGGACCACGTTTCCATAGGAAATCCGCAACATTCTATTTGGAATAACTTTTGCGCCGGTAGACGAATCCTCGCGAAATTTTCAAAATAGGTGGGGCGCTACGCTCCGCTCCTTCCCTGAAAGTCTCGGGGGGATTCGTCAAGCGGGGGCTGAGAAAAAAGGGGGGTCCCAAAACGCGTTTTTCCCATGCATTTTTCCATAGGACCTTTAGACACAGCTACAGCCCGAACGGCTGAACAGAGTTACTTGAAATTTGGCAGATAGGTAGTCCTCAGGTCAAGGAAGTGCCTTTTGTAGGTCTGGTATAAATCTGTTCAGTAGTTCCTGAGAAAATAGCATTTAAAGCAATATATATATCTGAGCCAGCTTACGGTGCGCTTACCGTGCGCTTACCGTACGCGTACGGTGCCGTGCGCGAGCGCGATTCTGATTGGCTGTTAGATCTTAGTAAACATTCCAATCGTTCGAAACCAGGAAGCGGCGGCCGCCATTTTCTCTCTCGCACTCAGAGGGGGGGAGTAAAAACAAAGGGAATAAACATGTAAAGAGAGCGGTTAGACAAGTCCTAACCACCTAGCCTTTGTGAATGTGTCCCCCAAGAGCCCCCAAGAGCAAAAATTCATTTTTAATTTTTTTGTAAAAATCGCCGATTACGCTTACCGTATGCGTACGGTAAAAATTATTAAAAAAAAAAAAAATTATCCACAATCTCCCCACCCCGTGTGCAAATGGTGTCCGTAGGGCACCATTTGTGCATGGCTTATACAACGGTACAGTACCAAAAATAAAATGTCAAAGCTCACCTTTCACCACGAAGCGCATAATATGTCCTCCATGTGCGCACGGTGCGCGAAGCGCATCGTGCGTACATGGCCCATCTAGCGTAACGTGGGCATGCGGTGTGCGTAGCACACCGCGTGCCCACCGTGCGTGCACGCCACTAACTGCGTAAAGTGGACGCGCGGTGCGCGAGGCGCACCGCGTGCTCACTGTGCGCGCGCGGTGCGCAAAGCGCACCGTGCGCGCACGGAATGAACTGCGTTAAGTGGGCGCGCACGCCACGAATGGCGTAAAGTAACTTAGCATTTAAAAAACCGTACAAATTCACTGAAAAAACCATAGGTTTCACACACGTTATAGTTAGGAATTAGCATTTAAAAAACCTTGCAAATTCTGTGAAAAAACCATAGGTTTCACACATGTTATAGTTAGCTGGACATTTTACTGATAAAAAACCAATGAAATTCCCCCGTTATAGTTAGTGCAGGCAACTATAACTCACGCGACCGCAATCCTCTGCTGATGACATATGTGTCTTTATGAAAAAAAAATATTTGTAATATATGTATAGCTAAAATTTAATGGAAGAAGACATGGGCAAATAAGTGTCTAAATACAGTATTAGCATCAGCAGAGGATTGCGGTCGCGTGAGTTATAGTTGCCTGCACTAACTATAACGGGGGAATTTCATTGGTTTTTTATCAGTAAAATGTCCAGCTAACTATAACATGTGTGAAACCTATGGTTTTTTCACAGAATATATATATATATATATATATATATATATATATAAATATATTAAGAAAATTCCTCCCAAAAGAAGAAGCAGGTAGCACTCCAACAGCTTTTCAATTGCTATTCTTTATTTCATAATTCCGTAGTTTCAGCAAAACCAATGAATTGACCAACGCGTTTCGGTATACTCCAATACCTTGCTCACGGTCGTCGTTTTTGCAAATGTTAAACAAATGCGTTTTAAATAAAGATAAATGAAGGAAGTCCCCTGACAGCAATATCCTGTTGCCGCCCTTTTCTGAGTCCCACAGATTTATGGGTCTTGTAGTTCTGATTCGTTCGTTAAGCTCTGGTGCATTTAGGCTTTTTTTATATTTTGTTTTTATTGACCTTCGTTTCTTTCTGTTGCCTTTACCGGTTCAACACATTTGTCGTCATACTACTTAGTTCCATTATGCCCTTCAGTGGGCTTTATACAACACCACGTAGGTTCATAAAACCCGGTAAATATTTTGCAAACTTTTTTCGAACTCAATTTCTTTTTTGACCAAGTACTTAATGGTTTTATCATCTTTTCAATCAAGCCCTCCAGTGGGCTGACGCCTAATTATCTGCCCCTTCATGTGGGATAGTGTTTTATCTCATAAGTGTATGTACAGTTCTTCTGATTGGTTTAATCCATATGGAGTCATGGACCGCAAATTTAAAATATGACACGATTCTTTCTGACGTAGTATTTTTTCCCTGTTTCCACCACGAGAGCTCATCGGTACTGCTTCAATGCCATAAAATCTCAGAAGTTTCCAATTGGCATTGTGGTGTATTTCCATGTGTTTAGCTATGGCATTGTTCCTGTCTTTGTTTTTGGTCGCTCGTACATGCTCCAAAATGCGTTTTTTTAATTCACAAATGGTGGATCCAACATATCTTAGAGGGCATGGGCATTCTACCACATATACTATGTATTGACTTTTGCAAGTTATCAGGGTCGTAATTTGCCAATTTTTGTTGTTTGCCATTTTCACATCTCTTGTTGGCTTTGCAATTTCGCAGACTTTGCAATTGTAGCATTTGGTAAAACCTGTTGTTCTTAACCAGGATTCCTTATGTTGTATAGCTGTGAAGTGGCTGTGTGTTAAGCGATCCTTCAAACTTCTTGCCCTTCTGAATGTTATAACTGGGTGGCCACCCATTTTTTCACCGATCATGCTATCCATTTTAAGGATTTTCCAATTCTTCTTTAAAATACAAGTGATATCTTTTGCTTCATGGCTGTAATCTGTGATCAATCTTATAGGCTCTTCCATATTGAGACCTTCTTGTTGTTTGGGAATTAAGCATTCTGCCCTGGTCTTTTGATTTGCCCTCTTCCAACTTGTGATTAGGCTTTTTTTGGGGTATTTTCTCTGGTTAAATCTTTGTACCGTGTTGCCACTGTGTTTTAACCATTCTTCCTCTTCACTGCAGATTCTCCGCAGTCGAAGGAATTCTCCATATGGTATGCTGGAAATAGTTGTTGACTGGTGGAAACTGGTTGCTTCCAAAGTTGTGTTGGTCGCAGTACTTTTACGATGTAACGTCGTTTCCAGACGATTATCTTTTACATAAATTTCCATGTCCAGGAAGACAACTCATTCTTTACTGAGATTACATGTGAATCTCAAATTGGGTGTACTGTTATTTAAGAGTGTGTAGTACTCCTCAAATTTTTCTTCCTTGCCATTCCATACAATTAAAAGGTCATCTATGAACCGAACCCATGTGACAATGTGTTTGGTATATCGATGGTGTTTAATGTTCCAGGCAATTTCTTGTTCCCACCACCCCATTACCAAGCAGGCATAACTGGGGCTGAAGGAAAAACCCATTGCTGCTCCGTTGCGTTGGCGATACAATTTATCACCAAACGTAAACACATTGTTTTGTAGGCAACAATCCATCATATCCAGTAACATTTTGTTATGTTCTTTGTAATGAATATTCCTGTTTTTTAAAAACCATTCACAAGCATTCAGACCTTGGGTATTATCAATAGTGGTGTATAAAGCTACCACATCCATGGTAATTAGATAATAATTATTAGACCACGTTATATTTTGCAGAATTCTCAAACAGTCTGAGGTATCTTTGATGTATGATTTGAGATTTTTTACATATGGCATGATAAAGTGATCAATGAAGTTGGCCACTGGTTCCATGAGCGAACCCTTTGCCGACAAGGTAGGTCTCCCCGGTGGTTTTTTGGGATCCTTATGTATTTTGGGAAGAAAATACATGGTTGCAGTGACGGGAAAGTCGACCGTCAGGTATTTGTATTCATCTTCATCAAGCAGATTTTTTGCTACCCATGTTCTGAGTTTTTTATCAAAATCCCTTTTGATGGCTGTAGTTGGGTTGGTCTGCAGTTTTTCATAGAAGTCAAGATTATTCAATTGGGAAAGAGCTTCCTCGATGTACATTTTAGTGTCCCACAGGACAATATTCCCTCCTTTGTCTGCCATTTTTATTACAAATTCATCTGACTTAGATAGATTAGTCAGTGCATCCCTTTCTGTTTTACTCAAGTTGTCTTTGAATTTTTTATGTTGTAATTTATACAAGTCTTGGATGACTGACTCATGAAAAAGGTCAATTTTATTTCCTGGAGGTAGTTGAGGGTAGAATTTTGAACGTGGTTTTTTCTCGCTGAGGCCTGCGCCCAATTGTGGACATGCTGTTTCAAGTGAGATTTCTTTGCCTGCTTCTGCATTCAAATTTAATAAGGTCAAGAAATCATCGGAGTCTTTGGCCAAAAGAGTTGAAGTAGGGATTCCTGATTGTTTTGTGTGTTTAGGTTTATCTTGATTTTCCATGAAGTATTTTGCCAATTTTATTTCCCTGATGTACAGATATAGATCAATCCGTGTTTGCGCCAGGTTCATTCTTTGCGTGGGGCAGTAGTTGAGGCCACGTTTCAATAAAGAAATTTCCTCCTGAGATAGAACCTTCGCAGATAGATTTATGACCTGAAGTTCATCTTTCATTGCTCCTTCCTCAGTCTCATACTCCGTGTTTTTATCCCGCTCCTTTCTGTTGTTGAACTTGTTCCTTCGTCCCCTTCTTTTTGTTTGTCGTGTTTTCTTTGTTAGCACAACAAAAGAGCCCGTGGGTCTAAGGAGATCTACCTAGCGATAAAACCTAGAAACCAGTTTGCATACCCCAGTAGAGGATCTTATCTACAAGAACCAAGTCCCATCACCCACCGAGGTGGCATGCTTCATCATCTGGGACCTCCCGTTAGCCACACCTGGTGTGGTTAAAGAGCTGCTACTCCTTTAATTACTTAAAAAAGGAGGAGCTCAGGGATGTTTTTAACTATCCAACAGGGGGGAAAACACTACCCAAATGGAAGAAAGCTGCCTATGGTGTGGTGAAATAAAGTGCAGTGTGTGAAAATTGTGAGTTAAAATTGATTATCACGGGACAACTGTTTTATTAAATATCCAGTGATATCAACAGTAAAAAGACGCAGAAATAATAGAGTAAAACGTGTACACCAAACAATACGGAACACGTACTCTGAGTGTAGGTCTACATGTTTCAGCCAACTGGCGTCTCTGAGAGATGACCGTGGCTTTCTTCAGGACCAAAGTAATACACTACTGCAAAGTGATAAAATGTGCAAAAGAATAAAGAGGGGGAACGATACAACCAACAGGGGTACCTGCTTGTCATTGATCTACGGCACCATCTGGGGGTATTCGGGTCACCTGTTAGAAAACAGAATGATCACTGTTCAAAATTCACCTAAGGTAAACACACAAATTATTGCAAGCTGGATCAACAAGACATAATGGTAGATCTACAACACACGTTAAATAAATGAACGTTTGTCAAGAAAGGATCAAGAGATGCCTCCTTACCCGTCAAGAGATCGGGGAACGTCCCACACTCCTGGTCACAACTCAGGGCGTGAGGCAACGCTCTAAAAACAACAAGAAGAACAGATACAACACAATGTAATCTGCTCACTGATGTAAACATTAGCTGCGGTTAGCTCTAAGACTCAAACATTATAATACAGGGTGTCTTGACTATATTTCAGAACAACTGAGAACCCCTCACAGGGAATTTTACACTGAGGCCATTTTAAGAAACTACATTGGTGCAGCTGGTCACGCAAAAGGGGTTCATATGTGCATTTACGCCCGTCTGGAGTTGACTACGGGGCTGTTAATAAAATGCCACACAAGCAAAACGTTTCTAGAGTCTGCCTTTATCGACTCTCACTGCTAAGATCCAAAGAAAATGGTTGGAAGGACCTCAGCTCTTCTCGAGTAAAGCTCAAGGGTAAAGCAGAGCTGCTGACATCATAGAGCCGAGCTAGTACAGTCA
The DNA here is from genome assembly GCF_964204655.1 of Triturus cristatus. Lineage (NCBI taxonomy): Eukaryota > Metazoa > Chordata > Amphibia > Caudata > Salamandridae > Triturus > Triturus cristatus. The sequence continues at coordinate 443,098,990 of NC_140593.1, read as the reverse complement.
AGCGGCTGCAGGCTAAACGTTTACTTGAAAAACGCAGTAGATTTCAGAAACTAAACAGCCCTTGTAATAAAGAGGCTACGCTAGAGCAAAATGCAGGGAACTTCGCCTACCTGTCCGTCGCTACCCCGGGCCTCCTTCCTGGATATGCCGAGTGGTAGCCGGAACTCTGTAGATGCCGCCCTTAAGGTTACGCAGAAACGCGTTCGCCAATGACAGCCTTGCCCCCAGCACGTGATCTGGGAGTGGACATGTTAGGAGGGGCATGAAGACGGAAATCGTTAAATGAACCAATCGCTAAGTCCGGCCGTCTACCCATGTGATGAGGGTTGATCCACATGGGGGGAGCGGGGGTATGCGTCTATTGACGGATGTCAGGGCATGTTGGGTAATGTAGTCGCCTAGGCGCCCCGGCCCGCTACAAGTGTATCGTTGAAACTACTGAATACACGCACAGTGTAAAGGTACGCGTCACTGCTAAGATAGTCTTGCAAAAGCGTTCAAATTGTTACTACGCCGCACCAAATAATTAAAAAATCACAAATAATAATTTCCGACTCAAAGTGCCCACAAAAAATAACTTTGTTAAAAATTGAGTGGAACCCGACTCGTCTATGCAGCGGCAAACCGAGTGTGTGTAATTCATGAGGGAGGGTTGTTGTGGCCGCAGCAATTATACTGAATACTATTCATAACTATTACTCGCCCATCCATGTATACTGCTGCCACGCTGGATGGGCGAGTAATTATTTCAGGTTTGGGATCTGGGGGTATTCGGGTCACCTGTTAGAAAACAGAATGATCACTGTTCAAAATTCACCTAAGGTAAACACACAAATTATTGCAAGCTGGATCAACAAGACATAATGGTAGATCTACAACACACGTTAAATAAATGAACGTTTGTCAAGAAAGGATCAAGAGATGCCTCCTTACCCGTCAAGAGATCGGGGAACGTCCCACACTCCTGGTCACAACTCAGGGCGTGAGGCAACGCTCTAAAAACAACAAGAAGAACAGATACAACACAATGTAATCTGCTCACTGATGTAAACATTAGCTGCGGTTAGCTCTAAGACTCAAACATTATAATACAGGGTGTCTTGACTATATTTCAGAACAACTGAGAACCCCTCACAGGGAATTTTACACTGAGGCCATTTTAAGAAACTACATTGGTGCAGCTGGTCACGCAAAAGGGGTTCATATGTGCATTTACGCCCGTCTGGAGTTGACTACGGGGCTGTTAATAAAATGCCACACAAGCAAAACGTTTCTAGAGTCTGCCTTTATCGACTCTCACTGCTAAGATCCAAAGAAAATGGTTGGAAGGACCTCAGCTCTTCTCGAGTAAAGCTCAAGGGTAAAGCAGAGCTGCTGACATCATAGAGCCGAGCTAGTACAGTCAAGCGGCTGCAGGCTAAACGTTTACTTGAAAAACGCAGTAGATTTCAGAAACTAAACAGCCCTTGTAATAAAGAGGCTACGCTAGAGCAAAATGCAGGGAACTTCGCCTACCTGTCCGTCGCTACCCCGGGCCTCCTTCCTGGATATGCCGAGTGGTAGCCGGAACTCTGTAGATGCCGCCCTTAAGGTTACGCAGAAACGCGTTCGCCAATGACAGCCTTGCCCCCAGCACGTGATCTGGGAGTGGACATGTTAGGAGGGGCATGAAGACGGAAATCGTTAAATGAACCAATCGCTAAGTCCGGCCGTCTACCCATGTGATGAGGGTTGATCCACATGGGGGGAGCGGGGGTATGCGTCTATTGACGGATGTCAGGGCATGTTGGGTAATGTAGTCGCCTAGGCGCCCCGGCCCGCTACAAGTGTATCGTTGAAACTACTGAATACACGCACAGTGTAAAGGTACGCGTCACTGCTAAGATAGTCTTGCAAAAGCGTTCAAATTGTTACTACGCCGCACCAAATAATTAAAAAATCAAAAATAATAATTTCCGACTCAAAGTGCCCACAAAAAATAACTTTGTTAAAAATTGAGTGGAACCCGACTCGTCTATGCAGCGGCAAACCGAGTGTGTGTAATTCATGAGGGAGGGTTGTTGTGGCCGCAGCAATTATACTGAATACTATTCATAACTATTACTCGCCCATCCAGCGTGGCAGCAGTATACACAAGGATGGACATGCCGAAGTACATTCTGTCAAGATGTTAAAATCACTAATCTATGACAAATGCGCCAGCAACACCATAATAGTATGAAGCCACGCCGCACAACAGATAAAGCCAAGAAAATTGAATTTTAAGAATAGGTTAATGTCGCCATGACGATCCCTATGATGGTGACAACAGACCATAGGAACCTGGCGAACCTGGGAACAGTATATATGAGGGTGGACATGCAAACCACAGAACTCAGGGTCTGTCATGATGACGAAAGTACTCATGCAAAGGGCAAATCACCCTTCATTATCGTCACAGTGAGGACCACGGGATCGCTTCGTTGAGCCCTGATTGATCACTCTGCAATTTAAAAACCCAGCGCTGTTCAATTCTGAACAGGAATTTAGAAACATCTGAGACATGGGAGGGGATCAAGGGTTGTTCCAAAACCGTCCACCTAATGTCATCAGAACTGTGTTTCAGGTCCAGAAAATGTTTTGTTAGACGTGTCACCTGTCTATGGCATCTTATGGTGCTTCTATGCTCCATGATCCGTATTTTGACCTTTCTGATGGTCATCCCCACATACTTCTTGTGGCAGGGACAGGTAATCATATATATCACTCTCTCGCTGTTGCAATTGGTATGTTTAAGTTGTTTCCAGGGTTTGTTACTGCCAAGGTCGATCTCTATGGTATGTTGTGTGTAAGCACATACACCACAGTTGCCACAAGCGTAGTGCCCCTGAACTGGAGGCAGGTTCCAGAGTGTGTTAGCTGTGGCAACCGGCGTGTCTTTCGGACGTGTGTGAACCAGGGTGTCGCGCAAATTAGCGCTTCTCTTAAACGAAAACAATGGGGGAGCTAGATGTAAATGCCCTGCGTTCAGAATGCGCCAATGTTTCCGTATGATCTTCTGAATATGGTTCGACCGTGTGCTAAATGTTTGTACACAGGTAAGTCTTTCCAATGGGGGCTTCGGTATAGATGGTTCAAGTAAGGCCTCTCGATTGTTATTCAGAGCCCGTTTTGATGCTCGTCGGACCAGACTGGAAGGATATTGGCGGGCCTTCAAATTCCGAGACAGGACAGCAGCATGTTGTTTGTAACTAGCAGTAGTGGAACAGTTGCGTCGCAGTCTCAAGAATTGCCCAAACGGTAGACCAGTCCGGAGAGATTTTGGATGGAAGCTGTCAAAGGACAACAAAGAATTCCTAGCCATCGGCTTAGTGTATAGCTCACTAGCCAGTCCATTGTCTGAAGGAAAAACCCGCAGGTCTAAGAAAGGCAAGCTGGATTTGCTGGCTTCCATAGTGAAATTTAAAAACATGTTTTGATCATTAAGCCACGAGTGAAAGGTGTTCAGGGTGGCTAGATCACCTCGCCAAATGACGAAAATGTCGTCAATGTAGCGCTTCCATACGACTATTCTGTCGTGAAAGGGATTGGTGGCATTAAGGACAGAACCTTGTTCAAACAAGTGAACGTAGAGATTAGCCAGGCTGGGGGCAAAAACACTGCCCATAGACGTACCAGATGTTTGGAGGTAAAACTGATTCTCAAACTTAAAGAAGTTTTCAGTCATGGCCAGCCTGGCACAACTCATGATGAAGGCTACTGGCGAGCTCAACTCGGCGGTGTTAGCTTCGAGGAGCCCTCTGATGGCTTCCAGGGTCTCAAGCTGAGGAATGCAGGTGTATAAGGATTCCACGTCAAAACTGACCAGAAAATCAGTATCAGTGTTGAAATCCAATTCTGGAAGAAGCTGTAGAACACTTTTGGTGTCTTGCAAATAGGTAGGCATGGTGCTAACCAATGGCCTCAGAAAAATGTCGACGAAAGTTGACAAGGGTTCGAGGAGTGATCCCAAACCTGAAATAATGGGTCGACCCGGCGGGGGACGCTGCTCCTTGTGGATCTTGGGAAGGACGTAAAAGTAGGGGGTGATGGGATGTTCAGTCACCAAGTATTCCGCTTCACGAGCAGAAATCCAGCCTTCTGCCTTTGCTTCAGTGACTAGCTCAAAAATATCTTTTTTGATACGTGGTGTTGGATCGATATCCAGGCGCTCATAGAATCTCTCATTGCTGAGTTGTCTCAAGCATTCTGTTCTATAATCCTGGATGTCCAGAATCACCGTAGCTCCGCCCTTGTCCGCGGGCTTAATGATGATCTGTGGGTTGGTAGCCAAGGAAGTTAGGGCCCGTTTTTCAAGGTTGGGTAAGTTGACAAAATGTCTGCTAGGTTCACTCAGAAGGGCTATGGTATCTTTATTCACCGCAGTCTCAAATGCCAGGACGTGTGCCGGTACCAGATGTGACGGTGGATTGAAGGTAGATTTTATCTTCAAGCCACTATCACTCTCACCCTGTGTTACATCTGTGATGACATCAACCTTTTCCTTAAAATAGAAGTGTAGCCTAATTTTTCGAAAAAAATTTGCCAACTCAGAATGTAAGGTGAAAGGATCTCCTGAACTAGTTGGCACAAAGCCCAAACCTCTGTTTAGCACGATGTCTTCCATCGCCGTCAAAGTGTATGAACTCAAATTGACTACTAGCTGCTGCTTGGTCCTGCCGCTGTCTGTGCCCTCGTCGCACTGCGGAGACTGCGGGGCGATGATGGGGGGCTCCAATGGACTCGTGCTTGGTTCTGTGGTTGGTTGCTTTGGCCTCTTCTGCGCCCTCTCGAGCGGCCACGGCCCTGGCCTAAAAAAGGCTGGTTGGAAAAAACTGTGGTGGCGGATTGAAGGGCATCATATTAGGAATGAAAGGGGGATTAGGGTATTGCCAGGGTGGCGGTTGCCACCACTGTGGTTGTTGACTGCCACGCCAGTTACGTCTGGATTTATTGCCTCTACCTCTGGTCGTGGTTGGCTCGTGAGTATTGGAGTCAGAGTCGCTAGACCAATCCTCTGAACCGGAGGAAGAGTAATTGGAGCCATAGCGTTTCCCTTTCTTATTGAAAATTGGTGGTATGTAATTTTCTTGGGTGTAAGGGTACACTTTCTCCATCGAGAACTTAGCCAGATCTTTTCTGAACTTGTCAATTTTGGAGGAAAGGATGCCATCCCTAAAGTCTTTGTTAGATTTATTACTCTCGTCTAGATTTTTCTTATAGAGAGAGTTGGTCAATGTGGTTTTAATCTGACCCTCCATAACCTGGATCTCAATCAGGAGAGCGTCGGCGATGCGCTTCGCTGTGCTGATAATTAAAATCAGCCAGTCGCGTGTGCACCGCCAGGCTATCAACGACCAGTCCTTCAAGAAAACCTTATCCTGCAAAAAGAGGCGCGGGGTATTGGTGACAATGAGACCAGTAGGTGCACAATTGCTCCGTAAATATTCGGTCATAATCGCACCATGAATACCCGTCCTACTGTGTGATTTTTTAAGAATTAGAAGTTGAGCCCAGTCATCACCTGAGGCCCCTCCCTGGTTTACTACATTCTCAAGAATGCTGGGAGTAGTAGTCAAGATCTGTCTAGCAATGTCGTCATCGAAGGCTAACCCAGTAAACTCGGCCATCTTGGAACCCTAGAAATGCCGAGATCTTACAATTCAGTGCAAACTGAAGTTCGCAAATAACGTACACCAGAACTCCTGAGTAACGAACAACAAAAAGACCCGCAGCCGTAGCTGCACAAATACCGATAAATACACAATGGATGGAGGGTCTAAGGGAGTTTAAAGACCAACACGGGCCAATCCCCAAAAATCAGAACTAGCACAACAAAAGAGCCCGTGGGTCTAAGGAGATCTACCTAGCGATAAAACCTAGAAACCAGTTTGCATACCCCAGTAGAGGATCTTATCTACAAGAACCAAGTCCCATCACCCACCGAGGTGGCATGCTTCATCATCTGGGACCTCCCGTTAGCCACACCTGGTGTGGTTAAAGAGCTGCTACTCCTTTAATTACTTAAAAAAGGAGGAGCTCAGGGATGTTTTTAACTATCCAACAGGGGGGAAAACACTACCCAAATGGAAGAAAGCTGCCTATGGTGTGGTGAAATAAAGTGCAGTGTGTGAAAATTGTGAGTTAAAATTGATTATCACGGGACAACTGTTTTATTAAATATCCAGTGATATCAACAGTAAAAAGACGCAGAAATAATAGAGTAAAACGTGTACACCAAACAATACGGAACACGTACTCTGAGTGTAGGTCTACATGTTTCAGCCAACTGGCGTCTCTGAGAGATGACCGTGGCTTTCTTCAGGACCAAAGTAATACACTACTGCAAAGTGATAAAATGTGCAAAAGAATAAAGAGGGGGAACGATACAACCAACAGGGGTACCTGCTTGTCATTGATCTACGGCACCATCTGGGGGTATTCGGGTCACCTGTTAGAAAACAGAATGATCACTGTTCAAAATTCACCTAAGGTAAACACACAAATTATTGCAAGCTGGATCAACAAGACATAATGGTAGATCTACAACACACGTTAAATAAATGAACGTTTGTCAAGAAAGGATCAAGAGATGCCTCCTTACCCGTCAAGAGATCGGGGAACGTCCCACACTCCTGGTCACAACTCAGGGCGTGAGGCAACGCTCTAAAAACAACAAGAAGAACAGATACAACACAATGTAATCTGCTCACTGATGTAAACATTAGCTGCGGTTAGCTCTAAGACTCAAACATTATAATACAGGGTGTCTTGACTATATTTCAGAACAACTGAGAACCCCTCACAGGGAATTTTACACTGAGGCCATTTTAAGAAACTACATTGGTGCAGCTGGTCACGCAAAAGGGGTTCATATGTGCATTTACGCCCGTCTGGAGTTGACTACGGGGCTGTTAATAAAATGCCACACAAGCAAAACGTTTCTAGAGTCTGCCTTTATCGACTCTCACTGCTAAGATCCAAAGAAAATGGTTGGAAGGACCTCAGCTCTTCTCGAGTAAAGCTCAAGGGTAAAGCAGAGCTGCTGACATCATAGAGCCGAGCTAGTACAGTCAAGCGGCTGCAGGCTAAACGTTTACTTGAAAAACGCAGTAGATTTCAGAAACTAAACAGCCCTTGTAATAAAGAGGCTACGCTAGAGCAAAATGCAGGGAACTTCGCCTACCTGTCCGTCGCTACCCCGGGCCTCCTTCCTGGATATGCCGAGTGGTAGCCGGAACTCTGTAGATGCCGCCCTTAAGGTTACGCAGAAACGCGTTCGCCAATGACAGCCTTGCCCCCAGCACGTGATCTGGGAGTGGACATGTTAGGAGGGGCATGAAGACGGAAATCGTTAAATGAACCAATCGCTAAGTCCGGCCGTCTACCCATGTGATGAGGGTTGATCCACATGGGGGGAGCGGGGGTATGCGTCTATTGACGGATGTCAGGGCATGTTGGGTAATGTAGTCGCCTAGGCGCCCCGGCCCGCTACAAGTGTATCGTTGAAACTACTGAATACACGCACAGTGTAAAGGTACGCGTCACTGCTAAGATAGTCTTGCAAAAGCGTTCAAATTGTTACTACGCCGCACCAAATAATTAAAAAATCAAAAATAATAATTTCCGACTCAAAGTGCCCACAAAAAATAACTTTGTTAAAAATTGAGTGGAACCCGACTCGTCTATGCAGCTCGGCATTGAAATTGATTAAACCAAAGCAACATTGCTGAATTCTCGGCTTGGATTTGCACGGGGTGAACAATATACACTCGCATATGCCTATTGTTTGATTAGTGCAAGACTTTCTCAATGGAGACACAGCACTGTAGAAGGCAGAAGTAATTAACGGCTCGTTGTATATTTGAAATCCCGACAGCTAAAGTATCGTTCGAATCAAAGGAATATATCAACAGCAAAACCTATAAGCACACATCATCAAACGAAACAATGGAAAAAAAGAGAGGCTAAAAGGAAGGATCAACTGACAACAATGTTTGACAAAGGCACCTCACTAAAAGAACCTGATAAAGACAATCCAAGTGGAAAAATGGACATCAAAAGCAAAATAAGACATTGGGAAAAACTGAGCAAAAAGGAAATTAATAAATCATGGGAATTAATCACTCTGCAGAAGTATTTGGAAGTTCAGAGAGTTCCTCGTGGCCTGAGAATCATGCTTATGCCTAGCCAACAAGATGCATCCAATGATTTACTACAGGAATGGGGGGAACATTCATTGAACTCTTCATTAGGTCTAATTAAAATATTGGTCAAACACATTGAAATTTCATTGAATAAAATTAAGGAACAACTGCAAGAGTGTGAGAAAGAATTGGAATCCCTGAAACTAAATCAAGAAATGTCCAAATTCAAGGACGACTTAGAGAAACAAATAGACAAACATGAAGATATTGTCTGGCAACGCAAACACAGTAAATTCGTGCGAGACACTGTGGATTATGCGGAAGGGAGGATTTTCACGTTTGCACGTAAATATGACCCTTTTAAACAACAAACTGACTCCACTCAATACTCAACCACTTCCAGCAGTTTCTCTTCGCTGGCCTCAACTGACCCAAGTGACGGGGAAAATGAGGCAACCCTAGAAAGCTCAAGGAGGATTTTTTTAGGAGACATGCGCCTGGTCCTCCAACAACGTCAATGGGAACAGAACCAACAAATACAACGTCAACCAAGGGGAAGAGGCAGGGGGAAACCCTGGCGACAAAGAAAACACGACGAACAAAAAGAAGGGGACGAAGGAACAAGTTCAACAACAGAAAGGAGCGGGATAAAAACACAGAGTATGAGACTGAGGAAGGAGCAATGAAAGATGAACTTCAGGTCATAAATCTATCTGCGAAGGTTCTATCTCAGGAGGAAATTTCTTTATTGAAACGTGGCCTCAACTACTGCCCCACGCAAAGAGTGAACCTGGCGCAAACACGGATTGATCTATATCTGTACATCAGGAAAATAAAATTGGCAAAATACTTCATGGAAAATCAAGATAAACCTAAACACACAAAACAATCAGGAATCCCTACTTCAACTCTTTTGGCCAAAGACTCCGATGATTTCTTGACCTTATTAAATTTGAATGCAGAAGCAGGCAAAGAAATCTCACTTGAAACAGCATGTCCACAATTGGGCGCAGGCCTCAGCGAGAAAAAACCACGTTCAAAATTCTACCCTCAACTACCTCCAGGAAATAAAATTGACCTTTTTCATGAGTCAGTCATCCAAGACTTGTATAAATTACAACATAAAAAATTCAAAAACAACTTGAGTAAAACAGAAAGGGATGCACTGACTAATCTATCTAAATCAGATGAATTTGTAATAAAAATGGCAGACAAAGGAGGGAATATTGTCCTGTGGGACACTAAAATGTACATCGAGGAAGCTCTTTCCCAATTGAATAATCTTGACTTCTATGAAAAACTGCAGACCAACCCAACTACAGCCATCAAAAGGGATTTTGATAAAAAACTCAGAACATGGGTAGCAAAAAATCTGCTTGATGAAGATGAATACAAATACCTGACGGTCGACTTTCCCGTCACTGCAACCATGTATTTTCTTCCCAAAATACATAAGGATCCCAAAAAACCACCGGGGAGACCTATCTTGTCGGCAAAGGGTTCGCTCATGGAACCAGTGGCCAACTTCATTGATCACTTTATCATGCCATATGTAAAAAATCTCAAATCATACATCAAAGATACCTCAGACTGTTTGAGAATTCTGCAAAATATAACGTGGTCTAATAATTATTATCTAATTACCATGGATGTGGTAGCTTTATACACCACTATTGATAATACCCAAGGTCTGAATGCTTGTGAATGGTTTTTAAAAAACAGGAATATTCATTACAAAGAACATAACAAAATGTTACTGGATATGATGGATTGTTGCCTACAAAACAATGTGTTTACGTTTGGTGATAAATTGTATCGCCAACGCAACGGAGCAGCAATGGGTTTTTCCTTCAGCCCCAGTTATGCCTGCTTGGTAATGGGGTGGTGGGAACAAGAAATTGCCTGGAACATTAAACACCATCGATATACCAAACACATTGTCACATGGGTTCGGTTCATAGATGACCTTTTAATTGTATGGAATGGCAAGGAAGAAAAATTTGAGGAGTACTACACACTCTTAAATAACAGTACACCCAATTTGAGATTCACATGTAATCTCAGTAAAGAACGAGTTGTCTTCCTGGACATGGAAATTTATGTAAAAGATAATCGTCTGGAAACGACGTTACATCGTAAAAGTACTGCGACCAACACAACTTTGGAAGCAACCAGTTTCCACCAGTCAACAACTATTTCCAGCATACCATATGGAGAATTCCTTCGACTGCGGAGAATCTGCAGTGAAGAGGAAGAATGGTTAAAACACAGTGGCAACACGGTACAAAGATTTATCCAGAGAAAATACCCCAAAAAAAGCCTAATCACAAGTTGGAAGAGGGCAAATCAAAAGACCAGGGCAGAATGCTTAATTCCCAAACAACAAGAAGGTCTCAATATGGAAGAGCCTATAAGATTGATCACAGATTACAGCCATGAAGCAAAAGATATCACTTGTATTTTAAAGAAGAATTGGAAAATCCTTAAAATGGATAGCATGATCGGTGAAAAAATGGGTGGCCACCCAGTTATAACATTCAGAAGGGCAAGAAGTTTGAAGGATCGCTTAACACACAGCCACTTCACAGCTATACAACATAAGGAATCCTGGTTAAGAACAACAGGTTTTACCAAATGCTACAATTGCAAAGTCTGCGAAATTGCAAAGCCAACAAGAGATGTGAAAATGGCAAACAACAAAAATTGGCAAATTACGACCCTGATAACTTGCAAAAGTCAATACATAGTATATGTGGTAGAATGCCCATGCCCTCTAAGATATGTTGGATCCACCATTTGTGAATTAAAAAAACGCATTTTGGAGCATGTACGAGCGACCAAAAACAAAGACAGGAACAATGCCATAGCTAAACACATGGAAATACACCACAATGCCAATTGGAAACTTCTGAGATTTTATGGCATTGAAGCAGTACCGATGAGCTCTCGTGGTGGAAACAGGGAAAAAATACTACGTCAGAAAGAATCGTGTCATATTTTAAATTTGCGGTCCATGACTCCATATGGATTAAACCAAACAGAAGAACTGTACATACACTTATGAGATAAAACACTATCCCACATGAAGGGGCAGATAATTAGGCGTCAGCCCACTGGAGGGCTTGATTGAAAAGATGATAAAACCATTAAGTACTTGGTCAAAAAAGAAATTGAGTTCGAAAAAAGTTTGCAAAATATTTACCGGGTTTTATGAACCTACGTGGTGTTGTATAAAGCCCACCGAAGGGCATAATGGAACTAAGTAGTATGACGACAAATGTGTTGAACCGGTAAAGGCAACAGAAAGAAACGAAGGTCAATAAAAACAAAATATAAAAAAAGCCTAAATGCACCAGAGCTTAACGAACGAATGAGAACTACAAGACGCATAAATCTGTGGGACTCAGAAAAGGGCGGCAACAGGATATTGCTGTCAGGGGACTTCCTTCATTTATCTTTATTTAAAACGCATTTGTTTAACATTTGTAAAAACGACGACCGTGAGCAAGGTATTGGAGTATACCGAAACGCGTCGGTCAATTCATTGGTTTTGCTGAAACTACGGAATTATGAAATAAAGAATAGCAATTGAAAAGCTGTTGGAGTGCGACCTGCTTCTTCTTTTGGGAGGAATTTTCTTAATATTGGCGGTTTGGTTCAACCGCGAGGCTACGCACCCGCCGAGTAGCGCCTGGAGCAAAGAAAAACAGAACCACCTGGGACGATATATATATATATATATATATATATATATATTACCTACTGGCGGTCGCCAGTAGGTAGTTATAGTTAGGACCACGTTTCCATAGGAAATCCGCAACATTCTATTTGGAATAACTTTTGCGCCGGCTGACGAATCCTCGCGAATTTTTCAAAATAGGTGGGGCGCTACGCTCCGCTCCTACCCTGAAAGTCTCGGGGGGATTTGTCAAGCGGGGGCTGAGATAAAAGGGGGGTCCCAAAACGCGTTTTTCCCATGCATTTTTCCATAGGACCTTTAGACACAGCTACAGCCCGAACGGCTGAACAGAATTACTTGAAATTTGGCAGAGAGGTAGTCCTCAGGTCAAGGAAGAGCCTTTTGTAGGTTTGGTGTAAATCTGTTCAGTAGATTCTGAGAAAATATCCTTTAAATCAATATATATATCTGAGCCAGATTACGGTACGCTTACCGTACGCGTACGGTGGCGTGCGCGAGCGCGATTCTGATTGGCTCTTAGATCTTAGTAAACATTCGAATCGGTCGAAACCAGGAAGCGGCGGCCGCCATTTCGTGTGTTTCACTCAGAAAAAAAAAGAGTGATATCTTGAAAAGGGGGCAAGGAGGAGAGTTACAGACCCCCTAACATTTGTAAGGGGGTCAAAGAAGGACAGAAAAGTACAAAGACAACATTTATTGATTTTAAAAAAAAATCACGGGGTACGCGTACGGTAAGCTTACCGTAAGCGTACGGTAGAAAAAAAAAATTTAAAAAAAAATGAAATTCAGATTTAAGTGTTTAGATATTAGGGGGCTCTAAAAAGAGCCGTTGTGTTTATGAAGTGATTTTTTAGTGGTACCTACAAGTAAGTACCGATGCAGAGTCTAAGGTTCAAGAGGAAGACTCTGTTCCCTTCATCATTGAAGTGCACACCATCTCCTCTATAAATGTCTTGCATGTCGTAACGCAAGTTGTTGTGGTAAATGGAACCCATACCATAGTCACGGAGGAAAGCAGAAACAGATTTGTTGACGTGCTTTCTTGCTTTGTCAATCTGCGGACAGAAATGATTGGACCAGTTCCATTTTTGCCTTTGGCATATGTTAGAAAACACAAAGGCAGTTTTAGGGAAAAGTGAAAACAGTTGTGCAAAGGTGTCCTTCATAAGCATTTCCAGACCTACCCCAGTCAAAGTGCCTAGGTCATTGCCACCACAGTGCACTATTATGAGGTCAGGGTGTTGGATGTGCATGAAGGATTTCACCAATGGCATAAATTGGTGCCACTTTAACCCTCTCTGACCAATCCATTTAATGTCTACATTTGGCAAAGCAAGGTCTCTCACCATATCTGTTTTCTCTGCATACTTTTCACTCCAGAAGACATAGCTGTGCCCTACAATCCACACTGTGAACATCTTCAAAGGAGAACTGGATGCACTCAGGAGGTGTCTTTCAGTAGAATGGCAATATGAAAAGAAAGACAGTTTGGAAATGGAGGCATACATATTTTTTTCATAAAAAAAAGAACTGATTGGCTGTTTCATACCATTCTAGAATAAAAACTAGGCTGTATGTGTAAATTAATAGAAGCATGTTTTGTATTGGTACAGAAAAATGTATTACCAAAGAACAGTACTATGGATTTGCTGTTAGGTTTGAAAAGTCAAGCACTCTTGCTCTGTGGATCTGAAACATTGTTTGGTGAACTTCTGACCTAACTCCACACAGCAGTGTTCCATGAGCTGTTGCTATGGTAGCAGGCAGAAGTCAAGTTGGGGGAAGGGTACTAGGCAGAAGTCAAGTTGGGGGAAGGGTACTTTTGGAAAAGGGTTGGTTTTCAACCAATAGAAATGTGTGATTACATTTGAAAAAAAGGGGGAAGCACTGAGATTTGAAACTAACATGTATATGTGTGGAAAAAGAGAGGGAAAGTTTGCCATTATCTGGTTCTGCTGAGAGGAGAGAGGTGTAAAGAACAGAGATCCTGGCTCTGATAATCTGCTGTTTGAGTGCCACATTTCTTTCACAACTAACTAATTTTAAAGGTGAGTTTAGAGTTTGAGAGGGGATGTATATGGTAAATTAAGAAATGAATAATAGAAATGGGATTCCTTTTGTTGAAGTTGTGTTTATTATTTTCTGTTTTGGGAGAAATTTAAATGTGAAGAACATGTAAAATAATATGGACTATGTTTTCACCATAAATTGAGGTGTACTGGTAAAAATAAAGAATACTTTAAGGGTTTGAGGTTTCAGTCAGTAATGCAAATACATTCAGCATCACTAAGGCTGGTTGCCCTTGCTGGAGTGTAGGCAGACAACCAGGTTACACATGGTGCTGGTCTGAAAAAGCAGTTTGGACATGTGCTTTTTTAAGAATCTGAAAAGTGGATTCATAATGTGTCAGTCTGTAAAAGTGTTTATCACTTGCCAAAAAAAAGAGTAGTAAGTGTGCTTTCAAATTGGCAAAGAAATTTCGTTTTGTGACTAATGTGAAAACATGACTCTGTGTGCATATAGGAATTACAGGCAGAGATTTATTGCGTATTGCTCTAGTGATTTCACAGTTGCATTAGATGGAAAGGGGGAGCCATTTTTTGGTGCAGAAGCAGACTCTTAGCACACACCCAGCTGCTTACCCTGTGGAATCATGCACAGTATTCACAAGCGAGTGGGGTTTGAGGTTTCAGTCTGTAATGCAAATACATTCAGCATCACTAAGGCTGGTTGCCCTTGCTGGAGTGTAGGCAGCCAACCAGGTTACACATGGTGCTGGTCTGAAAAAGCAGTTTGGACATGTGCTTTTTTAAGAATCTGAAAAGTGGATTCATAATGTGTCAGTCTGTAAAAGTGTTTATCACTTGCCAAAAAAAAGAGTAGTAAGTGTGCTTTCAAATTGGCAAAGAAATTTTGTTGTGTGACTAATGTGAAAACATGACTCTGTGTGCATATAGGAATTACAGGCAGAGATTTATTGCGTATTGCTCTGGTGATTTCACAGTTGCATTAGATAGAAAGGGGGAGCCATTTTTTGGTGCAGAAGCAGACTCTTAGCACACACCCAGCTGCTTACCCTGTGGAATCATGCACAGTATTCACAAGCGAGTGGGGTTTGAGGTTTCAGTCAGTAATGCAAATACATTCAGCATCACTAAGGCTGGTTGCCCTTGCTGGAGTGTAGGCAGTCAACCAGGTTACACATGGTGCTGGTCTGAAAAAGCAGTTTGGACATGTGCTTTTTTAAGAATCTGAAAAGTGAATTCATAATGTGTCAGTCTGTAAAAGTGTTTATCACTTGCCAAAAAAAAGAGTAGTAAGTGTGCTTTCAAAATGGCAAAGAAATTTCGTTTTGTGACTAATGTCAAAACATGACTCTGTGTGCATATAGGAATTACAGGCAGAGATTTATTGCGTATTGCTCTGGTGATTTCACAGTTGCATTAGATGGAAAGGGGGAGCCATTTTTTGGTGGAGAAGCAGACTCTTAGCACACACCTAGCTGCTTACCCTGTGGAATCATGCACAGTATTCACAAGCGAGTGGGGTTTGAGGTTTCAGTCAGTAATGCAAATACATTCAGCATCACTAAGGCTGGTTGCCCTTGCTGGAGTGTAGGCAGTCAACCAGGTTACACATGGTGCTGGTCTGAAAAAGCAGTTTGGACATGTGCTTTTTTAAGAATCTGAAAAGTGGATTCATAATGTGTCAGTCTGTAAAAGTGTTTATCACTTGCCAAAAAAAAGAGTACTAAGTGTGCTTTCAAATTGGCAAAGAAATTTTGTTTTGTGACTAATGTGAAAACATGACTCTGTGTGCAAATAGGAATTACAGGCAGAGATTTATTGCGTATTGCTCTGGTGATTTCACAGTTGCATTGGATGGAAAGGGGGAGCCATTTTTTGGTGCAGAAGCAGACTCTTAGCACACACCCAGCTGCTTACCCTGTGGAATCATGCACAGTATTCACAAGCGAGTGGGGTTTGAGGTTTCAGTCAGTAATGCAAATACATTCAGCATCACTAAGGCTGGTTGCCCTTGCTGGAGTGTAGGCAGTCAACCAGGTTACACATGGTGCTGGTCTGAAAAAGCAGTTTGGACATGTGCTTTTTTAAGAATCTGAAAAGTGGATTCATAATGTGTCAGTCTGTAAAAGTGTTTATCACTTGCCAAAAAAAAGAGTAGTAAGTGTGCTTTCAAATTGGCAAAGAAATTTCGTTTTGTGACTAATGTGAAAACATGACTCTGTGTGCATATAGGAATTACAGGCAGAGATTTATTGCGTATTGCTCTGGTGATTTCACAGTTGCATTAGATGGAAAGGGGGAGCCATTTTTTGGTGCAGAAGCAGACTCTTAGCACACACCCAGCTGCTTACCCTGTGGAATCATGCACAGTATTCACAAGCGAGTGGGGTTTGAGGTTTCAGTCAGTAATGCAAATACATTCAGCATCACTAAGGCTGGTTGCCCTTGCTGGAGTGTAGGCAGTCAACCAGGTTACACATGGTGCTGGTCTGAAAAAGCAGTTTGGACATGTGCTTTTTTAAGAATCAAAAAAGTGGATTCATAATGTGTCAGTCTGTAAAAGTGTTTATCACTTGCCAAAAAAAAGAGTAGTAAGTGTGCTTTCAAATTGGCAAAGAAATTTCGTTTTGTGACTAATGTGAAAACATGACTCTGTGTGCATATAGGAATTACAGGCAGAGATTTATTGCGTATTGCTCTGGTGATTTCACAGTTGCATTAGATGGAAAGGGGGAGCCATTTTTTGGTGCAGAAGCAGACTCTTAGCACACACCCAGCTGCTTACCCTGTGGAATCATGCACAGTATTCACAAGCGAGTGGGGTTTGAGGTTTCAGTCAGTAATGCAAATACATTCAGCATCACTAAGGCTGGTTGCCCTTGCTGGAGTGTAGGCAGTCAACCAGGTTACACATGGTGCTGGTCTGAAAAAGCAGTTTTCTGCCTAATTTCAAAGCATGACTTTGTGTGCACACAGGAATTATGTTTAGAAATTTAATTTGTGAAGGTGTTATTGTGATTTTCATTTATAGGAAAGGGGTTTATAGTATTTTAAGATTTCTAAAGAACATAAAAAATGTAGTAATATATTTAAATAAAATAAAGGATTTTTTTTTTAGTTTTTTTCAGGTATTGCTGAAGAGCAGTGAACAAAATTTAAGATGCCTACAAAATCCAGAGTAAAGAAAGACCACAAAAAAAAACTATATTTGAAGACAACTGGAGGACCTAAGTTAGTTGGAGATGCTCATGTTGGGAAAAAAGAAAAAATCTTCTGGTAAGCAAACAAAAGATTTTTTAAAGAACATATTCAAAAAAAGGAAAAATGTACAAAATGTCTGTACTGGAAAAAATGTTTTCAATAGAAAAGGAGAGGAAAAAATTGAGCATTTAGTTAATGCAAATATACCTTCTGCAACTAAAAAGATAAACTTAAACAGAAAAACAGCGTTTAAAGAGATACGTAGAAAAATGTTTCAGAGAAGAGTTATGTCCAATTTGATAAAGGATGTGAAGAAATATAAGCAAAAGGCTAAGTTTTATAAGAGAAAAAAAGAAATTGAAGCCATTGCAGCAAAGGCATTAGAATTAAAAAGGAAACTATTCATTTTAATTTTGAATAGGATGCGTACATTAGATAAAATGGTTAATGTACTGAAATCACAAAGCAAAAGGAAAAGAGTAGTGAACAGAACAAACTTTTGTAAAGTGTTTTTAGGAAAATGGATGCATAGTTCAAGTAGTGAACCTTTTTTTAATGAAGAGAGCTATTTTCAAAGTAATAGTTTGCTGCATGCAGTTGACACCAGAGGTCGTGCTTACGAAGTGAAAAATGGTTGCATAATGGAGAAGGAGATAATGGTTCCAAGAGATGAGGTACAAGTGATGGCGGATGAGGCTATGGGGAGACGTCCTAAAGCCCCAGTGTACACTTGGAATTGTAGTAGTATTTGCACTGTGCGTCAGGAATCTATTGATAAATTTCGTGAGTTTCTAAGAGAATATAGTAAAAAAAGTGTAAAACAGAAGATTAAGGTGCTTCAAAGTCTGGATCCATGCAGAGTGAGAGAGAATACTGGTTTGCAGGGTCATTCTCTGGCTTGTCTATCTAGAAAAGTGTTTAATAGTGTTTTCCATCATTTTAGGATGCTGGCTGTTCATCATACTGAAATGAGAAAGTTTGTGAGACGGTTGTATTTTGCTAAAAGTCCAGCAATAAAGTTAGATGAATTGAATAGGGCTCTGTTCCGTGGATCGGTATCAGATGTAGAGAAGGTTGTTGATGAAATTCAGTTTTGTTACTTTGGTCCTGAACAAAACAGTGCAGAAAAGGACACAGTAAATGAGGAAGAAGTGGAAGAGAATGTAGAACCCTCTGTAAGTAAGACATTTAATGATCACATAATAAAATTTGCAATAATCTCTAATGAAAGACCAAATATTACTTGTATTTGTTGCCGCAGAACTCATTATAGAAAACAAACCAGGTATGTTGATCTCTATAGAAAAAGTGAAAATGAAGATAATTATAAGTGGAAGGATTTTGCCACATATATATTTCTTGAAAATTGTTTTGAATTGGGTGAAGTTCAGCGTATTTGTAAATACTGTTATAATAAGTTAGAAGAAAATAGAATGCCGACCAGAGCTGTACATAATAATTTAGAATTGGATGCAATTCCTGCTGAACTTTCTGAATTAAATACATATGAGTCTATACTCATTCAATGTGTTCATCCGTTCCAGACCATAGTACGTATGGAGCCCAAAACTGGTAAATTACCTCCTTCAGATTTACTGAGAGGTTTAAAAGGTAGAGTGGTGTATTTGCCCTTGGATTTGAAAAAAAATATGGAAACTATTGATGCGGATACTTTGGAAACTGAACCATTAATTATTCTGGTTAATGGTGTACCTACAAAGAATAAGAAGATTTGGCAGGAGCTGGTAGATGTACGGAAAGTACAAAGAGCAAATTTGTATTTGAAAAGGAATAACAAATGGTATGAATCAATTTATATAGAAGAAGAAGAAGAAGAAGATTTACAAGAAGACACAGAAACACCAACTGGACAAATTGAAAAAGTGGACAAGTCAAAGGAAGAAGAAATTTATGAACATTTTAGCATACATCCTCTTCATTCAAAAGAAGTTATGGGAGACAATATTGATCTGTTTCAGATGAAGAAAGCAAAAGGAACTCCCGTGAGTGTATGGGAGGAGAGCTTGGAAGCTCGATGTTTTCCCCAGCTGTTTCCTACAGGAAAAGGAGGACGATACGATGAACGTCCGGAACAGATTCCAGCTTCTGAGTATCGGACTACAAGACTATATGCCGAAGATCCCAGATTTCGACAAAGTATTCCTTATTTGTTCCATCTTTTATTTGAAAGCGACTTGTCTGCACTGTCTTATGCAGTAAATCACATTTTAAAAAGTGGAGTACATTTACAAAATGTGTCTGCTAAGGATTTTATGGAGAAAGTGCAGCACCGAGATGATCATTTGGAAACACAACTGATCAATCTGATGGCTTGTCAGCGTGGGACAAATGAATATTGGTACCGACGTCATGGTGAATTAAAATGCATGTTACGGAATTTAGGAACACCAACATGGTTCGTTACTCTAAGCTGTGCTGAGTACGCTTGGGATGATTTACTGGATTTTCTACGAGAGGCAAATTCAAACATTAAAAACATCGAATACAAGACAGCAGGAGAACTGTGCTCATTGGATCCGGTTAATGTTTGCAGATATTTCAATCATAGATTTGAGGCTATGATGTCGTTCATCTGCAATAAAAAAAATCCACCTCTAGGAGAAGTAGTGGATTTCTTTTGGAGAAAAGAGTACCAGGCAAGAGGTGCTCCTCATATTCATATGCTGCTGTGGATCAAGGATGCCCCAAAGTTTGGAACAGATGCTGATGAAGCAGTGTTATCTTACATTGAAGAATATGCAACATGTGCTATACCAAAAAGCACAGAAGATAAAAAGTTAAAGGAGCAAGTTTTACGTTTCCAAAGTCATCGGTGTGGAAAATACTGTCGACGGAAATACAAGAGCAAAGATAAATACTACACTAAATGTCGATTTGGATTTCCTAGACCTGTTCTTTCAAATGGAAGAGTAAACAGTTTTATGTCATCTGTGAGACATACTATCACAAGAAAATCACCTAAGAATACCTACAACCTTAAAAGAAAAGAAGAATCAAAAAATATAAATGACTACAACCCAGTCATTTTATCCATGTGGAATGCTAACATGGATATACAGTATGTAGCTGACAATTCCATTGCTGTTGCTCGATATGTAACGTCTTACATTACGAAATCAGAAAAAACAGAATTGAAGGAAATGTGGGAAGAGATTTCTCACGAGAAGACTGTCAGTAAGAAGCTGTACAGTTTCAGTTTGAAGATGTTATCGCATCGAGAAATTGGATCCTACGAATGTTCAGATAGGTTATCTTCTGCAAGTCTCTACTCGAAATCAAGAAGAATAATTTGGGCAAGTTTAGGCCTTGCAGCAATGAGAAATCGGGTACTGAAATCTGTTGGAGAAATTGAATATTTGGCCAAGAATGACCCAGAAAGTACAGATATTTTGAAATCAAACATGTTGGACACATATTACCCAAAGAGAAGTCATCATCTGGAGAACATGTGTCTGTATGAAGTGCTGCAGAACTACATTTATTCACGGAAAGCCGCAGAAGACATCAACAATGGAAAATATAAAGTCATTGGTGAGGAAGGATGTTTGGTGAAGCAAACAAAAGGAAGTTTGATAAATCACAGGAAGCTGAGTTGCGACACTACTGACAAAAAGGAATTTTACTACTTGGCTCTTTTACAGCTGTTTAAACCATGGCGTACAGAGGATGAACTACTGGGAGAATTTCAAAGCTATGAAGATTATTTTAATGCTTGCAAAGACAGCATACAATGCAGTACATTCTCAACTTATCTGCAAATGTTAAATGAAGAAATTGAACAGGAAAGTACAATTGCAGCAGAAATAGCTAGAGACAGTTCTCAGGACAGCCAAAGTTCAGGAACACTCAGTCAAGATCCCCTAGGACAACCAATCGTTGAAAATGAAGCATCAATAGCCATGAATGAAGTGGAAACAGCTATGAATAAAGCTCAAGAAGAATTTATAGACTTACAAAATTTGGAAAGACAACTGAACGAAGAGCAGCAACAAATTTATGAAGAGATCAGAAACAAAATTGATCACGGATTTCTACATGAAAAAAAAGAGTGCTCATGCACATCATTTCATCCAATCAGGATGTATGTAAGCGGACAAGCTGGAACTGGAAAAAGTTTCCTTATAAAAGTCATCAGAAGCTACCTACAGCAAAAAACGGATTCTACTTTGTCTTGTGTGGTTACTGCTCCAACTGGGTTAGCAGCATATAACATAAAAGGAATCACTTTACATCGTTTGCTAATGTTACCAGTGGAGCATGAGAACAAAATACAATACAACAAGCTAACTGGAGAAGCATGCTTGGAAGTTTCAAGAGTATTGAAGAAGATGCAAGTTCTCATTATTGATGAGGTGAGCATGGTATCAAACTTAATGCTTGCCTTTGTGCATTTAAGAATGCAGCAAATTCTGAAGAGAGACTATGACGTGTTATTTGGAGGAAAACACGTCATAGTTTTTGGAGATCTTTTGCAACTTACTCCAGTTAAAGGACAACCAGTGTTTAATACTGTGACACATGAAGACACAAAGAAGTCATTGGGAAGCATCGGTAATGCAAATATTTGGTCCTTCTTTGAGTACAAGGAACTAACTACTAATATGAGGCAAGCAAACGATGAAGAATATGGAAGTATTCTGAAAGATATCAGAATTGGACTACTCACTGAAGCTGGCAAAAAAGCATTACAGAGTCGGCTGCTACATAATTTATTTCCAAAGGAAGAAATAGTTGCAGAGAAGATATACAAGAACATTGCAGAAAAGAAAAGTGTCATCTGCTTAATGCCAACTCTACGTGAATGCTCAATATTCAATGAGGAGCTTTTGAAATTGGAAAAGGAAGATATCAGGAAATTGGAAGCAGTGGACAAAATTGAGGATGGAAGAATTACTGTCACATTAACAGGCACACTGAAAAATAAATTGGATTCACTAGAGAAGAACATTTCCAAAACAGCTGGATTAGAAACAAATCTATATGTTTGCATGAACTGTAGAGTATTTTTAAGGAGAAATTTGGATGTTGAAAAAGGTTTAGTTAATGGAGCTATGGGAAGAGTTGTGGGTTTTATTAATTATCAGAAAAAAGATGGAATTGAATGTTTAAAAATAAAATTTGATCAGATAGAAGAAGTTAAAGACATTTGTCGTTGTTCAGTTCGTTTCATGCTTGTGAAAGATTTATATGTACGTAGGAAGCAGTTTCCGTTTTCTCTAGCATATGCTGTAACTATTCACAAGTCTCAAGGATTGACTGTAGATTGTGCATTTGTGAACATTGGTTCAACTGTGTTCAAAGAAGGTATGGCATATGTTGATTTGTCACGAGTGAAAACATTATCAGGTTTATTCATGATAGACTTTGATGACTCAAAAGTTAGTGCTGATGCAAATTGTGTTAAGGAGTATAATAGATTAAGAAGAAGCTATGCTCCTCATTTAGGTCAGTATCCTGTGTTGGAGAAACGTGTAGTTTCTCGTAAAAGAAGAAATGAGAATATCTGTAATGAAGATGTAGAGAGGAGGAAAAAAAAGAGGAGTGATGTAATTGCAAGCAAAAAGAAAAAGGAAAATGAAGAACAGGTTGTAGGATGTCATTTTGAAAATAGCTCTGGTGTCAACTGCTACGCTAATGTAGTGCTGAATGTTGCATTTTATCTGGAAAGTGTGCAAGAGCAGATAATAGTAAATCAGGGAAAAAGATTCTGTTCTGAGTTGAGTCTCCTTTTTCAAAAGCTGAGTAATGATAAAACTCAAATAGAAAGTGCCACTGAAATTAGAAAACTTTTAGATGTATGTTCAGGACGAACACAGTTTTCTCAAAATGTACAGCAAGACGCACAGGAATTCTTGATGTTTTTTCTTCAGGTACTGGAAGAAGAAGGGGTTCCCATTAAAAATGTATTTGGTCTCTCTTATAAATGGGAACATAGTTGTGAAAACTGTTATAATATATGTGGCTCTAATGTTGATTCTGAAAGGTTTATTTATTTAACATTGCCAGAAAGTAAAACAGTCACTTTTGCTAAATTAGTTAAAGATGCTAATCATAGCATGGAATGCAGTGAGTGTCAATCTGACATGTTTTCAACATTAATTTTAAAGGAATACGGACAGTATGTAATTTTAATGATGCAACGCTGTAAAGCTGATGGTTCAAAATTAGATACTTTAATAAAGAAGTTTACAGGACAGCAATTATCAATTTCAGTAAAAACTTTTGTAACAGTTGCAATAATTTTCCATGATGGACCTACTGTAACTTCTGGACATTACACAGTTTATCTTAAATGTGAAAAAGGCTGGACACTGTGTAATGATTCCCAATTGATTTTTAAGCAACGTTTGCATTTTGATTTAGCAAATTCCTATCTAATCTTCCTGAAACCTAAATTTTAGAGAGATTTGGCAACATCTGGACAAAACAATTTTACAATTTTATTGGATTACCAGTGGAATTTAAAAAAAAAAATGATTTTACAAATTACCATTTGGCCTAATGGAAAGGTAACCAATTGTAATGTGGACTTTTTTAATTTTTAATGAAACTTTGGAAAAACAAAAATTTAGACAAAATCGGTAACATCTGCACAATTTAAATTTTGGAATGTTATTGGATTGCCATTGGAAATTTATTCAAAAAAGATTTTTAAAATTACTATTTGGCCATGCGGAAAGGTAAACAATTCTATTGTGGACTTATTTAATTATTAATAAATCTTTCGGAAACCAAAATGTTACAGAGAATCGGTGAGATCTGTACAATTTAAACTTTAGTTTTTTATTGGATTAACATTGGAAATTTAATCAAAAAAGAATTTTAAAATTACTATTTGGCCTAAAGGAAATGGAACCAGATGTATTGTGGAGTTATTTGAGATATATTTTTGGGATTATACTTCTGAAACAAAAATATCAGACGGTATTTTAAAGAAATAAGTATTGATATTAGTTGATATTTTTTTAGAATATTATGCATTTCTATAATGTTATGTTTAAGTTAAAAGAGATTCTGGGCTTTTTTTATACAATCTTTGAGATTGTTATTTTTTTTTTGCCCGCTGTTAAATGATGAATGCAATTGCTTTCTCAATTTATAGTGAAATGCAATATATTCTGAAAACAGCAAAAAAAAGGCAAAAAATTTTTTTGAAAAATATGTAAATATGTGTACTGTATTATAAAATGTTTTATTAAATATTAATACTTTTTTCTTTTTTTTCAGATTGAGATAGATAATTTTCGAAAACTAGAACCATTTTTAAAGCAATTAAAAAAAAATTTAAATGAATAAATATTTTTTTGAGTGGGTATGGTAAGTCAAAAATATCATGGTCCCTTTTTTCCACTTCTCCACAATCACATTTTCAGTTTTTCATTGTAGTCTCTCAAGGACCTTGTAATGTGATAATTGATTTTTAGTGTTTTTTAAAAAAAAAAATAATAATTACGCGTACCGTACGCGTACGGTAAAAAAAAAACAAAAAAAAGTTTTAAAAACATATATAAAAAATAGATGAAAGGTAAGGTTGGCTCTTAAAAGAGCCGTTGTGTTCATGCAGGGACAGAGGAAAGAAAGAATGGGAATATTAGACGGTACGACAAGTGTGCTGATCTATTTTATTGTTCACTAGGGAAATACTGGTCTCCCTATAACAAATTAGATCATGACAAGTGGCGCACCGTATTTCAACCCTCAGAAACCGAGGGTTAATTTCCTGAGGAGAAGAAAAAGGAGATGCTCCCCCCACAGATGAAGGGCTCACCTGACCTGCAGAAGAAGGACTCGGCACTGCAGATGATGGTCCAGGCTGAGCTGCTGTGGATGTGCTTGGTTGATTTACTGAAGGGTTACCTTCAGTAAGTCGAGCATGTGTCCTTCTGTGTACATCCTTAAGGTGTCTCAACATGGTGTGATTCCCGAAGGAATACTTCCTGTCGGGATTCCCTCTTGAAAGTACACGGCCACACAGCTTACAAGTCACTAAGGGTGCATTTACCTTTTGCTGGCCCTCTGGAAAAGAAAAATACTCCCATATGAAAGAGGTCTTTTGTTTCCTCGCTCTCTGCCTCAAGGTAGTGTTGCTAGCCTCACTCTCAGAAGGGCTCTGCTGTTCTGCCATCGTATCACAAAGACAACCCAGCTCCTTCTCCTAAGGGATCACAAGCAGAAATGAGGGGAATGGGTGTGGTGTAGGAGAGTTCTAGAACTGAAAGTAGTTTCAACCAATCAAAAGTTGTGTTTCATGATCACATGACCAACCGTACGCTTACGGTGCGCTTACGGTGCGCTTACGGCAAAAGTACGCATGCGCGTAAAAAAGACACGCGCTCGCGCGCATGCGCATAACAGTCACTCCCCAACACTTCCGCGTAACGTGCGCGTGTAGCGTACACGCGTACGCGCCCCACGCGCAGTACGCGCGGCTACGCAAATTGCGTAACTATAGGCAAACAGCGTAGATAAATTACGGACATTGCGTAAACCATACGCTTACCGTAAGCTTACCGTACGCGCACTAAAAAAAAAAAAAAAAAATATTTTCAAAGTTATACTAATATATCTTACCTGTTTGGTAAAAAAAAAAAAAAAATCTTGAAATATTGCTGATTTTAAAGAAAAAAAACATAGTGTTTTAAGAGAATAAAAAGTTTTTAAAAAACTTGTTTTTTTAAAAAAAAAACACATTTAATATAAGAATTTATAATAAAAAAAAAAAAAATCAATAAAAAAAAATATGGGAATCACATATGTTATAGCTAAGAATTAGCATTTAAAAAACCATACAAATTCACTGAAAAAACCAAACAAAATAATCAAACAAGCATGTGCAAAAGTTAGAACAGTTTTGAGGGATGACCTTTTAAACCCAAAGATCCCCAAAGATGACCAAGATGAGCCCATAAGGTTCATCACTGCATACTCTAGTCAGTCGTGGCAGGTCAGAAAATGTCTGAAAAAATTCTGGCACATCTTAAACATTGATCCTGAGTTGAAAAAAGCAGTGGGGAGTCAGCCAAAAGTCACATTCAGGAAATGTCCAGCTCTTAAAGATCTTCTGTGCAGTAGCACTGTGAACATTAAAGAGCAAAAATGGAGAGAGATAAAGGGATTTTACACATGCAATTCATGCAAGGCATGTAAAAACAGTGTGAATCGAAAAGAACTAACTTTATCAAAAAACCAAAAACCATACACAATTCAAAAACATCTAACATGCAAATCGGACTTTTGTGTGTATGCGTTGTGTTGTCCCTGCCCTCTAGTATATATTGGGAGTACCATTCACCAGGTGAAAAAAAGAATCTTGGAACACACGAGGGCCATTATAAATGAAGACAAGCAATATCCCATTGCTAGACATTTTAAAGAAACACATGGAAAAAACATCAATGTCTTACAATTCTGTGCCCTGGATAGAATTCCAAAATCAGAAAGGGGAGGTGACAGAGTGAGAGAGTTACGGAAACTGGAGTCCAAAATGATTATTAAATATGACACCGTACAACCATTAGGTTTAAATAAAGATGAAGAGATGTCGGTTCATTTGGGTTAAATAACATCAACGTGCTGTACATTTGACACTCTAATCAAAAGATATTATAGATGTAAATATGAAGCCATAAGTTTGTTTTTTAATTAATTGTATTAGTATAGTGATTGCAAAAATGTGTTTATGTTTTGTAGGAGACCAAACTGTCAGCATACCATTAAGAAGATCAACTTTCAAAGGCCTTATGAAATTATGATTTGGTTCGCACAAAGTGAGATAATGAAATTTTAAAGCGACTGATGATTTTGGCCCACTGGGGCAGTGTTTGAAAAGAAAACAAACCCATTAGACAGCCCACTAGGGCGTTAATCTAACGTAGCACACAGCGTAATTGGTTACCCGCGCGGTGATTGATAAGATCATTGGTTTGTAGTAGTATGCTCACTTGAGCTGGATTTATCACTACATTTGTTTTGAAATTACCACGCATCCAATTTGCGCAATTATGTTTATGACGCTTCTATAAGACATTGTAAATCAGTGGCAATTACAAAATGTTTAGAACAGTAATTTGTGATGATTTGACCATTACAAAATGGATGCCAAATTTGAAAGTCTTTAACGTTGAGTTGGGACAGGTAGTCCTACTTTTATGTTTATGTTTTGTTCAAACACTATATGTAGCACTTTTCACAAACTGTTGATTACCCGTGACCAAGGTGCAGTGGCACCAAAACGCGTCGGGTGTTTGTTTGCTATCTCTGAATAAATAATCACGCTAAAGGAACTGGGCTCAAGAACGCTTTTTTCATCATGGAAAGGCTTTGTGGAGAATTAAATGAGGATCGCTACCTCGCTTGAGCCCGCCACCGCAAAAGCGGCAGGGAAACCAGCGAACTGCTTAAAAAAAAAAATATATATATAGATATATATATATATATATATTGTCTAAAGAGTTACCCCAAGGGGTGGAGGCACAGCCCAGGGTTGCTTGTATTTTCACTCACGTCCTCTGAACAATCTGTAGCCGCCGACGCGTTTCGGGCCATTTGCCCTTCCTCCTGGGTGGACTTAATTCAAATGGAGGCAACCAACCACCAGCGTTTTCCTCTTTTATTGCATTTCCTGCCAAATGGTCAAATAAATGAATTATGGGGCTGGTAGTTGCATACAATCAAGCTCCAAATGGAGTGCTGCCAAACAGTCAATTTCAAAATTAAACAGTTCAGTAGATTTATCGTGAGTAAACACATATCTAAGCATCCCCGTTCCGCGCGCCGCTCGTGATCTTTGGCGGGAGCGGACCCAAAACAATCAAAATGGTGGTGCCGTCCGTGGCCGGGGTTGGCCACTAGAATTGTCCAAAGAGTTACCCCAAGGGGTGGAGGCACAGCCCAGGGTTGCTTGTATTTTCACTCACGTCCTCTGAACAATCTGTAGCCGCCGACGCGTTTCGGGCCATTTGCCCTTCCTCCTGGGCGGACTTAATTCAAATGAAGGCAACCAACCACCAGCGTTTTCCTCTTTTATTGCATTTCCCGCCAGATGGTCAAATACATGAATTATGGGGCTGGTAGTTGCATACAATCCAGCTCCAAATGGAGTGCTGCCAAACAGTCCATTTCAAAATTAAACAGTTCAGTAGATATATCGTGAGTAAACACATATCTAAGCATCCCCGTTCCGCACGCCGCTCGTGATCTTTGTTCGTTATCATAATGTATTTAAACAGTGATTGGAACTATTTGTAATTCAGTCTGGTGAAGACAGACTATTAGTGGACAAGTTAACTGTATGTCTATTTCTATGCCTGACCACTTGCGGACCATGTGACTCACTTGGGCAGATATAATAGGATAAACTCGCTGTGTTGCGCATCATGTGACCAAGGCCTGTGACGGGCTGAAACGCGTAATGGCGGCGTTGGTGCTTGTTATATTTAAATAAATTATTGGAATTTGCACCGCACTTTGGGTCTGCTTCCATTCTTTGAGGACAATCCTGTAATTTTGAAACGGAGTTTTGGCTATATATATATATATGTATATATTGAGTACGTTAGAACTCCCACAACCTCCAAGCGGCGAAGAAGGAGAGACGGACCACGGAAATCTTCAGGCAAGATGTTTTATTCGACCATTTCTCTCAGCACAAAAATGACGCGTTTCGGGCTCGAGAGCCCTTGTTCACATGCGGAATAAGGTCACACTGAATGTTTTTAAAGCGCTGCAAGGTGTCCACCCACTTCCTGATCACATGATGATAGATCAAGAAAACAGACTTCGTGAGTATTATGAAAAACATCTATATCGTATTACGTTAAGGTTTATAAAAACTGAAAAAATATAATAATAGGTTTTTCATTATATTGCATAGTACGGAAATATATTATTTTCTGTATAGGAGAAGCTAAAAAGCCAAACTCATTGTATGAATACATTGGTATAACAGGATAAATCCTCAATAATAAACCAAACAACAAGAAAGGTAAAACAATGCCTTACAGATATGTTTCCTATGTACTCTCAATAAATATTGAAACGAAAGACCTGTTAAGGTGCAAAAAAGTGCATAGCAGCATTTTCAATAATTGTGCAAAACCGTGCAAATGTGCAAATTCTTAGGGAATATATACAAATATTACGCAGCAGTAAGATTAAAAGAAAATGAATAAATATTGATAACAATAAAAATACAATCCTGATAATCATTGTTAAAATCATATAAAATTCATTTCTATAATTTCATCATCTTACTAAAAAGTGCTGATATGCCATAAATGTGTGTTTATCAATATTCTGGCAATGGAGGTATGTGGATCAATTCATATAGAATACACGGGTTACACATAATAACCAACCTACTAAAGTGCTCAGTGAAGAAAAACCCCTATATGGATATACAATAATAAATAAATAAATAAATGAAGCCTCTGCGAATATGGTAGAATAATTCAATAATATTATGCCATCAGATCAGACGTGTAGCAAATATAATGATGAGGAGAAAAACTAAGGTCAGAAGGCAAAAAACAGAATGAGACTTACTAAAGAAAGTTATGCATATCTTCAGTGTTATTCAGTCCGTTTGGCCATTTACTGTCAAACTCAAGGATCTTTCGAGTCTCTAACTGCCTCAATTGGAGTTCTCTATTGCCGCCCCGTCGGGGTTTGGGAATAGATGCTATCACAAAATATTCAAGGCAGGTAACATCATTGTTATGAGTTTGTTTAAAATGGCGTGCCACTGGGTAAGGAGGATCATTGTGTAAGATAGCCCGAAGATGCTACAAAATCCTGACATGCACCTGCAGCTTCGTGCTACCAATGTAGATAAAGCCGCAGGTGCACGTCAGGACATACACAGCATAATCAGTCCTGCAAGTGAAACTCCCTGTAATCGCTACTTCCTTTGTGCTAAAAGGGGTGAGGTAATGAGTTTTGTTTATGCCAAATTTGCAGGCCCTGAAAACCAGGAGCAGGTTTTAGCCACATCTCGTTCTGTCTAGTTTCAGGGCTGCTTTTATCCATACAAGTTCCCATGCATTTAGCTCTCCTAAAGGTGACCATGGGAGTAGCCGGTACTCTAGTACGGAGTACAGCATCAGTGAGAACGATAGGCCAGTTCTTTTTGACTATGGATCTTATTTTCCTTTCTTCTCTGCTAAAAGTAGTAATCAATCTGGGTCCTTGTTCCATTATTGATTGATTACAGACAGCTAGCTTGGCCAGTGGAGCTGGACATTGGATGGTCTTAAACAAACTCATTCTAGGTCGTGCATTGGCCTTGGCCATCGCTTCATCAAGAATAGTATTAGAATAACCCCTCGCCTTCAATCTAGTCATGGTGTCCCTCACGCATATATCGAAATCTGATTCCAGGCTGCAAATTCTTTTAAGTCTTAAAATCTCACCGTAAGGAATGCTAGCGATGAGATGTTTAGGATGTGCGCTATTAGCATGGAGTGTGACATTGCCTGCGGTCGGTTTCCTGAATAGGGTAGTTTCAAACTGGTTGTTTTGAATATAGATTTTGCCATCTAAAAATACAATGCTAGCTTTATTAATGTGGGATGTGAAGTGACGATTCATAGAATTGTTGTTAATCGCATCTATAAATTTTATATATATATATATATATATATATATATATATATATATATATATATATATATATTATCTACTGGCGGTCGCCAGTAGATAGTTATAGTTAGGACCGTGTTTCCATAGGAAATCAGAAAATTCTATTTTGAATAACTTTGGCGCCGGTTGACGAATCCTCGCGAATGTTTCAAAATGGGTGGGGCGCTCCGCTCCGCTCCTACCCTGAAAGTCTCGGGGTGATTAGTCAAGCGGGGGCCGAGAAAAAAGGGGGATCCCAAAACGCGTTTTCCCCATGCATTTTTCCATAGGGACCTTTAGTCCAAGGTACAGCCCGAACTGCGTGTCGGCCGCCATTTTGTCTCTCGCAGTCTGGGTCAGTGAAAAACAAAGGTGTAGAACGTGAAAAGGGGGCACAGTGGACAGTTCCTGACCCTCTAGCCTTTGTCAGTGGGTCACTAAAGGACCCCCAAGGGTGAAAAAAACATTATTTTTTGGATGAAAAAGCACGGGGTGCGCGCACGGCCTTCACAACGCATCGTGGGCGCTCGGTGAAAAACCTGAAAAAAAAAATATTAATAAATACATAACTTAGCATTTAAAAACTGTACAAATTCACTTAAAAAACCATAGGTTTCATACACGTTATAGTTAGGAATTAGCATTTAAAAAACCTTGCAAATTCACTTAAAAAACCATAGGTTTCACACGTTATAGTTAGCTGGACATTTCCCTCGTAAAAAACCAATGAAATTCCCCCGTTATAGTTAGTGCAGGCAACTATAACTCACGCGACCGCAATCCTCTGCTGATGACGTCAGATATTACATCACTGATTACATATGTGTCTTTCTGAAAAATAAATATTTGTAATATATGTATAGCTAAAGATTAATGGAAGAAGACATGGGTAAATAGGTGTCTAAATACAGTGATGTAATATCTGACGTCATCAGCAGAGGATTGCGGTCGCGTGAGTTATAGTTGCCTGCACTAACTATAACGGGGGAATTTCATTGGTTTTTTATGAGGGAAATGTCCAGCTAACTATAACATGTGTGAAACCTATGGTTTTTTAAGTGAATATATATATATATATATATATATATAGATAGATATATACTGCCCTTTAAAGTTTCTGGATGGTACATAACCGGTGTTATTGCACTTAATAAAGAGGGCTAAATGCAATAGTCTCAGCATGATTTCCTGATTGGAAAATATTGCCATCCACAGCACCATGTCCACCATTTATTTCCATGATATACGAAAGAATATGGCATCCTGTATGAAGATCAGTCACCCGCATAAGAATGTCTCTTACTTTATTGCTGTATGCCTTGCATTGTCAGTTTCAATAAGCTCAGCCATGTATTGTTTTAATCCTCCGGGCTGCAACGTTGAGAGGAAGAGTGAATTAATGAAATGATGACCACAGAGGCAAACAGATAAAAGGCCCCCCTAAAGGAAGCAATACTGATGCAGAGGTATGTGCCATGTTTACAGTAAGCCTATCCTTTGGTCTGACAACACTCGCTCTAATAAGTTGCCCATTTCTGACTGCAGCGTAATCTGTGGCCTAACGGCCAGAGCCACAGAGATTGGAACTGAAGAACCAGGTTCAAATTCCGACCTTAGCTCAACCTACTATGACAATCCCTCCATCGCTCCTTGCCTAAAAAAGTACGAGACACTGGTACTTTTGTAAAGTGCCGAAATAATGTGTAATGCCACGAAATGCTTTTGTATTGTGCTCTAATGCGCTGACGCTAACTTTGCTTATTTACAACTACAAAAAAAATCTTGTGTATGTCTTGTCTTGATGAATTAATTAAAAAACAACTTCAAGCGACACACGTCCTGGATGAAGAATTCACAACTGTACTACTCACAACTTGTAGTACAAGATGAGCAAAGATTGATAATATCCTAAAGACAGACAAACATTTTTTTGGGTGGGGGGATAAGATGACAATGGTCAATGCACAAGTCCAACAAGATGCAGTTACAGAGCAAACGTCCTCTCGGAAATATGAACTAACACTGCATGTCAAAGTGACCAATTGGCATAAGGACCGCACAGCACCTAGATTCAGTTTTCAAGCGCGCAGCACTATCAGAATTTAGAAAACAAGCTGGGCTCCTTTGTTGGTAATACGACCTTTGAGGGGTTTCAGCCTGTTTCACAAAACGTGAGCCACTGAAAGAGAGGAACGCACTGGATTAGAGCACCCCTCTTTGATAATGCGCATTCATTTTCGGAGATGACAAAGATCTGGCAGCCCTTCCAAAGTGCAAGAAGCACCATCACATTGAAGTCCTGAGTTGCAATAGCATGGAAATCTCCCATTTTCCTTGAGGGTTGTTGACTAAATCCATGACTTACAGTGTTGCACCACTTTTCTGTCATGCACATAGCTTTCCTTATAACATATAGAAAGATTGATCTTTTGTTGAGCTATGTTTGGTATTAGTCCTTTGGCCAGATGTACAAAAAAATGTGGTTGCAAAAAGCTGTCACAATTTGAGAACTGAGTTTTTGCCAGCACTAAATTATTTTGAGAACTGACCTAGGTATGAATAGGAATCGGAGTGGGTCGCAATCCAACCTACCTAATTAATATTCATGAGGTTGGTCGGCCATCAGAAATTCCCTCTGGGTAAGCAGGCCACCATGTCTTTGATTCCTTATAAATAAAGATATTTACAAAAATCCAGCCAGGTTTCCAAAAGGAACCAGAGCTATGCTCGGAAAAAAAGTTTACGTTTTTTGAAAAGTTTGTTTCAGAATTGGCATTTATCCCCTGGACCACTGCCACGACAAGGGTTAGGATGTACATGAGAACTCGGTCTTGGATTATGAGAACAACATCACAAATTTGGAGGAGGGGAGAGATTGTTGATGCTGATAGAGCATTTGTATAAAATGGGAGCACTAGACTTCCATATCTGCCCATGTTAAGTTAGAAATGCTTATGAACGCAATTTTTCTTTTTTCATTCTTACTGACCTTAGGTGAACGTTCTTGGTAATGTGACACTTGAAGAACAAAACTAAAGAGGGTAGTGATGGTTTATTGATCGCACCTCTACTTGGCATGTGCTGTTCTTTGAAAAGAAAGTTGTGCAATGTTATTTTAAGTGTGGTGCTGTATGGTACTAATGTATTCTACTACCATATATGCACATAGCACATTGGTTTAAACCTCTGTGCTTTGATGAGAAATTCATGTACCCCAGCACTCAATCAACAGTCAACATATAGTGTTTCCACCATGCAAATCAAAAGTCAGGAGCCAAATGTTGCAATGCAGCGTGTATTGAATTCGGAGAGCAGCCTCGACGTGAAGAGTTCAATTATGAGATATGCTAAACCAACATGATTTAAAAGAAAAGGATAGTTTTCGACCTTCCCAGAAACATATAACATTTAATATCTGTGAGTCTTTGTTTCAAGACCGCGTGGACGGTGGAAGATATCCGTTCCCATGAAGACAACGGGCCACTATTGGCTGAAGAGTTGGATTGCTGCAACATTTGTTGAGTTGTAAATATCAAAATGTTATATTAGTGTGTATTCCTACACTAGAGACAGAGTCTTCTCCTCCCTACACACTCTAGATGCTTTGAGCTTCTATTCCTTTGAAGACCCAGACTCTCTACGCTCTGAAGCTTTATGCTTTGAGCACAATCTATGCTATATCTCTGAGACTCCATTGTTTTTCCTGAACTTCTCTTTATAAGAAGTGCTATTTGAATTGCTTAAAGCTTTATGCTTTCACTTCTCGTTTTAGAACTCTTTATGGGTTCAACGTACTTTTCACATCTGAAGATTTAGAATAGTGATTTATTTCATATGGAAAGCGCTTTATGCTTTATGTTCTGTATTGTTATTTCAAAACAATTGATTGATGATTAATAAAGAAATACTTACTAAAAGATTTGAATTAAAATGCTCTGAACTCACCTAAAAGTCTCACAATTGACTCCCAAATAATTGACATCTAGCTGTGATGAGTAATTTGAATTTTGATTTCCACCTTCTGAATAACTTTCTTCCTGCGTCCAAGGTCCGTAGAGCAAGAGCCCAGTAAGAGCAGGGATTTTATATCCAGGTATGCTGAGACATACATTTTGAATCGTAAATCAAATACTTATTAGGGTCCCATGCTGCACCAAAGTCATGAGTGAACCTAGAGGGAGAGACACACAAGAGGAACAGCGCTCGTGGATAGAAGATTTGCAGGGCCAGCAGAGGAAGATTTATATAATAAAGTGGGGAAAGTTGGTTGGTGTTTTGCAGAAACAGAGACGTGCTAAGCACATGGTTCAAAAAGGAAGGGAGCCCTGGAAGCAGATGGCACGCTGAGAGTCTTCAGTGCAGGCCCCGGTTTTGAATCCAGGTATGTCATATGGTGGAAAAGGGAATGAATCATGTATTTGCTCCATTGTATATATGTCGAGTGTTAGGCCTGGCATCCTTGGTGTGGTTTCCCCAGCCTTTTTGCCTTCAGACCGCCTGTTTTTGCAGACTTCATTTTTGCTGGCCTCATGACTCTGGGCACTTTATCACTGTAACCTGTGCTAAAGTGCATGTGTTCTCTGCTTAAAACATGGTAACATTGGCATATCCACAATTGGCATTTATAATTTACTTATAAGTCCATAGTAAAGTGCACTACATGTGCCCAGGGCCTGTAAATTATATGCTATGATTGGGCCTGCAGCACTGATTGTGCCACCCACTTAAGTACCCCATTGAACACGTCTTAGGCCTGCCTTTGCCGAACCTGTGCGGGCCATATTAAACGACCATATTGACCAGGCAAATTAACCCTTATGCCAGGCCCAAACCTTCCTTTTGAATACATATACGTCACCCCTAAGGTAGGCCCTGGTCAGACCAAGGGCAGGATGCTGTGTATTTAAAACGTAGGACATGTACTTTTAAGTTTTACAAGTCCTGGTAGTGAAAAACTCTTTCATTCTTTTTTCATTACTGCAAGGCCTATCTCTCCCATAGGATAACACTGGGACTACCTTAATACATTTTATAAATACAATTTCCAATTGGGAGGAAATGGAACCCCTAAGTTTGGTGTCCCTGGTATCAGAATTTAAAAAAAATCAAAACTTATGGTGAAGTCGAATTTTGAATTGTTAT
Organism: Triturus cristatus; assembly: GCF_964204655.1. Taxonomy (NCBI): domain Eukaryota; kingdom Metazoa; phylum Chordata; class Amphibia; order Caudata; family Salamandridae; genus Triturus; species Triturus cristatus. The sequence continues at coordinate 443,063,117 of NC_140593.1, read as the reverse complement.
TTTGAAAATGCCACTTTTGGAAAGTTGTAATTTTCTTACTTTAGACATTTGGTGTCTTCTTCCTGTCCCTGAATACACGTCTGGGGTGGGTGACAGCTGGGCTTTGTGCATGGGCCATCCACATCTTGATTGGCCATCCTGGGCAAGATGGGAGGGAGGAGCTGACACACCTCAATAGGCTGTGTCCTGTCCCCACACAAAAGGCTGCATACCCCCCTGTAGTGAGTCTTGAGCTTTGGCAGGAAAGGTAGCGACTCTGTGCTCTTCAAAGGCATCTCTTTGAAGTCTCCCCTACTTCAAAGGCACCACTGGGTATAAGTACTGGACCTTTGACACTACCAACTCAGTACACTTCTGGACCTTTGGATACTCTGCCAGCAAGAAGGACTGCTGTGATGCTGAAAGGACTGCCACTCTGCTGAACTCCTGCTTTGCTGTGCTGACCTGCTGGCTGCTGCCCACCTGCCTGCGAGTAAGAAGGACTGGACCTGCATCTTGCCAATCCAGAACCAAAGTGACTCAAAGGGCTTGTATCCTTGCTTCCTGTTTTGAAGACTCAGGGACATCAAAGACAACCAACTACCCTGCTACAGAACCTGGACTCTGCCGCCTGTGAGTCTTGCTCTTCCAAGTGCTGCCAATTCAGTCCTGGGTCCTTGGAAGTGAGTATAAAGTGCTGCTCCAGCAGAATTCACCATCTCGGTAGTGATTCATGTGGACGGGAAGCTAGAGTTTATCATTCGTGAATAAACTCCTGTAATAATGCAATTTACAAGCACAGATGCTTAAGCCTTCTGCCATTTAATTTGGCTTTTTTAAAAACTTATTAGATGGAACAGGCTGTTCCTTTACTCCCCCTATTTCTAGAGCCATTGAATTTATGTACAAGCTCCCGTGATTATATTCAAGTATCTCCTTCGGATCATCTTTTTACGGAGCTAATTTCCGGGTGGACTCCATACGATCGTTGTACCTTTCGGTTGGGTCTACTTTAAGAATAGATGTTTTATTGAGCTGGTTCGGACGCTCATGTAATTATCATTTGTCCTGATGATGAACATTTAGCTCTACTATGGTCAATACGCCGTTGACACACATGTGTGGTCGAAATTGAAAAGGACACATTGCTTTGTGTTGTTTCAGTTTTGTCCTGAAATTCTTATTGTTGTAAACCTTTTCCTCAGCCAAATTTGGTTTACACACTGTATTGTTTATAGGTCTTTGTTTGTGTATTGTGTTGAGCGCCTTCTGTCTTAAATGTTTTAAGATTGAATTATTTATCCTTGTTAATAAAAAGAAATTATTAATTGGATATACTTACACATGGTTTTCTCTCTTTTTTCTTTTCTGTTTTCTTCATTGTATAATTTTTCATAGTCTTTATATTATAATGTTTCTGTTTTTCTTTAGGCTTTTAGATTTTTTTCTGGTTTTGAATAAAACTTGATGTATGTATTGTGTTAACTTGAACCCTTGTTAGGATTACAGCAGAAATCCAAACATCAACGCCGTTGTGATGCTCTGAACTGGCGAATCTCCGCCGACGGATAGCCATTGCTGCAAGGATTGAGGAAATCACATTGCTGACGGAGCATCGCCTTCATTGCCAATGCATCTCCAACTTTGCGTGGCTAGGAGCCAACGCATTGCCTACGTACTAAGGATTGACGCCAATGCATCACCTCCTTTGCTCCTCGCATCTCATTCTCGACGCAACCGGCATCCAAGGTACTGTTTCACCGGTCCAAGGGTGGTCTATGTATCCGACCCACGCTCCATCACGGTCAGCCTGAACGTTTGGATTAGACCTGGTCTAGTGAACAATTACATTCCTGACACTCTGTTCTCCGTTCACTATGTGTCTGTTGATGATGATGCTGAACTGATTAAGAGAGCAGGAGTTGCGGCTTTCATGGTCAAGTGTGAGATAAAATCGACTTTTCGGCTGTTGCCAATGCATGCAGCAGACCATGAGCTGCTTAGGATTCAGTTCCAGGACATTTATTATGTTGATAAGGTGCTGCTTATGGGCTGCTTTGGTTTGTGTTCCCTTAATGAAAAGTTCACTTCATCTCTTCAGTGGTGCTTTACTGAAGTGTCAGGTTGTGATGGGCCTTATTACTTAAACAAAATTATTAATAGTGGGTTCACAGAATGTAGGGTCAAGTTAGGAGACCTTGGATTGTTTCAGCTCCTTGATGGCAGAGTACTGCGAGCACAAGAGAAACAGCAGAACCTTTGACATTGAGGTATTTTTTACCATAATTGTTTGAAACTATGGAAAACTATGGGCTTGATACACTCATTTTTTACTATCTGTCATATTGTTGTGATATATGAATTTTATTATAAGCCTTATTGAGAAAGGTTTGTTTACTTTAACAATAGAATGTAAGCTGGTGGAGGTAACATTTTATGGGAAGCTATTTGGGGATATGAGCTTTCAGCAATGAGATGTAAAGAAAAATCCTGGAGGGATGGTCAAGGTGCAAGAAGTGTGGGGAGCCCTAGAATGTTGTACTTGTTACTGTGTTTCCTAGTGCTTGTGCGGATGTGGCTTTGTTTGCATTACTTATGTCATGGTTGTTTAGGGTGTCTTGGTTGCCAGAGCTGCTAAGTTTGAAAGGGAATATGGGTCTGTTGAGGTCTGAAGTGAATGTGAGTGGTAGAGGGGTGGAGATTTGGCTGAGGAAGAATAAGACTGATCAGAGAGCAATTGGCAAGCTGTTACAGTTAGGTGGTTACTCAGTGGGGGAAACTTGTCCTGAAGCAAGATAGCAGGCATATGTGGGAGTGGGTTTGGAGAGGCACGGTGGCACATTAGTTCATGAGGATGTGAAATCTTTATCCGGTTGTCAGTTTTAAATAATGCAGAGGGTGGCATTGTTGAAATTGGGTTTGTTGGCATTGGAGTTTGGGACACATTCTTTTTGGAGCTGGATGGTGACAGAAGCCCGCATCAGGGGCGAGTTGGAGGGTGTTATTAGGAGTTTGGCCAGGTACAGATCTAATTTCTAAAAACAATGCATGTGACCAGAATGGTTGGTGATTTAATGTGTGTTAACAGTTGTTCTAATATGTTTTTTGTTTATCCTTTAGGTTGTATTGCTGGACCCTCTTCTAAAGCGGTGTCAGTGTGGATCTGTGAACATTCATTCACAAAATGGGCAGCTAAACAGGCGGAGAAAAGGAGATGTGAAAGACAGATTGGTTTCAATAACCGTTGGGAACAGGTTCCTTGATGGAAAACTTGGGGAATACCCCAGGGGAGTGGCTACCACAATTGAGGAAGATGTTTAAAGGAAGAGGTTGTCCTGATGTCCTGGTAGGGCACCTAGGAGAGAATGGCTTGGCTTGGTTCAGCTTAAAGCTCAAATTCTTTTAGAGAATATGAACAATGATTTAAAGAAAATGAAATCCTTGTGGGAAGAGACCACAGTTATATGCACTGAGCTGATGCCTATTGTGGCGTGCCGAGCATTCAAATAAGCTGTTATAGATGGAGCATGTAGGAAGGTTAACAGCGAAATGAGGAATTTTTGTAGGCTGGAAAGTTTCGGTATAGTGAAGCATGGCGAAAGTTATTTTGAGAACAAGCACTATTTTAGGAATAATTAAGTACGTGTCCTTTGTGGGCATGAAACTCTATCTCATGGAGTTGAGTGACATGCTGGCAGCCATATTTGAGGGAAAATGTTGTGCATGGGGGCAGAAGAAACCTCAGAAAGGGTTTTTCTGAGAGGTAGGTTTGTAGGGTTTCAGATTATGTTACAAGCAATAGTTAATCTTGCTACTGGTTGGACTGTCCAGCTCAAGGGAGGGAAAGGGGTGGTGGGTTGGGTGAGTTGAGTTGTAGTTATGAGGTTACGCACAATTGGTTTAGAAAGGTTTATTCCATGGAGCCTCAGTTATGGAGGGTGTTTTAAAGGAAGGCTAGTTATAGAGCTTTAGTTTGGACAAAGATTGTTGTGGTGTATATGGGTGGTTTGGACAGGATTCATTTTATGTATGGTGAGGTTATTAGTTAGTCTGTAAGGAATGCGCAGAGAAATGTTATGTGATAAGTATCTGTTATGTTAAAGCAGCCTTTGTCACACTAAAGATTGTGTTATTCTTAGAGTAGCACTGTCTCGCCTACTGGGGGCTTGGGAGGAGGCTCAAGTTGGAGCGCTCCCTCAAGGGCTCTTTGGGCATGTGGTACGGTCAGAGAGACATGCATCTGGTGATTGGTGGGTCGGTCCATGGGGTAGACTTTTGAGACAGATTTAGGAGTAGGATAGACTGGGGGGGTCCTCTTTCTGGACATATGTGCGTCAGTGTTACCTGCAGCTAAGTGTGTATTAAATGGCCTCCCCCCCTGTGATTTAGAGGAATGTGTCGAAATTTCCCTTTAGGGTTCTCTATAGAATTAGAATATCGCTCTTCCATTACTTCACAGGCATAGCTCAGTGAAGGTGGAATTTAGAATTGAGGACTTGAGGAAAGGAATAATCATGGTGGGTAGGGACATGGGTCCAGGTAGCTTAGTTGACACAGGTGTGCAGTCTACTGTTGGCCCTTCATGTAAATGTACACTTTTCGCTGATGAACTAGTGCTGACACTGGCGAGGCAGTTTGGTGGGTTTCTAGGTAAAGGTTCCAGGCAGTGGATGGTCTCTGCACTTGTCACGGGGTCCAGCTCGAGGGAGGGAGGGGGTGTGGGGTTGGGGGAGTTGGCGTGTTATTGTGAGGGTAAGCACAATCAGTCTGGAAAGGTTTCTGGCCAAGGGGTCTGAGTTATGGATGGATGTTTTTAAATGAGGGTTAGTTATAGAGCTCCAATGAAGATAAAGATTGTTGCTGTGTTTAATGGACAGGATTAATGTGATGTATAGTGAGGTTATCGGTCAGTAAGGCATTTGCCTTTAAATGTTATGTGAGACCCACCTGTTTTATTAAAGCTGCATTTTTCACACTAAAGATTATGTAGTTCTTTGACTAGCGCTGTTTAGCCTGAGTGACCTTCAAGTGACCGACCAAACCACAGATCTTCATCGTGAAGTTCCACCCATCCAACTTTGACAACTACCATTCTAGAAAGCACGTTCCAATATATCTGTAAAAGTGGGGTCATTACTCTTAATTCAGTTAGCTTTTCAAAAGCGAGTAACAGAACCGCGCTGGAAACTTTGCTAGTTCCAAGAACCAGAGACACTTAAAACCAGTCAAGATAACCAAAGTGCTGAACAAGCTGAGGAAAGAAAGACTCTACTCTAATGTGCCACCAGAATGGATAGAAATGCCAGTTCCTAAAATGATTAGCACTTCTCTTTAGGCTCGGAAAAGATGCTTGCACTAATCTTTGTACTCAGGGTCCCATTTTTTTCTTTCAGTTTTCTTAGGTCTGGTATTAGCCAAGACCTATGATGTTACCGATATTATGTGTATAATATGTTTTTGTATTGGGGCTTTCAGCCATTTCTCTTCATTTATTGATCTGTTACTGTGTCATTCACATTTTGGTTTCACCTATTTAGCACAGAGCATGAGGCAGCTCACGCCAGCAATTGAGTAACTTCGCTGTGAGTGGCTGCATCTTGCCCTTTCACAAGCAGCACACCCACACACAATGCAGTTCCCTTTAGTGCTAGGGCCTGCATTGCCAACCTATGCTTTTTGAGACCAAAAATATATGTGTGCTTTTAGCTCGTGTGTGGTATCTGCTTCCAGCTTGCTGCTCAGCCAGTGGATGTGTGTAGAATGTTAGTATGAGTGATGATGTCATAGAGTGTTGGATGCGTGGGTGAGTGTCAGTTGAGTGTTGGGCTGAGCAGCAAGGAGGCTGCTCCTGTTGGGGTTCATTTATTCTTTACTTCCTTGGTTCCTTACTTCCTTTGTTCTTTACTTCCTTGGTTCTTTACTTTCTTTGTTCTTTACTCCTTAGTTCAGCACTTCGTTCCTTCCTGTACCTTGTCATCTCACTTAATAAACTACTTGAAAGATACCACTTGGATTGGACTATTCTTCCGTTACAACACTGGCGACGAGGATGGGCGTGACTTGTCAGGTCACTTACACTGCTATCCATTATGTTACCTTACTTTACATGTGCCTTATCCTCCTGTCAGTGGATTTGTCCCTCACAATGTTTCTTACATACATTAGAGGTTTACATTACTTTACGTTACATTACTTTACAGTGCCTTCCTTTAGGGCATATGTTATATATGTAATTGTGTTGTAATATCCTATGTTTTCATAATTATTGTATCTTATTTACATACTCCTGTTCATGGGATCTATGACAGTCTGTATTTTCATCTTACATGGTACCTGTACGTTGATTTTACATTTTATTGCTGTCATGTATCACATTATTATTCTCATGTCTATTTTCTAATCCAAATGAGTTTTCCTTACACATCTCTCTTACATTTTGAGAGTGATTTTCTTCTCTTTAATCTGCACTATCTGTTTTTCTATTGCTGTTTCTGCTTGCCATCTCCATACTGGTCTGCCCAACTGGTGTGTTTTGCTGGTGAATTGGAGCGTCAATTCACTTTTTTCTGTGTGTTACGTCATTATTGTTACGCTATTGTTGTTTTTCCTCACTTTGTTAGTATCTCTGTACTTTGTTAGTATCTCCTTATCTGTTTAGTATTTCCTGCTTTTCTTTTTCTCTGCCCTTCCTACACATTATTTTTTTTAAATTAAATCTGTGTTTTCTCTATTAAAGGGGGAAGATTGGCGTGGGTTACTATTTGTCAATGTATACATGGTCTTCATCTTCTATATGTTCTCATTGCATGTCTACATTATTACGGTATGTTCTTAGTTATATACCGAATGTTATTTTCATGCTGACTTCCTGTGTCTTTCTTTGTAGTGTTGTTATTATGCTAATTTCTTGCTTCTTCTTTTCTGTTGTTATTAAAGGGGGAAGAAGTGTGGTATCTGCTTCCAGTTTGCTGCTCAGCCAGTGGATGTGTATAGAATGTTAGTATGAGTGACGATGTCATAGAGTGTTTGGATGCGTGGATGAGTGTCAGTTGAGTGTTGGGCTGAGCAGCAAGGAGGCTGTTCCTGTTGGGGTTCATTTATTCTTTACTTCCTTGGTTCTTTACTTCCATTGTTCTTTACTTCTTAGTTCATTACTTCGTTCCTTCCTGTACCTTGTCATCTCGCTTAATAAAATACTTGAAAGATTCCACTTGGATCGGACTATTCTTCTGTTACAACATAGTGCTTTCTTTAGATTGACGAGCATGGTAAATTTCTGGAGAACCAAGGTTTTTCAAAAACATGACAACACAAAATAAAACAAGCACTGACACATTCAAATTTACATTCTAATCTAGGTCTTTCTCCATATCACTCCTTTCATCAAATGTCAGGAGTCTTACTATCAAAAGAAATTGAGATCTAGTGAGGTAGGACATATTGTTTTAACACACTAGTCCTATGTGAGAGTTGGTCAGGCTGAACAGAAACAACTCATTACTAGCAGCGTCACCTAATGTTTACTGTTCAAGACTTAAAGGAGAGAAGGACAAAGGACAGTATCCTCTGGAGGATTATGAGTAAATACTTGGAATTTGCTAGACCAATCACTTGATTTCTCCTGCTAGAAAGGACTTGTACATGACTGTAACCAGGCTGTCCCAGAGGGAAACACAGATATCTAACGCTGCCTGGAACATGATTTTGACTACTGAGAGACTTTTTGCGCCCCTGGAAGCTGCACATGGAGGCAGCTACAGGAAGGTACACCTCTGGATGCCCAATTAACTGGCAGTACTAGAAGGGGACTATGTCCAGTGAGTGTCCTGTTATGTGGCGTGCACTGGTTTAGTGTGGCAAACCCTCACGACTTTTACTGAAAGTGGAGTTGGTCAACGGAGAACTGTCCTGGAGATTCCTGAAAGAAGAAATGTGAAATACGTGTGACGTCAGCACCGAGAACCAGTCTAAGTGAAGTCCGCTGGCTTAACCCCAGGGTGATAACCCTTCCGTTGAAAATTCTTGATGAACTGGTGTCCTCTAGTGGCCAATAATGGAAACATAACTTTTGTACTGATAGTTTGCATGCTTTCCCTACACCTTCTCAATGAAGGGTAGGAAATTCCTATCACAAAAGATGCGTTTTTAGCTTGGCTTCTTAACAATTTTGCTTTGTTATTAACTAGTTTTAAGCGAAATGAGCTAAAGGATATATACTATAATGTTTTGCTTTATTTTTCTCCACACATGATTAAACTCGCGTGTTTTTGTCTACTGTGAGAGCACTCCTAAGGGAGGTCCTTGAAAGGGGGGGAAATGGCTCCCTGCAGTTTGGTGCAGCCACTCACTGCTCCCACGTGAAGGTGAATCTCTGTCCCCTTTTCAAATGCAGACCAGGTGTCCACCTGCACAGTGAGAGGCCGAACGGCATCTTCAAACAGCCAGTCCACATTTTAGTAATGCTCAATTCCTAGTGCAGACATGGAAGGGAATGGCGTATTTGCAATGATTCTGAGCACTGAGTCGGTGCACACACTCTAGAGCAGAGGTCTTCAAACTGGGGGGGGCGGGCCCCCCTAGTGGGGGCCTCAAGTGATCCCAGGGGGGCGCCAGGCTCTGGCCAATAGATGCACTATACCGATAACAGTGCTTTGTTTTAAGCTGAAAAAAATTTGCAGCAGTAAGCCACTCAAGTTTCAAAAGACCTTTATTCGAATTTGTTAAAATTCATAAAAGTACCGACACATCAAAGAACATATACATACACATAATACAAAACAGTTAAATAATTTACATTTCATAGTAACAAAGCAATTCATACAGAGGATAGACAGTAAATTCCATTAACTTATAAGGTTTTAGCAGTAGTATTTTTTGACTGAATCTGATTACAAGGACTTTCCATAGTCTTGCGTGCACGTATGGCTAGTCTTAGAAAAGTGCTAGTGCGAAATGTCAGTTCATCATTGTCCAGGGTGAGCAGCAGCATGTAGGATTCCTGAAGTGTAAGAGGTCTGAGCTTTCTAAAATATGGGGTTAAAAGCCATTTGGTATATCTCACATAATATTTACAGAAAAACAGAAAGTGCAAATCATCTTGAGTACTTGTACCGTCACAGGGGCAGGGGGTAAGGACAGTATGGTGTTGATACCCCAGAGGAAAAGAGAGCAGAAATTTAACAGTTCCTGCCCTTAGACGAAACAGTAGAGATCGTTCCCAATTTGACATAGGCAGTGATAGGTAGGGTGGCATGATTTGCATACAGAGACCATTACCAATGTATTTTTTGACCCCTGATTTCTGTAGTTCAATTCCAAGCCGTTCATTACGATAAAGTGCATAGAGTGCCTTTTGAACCTCATGTTTGTCCTTTGGTTCAATAGCCGTTGGCTCAGTAAACAAAATACCTCTTCCTATTTCATTAAATATTTTAAAAACTTCTTTAAACCAGGGGATCTGTATGCCATTATCACTATTGAGGCAGTCCCTAATGATGTTCTGCGTAAGGGCAGCAGCCTCATTCCTCCAGATTCTGATCCAGAAGAGTGCTGGTCTTGCTTTAATAAAGTCGTTTATGAATGGGAGGTTAAGTTCGTTATGACAGATGAAATTGGAAGAGGAAATTGGTGCTCCCAGCAGTTTCCTGCAAAAACGGTTTTCCTCTCTTTGAATACCAATGCTGCTGGCCGATCCCCAAACTTCGGCTCCATACGTAGCAACAGGGGAACACTGTAATTTAAAAATTTGAACAATAGCTTTAGTGGCGCCGATTTTCTTAGGGCGTGGGAGACTCAGGACGGAGTTGTTGGCTTTCGAGAACTTGCTCGTGGCGTGGGCCACATGCCCACTCCAGGAGCCGTTCGCAGCGAAAACCAACCCCAGATAAGGGAACTTATGGACAGATTCGAGTTTATCTGTTCCAGTTTGAATAGTGCCGAGTTTCCTTTTGCCCGGCCCACAAGGCATAATAAAAGACTTTTTAAAATTAACTTTTAAATCCAGTCCCTCCATAAAATTTACAAAACTATGTACAAGCAGACGTAAGGCGTTTGGTGTACGTGCCAAAAGGACAGCGTCGTCTGCATATAAAAGTACGGGCAAGGGATTTCCTAAAATGATTGGGACATCGGGGGTAGCTTTCTTTAAATAGTTGGACAGGCCATTAATATAAATGATAAACAGCAGGGGTGCTAAAACGCACCCCTGTCTCACCCCCCTCCCTATCTTAATGGCTCCCGATACCTCTCCGCCCATACCAATACGTACCCGAGCTTTCAAGTCAGTATGGAGATAGGCTAAGAATCTAACAAGAGTGGCATCGAGACCATTTGACAGGAGAGTTAACCATAGCTTGGATCTATTCACAAGATCGAATGCGGATGAAAGATCCATAAAAGCTAGGTAAACGGGGGATGAGCGAGCAATGCAGTATTTATCTATTATCAATTTTAAGTTTAGGCATTGCTCGACTGTTCCTACCCCACTCCTAAACCCCATCTGGCAGGGGTCTAAAAAGTCAGAATCAGACGCCCATACCAGTACCCTATTATAAATTATTCGTCCTAGTATTTTTAAAGTATTGTCCAGGAGGGAGATGGGACGATAATTTACTGGGTCAGATCTGTCTCCCTTTTTGTAAATGGGGACAATAATACTAGTAGCCCAGGTGGCAGGCATGGCTACATGTGGAAGACTATTAAAAATATTTAAAAGTATTGGTGTCCAAAGATCAACATTAAATTTAAGGATATCTATAGGGAGGCCGTCTGGCCCGGGCGCCTTGTTGCCTAGGCTCTCTTTGATAGCTTTCCTGACTTCTAAGTCCGAAATCTCTAAACCTGCTGTTTGGTTCAGGTTAGGGAGAGGTTGCTCATCAGAGGGGGCAGCATAAATATTAGAAAAATGGGTCTCCCAGGCTGTACTGGTTATATTGCAACTAATTTTAGTAAGCTCTTTGCCCATTTCCCTCGTTCTCCTAACTGCCGTCCAAAATGGGCCGCTGCCACCCAGATTGGCGCTGATAACCAGCTTATCCCAGTGATCGGAGAGCAAATTTGCCTTCCTTTTCGATGTTTTATCTTTATAGTTTTTCCTGGCGGCTCGAACAGCGTCCTTACACCTGGGATTGGCAGAGAGGGCCTTTCTTAACTCTCTATTGGCCACGGAGCAAGATGTATCAAACCACCGTGGCTCTTTATGGTCAGTAGAGAGTGGGACTGACAGGAGAGTTTTTATATTGGTGCATAAAGCTTCAAAATCAGTAATCAGTTCTTCATTATTTGTACTGGGGGAGGAGAGACATTTCAATAGATCCGGATATGCCTCCTGAATCGTATCTAAAATGGCCCCACAATCAATTCCTCTCCATTTAAGGCGAAGGCCATCAATTGAGGGTGTGATATCCCTAGCTCCATTTAAATTCATAAAAATCGGACTGGGTGCGAGGTTAAAAATAGCAAACAAAGGATTATGATCGCTGAAGGACGTTTGCACCACAGAAGATTTGATTAAACAGTCCGTTAACACAGGTGATGTAAAAATGTAATCGATAATTGAACCGTTATCCCTGCCCTTAAACGTAGGGGCATAGGGAAAATTCATATCATACCCTACACTCATTACATCAACAAGATTAAAATCCGAGAGTATGCTAATCAGTTCCAAACCCCTGCGGTCATTACAGTGATCAAAGTTAGTGGATCCATAGTTATCTATAAGTTTCACATTAAAATCTCCCCCGATCAGAATACTAGTCTTAATATCTACTGACATGGAACAATCAATTATATTTAAAACCTTAGATAAAGCAACAAAATTTTTGTTCGGTACACCATTAAAATCATTATTGTAAAAATTAATTAAATAAATTGTGGTCTTTGATTTCAATTTATATTCCAGAATTTGAATGTTGGAATTAGCAAGGTTATCTAACTTCAGAACATTAATTGTACCGCCTGCCAAAATTCTAATCCCCGTAAAGAGTCCACCCACCGCTCGGCCAAAACTAGGTTTTAGAGATGTCAGGCTGAAACAGTGGTAGCCTTCGATATACAGGTTATCAACAGCCCAAGTCTCTTGGAACATGAGTATGTCTATGTCCTTAATTAGTTCGGTCCAGGCAGGGTCAGAGAGCTTGGATTCTAAACCTGCGACATTCCAGCTTAGGATTGATAGGCCGTGTTTGAACCCCTGGTTGATAAATGTGCACCTAGTATTCCCATTATCATAGATAGTTGATTCATTTGAAATGGCCGGAGTGCTATCCGTCAATATGATTTCTGGAACTACTGTTTTAGCATGGAGTGATGCAAGTGAATTTATGATTGTGGCATCCTCTTGGTTACAAGTTTTTGCATTCTTGCATGATTCATTATTAAGGGGTATACTCAGTCAATCCTGTTCGTCTAATGATGATAGATAGTCGAACCGATTGAAAGTTGGGATATTGTACATTGGCCTGACTTGTGTCGTCTGTGCAAACTGGAATGGGTTAGGGATTGGATAAGACCTATCCCTGTGATTGCTCTGACGCATAGTTGGGGCTTGAAAATGTTGTGGATGGTTGGGGGTAAGAATTGGCATTAGAGGTTGTGGATGCCAATTGGGGTTGTTGGAAAAGGCGGCATTTAGGTTCTGGTTTTGGGCAAAAAAGGGTGATTTGACCCTTGCACCAAAATTCATCTCTTGGTATGAGTTAATGGGGAAATTGTTGGGAGGGTTAACCGTGGCTTGTTCTGGAGGTATCAGGTGTCGATAAAAATATCCTAAGGGAAGGAGCGTGGTGTTAAATTCCCATGGCGATGGTAAAGGGGCGTTGGCTAGTGTTTTCTCTGCCCAATGTGGTTTTCTAAAACTAATAATGACACAGTCGCCCTCAAATTTTTTCCTAAGGGGTCCAATCCAACCCACCCGCTGTGTGTTAATAATCTCCCTTGCACCATCAATCGGGTAATTGCAGTTAGTAATTAGCCAGTGCAGGGTTTTATTTTTGAGTGATATGGGATTTTCATCCTGATCCTCTCTTAGTTTAGTAACATTTACTAACACTAATACATATGCACCGCATTCCGGAGGAAGATTGATGCGGGCCGGAACTTGTCTGGGCGGTTTTGGGATGGGTTGGGTCAAGATAGGATTGCTTGTAGAAATTGAAGGGTGACCTGTGGTGCTCGCAGTTGAGAGTGTGGTATTCGCGGTGGTATTGATGCCAGGATCCTTTCTTTTATCTGTGAATTTGCTATTGGTATGTGGTGTTGCTGTTTTTTGTTTAGTAATTGGGCCATTGGCCAGCGCAACAGGTACAACTTTATCTGCATTATTTGGGGCGGCTGGGGGTACTTGTAAGATAGTTGTTTTGGGGCCTACTATATTGGTGGGGTTACTATTTTTTGTACTGGTTGCAGGACCTCCCTTTAGGAAAATCTTAAGAGGGTTGCTCAATTCATCTAGCTGTTTTTCTAATCGAGCAAGCCTATTTTCGATTGGGGATAGATAAATGCTTAATAAATCCCCCAGTCTTTCCAACAGGGGGTCATATGCCTTGTCTATATTTCCGTTAGTGTTCGTTGTTCTGCCCTGCTGAACAGTTTCACTATCATCCCTCTGGGGTATTACCGTAACCTTAGTCGCGTTATGATTATTGTCAGGGACAAAGTTGGTATTTTTCCCAGGTTTCCTTTGTGCCCGGCCATATTTCCTGATCTTAGTTACCCGGGGCTTGGGTACGTGTAACTTCAGTTTTTGAACTGCCCCCTCACGCCTACCTCTAGCATGCCTGGTGTTATCAGCAGATTGTACTTTGGGAGAGGGGTTAATTAGTAAGTCAGGCGTTTTTTCCAGGTCTGTGCTAGTGTCGGTATCTGTGTCTAACAGGGGAATTGAGGCTGAGAGGTTAACCTCGCTAGGAATGGTGTGTATGTCAGCACAAACATCAAGTAGGGGTCTGATGTTATTAGGCATAATTTGTGCAGGTGTAGTGGCGGTAGCAATGAGGCCAAGCGAAGAACGTTTGGCATGCGCCAAGTCTTGTGATACCCTGCGTTCTAGTAGATTTATGCCCTGGTTGATGGCATCATTGGCCTTAGAAATAAAAAGGTCAATGGGGCCAGTCACAGCGGCAGCAGTTTTGCTGCGGGTGCCTCTTGGGGCCATGCTGACAAATAATAACCCCTGTTCTGCGATTTGGGTTGTTACGCAGGACTACAGATACAAGTATCAATGACACATAGCAACATTATAGTTATAAGGCAGATAGTCCCGGAGATGATAGCAGTACCCACAGTTCCCAAATGAGGAATGGCCAGTGAACCAATGAACAGTACCTTCAAGTTGTAACGAATAGATGAATAAAAGGAGGTGGCCCCGTCCCGTCCTCCTCGTGCCTCTGAGGGCCTAAGAGGGCCCGCCCTTTGCCCGGGCTTAGCCCGGCTACGCCCGCGCGCGGTCCCGCGATGCGGGGGGCAGAGTTATTTTTAAAGCGCCTACGGGCGCGAAATGCAGGGTGTCCGCCTCCGGAAGTTGTTGCAAGGGAGCCTGGTCACCGTAGTCCAGCGAAGCCTCCACACAGCGGTCGCCGGTAAACCCACAGCGACAGCGGGAGGGGAAGGACTGCAATTCAGGACTCGCCAGCCCCCTGGAAAGCGCCACAGGTAGGGATAATATCACCGGCTGTATTTTGAAAAGGAGCGAGCATAGAAACCCGCTCAACCGGGGGCAGAGTTATTTTTAAAGCGCCTACGGGCGCGAAATGCAGGGTGTCCGCCTCCGGAAGTTGTTGCAAGGGAGCCTGGTCACCGTAGTCCAGCGAAGCCTCCACACAGCGGTCGCCGGTAAACCCACAGCGACAGCGGGAGGGGAAGGACTGCAATTCAGGACTCGCCAGCCCCCTGGAAAGCGCCACAGGTAGGGATAATATCACCGGCTGTATTTTGAAAAGGAGCGAGCATAGAAACCCGCTCAACCGGGGGCAGAGTTATTTTTAAAGCGCCTACGGGCGCGAAATGCAGGGTGTCCGCCTCCGGAAGTTGTTGCAAGGGAGCCTGGTCACCGTAGTCCAGCGAAGCCTCCACACAGCGGTCGCCGGTAAACCCACAGCGACAGCGGGAGGGGAAGGACTGCAATTCAGGACTCGCCAGCCCCCTGGAAAGCGCCACAGGTAGGGATAATATCACCGGCTGTATTTTGAAAAGGAGCGAGCATAGAAACCCACTCTATAATGGGCCATCACTAACATCTTTTGTAATTTATATTCTGGCTGGAAGAAGGTGTCAAAAGGGAAGGGACTCCAAATATTCTTCAAAACTCCCACCCCCATTTCTAAGAATCACACTATGGATACTTTACACGTTAGTAAGGTCTGCCTGACCAGAATCGTATGTGTGGCAATCACGTATTTGATTGCCTCTTTAAAATGATAACAGAACTTAACTGCAATGTTTAAATATGTCTATACACATTTAAACATTGCCAGTTATTAGAAATAATTGTGAAAATGTTTGAGGGGGGCCCCGGTGACTTTGTTTTTTTCCACTGGGGGGAGGCGCGGGATTAATACGTTTAAAGACCACTGCTCTAGAGTGAGCCTAGGTGCAAAGTGGGTCAGTATGCTGTATCTATAGTGCGACCCCAGGTGGTCTATGGTTTCCAAAACCGCTGAGAGATTTAAGTGTACCAATGCAAAACAATAGCCATCATACAATTTACAGCAGAGTTTGTCCAGAGTGGCTCCCACTACTTATGCTGTGCTGCATCCTGAACAGATCTCCACCTGCAGACAGACATTGTAAGATGTTAATCGACTGTATAAAGATATGCAGCTGTTTTAGAATGATCTCTTCACAGGATGTCTGGTTAATATAGCTGAATGAAGGCGCACATCAAGCTCATATTACCTCTAATGGGAAGAAACAGGTGTGTTTCTTAATGAGGGATTTCGTTAGGCTTGTGTATGGCCAGAGACAATGTAGCGAAAATATTGACTGATTTATTGATTGGCTGCATTTATATTGTGCACTGTGTCTCTGAAGGATGTCAGTGGCAGCTCATGTGATTCCGCCACCTTATGCTTCAAGCAGCCGCTGCGTCAGTTTCCTAAGACTATGGAGGGACCGACTCTCCTGAATAAAGTTTAGTAAGGCAGTTCAGTATTTTATTTTGATTATGATTCGGAACTCAAAGAGGTCCACATCAATACAGAAAAGGTTTCATAAAAGACAATTCATACAGTGTAAATTATACAGAATTATAAAATGCTAAGGAAAGCCATTAGGTGTACATCCCTACTATACTTTAAATAAAAGGCCCCACGGTCAGAAAAAGTGCAAATGCACAATTGAATCAATTAGACGTTATAATTCAATTCTTAAGGAATGCGAAAAAATATACAACCTTAATACAATGCAGCAAATAAGTGGTACAAAACGCTTTACAGTGCAACACTTAATTCAGTACTTCAATTTATACAATACATTCAGCCTTACAGAACAATACTAATACGGTACTTCTATTTATACTGTACAAAATTTTTAAAGCCTAAAATGCCCCATGCCACAAGTACAGAGCAGAATACAGCTAGTATAGAATTACAACGTTCAGACATATCTAAAACATTTAAGAAATGTTTAAAAAATTTAGATATTTTTTAACAAACTATTTCTGATGGGGGTGCAAAGAGACATTTCCAAGCAATTGCGGTCACAAAGAGTTTAGGAGAGGACAAACAAATATCACATGATACAAATCTTTGACATATTTCCAACAAAGATCACAATGCCTCTCCCCCCCCTAGATAATCATTCCCAGGATCCAGTGATAATTTGCAACGGAAGCATGTTCAACCTTAATAACAAAATATTTCTATGCACACCAAGGGGAAGGTTCCATAGAACACATGGTTGTGTTTTTTTTTACAAATTCTACTCTCCACTACTATTTCATTCCGGGCATGCTGAGCACAAAGTGAAATGTCCCTTTTCCGGCTTACTTCATAGATAGTTTTTTTAATCAGATTTTTCCAAATAAGCTTTGGGAGGGGTGCCACATTGCTCTAACCAATTTCAAACATATCCCGAGCGTTCATATAATTTGAGAAGACTGCCCTTCTTTCCTTCAAACTATAATAGATTTCATATTTTAATGCAACCCGGATAGAACCCAGTTCACTATTCAGTATGTTATTTCCCCACCTTCGAACAGCTGCCATGGCAAACACATTCATAGAGTGGAGCCTAAATTCAGGCTGCAGGGCCGAAGTGCAGGGGAAGAATTCAAATTACAGGTTTGGCTCCAAATACGCCCTTCAACCTTCTTAAAAATAGGAGCAATACAGCTCTTCCATTACTTCACAGGCATAGCTCAGTGAAGGCGGATTTTTAATCTTACAAACTGTCAAAACATGGGCAAAATGCCTTTGCCCGCAACACATACAATCTGCAAATGGCTGAAGCTTGAGATAATGCCTTACAATTACTGGAAAAGATTCTTCCAAGAAATAGATATAACTTCACCACTTCCAACTTATTCTTCCCCAGGAACCAGCGCAAATCCTTCCTAACTCTGCACCCCCGAAACCTAAAAACGATAACTTTAATCTTAGAGATGTTTATTTTTAAAACGTGTTCATCAGCATAGTTTCCAAGCTTGGAAAGACGCCTCTGCAGTCCTATCTGGGTAAAATCCAGCAAAACAACGGCATCTGCATAGAGTAAACATCCAGCACTCATCACTCCTAGTTTAGGTGGGCCCCCTCTAGGCTGTCCAACTCTGTGTGGTAAGTCATGGGAGTAAAGGGAGAAAAAGGAGAAAAGGAGGGGCGCAGTTAAGCACCCCTGCTTCAGACCATTATATGTCTCCACTTTGCTAGACAAACCCTGGTTCCCTCCCATGAGAACCTGAGTCCAAGTTGAAGAGTGCAGAGCGTCAGTCAACGTTAGCAGGTGTGCAGGAATATCCAGTGTAACCAACTCCCTCCACAACATTCAACAGTCAACCCTATTGTACACTGTGAAGAAATCGATGAAGGTGGAATATAAAGTCATACCCTTACCCACAGGATACTTTTCAATCAGTGTTTAAAGGGCCATGATATTATAAAAGGTTCTTACGAAAGGCAGCCTGCTCAACAGGAACAAAACTGTGACCAAATACCCAATCCTGCAGGTGAAGAAGAATACTCTTGGTGAACAATTTCCCAATCGCATCCAGTAATGGAATCTGCCTGACACTTGCACAAGAGGTTTTAGGACCCTTTTTATATAAAGGCACAAGACCCTCTCTTTGCAGGACAATGGTATAAGCACATTCCGATAACAGTATTGAAACACCAGATAGAGAAAAAGAGCCCATGCTGACATTTCTTGTTTGATAAGAGATATAAGAGATATGTGGCCGGGACCAGGGGCCACATCCCCTGCCCAAACGAGTAGCGACACCCCAGGAGAGACGAGCTGCCTTATTTACTACTCTAGTGATTAGCTTAGGAGTCTCAACAGTATAAAGGTAGGCAAATCTTCACTATGTGCACGAATGGGACCATTAAACACCATGGGCCCTTTCTGCTGCAATAACTGCAGATGGGAGAGTGACACCTGGCTGGATCCCACTCCAACAAACACCCCAAATCTTGCCCTCAAATGCATCTACCTTAACGCCAGATCTCTACCCAAACACGCGACGGAGATATGGGACACACTGACCGGTCTTAAACCCGACTTGGCCTTTATAACAGAGACTTGGCTTGACAATCATAGCACCCCCGATGTAGCAATGGCCCTTCCAGCTGATTACAAAATACTTCATTTAAATAGAGTGAAGAAAAGAGGTGGAGGGGTAGCTTTGCTATTTAAGGACTCCCTCTCTTGCAGACAAGAGGTGATCACACAGGCCAATAGCCATGAAGCTATGGCATTTTCAGTGTCTATAAATACCAACATTCTATTAGGCGGAGTGATAATTTATAACCCCCTGGGCAGTACGCTGGATTTTAGTGTCCAGCTTCTTGCACAAATCATGCCAGTCTGTCTTAAAAATAAAAATATCCTGCTGATAGGGGATTTCAATATACACTACGACAATGGCAACAACCCCCTTACTAAACAGCTACTGGAGGATATGGAAATCCTTCAGCTGACTCAGAGAATTGATCAGCCTACACACATAGCAGGACACACATTAGATCTGATGTTCTCTAATATAGGAACCATTGACATCAATGAGATAAAACCAATGACATGGACAGACCATTTTATGATTGTGTTCTCCATCAACCTATTTACTAAACACTTCAAAACACCGGCCTTGGCAACAGTAAAAACAAGGAGCTGGAAAAAAAATTCTGTAGAAAAATTCCAGCAATGTTTCACACATGTAAACACAGGAACCACTAACACGAACGACGAAATAGAACTACTCCAGAACAACATCAGGAGTGCACTGGAACATTGTTCAGTATCACACTCCAAACACAAATGTAGATCCACAATATCAGAGAGATGGTACGAACCAGAACTAAAGTTAATGAAAAGGAAATGCACATTATATGAACATAAATGGAGACTCAACAAAACCCAAGAAACTAGAGCCACATCCAAAAAAGAACTTACACTTTATAACAAAGCCATTAGGAAACCGAAGAAAGAATATTTCTCACGTAGAATAACAGAAAATAAAAACTCTTCAAAAGAACTATTTAAAATAGTCAAAGAACTATGTGGCCCTGCGAGTCTCTCACTCGATCTCACTCCTTCGCAAGAAAGCTGCAACAAAATAAATGAATACTTCTGTGAGAAAATAGACACAATTTATGCCTCTTTCTCCAATATCGAACTGGAACACACCGAACCTCATGTACCATTCTCAATTCAGGCTATCTGTCCCAGGTTCGCCCCTTCTCAGAGGAGGAGGTGGGCAAAGTTATGTTAGAAGTAAAATCAGGCTCTTCATTGGATCCATGTCCACATCATTTTTTCTCGTAACTAACTCCAATAATATGCCCGGCCGCAACAAAAGCATTTAACCTTTCTCTAAACTCCGCTGAATTTCCAAAAATCTGGAAAAACGCCATAGTCACCCCTTTATTAAAAAAAGCGGGTTCTGATGTTAACAACCCGGCAAACTATCGGCCTATATCACAACTACCCTATTTATCTAAGGTATTAGAAAAACTAGTCAACAGGCAGTTGTCCAACTTCCTAGAAGCCAATGATCTACTAGATATATCTCAAACAGGGTTCCGGACCAATAACAGTACCGAGACAACACTCCTGGCAGTGATGGATAACATCAGAACCCAGGTAGATCGGGGGAAAACGGTCGCCCTGATATTATTGGACCTCTCGGCAGCATTTGATACCGTACCACACAATCGGTTACTGGAAATTCTTGCAGCAAAAGGAATCCGGGAAAATGCCCTAGGGTGGCTACAGTCTTTTATGCAAGATAGGACACAATCAGTACGGATGGGTGACTTTTCATCCCCTCCCCGGAACATCAAGTATGGGGTCCCACAGGGGGCCTCATTGAGCCCGACTCTGTTCAATGTGTTTGTCTCTTCACTGGCCGAAATAGGACGAAAATGGGGTGTCGATATCTGTTCCTATGCAGACGACACCCAACTGATGATCACACTGGACGAGGAGGATGACCCAAAAGATAGGTTACTAAATTGCCTCACGGAACTAGCCAATTGGATGCATAGTCACTGTCTTAAGCTAAATGCAGATAAATCCGAAATACTGTTGCTCGGCAGACATACACAGCTATGGGACAGCAGCTGCTGGCCCACAACATTGGGCACCCCCCCTAGCCCGACATTGACGGCTAAGAATCTAGGTGTAACACTAGACAACACTTTAAGTATGAAAACCCATGTATCAATAATCTGTGGTAAAGGCTTTGCACTACTGAAAATGCTCAGAAGAGTCTTTCCATGGATTCCTACTGATTGCAGAAAGATCTTGGTTCAGTCTCTACTAATAAGTAGGCTGGACTATGGAAACTCCTTGTTTGTGGGAATGGCTGACTATCTCTTTTCCAAACTACAGGTCGTACAGAACGCTGCAGCAAAGGCAATCTGCAACAAAAGAAAATACGACCCAGCCAAGAGTTGTATGAGAGAACTGCACTGGCTGCCAATGAAACATAAAGCTATCTTTAAGCTACTGTGCATAACGCATAGAGCACTGCACAATATAGGCCCACATATTTTAAAAAACAAAATCAAATTCTATGCCCCATCTAGGAATCTACGCTCCCAAACAACAGCAAGAACAAGAACCACACGTGTGATAACAGCAAGGATGGGCGGGCGAGCCTTCTCCCACCTGGCGGCGACCAGTTGGAACGAGCTGCCTGTGAATCTTAGATTAGCGGACAGCTACCTGTCCTTCAGGAAGCAATTGAAAAAATTTCTCTTCCCCAAGCCTGATTAAAATAATGATCCTGTTATCTGCCTTTCACTCACCACTGACACTATAGCGCCATGATATCCTACCTAGGATGATTGTTCGCGCTTTATAAGCACTATTAACATTAACATTAACTTTAACATATCTGGAGTTCATCCGGGCCCATCACCCTGGAGTACCTTGCACCCTTAATAAAACTCTCTATCTCCTCACAAGAAGGCGAACCATTTATGTTCAATAAGGGTAATTCACATTTCAACTCCAACAAAATCCTACAACTGGAATTAGTGACATATACTGCGAAAAATATTGGGTCCACTCTACGTCAGCTACAGGAGCAGCCTCGGCCTTAATTCTGGAGTCATATTATTCAGCTATTAAAGACCAATATTTACGCGAGTCACCAGAAAAAGCGACTTCTCGCAATGTAATCAATTTCTGGTCTTCTTCCCTCCTTCGTTCAGACACCTTTAATCTAGTTCTCACCCATTTTCACCGATTGATTTCCCTTTGCCTCAATAACGAAGGCTGCTTAAAATGTTTCCTTACTAGGGAATTTAAATCTCGATTTACCTTATTTACCTCCCAAGGGAAAACCACCAAAGGATTAACACTAGTAATTCTATTTTAACACCTGCATGATCGAAACAAGGACAACTGCTTTTCATACCAGGCAATAGGGTTCTCTAGTGAAGTGGCAGAAGGGCCTAAACTAGTTGTTTAGACATAAGCGGCCACATTCATCATATTATTATTTGACCAAACACCTTAGGATTCCAGTTTACACTGCTACTGAGTAAGATAGCTATACCTCCAATGGAATTAAAATCAGAAAATAACCAGGTCTCCTGTAAGCAAATTATCAATGGTCAAAAAACACAATAACATTTTAACTTAGAATTAGACTTTCCCAAACCCGCCATATTCCAAGAAAAGATTTTAACCAAGGGACTACCTCTGCAACATTGGAAGTTTTTTGAAGCATTTAATGCACCTGCTACCCAACTCCATGGGGCAGACTCATCTCTCTTCCTTGATTCCCTGGCCATCTGGTCCTGAAATACCACTATATTGATCACTCTCCTCCCCATATCTCTACCGATTGATATTGTATTGTTCTTCAGATTTGCAACCCCTCTACTACTACATGAATCCCGAAGGGTACTCATGGATGCCCAATCTAAGGCTATCAGTCTTGACTAGGGTCTCTTCAAATGGTAACATATCAATACCTTTTTTTCTGAAATGGTCCACATTGGCCAGTATGAGCATTACCACAATCATGGAGCTAAATGTGACCCAAGAACTCAGAAGTGGAGCAAGGGGATCAAAATACACCCGATCAATATCTCTACTTGACACCAGGCGCAAGGCCTCAAATCCTAATAAGAGCTGCAAGATATAACTTCTATTCCGTGGGCCCAATTCACTGTCAAACAAAGAAACCAAATTCAAGGTATTAGAGAGGTGGCCAAAACCAAGTCCTTCAACAGAATTATTATTATGCCTTGGCCCAGGCCCTGTAATAGGGGTCAATACGTAAAAAAGATTCCCCACGTGGGGGAACTGGGGAGGATCTTTTTGAGACCCACTCAGCCTCTTGGGGGACTCCACGGCCTTCTTCACCGATGCTCACCAATTCGACATTAACATCCCCAGCATCATCTTTCACTATACCCACATTCGTTCCACCCCAATTATTATGGACAATTATCTCCATATCCATTAGCCCATTCTCTAGCCGATGGCAGTCAAGAATTGATACTTCTAGTGTATTAGGAAAGTGAGGCATACTAGTAACTTCAGGGGACTCATGCTCCTGACCTAAATGAAGGACGGCGTACTTCAGCCCTTCTACTTTTTGAGGCTGAATAAAGGGAGCGGGCACTTCTAAAACATTAGAAAACCTTAGTGTTTTAGATTTACATTTCATGATGCGCTGAGTTCGTTTAATTTTTACCTTCTGGCATTTTGCCCTATTACAACCTGGGTAGGCCCCCTTCACAGTAGAAACACAATCTTGGTGAGCCCTTTTACACTTTGGCTACATGACATCATTCTTGAGGTGAATAATTTAAAAAGGAAGAACAGGGCATGCTATTAATCTCCTTAGTGGCCTCACAATTACCATTGGACTGCCCAAAGGGAGTGACCCCAAGCCCACCAAGCTAACCCGCCTGAATTCCAATTTCTGCTACTCCATGTTATGTCACTCCATTAGCCTGAGAGGCCTGAGATTTCATATCAATACCCCTGTCTTCCTTCCTTGAGTGTTGCACCCCCATAAGAATTGGGGACAACACCTCCAACACATGATCAGAGTTAGCAATTGATCTATTCAGCAAAGCCGAAATCGAGGATAGGACTCTCTGCATACATAATAGAATATTGGAGCTGGCCCTTCCCCAACCTGCTCCCTCCCCATCCGGATTAAATGATTGCACAGGTATTTAAGCCCCTAAGGACCCAGATAAATCACATATCACGGAATTCATTGAGCCCATTAGAGGCACCCTTGAAGATCGTGTACTACTAGACAAAGCCGGTAATGATGGACATATAGGTAAACAATCCAGAGGCGAGCTCAAGACCAAAACTGAAGCAATAAGAGATTTTAAGTTGTCCTCCCTAATCCGATTCTTCTATATAAGAGATGCAATGTCCGGCAGGGAATAGTCCTTCAATACACCAGGGTCACAGTTACACAAATCAGCTCAGAGTCCACCCTGAGACGCTCGGGAAATCTCTTTAGATAGCAACATGTACGACACAAAAGCAGCGTCTTGACCACCAGATGGAGCCACCGAACTCTCAGGACCAGACTCAGACTCCAACTTAATACCAACAGTGTTCTTCTTAAGAACAGTCTCTATGTCCATTTCTTCCACTACTCCCACTGGACAACATGATTTGTTGGCCAGGCTTAGAGGAACAGCCAGAACTGGGCTGAGGGCAAATCGACTGACCTGACGTAAGATGGTGCCCTGTCACAGAGCCGTAACTAGACTTACATCATCTTCTTTGTTTGCACCTAAAGTAATCTTCGTATCCTTTCCTGCCCCTCTCCCCCTATTTAAGAACAGAGACAGCACGGAGGTGTGAGACTTCAGGAGAGACAAATGGGACAGAGGCTTCTTTTTTTTAATAGTTTTTTGTTTTTTAAATGTTGTGGTGAACCAATGGAAATAGCAGTTGGAACTGAAGTAGAGATTAGGCGACCAGAACACAAACACCTAGAAGACATCTTAAGAAAAAATGCCTCAACCTTAGATGCCTGGGATGCCCCAGATGCCTGCTCTTCCACTCCGTTCCTTTCTTTTCCCCAGCAACTCCGTAACTGGCGTCAGCTCCTTTCTAGTTGTCTAGTTATCCTGGCAATGCCCAAATGTATGTATGCCTTAAAGTGCCTTAAAATGCTACCCAAAAGTGGAAGTTTAGCTTCTCCCACAGTATGTCCTAAGGTGCTGCTGCCTCCACCGCAAAAAAAACACTGCACCAATAAGGAGGGTACTCCTCTGATCTTGCGCTCATTTAAAAGGGAACCAATTTACAATTTCTGTTGGCAGGCAAACAACAAACAAACAGCAAGCAACGAAAAATAAAGCAAGTGGACAAGTGGGCAAGAGAGGATTGATGGATATGCATGGAGTGAGCAGAGCTTTCCCTAATGCACAAACCACACTGGCCTAATGCCGGCCACCTCCGCACCACCGAGGGGGCCTGCAGCATAGGCCTCCCCTGCACACTACTACCGCTGTATGCCTCAAATCATCAGATCATTAGGACATGAGTCCCAGCTATAAAATTCGGACGCTGTACTCTGCACAGTCAGCGGTTACAGCCAGGGCTGGACTGGGAACCAAAACCCTGGAAAGGGCTGGGCTGGCTCCCCCAGGAGTTTGGGGGTGCGGCCAAGCTGTTTGCCAGGGCCGGTTTCGGCCGATTTTGTTACAAGGGCTGATATTGCAGCTATGCTGCAAAAACGGCCCTGTAGTAAAAACGGCCCGAGGGCCCAAAATCTGCCCCCACGCTAGCGGCCGACAGGGGAAATGCCCGGTGCCCGCTACGGTCAGTCTGGCCCTGGTTACAGCAATGAAGAAAAAACTCTCCAGCGTCACCGTCAGGGCTGAGGAGTCACCACTCACTCACTCGGCTGCTCTGCACATCAGAGGCCAATGTCGGAGCCTTCAAAACCACTCTGCCGCTGCCACACCAACACAGCCTTGCTCCCTGCAGCTTGCATCGAACTCATGGCGTCTGACGTCAATAGGCGTGACTCGCAATCAGGCTTAATGTAGAAGACAGGTTTTGTAACATAGTAGGGCACTTTTGTTCTAGCAGGGTTGGCTTTAGCGCTGGTGGTGGCCAGTGGAATGCACTTTTTTGGTGCCCTCCTTCTTCTCCACAGATTCTCTCACTACCACCCTCCAGCGGTGCCCCTCACCTCTCCATAGTCTCCCTCTCACAAAAGAACCCTGTTAAGCAATATAAGGGAAATGGAGGACTAGATAAAAATCATTACGTTCCAACTTATACCATGCAGTTTACATGCATCTCTTTGATGACAGTTCATAGGTCACTGTGCTACATTATGAACTTCAAATAACAAAAGGATCTCTGTGACAAACGCAGTAACCCACTGAGCTATCCCTATAAATACAGTTCTGTGATCTGCATGGTCCACGTTCGTTGCAGCAGGCATATTAACCCTCTGTGCTAACTTATGATAAGGCAAAACTGCCATAAACAAAAATCCAGCCTCTCCCCAGCAGAAATATTAATCACAAGAGCTATCTTAGATTTTTCATTGTTGCCTGAAAATGGAATAAACTATCTCTCAAGCCAGAGAGTTTTTATGAGGCCTTTTGTTGCATGTCACTAGTCATAATAATTATGTACCCTTTTAATGGGACAAGTGATGTATGTGCCAGGCCCTTTAACACCCTATGTGAACCGAATTTACTGCTGGCAACTTTTACTCATAGGTCCCTCATGCAACAGCAACAAATTACATCTAGTGTGTGGGGAACTGTAAGCTTTAGCAACTTGTAAAAAGTACCTTTAAAAACCGAGCACCAGAGCCTAAGCATTTTAGAATGTTCCTTTCCAGTCATCAAGTTTAGGGACTTACTACAAGCCCCTGTAATCAGGGACTACCACCGAGTGACTCTCTTTTGTGGGGCAGAGGACATTCTTGAGACCGATTTACACATCACCTGGGAAAATGCAGAAAGCATGAAACTGCACTGGCTAGCTGCTGGAAATGAGAGAGATGGGTACTTTTTTTTTTTTAGGTTTTTAGGTCTAGCTTGACAGGGCAGGGGTCAGTATGAGGTATTGTTACCAATTCTTTAAAATATGCATAGAGTGGACATTGGCTCTATCCAGGGGCGCACCTCTCTCACACAGTGCTATTTATTTTGTGAATTATTACACATTCCAGATAGTCCTTCAGTTGGGACTATTTATAGTTGCCTTCAATTCATTATCTCCTAAATGCGCTCGATACAGAAAGCAACTTTTTTCTGCTACTTTTTCACCAGCATTGCCAAAGCCAATCTGGGATGCGGTAACGTTTAAAACAGTGATCGTGTTTACACGTGCCGGCACATTAAATACATTAAAACCAGACCTCGTGGCTTTGTCAATGCTTGTTTGTTTCAATCTTCTTTGCTTTTCTATTTGAACTGCTTCAGCATCCCCTAGGTGTTGTCGCACTACATCAAACTAATTAGTACGTGAGAGACCATTTCAATGTGTATTCCATGAAACACGGTCTGCACCCCATACTTTCCCATCTCAGGCAGCACCTGCCATGTCTCTGTCAAACTTGCTCGCGCTCTTCATAGTTCAGCTGATCACACAAGCCATCTGCATAACAAAGGCGGAAGCATCTGCTGTACGGCACGTGGTCTCTGGGGCAGATGTTCATATCCCAGCTTTCATGTCACTGGGCCCGGGCACATTATTTGAACAGATGCCCGCCATCTGAAAGGGTCGAGTCCCACAGTGGGGCTCCTCCAAGGAACGTAAACGTCTTTGCACCTGCATTTATGCTAATGATGTCAACGCAGCAGGGTTCTGACGAAGCGAGATCTGAGGATGAAATAAACATTTACACTATTAACCGAAATTTCAGAGTTGCCTTTCCTCCAAAGGGTTTCGCTGACCTTCAAATGTAAGATGCCTGGTGCCTTGGATGTGGTCTAACGGCTTAGCTGCTTGCCTAGTATCACTGAGGCCCTTGCCTAATCGCAGCTGCTGCATCCAGGGAACAATTGTGTGATTCTAGGCAAAAACATTATTTCTCTGAGCCTCAAACTTAAAAAATATGTGAACTGTAATGAAGACATGAGTGTTGTAAATACTATTGGACAAGGAGATGTTTAGTAATGGTACAATTATATGATGCTTCCGTATCATTTTTTCTGTGTTCAGGTCTCAATCAGACCCCCTACACATGAATGTCCTTTGTACAGCACATGGGGCCGATTCACAAAGAGTTTGCTGCAAGTAGGTGTGACTTTCACTCTTGTAGTACTCCCAGAGTACTCTGGAAGTACTCTTGGTTTACACCTGTAATCCAGGATGTTTGGACATGAATTTCCCCTGCATGGTATGCAGTTGTGTATCCTTGCTCTAAGTGCCTGACTGCATGTGAAACTGGCATCCTGACTTTTTGCTTAGCTCTGGCGTGCCCTCAATATGGGCACAGGACTATTGTCCATGCCCGGGGTGAGACACATGAAGCATTGGTGACAGTGTACCGTGTTTCTTTAATCTTTCTTGAGATCAGAACAAGTAAGGAATTGCTGACCCCTTTTGTGTAAAGCTCCACTGTCATGTGAACCTCCGGTAGCTTGCACTGAGTCTCCATGTGTATGTCTAGTGCATTTGTGTGCAGTGAATCTGTAGCACATATATGGTAGTAGAACCTTGTGTGTAATATGTGTAGGAGTACTGGGGCCAGAGGGATCCATTTTGGATGCCCCTGGTTTAGTGCAGCACAAGATGGAGGATGAGGACA
Source organism: Triturus cristatus (assembly GCF_964204655.1). NCBI lineage: Eukaryota > Metazoa > Chordata > Amphibia > Caudata > Salamandridae > Triturus > Triturus cristatus. Next base: position 443,034,709 of record NC_140593.1, on the reverse strand, counting down.
GCTTCCCCATACAATGGAAGTCTTTTGCCAACATTTATATCACTGGAGTATGAAGAGCCAGACACTGAAATGAAGGAGGATGGAGACGGAACTTCCCTCAGAAAGTGAATGAGGGCCTTGCTTGCAAAAAGGTACTGATTAGTTCTTCCTGAGCACTTCCATTTGGTAGATGGTAGGAGTGAGGTGTGGGAACACAATTTCTGTTGCTTAAGGTGAGAAAGTTTTAGACAAGGCCTGCTAATTTACCTGTCACTGATTACTGCTTCCGGAAGACTGCTATTCTGCTTGGAACAGTCATTGATACTTTCTGCGGGAGCTATCACTTCACACAAAGGTTGTATCTGAGGGAGAGCCAGAAAATGGCATTGATAAGAGAACCTTTTCAAACCGGTCCTGAAGCCCCAGAAAGTGAATCCACATCCCCTGTTCAGTTCCAAGTTTTTTTTGACCAAGTAAGGTAGTACTCTGTAGGGCAGAAGCCTGCCTGCCTGCCTGCTTATAGAGGGAAGGAGTCTGCCGAAGAACCCAGTGTGTTCACTGCATGGCAGGAGCACCCAGAGAAATATGACCACCACAAAGAGGGAAGCCGGGAGCGATATATGCTGCGTTGGGGTCCCCCAGTCTCTCTCCGTGATTCCTGTGTTAACTGAACCAAGGCCTTTGAGAGAACAGGCATCAATGTGTTGCTTAGAAATCTGCAGTTAGCTCAAGAGACTGGTGCTGCAACTGCCAATGTCAGGAAAAGGAGCCATGTTGCATCCATAGCCAAAAAAAGCCCTAGTTAGCCACCAGGCTGTAACGGCTGAAGAAACACCCTCACGGATGAATCAGCCCAGAGGCTGCAGCTGCAGAAGCTGGGCTTCTGTCTTGCATCAGCAAAGGAGGCCTTCAACTCCATGGAGGCCACCCCTGCAGAGCACTGCTTCACATGCCTGCCATGATGACGTCATCCAGAATTCCTGTTGTAAGGCAAGGTCGCTGCTATGGATCAGCTGACGCTTTAAGGGCGGGTACGCGAACTGGACCTGCTGCAGTTCTATTCAGCACAGGGCCGGCTCTAGGGCAGTGCGATCGGTGCCACCGCACCGGGCGCTGACTTGGGGTGGGGGCGCCATGTGTATTGTTTTAAAAGCACCTGATTCCACGTTCCTTGTCCCAGCAATTTTCAAGCATCAATGCACATGTCAGGTTTACTCCGGTGATTAATGGTCTTCCTCTATAGAGACCAGAACTTTGTCTCGTAGTGGAAGATTTGACTCATCATAGCACAGCGCAGAAGGTTAACATGCCTGCTGCAAAGAACTTGCCCAATTCAGATCACAGAAGTGCATATACTAATAATAGGTCAATGGGTTATCGCTTTTGTCAGAGAGATCCTTTTGTTACTTGCAGTTTAACTGTAAAAATCCTATTATAGAGCAGTGAGCTATTAACAGGCATCAAAGAGCTGCATGCAAACTGCAAGGAATATATTACAGATACATGTTTTTTTTTTGCCCAGTCTTTCCTTATCCTAATAAAAAAGGGTTAATTTGGTTAGAAATCAATTCTTATTAAAGAAAACCCCTAACAATGCTGTTACATTTTAAATTCTGAGGGGCATATGTACAAGCCCCTATTGCCACGGGAACGTCACTTTTTGTGACATTCCCGTGGCGATAGGGGTCTTGCCTTATTTACAAGGCATCGTTACGCCACTTAATGTGGCTTAACATTATCTTGTAAATAAGGGCCCCTTTCACGCAATTCTTAGCGTGAAAGGGGTTGGCAGTAGGTGTTGCAACCGTAACACCCATTGCTTTTGACGCTGCCCCCTATTTACAAGGGCAGCGTAAATAGGAGGCAGTGCCAAAATTAAGACCAGGGAAATCATGGTCTTGAGTTGGCGAAACGAGGAGAAATGCATTATTGCGCCTCCTTTTTTCTTTTTCCATGTGTGCTGCCTTGTGCAATCTTTTAAATCTTTAAAAAAAACTTTCCTGTGTGCTACATTAAGCAGCACACATAGAAGAGACGAAATGGCATTTAAAGATTCTTTATGTACAGGAAGGGAGACCTTTCTGTACATAAACAATCTTTCCCTTGCACGCAGATAACCTTGCAAGGGTGCCTGCATTGGTGCTACACTGCTAAGTGTAGTGACAGCGCAGGGGGAAACTCAAGGCTGCACCATATCGTTGGAAATATGGTGCAGCCTTGCGTTTCGGAAGTGGCGGAGTGAGGCATTAAGCCATGACAGCTAACACCTCACTCCGCCACTTCCTTGAACATAAGCCCCTGAATTTGTGCTTTTCCAGACCAAGGGCTCTTAAACTATATTGCCTACCCGTGTGGATGACATGTGACTCCTACACCTTGTAGGCCTCTGTCTTATGTAATATTTCCTATACACTGATTTACAAACGTATGATTGTCTCTGTGCAATGTAAGTGTGATGTAAAGTGCTCTGACGCTTTAAACTAGTATGAGCTGTTCTATAAAGCTAAATGAATCTAAGAGACAGTGGTTTTGGAGACTTGGGGGGACACCGTCAAATGGTGGTAGTGTGGGGATCCGTAGCGAGGTGGTCATTGGGGGAGGGGGGGGGGGGGGGGCGCCAGCAAACATTGTCGTGGTAAAGCCGGCCTTGATTCAGCAGGTAAAAGCAGGGCTTATCCTGGAACCAGAACAGGAGACTAGAATGTGTAGATGAGTCTGCTGCGTGGGCTTATGCCTTTTTGCCAAGTAAACACAAGGAATAAGAACACATTGAACTGTCTTTCTCATTTAATCAGTGAGGTATTTGAAGCAGTTCTCATCTGGGCTTAATCAATGCCTATACCCGCAGGATACTGGGGACTGAAGAGAGAATACTGAAAGGGAGGTGCAGCGTCTTACTGAAGATTGTAACTGAGATAATCTCCCTGTATTTGCATTCCTATTGAACTGTGTAGTATTTAATTTTTTGTAAGGTGTTAAAAAAGTGTTTTCTTTTAACTAAAGGAGAAGGACTGGGCTAGACATTGTGTTATTGAAGCTCCTGGCTCCTAGCTACCTCTTCCCTTGAAACATAATATATTTTCAAAGTGGAGGAAAAAAAGAGAAAGAAAGAAGTTAATATTCACTCTGTGCACACTACTACGCGCGCTGCACAACACTACACCCTTAATCTACTGTACGCCTCACAGCTACATATACAGCCAGTACATGCACTCACCATGCATGCACTGCACAGCACTACATCCTTTATGTACCGTATCCCTTGCAGGTATACATACCCTCATTACATGGACTCACCAGGCACATATTGCACAGCACTGCTCTTTCACTGTATTGTACCTTTCCAAAGCACACATACAGCCAGTGCAGAATAACCTCTCCTGTACTGTGCAGCACTTTACATCTAACTGATGTAGGCCAAAGGGCTAGTTAACCACACAGCAGCTGAACTTTAAATCCTGAGTGAGCCAGTAGGCCTCACTCCAATGACACAAGTGAAAAAGGGCCTGTTCACTCCAATTGATCACTGCATGGTATGCTGCCATCACCATGCTCGTCCTGCTTAACTCCTAGTGAAGGTAGTAACCTTCTAGTACTATGCGAGTAGTGCTTTGGGTGCCCGTCCTGGTGCAACAAGACCACAATCCGTGACACAGGCCTATGTCTTGGCACAATCATATGCTCTGTATTTGCCTGTGACAACAAAAATCAGCATTAGGGATCCAGACAACAGTACAGTTAGGCACTCAGGGCAGGGGTACATGACCATTACCATGCAGAGGACGTTTCCATCTCAACAGTGATAGGCATTCATTACAATGTGTAGTGTTACCAATAGCACACTTTATTACCACAAGTGATCTACCCCGATGAATTACGGGTAATCTTTCTTACTCTTAGTCCAACACATTCTCGACCCAGTAAATTTACATATGAGGAATGTCACCCACTCACAGGACAGGAAACAAAACAGGAAATTTCTCACCAGCCCCACCCACCCTCAGCCTGGGCACTATTATAGAATAGTATTCCCCGGTACTTCCTGTAATCCAAAGCCTCTATCAAAGGCCTGGACATCAGGAAGGGTGGGCGGAATATAACGACTGGGCCAAACACAGGTAAGGTTAGGAGTAATGATGTCTACTGGTTGGTAATCAGAGCATCACCTCTACGTCACTCATCCTCGACCCACTCGTGAGGTATACCAAAGCTATAAGAACAGACCTTTAATAAGAGTAAAATTGCACCAATGATCAAGATATAATGCAACACCTCAGTGATTTATTTGCTGATATCTTGACCAAAGACAACACAATTACAGTACCACCGACTGCAATACTCCTTCACCAAAATTCTTTTGACCACCCCTGGAACCTGCAGTATTTCATTAAGGTCTATTCCAAAGCACAAGAGACAGCAACTAGTATTGTCAAATGGCTCTGCAATCCAAGATTATTTATTTATTTTATTTGAAAAGTTTTATAATGCGCGAACAAGACCCAAAACGGGTATCAGAGCACTGTACAAAGAGGACAATTAGCGTTGCCGTGAGGAGACAGTAAAAGTTCAATACAAAAAAGGTAGCATAGGAGGAACCCGGTGAAGGCCCTACTAGACGAGGCTGTGCAGTTTAAGCAGCGCACCACGCCCCGAGAATGATACAGTACATTTCGAAACGAGTACATATTTCAGACACTGAGCTTTCACAATTAGTTCTCTCCATTGCTGGGGTCCCAAAAGCCTGATCTGTATTCTGATGTTGCTTTGCCAAGCGTGTTGGTGCACCTGCTGCACTGTTGATTCATGAAAATATTCATTTTTGGTAATGCTTTTATACACTCAAATTCCTAAAAGTGTTCCCAGCCAATCTAGGCTCAAACCCACACAAGTTCATACGATTATGAGTGATTGTTTTGTATGGCACAAACGAGACCCACCAGGGTAACAGAGCACCTTACAGGAAAACTGAAGTATATAAAAGGATAGCCAGGTCATAAGTAATATTTGATAACATAAAGAGAGTAGGTCTAGAAATGGTGACATGCAAAGGAAAACACTGTTTACACCTCTGTAAAACATCAGTAATTAAGCAACCCAAACTCTTTTTCCATTTAGATCTCCAGCTCTGCCGCAGTCAGCCAGCATGACTTCCCAACAGGAAGTGGTGCTGGGACAGAAATATGTAGTGGTTCGCTATGGTTGATTTCTGGTTCCCCCAGCATCCGTCGTCAGAACCCTATGTGATGCTAGGTTCTAGGTTCTAATGTGGAATGCATTTCTGTGTTGCCAGTTGCGCTGTTGCTGGGTACTGTTATGACTGCTGCGCAGTACCTCCTGTCTGACATTAAATCTGCTAAACAAACTTGCGATGCCTACGCTATTTACTACAATTATGCAATCCAAGATTATTTATTTATTTTATTTGAAAAGTTTTATAAAGTGCGAACAAGACCCAGAACGGGTATCAGAGCACTGTACAAAGAGGACAATTAGCGTTGCCGTGAGGAGACAGTAAAAGTACAATGCAAATAAGGTAGCATAGGAGGAACCCGGTGAAGGCCCTACTAGACGAGGCTGTGCAGTTTAAGCAGCGCACTACGCCCCGAGAATGATACAGTACATTTCGAATCGAGTACATATTTCAGACAATAGAGAGAAAATGATTGTCAGGCATACATTCCAATACACAAAGTAAAAATGATTGTCAAGCACTCGAGGGAAGTGATTATCACATGACATAGAAGCTATTGCTGCTGAAGTTCTTCCAAAAGTAGCCATTTGACCTGTTTCTGGAATGAGGCAGTTGAGGTGTTGGCTCTGATTTCCATCGGTAGGGAATTCCAGATTCTTGGAGCCAGCTCTGAGAAGGTGCGATTGTAAGTTCTATTTTTTGTTGAATTTGGCTGGTTTCAGGAGTAAAGTATTGGAGCTTCTTAAGTTTCGACTGGAACCAAAGGGCTCGAGTTTCTTTGCCAGGTAAACAGGGCTATTGCAGTGTATAGCTTTACGTGTCAGAAAAGCTATCTTGAAGCGGATCTTTGCTTCAATGGGAAGCCAGTTAAGTTGAATTAAGTCAGGTGTAATATGGAAGATGCTAGAAGAAGATTACAAGTCAAATAAGCAAGTCCAATAGTCTCTTTAAACCATCAACTCAAGGTTATCTTGGGTGCCTTCTTTCTTCTTCCAGGAAGGCCAAAAGTAACAAAGAGTCACTTTTTCTGAAATCACTGTCTCTGATAAGATAAATGGTCAGAGTACTCTTAATTAACATCAACAAGTTTAACATGACGATGGAGAAGGACGGAAAGCAGGGAGAATACGTTCTTGAGAGGAATGACATCTACAATTTATCTATCTTGGACAGAAAAGCAGGATCCAATTTCAGCACCACCACATCATCCAAGAATGTTAAGTATGGAGGACGACAGAGTAAAGCAGACAGCTCTCCAAACCTTCTAGCAGAGGTGATAGCAACTAAGAGGAAAACTTTAAAAGAGAGAAATTTGAACTCCACCATGTTTAAGGGTTCAAAGGGAGGCTCTTGGCAGGCTGCAGAGGCAAATCTCAAGAGCAACTGAAGAATGAGCAACATGTCTGGAAACCGAAAAACTCTTAAACATCATAGACACCAAATGCTTTGCCTCTGATTATATTATCACTGTCATAAAAAGCTTTGATATCATACCACCGTGATCTCAAGGTAGACGGAGATAGGTTTTTCCCAAAGCCATCTATAGAACAGGACCTAGAAGAGAGCTGTCATGAAGAACACTATGCATCAAAATCCCCCGCTGTTTAGAGTAAGCAGAAAGAGTAGAAGGCCTTCTAGATTTCAGAACCACATCAATTATATGCAGTGGCAAAAATTGCTTCTCAAGATTTAGTATTTCAACCTCCAAATCGAAAAGTTCAGATGAAGGGGAAGAACAGGGATACAAGATTTTAGAGGAGAGAGAGGCAGAGGCAGAGGCAGAATCCACGGAAGTCGAAGGGCAAGCCTCATCAGAAGAAAGAACTAAATTCTCCTGGGCCACAATAGAATAACCCCTGCTACAAGGGTGCTCCTCTGATGAATCTACCAAAGCAACTTCCTTATTAAAGAGAAAATAGGAAAGGCAAACAGAAGTCTTTTTGGCAACTTGAAGGTCAGCGCACCCGGTCTCCAAATTCCCTGCTCCAGAAACTCGGAGGTAGCAAACATTTCTATATAGGGATTCCCAAACCTCCAGCAAAGCTCTCTGAAGGTTGTCCAAGATAAGCGCTAATTTTGAGAGAAGGGAAATATCCTACTCAAGAGATCTGCCCCACAATTGTCCAGACCATTGATATGGACTGCTGCAAATGATAGTAGATAACTCTCTGCCCACAGTGGCACAGATCAAGGCATTCTATAGCATATTATAGTATGCAGCCAGCTGGTTCAGGGAGCCGTCCCTAGCAGGATAATATGAAAATATCTGAAAAGGGAAACACATGAGGAGGGATGCAACAAGTAGGATAAAAAGAAAGTGAGTGGATCTTGGAGAAAAGGCAATGGATTAAAAATTAGCTAAGCGGTACCCCCCAAGTTAGATTCAAAGAGTTGCTGAATGCCATTTATCGTGAACATTTTGGGGAAAAACACGAAAGGGGACACATGCTACACAGAGGGGTAGCACCTTCATTTAGTTCTACTCCACATCATCTGCCTGCTAATTCTCCTACGGTAGAGGACTCCATTTCCTCCTTCTTGCCCGCCAATATGCTTCAAACCATACAATTGCCCCATTCTGACAGTCCTATCTCAGTGTCTGTCTTGTCCTAAACTAGGGCGCTTGTCCACCCACTGATAAGACCGGTTTGAAGTCTTTCATTGGACTTTATGAATTTTACTCTAGATTCCTCAAAGAATATGCAACAAAAGTTCAACCTTTATCAAACATGTTGAAGAAAAGTGTCCTTTTGAGATGGGACAGGAGTTGTCCAGAGGTGTTTGACTGGATCAAATCTCTGACAGGATTCTAAAGCCCTTTGATCCAAACAAAAAATGTATCATAACTGTCATACTTAGTATGAGGAGGGACAACACATACACTATATATAGGATTGTTGTGAAAGGAGAAAGTAAACTCCCATTTCTACTCAGAAAGGAAAGTAAATACTATTAATTGCCCAAGCACATCAGGTCTTGTTGTTGTTGTTTAGTATTTTGAGGGGGAGGACAACCAGATTGTAATTCCTCTACAGCTCCTTGGTGGTTTGAGGGTTGATCTTGTTGGCCCTTTCAATTTACTTCCTGTGTCCTCTAGGTTTGCTGTGGTTGCTATCAACTAGTTCTCTAAGTGGCCTGAAATTCGGTTCATGAGTGAACCTACCTCTAAGTACATCATTCATTTCTGAAGGATTTCTTCTTAAGAGAAGGGTTTCCGTCTGCTATCGTTTCTGACAATGGTGTACAATTCATCAATTCTGAGTTTCAAAGTTTTCTGGAACTAGGGGGAATTGTGCACCACAAGAGTTCGCTTTACCATCCTCAAGCCAATGGGCTGGTTGAGCGCATGAACAGAGTTTTGAACAATTGTGTCCAATGGGCCATTGCCAGAAAGTGTGTGGTGCAAAATGCTGTATGATCCGTGCTTTGGTTTTACCACACCACTCCACATTCTTCCACTAAGATTTCGCCTTTCGAACTTTTGAGGGGGAGGAAGCCTTCTTCTAAAATTTGCCCAGGATGGATGTCCAAGTGGGTCAAGATGGATGATGTGGATGAGTTCGTAAGATTGAATGTTAAGAAGGCACAAGAACAGCAGAACAACTATTTTGATGAGAGGAAGAAAGCTGTTTCCCTTAAAACCTGTGTGGGTGATGTGGTGTGCATTAAAAGTCCTATCCACACACTCAAGGGACGAATCAGGTTTTCTGATCCCCTTATTGTTGACAACGTGTGTGGCAATGCCGTTAGGGTTAATTACAAGAACTGGTGGAACATTGCCAAAGTGGTTAAGATGAAGAATCAGCAGGGGCTTGACGGTAGTGCTGATGACGATGGGTGTCATGGTTACTCTGTCAAGAATGATCGTCCTGATTCAATTTTCAAAAGAAAGAATGAGAGTTGCTCTGTTCCTCCTTCTAGGAGCAAGCGACATCGCAATGTTCCACTAAGATTCTGATTATGTCATTTTTTTAATATGTATCTGCTCTTGTTATTTTCATCTTTACTGCTTGTTACTTAGATAGGATTCTCTTTGCTTGTTTTCTTTTGGTTTTCTTTCAATTTTTGTGTTTTCTGCTCTGCTTAGCGGTTGTCCTGCCAGTTTAATTTAGTTAAACTTCTGGAAGGAGAAGATAATGTAGTGGTTCACTATGGTTGATTCCTGGTTCCCCAGCATCCATAGTTAGAACCCTATGTGATGCTAGGTTCTAGGTTCTAATGTGGAATGTATTTCTGTGTTGTCAGTTGCGCTGTTGCTGGGTACTGTTATGACTGCTGCGCAGTACTTCCTGTCTGACATTAAACCTGCTAAACAAACTTGCGATGCCTACGCTATTTACTACAAAGTACTCTTAGGTTTTTTTGAAGGCACTGTAAGATTAAATGGTTCTGATGTATGAAGTAATAAAGTTACATGCTCTGTGATCGCTGACTGAAAAAGCTTGTTGTAGAATGCTTAATTTTTTTAAGCTGGTACTCCTAGGAGTCAGCCCTTCTGAGTGAATGTAAGCCTTACGAGATGAACAATTTACTGAATAGCTTTTTAGGTTGCGCATGAGCAAGCGCGCAAGCGCTGCTCTGCAAAAATCTGTGGTAATTCAGTGCAGAGAGAAGCTTCGCCCACTCCCCCGCCCTTATTTTTCATTGGCTTGTGTGCTTGTCCTTTGTAAATGCTGTCTTCTGGATCTTTATGAGGCTTGTTAGTCCCTCCTCAGTGAGGCCATGTCGTCATTTGTATCGTCCCATGGCTACTGGCCCCTTCACTTGGTTGTTACAAGGTACGTGTACTTTTTTATTTATTGACTTTTTCTTACAAAGTGCGTTGCTTACATTCAGTGGGCCACGCCCATTTTCACTTTCGAAGCCGCTGGGAAAATGCTCTCCCGCACTGCACGCCAAGCTTAATATTCAAGGCGGCGCGCATAAACCTCCCCCACTCCCCCTTGAACTTTAATAATGGCAGCCATGCCATTTATTTTGTGCTGCTCAACCAAATCCTTTTCGAATTTTGTTTTTTATTACATTTGGTTTTATAAAGCGCATTTGGCAGCCGGCCAACTTTATTATCACATGCACCGCCAAAATCCTTATCTTTTAAAATGTATATGTTTTTATACAGTGTGGATTTGTATTCATGGTGGCCGCACACCGATCTCCCGCTTCGGCATTAGCCACGGCTGTTCCCTTCTGCCCCAGCCTCGGCTTACACAAAGGCAGGGAGAGCGAGAGATACAAACTTGCCTATTCAACCGGAAAAAAAACCCATTTGTAACGGCCCCCTAGAGACCCTCATTCGTTACCAGCAACTATGTGACCATTGTTTACAACGTTGCTGGAAGCGATGCCGCCGACATCGAGTGGCAGCATGGACGGCCGCAGAGGAAAACCGGGCTGCTATAGGGAGCTGCGGTGCAGGGATGGCACGTGGGCACAGTGGCAGCCAGGCCAGCTCCTGGATTCCAGTGCTTTGTCTGACTACCATACTTTGCCCAGCCAAGCGCGCTATGCCTCCCCGGCTGCTTCCCTCTTGTTTTCTTATGGCCAGTGGTCAACGCTGACAACAGGAGGGAGGGTGGGACAGGCAACAAAGACAGTAGGAGGGTCAGAGGGAGGAGCACGGTTAAAAAAAAAGTGGCATGTCGCTGGCTGCGTTATAGTTCTTTCTTTTTATGAAGGGGGCGAGAAACACAGACAGAGGTTGGGGTGAGGGAGGCTAAGAAAGAACATGGACAAAGGTGGAGGGTGGGAGTGAAACATAGGAATTGTCAAGGGCCCCCATATCAATGGCGCAGTGTGCATTTTTAACCCTCCCTCCCACCCGTCGTCTGTGTTGTTTTTCCCTTTCACCAATGTTGCTTCTTCTGGTTCTTCTGCTCCTTGGCCATGTTTCTCGTCCTCCCCACCTTCCCTGGGTTTCTTCTCTCCCCCTCTCCACTCAACAGCCCTGGTCCCCCCCACCTAGTTTCTTATCCCCCTTCCCACCCACCCCTTTTCTTCTCCCCCCAACCACCCCGTTTTCTTCTCAAACCACTGCCCGCCCCAGCTTTCACTTTCATAGTGAGTGCGATGCCTGCTTCAAGGACACTGTGCTCTGTTTGTTTATTTATTTACTTGTTACTTTAAAACTCAGCGCGGCACCGCTTCAAGGACACCGCGCTCGGTTTCTTTATTTTTTTTTACTTTAACACTAAATGCTGCGCTCGCTTCAAGAAAACCACACTCAGTGCTGAAGTAAATTTTTTTTAAAAAGGAACCGCGTGAGGTTTCATTGAAGAGGTGCGCTGCATTTAGTGTTGAAGTAAAAAAAAATAAAGAAACCAAACAAACCAAAACAAAAATAATAGGCATTGTCATTTACAATGCCAATAGCTTAAACTCACGTACATGGGAGACCAATTGCGCATTGCAAATGCTTGTTTATACTGCTCTTGCCCTAGCTTTATGGATTTTCAATGTCATCTTGAATTAAAATCTCACTTCTATGGGAAGACAATTCAGGGAGAACAGTACTAGGCTTATAGGTCATGTTTTCGGGAGCCAAAGATCAGATGTGCAGCAAAATTAGGGCTATTTAAAAGGGGCAAGGTGAGATTTAGGGAATAGCTATCATGATCATTGAGTCACCAAAATGGCAGGGGTAGCAGAAGTGACATAACACACCCTTGAGCATAATGACATCACAAAAATTGCTGGTCATTGCAGATGGCAATTGTAATTGAGTTATGCAATAAAAAAATGTTTTTGCAAAAAAAATGACATCACAAAAATGGTATCATATTACCCTTGACCTTGAATTTTCCAAAGAAGTGAGCTCACATAACGTTAACCCTGATGACATCACAATCAATAACATCATTGTGATATTGTGATTCTTGTTGTTTTTTTTGTTTCAGGTAACCACTTCATAGTTTTACTAACATTTTCTTAGATTCCTAAGCCTTTTTGAGTGTTGCTACCAATAAATTTTCAGCTCTTTCTCGTTGTTCCTAATGACATTGGTGAGTTATTGTCACTACTTCTTCACCTTGAAAGTGAAGCATCAGATTGTTTTTCCTGCATCTTAATTAGATTTAACAGATATCTGTCTGTAAGTACTTCATGACTTAATTCTGCTTATGCAAAACTGTTTTCACTCTCTTTTTCCCTCGCTCTCAAATGTAGGGTTAAAGAAAGAAGATTTTAGAGATCTATAAGCTAATATGGTGAGTGTTCAATGACGTGATAAATGATTTTCTGATTAGATGTGTTTTTTTGTTCTCTTCTTTTAGACTGCTGTATCTGATTACGTATATTGGTTTGTATACGGTTTATAGAAATGCACATTGTTGTAGGCAAGTCTACTTGATATATTTAATATTTTTTATGTAGGTTTAAGTAGTAGTTATTTAGAGTCTATGATAGAGCATATGGTTTGCTCTTTGAGATTGTATTTATTAAATGTCTTGAGAACACATAAAGGTGGATATTACTTGCCATCTGGAGGGACACTACCAAGCCTTTGTGTGGTGGAGACGTTTTAGGACAGGAATCTCTTCATTCTCTAATGCTAATATAGTTAGTGATCTGGAGCACTGATCCCTGCATACAAGGTTTGGATGTATGTTACCCCGTGGCGAGGAGACAGATTTATGCACATGTGAAGGCTAGATTGTGCACATGTTCTATGCTTATGTATTGTTTGCTCCAGAATTCTGAGACTGCATCTATTCCCACAACATGTGTCTCCTTTCCTTTCTATTTTCATGGATGGTTCAGGTGTTGGTTCCCTCTTCTCCTCACAGGAGAACATGGCAGACAATAAAATAACTGTCTCCACTACTATGATTCAAGTGTGTTCTACCAAAAAGCATGCAGGCAAGTAAAATAAGCAAAAAATGCATTAACTAAGGAATTACACAGAGAAACAAACTGAATTGTACGAGTTATCTTCCTCTAATGAAATCAACCAGCTGGTATTCCCTATTAGGGGAAATTTAATTGCTATCTTATTATTTTGTTCACTGTGTCTGTGCAGGGAATTAGGGTATCCAAAATTATCACTTGGGAGCAGAATTTGGACCACGATTTGACTACGAATAAGAAATTAAGGTTTCATTTAAATGCATTGCTTTGATTTCTTCATCTTATATATTCCATCATTTAGCCCCCAAATATGTACATGAAAGAATTTTTGAATTCTTCATCATATATATTTCATTATTTATCCTCCAAATTGTACATGAAAGAATATATTCAGTCTCATAGTTTGTCGTATTTATTTTTCACCAAAATGTTTCAAATAGATTACATTAAATCAATGGAAATAATTGAACTTGATAAAAATCAGTTGAATTTTTGTTGGTACTCTGAAAACAATTAAAATCCAGAAAGAAACCATAAAGCTCCCAAAATGTGCAATGTCACGATTCCTGGCCGGGTGTTACGCTAGCTGTACGCGCGTATTGCCGGCCAGGAACTACAGTCCCCAGAATGCCCAGAGTGACGCGACGTGCGCCAGCAAGGGCGGAGCCGGAACCAAGAAGCAGGATACAAAGCGGCAGAGCCCCGGGCGGCGTTGCCGATTATTCCTCCATTGTGGTCTGTTCCAGTGGCAGTGAGGAAAGTCCTCGCCTCCGTGGTAGCGGTAAGAGGGTTCTGGAGTCTTTACTCTCGGAACCGCCATTTCTGAGCCTTGGTCCGTCATTTGGACAACCCAAGTCCTGGGATCTCCTCTGTTGGCCGTAACGTGCTTCCCAGCCGTTACATGCAGAGGGGAGTCGTCGCCCGTAGTGGCGCATGGGTTACCTGCTCCCTGTTGGAAAAAAGCCGACTCGTGGTCCTTTATTGCAGGGAGGGTATAGTGCCCGCGAGCTAACTTTCAGTCACGTCTAAACAGTTGTTGAAGAGCGTGCAGTGTGCAGTGTCTTTCGTACTTTTGAAAGAGACACGCAGTCACGCATAAGCAGTTGTTGGAGAGCGTGCAGTGTGCAGTGTCTTTCGTGCTTTTGAAAGAGACACGCAGTCAAGTATAAGCAGTTGTTGGAGAGCGTGCAGTGTGCGGTGCCTTTCATACTTTTGGAAGTGCAGTACACAACAGAGCGACCGCTCATCGCAGTGAGAGTGGGTGTGTGAATTGACTTATGAAGGGAGGATTAAACACACATCCATATTTTTCCGTCCTCCTCATTTTGACTTTGAGTATATAGAAAGAGTGTGTGTGGTCCTTAACCACGCAACTATTGTGTTCTGAGGAGGCAACCTCAGAGTTCACTTATTTAACTGCTGCTCCAGGTGGGGCAATATACAGGCAACCAGCGTGATCCGATATGTGTTCCATGGTGGAGCACTTTATTGTGCAGTAGTTTTGTTTTCTCATTATCTTCATTTGCTCAGAAACTAACTAGAAAGCCTTGTAGGGAACCCTGATTTCCTGGTCCTGATCTACATCTGGCTGGTCTCCTACCGTGACACTTTTGATGCCTATGTGTATGTGTTGCACGTTGCCTTTCTTTTCTTTACAGGTCTCCCTCCCAGCAGTCCCCATCCTTTCCTTCCCCCGCTCAATTGCCCCAAGAGTCTGTGTATTCTACATGCGCCAGACTTGGGTCGATTCAGAGGTGGGCCCCCATAGAGCATCGACACAGCCCTGAGGACTCGGATTTGGAAGGCACGACAGAATAATCGGCCCACGAATTAGTCTCCTCCCGGTTGTGTTGAAAGTAGGGATGGCCACATTAGAAGATGTAGTGGCCGCCTTAGCGCAGGTCCAAGCAGAATTAGTCACATCACGACAGGACACCGCAGCACTCCACACCAGACTAGACAGAATGCAAAAGAACCCATTTGATGCAGGGAGTACCTCGCACCCACAGTCGGTGGTAGTTGAAATGCCGGCACAAATTCCCCTAGCACCCCCTGAGAGATTCTATGGGGATATAAAGAAAGTTCAAGTATTCCTCACGCAGGTGCTTCTACATTTCTCATGCAAAAACCAAAGATGTTTCTTACAAACCAAGCTCGGGTGGCATTTCTAATCTCATACCTAGGGGGAGAAGCAGCTCAGTGGGCGGTCCCCATAGTAAGAAGAGATGACCCGAAGTTGTATGATTGGGATGAGTTCAGCGAGTGTTTTGAAAAGACATTTGATAGAAGAGCCGAAACATTCTCGGCGGATAGAGATTTGTTGGGACTACGACAGGGGTCTTCCGAACTGATCAGTTATTTAAACAGCTTTCGTCGTTTAGTCGCCGAAACCGATTGGCCAGAAGCAAAACAGTCGGCGATATTTTATCAAGGCCTCTCGGACGACCTAAAAGATGTGTTGGCGCAAATAGATCCTCAACCCCGAACATGTTCCGCGCTCATAGACCTCACCCTGAGGTTGGATCACAGGCTGCGAGAACGTCGGGGAGACCATAAGAAAAAAGATCGCCATCCACCCACTGGTGATCGAGTTTCCCCTATGGAAAAACCGACTACTTCGGCGGAACCAATGGAAATAGGGACCGTAAGGGCTTCACTAACGGTCAGTGAGAGAGACTATCGCAGGAAACAAGGATTATGTCTGTACTGTGGGAAGAAGGGCCATTTTCTGAGGGAATGTCCGGTTAAACCCAAGCTCAGTAGACCCCGACAAGGACAGGTGGTAGCTCTAGCCACTGAAAAAGAGGAGGGAAACTTCAAAGCTTGAGCACTCAAGAAGGGAGGGTCTCAAGCGGTCAGTCCATCCCTTCTATGGATACCTTTGTTTTTACCAAGACAGACCACTTCTTTATTTCAATGACTCTGGAAAAAAATCAAACCAGCAATCCTGTACTGGTCATGATTGACTCAGGAGCCACGGGTTGTTTCATGGATAAAGGAGAGGCTCATAGATTAGGAATTCACTTGGTACCTAAACCAAGACCAGAACGAGTATATGCAGTGGATGGTAAAGAATTAGACTCGGGCCCCATCACCCATAACACACCGGATTGCGAATTGGTATCCGAAGGTTACCACAGAGAAATCGTGTCATTTGGAATCATACAAGCACCACACTACGGGATCATATTAGGTCTTCCATGGCTTCAGCAACATGATCCGAATATCAGATGGGCCACCAAGACGCTAACATTTGACTCAGAATACTGTCAAACCCATTGTGTTACGAATGGTCCTCAGCCTGCTCGAATTCTTTCTACTATTCACCATGTTGCAACAGCGGCAGAAAAAGAGGTGGAACTGCCCACTTGCTACGCTGATTTCGTTGATGTATTCAGCGACACCAAGGCAGAAGAGCTACCACCCCACAGGGAGTATGATTGTCGGATAGACCTGATACCCGGTGCGGTCGTCCCCTGCGGGAGAGTGTATGCCCTTACGGTGCCCGAAACGACGTATCTTCGAACCTACCTAGACAAATACTTAGCATTGGGCTTCATTCGACCTTCACGTTCGCCTGCAGCGTCCCCACTGTATTTCATTCCGAAGGCTAACGGAGATTTACGCTGTTGCATCGATTACAGGGCGCTGAATGACATCACGGTGAAAAACTAGTATCCGCTTCCCCTAATACCGGTGCTTCTGGAGCAAGTACGAACGGCAGGGATATACACCAAATTGGACCTCCGTGGAGCGTACCACTTGGACCGAATAAAGAAAGGGGATGAATGGAAGACAGCATTTAAAACGCGGTATGGGCTTTACGAATACCTGGTAATGCCTTTCGGGTTATGTAATGCCCCCGCTGCGTTCCAGTTCTTTCTAAACGAAGTATTGCGGGAGTATCTGGATCGTTTTGTAGTCGTATATATTGACGACATCTTGATTTATTCCAACACCAATGAAGAACACGTTGATCATGTTCGTATGGTATTACAGTCCCTTCGAGAGCATTCCTTGTACTGCAAGATCACGAAATGTGAGTTCCACGTCACCACCGTAGAGTTCCTAGGGGTCATGCTCACCCCCTCGGGTCAGATCATGGCTGAAAGAAAGGTGAAGGCCATCTTGGACTGGCCTCGTCCTAGCTCCGTGAAGGAAATCCAGAGTCTCTTAGGATTCGCCAATTTCTACCGTCGATTTATTAGTCGGTTTTCGGATTTGGTAACCCCCTTAACCCGGTTGACCAGAAAACAGGTACCATTCGAGTGGACGGCAGACACCCAAGAGGCTTTTGAAAGTCTCAAAACCGCATTCACCACAGCTCCAGTCCTTCGACACGCCAATCCGTCTTTGCCGTTTGTAGTGGAGGCCGACGCTTCGGACGTGGCATTGGGCGCGGTCCTGTCACAAAGACACGAAGAGACCGGATTTATGCATCCTATAGCATTCATGTCACGAAAGTTCAATCCCGCAGAGCGGAATTACACCATCGCAGAGAAAGAACTATTGACGATTAAAGAAGCGTTTCTTGAATGGAGACATTGGCTGATGGGGGCGAGTCATCAAGTAACGGTGTATACTGATCATCGAAATTTGCAATTTATGCGGGCAGCTCGACATCTAACCCCTCGACAACTTAGGTGGATGCTTTTCTTTGCTGAGTATCATTTCGTGGTAACCTTTCGCCCAGGGATCCAGAACAAGAAAGCAGATGCCCTGACGAGACAAGACCTCTCGCTCCCAGATACATGTCCCACTGAAAATTCCATAATTGAACCCAGTAGGGTGTTATGTGCTGTTCACACTGATGAGTTCTTGCAAGAAATACGTCAAGGAATATGTTCCTTCAAGTGGAAAGACTGGATCAAGAGCCATCCGGAATGGCGAATGAGGCAAGGGCTCCCGGTAAAAAAACGACAAGTGCTGCTTCCTACACAGAGATTACGCAAGATCGCGTTCTCATGGTGTCACGATCTTCCCTGGGCAGGTCATCTAGGAGGCATGAAAACCCTGGAGAAAATACTACGACAGTTCTGGTGGCCAACGGTGCGCCCCGACGTTCTAACTTGGGTGCAAGAATGCGCAAAATGCGCACAGATGAAGGTAGATCATCGGAAAATGCAAGGACAACTACAAATCATGCCCACACCAAAGATCCCATGGGAAAGGATTTCGGTGGATTTCGTGGTTGGATTGCCAGCAGATCAAGGCAACACAGCCATAATAGTAGTGGTCGATTTTTTGACAAAGATGGGTCACTTCATCGCCTGCAGACAAGCACCCACGGCCAGCCAATTGGCCAAGCTGTTGTTAATCAACATAGTACGTCTTCACGGCCTGCCCACAGACATTGTTTCAGACAGAGGGGCTCAATTTACCGCAGGGTTCTGGAGAACATGGTGTTCTGAGCTACAGGTATCTTCGCCCCTGTCCACCAGCTTCCATCCTCAGACGGATGGCCAAACAGAACGTCTGAATCAAACACTCAAACAATACCTCAGATGTTATGTAGCGGAAAACACAGACGAATGGGTCAATTGGCTATGGATTGCTGAGATAGCATACAATAGCGCAATACATTCATCCACAAAACACTCTCCATTCTACAGCACGTATGGGTTTCACCCCCGATTCTCCCCCTTGATCCTTCCTAGTACACAAGTCCGCTTTCCCGATGTTCGAGAGAAGTTGTTACACATGCGGAAAACGCTCATCCAGACACGAAACAACTTAATCCAAGCTAAAAAGAAGTATAAATAACAAGCTGATAAGCACAGAAGGGCTACTCCGAGGTACAGGAAGGGGGAGTGGGTATGGCTGGCCACAAAACATATACGGTTTAAGAAACACAGTATATTTCATCCTAAATACATAGGTCCGTATCAAGTTGTGAAACACATAAATCCTGTGGCAATCAAACTCAAACTTCCCTCACATATGCGCCTACATCCCGTATTCCATGTCTCCCTTCTGAAACCTGTACAGGGAAAGATACAGAAAATGCCAGGTCCTGTGCTCATAAAAGGGGAGCCAGAATATGTAGTGCAGGGAATACGAGACGCTAAGAGGGTTCGTGGCAAACTATGGTACCTAATCGCATGGAAAGGGTATGGCCCAGAAGAAAACTCCTGGGAACCCAAGGATGCGGTTCACGCGCCCAAGTTGATTGCCCGGTTTTATAGACTCCATCCGAATGCTCCACGTGACAGCTAGCGTCTTCTGGGAAGGGGAATGTCCTGTCACGATTCCTGGCCGGGTGTTACGCTAGCTGTACGCGCGTATTGCCGGCCAGGAACTACAGTCCCCAGAATGCCCAGAGTGACGCGACGTGCGCCAGCAAGGGCGGAGCCGGAACCAAGAAGCAGGATACAAAGCGGCAGAGCCCCGGGCGGCGTTGCCGATTATTCCTCCATTGTGGTCTGTTCCAGTGGCAGTGAGGAAAGTCTTCGCCTCCGTGGTAGCGGTAAGAGGGTTCTGGAGTCTTTACTCTCGGAACCGCCATTTCTGAGCCTTGGTCCGTCATTCGGACAAACCAAGTCCTGGGATCTCCTCTGTTGGCCGTAACGTGCTTCCCAGCCGTTACATGCAGAGGGGAGTCGTCGCCCGTAGTGGCGCGTGGGTTACCTGCTCCCTGTTGGAAAAAGGCCGACTCGTGGTCCTTTATTGCAGGGAGGGTATAGTGCCCGCGAGCTAACTTTCAGTCACGTCTAAACAGTTGTTGAAGAGCGTGCAGTGTGCAGTGTCTTTCGTACTTTTGAAAGAGACACGCAGTCACGCATAAGCAGTTGTTGGAGAGCGTGCAGTGTGCAGTGTCTTTCGTACTTTTGAAAGAGACACGCAGTCAAGTATAAGCAGTTGTTGGAGAGCGTGCAGTGTGCGGTGCTTTTCGTACTTTTGGAAGTGCAGTACACAACAGAGCGACCGCTCATCGCAGTGAGAGTGGGTGTGTGAATTGACTTATGAAGAGAGGATTAAACACACATCCATATTTTTCCGTCCTCCTCATTTTGACTTTGAGTATATAGAAAGAGTGTGTGTGGTCCTTAACCACGCAACTATTGTGTTCTGAGGAGGCAACCTCAGAGTTCACTTATTTAACTGCTGCTCCAGGTGGGGCAATATACAGGCAACCAGCGTGATCCGATATGTGTTCCATGGTGGAGCACTTTATTGTGCAGTAGTTTTGTTTTCTCATTATCTTCATTTGCTCAGAAACTAACTAGAAAGCCTTGTAGGGAACCCTGATTTCCTGGTCCTGATCTACATCTGGCTGGTCTCCTACTGTGACACTTTTGATGCCTATGTGTATGTGTTGCACGTTGCCTTTCTTTTCTTTACAGGTCTCCCTCCCAGCAGTCCCCATCCTTTCCTTCCCCCGCTCAATTGCCCCAAGAGTCTGTGTATTCTACATGCGCCAGACTTGGGTCGATTCAGAGGTGGGCCCCCATAGAGCATCGACACAGCCCTGAGGACTCGGATTTGGAAGGCACGACATGCAATACCAATAAAATGCTGTCTTTCTTCATCACTTACCAAGCGGTTTTTGAGTGTAAGTTTGAGAGGAGTTGACCACAAGACCATGATATACAATCTGTAGATAATGACATTAAAGTAGTTTCAATGCAGCCTTCTTCAGGACAATCAGAACAATCAGTTTTTTGTGTACATTATTTTGGGAGCTTTTTTAATTTGTATATGCCCGTCATAGAGGAGCACAGCTTCCAATGAGGGTCCTCATTGGTATACTATTCAAAGAAGTGTGAAGAGTAATAATTCTAAGATGGCTCTGTTGCTGTTCACAATGATTTCACTCAAATTATAATTCTGTTCTATATTTTCTGTAAGGGCTCATTTTTTCGATTGCAGTCCAATTGTAGTCCACATTGGTTTCAAAGACATGTGGATTTGCTCTCTCATATGCACCTATACCTAGGCCAGTAATTGCATGGCAACTGCCTTCAAAGAGAGTTAAAAGTAAAACACTTCATAGATTTGTTTTCCATCTCCATCATATCTTTTAGGAGGGTGCCCTGCACAAATTGTCTGGTAAGATTTCTTCTTCACTAAGATTTAATGCATAACCCTCTGTGAAAAAGAAATTGGTGTTTGGAATACCTAATGTGTAAAAACAGTTAAGGTTTACCTCTGCAGGGGTTCACTCTGTTATTATACAAATGAATTAACAAGGTTCACAGATGTAATATCTCCTTGATGCACACCCATACTCGAACCCTAGCCTTTACAGATTATACAGTAAGAGGAACATGTTGATTTCTAGCTGCAATAATCTCTTGAATTTTAGGTCATGACTAAGAATAGTTAGGCTTAATGCTGGTTTCCAAAACTCACATTCAACTAGTCATAAACAAGTGAAATTAATAATATTGAGGGATGGGATTGTAGCAAAAAGAGGACAGAGTCAAAAAGTTGTGGATTCATGTAGAGCAGGACCAAAGACAGTCAGACTATGGCATAACAGTACATATGCATTACTTTTACACACCCAGCACCCAAAGAAATGTATGAAGACAATGTGCTTGTAAAGCTGTTGTTCTGTGTTACTGAAATTTGTCTCTAACTGCATTGTAGGATTACACAGGGGCTCAAGGGATATTCTGCAGACATCTACATGCATTTCAGCAAGCCTCCATATACAGTAAGAGTAAGATAGCTCAGCTGGTTAATGCATATACCAGAGAAATATATGTGCCATCTCTGGTAACATGTTTGAATACTCATAGAGGGATAATGTGCTTGCTTGGCATATCGGTAGCAGATTTGAATTGCATGTAGAATATCTCACTAGCTTAATGTATTTGTTTCTAAGATTCTTTAAGCCACAGGTCACAGGTTATAAACATGGCAAAACAACACAGGGAGTTATACACCCACTAAAACAGCACTGGGCCTTATGCACCTGTTGCCTACTGCTGCAGTTAATCTGCGAGATACTCTATTTTTTCTTATTCTAAAGTTGGTAATAGACAATTATTAAGTGCTGAAAAAAATACTTTTTGTACTGTGTGCTAAATAAATACGTATTATTAAAACTATTAAAAATACACCGAAAGACACATCTAGCATCCCTACAGAAAGCTTAAATATCCACATGTTGTCAGAGCTTGAGAAAGCAAAAAAAACACTTTCAAATCCTGGGTTATCTCCTGGCACTTGTGAAGCGACATAAGCATGTATCCGCTATCTTGGGTGAATCACTCAATCTAGAGGTGAGGTGTGAAGGTCCCGCTTTACTCCATTGTACCCCACACACTGCCTCCCAGTCAAGAGTAGATTCAACAAAAAGAATAATTAGTGATTGCTCCTGAGGCATTTGCAGCCAGGCAGCGCAAGAATTAAAACAAGCCAATAGGCTGCGTTAAACTGAGAGCTATTGGCGTTGCTAATGTCTTGTAGCCATGCTGAATAGCTGAACGGCTGTTGTTCAGCATGGCTGAAAGTCATGTAAAACCCTAACACATCCTCGGCTCTAAAATTATTAAAGGAAGACCTGACTTCTTTTCTGCAAGAGCATGTTCGATGTGATTGTTCACGCAGCTAAAATTGGCACTATAGAAGAGAACATTTCATCAATTTGCTAGGGCACTCTTTAATGAAGAAACCCTATTAGACCCATTAAATTTCAATCTATGTTTAAAAGGACTTTCAACAAAATAAGCTGTCTGTAACTTACTAACTTTCCAAGTCAAGTCAATGAAGCCTTTATTTCGATTTTCATAATCATAACAGACAAAATACATCAACGATTAAAAAGGCTTAGAGGATTCGGAATATAATATATTTCTAATATTTCCTACAATCGACCAGGCTTGTATAAAAAAAACACAGATATATTTACATGTGGTGTTAAAAACTTTAGTACAATAGGTTAACAATGTTGTAAGTACAAAGGATAAGAACATATTTAAAAATCACATAAAAAGTGCAAGTACATAAAAACACGAAAACTGTGGCAGGACAGCTGTTTTCTTTCGTCTGCCCATGATACGGGGTCCAAGTTTCGGCAATGGATAAACAAGGGATCATTTCTTAGATAACCAGTTATCAAGGTCTAGACAAGTATTGAGTCAGCAGCCCCAGATCATAATGTCTGAACCCTCATAGATAAAAATGGTGAAATTAGTGTATCCTCATCTTGTTGGCTCGGGTGACCCACATCCAGCTCAGACATTTTGCCAAAGCAACCACAATGGAGTCGTTGGTGTTTGTCCTCAAAATCCTTAAGGCCTCCAGAGCTAATCTTGTGCCCAGATTCATACAAATAGGTTTGAGCCATTTGGTCCTAGGTGAATTATAGGCTGGGCATACAAACAAAATGTGAGCTAATGTCTCAGTTTGAGCTGGACATGAAATATATTTGTCATCCGTTGGAGGGTGCCAACTGCTAGTAAGTGCTCTTATGGGGAGTGAGCCCACCCTGAACTGGTGATACAGTTTCCTGTCTGTTGGCCTTGTAATGAGGTCCCATTAGGTTTCAAACTTAGTCTCGTGTTTGAACTCCAAAAATATTCCCTTGTCAGGGTGGGCCTCGTAATAGATGAGAACTGCTTGGTTTTGACCATATTCCAGTATACTGCCTTGAAATTCTTTTTAGATGGAAATGGGTTAACAGCTGGGTCTTCCCACAGGATACTTATCCCCATATTAATCAAGGTGGTTTTGATGTTGTTTAGCCAGGAGATCTTGTGTAAATGGCCCAGCCCCGTATGTCAAGGAAAGCTTTAGCATACAGAGAAAGCTCAGGTGTGGTCCAAAGCCTTCTCCAGAATGCTATAGGTATGAAGCGTGCCGAGTCCTCTATGCTGTAGCAACCCAAATCTAGGTAAAGGGGCGTAAGTGGGGTGGATTGTGGAAGGCCTATTAGTGCTCTAAAAAATGTGTTTTGGGCTAGTACCAGAGATGATATGTCCTCAAAGCCCCCAAGTTCAGCACCATATAATACTGAGGTACTGATTTTAGAGTTATAAATCTTTAAGACGGGACGATAGGCTTAGTCTGGGAAAGCCTCTGCTCTTTTATCAATACACCAGCTAATTGTGCATGTTTTAAGGCCAGCATATCGATCTGTGGCTTCCAATTTAGTTTCCTACCAAGTGTAATACCTTGATAAGTACAAACATCAGTCTGTTCCAAGGGGATATTATTCATGTACACTCTCCCTGTTATGGCTTTAGATTTGTGGAGCACCATAAACTTTGTTTTCTCCACATTTACCACGAATTCATGGTCGTGGCAAAACACCTCGAAGTGAGACAAAGCGGCCTGCAGTCCCTGTCGAGTCTTAGATATTATCAAGGTGTCATCCACGAACATGAGCAGGGGTATGTTCATGCCAGCTAATGCTGGAGCATCTGTAGGGTGGGTAAAAAAATACCGAACAACCCTGTTTGTAAATAAAGAAAACAGGGTTGGGGCTAAAACACAGCCCTGATGAACCCCCTTGGAAAGAGGGAACCTCTCTGTAACATTCCCCTGCTTTCCCCAGCGGACCTGTGCGTAATTTGAATCGTGCAGTTTTACTAAAATAGCCAACAGTTCCGGTGGCATCCCCAAATCCACAAAAGCACTCCAACTTTTCGTACGGGGACTAAATCAAATGTGGATTTGAGATCAATAAAAGCCGCAGAGATTGTGCCCCCTCCAATGATAACCACCCGCCAATAGATGAGCACAAACCTAAAGACCTGATCTAAGGTACTAGTGTGTGGTCGAAACCCCGCCTGGAGAAGTGTCAGGATATCTGTCTCATCTATCCAGGGCTGGATTCTGCCAAGAACTAGCCTGGCAACAATCTTCTAAATGGAATCTATAAGGCTGATCGGCCTATAATTACCTGGTAGTGAGCGATCATCCTTGTTATATATGGGTAGGATTTCAGCACCTAACCATGTGTCGGGAATGGGAGCACCGCTAGCTATAGCATTGCCCAATAACTTTATATAAGATACCCAATGTTCTTTATCATATACAAACAAGTCTGTGGGTATACAGTCGGGGCCTGGGGCCCTGCCTCTCTGAATTGATTTTAGCACAGACTTAACCTCTAAACTAGTGAAACACAGTGTAGTATTTGGGGTAGGCCATAGGGGTATATCTTCACTACAATTAGTGGCAGAGAACTGTGCCTCATAGTGTAAAGCCCACTGTTCCGGAGCAACATAATTAGTAGGTGTCTGCTTTAATTCTCCACTGCTCCATTTAACAAGCTTCCAGAATTGGACCATGTTTTTCCCCTTGCTGGCTGTGACCAAATCTTGCCAGCGGTTCTCAGCCCAATCCTTTTTCGCTTGTTGCTGCACTTTCTTATACCTTACTCTAGCCATTTTAATATCGCCCACACCTTCCAGGGGGTGGACATACTTTGTAAAAATCTTTCAGAACTACCAGCACCGGCAGGTGCTTGAGAGCGCTCAAGTTCTGCCCACCACGAGTATTCTGCCATAAATAAAGTTAGTTACTGAGGCATAGTAAAATGTAGCTCATGCCTGACTGCTTCTGTAGGAGGCTGGCTTGGTATATGGTGCACACTTTCAAAGTGCTGGCAGCTACACTATAGAAGATCTTACCTGTGTCCATCAGAAATATTGGCAACCATCTGGCCTATAGAAAGTCCATAAAAACCTGTCTCTTCCTGGACTAATTTTACAGTCTCTATGCTCATCATCCAGCAACGCTTGTGTCCTGGATCTTTTAACACAGGGACGCCCTGTCGCTGGGGCTGCCATGCACTGTATAAATCCTCTAACATAACATAACATACCACTTATTCAAGTGAAGCACCTGTACTAATCTAGGCAACCCTGATGGTGATTTTAGTGCTCTTTGATAACCATTGAAAGCTCTCAATGCGGTAGCTGTGGAGAGCAGCCTTCAGGCTTATCTTGAAGGAGTGTCAAGCAGCTTGTTTTACCAGTTTAATCATGTAGTGTAGGTTAAATGAAAAAGAACCACACAGTGTATATATAAAAATATCTATTTATCACACAACACTCACTAACACATTGGTATATCTCCTACTTGGAGATATCAACACAAACACACAACTATACTTCAATTACAAATAGGTAAGTAAGCACAAAATACAGTGGTCTCCAGGGGTAGACCAAATCATATTCTACATAAATGGAATGCGAACTGCGACCGAAGTTGGGACTTGGACCAGGTGACTCAGAGGAGCAGGGAACACAATTAACCACCCAAGGAGTGTACCCAGGAACCCTCGCGTGCCCAATAGAAGTCAACGGGAAAGTCGAAGTTGCAGTTTGCATTCAATTTTTTTAGTATATGGTTTGGTCTCCTGCTGGAGGCCACTGTATTTTGTGTTTACCTATTTACAATTTAAGTAATGTTGTGTATTTGTGTTGATATCTCTGGGTAGGAGATATACCAGTCAGCAGCTGCACTAACTACACATCTGAATGCATGTCTGTAGCATAAATAGGACTCATGCACATACAGCCTTTGTGTTGCCGCGTACCACAGGTGACGTCGCTTCCCAGTCTCCTTCTCTTTCTGGCGGCGCTATAAAGATTTGCCTAAGGCGTTTCACTCTTCAGCTCAGGCTGCAGGAGGCTGAATGCCAATCAAGGTGAAAACCTCTTCAAGTCTTCCCTTTACATCCCCGTCTCACTACGGAATGTATTCACTGGAAGGATCTGTCTTTGACTCCATGGTACATGTTCAACTCCTGGTAAACTCAGTCAACAGTTCATCATACTGAGGTCGATAGAATGAGTACCACTGACACGGGGTTTACATGGTGTAATTCCATGCATTGACTTATCCCCACAACTTTTTGCAATCACCAGCCACCACTGAGAACTGTCCTGTTTTACTTTCAGAAGGGGTGTTTGAACTCTTTCAGTGTTGACAGTGTTTTCATACTGTTTGCTCTGGAATTTCTCCTGGAAATTGCATGTGCTAATCTACGGGGGTGCTGATTATGGCTCACCCTTGCCCATCTATGGTGCAGATGCATTCTGTCCCTCCTTCTTTGACTGTACAAACTTCAGTTCCCTCATCAGTCTCGCCCTCCATACTCATGGGCACAGACCTGTCCTTATCTACTCACTTGCGTCCCATTAGTTGGTCATCTGCAATCCTTATTGGCCAAAAGGTTTAGTGACTTCACATCTTCTGTTTGTACAGTCTGTAAAATCTGTTCCTTCTGTTGTCTCTGTTGACCATTGCTAATGGTACCTCCCACCTTAAAAACGTCTGATTTGGCCATGTTAACACTGTCTACATAGCTGACATCCCATTCGGACACACAGGTGTTGTTCAACCTTCAGTGCCCTGCTTTTGCACCACGCTGTTCTATATTTAGCTTTCATTATAGTAGAATAATTCGCTATTGCTAAGCTACATAGGAAGAAATACATACCACAAAATATAATTTGTATAGGCTTTTTATATGTTTTGCACTATATTGTCTATTTTAGGGGCTTGAAGGCAACCCACAATTTGTCCAGTCTCTGACAAGGATGATTGCCTATCTCCAAACGGAAGCTCCATCAGATAAGATATGAAGGAGTGGTAATGGGACACTTGCCCGCTTATGCTGCTCCGCACAGCATGTAAGTATTTATTCACTGCCTTAGGACCAAGAGGGATCTACCAGGTGTGACCAAAATATTCCACTTGCAAATGTGACATGGACAGAGCCTTGCCAAATATATTCTCTTGGTGGTTTGACGTCTTACAAAACATGAAGGTATAAAATACCCGTTTTGACCATAATAATGAGAAAGTCATAAGCCATGCCTACCAGCTGATTCTTCTGTTAAGAGTCTTTCCCTCCTAGCTCCTATTTACAAACCAATTTTCAACTCTCAAGTCATGTGGTTATATGTAGCTTGGACTTCTTGGAAGAGATAGGCCAATATTATATGAGATACGCAGTAAATGGTATCATCATAAGACAGAGTTGCTACTTATATATTCTTTTGCACATTTCTCCTGATTGACTAACAAATCTGGACTCATATCTATTGTTTAAAATATCAGTATTTTTCAAATTTCAATTTTAGTACATCATAAGGCTTGGTACAATGAGTATAACATGGAGAAAATGCTTGCCTATTATTCACCACACGTGACATATTTGTATGTAATACACTGAATTTCTGTGTAAACTTGTTGACAGTTTTACACTGGCAATCTGAAATGGATTTTAATTGAGTTGTATTATTCCGATTAACAGCCCTGAGGAAGTTTCTTCAATTGGAATGAAAAGCATTGTCTAAGACTGTTTTTTGAAGTTGGTTGCAGTTAGAACGATAAGGGAAAAGTTGAATATGGTGCATGCATTTGAAGGAAGGTACAAGTGATTGAGTGAACCTCATTGTGCAGTAGCATAGCTGTTGTAGAATAGAGTAGGGATAAACACAAACAGGCATATGAGTGTTTACCATCTATGTATGGTGATTGTTGTATGAAGGTTGCAATTGACTGTTTGTATTATGAAATTGGGCTGCACACTATTGGAGGAATAAGTGAGTAATTAACATGTAATTTCATGCATTGAGTGGATGTGTTGGCATAACCTTCTACGACACTAAAGACTAGCCAGTAGGATTGTGATCCATGATGTCAGAAGTGACATTACTCAGCTCCATTTGTGCTTCTGTTCCTAGGTGTCTCATCAAATTATCTAACGCAAATTCACAAGTTTGAGAGGTGCGTCTTATTTTGGGAAAGACCTGTTTTTTTTACTACTTTCTGCATTCTAAATGGTTTACTTTGGAATGAGTTTGATAGTCTGCATGTCTGTACCAGGAACGAGCTATCACCTATCCAGGTTCTTCTGAAAGTTGGGGTGATAAGTAGCTGTGCCATTCTTGAACTGAAGTTCTGCCTTGGATTGTAGCACTTGAATTTTGATTGTAGAAAAAAAGACCAGTGCAAGGGATCACCCTGTGCGGGAAGCAGAAGGATTTAAATGAAATGACTCTTGCACCTGGTAGCCAGTCCAGGGCATTAACCCTTCAACTACAATGGACGTGTTAAATGCAGAGGTGATGTGGTGATGTCTGTTTAGGCGAAGAACTGGTCAGAAGCATTATGGATTAGCTGGAGTTTGTTAATTAGATATTTTGAAAGTCCGGTGTCTGTTAGCATAATCAAGTCATGACTGCCCTAAGGCTGCAAATGTTTGTACACTATGGAGATACCCCAGGTAGGGAAATGTCTGTTGCTCTGTAGAGTACTCATAGTGTTGAAGATGCATTTTGTCACATTAATAACCTGACTTTCGAATGAGTGTGGAGTCCATTGTCACACCCAAGTTCTTTACTTCTGTCGATGTGTCAGGAGGAGATCTATTCTCCTTAGACCAGACTGTAGTCGGTTTGTTCTTTTTTGATAGTCTATGTTAGGATCTCTGTTTTAGAGGGATTTAATTTCAGATGATTTTGCAGTGTCCAAAGGTTAACTGCCTGTAAACAATCAGTAAATGCTGATGCCCTACAAAATAGTCTGTGTGTCAATTGCATAGTTGTAACAGGTTAGTTTAAAGGAGTTAATGCGACATAGAAGTAGGTTCATGTATTTGCTCAAATAAAGAGGCGTCTTTTTTTAAGTTTGGGAGTACCTACAGTTTGTGACGCTGGTGGTAAAAGGAATGGAGATAGTGACATAATCTGTGTTCTGTAAGTAAGGCATGACAGAATACATTTGAGTGCAGTGCCTTTCCTGAGTTGTTTAGAGCTATGGGGTGGTGGTCCACTGTATTAAAAGCTTCTAAAATATACTGTAGAAGTAGTATAGTGACTGCAAGATTTTAAGGTGTTCTTGAGGTCATCCTCAATAGCAATCAGTGTTGATTTGGTGGCTCTTCCAGGTTAGAATTCTGTCTGTTAGAGAGGAAGTTGTTTTCATTGAGAAACTCTGAAATCGGAACAACTGCTGATATTTCATTCAGTATAACCAGGAACAGGAACAGTCTGCTTGAAATAGGTTCATATTTGTTGAGTCCTCCGAATCCAATCCTTGCTTCTTCAAATTTTGCCTGAAGGTTTTAGTTTGATTGGATTCTCCAGATTATAGAAATAGATTTTTATTGATAGGACTCTTCCATTCAACCATAGTTGGGCCACCGTTTGGTAATATAGCAGGCAGAGTTGGTTAATAAATGTAATAAATTTAGGGCTCAATGCGAGGCGCGTCATTAAGGTGAAGAGGTAAGACCATTTGAGAGAGTCAAACGCCTTTGTGGCTTCTAAGAATACTGCTGCCACATGCAAGGACAGGTTGATGATGTGCAGGAGCGCAAAAATGGTGAGCAGACATTGATCTATGCAGGATGAAACCAGTCTGATCTGCGCATACAATGGTCGGTAAGAGTGGGAGGAAATGTGAGGTAATGGGTTTGGCATGGATCTTGTTGTCCATATTAATCATAGACAAAGGGCGGTATATATTGCAGCGGCGCGGTCCTTACCGGGTTTAACGATTGTTACTATGAGGGCTTCGTGCAGAGATGGGGAAATGGCTTATCACGCAGTGCACAGAGTACAGCCACCTGCTTTGCAATGCACGCCCCTCTAATGACAACCTTGAATGCCTCCCACAAAGAGGATGGCAATATCTCGGAGTTGTCATTATAGTCAAAATATTCCACTACTGCTGTCCTGATATCTTCCCGAAATAACTGATCCCACAGGGAACTGGTGGGGAGCTTCCAAGTGTTTGCGTGTCGGGGGCTGTCCAGGAGCAGAATTTCCAGTAAGACAGTAAATGGTAAATTGGTAAATGAGAGGTCTGCCCTCTCCAGGATAGAAAATCGTGAGATGCAAGCCAGTATTCTATACGAAACCATGATGCATAGGCCACACGTGCCTTCCTTGTCACCAGCGTGACGGAAGGGCAAGAGATCCATTAGATCAAAGTATTCTATAAGCAGATGGAGCTAGGCAGCTGCACGGGGTGGGGGGGGTTTGGAATCACCAGATCTGTCCATCTCAGAGCTAAGTACCACATTAAAGTCCCCTCCGTAGAGAGTCGCCCTGGGCCCTAAAAGTACTGGCCAATTGCATCAGTATTGGGGCCGTACATGGAGAGAAGTTTGACTGGGTAGTCATGTAGGATTCCAGAAAGGAGAGTAAATCTACCTTGTCTGTCGCACACAACAAAGTGCATTCACCATGGCAGCTCCTTTCTGATGAGGAACGTAACTCCAGGAACATAGCTGGAATAATAGGCTACATGTCGTTCCCGAACCCATCTAGCATGAAGTCGTGCTTGTGTTCCCTCTGTAAGAGGTACCTCCTGCCGGAAGAAAATGTCTATAGAGTGACTTTGCAGATATGCAAAGACTTTGTGCTCCTTACATATGTCATTTATGCCATGGATGATCCACTTTACAGCTTTAATTGCCTGCATGAGTGGTTAGGGTGGTGACAGTGGAGCATCTATTTTTTCTCCACATTTCAGCGTGCAGTACCAAGAAAAGGTTATGGCTGAGTGCCACTAGGAAAGGAAAGTGGAAAAATATTTAGCAGCCAAAGGTGGCAATTAACAACGTTAGTGAACATACCCTCCCACCACCCACTTTGGTTCCCCAAATGAACCAAATACCCCGATGCCTCCAGCCCACAAATTCCCAACAGCATTGTAAAAATATGTTATTGGGACTCATCCTGTGAGGGGGAACTAGGAGTCTGGCTCACTACCAAACCAAAGAAGGCTGGGTGGCTTGAGATACAGTGTGAGAAAGAGCATAGGCCCTCCTGGGCATTATAGGCTTAATCAACATGTTGCCTAGGGTATCAGCAAGCAGTAGGAAACGATCGCAGCAAGATAAGCAGAAGGATTGCGGCCCGCGGCAGGCATCTGCCATCCATCTGATTCAGCCCCACAAAGGGCTACCCCGGGACATCACAGAGGTCAATGTTACATCATATAGATCATGTAAGGGTAGGTAAGTGGCGAGCGTACAATGATCTTAAATGTCATAAGGTGTCATAAGGACTGAGGGGCAGATTTATGAGGCCCGTTGCGCCATCGGAACATCACTTTTTGTGACGTTCCGTGGCGCAGAAGCCTGCGTGATATTTATCAGGCAGCACTGAGCCACTTTTTGTGGCTTAATGCTGCCTCATAAATATCAGTCCCTTTATCAGTTGGCGCAGGCAGCCCATTGTGCGCCGGCGCAGGGGAAAAGGACAGGAATGCGCCGCATTTTATAGATACGGCGCAACCCTGCCCTTTTCTTTTGCTGCAGGGAAGCGCAGCAGGAAGGCCTGCTGCGCTTCCCTACGGCAAAACCTCATAAATCTGCCCCTGAGTGCGTAGGATGGGGTTATTCAGTTTCACTGAGGTGTGCAGCTTCAGTCTCTCGATCTCTTGAAGGTGATCCTCCTGCTCTAATCGGGATGGTTTTGACAAACGTGGTGGCCTTTTTAGGATCAGTGAACAAGAGAGTTTCCCCTGGGTGTGTAATCCGCAGCTTGGCAGGTTACTGGAGTGAGTACTTGGCTTCATTACGTTGGGGGGCACGCTTGATGGGTGAAAAGTCTCTCCGTCCAGTCTACACCAACATAGCGAAGTTCGGGAACATGAAAGTCTTGATCCATTTATAGTGGAGTGATCGTTGCTCCCTCGCCAGCCGTAAACCTGTGACTCTATCGCGATAATTCAATAATCGAGTGATGATGGGGCTAGGATATGTTCAGGGCAGAGGTCTGGGACAGAGTGATTTGTGAGCCCTCTCGACCGCAAGCATTGCAGAGAGGTCAGCTCCAAACAGTGTGCGTAACATGTCTTCAACTTTGCCATTTTCTATTGACACCAGCACTCCAATTATGAGCTAATTTTTCCCCTTGGATCTTCCAAATCCTCATTTTTATTTTGAGTTACTTCCAGTACTTTCGCCATAATCAGGGGCTTTTGCCTTGCCACAGAGTGCTCATCTTCAATGTCAGATGGGCAACGTTCCAGTACGATGCGGTCATCGTGCTTGACAACCTTTACTTTGAGTCAATCGAAACTGCCCGCAAGTAGGTTAATGTTGGTGTCGATGGAGCCATGCTCTACTTCAGATCTAAAAGAATGGTGCGGCTATCGAGGTCGAGAGGTGGTCCCCCCTTGCCCTGTACAGCCATCTATGCATCGTCAGGGGGCAGTTGCGATGCACGTGTATGCCTGCCGTTATAAAATGAGATGTTGAGTTGCTTGGCATGTCTTTTCCCCATCTTCGGATGTAGGGCTTGCACTGGGCTTAGATGCCCACCTAGTAGCCTCATTGGTAATTGGTCAATCAACGTATCAGTGTCAGCAGGGCCATATTTGCTGTGTTAGTGCTCAAACAAGAGGTAAGATAGTACCTCACTTGCTCTGCAACATGTAGTGGCGTTCAGGCACTAGTAAGGTACTCCAGTTGTCTCAGCTCAGTGCGAGAGTCAAGTATGGAGTTCTGACCCCGCCACTCCTTGAGGTGCTGCAGGGGGCATAGAGCAGGTCAGTATGGGAGCTGTGACAGAGTGTGAGGGAATAGCGCAGTTCAGGGTGCCTGTTGTAGTGTGAACATTGGCAAATCAGATTTGGGTGCAACCTTGTGGTCTTTTGGAGCATGGTAAACTAGTCGGTTTCAGGCACCGCCACGCCCCAGATTGGGGGGGGGGGGGCATGAGCAGGACCACTGGTGTTGCACAGTATCACAAGTTCAAATCCAGGACTCAGCAGGTACCATGCACTGAACTAGGGGCAACTTGTAGTGGGAGGCAGTCCATCATATAAGTCCATTGCCAAGAAGTATATGCTCTTGTCTGTAAGTAGGGGCCTGGTCAACTTGGTCACTGTAGTTATATGGTGCTATGCAGCGCTCACGGGGTCAGTGCACTTTATAATGTGCCGTTACTACCAAGATTGGGTCCCATGCCCACCCTCCAGCTCTAGTGATCCTCTCCTGCTGCCTTCTCAGCCTTCAGGGGTGGTCTTCCTCCCTATCCGCATATGGTCCCCTCAGGCAGCCAGAAGTTGCAGCGCTCCTGGGCTAGGGCAGTAGCAACCGCGCTTCAAGCTTCCTCTAATCGCAGCATGGTCTCCGTGCACTTACCAGGCAGTCCCAAGGAGACATTTGCCATGTAGATCCCAACCGGGGGGACCACGTTGCCATGGCATCCAGGCAGCACACTGCAGGGAAGGACTATCCCCAAAGAGTGAGCACAGGTAAGGTGCCAACCAGGAGAGGTCATGGGGGAGCGGCTGATCACTCAGCAACCAGCAATCTGAATAGCTCAGTGCACAGCCTGGCGGGCCGCAACCAGCCGGAGTCTCAAGCCAAGCCTAGGGCTCAGCTCGGGCCGCAGTGAGAGGTGGCGCCAATATCGTCCATAGGTGTCAGCATCCACTTAAAAAATCGATTAAATGATGAGGCCAGTAGCTGGGACTGCACAATCAGTCAGCGGGGGTCTTGATGTCCCCAGGAAATTAGATTAAATGGCAGATAATTATCTCCAGCTAACAGAGCTTCAGATGTGTGCGACCATCTTGCAGCTGGGCTCTCTAGCCCCCCCATGGGCACAGAGGTTGATATGAGAATGCCCTTAAATATATATGGTGGACATTAGGTAACATGAAATCTGGTGATTCCAAGTTATTTCTTTCTTTTATGGATAGTTGGTTAAAATAATATAGTTTTGGGTGTGTATTGCTTTGGTTCTAGTTTGTCTCATTTCATAGTGGGATGGAGTTACTGTTTTTGTCAGTATGGTGGGTCTCAGAATCTTTGGAATTATTAGTCATCTCTTAAAAAAGATAACTCTCAGAATCCCAAGGGGCCTTAATGCACAAAGAGCCTCGGGCTGGAATGGTGTGTCCGCTTGCTGCACCCCCAGGGCACATTGGTTTTACAGATGGGGCTGTAGATGTTTAGCCAGTTCAAGTTCCTTCTGTAATACAGATGACATGGTGCGACATGTGTGCCAGCTTGATCTCAAGGATCCATCATGTGCATGGGGCATGCCTTTATGCAAATGAGAAAACACTTTGTCTCTGTACAAACACTGAATTACGGATGCAGGGGCAGAGGCAAAAGAGGTGTCAAAAAGCACACTGACTGTGTGCCACAAAGAGGTGACACATAATCAGTGCACCCTCTGGGGACCCCCTTGCCAGGGAAACGGGAGTCCCAGAGAACCCCTCAGGCATCTCCCTGCAGGCAGCTGCAGCCACTCAATTAACCCTCTTCAGTTGCAGCTCTGCCGCCCCTTTCAAAGGCAAGTTGCATTCCTGCCTGCACAGTGTAATCAGGAACCAGCTGCTTCAAACTGCTTGTTCACCTTTGAAAATGTGCTGCCACCAGGGCAGGCAAGAGTTCATTGCTGCACTGGGGGAGTGCATTAACTGTAATAAGACACATTGGTCCATTCTGCACCAAGCACACCAAGTTAAAGGTGCACCTTAAAGCAGAATGAGGCAGTGCCCTCTATACACAATATGGACGTAGGTGAGCAAACAATATGCTCCATTTGCTGACCATAAGTTAAAAGGACACTAGATACAACTAGTGTTCTTTTGTTAAAACTGAGTTATTGGATTTGATAATGTATTTTTATGTTGTGCTGTACTGTTACAGCTGTTGTGGCCCTGTCTCACAATATTGCTGACTCAAACTTACTTTCGTAATTTGTTGTTGAATGGTGTTAGTGAGAAACACTTCATTATTTGCTATTTACCACAAGGATATGTAATGGTACTGAGCAAAACTGTTTTTTGATGTGGCTCATACTTGTTTAACAAAAGTGTTATTCTGGTTTACTTTATTAGTCACGAACAGATCCCGTTTTAAGGCGGGTTAGGGAGTTTGGGCATATGTTGCAGACATCTATGTATCCATGAAAGTTTCAGGGTTTAATGTTAGCAAGATAGCACCGATGGCTAATAGACACTATGCACCCTCTCTGCCAAGTCTGCTTGATCACCACATCACCCTATGTGCTCATGCCTTCAGCCTGCCTGTTCTCCCAGCTCTTCTTACATTTGTACCTCTCTCTGCCATTTCTCCCCACAGCCTGGCAGCTCTCCTCCCAGTATACCCAGTCTGCTTGTTCTCACTGTTCTCTGCACGCTTGTCTAGTCTCCACAGTTTACCTGCTCTTCTCGGAGCTAGCTGATATAACAGGAATGGCTCCTGTATAGTATTATAGAAGTGAACCCCTGACATGAGTAACTCATCTGTATTATTTACTGGTATTTTGATTTTTGGGCACAGCTTGCACAACAGCCTTATGCACATGCTGAGGCCTTGACTGTGTGAAAGGTTCTGAGACCCAAAAAGTGGATCAGTGGTCAGAAAAGGCACAGCAAGCATGCCCTGCTAAGGCACAGGACTCCTGTGCATGCCCCAGGATATAATCTTAAAGCTGTGGTGGCAGCATTCCGTGTTTGTGATCTTTAATGCAGGACAAATGGCAGCATTCTGTTTTTCTAAGCTGTAATGCAGGACACACCTTTTTCCTGTCTTTGAAAACTGATGCCCATTAGTTGTATGCAGGTAAATTGCTGCTACCATGAGTGGCCAGACCCTGCGCGGTCCTTTCTGACTGTGAGGTGTCTGCACAGGTAGTATTTATTTTGATTTGTGGTAGCAGGTTGTGCAACTCCATGTTCAATGCAAGTGTGTGAGATTCTGAGGCCAGTGGAATCCATTTTGGATCGGTCCTAGTAAAACCCTAGTGACAGCCTCCCTAGACTGGGAATAGTGTATTACTGGAATTCCTGAGCTTTGTGTTATGTATCAGGCATTAAGGTGTGGTTTGGGAAGATGAAGACTAGGTTGCTTTCGCTATGCAGCAGTGAACCTTTAGTAAAGGCCTGCTAATTATCTCTCCCATAGCACCATAATGTGGCTTGATGAAAGCTGCGGAGGGAGTGGAGACAGCAGTCCCCTTTGTCATGCAGAGAGAATCACTCAGGCAGCACCTGGTCTGCTCCTTGGTCTCTCCCAGAAGCGCACGCGGGACCGCAGCCAGGTGCAAGCTCTTCATGTATGACTGTGGTCATGTCTTGGATGCTCTAGTTTGAGACACCACTTGTCACTACTTACTGTGGTTATCATCTCCTAAAACAAAGATGGAGTCTGCTCTACTGAGGAGAGATACACTAATATAGAGAACTACTTTGGTGCAGTTCCAGGACCCTGACAGTGGAATCACCATTAAAACAAGCATTTGTAATGCAATCGGTCTCGCCTTTGGGACCTCATATGTATTTAGCTATAGCCTTTCAGCGGGAAATGGTATAGTCCAAAACTCTGTTTTTAATATAAAATCAGGGCCTTCGGAGGTCATATCACTGAAAATACAAGATTTGAAAAATATATTGTCTACGGGTGCCCGTGTTAGACAATTTCTATGGAGTGGAATCTAGAGAATGCTAAAGTGATTCTGTTTTTTTACTGACCTCTGCTGGTCGTTTTCCATCAAGAAAGTGAAATAGAGGCAGTTGCCATAAAATTTAAAAAAAGAAAGTCCCTAAGCAGAAAGTAATTCTGGTATTATACTGACCTCTACTGGTTGTTTTCTATCAACCAATCAATCAATCAACGGCATTTGTATAGCGCACTACTCACCCGGAGGGTCTCAAGGCGCTGGGGGGGAATGTTACTGCTCGAACAGCCAGGTCTTGAGTTGCTTCCTGAAGGCGAGATGGTCCTGGGTTGTCCGGAGGTGGATGGGGAGGGAGTTCCATGTCTTGGCCGCCAGGTAGGAGAAGGATCTTCCTCCGGCGGTGGCTCTGTGGATGCGTGGGACAGTGGCGAGAGCGAGGCTGGCGGATCGGAGCTGGCGGGTGGGCTGGTGGAAGGTCAGGCGGTTGTTGAGGTACTTGGGGTCCAGGTCATGGAGGGCCTTGTGTGCGTGGGTGAGGAGTCTGAACGTGATCCTTTTGTTGACGGGGAGCCAGTGGAGGTCTCTCAGATGTCCGGAGATGTGGCTGTGGCGGGGGATGTCCAGGACGAGTCGAGCTGAGGCGTTCTGGATCCGTTGGAGTTTCTTCTGGAGTTTGGTGGTGGTGCCGGCGTAGAGGGTGTTCCTGTAGTCCAGCCGGCTGGTGACGAGGGCCTGGGTGACCGTCTTCCTGGTCTCGGTGGGGATCCACCGGAAGATCTTTCGAAGCATTCGCAGGGTGTTGAAGCACGAAGACGAGATGGCGTTGACTTGTCTGGACATTGAGAGGGAGGAGTCCAGGATGAAGCCCAGGTTGCGTGCGTGGTCCGTAGGCTTGGGGGTGGCGCCCAGGGCAGGGGGCCAACAGGAGTCGTCCCAGGCGGAGGGTGATGACCCCAGGATGAGAACCTCCGTCTTTTCTGAGTTCAGTTTCAGGCGGCTGTTCTTCATCCATTCGGAGACGTCTTTCATCCCTTCGTGTAGGCTGGCTCTGGCGATGTCCGGGTCGTTGGTGAGTAGAGGATCAGCTGGGTGTCGTCGGAGTAGGTGATGATCTTGAGGTTGTGTTGGCGTGCGATGGCTGCGAGGGGGCTCATGTAGACATTGAAGAGGGTGGGGCTGAGCAGGGACGCCGCAGACGACTTCAGTGGCCGTTGACCGGAACGAGGGGAGGCAGACTCTCTGGCTTCTTCCAGCGAGGAATGAGGTGATCCACTCTAGGGCCTTCCCCTGGATTCCGGTGTTGTTCAGGCGTTGTACCAGGGTGATGTGGCAGACGGTGTCGAATGCTGCGGAGAGGTCCAGGAGGATGAGGGCTGCTGTTTCCCCGTTGTCCAGTAGGGATCTGATGTCGTCTGTGGCTGCGATGAGGGCGGTCTCCATGCTGTGGTTGGCTCGGAAGCCGGACTGCGTGTGGTCGAGGAGGCAGTTGGTCTCAAGGAAGGCGGCTAGCTGTCTGTTGACGGTCTTCTCGATGACTTTGGCAGGAAACGGAAGGAGCGAGATGGGGCGGAAGTTCTTGAGGTCGGTGGGGTCTGCTGTAGGTTTCTTCAGCAGGGCGCTGATCTCGGCGTGTTTCCAGCAATCCGGGAAGGTGGCGGTGTTGAAGGAGGCGTTGATGATGTCGCGGAGGTGGGGTGCGATGATGTGGTCGGCCGAGTTGAAGATGTGGTGTGGACAGGGGTCCGTGGGCGATCCGGAGTGGATGGTGTTCATCGTGCGAGTTGTGTCTTCGGTGCTGACCGGGGTCCAGGTGTGGAGGTATGCGGTGGGGGGCGTCGGTTCGGTGGTGGGGTTCGTGGTTGGAGGGCCGAAGCTGTTGTGTATGTCGGCTATCTTGTCGTGGAAGAAGGCTGCGAGAGAGTCGCAGAGGTCTTGCGAGGGAGTGATGTTGTTGTTTCCGGCGTCGGGGTTGGAGAGCTCTTTGACTATGGTGAAGAGTTCTTTGCTGTTGTGGGTGTTGTTGTCTAGTCGTTCCTTGCAGGCTGTCTTCTTTGTGGCGCGGATCAGTTGGTGGAGTTTGCGGGTGGCGTGTTTGAGGGCAGTCATGTTGTCTGTAGTCTGGTTGGTGCGCCAGGTATTCTCCAGGGAGCGGCAGTTCTTCCTGGAGGTGATGAGTTCGTCGGTGAACCAGGAGGTTTTCTTGCTGCCGCGTCTGCTGGGGGGGTTCTTCAGTGGTGCAAGGGCGTCTGCGCAGTTGGTGATCCATTGAGTGAGGTTGTTGGCGGCTTCGTTGGGGTCCATTGAGCTGGTGGGGGGGTTTTGGCTGAGGAAGGTGGTGAGCTGGTCGATTGTGGTCTTGTTCCAGTTCCTACGAGGGGGTTGTTGCGGGCGGTGGTGGGTCGGCGTTTTTCTGAAGCTGAAGTGGATGCAGCTGTGGTCGGTCCACTGGAGTTTGGTGGAGTGGCTGAAGGCGACGTGCTTGCTGGATGAGAAGACTGGGTCAAGCGTGTGGCCGGCGTAGTGGGTGGGGGTGGTTACCAGTTGCTTGAGTCCGAGGTTGGCGAGGTTGTCCAGCAGGGCGACGGTGTTGCGGTCCTTGTTGTTCTCCAGGTGGAAGTTGAGATCCCCCAGGAGGATGTAGTCGGTGGAGTTGATGGCGTGTGGGCTGACGAAATCAGTGATGGCTTCGCTGAATTGTGTGTGTGGTCCCGGTGGTCTGTAGACGAGGGTGCCTCTGAGAGTGGTCTTGGGGTCGGTGTGTATCTGGAAGTGGAGGTGTTCGGCGGAGGTGAGGGTCAAGACAGTTAAATAGAGGCAGTTGAACAGAAACAAAAGTCACTTAGCGGAAGCAGACAAGTCTTGATTTAGAGCTGGAACCGGCATGCCCAGTGGGATATAAG
Organism: Triturus cristatus; assembly: GCF_964204655.1. Classification (NCBI taxonomy): domain Eukaryota; kingdom Metazoa; phylum Chordata; class Amphibia; order Caudata; family Salamandridae; genus Triturus; species Triturus cristatus. The sequence goes on along the minus strand of NC_140593.1, from coordinate 442,994,447 downwards.
GCATTCCATAAACCAAGATCCAGGGGTCGGGGGGGGGGGGATTGGAATTATTTTTAAAGAGGCACTGAATATTGTCCCGCTGGACATTGATGAAATCACCTGCGCGGAAATATTGGGCTTCTCTGTTAAGGATCCAAAGGGACACTCTCTCACAGGCATGGTCGGTTATAGGCCACCGGGAGTAGCCAACGCACAACAACAGCAGGAATTGATTGATGCTATTAATAACATGGCCCTTACCGACAACATGCTTTTAGTTTTGGGAGACTTCAATCTGCGGGCTAATGGAAGAATGGACATTTAATAACCTCATTCAGTCTTGCACAAACCTGAGCCTGATACACTGGGTGACAGAGGCCACATCCTAGATATGATATTTACTGAGGAAGGCCTCATTACTATGGGGAAAATGCTGCCAGTGGGGTGGTCGGACCACTATCTGGCCAATTTCAGCGTATCTCTTATGAGTAGGATGAGGCCCTTAAACAGGCAAGAAAGGACCTATCGTGGTAGGGACTGGAAAGGGCTATTAAGAAAAGCAAATATGGGCTCCCTATTTCAGACAGGGACCCTGTTTAACCCTGAGAAACAGGTAACAGAGAACTACACAGCCCTCTGCGAGTACTTAACCAGGACAACCGACCAGTTTGCCCCTGTAAAAGATATTAGGAAAAGAGGCAGACCCTCAGCTCCAAGGTACACGGAGACATTAAGGGATCTTAAGCTGATCTGTAAAATGGCAGAAAGACAGTGGAGAAAGGATTACGCGCAAAACGATAAAGCTAGCTGGAGGATTACTTTAATAAAATACAAAAGTGAAATAGCAACCTCTAAAGCAGAATTCTTCGCCTCCACTATTCTCAAAACTTCCAATAAATCTAGGGACATCTTCAGGATAGTTAGAGAGTTGACCCATCCTGACTGTATAAACAGTAAAATCCAACCCACCCAGGAGTTGTGCGATGGGCTGGCTCTCTCCTTCCAAGAAAAAACTACTAAGATCGTGGAAGGCCTGAAATACGTGACCCTACCAGGTCCCTCAGACCAGGAAAAGGGGGAAACATCTAAGAATAATCTTAACCGGGATAACAATTTTAACCCAGTTATCCCCAAGCCCACCTTGGAGGTATTTCAGATGCCCTCGGAAGAGGAGTTTACCCGAGTGGCCCTAGGAATTTCCTCAGGATCACCCTTGGATCCTATCCCTCATAAGATAGTGAAAGAACTCGGAACAGAGACCTTTCCTATCCTACGTCAGCTGTGCTGCCAGTCCCTCAATAGTGGAGAGGTGCCACCCAGCTGGAAGCAGGCTATCATTACTCCGCTCCTGAAAAAACCCACACTGGACCCAGGTTGCCATAAGAACTATAGGCCAATCTCCCTCTTGCCATATCCAGTTAAGATCTTGGAATGTTTGGTAAGTAGGGCACTGTCCCTCTTCTTGGAGACAAACAATAAATTGGAAGATGAGCAATTTGGGTTCAGGCCTGGGCACGGAACGGAGACAGCCTTGGTGACCGTCTTAGATAATCTCAGAATGCGGGTGGACCGGGGACAATCGGCAACCTTAATACTGCTAGACCTGTCCGCCGCATTCGATACGGTCAATCACGCTATTCTCCTCTCGAGGCTGCAAACCCTGGGAATGAAAGGTGTGGCATTGAGATGGATGCACTCCCACCTATCTGATAGATGGCAAGCAGTAACACTTCCATCGTATCAATCGGAGTTTGTAAAAAATGAATATGGGGTACCTCAGGGGTCCTCAATCAGTCCCATTCTGTTCAATGCATGTATGCGCCCACTGCTGGAGATTGTAAAAACGCATAACATCATTGTGGTCAACTACGCCGATGACACCCAGCTTATGGTGTCTCTGGACGGCGACCACACGGACTCCCGGGAAAGTTTTCACACATGTATGTTTGAAATGGTGAAATGGCTGAGGGACAACTCACTACAATTCAATAGCGAGAAAACAGAGATTCTACACTGTAAGGTGGGTGGGATCCCTCGAGGATTACCAGATGATTTTTGGCCAATAACCTCAGATGGCCCTCTGACACCAGTGAGCAAAGTACGCAATCTCGGGGTCAGTTTTAATGAAAAGTTGACTCTGGAGTCCCATGTTAATAAATTGGTAGGAGGTTGTTATACTCTTATCCGAGGACTCCGGAAAGTGCTACCATTCTTGCCAGTTCAGGCAAGAGCTACGGTTGTAAGGAGCATTATACTGAGCCGCCTGGACTACTGTAATGCTCTGCTCTTAAAGTCCCCAGGTTATCTGATTACTAGACTCCAGAGTATCCAGGCGGCAGCAGCAAAGCTTGCTCTGACTCGAGCATGCCGCTCCTCGACGACACAAGCGTTGGCGGAGCTGCACTGGCTTCCAGTGACTCAAAGGATTCTGTTCAAATCCTTATGTATTGTGTTCAAGGCACTTCATGGACAAGGGCTTAAATTACTCCAAGACAGATTTAAATGGTATGAACCTATACGCAACCTTCGCTCATCCTCTGCTAGTCTTGCCAAAATTCCTAGGATAAAGAAAGCAACCCTGGGGGGAAGAGCTTTTGGAATAGCTGCTGCCCGCCTTTGGAACCGTCTTCCACTGGAGATTGGGAGTATACAGAACATAATGCTGTTTCGTAAGAGAGTCAAGACGTGGCTCTTCCCCAAAGTATGATCCTCTGATCTAGCCATGTAACCCTTTACATCAGCTCTCTCTCTTTATGTCTCAGTGCCAGGATGCCCGCAGGGTTGCAGTGCGCTTTATAAGTGTTAAAAATAAATAAATAAATAAGTCCTAGGGCTGATCTCCAGAGCCCACAAAGTACATACACATTTAAGTATATACTGAAGTATTGTTGTGTGTAGATTTCGATTCCGTATACAGGTTTCCCGATTTATGCCCTTATATAGGTACAATTCATATTGCCCTTACTTAGGCATAAAAAATCCAGCCCTTATTTAGGCATTGTCCATGCTAACCAAATACAGGCATGGTCTCTTACATCCGTCCATCCACGTCACAACGAGTTGTTGGAAAACCAGACTCTTAAGCCTTTAGGAATTTCCCTTGCTTGGATATTGATTTCTCCAAGAACTCATTTAGTATGCATGAACATCTATTCCTTAGGGGTTCGTACATGACGTTCCGATGCCTGACTCTTACGTCAATAAAGGTATTCCTAAACACCTTCAAGGTATAAATATACCTGCACTTGCCCTGGCAAACCCTTGGTTCCGGTACGGTCCAGCTCAACTGCCTACTTGCGGTTCGCCATGACAAATTCGGAAGGCGATCGAGTCCCAGCCTGATGCACTGACCAGACGCTGTCATCCTCCTCGCAGAGAATCCAGCTCCAGTGTTTCTGACTCCCCTTGCGGGGTGCTAGATATCGAGTCCCGGAAAGAGATTCCAACCTCGCAAATTCTAAGGTATGGAGCAGACTAGAACTTAGAGAAAAGTTTGGCAACTCTTGGCAAAACTATAGCTATAGCTAGCTATACTTTGGAAAACAGCACCTACTTCTTACCTCGTACTACACTTAGGTTAGGTACACTGGGGTAGAACTATTTAGAAGCATCAGATAAGTATTCACATTTTAGCCTGTGTTATTTATGTATGTATTTTATAAATATATGTCATAGCTACAAACCTTGCTATTGCAGTATTATTTTATCTTACTGCTAACTCTGTACATATTGTACTTCGCAGCCTGCCTTACGATTGTAGCAGTTCATATCTCTTGCATGAGAAATAAGACTGTTAAATAAACCCTTTTTATTGAAACGCCCAAGAACAGTACTTTTGCCGCCCCTTGCTGGTAAAAAAGGAGAAACGATTTGTGTCCATCGACCTGATCAAACTACACTATGTGGCCGATACTAAGCAGTAGGCCAAGTGGACTCCGCCAATGTAGCAGACGCACTCCTCTAGCTACAATCCAAGAGGTTCAAACTGAAAGACTCATCACCTTTGAAGATTCTACTGTGAGAAATAAAGGACTAAGCAACACAGCTATGGAACTCGTCCCTCTTGAAACCCAAATAACAGTTTGTCCTGATACATCTGTCTACAACGAAGTAACAAGTGATCAGCTGGTTCCATCGAATTCAACAAATCCTGATGCAATTTCAACCATTGACAGAACTGCCTCTGGCTATTTCAGTAACTTTGATACGTTTTCAGAGGATCCCAGCGAACCTGAAACGACACCAGCACAAAGAACTTTCAAAGAACAAGCAACAGAGTTTTTTCATCTCCTGAAAAAGACTTATCTGGTTTCATCATGGATTGAACTATGAATTGTTTTGGGAATATTCTTCTTTCTACTTTGGTTAGCTCTGGTATTAACTCTGGGTATGCTGATAAATGGAAGATATATTCAAATGGACACAGCAAGTAAAAAAGTGAACTTACTTCTCCAGCCACACAAATCATCGCATTGTGAAGCAAGAGACTTGTCAGCAGTGAACATCACAGCCATTCCTATACATGATGGTATAGTTTGGGACCAAACTCAATATGACATTTGTGGCCCGTCGGAGCTTTTGAAGATTCCACATTTATTTAAGATTTCATTAAGTGACTTTATTACCTCTAGTACCTTTTCTGATGATTGGGACTTCGAGACTGTTAATAACATGATGTCTGATCTAGAGATGTCTACTGTATTCACAAATCATGAATATTTAGAGGGTTCATCAGACTATGAACAAATGTATTGTTATAACCACTATGGTCATCATTTCTTGCATAAATCTGCAACACCTAGAAAGGTATTTATGTATAACCAATGGGAACATTGTCCTACACCTCCAAAGGGTAGTTCGAAAACTTTTGCTATGAAATTTCCATATTTTTCAGGCTACAATTTGTCTAATCGAGAAACGTTTTACTTTAAAAATGTGAACAAAACAGGAACGAAAAATATGTTAACCAATACAAAACAGATTTATTCTGCAGCCTTTATTGCCCAACTGTCTAGACAGGGTTTCGACTTTTGGAAAGACGACATTAAGACAAAAACTGTCTGGGGTACAAAAGATTGGCAAGTACAGGGGGTAGAAGCTTTGTTTAGAGCCTGTATCATCCCTGAGCAAATTATGTTTTTGAATGACACTGTCCAGCAAACGTCTTGCCTTGGATTAGCCTGGATCAAAGACATGAACACACCGACCATACCTATACCTGCAAGTAACAGCACTACACGGGGGGAGGTTGACGTACATAATATTTTGCATCACAACAGATCAGATCCAGAATGGAAAAAATGGTTGCTCTGGCCCACAGACACAAACAACTGTCAAGATCGATTCCTGAACAAAACAAAGGGTTTCACTGTCAATAGGCCAGACCCGCGCTATGTTCAAAGACAGCATCCAGGGGTAGTAACAACATACAGTGTAGGGAAACTCTGCGTTGATTGGCTACAGAAAGCTACACTAAAGGATGTAAAACAACACTTGACTTTACTTCAAGAAGGCGCAGACCTTAGGGAATTCTTGCTAGGACCAAAAAACCTGTGTCAAAAACGTTTCATATATGCCGGTATCTACGCTGCTTATAATGAAGCATGGAAGGTTATCCAAGCAGAGACTGCAGAACGAACACGAGAAATTTATCGTATTAATTTAGAGAAAACTCTCTCTGTAGTAGACAATGGGTTAACGACTCTGTCTTCCACAATATATTCATTGGACAGCACTGTGTCTTCTGTCATAGACATCATGGAACAGGACTTGGTCATGTTGCAACATGTTCAGTCTCAACTGCGTTCTATCATGCTATTTGGCTGGACGCTACAAAACTTGCGTGCGGGCTATGTGCCTTGGCGTTTAATCAATACTACGTCACTGTTTTCAGAATTCATTCTCACTGATAAACAGATCAGACTGGCACAAAAGAGCGCAGACTATACTATGCTGAGCATTGAAAAACTGGAAAACTTACCATTCACAGTGGCAGAAAAACCAGCTACTGAGTGGATCATACATGGTAAAATTACTCTGCCTGTTAAAACTTTCCATTTTCAATATTGTCTAAAACATCTACCAGTTGGCAAATATGAAGGTTGGGTAAAGGATACATCAAGACATCCTGGGATTTACCTTACATACATAGATGTTGGAGTGGGGAACGTGAAGTGTTTCTTAGTGGTGAAAACTGCGAACACACACTAAGTGGTTCTCTCCTTTATCAGGGTATTAACTTACACGGGCCTGTGATGGTTCCACGACAAACTTATCCTGTCACCTGCAAGGTTCACCAGCTGCAGTGATTAATCCAATTTTTGGCCAACTTTCTAATGAGAGTTACATTATGTTGAATGATCACAGCTGCTGTGGCATGTAGCCAGGTATTCCATATCTAGTTACGGTTACATCCAGGGTCACTTGCTGTATGCAAGTCTTGTTTCCACAAATAGAGACAGTCAGGGAGTCGCCTCTATGGCCTTCACTGAACATTTCTTCTATACGAATTGATACTCTAAGCAGAATGAAAGCCATTCTTTTACTAAAAACAGTGCCATTGACCTCGGCCAAAGAAACCTATGATCTCCAAGTCGCAAGGACTTCTGCGGAGATACATACCCTTTTGTATACAAACTGCCCTGTACATTTCACAGAAATGTTAGGTCGTATCTTAAACATGTCTGATACGAGCGGTATTATACATGTATTTAAGAAAAGTGTGTGCAGGACTGTTAGCACCTTTTCAAGCAGTCCTCTGAATTTTTCCAAACTTCGTGCACTCTGTGTTTGGTGGACTGCCGCGCCTTTTTAGCACTCGTTGCAGGAATCCTTTTTTTGCTTTTACTGCTACGATATGGCAAGCCAACTCACCATCGACACCCAATTCACCATGGAGAGAGCTCTATTGGAGATGAAGTGTGGTGAGCGCATCGTACAAATTTTGGGTTTACCTCGTCTACGAGAATTAAACACCACATGGTTTCTGTCATTCAGACCAATCTGGCAAGATTGCATCTTACCTGTTCTACGCTGCCTGCTCTGCGGTGAAGAATGCGTGCCGGACATCTGTCTAACACTCCCATCAGTCATGTCTACGGATATCGATACTCTGCTGGACCCGGTAACGGCCCATGCTCTGTGTTGTCCCCAGCGGCTACCAATCCTGATGACGGCATTCATTGAGATCTCACAGATTCAAATTGCTACTGCTGAGGTACAAGAAGAAACATCATGCACCAGGTAACATACGATTCGAACATTACTGATGCAACCAATGCTGAAGGCAATAGTTCACATCTAAGTGCAGTTAATCTTCTAAACGAGGTATTCCAACGTTCACCTACAACGGTAGACGACTTTTTGTCTACAGGATTAGAAGATTTCATGTTTTCTCCAGGCCCACAAACTGACTTTTGATTCAGGCACATAGACATAGTGTTCCGATGAGACTCTGAATTTGGCCTTCGTTCTTTTCAGACAAGGGACTAACTTTGGAACTTTTTCCTATGATTAATTTTTTTTTCAAATTTGTATTTTTTTCATTTTTTGGCACAGTAATCTGCTTATAGTAGAACTATTCATAGAGAACAGAATTCTTTGAAAATCTTCCAGGGACATTATGTCACCTTATCACATCAACAATTGATTTGTGTTAACCTGATATGAAATGGTTTCGGCCACTTTTTCTTCTGTTTTAACGAACCATTACATCATATGTATATATTTCTGGTTCATTCTTGTTGGCATCTCCAATGCACACATATGGTTAGAATGAAACATTGCTTTTAATATGTACAGCACCGTAAGCATAGCAATGTTTTTTGTAATGCATTCTTAGGACATATGTTTTAGATATGTTTTAGCATGTTTTAGATTATCACGCGATACTCTCTTTTAGACATGTTTAGTATGTTTAGGATTTAGTAATGTCGTTCATACGAAACTGGAGTGGGTGTTGTGTGTAGGCATTGTCCATGCTAACCAAATACAGGCATAGTCTCCTACATCTGTCCATCCACGTCACAACGAGTTCTTGGAAAACCAGACTCAAGCCTTTAGGAATTTCCCTTGCTTGGATATTGATTTCTCCAAGAACTCATTTAGTATGCATGAATATCTATTCATTAGGGGTTCATACATGACGTTCCGATGCCCGACTCTTTCGTCAGTACAGGCATTCCTAAACACCTTCAAGATATAAATATACCTGCACTTGCCCTGGCAAACCACGGTTCCAGTACGGTCCAGCTCGATTGCCTACTTGCGGTTCGCCACGACAAATTCGGAAGGCGATCGAGTCCCAGCCTGATGCACTGACCAGACGCTGTCATCCTCCTCACAGAGAATCTAGCTCCAGTGTTTCTGACTCCTCTTGCGGGGTGTTAGATATCGAGTCCCGGAAAGAGATTCCAACCTCACACATTCTAAGGTATGGAGCAGACTAGAACTTAGAGAAACTTTTGGCAACTCTTGGCAAAACTATAGCTATAGCTAGCTATACTTTAGAAAACAGCACCTACTTCTTACCTCGTACTACACTTAGGTTATGTACACTGGGGTAGAACTATTTAGAAGCATCAGGTGAGTATTCACATTTTAACCTGTGTTATATATGTATGTATTTTATAAATATATGTCATAGCTACAAACCATGCTATTGCAGTATTATTTTATCTTACTGCTAACTCTGTACATATTGTACTTCGCAGCCTGTCTTACGATTGTAGCAGTTCATATCTCTTGCATGAGAAAAAAGACTGTTCAATAAACCCTTTTTATTGAAACGCCCGTCTCTATGCAACTCTGTAGAAAAGAAGCATGCACGATTGACTGAGTGAAACTGTTATCTATTGTTTCCACGGTTCTGAGATTGTTCCGACTCTAAGGGAAACAAAGTTGTCATGTTTATGCGGTTGTCAGAAGTTAATTCCTTCTTGTATATTCGAGAAGTTTCTAGTGACCTCTGAGTTAGCTGGCACACACCAGTAATTAAGTTTAATGTACTCGATAGAGACATACTGACCTCAGTCCTATGTCAAATTATAGTGTATATTATTCCAATGCGCAGAGCCTATCAGGGATATAGTATCTACACTGCAGTATATACAAGAGGTCTCGAATGCTCAACCTAAAAACTGGGTCTGAAACATCCCTCAGTGAACAAAGAGGGCTACTCTACAGATGATAGTCTGAGATCTAGGGCAGATCTCACTGACAGGCAAGCTCCCAGAGGTGCCCCGAAAGGTCTGCAGATAGCTGCTGGGGAAGCTGTGGGACTGCCTTGGTGCCACCGCCAGAGTGGGCTGCTGAGAGGAGAGCAGAAAATATGTCTACAGAAGAAGACTACTCATAAGAGCAGGCTAGCAGTGGAGCAATTCAGGAGTTGATAGATGTTCTAGAGTGGTTTTCTGTCTCCCTGATTGCTGTTAACTCACTGCTCCCAAAACAAAGGAGAGGGAGCAATGCAGAAGCTTCCTTGTGTACTTGTATAGGTCTCCCTGGCTCCAGATAATTGCTTAAACAATAACCATTATGCTATGGCAAACAAAAGAAAAGAGCGAAAAAGCATGACTGTATCCGTGGCCTCCAAAGACTGTGCCTGACACCCTATGTTCTCTGTTGACTCTGCCAACGAGAAATGGATCAGCAAAGATTGAAAAATCATTGGCACCTGAGGTGGGCTCCCGTTTTGGAGGGGGATTTGTTTTAGGGCTATTCTGACATTGGAGCCTGGCGCTACATCCACTCTCCAGTCACGATCTGCATGGAGCTCCCAAATGTGGACGTTGCAAATGCACTCCAGAGTGAGAGCATTGTTCTGGGGAACTCATTGCTCCTGCTCTCAACTCTGACACTTTTGAACTTGTGCTCATCTGACACTGGGGCTCATTTGGCTTCTGAAAAAGCTATAATGGCTGTTGCCAATATCTAGGGCAGTGAAGGACTGGCACATGGGTCACCAGAACAGAAATCTGCTTACACTAATCACATAGACAATTAGCCTAGAGCTGTGAAATTATTCTAAGCAAGGTACATTGTGCCTATTTTCCCTGTAGTACCTGTTATGGCCCCCCTGTGCAAATCCTCCTTTGAGTGGTATTTAATTTTAATTAAATAAAGTATTTTTTTTCATAAAAGATAAGCACTGAATTGGACAATTATTATTGCATGTTATTTGGTTACTGTTGAGTTGATTATCTGGTCTGGGATTACTTTTCTGCTGTTCGGGGCTGCACCAGGCACTACAGCCCCCTATTACCACTACGAGCCCAGGATGAGGGCTCCAATGACCAGGGAAGCGCTGTTCAGTGCGCTGAGCTCCAGCGGGATGACTTTTCTGCTGCTGGGGCTGCACCAGAGACTACAGCCCCCAGCTACCATAACGAGCTCTGGAGGAGGGCTCCAATAACAGGGGAAGAGCTCTTCAGTGAACTGAGCTCCCCCGGATGCAGGACGCACCTAGGGGCCGTGCCTGGGCCGAAACCAGGCCAAGCTGCACTTGTCCATGGCCTTATGAGACTTGACTGGGCCCTCTCTCTTAGCCCCTCCATCAGCACTTATAGTTGACACGTGAAAATTGCCGCCATCTTAAGTACAAGGTAAGCCCAGTTCTTCAATTTCAAATTATCTGATAAATGTCACGGGCGCCCTCGATAAAGATATAACCACTATCAAACAGAGATTAGGATCTTGTATATTGGATATGCCCAAGATGGCCGCCCAGTGAGGAGCTCTGGCCGGGGGCTCCCGGCCAGCCATAGCCTTTTGGGCTAAAATCCCTGGATTCCCACCTCCTCATGGGATAAACCTACTCACCTGGGTTTCCGTCCTCAACTGCTTTCCTCGATGCTCCATTCCTGCGCTTGTGAGCATGAGATTCTCGTCAGAATTTGCACTTGAGGCTTTCTCCCAGGGAGTTCCAGGACCAGCATGGCCGATGTCCGGTGGAGCCGCTCTATTCAGCTAAAGGGGGGTCTGGCCCAGGTATCTCGCCGCGGCCGAGACCTACCCAGCCGGGCATCGGGCACAGCTCTCCTCTCAACTCTGGTGCTCGTCTTCCTCCTCCCCCGTCTTCTCTCTGAAGTCCCTGGTGACCAACGTTCGGCGGAACCCTTTACAACGCTGCCGATGCCTCTCTGATCTCTCCGGATGGCCGCAGAGGAGCCGGGCGGAAGTTCTACCCTCCCGACTCTCCCCCTGCCTCCGAGCTTGATTACCGCTGCCTTCCCCTTCAGTTAACTTGCCTACTGCACCTCCCGCAAGTCAACTGGGACGATTTGGGATTTAGCGGAGGTAAGAACTATCAGCACAGCTCTGCGTGGCGTTCTGAGCATGTCACTTTCCCGTCCGTGCCTCTGGGCTTAGCCCCCCTGGCTTCTGGACCTGGACCCTTATACTCCCCGCCATTTTGGGACTATCTCCCACTGCCTCTCCTACCCTCGATCTGCCATTTTAGCAATCCCTGTCCCATCCTCCGTCCCCGCTGGTCTCCTGCTGGGCGACATCGCCATTGTCTCTCGTTTGCCACGGACCTGCTCCTCGTTTTTCTATTTCTGTTGACATCTCTGGTGCTTTTCCGTTTTGTTCCCCTCTCACCTTCCTGTCCTTATCTGCTATCCTTACCCTTTACTTTCTGTGCTCCCCCTTTGTCTTCCCCTGCCCCTTAGGCTGTTTCTTGCCACCGCTTTTACTGTTATTCCTCTTGTTGTTTGTTGCCTCATCATGTGTCTTCTCATTGCCATCCTCGAGTATTCTCATATCCTTAACTCATGTTCTTTTTTCTATTGTGTACCGTTGTGTTATTGTTTTGTAACTTTATGTAACTTGCTTCGTGCTGATACTCTGTAAAGCGCTCTGATACCTCCGGGTCTAGCCAGCGCTATATAAAACTCAAAAAATAAATAAAATACAAAATAAATAAAACATTGGAGCCATTGAAAGCTCCCCTTACATCGCTGCCTCTACCACGAAAGTTCCTGGGGACATTTCTGTTCATATGGTCTCCAGCTCAATTCAGATGTAGCTAATTCAATTTCTCCCTCTGAATCATTTTCAGATTCCACTTAAACGCATGAAAATTCCGGATCCCCCTATGTTTATATTAACCAGGCCTGTACAGGAAGGACTTATGCAAACCACCAAAGCTGCTGTTAAGCCACGCATGACTGTTACCAAAAAGGGCAAATTGACCAACACCCCAGCTGCCAACGCAGAGAATTATAACTGTTTATTTACTCTAGTGCAAGCATTAGAAATTTCTGTCAAATCTACTTTGGATTCTCTGTCTGCTAGACTAACTTTAGTAGACAAAACTACCACCAGTTGCCTTGAAATGTTGCAAGCCAATGGCAAGCATAGTATTCTGCCAAATTCAAGTTTGTCTACTATGCCTCTTTCTGTCGCTCCATCTTCTAGTTCAATTGCTTGCAGCAACCATCTTCCTTCCTGACACACTACAGGATTGAGCACTAGAACTCCATGTAATAGCAACTATGCTCAGCAGACCTTGTGTCTTAACATCCAATCTGCTAAACCTAAAGTCACTTCGTTTGATACCATGATAGGGAGACCATCGAGAATTCTGGAACTTCCACCAGAAACTACACCCTTTGTGGTGAGTCTTGGGAATGTACCAACTCTTACCTACCCCAGTTCCGAATCCTGGGAGAGCCTGAAAAATAAGTAAATACACTAGGTGGGTAAGAAAAAAAGCATGATTAATGTCCTCTTTGAGAATTTAAAAATGGTCAGAAGGATCAATTGGACTGGCAGAGTCAAATCTCTACCCAGTGACTATACATTAACGTCTTTTACATCTCCTCTTTTGGTACAGTCTGTTTTGAACAGACCCAGAGTCAATTCCACACTTCCTTCTCAACAACAAGTGATTACCCTCCCGTTGAGGTATTTCTACCATCCCCCGAATTTGGAGGGGGGATTCTATCCATCTCAGGGGTCAGATCTTGTCATGCCTTTTGTTTGTCATCCTTCTATTATGCAGAATCGTTTTTCTTTGTTGTCTGAGATGGATGATACTGATTGACTTTTACCAGTGACCGGGAAGACTCCCCTCCACGTTGCTTATCTGTGTATGGATCCCGAGTCCCCCACGTCAATTGCAGAGATTTAATTGACAACAGTGTTTAGCCACGCTCCCCTAGTTTCCATGCCTGTGACCACGACCTCCGATTTGTCCCGTTTCTATAATTTCCTCTTTCAGCATGTGGTGGGAATACGTTCCAAGGTTCCTCTCTCTGCCTGGATGAACTTTGTCATTAAGTTTTGGCTTCTTTGCTTTCAGGAGACCTGCACATTGGAACCTACACATATTAACAGATACAAGACCTTCCATCAGCCTGCAGTCCCATCTACACTGGCAGACCTAAGGGGGATTGTCTATCTATGTTTCAAACTTGTTTCCTCATCCTATCCACAGAGTCGAATCATCTTCTCTTTACTTTTTGATAATCGTTTGTGACCTTTTGCTTATCAAAAGCCTTATTATTGTGGATTTTACAACAATATTCCCCACCTTAAAATCAACCGGGTTCCCTCCCAGCTTGAGCAAGAACTGGAAAAAAAGAGTTGCTGTGAAGGGAAGGAATCTTTTATATTGTGGGAAAGTGATTTTAATATACATTTATGTTCTTTTCCAGCTAAAATGGTTTGTGGTATGGTGAATTCAACTAACAATGATCAATTTAATTGTTTACATAGTAATTACTGGCTGAAATTGAATGATTTAATGTCAAAATGTAACCTTTTTTTTTTTTAATTGTGTTTTTCCCCTATTCCCTTCAACCGGACATTCTTTGGAGGTGGACATAATTCTGTTATTGATTATATTCCATGTTCAGTCAATTGTGAGCATGTCTTGATGATTTTATGGCCCATTCCATTTGCATGAGCAAATATTTTCACCAGAACATCAAGGTTATACAGGAGTAAAGTTGTACAAATATCCATGTTGAACACATCTTTGACAACTCAGTATTAACAACTCGTAATAGCACTTCTTTGCAGTGGTCTCTGGCAAACCAGACAATTGCCTTGATAAGTTGGTTATCGCCAACTGGGATGCCTTTAACATGTTTGGATATTTCCTCAAGTGACATTGATATTAAGGTTTCATTTAGCCCGATTTCTGGTGGTATCAAAGCCACTCTAACCAGATGTCATGATCAGTCCTTGAATGCCTGCACCTGAACTGAACATCAGTGGACTACCTGCATGCCTACATTTCTTTGCACCTGAACTGAACATCAGTAGACTACCAGCAAGCCTACATCCCTTGGTACCAGGCACTGAATAGTTAAAGCCTGGACCTCAGTGATAATGCCTATGAATGCAAATGACGACAATGCCTGCAGATTCATAATGACGACCGGTACCTTTTTGATTAGTGATAATGAGCAGGTAAACTTGGACATCAGTGGTAATGCCTGCAGATGCATACCTTATTGCAATGCTCAAAGATCCTGAGTAAGTGCTAGCCAGATCCTGCTGGATAAAGGGTTAATGGAGGACATAAATAGAATGCCGTAGTCCTCTTTCTATGTTGTCTCCTCAGTAGTGGTTACTGATTGTGTCCTTTGTCAGTTTCAGTGTTTACTTGTGTGGACGTCAACGTGCCTAAATCGCGACTATAAAGGGAAAACACGTCCACTGTTGGATGCGGAGTATTGAGGTCCCGAATCCAGGAAGCCAACACACCCCGTTTGGTTGCGGACCTTCGAGGTAAACACACCTGTTGGCGTAGTCTTAGAGAAGAGTAAGGCGCCTAGGAACTATAGAGAGGAGCAGGTAGAAGTCGCCTGTTTGTTTATTTTTGTTTACGTTCCGTGCTGCAGAGAACGGACCAATGGCGTAATCATCCGGTTCTTGCAGCACTTAAGAATGAATGTGAGTTCTTGAACACTATTGACAGGTGAACTTTGAGACTTGGCCAACGTATATACACAGAAGATTCCTAACAAACTTTTCACCTTTGGGCATTTACGGTCTTGTGACATACCTCACAGGGATCATTGGGATTTCCTGTGTCATTATTATTACACAATGTTTATGAACGTGATTATTGGCACTACTTATTGGCATAAGCTTGTTTCTTGGAATAATCTGAGCAAACTGTGAAATCTCTGTGAAAACCAACTGTCAACATTGTGTATAAGGAGAATTTCTAATTGATGATAATATATAGAAAACCCAAGGCGATCCCTAAAGAAAAAAAACAATGAAGACTTCCATAGTATTCTAACTTGAGTCATAGAAGCAGTTTTTCCTCTCCTTACAGGTAATAGTTCTCCCTCTTTGCCTATGTTGTCGAGTCAGTTATATATTTTAAGACGTACTTAACTAGTTATCCTAATAGCCTGCTCATTCTGTTCCAGATCTCCCTCCCCGTGTTACCCTCCCTAATTCCCTTCCCCACATCAAGCCATTCTGAACCTGTTTGTATACAGACGCAGAGTTAAAGCTGCTGAAAGGTGGGCCTCTTGATGGTACTGCTCCTGAGCAACAGTGATCGTGAATACAGCACCATTTAAATAATGATAGGCCTCGGTAGTTCATTGGTAATTGTTCAAAAGCCCATAAGCACCTCAAGATAGCCCTTCTTAAGCTGCTCCATTGTCCCACGGAGGTGAAAAGGTGCAAATTAGATTGTAATTTAGCATTTCAAAAAGGAAGGATGAATTTTGCCCGGGAATCCATGATTGTCACTAGTGCATCTAAAGATACCTCTGCTTTTGGCGAGTTATCAATGGCCTTTTTTTAAAGTATGATTACGCCCCCAGTTTGGAGGCAGCAATGAATGAGACTGAGCGGGTTGCCCATTTTTCCAAGATTTCTTCTAACTCTAGCCCTTTGTCTATGGGATTAGACCCTTCTTCTACTGAAGTTTAGACCTTTGATTTCAGTAATTTATGCTTCTCTGTAGACAAAATCAATATGACAATAGCAAGAAGCAAAGGCGGTAAAGCCCCAGGCCCAGGCGGCATTCCCATTGATCTGTTCAAGGCCAATGCGCCACTGTGGGGTCCATTTTTAACTAGGGTATTATGGGCTTGCTCCACTCTGCCATCATTGAAACCTGGTCAGAAACTATAATTGTACCAATCTTTAAGAAAGTGGATCGTGCCAATCCCGCTTGTTACCACTCTTCAACTCCTTGGAAAAGGGACAGGGAGAATTTTACTGAATTGTTTAGAAGAGTGCGCTGAAACCCACAACATTTTCTCCGACCTTCAGTACAGTTTCCAAAAAGGCCTGGGTACTACGAAGCAGGGTTTAAATCTTAATTCAGTTATTGGCAAATATACCGTTTTGAAGAAGGGCCATTTGTTCTTCGCTTTCGTCGACTTATCGAGCACATTTGATTGCATCCTACGTAATACATTATGGGCAATTTTATTAGAGCTCAGGTTGGGCCCACCGATTATGGCCCTTCTTAGAGATATTGGGCCATATGTTTCAAGCAATATTGAGGTCACAAACGCTGCGAATCGCTAAAAAACGGTATTTGCGATCGCAAAATTGCCTTCTCCAATGTATGTCATTGATTCGCATCGCAAAATAGAGATTCGCAAAAATAGCAAATTCCAATTTTGCAAGGCCACCGTTTTGCGAAAAATCAATTGCGGATTTGCAATTACCGTGCTGCAATCTGCAAATACGCTAAATTGATTGTCGGAAATTGCAAATTCGCAAACAAATGTATCAAAAAATCACAATTTGCGAATAGCTAGAATTCACAATTTTGCACCTGGAAGTTACCACCAACTCAAGCCAGGTGGTAACCAAGTGCCACCTATTTAAACAGGCCCAGAATGCCCCAGTGACGTCCACAATGGCAGCGCTGTATGTCATAGCCAGGAGGATGCGGATTGCAGCAACACAGAGAAAGAGGGGACAGGAACGGGTCTTCAGAGTGCGCATCACTCTGCTCCAGCAGACAGAGGAGGAGATACATGAGAAGTATAGGCTGGACTCAGCTACCATACTAGACTTGATTGCTGAGCTAAAACCTATGCTTGAACACACAACTCGCAGGACACAAACAATTCCACCACATGTGCAGGTCCTCTGTTCACTGCACTTACTGGCATCAGGGAGCTTCTAGGGGGTGATAGCTACAGCAGGCGGGGTGTCCCAGAGTTGCCTGTCATGCTTCTTCCATGTATTCTTGGATGCAATGGTCCAGAGGATACACCATCACATCATATTCCCCAACACACAACAGGCATTGCGGCAGACCAAACTGGACTTCTACCAGATTGCCCAGTTTCCCCATGTCATTGGTTGCATAGATGGGACACATGTAGCCCTCTCACCCCCCTCTGACAATGAGTACATATTCAGGAACCGAAAATCATTTCATTCACTAAACATACAGGTCATCTGCAACGATAAACACATCATAACTGATATAGGTGCAAAGTATCCTGGCAGTACACACGATTCCTTCAGTTTTAGACACAGTGGAATATACACACGTCTCACTGGGGGCGAATTTGGCGAGGGATACCTGCTAGGTAAATGCATGTCAACCACTCTGATATACACTTTAGAGCTGCAGTGATAGGACATTGAGTAACCATATGTCTTTCAACCCGTAGGTGACAGTGCATATGCTGTGCGTGCATTCATCCTCACACCGTACCTCAATCCGGCTAATCCGAGTGAGCGAAGATGCAATCGCGCACACAAGTCAACGCGATGTGTAATCAAGCGGACATTTAGTATACTGAAGAGTAGTTTCCGCTGCCTGCACAAGAGCGGAGGAGCACTGCAATATGGGCCAAAGACCTGCTGCAAGAATGTGGCTACTTGTGCCATGCTGCACAACATTGCGACGAGGAAAGGCATACCAGTGGAACTCACAGATACAGAATCAGATGAGGTTGAGGTACCAGGTCCACGTCGCAGACCAGGAGGTGGTGTAGGGGCAGCTGATGGCCGACACAGATGTGCAGAAATAACACAGAACTATTTCTAGGTGAATAATGATGACACAAAGCCAATAATGATTTGAGATTGACTGTGTTTTAATGTACCATAGCATCAGGTAAATTGCATTCACACAGCCCACAAACACGTGTTATATGTGGCACTTGCTGTTGCATTTCACATCTCATGTACACAGGACATGAGTAATGTTATGACAAATGTACATATGCCATGGGTTACTTCACCCATTAGCATCCAGCTGTGGCAACACTGTCTATTTTGTCTGTCCACGTCCTGCAGTTGCACACTCAGTGTGCTGACCGACCTCCCTTGATGAGGCATCTGATGGAGTTCCCTGCCTCACACTACGCCGTCTGGGTTCTGTCATTGGTGGTGTGTTGCTGCTGCGGCTTCAGACCTCCTCACTGTCCTCTGCCCCCAGAAGACCTGTACCACCTATATTTGCTGTCTGCAGCTGGTCAACTGCATTTGTGACCTCCAGCAAACCTTTAACAACATCCTGGCTGCAGGGTGCCATTTCTATCTGCATCTCCACTGTGCGCCTAGACAGTACAGAGGTGGCATTGCACAATCGGTTTTCCGCCTCACTGTAAACATCCAGACGGGTGAACAGACGTTGTTTTTCCCTGCGACTGGATGCATGGTCCTTTTGCATAGTAGCACAGAGCTCTTTGATTGCTCCAGTCATTTAAATAATGCTGTCTGCACAGGCCTTATTGCCCTCTGCAACCGTGTCATTGAGCTCTCTAATGCCCTCCTTCATGTCTGTGAGATTATGGTTGACAGACACCAGCTGCCTGTTTATTGATCTCATGCTTTTGGCTTGCAGACACTAGACCTTGACCAATGTGCCTTCCAAGCCTAAGAATACAGAAGGATCATTTCCTACCACCGTGCTGGTTTGTGCCCTGGGCCTGCCTCTCCTGCAACTGTCTTCCCGACGGTGCATAAGGGGCTGCTCATGTTCCTGGCGTGCCTGCTCGCCTTGCTCTGGACGTGCCTCATCCTGTGTGTCTTCGAGTTCTACCTCCAACTCCGGGAGTGGAGGCACAGTGTGACGGTGTTTACTTGGCAGAGGTGTTGGCTGTGTGGTCTGATCTGTGTCCTCTCCCCCTGCCTGGTACTGTGGCTGTTGTGCCTCCTCAGGTTCTGTGTTATCACCCTGTGTTGCAGGTTCACCTGTAAATACAAAAGCACTACTTATTGTGTGTCCTGCTTTACGTTGTTCACTGAATAAACTTGGTAGCAATTTGGGTACCTACGTACTGTGTTACATTTTTGGTTGTACTATTTAATGTCAACTGCAGAATCATTGCTGTGTGTCATTGCTCAACTGTGTTATATGTGTGATTACATCTCCCATGATGCATTGCTGGGTGGGCAGGAAAATGTGGAATGGAGTTACATCCTAACTTTGAAATTGGGACTTTCCTGAGTGTGTTCTAAAGTGGGCAATGTGTCAGGGCTGATTTAGCATGCATCTTACCTTGACTGGTGTTGGCGTGGCGGAGCCGTCGATATCTGCGACCCCGCTGATGCTTTCAGTCCGTAGGGTGGACTCCACCAACTCCTCAAGGGGTGTGGACGCAGGCTCTGTGGATAGACCCCCACCAGTTTTCTTCGCCTCATCAAGCCTGGTGTCAACTTTGTCCTTAGACCTTGAGCGCATGTCATACCATCTCTTGCATAGCTCACCGATGGAGCATTGTGTCACACCTATGGCATTCACCTTAGCCTTAATGTCCAGCCAGACTTCGCGCTTTTCAGACTCTGGAATGTGCAGGGATTTCTTTCCAAAAAGCACTTCATGTCTCTTAACCATCTCCTCAATGAGGACCTACTGTTCCTTCTCACTAAATTTCTGTTTTCTCTTCCTCCCAGCTGCCTCCTTTTCCTTCTCCTGTGGGTCCATTGTTTTTTGGATAGTGTTGCAGTTCAGAGTGATGTGCTCCTGCTCCCAGCCTCTGAAACAGCCTCAGACAATCAGGAACAGCATGGACAGTCCCACTTACTGGTTGTGATGTCATCAATCTGCTCTAGGTTAGCAGATTCACAAATTTGCGATTTTTTAATTGCGATTCGCAATCAAGAAATCACAATTTTGGTAATCGGTAATAGCAATTGCGATTATTACCGAATCGCAACATTTTTGTGAATATTTATTTACATTGAGATTGCCGATTTCATTACAAGACCGAAGAGGCTATCATTATGCATTAATCCTTTAATGCAGTCACAGACAGCCGCACTACATCATAAAGAAAGAAACAGTTCTAGAATGTAGTGATCAGGATACAAATGGCATGAGGCACAGACTGCCTCTTTTAAATGCGGATCACAGAAAGATAAGTAACATTTCTATAACTCTCTTATTACTATTGTCCTTAAGACTTTGTTTAAACTTAAAAAAAAATAAAAAAGATCTACCTTTTCATCTTAATTACCCTTTGATTTTAATGCTGAATGTTATGCCAATTTCTCTCATATATTGTGTTTACCCCAACTGCCCCGCTATATGCTCAACCGACTAGGGGCTCTACCCCCCCTTTCCCCTAACCCCCCTCCCATCGACTTCCTATTGAGGTTGTCCTTCCTTCACCCACAATTGTACTTCATTACATATTTTTTTTCAAATAAGTAAGCCTTTATCTCCGTTACCTTACGAAGCCTTCCCTTTCTTTGCCCGTTACAACGCGTTAACTATTTATGACCAATTTTTTACCGGAACTCGACAAGACGACATCCAAGCGAGCGCGTCACTACCTTGGAGGAATGCACCTTAAGAACGGTGCACGCTCACAAGCCTGTATCTAAGGGTCTTTCCTCTAATTCCGACGACTCCCTGACAACAGCTGATCTCGAGCGAGAGGTTCAGTTACTCCGCTCGGATCAGCTGCTGCCAGAAAACGCTCTTCAAGCAATTCAATGGAAATACTTCTTAATAACAACGAAACAAGCAAATCAATTCAAATTCTACCAATAATTATTAACAAATTATTTCTCCAGCCTTGCTATCTCCAAAAAAAAAAAGGGGGAGATTTAATATTCATCTAATTAATTAATTAAAATAGATAAAACTTTAAAAAAAAAAATAATAATAATATATAAATAATAATCTATATAAAATCTTTAGTATTTAACTTATCTTACCTCCTTACCAGCCAAATGTCAGACCTTGACTCGGACGATGCTACTGCTAGTTCACCCCTCCACAATAATGATTCCTTTAAACAATTCCTACAAAAAGAAATGCGATACTGCATGCTATCTACCTTTAAAGAAGTGATGTCTTGCAAAAGATCTCTCCCCTCTGGTCAGGATGACCCTACCTACGACACCATTACTCACGGAAAAAAGAATAAAAAATCAAAATACTGCGAACATCCTGCTGATTACATCACAAGAGGTCGTAGTGCCTCAGTTGACCTAGCAGGTCCTAGCACCTCATCTATGTCGGGAGGCCCTCGCGCCTCAAATGAGAACGGTGCCCCTCGCGGCATAAATTTGATGGGTGCCCCTAGCGGCACAAACTTGACTGGTACCCTTCGCGGTACAACCCATTATGAAGGGAAGGATGACGCAGACTCTGATTCAGGGGAAGAAAATTTCCACAACCCCTACAATGAATTCGTCTTGGATCTTGACGACCCAAACCAAGATCTAGATAATTTTGGCAAAGGAGAATCCCCCTCTTCTTCCGATAACATTATACTCAATCCGTTAGGAGAAGAAATGTTCTCCCCCCTAAGTATTTCCCACCCTAACAGCTCAAAGTGGTTCCCTCAAGAACACGTCTCTAAATTCATTAGGAGATGGCTAAGGAACTCTCTGGAAAGAGAAACTAGAAATACTCTCAAATCAGAGTGCCCGAGACCCACAATTCATGACAAGGTCTCTCAACCCCTAACCTCGACCCGACCTAATATAATTCCTATTTAAACTGGGAAAAGACCCTAGAAGAGGTCTGGAGAGAGCACTCAAGGGCTGCCAGGACCGCCTCCTTGACGTCCTCGGCCACCTCACAAGGATCCTTGACCTTGCAGAGGAGTCACACATTTCAAATACCCCCCTGGATACAAACCTCCTTCGCGGATGGAGCCAAAGAGCTATTGTTCTCCTTGGCAATGCGAATTCAAGTCTAAACATCGAAAGAAGGAGAACTATCCTGACGAAGATCAACCCCAAACTCAGTGACATGGCAGAAAAAGAACCATCTGACAACCCTAAAGGCCTTCTCTTCGGAGAGGACATGATCAAATCAATCGGGAAATATGTTGCCACCTTTACCGCCCTGGACAGGGCTCAATCAAATATGAGGCGTGTCTTCAACACAAACCTTTTTGGACAGGCCGGAAGAAGGGGCCGTTCTTCCAGCCGGAATAGCCAGCGGCCCTTCTCATCCTTCAGAGGCTCTGGTAGAGGCTTCTACCCCTCAAACCAACAATTCTACACCCATCCTGCCAGAGGACCTCGTAATAGAGGCTACAGATCCCGCGGAAATCCAAACATCTCCAACCCTCTTCTTCCTCCTCTTTCCTCTTCTTCCCAAGTAGGGGGCAGACTAAAACTATTCTACCATATATGGGAGTCCCTAACTCAAGACCTTTGGGTTCTAGAGACCGTCCAGGGCTTCAAAATAGACTTTATAGAAATTCCCTTTCAATCTCATCCCCCAAATCCTATAACTCTTTCAGTCGATCATCAGAAGATCGTCGAAGAGGAAATCTCTTCAATGCTCAAAAAAGGAGCTATCATACAGATTCCTTGGTACTTAAAAACATTTATCAGCACCCTTTTCTTAGTTCAAAAAAAGGACAAAGGATGGAGACCAGTGATAAACCTTCAAGAGGTGAACAAATACTTAGTTTACAGACATTTCAAAATGGAAGGTATTCACCTTCTGAGGGACCTTCTTTTGAAAGGAGACTGGTTGGTAAAATTAGACCTCAAGGACGCCTACTTTACCATTCCTATGGCACAAGAACACCAGCGCTTTCTCCAGTTCTCCTGGAAAGAACGTCTGTACCAATTCAAAGCTCTCTCTTTCGGCCTCTCATCCGCCCCCTGGTGCTTTACCAAGATCATGAGAACTATTGTCTCTATTCTGAGAGAGAGGGGTATCCGCCTCATTATTTACCTAGACGACATTCTAATCATGACTCAAGTCTACTCCCAAATTCAGAAAGACCTCAATACCACCATCCACCTTATCGAAAGTCTCGGTTTCATTATAAACAGGGAGAAATCTATCCTTACACCTTCCAAATCCATAGAATTTCTCGGATTCACTGTAGACACTTCAAGCTGTCTCCTCCTTCTCCCTACCAAGAAAATCGCCAAAATTCGGAAAGAAATCAGGTATGTTCTAAAACAAAACTCTATAACCCTACGAGAACTAGCCCGTCTTATAGGTCTCCTCTCCTCCAGCATCCAAGCTATCTTTCCCGGACCACTCAACTATCGTGCCCTTCAGAGATTAAAAGGGAAAGCTCTCAAATCTGGTCTGTGGTACGAGGACTCTGTGACTCTCGACAAAGAAGGGAAATTAGAACTTTCCTGGTGGCTAGAGAGCCTAGATGCCTGAAATGGCAAAGCAATTTTCGGCTCCGTCCCCGAATTTGTCTTGGAATCAGACGCGAGCCTCCACGGTTGGGGCGCTCGCTTCCTCGATCAAAACACTGGTGGCGCATGGTCTCCTGCGGAATCTTCCCACCACATAAACTTCTTAGAACTCACAGCCGGTTTATATGCCCTAATGAGCTTCAGACACTCTCTTCAAGGCAGATCTGTTCTTCTCAAGATGGACAACATCTCTGCAGTATCGTATATCAACCGCCTTGGCGGTACCAAATCTGCAGACTTATCTGCTTTAGCGAAAATACTCTGGATGTTCTGCCTGGAACACAATATTTCTCTGAAAGCGGAATACCTCCCAGGGAAATCGAATCTCTCTGCAGATTGGAACTCAAGATTCCTCTCAGACCGTACGGATTGGAAACTCAATGTGAGCAGTTTCAATACTCTCTCTCTCTTTTGGGGTCCACTAGATGTGGATTTGTTTGCAAGCAGATTGTCTTTCCAACTCTAAAAATATTTCAGCTGGATGCCAGACCCGGGAGCTCTAGCGGTGAATGCCTTTCTTCAATCCTGGTCAAACCTTCAAGGTTACGCCTTCCCTCCCTTTGCTATGATACAAAGGGTCCTACAGAAGGTCAGAATAGACCAATGCTCCTTGGTCTTGATAACCCCATTCTGGCCCTCTCAGGCATGGTTCCCCACCACACTCGAACTTTCTTGCGACATCCCCTTCCTCATTCCAGCGACCAAGGGTCTGGTCACCAACGCAGACGGAGAAGATCACCACCTAATCACTTTAGGGAATTTGAACCTTCTTGCTTTGAAAGTGTCAGGCAATCCAACGAACTGTCTGGCCTTTCGTCATCAGCTCTTTCCCTCCTCGGAGAATCATGGGCACCCGGAACACACTATAGATACAATAACATTTGGAAAAAATGGGTTTGTTGGTGCATGGAGAGGAATTTGGATCCCTTGGATGCTCCTATCGTCTATATAGTTAATTTCCACGTCGAACATTTCGACAGGGGTTTATCTTATAGATCTATTAATTGCTACAGATCAGCAATCTCCGCTGGACACTCCCTAGTCAATGGTAAGACGGTAGGTAAGAACAATATTATTTGTAGAGTGATGAAAAGTATCAGACTAAAAAGACCTCCCAGACCCAAATACCAATCCATGTGGGATGCTAAAGCTATCCTAGACCGTTTCTGTTCTTGGCCAGATAATGCACACCTCAACAGAAAATACCTTTCTTTTAAACTTGCTCCTTTGTTATGCCTAATCTCTTGTCGTAGAGTTTCAGATGTTAAATGTCTGGATATTTCCTATAGATCTTACGATATGTTTGGAGTTAAGTTTGACATATTTAGAAGAATTAAAACCATGTCGGATTCTATTTTTTATCCTCGTTTTGACCTTTGCAAGAAATTGTGTGTCATAGACTGTATGAGAGAATATGACTTGAGAATGAAGGACCTTCGTCCTCTAGATGCCAAACAACTCCTTATCTCATTTGTTAAACCCTTTAAACCAATTGCTTCCTCCTCCATCTCTAGATGGGTCAAGTCCATAATGAATCTAGCTGGAATTGATCTTTCTAAATTCCAAGCTCATTCTCTCAGAGGTGCTATGGCAAGCAAATCCTTCTAGTCTGGAGGTAAGTTAGATGATATTCTTAAAGCGGCCGATTGGTCTAATGCTTCAACCTTCGCTCATCATTACTGTAAACCTATTGAACACATGTCGGATGTAGTACTTCATGGCTACCAACATGCATAATGTAGCCTCCGGTCTTGTAATGAAATTGCGATTCTCCTATTAACATGACCAGAGAATCTGGATTTCATTAAAGACAACGGAGGCTATCATTATCCCCCCCCTTTTTTTCTCATCCACTCCCTTGGTTGGTATAATTCTTGAACTATATACTTTTATGGTGTGTATTTGCACTGTATATCAAGTCATGACTCTTCTTTTATATTATCATATTACTACTCTCCTTTTCCTTTCAGATAATTCTACATGATCATCTAACCTTCATCTTACCTCTCTTCGGACTTCTCACCACCTTCAGTTTCAAGATCAAATTGGACCTTACCTACTTCTGAACTTTATTTACTTCGTTGCATTTAAAAGAGGCAGTCTGTTTGTGCCTCATGCCATTTGTATCCTGATCACTACGTTCTAGAACTGTTTCTTTCTTTATGATGTAGTGCGGCTGTCTGTGACTGCATTAAAGGATTAATGCATAATGATAGCCTCCGTTGTCTTTAATGAAATCCAGATTATCTGGTCATGTTAATAGGAGAATCGCAATTCTCAAATAGCGATTCCTTAAAAATCACTATTTGAGACTCGCAAAACACTTTTTTGATACATATGCCCCATATACTCCAGTGGCAAGCCTAGAGTAAGTTTTGGTCTCAGGGGTGAATGCTCTAGCACTTTTGATATCGGGAGATGGGGTCAGATAGGGCTGTGTACTCACACCCTTTTAATTTACCCTGTATATTAAAAGGCTAGAGTCTGCCCTAAGTACTACTTGCAGGGATACTCCCGAGATTGGTCACAGACCTATACCTTGTCTGCTTTACGCCAACACTGTACTCCGCAGGGGCTTCAGCTGCTACTTAATGGCTTAGTCAGATTTATGTCTGATCTCGGCCTGATGGTTAATACAGGGAAAACTTTTGTAGTAAATTGTGGGAGGCAAATCCAGAAGTGTAGTGATTTTATTATAAGAATGTTAAGTTCAGTTTCCCCCCAAGCTTTTGTTACCTGGGTATTTTATTTGACGATTGTGGTTCCTGGGCCCTAACCGTTGACATAAGACAGCATTATTTTAATAAATCTATCTCTGCGTTGCTTCTTTGCTATCAAGTTAGGCAATAAGCCGATTAGAGAAATGTTAACCATCTACAATACAAAATGTGAATCTGTGTTTCTAGTTTTTTATGGTCTGTGGTACTGTTAACCCCTTCAGCGCTGGGCGAATTCCGCCGCGGTGCTGAAGGGTTCGAGCGCGGGCGGGCTCATGACGGAACGGTTCCGTCATGAGCACAGCTCAACCGTGGCTCATGACGGAACCGTTCCGTCATGAGCATGGAAGGGGTTAAGGAAAAATATGATTTGCAGTAATTATGACTATCAGTCCTTTTTTATGTTTACTGTTTTATGACTATAAAATGCATATTTATTCTGTAACTTTTGCTTCTATAGTTTCTTTTAAGATAATCGAATAAAGTTGACTATGAGTCTCCGCTCTCCACACTATGTCCTGAGAAGCCTTGGAGTACTTGCTGTTGAGCGGCAAACTCTAGAGTGTTTAGTTTACAGTGCAATAGAAGGTCAGACATTGGGGCAGCAACAGAAAAAGATGTCAACCACCACAATTGTGGCCCAGTTACCACTTTTGGCACATTGGACCCTTAACAAATTCTGATACGAGTCCACTCACGCCTCAGCTAGACATCTGGGACAGCTCATGTAACAGTCTTCACTCTCCCCTCAATCTGCTGGCTCACTGCCAAAGGCTGTCCCAGCTGTTCTACCATGGTGACCACTCTCTGCTACTTCTTCCCACATCATGTTGGTTCTCCTCCCAGTAAACCTGCTCTCTTCCTACTCACTCCCAGGCTTGTTTGCCCCCCATCCTACCTGCTGCTCTACAGCCTGCTCACTTTATCCCTCAGCCAGCCCACACTTCAACTGTTGAAATAAAGTGCCCACTTTCTGCAGTCTGATATCTCTTCTCTCAGCCAGAACACTCCCTGTCAGCCTACCGAACCCCCCAATCTACCCTCTCTCCCCTCAGCCTGCCTGCTATCATCCTGAGTCTGCTTATTCCAATACTCTCAGCCTCTTGGTCTCCTCAGCCTGCCCTTTCACCTCCTCTGTGCTCCTGTTCGCCTTCTCAGCTAGCTGTTCAAGCCAGTCTGCCCCATCTCCCAGCTCTTCTTACACTGTGCAAACGCTACCCAACTAATGCTTCTTCCCTTGGTGTGTCTGCTTTTCTCCCACTATGCCCTTTGTTGTCAGAATAGGCCAGTTCTTATACCATTCTGCTCTCTCTTACAAGCCAACCTGCTGCCGTCCAGCCAACCTACTCTTCCCCTCAGTCTGTCTGCTTCCCCCTCAATCTGCCTGTTCACCCCTAAGCCTGCCCATTTGCCCCCTGGGCGAGCCTTCCTCCTCGTCATGCCTGCTCCATCTCAATCTGCCCTTCCAGTCATCTTGTTAGAGCTGTGTGGTATTCTGCTTTTATGTCCATCCTTTCTGTGCCTTGTATTGCACAGAGGTTGCTAGGTTGTGTTCTATTGTGGAACTCTCCCCCTTGAAAGAGAATGTTATTATTGGAAAGCTTTTGTCAGTTCGCTTGGACTGTTGGTGGTTGAGGTCCCTTGCATGAGATGTACACTAAACTTATGCTGTTTCCTCAACTACTTTTGGTATCCTGCCCGCTATTTATCCTGAGGAGAACACCTCAAGCTGCTCTCTCCCAACTTGCCTGCTCTGTCCCAGACTCCCCAGTCGCCTATAAAATTGACTCCTCATCCCTAGGCTGCCAACTCACCTCCTCATCGAGCCTGTTTTTCAAGCTCCTCTAACACTGTGCCTACTGCTAAGTCTTAACTAGCAAAACTGCTCTCCCCTCCACCTGTCTGCTCTCCCTTTAGCACGCTCACAAATTCCCCATTCATTCTGCCCATTTTCTCCCAAGTATGCCCACTCTCTTAATATGTCATCTTGTTTCTCTGTCTGTTTGGCTTCCCTGTGCTCTCTTCAGCTAGCCCGCTCTCCTACAGCCTGCATGATCGCACCTTGCCCTACCCCCTCTGCTCTCAACCTGCCCACTCAGCCCAACAGCTTACCCACCTTACAGCTTTTATAACCCTTTGCCCCCTCATCCCACCACCCGCCCACTCTCCTTCCAGTATGCCTGCTCCCACCCTTGCTCACACTGCTCCACCCAAGCATGTCTAATTTCCCCTCCCTGCAGTGTGTTCTCTCATGCCCTCTTGCTGCCTCCTCAACACTGCACTGACTCCACTGACTCCACTCCCAGATCTTCTAAAGCTGTGCCCACTCTCCGTCACTCTGCCACTTCTGCCATCACCCTGCCCACTCAGCTCCCAATCTGCCGAGACACCTGCTAATCTCTAAACTCTCCAGCTGCTCTCTGCCCACTTTAAACATTCTCCCAAGCAAAACTTCTTTCCACTGCATGTCTGCTTTTCTCTTCAGCATGCACACATTCCCTTCAGCCTTCCTGTTTTTCCCTCAGCATAACACCTCTCCAAGATGGTTTAACACTGTGGAAACATCTTCATACATCCTGCCTGCTCTGCTCTGCGGGTAAAAACACAAAAGAGAGAGCCTCAAGAGTCCAACAATTGTATTGTAGAGTCTGTTCTCTTTTTTTCTTCTTTCATGAAGTACACACAGTTCAATGGAATCAATATCAATGTACTCATCAAGTATTCTTCTTTAAAAGAGTACATTGATATTGACACCATTGAACTATGTGTACTTCATAAAAGAAGGAGAGAAGAAACAAAGAGAACAAACTCTACAATACAATTGTTAGATTCTTGAGGCACTCCCTTTTGTGCGTTTTTTATGGTTTAATGTATTTATGGTTTTGGAGTAGTTTGGCCATTAGAGGGTGAGTGACGCCCACTATTACTATGTGGAACTAGCACCTGTGCAGCTGTCTTTAGCCAGAGCTACTTTTGCTTTGGGATTATTTCTTCACTGAGGGTGCCTGCTCCCCACAGTCTGCCAGTCCTTCTTCTCTCACCTCAGCCTTCTCATTCTCCCACTCAGACTACCCCCTCTCCTCTCCGCCACCCCGCTTGCCCCCTCAGAAGATTTACTTTCTGCTCTGTCTGCTTTTTCTCCCTGCCCTCCTCTCAGATTCTTTTCTCTCCCATAAACCTTCCCCCTTCCCCCCTGCATTCCTGCTCTCCCTTCAGCCTACCAGCCAGTGCTTAATTGTATCGTCGGTTGGGCCCATCAGCACTCGCTTTTGGACACCAGGACTTACTTTTTATAGTCACTTTGACCCAGAGCAAGTGAGAGAAAGGCACAAGAGGGATAAAGGAGGATGAGAAATGACGGAAAAGAGTGAAAAATGGAGGAAGAAAAGATGAAAAACAACTTGCAAAAGTGAGATAAAGCATCAGAAAGGTGAATCAAAGAGGAATGAGGTGGAATCATGATTAGAGACTAGACAGCCTTGGTTATCGGCAAACCTGATATTCTGTAACCCTGGTGATGGTCTTCAGAGAGAAACTTTGGACCCCAGCACGTTTTTTGTGTGTGTGTGTTTTTTTAACAAATTAAGCTCTGTACACGCTCTCCCCTGGGAGTAACGGCTCAACCACCAAGCCAACCTGCTCACCCCCTCAGCTTGCCCTCTCAGACTACCTATTTTCCACCTTGTCTGTTTCTTCTTCCTGCACTCTTCCAGGTAGCCTACTCACGTCATCGGACTGTCCACTCTTCCATCTCTTCTAGCACTGTTGATTCTGTCTGTCACTTTTTTCCTCTGCTTGCTTACCTGCCTATCCCTCAGCCTACCACACCCCAGCCTAACACTCACCTCAGCTTACAGCTCACTCCCTCAACATCTGCTTGCCAACTCACTCTCTTACTTCGTCTAACACTCACCCAGTCTATCCATTGTCCCATTAGCTCTGCTCCCCTCCCGTGATGCCTGTTCTCCTCTTAGTATGCCAGGCCTACTGGTAGTCACTCAACTCCCCTCTGCTTGTTCTACCTACCCTGTCCTCCACTTGCCCACTCTTCGCAGACTACGGGCTCTCCCTGAGCCTACCCATTCTGCTGAGTCGTCATGCTGTCCCCTCAACCCAACCACTCAGTCCACCTATCATCCTTCCAGTCTTTCTGCCCACTATAACATAACATAACGTGTATTTGTAAAGCGCACGTTCACCCAAGGGTATCTTGGTGCTGAATAACAGATGTTTATTGTTACCCTACTCAATGGTACTCATTTAACGACCTAAGAAGGATGAAATGCTGAGTGGACCCGCCCCAGTCTCTCTCCTCATATGTCAGCCTACCTGTCACCCACCCACTATGCCAGCCATTCTAGCACTGCTCTCCCCCCAGTCTGCCGGTCCCCTTTGCTCCAGGTATACGCGCCCTCACGCCAGCCTGCCTGATCTTCCTGCTCTCCCTTGAACTTGCTCTTATTCACCTCACCCTGCATGTCTGGAGCCTAGAAATCACAGAGAAGGAGGAAGAAGAGCACTCACTCCAGCTATATAACTTGATATGTTTCTCACAGGATGCTGCTTTGTTAATATGTACCCCCGAGAGTTCCTTCATTTGGAATTGGATGCTCCACACAAGAATTACTTTGGAAGTAAAAACACATCAATTGTAACGTCTTAGTGTCTGTCTGAAATTATTACGATCGAAAACGAAAGCATTTCGAACTGTATTAAACTGCATTCATTTTCTCAGAAATGCTAAAGGCAGGAGGAGATGCTTTCTTTTTCCTTAAACCGAAAATGACAGGTGATCATGTCCCAAAATAGAAAGTCGCTACTGGATGAAATGCAGCTCCTAAAAGTGTGCACTTTCCAGAGAATCTCTAATGGGAGACAGATTTTTGGACTACTTTTCGTCTTTGATAGTGTTTCCTGAGCCAGCAGTCAGATGCTGACTTCTGTCTGCTATTTTCCCTCTGGCACAGAAATGAAGAATCCATATTGATTATCCAGTGACCAGCTGAGTAGGTACTCGACTGTGAGATTTCGTCTGATGGTCGTAGAAATAATGTGGCAGTGAACATATTTAGCTGTTCGGAGGCAGAATAGAGACATTCTCTCTTCTTTCATTCCCAATGCTATATCTTGTTGGATAATCCACTACCTATTGTATATACCTGTCAAGTCAAATTCTGTGGTTTTTTCACTCATAATAAAATGCGTAATCTGAACCCTGCTGTGCATGTTCCCCGGCTGGGGGCAGTGGCGTCCTGAACGCCCTGCTCTAGCAACTTAAGTGGGAGCGTCACAAGGTCTGGTTAACTCGTTCCACTAAACATGAATGAAGGCTTGATTTAGAGTTTGACGGATGCGTACGCCCCCCCCCCCCCCAAAACGTGTTTATCTGCTTACCCCTCCCCAGCCATGGAGGTCCATCTGTCCTATTTAGAAGGGGGGTTTGGGGGACAGCCAAGCACTGCGAGGTCTGCCCCCCGGGCAGATTGGGAGGGGGAGGGGCTGGCCGGGTAGCAGCCATTTTGGGATACTTTGGGCTACATTGGGATTAGCCCAATTGTAGCCCAATTTCAAAGCAGAGCCCAAAGTTATAAGGGGTTTTTGAGTGCTTTCCCAGCCACCATTTTAGATTTGGTGACCTGGTGGCTGGGAGCACTGCGCAGTGAGGTTTTTGTCAGAGCCTAGTGGCAGTTAGGGAGTGCTAAATTGTATTTGTAGGTGTTTAATTGAATTTAGTGGCATTACGGGAGCGGTATTATGGCCGGTGAGGATTACTGCGTTTTGGAGGCGGTACGGTTTCTTAGTGAGGCCGGCCGGCTGGACCTACTGATGCCGGAGGCCTCGAGTGGAGCACGCCCTGTGAGGCGCGTCAGCGGGGTTGGCGGCCGCCATCGTGGCTTGTTCGCCCCCCCCCCCCGGTAGACTGTTACGGGAATGGTGAGTCTCGGGGGCCGCGCTGAGGTATTGGGCGGGTGGGTCTGGGCCTTGTGGGAGCAGGGAGGGGCCCGTGGTGGCCGTTTGTCAAAGTAAAGGGGCCCGGCGGGGGAGCTCTTCCCGCGTCTCCCCGCCGAGGTCTTAAGAGTGCAGGGGCCGCTCGTATGCTAGGAGAGCGGCCCCACAAGGTGGGGGGAGTTTGTAGCGGCCGGGTATAGTTGCACCGGCACACAGGGGCAGGGGGCCCATACGGCAGGGGGAGCGGGCTGATGCAGGTGTTCTGGGGCGTCAAGGAGTGGATTCAGAGGTGCCCCTGGCGCCCGCGCAAGTCACAGAGCACCTGGGGGCTGGTACTGGGGGTCATCAGGCCCAGAAAGACATGGTGCTGGCAGCTGGGGGGTATAGGCAGCAGGAGAAGGCAAAGGCGTCTGGGGGCTCTGTTAAAGGGGCGGAGGGCAGGGGGTGTGGGCAGGGGGGTGTGGGAGGTATATCTGGGACAGGGGGAGTGGTGCCTGGGTTGTGGGGGGAGGTTTGCCCCCTCCTGTTGGACTCGGATGGCAGTGAGAAGGATTGGGAAGGCCTTGATATTTTTGCTCAAAGGGCTGAGGAGGTTGGGGGTTCGCAAGGGGGGGCGGGTTGGAGGGGTGCCACCGAAAGGGCGGGGTCGAAGGGTTCCGGGGGAGGACGAAGGGTATCCGTTAGAGGGAGCTAGTGGGGGGGTGAGGAGGGTGCTCAGGCAAGGTGGCCAGGCCGAGTTGGGCGGGGGAGGCAGTGCGCTGCAGGTTTGGAGTGGGGCGACGGGGAGGGGGATTTGGGGGAACGTGAGGAGGTGGTGGTTCTTAGCATGGTGGGGCGGGCGTGGGTGGCTAGCACATTAGGGACAGGCAGCAAACGGAGTTGGGATGGGAGAGAGAAGAGAGGTAGACCTGGCACACCAGACCATGCTTTTCTTTTTCAGGCGGTGGAGCAACGCGGGCGCCAGACTTGGCAGGGCTGGGAGCAGCCTGTTGGCACCGAGGAGAAGGGAGGGTGGAGCGTTGTGCGGCCTACCCAGTACCAGCGGCTGGCATTAGTAGGCCCAAGGCGGGCTCACCGGCCCCACCACCCACTGGGCCTCAACGGTCCGGGGGACACCCCAGAAGGAGGAGCACCGAAGACGTACTTTTTAGTAATTCTAGGAGGGTGCAGTCTGCACCCCCGGCTGTGAAGGCCGGGGTTCCAGGGAGGAGGAACTAGACTATGAGGAGGATAGCATGGAGGAGGGAGAGTTGAGAGACATGGAAGGCAAGGGAGAGGGGGGCCGAGTAATGCTGTGCATAGGGTTTTCCAGGTGTCACGATGCCAGGCGGAGCCCACGGGTCGGACATCGCGCTTGGAGGAGAGGTCGGCCCCCTTGGCAGGACGGGCAGTGGAGCAACGGGCGGAATCCTTAGTGCCAGGTAAAGAGGCGGCGAGATTGCGTCCTTTAATGGTGTCAGTG
Source organism: Triturus cristatus (assembly GCF_964204655.1). Classification (NCBI taxonomy): domain Eukaryota; kingdom Metazoa; phylum Chordata; class Amphibia; order Caudata; family Salamandridae; genus Triturus; species Triturus cristatus. The sequence continues at coordinate 442,960,748 of NC_140593.1, read as the reverse complement.
GGTGTGGGTGGGGTTGACGAGGAGGGGGGCAGGGGGTAGGTTGAGTAAGGGTACATATGTGGTAGATGTGGGAGTAGGGACGGATGACTCAAGTAAGGGGTCAGCTGAGGGCGCAGGTAAGGCGTCCGGGAGCACAGGAGACAGCGCTCCTGACACGAAAGTGACGGTGGAATTAACGACAGGGTAACCAGAGACCAAATTAGAAAGTAGAGTTCAAAATAAAACGGTTGCCTTACATGGGCATCACTAAGCCATTGGATGCGCATCTAATGCTGACCACTAAGGTACATATATGGAAGGGGGAATATGTTGAGATGCTTAAACACCTTCACTGAGAAGTTAGGACAAAAGAAGGGTCGAACGAGGAGGAATTTGAGTTGGCCAAAAAGCCGAAAGTACCTCTGACAATAGAGAATTGGACGGCGGCATTCCTTATATATGCCAGTGTGTACTGCGAGAAATACCCAGAAAGGTGTGTTGCTATGTTCAAGTACATGGACTTAATAAGGAAGGCCCAGATTACGGGGGTGGCTATGCATGGGCCCAATATGATCAGGAGTTTAGAGCACGCATGGCGTTGGACCCAGAGGCCAAATGGGGAGAATTGGACTTCATGGCCAGCGGCCTCCTGCTCGTGTATCGGCCCTTTGGCGCCCCACCTGGGGAGGGGTGGGTGGCGCTGGAAGAGGATAAACAGGATCTACAAGCGCTTGCTGGGACTACAACAAGGGATTGTGCACATGGGAGTAATGCAGGTTCAGGCATGACTGCTCGAGTTGCGGAGGCAGACATGCGTTGGTCAATTGTTTTGGGGGAGGGCAGGGGCAGCAACATCGGCACCAGCAGTGGCAGTTAGGGGGGCTGAGGACGGGGGGACAGCAGCAGCCGCTCGCAGGAGGGCGGGGGGCTAAGGGGCCTGGGCCAAAAGGCTTGCACTCCAGTTAGGACTGACAAATTGATTGCAGCCCTGCAGGATTATAGTGACATAGAGCTGCAGAACGACTGCGGGTGGGGTTTCTAGAGGGGTTTCGACTGGGGTATGACAGACCTAGGACAAGAAGGTGGGCATACAATTTAAAGTCAGCAAAAGAGCACCCGGACATAGTGCAGGAAAAACTGGATAAGGAGGTGCGTGAGGGCCGCATGATGGGACCCTTTGAGGATTGGCCTCTAAAACATTTGATCGTGTCACCCATAGGAGTGGTGCCGAAGAAGAGCAAGGACAATTCTGCCTCATACAACATTTGTCGTGGCCAGAAGGGGTTTCGGTGAATGATTTCATCCACGAAAGTGAGGCCACTGTGTCCTATTCATCAGCTGACGTGGCCATGTCACTGTTAGTGACCGCAGGCGCAACGACGATGATGGCAAAGTGCGACATAAAGTTGCCTTTCCGGTTGCTTCCAGTCCATCCAGATGATTGGGATCTTCTTGGTATCTTACTGAACGGTCACTGGTACGTGGACAAAGAATTACCTATGGGCTGTTCTATGTCTTGTGCACTTTTTGAATGCTACAGCAGGTTCCTGCAATGGTTGTTTTCCGAACGGACGGGTCACCAAGGAGTAACACACTTCCTGGATGACTTTTTCTTTGTGGGTACCTCAGACTCCACGGATTGCCAGAAGGTGCTGGACAGTTTCAATGAGATCATGAGGGAACTGGGCGTGCCGTTGGCACCGGAAAAAACAATGGGGCCCTGCAAGGCTCTGTCCTTTTTGGGCATTGAGTTAGACTCTCAATTGATGGAGGCACGCCTTTCGGCGGACAAAAAGCAGCAAATGTTGGGGCTGCTGGCGACAATGTTGTCGAAAAACAAGGTCACTGTGAAGGAGATTCAGGTGTTATTGGGCCACCTTAACTTTGCTTGTAGAGTGGTGACAGTAGGGAGGACATTTTGTAGGCGACTGGGCAGGGCAATAGCACGACAGAGACCTCCGCATCATCATGTGCGTCTGTCTGCGGGGGTGAGAGAAGACTGGCGAATGTGGCAGTTTTTCTTACAGAACTTCAATGGCATCCCCTTGATGCGGGAGCGTAACATGGTTTGGGATGTTTTCTGATGTGGCAGGGAGCAAGGGCTTTGGACTTTATTGGCAAGGGAAATGGTATGCGGAGCAGTGGCCTCCAGAGTGGGTGGTGGGGCAGGAACATAGCCTTTTTGGAATTCTTCCCTCTGGTGGTTGCGGTCACACTATGGGGAGAGCAGCTGGCACACAAAAAGGTAACTTTCAGAATTGACAACATGGCAGTAGTAGAAATTGTGAACCACCAGTCAGCCAGGGATGAACAAGTCTTGAAATTGCTGAGAGTGTTTGTGTTGGGCTGCTTAAGGCATGATATTGCCTTTCGCGCAGTCCATGTGCCAGGTGTGGACAATGACATAGCGGAAGCTTTGTCTCGTTCACAGTGGGGGAGATTCCGTGAGAAGGATTCCGACCAGCATGCCGTGGCATTTGTGGTACGTAGGCAATACAGGATGTTGCAGCTGGTTTTAGGTTCTCTGGTCCAAGAAGACAGTATACAGGACAGCATGGGAAGAATTTCACTCAGGTGCTAAGCGGCGGGACTCACCAGCGCGCCGACGGGAACACGTGATTCAGTTTATTCGGGATCTGATTGAGAGGGGACTTACTAAGGTTACGATCACAGGTATACTGGCAGGGATTGCCTTCGTGGGGAAATTGTTGTGGGGTTATGCACCATTCGCGGGAGAAATCGGGACGCGGATGCTGGAAGGTTGGGCCCGTGAATGTGGCCGTGCAGCCAGGGTAAGGAACCCTCTGTCTTGGAATCTGTTGGGGAGGGTTATTCAGATTTAGCCTGGGATATGTACAGACGAATGTGAGTTTGTCTTTTCTCCACTCTGATGTCGTGGATGTTTTTTGGGGCCTTTCAGGTCTCAGAACTGTTAGGGTCAAAATCTGGGGAGGGGCTGTTATGGAGTGAGGTGTCCGTTTTCAGGGATAGGATCTGCATTTGGCTGCGGAAGTCTAAGACGGATCAGAGGGGAGGGGTTAAATGGGTGTCGCTGCAAGCTGCAGATCCGCAGCGACTTGCCTGTGCAGGTGGGGAGTGAGGTGGAGGACCTTGGCCCCCGCTACAGTAGGGTTAGTTTTCATGCATGCAAACGGGCGGAGTGCAAAAGCTTCCCAGCTTTTAGCAGTGTTGAGAAAAGCACTGGCCGGGCTTGGGATGGAGGGGAAAGGTTTTTGGACACATTCGTTCAGGATTGGGGCGGCATCAAATGCGAGCAACGGGGGTTGGGGGCGGGGGGACATCATGAAGTTGGGGAGATGGTCCTCTGATTGCTACCAGCGTTATGTGCACAGCGCATCTGAGGTGTTGTAGCGCGGTTAAGTTGTTTTTCTCTGTGTTCATGAATGTTTCTTGTTTCAGGTTCGGTGATGGGTCCCCTCGCCAGGGAGATGTCTATATGGATTGTTGGACATTCCTTTGTGAAGTGGGCACAGGTCCAGGCCCGCGCCAGTTATTTTGGGGAAAACCTTGGTTTTAATAAAGATATGTTTAAAGTTTATTGGAGGGGCAAGGGGAGTATGCGATGGAAGGAGTTGCTACAGGTTTCAAACAGGATTTTTGTGGCTTGTAGGTGCCCCGACATGCTGTCATTCATCTCGGGGAGAATTACATGGTGAAGGAAACAGGTTTGGTATTAATGAGACACATGAAGCATGATTTGGCTTTACTAAAGCAAAAGTGGTCCGGCTGTGCTCTCATATGGACAGAATTTGTTCCTCGTAGAGGCTGGAGAGGAGCGGTAAATCCGAGAGCGGTGGACAAGGCCAGGAAAAAGCTCAATACGGAACTGGTGCATTTTTGTCGACATTTGTTTTTTTTTAGTATCACTCACAGGGACATCAGGTATGATACGCCGGATTTTTTCAGGGGGGACGGTGTCCATTTATCCAGGCTGGGCATACTAGAAATCAGGGAAGTCCTGGCCAGGTTATTGAATGAGCAAAGACGCTAACGGGTCAGACCTAGGAGGCTGGGTGGGCAGGAAAATGGGGAGGCGGCATTTCCGCCTACCCTCCCGCCTTTTCCTGGGTGGTGGGGTTGTTGAAAGTTGGCCGAGATTGACTGTAGTTTTTAGTTAAGTGTTGGTAGTTTGTGAGCAGGCGCAGGGAAAGGGTAACCAGGTAGGCTAAGTTTAGATTAGACGTTTGATAGTTACAGTTGCACAAAGGCAGGCAGGGGTTTGGGTCATTGGAGGTTAGGATTTGTAAATGCTATATTGTGTAAGATTGTGTAACATGATTGTTATGTAATGTTATTTTGTATTTGGCAGGGTGGGGGGATTAGATGTGGGGATCGTAGGTGTGGGGGGAACAAGGGGTCAGGTAATTCATGTATAGTGAGGTTTTAGTTTTGTAAGGCAGTTGCCAGTGTTAATAAATTGTGATATGCACCTGTTTCAATAAAGCGGCCTTTTACACACACACAAATTGGTCTCGGTTTGGATTGCCCCCTCCCTCCCAAGGGGACCTTGGGGGGGGCAGCCGAGCACCGCAAGGTCTGACCCCGGACAGATTTGGAGGGTTAGGGGCTGGCCGGGTAGCGGCCATTTTGGGATACTTTGGCCTACATTGGGATTAGCCCAATTATAGCCCAATTTCAAAGCAGAGCCCAAAGTTATAAGGGGTTTTTGCACAATGTCCCAGCCACCATTTTACGTTTGGTGACCTGTTGGTTGGGAGCGCTGCGCAGTGAGGTTTTTGTCCCCACCCTCCCTCCCTAGTTTTCGGGTTTCTGGGGGTGTGTTTTTATTCCTGTTTGGGTTTTTACCATAGGCCGTTATTGGAACAGGTGCATAGGGGTTTTGATATGTTGTATATTTGTTGCTTGGAACAGGTGCTGGCGGGGTTGTTGAAAGTTGGCCAAGATTGGCTGTAGTTTTTACTTAAGTGTTGGTAGTTTGTGTGCAGGGGCAGGGAAAGGGTAACCAGGTAGGCTAAGTTTAGATTAGAGGTTTGTCAGTTACAGTTGCACAAAGGCAGGTAGGGGTTTGGGTCATTGGAGGTTAGGATTTGTAAATTCTATATTGTGTAAGATTGTGTAATATGATTGTTATGTAATGTTATTTTGTATTTGGCAGGGTGGGGGGATTTGATGTGGGGATCGTAGGGGTGGGGGGAACAAGGGGTCAGGTAATTCATGTATAGTGAGGTTTTAGTTTTGTAAGGCAGTTGCCAGTGTTAATAAATTGTGATATGCACCTGTTTCAATAAAGCGGCCTTTTACACACACAAAAATTGGTCTCGGTTTGGCTTGCTCCCCTCACTCCCAATGTGGCAGTTTGACAGACGAAAATCCGTCAAATGTCAACCAATTCTGTCACTTTTTTCTTCCTCCGTGGACAGAGTTATATTCAGGACCACTGAAATTATGCGGCAGGGTTGAGTAAATCATGGGGCGAGAAAAGCCTGATTATGTGGCATTATGCAGCACATTTTCTTGTAGTATTACTTCATTATTTTAATATTTGGGATCCCTGTCTGGGCATTGGTCCCATCTCATTAGGACCGGTTTACCACCCAAATATAGCAATAAGCAACAGAAAAATGAGCAGTCAACCTTTGCAAAGGGCCTTCCACTGTGCTGCAACACGTGTTGCTCAATTTTTAGTAACCGGTTAATCATCTTAGCTATAAACAATTTTTGTTTGTTAAAATCTGCACATTAAGTGGCAGATGATGGATGATGTGGCAGATGCGACAAATGTATAATTATGCACAAAATGCCATGGCCGCACAGTCCCATAATTTGAAACGCAACAGATGGAGTATGTAAAGCCATAACTCTGCCCACCGTATTAGAGTTAGCTTTCCGTCAGTGTAATGATGGTGGTTGACCCTCCAAACTTAGTTGGCAGAACAAATCTATAAGTAGCCAAACCTTGTTAAAAAAAAACATTAGAATGACTCGAACAACATGTCCCTGATACTGCAAGGCATGGGTCTCTACCTGGGACTGCTTTATGCAATCCCCAGAAAACAGAACATACTTCTTTTTTTGTTTCTTTTATACACACAATCTTTAATGTTAATGCTAATAGATGCAACTTTTGAAAATAAATTTAATGAAATGCAAGGTAGCCATTCATCATGTCTGGCCACATATTTCATATTACAAACCTATATAGAATATACACCTAAGTCATTTGTACTGCCCCCTACACCCTAAGTAAGTTTGTGAACTAACATTTTCAAAAACAATTCAATGTTCACAATTTAATATTAAACCTAAATTATTGAAACGTATTTCTTTATAAATTTCAACATGAAATAAAATATTTGTTAATCTCTTGTAGGTAGGACACAGAGCAAACACCCTTTACTTCTGGGAGTCAGTATGATTTTACACTTTCAGAGCATGCAAAAGTAAAAATATTAAACATGAAAATGAATATAAACAAATGTTTTTATTTTTATTTAAAGTGATACCAAATGTGAACATTCTATAATTTGAAAAGTATATTTTTTAAAACAAATAGAATTAAATAATGCCAAAAAAGTATAAGCACCAATGTTAGTCTATAGAAGTGTTACAACTGGACCTAGGTGCCATTTCAGGCCGACCGTGATGGAGCCCAGGTTGGCTAGAGAAAGCAGGTTCATACTGGTCAAATATTTTACCATCATACTTTGTCATATTTATAGAACTGTAAATCTTCCACCTGAAAATGTATGCAACAAAGTACCATCGAAGTAAGACATTTCTTTTCCGCATGGTCCAGCTGACCAATCAGTTGGGCTTAGAAGTCTAAACTTTATTTACGTCCCAACTTTTAGTTTTTTTTTAGCAACTCCCCATCGTTACTTCTTAAGGGACAACACTTTTGTGGCAGGACTTATTCCACTAGAGATCACCAGCAAGGTCCAATTCAGGTACAGTTGAGACTGGTCAACATATTGATTCAGGAAAAAGGAAATGTACATATTTTTAGGTCTCTCTAGCCACTCGAGAGGTCAGTTAAGTGACACTTATAGTCCACTTCTGCATCCTAGCTACAAGAGAGCAGGTCCAGTCCTTCAGGGCAACTCTCAGTTGTCAAACAGCAAGTCCAGTCCTCTTCTGAACTTCTTCAGGTCCACAAAGTGTTTGCAGAAAGGTGTCTTGAGATTCACATTTATGATCTACACTAACCAATGGGTGGGGGTTCATCTTGGACCCTATCTAAACAACGCTGAAAAAGGTCTTGTAGCCAACCATCTTTTGTACTTTTGCAGCACATCCTGTTTGCCTTACCACTAACGTTTCCACATGGTACCATTCTCAATCAGGAGTGTAATTATTGAAATGAGCAGTCATCTCATGTGGGTCCACCCCAAACCAGTTATTTGGGTAGCTTCACTCCCAAGGAGTTTGGGGGCTGCCTGGCTATTTAGCGCCTTGGGGACAAAGGTTTTCCCTTCTTCATGTATCACATTACACTAAATTATAAATGGGCAGGCTTCACCTCTGTCCCTTTCAAGTTAATTATGCTCATGGCTCTAACCCAAATGCCCAAGCTGGGCTGACAGGGATCAATTTCATCGCGCGTAGTCCATTCCGTCACCAACACTAAGCCTTTGTTATCCCCCAGAAGCCCTTTGCACTGAAAAGCTAACTTCATAAATATACAATTTCATTTTTAATTTTTAATTCTATCATTCACAATGAATTATATTTTTAATACATTTCAAAAATCGTCTTTTGATGTGTTTCCTGTCCAAAGGCAAAGGTTTCTAATGTGTACTTTCAGATTTTCTATTATCCAGCTACAGCCATGCCATTGTAAAGAGCTGTTGACGGGTAATCACAGAAGAAACATGACAACTTGAAATTCACACATGTACCAGTTTTAAAAATCGAGTACCCTCCCTTCCGGCCAAAAATATAAATTTAGGGGTGACTTCTTGAGGACTAAAAGCAGGGTTTACCCACTATCAAAAAAATGTTCTTTTGACTGTTTAACAATAGGTTTTTATTCATGCTGCAGTTTCACTACGCATAGTTGACCTAAACCATGTTTTACAGGCCAACTTTGAGTATGGCACAATAGGTGCTGAAGTTGGCATTTAACTACCAGGTCCTGTGTGTATTTTCTACACCATTTACTAGGGACGTTTAGGCAAAATAAAAATACCAGTCATGGCTAACACAATGTAACTATTTGTAAATGGGAGCAAAGCCACTTTACTCCTTCTTAGCAGGGGTAAAGTGCACAATGATCACAAACCAACAAAAATAGTGTTACGAAAAAGTAATACAATCTGGAGTGACCATGCCGAACAGGGGGATTTATTAACCATATGGCACATTTTAAACGTTTTTCACACATAATATATCTTGAAGGAAACAGCAGATTATTTTTGCAAGATTTAATTTTTAATTTGAAGAAATGGGAGTAACTAAAAAATGTATCCATTGGGAATTCTGGAAACAAAACAAAAAAGCAACGTCCGGGGTGGAAATCAATAGTGCCCTATCAAAGTTTGAAAACAATAGTTCAGATTCCTCCAGGCGTGGTGCTGGCCTTCCCAAAACAGGTAGCTCCTCCTCATTTGGATATCCATTTCCCTGGAGCTGAAGTCTTCTGAGCACCTATTCCTTAGGCAAGACTGAGGTCTTTAATATTTTGGGTGTTTTGGTGTGGAAGGGCCAGGTTGTTCTTGAGAAGTAGGGTAATGGAAATGGTTAGGTTTGGGTGCATGTGGTATGGGAGAGTTTGGGGGTAAGGGAAAGTTTGCTATATGGGAGAGTTTGATGGTATGGGATAATGGAGGTGCATGGGAAGGTTTTGTGGGATGGGAGGGTTTTACTGTATGGGAAGGTTTGGTGGTATCGGAAGGCTTAGAGGTATGGGAGGATGTAGATGCAAGGGAGGGTTGGGGTGTATAGGATGGTTTGGGACATGGGAGGTTTTTGTGTATGGGAGTCTTTGGATGCATGTGTGGGTTTCTGAGTATGGAGATGGAGGGTTTATGAGTTTTGGGTCTGGTTGGTGCAATTGGAATGTGGTGAGAGGTGAAGAGATGGTATGAGAGGTGGCAATGGGGTAAGAGGTGGAATCGGGTCAGGTGTTTGGATGTAGGCTGGGGGAATGTTGTCAGGGGTCAAATGTGGGCAGTAGTAGTAGTAGGTATAGGTGTGGGGAAAGCACTGGTGTAAGGTGAGGCTCTTGTAGTAAGCAAACCTCTCTGTAAGGCACACAGTGCAGACTGCATGCCATCCAGGATGTTGATTACTTACATCAGCTGTTGACTGACACCCTGAATGTCATTCAAGAATGCTGTCTGCCCTACAGAAAGGCTCTTTAAGACTTCAAAGGCCTCCTCTGAGACCAGTGTTGGGTGGATGGGGGGAGGGGGCGAGGTGCCTGTACCAAAACAGCCCATCTCTCTACTGGGTGTTGGCTACTTTCTGGAGATACAGGAGTGAGGATGCTGGTGGTACTTATGGTGATGGCAGACAAAGGACAAGATATCACATCCTGGGATGTTTTCTCTGCATCAACAAAGTGCTGGCCCTAGCCAAAGTCCTCAGATTCTGTAGATGTTGTGGCCTCCTGGCCAACCCCATCTGTGTTTGTAGATCCGCCTTCAAACTCCCAGTGGCTCTCCTTTTGCTCCCAAGAAGTCTTGCCAATGTCTCCATTGCTAGCATCAGAAGTAGCTGAAAACACACATATGCACCATCAGTTACAGAAAACCTAGAAAAATAAAAAGATTTAGACATATCACAGCGGTGTAAACATACATACTTTTATTAGCAAAATCAATTTAATGGACACACAAACATTATTAAGGCCATGATCACAAAAGTGAAATACTGCTTGTTCATTCACAAATGTCAAGGATATTCTGATACCCTTCTTCTAACTCTTTTTAATGCTATTGCACTTATATTAATGCTGAGAGGATATATGTGGCATTTGTGAAGGAGTGACCCAGCAAAAACTCTATAGGTAGATCATATTATTCTTAGTTTTTTTTTTCATGGGAAGCGTCACAACCAAGTGATTCATCACTGCTCAATCAGTCAATACCCAACAAATAAGCTGAATGGTCCACTTTTAAACTAGACGACCACAAGGACATCCTTAAAACCTTATCAGCCATTAAGCCTAGCAACCACTACAAAGATCCACTCCCTGCAAAACTTGTGCCATACATTAACCAGGAGATCATCCCCAGTTGGACATTGATAGTCAATGCTTCCTTGTCTCAAGGATCCTTCCCAGACTGTCTAAAGATGGGCCAAGTCATTCCCATCATTAAAAAACCGACAGAGAATCCCGCTGATCCTAGCAATTTTCGACCAGTATCCAACATTCCACTATTAGCTAAAGTGATAGAAAAATGTGTTCATCAACAACTAAGCCAGCACATCTCTAAATTCCCACTACTAAACGATTGCCAATCGGGATTTAGACCAAATCGTAGTACGGAAACGGCAATACTGCACATTGTAGATGACGCATTACTCACGCGGGACCAAAACAAATCATGTTTTTTAATCCTTCTTGATTTATCATCAGTGTTCGACACATTGCTAGAACATCTAGAGAACAGAATGGGTTTTTCTGGGAATGTTCTTGACTGGTTCAAGTCTTACTTGAGGAACAGATCACAAAGATTTCTGGTGAATGAAAACCTGTCAGCATCCTCCCCCATTCAGATAGGGGTCCCACAAGGCTCAACCCTCTCCCCTTCACTATTCAATTTATATGTGGAACCACTAACGGATATACTCCACCATGCCAACATCTTTTTCCACATGTACGCTGATAACACCCAGATTTACATTAAGATTTCCTCTTTGGAGGAGATCACAATAATGAACAAGGCTTTAAGGGCGAGGATGCTATGGTTAACAAGCAATCAGCTTAAACTAAACGCAAAAAAAACTGAATTCCTCCTAATATCCCCCACCTAAAGCCCGCCCATTTTAAAAGAATGGACCAACTTGAACACCGCACTCAACTGCACCCCGATCATTGTAGAATCAACCAAATCTCTAGGAATCACTCTAGACCAGAGCCTAAACATGCAATCACACATCAACACGTTGGCTAGAAATGCACGATTTCACCTGAGCTATCTTAAGAAACTGAAACCATTCATCAAAGCAACAGACCTCAAAATGGCAGTTTAGGCATTAGTAATATCGAGGATCGAATACGGATGCACAACACTTTCTGGGCTCCCCATATCTCTCCTCACCTAAAAGCGCAGAATTGGCTACCTTATGAAGCCAGAATTCAGCTCAAACTGGTGTGTATAACACACAAAGCGCTACACTTCAATTCACCGAGATATCTAGCTCAGAAATTGGAAATTTCTGAAGGAAGCAGACAATCAAGGAGCCCCAGAGATCTAGTGCTGAAGCCACTGATTTTCCGCAAACAAAACAACTCATGACAGAGCGCTCTCAGGTGCTGCACCGAGAATATGGAACTCACTACCTCCAAGCATCAGAAGGTTACCCAACCCCGCAACATTCAAGAAAGAAACCAAGATCTTTCTAATGAGCTCATTCCTACCGTAACCAATACAGATCAACGACATAAGATTCACCTAAATCCTTTCGCTTAGAGACACAAGAGCTTTTTGCCACGAACCAAGTTCACCGGTTCAATATAGGTTCTTGCTTCTACTGACGATGTGGTTCCTCTAGACTTACATTCTGTGAATGTGCTAAAGTATTTATCAAGGGAAGTGGCTGTAATAACTCAGAACTTACAGTAAGTTGCACACGGTTGATATCTCAGCATTACAACATTCGTCTAAATAAAGTACATTTTAATGAACAACATGAGACAAAAATTACAAAAACTGAACAAGTAGTCTAATTTTGCTAATGAAACTTTACTCTAGTTTTAAAATTTAGTTTGGGATGTTTATTGTTTGGTGTTTTGACTTTATATGTGTTTTACTGTACCATAAATACTTTACACATTGGCTTAAGTTAAGCCTGTCTGTCCTGTGCCTTAGCTACCAGCGGGTTGAGCTCATTTAAATTAGTGACTTTAAGGGTCTACTCTAAACAGAGTTGTTAATTATTGCTTGATTTGGGCAGTCGGTCACCCAAATAATAATCCATTATCTTACAATACTTATATTCAATGTTCTACATGAACTTTCTGACATTTCTGTTCTCTGACTTCAGTGGGTATGGGAGATATTTATATTTAGGCAGACTAATGTGACACATATCCCATTATTACTAGTGCATAGTATTTTAATGCACTTGTAGTAAACTGGATGTCAGATTGTTCACATTGTGAATCACATCAGCAAACATTCAAACGGTGTTACAATTCTGTGGCAATAAGCATTTTAAATAATGCCCCTTCACTTTTGAAGATTTGATATGTGTCAATATACAGATTCACAAACATTTTGAAATTTTAGTCCCTCACAAATGCTAGATGTCACATAATTATTTTACCTACTGCATTCGATCCTGTGCCATTTTGAATAAGGTGAAGGTATATGCATGATGCTCGAGATAGAGTAACCTTTGCCAAAACTCTATATCAAACCATAAATACCAGGCTCACATTTCTGACATGAGTGTAGAAGCAGCAAAATGTAAAGAAAGTTAAATAACAACATGGAAAGTATTATAGCTTACTCCCTTAACATTGCTCCATGGCCTTCAGTTCTCTATCCAAGTCAGCGTAGGTCACCACCAGAATGTGGAGCAGCATTGGGGTCTGCAACCGCCACACCCACTTCTTTTGTATTACAATTTATTTTTCATCAAAACACAATAAGTAACACACTTATGACTATATATGTACAATTGCTAACAAAGAAGAATGTTTTTGAATGGCAGTTGTTGTTATGTATTTGTTTGGCATACCTAGCACAAATACAATCCAACTTACTGTACATATATGGTGTGCAATATAGTTTTCTTCTGGTGGATGTGATACCTGTTACCTTTCAATTCAATTGATTGTCAAATATTATATACAATTACCCAAAACATATACTTAGCATTTTATTTGCCAAATGTTTGGTAACTCTTTATGTGACCATAACCCAATGTAGTGTCATGACATTTCTGTGCAGATTCATGCATAAGTATTAATTTTTATTTTAATGTTAATGCATGCATGAATGTGTGATTAACGGGCACTATACCATACTATTATTGCCTTTAAAATGTTTTATTATTTGTTTCTGTGAATGACCTCTATGTCTCATTGTGATGTAGTAGGCTTTATTTCTCTAAGTGACTATAGATCAGTGCTTTCCAAACTATGGGTCGTGACACGATTTTAGGTAGGTTAGGAAATTCAGAGCAATAAATAACAAGCATTTGCAATGCAATAGGTCTCGCATTTGTAAATGCGAGACCTATTGCATTGCAAATGCTTGTTAATAATGCTTTGTGATGGTGGGGGAAAGGAGGCCCAGTGATCTGAGATCACTATCGGACTTGCATGGCAGCGTAATGATTCAGGAACAATCAGATGTGCGATACAATGACGAAACGCGCCAACATTACTATCACTGAACCCCGTTCACTCTAACCGGGAGCGGAAATAAGAGCCACGGGGGAGGGCTGCAAAAGCTACATTCCAATTTGCCTGGTCAACAGGATGTTGCAGTAAGTATCCGGCATGAGACCAATCCGGAAGTAGGTGAGCGTGCTAGTACACACAGAGGACGTGAAACCTCTTGATAAAGGGACACAGCGAATTAGCGTTGCTGGTGCGGCAACAGCTTTGCGTACATGGCGAGCTCACCGGAAAGGAAACCAAGGGTGTTAAAACGCGTATACCGCCTCGAAAAGTGGTTCTGGAATTATATTACGCTGGGGATCACCCGTGTTATGACCATGAATAAGAAAACTGTCTAATTCACACAAACGAGGTAACAGAACATTGACGCAGTTAATTCGCATACCAAGACGCCCCAGAGAACAACCCAATACAACGCGAATCAATGGAGAAACCTTCATTTTGGAGGGCAGGAAGGCACGAACAATGGGAAGGGAGGCACGGGAAGAAATTGTGCACATGCAACATGAAGTAAAGGGGCCAGTAACCATTGAAGTGGGCGTGGCTTCTCCCCCGTACTGTACTACCACAGATTAACTCCAGAGCAGCGCTTGTGCGCTGGCTTAAGGTTCAACCTAAAAACGACTTATAATTCTGTGTTTATCTCTTCATATTTGCCTATGCTAAAAGACTGAGGTCAAATGTCATGCTATTTCTTCTGACAAATTGCTTATTATTCTTTGCTGTTCCATTTCTTTTCTCTGACAGCAAACTGAGATGTGATTTCAAAGGCAATTATTGTACAATTTTGCTGGGTTACAGGATGTGTGAAAGGAAAGGCTGTAGGGTGTCTTTTTTTGCAACACACAATGAAATATAAATACTGTAAATGAATTGCATGAATTAAGCAGTTGGAAAGCAAAAATGAAGACACGTTACTTGGTGATACATAAATGATAAATATTCACAGAAACCTGATTCCCAGGTGTGCTATTAGTCTTATCAGTTAAACATTAAACCTGGGCAAATTATATTACCCATATCATTGGAAAATGCGCTGTCCGTAAATGACAATGTACTACCATATGATGCTTTAGTTACATTCAAATATGTCCTGCCACATGCCAATTAAAGGTAGGAGGGTCGCAAAAGCGTGACATTCTAAAAATTGGGTCGAGGTTCTAAATAGTTTGGGAAGCACTGCTAAAAACCCTTGTATTTTCTGTATACATGTTTGCTTTTAAAAATGGGACTACAAAGAACACTTGTATCGTCATTGTTAAGTTGAGTTTAAAAACTTTGATTGGCACAATAAAAATTATGTTAAGTAGAATAACATCATTTTCCACAACCAAAGTATCACTTGACTCATCTACTGCCACTTCAAACAACATATAAGTCATTTGAACAACATTCACAGTTGGAAATGCAAAAATATGCAACCCCATGGATTTTCTATTTGTATCACTGTTATAGCAGCTCTACATATATAATACAGAGCTAACCCATATCACAGGCTTGGCCGCCATGCCCTCAACAATGTTCTTCTGTTCTCATATTCAGTCAATCATTTTAAAAACCAATTTGGGACGGTGGACACCCTAAAAGGTGGGTAGAGGCCACATTTATTAGACCATTGTCCATGACGGATATGTCAGTTATCTGCCATGTTACGTCTGCCAACATAAACCTATATTGTCATGTTTGGTTAGGCATGAAAACAAGGTGGACCAGTCTCCCTAATTCGATGCAAGCATTCACCATCCGTGACATTGTTTCTGTCAAAATGACATAGAACGTCTCCCTTAAAAAATATACAGGTAAATCGTCCACAGTGTAAAGTATGTCTACCTTGATGGACTTAAACCCCCCAAAAAAATTTTTATTACAAATAAGAAGCTTTAGTGTCGGAGGGATGGGCAGAAACAAAATCTAGGAGGCCGAATGTAGTGCTAAATTTTGACTGGTTTATTGATTTTATGGCAGTGAATAGTATTTCTCTACATGTTCTTTTCTTTTTCTTCTCTGGTTTCTTTTTGTATTTTTAATTTTCTGATTCCTTTGGTGTCTTGACTAAAACTTGGCCCTGCTGTTCACGCGTTGATTTTTCTCTTCTCTCTTTCTTTACTTTCCCAGGTTCTCAGGCGGGAGAGGGACGCACCCCAGGAGGCTCGAAAGAAAGGAGAGATGACAGTGAGTAACCAAGGTAATTTTGACCCTTTCAGGATAGGCCTCCACCACACTGATTACGTGTTCCAAAAAATAAAACAAAATCTATATAACTCTTTAGTGGGAGTGGAGAAGGGTAGGGAAGTGATAAAGTATTTTAAAAAAAGGAATGTAATGCACACTGAGGGAATTCTTTACTTCTCTTATCCCGCTTTTGATCTTTCTCTCTTCTCATAGATTGTAGTTGCCTTCCATTAAGAATTCGAACTGGTAATAGTGCTTCCCCAAGAAAAGAATTTAAAAAAACTAATTCTAATCGCAGACATACGATAATAAAGGATCTCCTCCCCCCCCCCCCCCTTTTTTTGTTGTTGTTCTACAGCCACAGACAAAATAAAAGAAAAGGAGCAAACATTGAGAAGGCACCAACAACTCCCTTTTCTGGTTGTTTGGTGCTTTATTCTATTAGCCCCGTATCTTGTTTGGCATCCGAGAGGATGTTAGACAGTTGCCCACCCTCCTCCCTTTCACGGTCACTCACTGCGGTAGCCGCAACTCTCCTGAGTTGCGGCAGCGTTGTACCAGCTATTCTGAGGTGTCCACCACTCCTCAGACCAGCGCTCTGTCATCTCGTCTTCGGCGTCTTCTCTGTCCTGGACTCGCTGCAGGACTTCTGTTTCTTCCGCGGCTCCTGGCGTCTTGTTCCCGTCGTAGCATGACAAATTTGAAACAAAGTATCTCAAGTATGTGAAAAAGGATTTTATATAATATATATATATACATATATATATATATAATTTTGAATTATTGTGATTTTATTATTTACAGTCCAACACCTGTGTGTAAACATACAATATTTACAGACTATATTTTGCAGATATGTCCATCCACCAGTACACAGAAGACTACAAAGAAGGCAGCGTAAGGAGTCTACAAAGCACGTCCTGATCTGGAAACCATGCAGGAAAAACACATTATTAAGAAGTACATGCTGAACCATGCCACAATTCAAGGCTAAGCTCTACAATTTAGACATTAGAAATCCAATTGGCATCCCATCTATCGTGAAAATAATGGCAGTGATACATTTCTGTGCGACTGATTCCTTCCAGTGAGGTTAGCTACTCCAATGACTACATCCAATTTCCTACAGATAATGCTACACTAAACAATATCAAAGCCAAGTTCTGTGGTGTGGGAGGTGCAGCACATATTGTTGGTGCCGTAGATGGAACTTACATTCCATTGGCGTCACCTCATTACCGGAAGCCAGTGTACCATAATAGTAAGTATTTCCGCTCCATTGATGTGCAAGTGGTTTCTATATCACCAGTGTATGTGCACGATTTCCTGAGTCAACCCATGACTCATTAGTGTTACACAACAGCTGCATAGCACAGCTGCTGGCAGACCTTGCAGCAATGATGACCTGGATTTTTGGTAGGTGTTAGCATTAGTGTTGAAGTGATATTAGTTGTTCAACTTTTGCCATTCAGTCATAGTTAAAGTTATGTTTCTATTTTGAATTACATTTTTCAGGAGTCTATCCTAGCTGCACATGGCTTTTAACATCACTGTGAAACCCAACAAAATCTTGAGAAGTCTGCTTCAGTGAAGCCTATTTGGAAACAAGTGGTCTGCTGGATCCTGAAGATCAGGTTCTGTGCCTAGACAAGCCTGGAGGGAGCCTCTTCCACTCCCCTGGGAAGGTTTACAAAATAGTTGTGTTGTTTTGTATGCTACACACCACTGCCCTGCAGAGGAACAACCCCTTTATCCCTGATCCCAGTGGGAACACCAGGGTGATATTGGTGAGATGTTCCAGCAACCTCAGGTGTGAACTCATTGAAAGCATCTTTGTCTTATGGAAAATGCAATAAAGCACAATGACAATATATAATTTAAAAGCACATATTCCATTTTACAATGTCTGCTACTAATGCTACAACGCTTTTCAGGTTATATTAAAAAAACGTTGTGTATATAAATGAAAATAGTATTGTAGTTCTATTGTCATTAAATCACATTATGATATAATTAAATGTGACATATAAAGATGGACTTGTTATGTGAGATGGTATATGTTATAGCTGTTCATGTGGATTATTTATAATAAATTGCTCATTTAATTTTTATAGGGCAAACGTTTTTCACAAACATATTCATATATATTCTTAATCCATCCAAATTCATCTCATCCCTTCATCTGCTGGAGCACTAGCAAGTAATTGGTGGGTTAATTATAGTCTTGCACAGAAAGTGATGATGGAGAGATGGTGGCAGGATCTGGGTTGCAGGTTGCTTGAACATTGATGTGATTTGTTTGTAAATAATATATGTACACTTCCTCTCAGTCATAGAGTGATTCCAAAGTTATTTAGTTTAATCTAAGGTACATGTGTATGTCTCAAACTACAGATCTGGTTCTTGAGTCATTACTCTGTAACATATCTATAGAAATCAGATTTATTTTATGACTACATCTAAACATAATTTGTATGAAAAACATACGGACAGACCCTAACTGTGGCTGAAGGCTCCCATTGGTATTGCTAATGTATTTGGAGGACTAGTTGCTACAATAATGTAACAATTACTTATTTCTGCATAACAGGTGTTTTTCTTTTCATTATAGCATCTAAATCTTTTGTTAGTGGAGTATTTCATAATGTTGTGTCTTTAATGTGGCCAGTATTTGTAAAAGTATACTTCTCTCTCGCTGGTGAAATTTGTACCACTAAGACTATTATATTCACAAACATTCAATCAATCCATATAGCTGAACTTCTAACATATGAGATGAAGTCATTTATTGTGTTATTTGTGGTGAAATGTGTCAACTTTACTACACATTTGGTATGTGTAAAATATTATGAAAGACGTACTTTCCATGAATCAGAATAATTTCCCAACACACATTATCTTTATTATCCCAAATTATGCAAACAATTCACACTCAGAAAATGAGTTAACATGTATGGTAGATGAAAAATGAAAGATACAATTGGCTAGAGTCCTTTTTCAGGCAACAGTTCATGAGTGGACTGCAAATGTAAGGACAGAAGGCGGCTAGGATGAATAGTCCAGACACTTTCTGTAGGAGGTTGGCTTAGTATATGGTGCAAACTTATTCAAGTGATACACCTTACACTAATCCAGGCAACCCTTATGGTGATTTTAGTGGTCTTTGATAACTATAGAAAATTCTCAATGTGGTAGCTGTGGAGAGCAGCCTTCAGGCTTATCCTCAAGGAGTGTACAGCACCTTGTTTTACCACATTTAATCAACAGTGTAGATTAGATGAAAAAGAACCACACAGTGTCTTATAAAAAAGTATATTTATTACACAACACTATCACTAACACAGAGATATCAACAATACACACAAGAATACTTCAACATAATCAAGTAAGCAGCACAAATATACAGTGATCCCCTGGGGGAGACCAAACCCTATACTAAGAAAGTGGAATGCAATCTGCAAAGGAGAAAAGGACTTGGATCAGATGACTCAGAGGAGCTGGGGACACAAGGAACCACTCAAGGTAAGTACCCGGAGGCTATGTGCAGAGTTGAAAACCAGCCGTGTGCCCAATGGAAGTCAATGGAGAAGTTATGGTTGCAGTTTTAAAGAAGAAGGACTCTTCCCAGAGGACCCAGAAGAAACCCTGTGCAAGACAGAAGGTTGGCGAGCCACCCCACCCGTGGATGCCCCTGGAACCAGGTTACCTGCACCAAGGAAGCCGGGTGCATAGGGGTGAAGTGACGTCGGAACCTGCCATAGACGACAATGCGAGACTTCGAAGAAGATGTCCCTAGAAAAGCCTGTGAAGGAGTCCAGTGGAACCCAAAGATGGATTCTTGAAGAGGAGAACCTGCAAGCAGAGGGGACAGAGTCTATGCCACTCAGAGGTGACCTGGAGGCACAGAAGCACAAGCCCCACCGATGTAAGGAGGCTCAGAAGTGAAGACTGTGACCTTGTAGCTGCAGCTGTGAGGACCAGGTGACGCTAAGGAAGACCAGGAGCCATGCATGAGTTGTCCCACGTAGGATGTCAGTGTCTAGGTGAAAGGTGTATGGCGGGAGCACCAAAAAGCCTTAGTAGCCGCAACTGACAAGGAAAGCGAAAAGATGCGAACATTGGGACCAGCAAGGTGCAAGGGACTCACCAAGTGCAGGAGAGTCAGAGTAGGCCCGAGCAAACAGGGAAGCCCACTAAAGCAAAGGAAGACCCTCAAGAGGACCCAAAGGCTGAAGGCAGAGAAGTCACACAAGGACCTCTAGCAGCTCACCAAAGATGGACCCCCACTGTGCAGAGGATGCAGTGAGGATTCTGATCTTCACAGGATGAGGTGCTGGGTACTGGAGGCTGGAGCTTCTTGTAGCCCGAGGATCTCTAGAGCGCAGAGCCAACAAACCTTAGCAATGGCAAGTCAACGTGGTGCACAGGGGTTGGGTCCCAGTGGCTCCGATGAGGGATACTATCCTCACAATTGCAGAGAAGACAGTCAGGCGTCTAGGGAGCTGCAGAACCACCACCTGTGTTGCTGAACCTCAGGAATTTTGTAGGACGACAGGAGTAGCATACCGGTCAGCTTCATTGCAGTTCCTGCAGAGGCAGGGGAGTGACTCCTTCACTCCAAGGGAGATTACTTTGGATGTCCTTGATGCCCACAGGCCTTCTGGAGAACCTGAATGAAGCACAGACACAAACGGCGGGGAAGACTTGAAGAACAGCAAGACCAGGAGCAGCAGGAGTCTTCCTTGATGTAGTCTTGGTTCCAGTCGAAGTCCAACAAAGTCCAAGTGTCCAGATAGTCGAAGAGTGTCTTGGTTTCAGAGGTGAGTCTTCTTCCACGATGAATGTAAGGACCCACCCACAGGGGTGGCCTTAAGTACCCTAAGGAAAGGGTTGGAACAACTTGGGGGTCCCTTCCAGAAGAGGGGCTGTCAGAGGGCAAGATGCTCCCCTGTCCTTTGTCCAGTTTCACACCAAAGCGGGAACCAAGGGTTCTGAACTGGCTCAAACCAGAAAATGCAAGGAGGGCATCAAATGTGCCCTTCAAAGCAGTCTGGTGGTGCTGCAAATCACCTCCACCCCATCCCAATACACTAAGTCCTGTCTGGATGGTGGTCACACCTCTCTGTGACAGGAAACCTATTGTTCTACCTTCCCCATCTCAAGCTCAGCTCAGCAGCAGGAGGGCAGAATTGTGTCTGTGGTCGACAGCATCACTAGCTTGCTGGTAGACCTTGAAGGCTGTTACCGAGAGTACAGTGGGTCCCTTAGGGAGCCCCCCAATACATGGGATCATACCGAAATTGGTGCTGGGGTTATGTTTCCAAAATGTTTGATACCATATATGACTAGGTTTGGTGCAGCCATTATAAAGTTAGACATCTCGTAATGAGTGATGTCCACTACATATCTTAAAATGGCTGACCGCACTTACAACGCCTAGAAAATCGACTTTGGGTCTGGGGTTTGTAGGGGTGTCCTACTCTTGGGGGGCACCCTCACACTTGTAACCAACCACCCTGACCTCATGACTAAAGAGCCTGCCAGAGGGGTGACATATAGCTTTTAAGTGCAGTGACCTCAGATGTAAGGAAATTGATATCAAGCACCAATTCACACATGGTGCAATGGCAGACCTATAGTCAAAGTTTCAGTGGACCCTCATGGGTGGCACAATGCATGCTGCAGCCCATGGGAGACTACTGGTATACCTATGCCATGGGTACCTCCGTACCATATACTAGGGACTTACAAGGGTACAGTAGTAGCCAATTGTGGAGGCCCTAAAGTATTTAGCAGAGCCAATTAAGGGGACAGAGCACAATCGCTGGGGTCCTAGTTAGCAGGAACCCAGCAAACTAAGTAAAAAACATACTGACACCAGGCAAAAAGTGGGGGTAACCATGAAAGCCGTTCCTACTTTCCTACAATTACAGAAGTTTATTTTTGGTGCTTCTTGATAGTGTTTTGCTCGGTGTTGTCCTTAATTGAGACAGATAAACAACCCCTCCTATGGTGTGTCAACTTGGGAAGATGTGACATGGGGAGCAGCCAGCTGGAGATGTTTCTGGAACCAAGCTGGCAGCAGATGTTGCTTGACCATGGAAAGGGACAGCTAAATTGGGCACTGGTACACATGATGATCTAAAGCCATTCTGCACCACTCCAGAATGAAAGTTACAGACAATTGTGCCTCTCAAGTAGATCATTGTGGCTCCTCTGGATCTCATACTGGGCCCTCAAAGATCAAAGATCATGGACCCTTAGAAGACCCATAATCTGGCTCGCTGGTCCTACTATCATGTAGCAGCACAGATCAGGTTTTGGCCCATGGTGCTCACATTTAAATCTGCTCCTTCAGCATCCCTCCCCCAGCAGGTTCTGCCTTAGTCCTGTTACAATGGCCCTGTGACCTTGACAGTCGCAACAGCTGTTGGCTGTCCTGGTTACACAGCCGTTGTACTGGCTGTTGCTGTCACAGGAGGGGGCAGTTGATGGTGGTGTGAAGACACAAGTGTCTTGTGGGAGCACAGATGTTTCAAATGGGGACAGGAATCTGCTGCCTGTAACATGATAGCATCTTAATGGAGGACGGTAGACTTGAGGTGCTTAGCACACAAACCTGATGGACCCAGCTGCTTTTCAAGATGTTCTTTATTGGCAGGAGAGCTGCTCCCACTGAAGTCTTCGGGAGGTAGAGTGTCCACTAGATTAGAAAATGTTGAAACAAAGTTGGAGTGGTGCACTACTCAGGTGAATGCTTCGTTCTGCACCTCAGAACCTATATTTGCTGGCCCTTATCAGGGAGGCCTTCGCTATCGCATCAATTTGCGTGTCCCCAACAAACATGTTTGGCAACTAACACCACGAGCACACGTGAACAAGCTCGTTTTTTGCTCTTGAGATAACATATGGGGATCTAAGGACCATCTCTCCCCACCGATCACACACCATCCATTGCCCTGAAGAAGTTCATTTTCAAATGAACGAAACGCGTTGGCTGGAACTTTTTACTGTCGGATGGCATTGAGAATAAAGGATTTATTGACACAATAAAACAAGTCTACGTGACTTATTGAGAAATTCACCTGAGTAGTGTACCACTCCAACTTTGTTTCAGTTCTTACTCTGCCTGGCAGCTGGCACCCAACGACGGCAGGTACAGGAGTTGCATATGCACACTGATTTGGACTACCTGTGGATATAATTACAACGGGAACATAGCAGGGAAGTGCGGTTACCTGGTCTGCCGTTGCTCGCCTTTGTTTTCATTTTAGATTAGAAAATGTTGTTTATGATCTGGAAGGTTGACCTTGAAAAAGAAAACAAAAATTAAATGATACTCTATGATTGATTTAAAAAAAAGTATACTTCTTATCACTTGTGGCCTGATTTACAGTTGGCAGACATGTTAGATCATCACCAACAGAACATGTATCCACAACTGATCACATTGAGTATCTTTGCTGATGTTTTTTTAAATAATTAATCTTATTATTAAAAGATTTACTATACATTTATAGGGGCTGATTTCCAGTTAGGTGGGGGCTTGCTCCTTCCCCAAAGTGAGGCCTATCCCATCAGCATTTTTAAAAGTGACATAATGTAGAAGGTATATCCCTCATCTTTGCACAGGCAAAGCTATCCAACATATTCTAAATGTTAGCCATTGTGAGTGTTTTGATTTGAAATGTGGTTTCACAGTTTGGGGCTGTAGGGGTGTTTTAGGGCTTTAAAAAGACAGTTTTGTTGACTCTCCTGTCCAGGCTCTATCATACTATGCATTAGCAAACGTCTGTGAAGGAGAATCACTGAACCATTTTTCAGTCAATAATAATATTTGTAACCCATCCTAGCCTGGATATGTATTTCATATAGGACATTCCACTCTATGGGATAGTTAGGCTGATGTTTCTAAAAATGTTTTTTTCAAACTTAATGAAAAGACTGACATACGATTTTGGATTATTTGGGGTGTGTGACTGCCTACCTCAAGAAATAAAAACACTTCTTGTCAGGGTAAACCCCTAAGTCACTAAATTACCCTGTGTGCAATACCCTGGTAGCTATGACACCAAGCGGACAGGCTGCACCTAAGGCAATGTGCTAAGTATTTACGCAGTACCAAAAAAGTAATACAGTCAAAGCTATAATCAATAAAAATATAAACCTTAATTATAAAAATAGAGTGATAATGAACAAAACGAGACCGAAACAAAAAATCCACTGAGTGGAACTGGAGATATGATTTTTTTTAAATTCTAGTTAAATATGGTGCCAAAACGGGAATGTGCCAATTAAATTGGCACCTGTAAGCAATTTGAGGCTGTCCACGATGGACCACAGTTTGGATACCCCGAGTAGATTGGTCTCACTGAAGCTCTGTAATTTTTAAGGTTTTTGTTGATGATTTTTCAAGGTCCTAATTCAGAAAAGGAATTGGTCGCTTTTTTCAGTTGTGCAGGGACCTCTAAGTGGGACGAATCTGAAATTCAGTCCAATGCTGTCGGACTACCAATCTGGTATTTTTTTGTGGCAGGCCTCCCTGAAGCTCTTGAGGGAAGCTCTTGAGGTTTTTGTAATGTGATTTTGCCATATTTGTTTTTAGAAAAATGCTGAAATTTCTCCAAAGTCCCTTCTCCCATAGGAACTTTGACATTATGTGGAAAATTGTGACTTCCAGACTTGCACTGGGACCAATCAACTTGGTGTATATGACCAGAGCTTCATCGTGGTCGGCTTCAAATCATGTCGAGGGCCTGGCCTTCCAATTCCATAGAATACCATTAATGCTTTCATGCTTTCGGCTTTTTGAGGCTATTTTCACTTAAATCTTTTAAAAGTCCTAAGTTCACCCTATTGATATTTTGTCATTTGCTTATTATATTTGTCACTATTTTGAAGAACTGGAGTGGAGTTTTTACTGTGTTGTGGCTTTGACGTCTTAGCTCTTTTGGTACTTCTAAATTCTTTACGCATTTTCTTCAAAATACACCTGTCAGCTCGGTCATAGCTATCAGGGGTTGAGCTCAACCTTATGGATCAATTCTGTTTGTTCAAGCCACATCAAGTTGTGCATATACACAGCTAGGTGCCTACAACCCAGGATGCCGGCAGCATCCAAAATAAATGTACAGGCCGAAGCATACACAGCTGTCTGCCTACAACCTTGGGGCCAGCAGCGTTATGGAGGCAATTTTAATGCAGTAAACAAAATTAAAACCAAAGAAACAACCCACATCCCACCAAATTCCTTTATCAGAACCAGCAAAGTGGTTGATGGCAAAAGTATGTCGAGGAAAATGGTGAAGATTTAATCAGTCAAGAGATTGGGAGACCTAGGTTGGGGCAGACTTATCGTTAGGCTCGGTTGTTGGGAACAAACAGAGCAGTTTAAGGTAAAATGGACATGTTAATTTGTTGAATTCGGGTAAGGGTATGAGAATGAATGGAGCCCACAAGTCGGGTAGGAGTCACTCTTTTGGTCATTAGTTAGAGACAATTTTTCCATTCCAAATATAAACCATGATTTGTGTAGGCAAGCAGAGTAATCAGAGACCTTCATGCTGCCCCAGAGGGCGGGAATCACTTGGTGGGCCCCCCTAGTGCCAGGGCAATTTGCTTGCCACGGGAAGGGAGAAGCAGATATGCCCGGGGATTGGGAAGTCCCAGAATGGTGTAGGCTGGAAACCTTGATTTGAGGTAGCGATGGCTAGGTCAATGTCATTAAGTACACGCTCGCAATAGCGGGCTAGTTTTGGACAATGCCACAGAAGTTGGAGTAACGTGCCTGGTACCCCACAGCCCCTCCAGCACTCCTTCGAACGTTCAGGGTTCGAAGCCTGGAGCCTTGCTGGAGTCAGATACCAATAGGACACTATCTTGTAAGCCATTTCAATGCTTGCCATGTTATGGGCCATATGCCGGTCTCTATAGCAAATGTCGTCCCAATTGGCGTCAGAGAGCACAGCCGCCCATCTAATTTGTCCCGCAGACCTAACGGGTGCCCCCCCTTTTGGTCCAGCAAAGTGTACAGCTCGGTTATGAGGCATTTATTGTCTTTTTTAAGAAGTAACTATTTTTCCAAGGGTGTGAGGGTCCTCTCTGCATGCGGCTTGAAAGAGGGCTGCATCACCCAGTGGCAAAACTGTAGATATTGGATACAATCTCATTCTTCAAGGCTATAGTCAGATTTTAGGTGCTCAAATGGAATAATCCTTTGGAGATCAAACATGCATCCAATTTGTTTGCATTCAACCTCCTGCCAGCGCCAGAACCTGTCCAGTTGCAATCCGTATTGGCCACGATTAGGGTCATGGGGGATGGAATGAGATCAAGCCTGCCTTATTTGCCACTGCATCCCACACACGGAAAACAGAACTTGTCACAGGTGAGGAATAGAGTCCCATGCCCTATGTTTCCATGGGATCCAAGGTTCTTTCCAGATATGTGAGCTTGCTACTGCCTGTTCCATGAAGCACCAGTTCTTCTCAGAGAGCAGCCAGCTCCATGCAACTAAAAAATGGAGTTGAGAGGCTTGGTAATATTGGAGCAAAAGGGGCACTGCAAGTCTACCCTCCTGTGTCGGGTAGTATAGTAAGTGGTTCTGAAGGTGGGGTTTCTTCCCATCCCAGATAAATGTATTAATTTCTGTTTGCAGGGACTACAACGTGTGCCTCAGTAGGGTCAATGGGGGGGTGTGAAGAGGTAAAGGATACGAGGGAAAATTGACATTTTGATGGCTGCAACTCTGCCTAGCCATGACAAGTGAAGGTGGTGCCAAGTGTTAATAGCAGTTAGAATTTGCGAGGAGAGGGCCATGTAGTTGAGTGTGATGGTTTTAGAGACAGAGCGCACCAGTTTGATCCCGCGGTGGGGTATAGAATCCTTCATCCACTCAAACTGGAATAATGAACGGAGAAGGGTTTCCTTTGGTGGAGTTACCGAGAGGTTTAAAATCTGCGACTTTTGCATGATTACTTTAAAATCGGATAGATTCCCAAAAGTCTGAAGTTCCGTTACGAGTGTGGGGAGGGATGTCATTGGATCAGTGATAGCTAGGATCACATTGACTGCATATAGGCTGATAAGATGTTGATCGCCGCCTAACTGGATTCCAGAGATACCTGGATTGGACTGCAGCCGCTGTGCCAGGGGTTCTTTGTATGAGGCAAAAGGGAGAGGAGAGTCTTGTGTTGGACAGAAAAGGGCTGGGACGTCACCCCGTTAACTCAGACTGCTGCCTTAGGTGCCTTATAGACGCTGTGTATCCATGTACAACATTTATCGCCAAAATCAAAGTGTACCAGAGTCTGGAACAGATAGGCCCAGTGGACTCTATTGAACGCTTTCTCAACACCTACAGAGAGAAGGGCATCTTTCTGGGATCTCCGGATTTTGTCCAGTAAGTGGAGAATGCTTTTGGTGTTTTCTCCGTATTGACGGACGGGTATAAAGCCAGCCTAATCTGGGTCGATCAGGTCTGGCATTAAAGGATTAAGGCGGCAGGCGAAAATGCTAGTAAAGATTTGGCATCAATGTTTAGAAGGGAGATGAGTCTGTAGGACCCACAGAGAGCCAGGTCCTTACCGGGCTTCAGAATGACGGAGATTGAGGCTTCGAGCATGGACTCATTGAGACAGCCGGTGTCAGCAAAGGAGTTATATAGGCATGTGAGAACAGTGACTAGGTCTTGGCAAAAGACCTTGTAGAAATGTGAGGAGAAGCTGTTAGGCCCAGTAGAATTCACCTGTTTCAGGCAGGCAATAGCCGATATGACCTTCCCTATGTGTATGGGTTTGTCTATCGCCTCTGAGTCATGCGTTGTAAGGGGGGTAAGCAGGCTGTCTGCGAGGTTAACTGAGAAATGTGTGGAAGTGCTATTTGAGGCTGTGTATAGAGTGCTATAGAAATTCCTAAATGTGTATACAATTTGGGGATCCATGCGCGCCTCGGTGGACGGGCTGGGACAAATCACTTGGACTGACCTGATATGAATTTTAGCCCGGAGGCAAAGCGCAAGCATCCGGCCACAGTGGTTACTCCCGAGGTAGAATTTGTGTTTTAGGCGTGCCATTACATACTCTGCTCTGTTTCAATCTAGGCGCTTGAGGAGTAGTTGTGTTTTTTCCATTTCCCTCAACACACTGGGAGTTCTGGTGCTATTATGTATGTCCTTGAGTTCTAAGACTTTCTGCTCAAAGCTCAGCTGCTTCTCTATGAGTTGTGATTGTCAGACGCAGATTTGGCTACGCATTACCCTCGTACTACTAGTTTTAGTGTCTCAAAAGAAATGCCATTGATGTGTCCCCATTGTTATTGGCTTGGAGGTAATTGGTGATGACCTTGCGAATGGATGTAACTGTGGATTGGGATTGTAGGAAGATCTCTGGAAGGTGGCAATGCGTTGTCCTAGTTTTAGCGGTGTCAATACGTGCCACCAGGGTCAAAGGAGCGTGATCCGATAATGATCTGAGTGCAATGAAGACATCACAGACAAGGGCCTGCAGGGCTGGGGTTGCCAAGAAATGGTCTATACGGGCATAGGATTTGTGGGCTGCAGAACAGAAGATATAGCCCTGTGTGTTGGGATGAGAGAATAGCCAAACATCGCTTAGGCCACAGTCAGCTAACCATGGGAGTCCTGAAGGTGAAAAGGCACCAGCTTGGTCAGAGCAATTGTCCATCACTAGATTTGCCAAATGTTGGCCAGAGTTAAATGGAAAGTGGCCCCTAAGAGCCTGTAAACTAGGAGTTGGTCCTTGATTTTGGCAATTTTGGTAAAGATCTCCCCTTTAAAAATTGCTATCCCCACTTCGAGAAATTGGAGGCCCATAATTGGCATGGGGTGCCGCTCGAGCTTGGGACTTTGTTTTTGCCATTTCCATCGACATCGCCAGTGCTTGTTTGTGGGCGTGAGGGACTGCGAGGCCTTCCAGCGGAGTAATTCTCATCACCTGAGGTCTCTTCCCGGACACTCCCCCCTCTTCCTATTGGCACGCTATAAAGATTAACTAGCATTACGCCCCGCGGAACGCCCGCGGGACGCGCGCCGGGCGAAGCCCGCGCCAAGGGCGGGCCCGTTTAAGCCCGTTAAAGACCGATTAAAACCGGACCGGGCTATCCCCCTAACATTTTCAATTCTATATACTGTAATTATCTTATTTTCTCCCGCTTGTATTTGGCAATCTGTTGTTTTACCATTTATAGCAACTATGGCAACCACAAGAGCAAGAGGTAGTAGGAGCAAAACAGCAGCGGACTCAAGCAGTATAACTGGCCCTTTGGATAACTTTATTGTTAGAGCTAACTCTGTCATTGACCAAGGGATCGCACTAATGGAACGTAGAGTCTCCCAGGAGTTGGCACTAGCTAAACGTTCCTCTATGGGTCATTTCGCTTCAGTTAAAACTCCAACTAAACAAATTAATGATTCGGTTCCCATAGATACTCAGGCGGTACGCCAGAGCCTCCCTAACATGGTGGACCTGTCAGTATCAGCTTCCGAATTCATTTCGGTCTTAGAATCAGACAGGTCTTCGATTTCTTCTTGTGATCCTTTGATAGAAGTTTCAACTGATATTCAGCGGAGGGGGATTAAGGAGGGAGCCATATCTAAATCTTTAAAAAATGCCAAGAAAAGAAAAACCAGAAATGTTAAGAAATCTAGGAAATACCAGAAACTGACAGTGCCCGTGGAAAAGGCGACCCACGAGCTACCTTCAAACGTTCAAGAGGGGGGACAAAAACAATCAAAGGTTGTGCGTAGCAACTCTCGGCCAGACATGAATAATGTTACCATGGACACCGAACGTATAACCGTCTCCCCTAGTTTGACTCCAACTACTACGGTCACCGAGGCAGATACTAAAACCTTTGACCATATGAGCAAATTATTTAAATCGTATCTCTCTCCATTAGAGGCTAGACTAAAGAGCGTTGAAAAACAGTTAATTGAATTGACTGCTCTTATTAAGCCTCTGATCAAGTCCGGACTACAAAGAGATGGAGAAAGGAAGCTAATTATTAATAATAATTCAACGGGGGATATGCGGTCAAACAAAAGTCCACTTTTAAAAGAGCCTATCTTAATTATTGATCCCATCATCCCAGAGACAAATTCACCTAATAATGTTAGCAAATCTATTCAAATCATTAGGCAGAAGGCTACCTCACCTAGAAATACTGTTCTGGCCCCTAAGGGAAACCATATTGGAAGGTTATCGTCGCAGAAACTACCTATGGACTTGCCCCCGGAAGTAACCCCATACCTGGTGATTCTGACAGGGGTACCAGAGCTGAGGGAGGATGTAGAGGAACCTATAGGATCTTTGAAAAACAAGGTACAACATTGGCTCAATTCACGACGGCCATTGCCTCCCAACAGGTCAAGTAAGATCCTAATGGTACGTAGAGTACCATGGGTAGGGCAAGGTAAAAAAACTATCGAGGGGGACTGCATCTTGGTAAATTTTGACAACCCGGATACGGCCGAGTATATCTGCTCATGGGACAACCACTTTAACAACGAAGGTATTGCAACCAAGCGTTTGTCCTTCTTTTATCCACCTAGAAACTGCCATGAACCAGCCTTCGACCAAAACAGGGGAATGGTAGGCCCTCAAGATAGAGTAGCAGATAGATGGGTCCGGGGTTGGCAAACAACCAGACAAGTACGCCCAATGGATACTTGGAGAGGAATACCGACCGAAAACAGGTTTAGTTCCTTGGAACTGGTCGATTGACTCCCTTTGTCCACTACTTCCAAGGGTATCTCCAGCGGGGATTCTAGCGAGCCAACTATAAGAGGAAACCACTTACCAAATGAAAATCTAGGGATTATATCCGAGAGGCCAGAATCCGAGGTAGAAGTGAGGTTTACTACTCCACGTCCTCCCGCAGGAGAGTCATCTTGTGGTGACCTCTCAGGACCCATAAATATTGGCCCCGAATATGTACTGCCTAGCCAACAATCTCGATCATGCCGAGGAAGGGATACAGGAGCTATACCCCTACAGTTAGAATTAGGTGGTGGGATCGATAAACACCCTGTTATGGAGCAGATAAGAGACCCCCAATGTAGCAAACTAACCTTGTTATCATGGAACATTGCGGGTCTATCAAATAAGGTAATGGACCCAATTTTCAGAGACTTCATTGATAGATTCGATGTTATTTGCCTGCAAGAGTCTTGGGAAAATAAAGAGATCCATATCGAAGGGTACCGCACATATTCCACTCCTGCAGTTCAGTCTAGGAGGGGCAGATCCTCGGGTGGCCTCTGTACATATATTTCTAACACCGTAAACGTGACCATAAAGCTCCTGACTAATGACGGTCATGTTTTTTATCAGATCCTTTCCCTCCTTTTTGGAGGGAAACGACAAATCATCCTAATAAATTTTTATAATAACATTCCAAAGGAAGATTTTAAATGTGTTTTTGAGGATCTAAATAATTTGCTTCATTATGGGACAGACGTGGACCATAAAGACACGTGTATTATTTTTTTAGGTGATTTTAACTGTCATTTATGCCAACATAGTAGTACGGGTGCCTGTGGATTGTTAAATCAATCTGGTGAATGTTGCACTCATTTTGAGCACTCCTCGTTAGGCAATCTATTGAACGTTTTAATTTATGATTGGAACTTGGGAATTGTGAATGAGCTTTGCAACCCACAAATTAGTTTTCAACCCACTTTTAATGGCCATGGACTGTGTTCTACAATAGATTTTATACTAACTACTACTAGCCATTGCCACAAGATCCTCACGTTTAATACCGAAGATATTGCTATGAGTGATCACTTTCCCATTAGCACTACATTTGATGCGGGGTTGAGCAATGGAAAAATACCAAACATAGTAGAAAATCTCTATGGTTATTCTATCCAACTGGCGAAAAGAAACGGATACGCTATAAAATGGAAAATGGTTGATCCTGTTAACTTCCTGCATAGCTTAATTACTGATCAATATCTTAATATACTGACATGCCTGGATGATTCCCCAGACCCCAATGCGGTCATTAGAGCTTTCCAGGAGATCGCTACGCAAATATCCAATAATTTGACCGGAACGCTTAGAGGAGGGGGAGGATCAAAAACAGAGGGCTGGTTTAATTCTGAATGCAGTAAAGCCCACGCAATCTTGAAACAATCCCTAAAAAAAACGCCTAGAAATCAATCAGAGGTCAGAGAAGCCAGATTAGCATATAAACTTACATTACGCAAACGAAAACAAGAGATCAAGGAGAATGCCTGGGCTGCCTTAGTAAAGGCGTCTTGTTTGAGAGATAACACTGCGTTTTGGAAAGCAGTAAATGCTCCCTTTTTCGTGGATAGAAAAGTTGACGTGATAGACCTGGCAATTGAACAATCTGTTTGGGTCGATCACTTCACTGAACTTTATAAGAAGGACGATTTGCCTAATCCACTAACCACCTACCAAAAAGAGTCGAATAATAGCGTGTCCACTTCAAATGTTGGCTTCCCTCTAGAGATCTCTTTTTCTGTCACGGAGATGGAATTAGCTTTATCTGAAAGCTCAAAAAACAAAGCCCCGGGACCGGACGGGATCCCCATAGATCTTTTTAAGGAAAATATCCCCCTTTGGGCCCCGCTCCTAACCAACTTATTAAACAGCTATAATAAAAAGGGTTTTCCTACGACTTGGCAGGAAGCGATAATTGTCCCTATCTTCAAAAAGGGAGATCGTAACGATCCTAAATGTTACAGACCTATTTCGCTGCTCGATTCGCTGATGAAAGTAGCAGGTAGACTCATCCTAAACAGATTGCAAATATGGGCTAATGATAGTAACATTCTTTCTAAATTTCAATATGGCTTTAAGGAAGGATTAGGCACAGTCGAACAAGGACTCAATTTAGCTATAATAACTGCAAAATACACTATAGCTAAAAAGGGCAACCTCTTTATGACCTTTGTCGACTTAAGTTCAGTCTTTGACTGCTTAAGCCATGAGGTTTTATGGGCTACTCTAATCGCACTTGGCATTGATTTGAACATTTTAAATTTTATTAAAGAGTTGTATCGAGGAGCAGGAGCAATGGTCCGTTTTGGCAAAAAAGGGGAATGCACTAATAAATTTCCAATTATGAAAGGTGTACGCCAGGGTTGTATCCTGGCTCCCTTTCTTTTTAATTTATACATAAATGGAGTGGCGGATTTTTTACTAAAGCAGAAAGTAGATTATCCCCAAGTTAATGGTGAGGCTGTTCCTATCTTATTATATGCTGATGATGCGGTTATCATGGCTAGAACCCAATTAGGCCTCCAAAAGGCGTTAACCAGTTTTTCAGCCTTTATGTCATCTAGGGGTCTAAAAATCAACATTGGGAAAACTCTTACCAAGAGCTGTACATCAATGACTAAAGTTGCTTGCAATACTTTTTTAAATCAGTCGAAGATAGAAATAACACATACCTTTTCTTATTTAGGGATTTTATTTAATTATAGGGCACTTGGACACCAGCAGTTAATACTAGGAATTTAGCATTTGCTCGATCAATTGGTGCTTTGAAACAGTTCGCAAATAAACTGGGAGGAAGACCTGTCCGTATTTTAATGGACATTTATAAGGCTAAATGTGTTTCAATTGCTACTTATGGGGCTGGTATCTGGGGCATTGCAGACTGCCGGGAAATCCAAGTAAGGGAAAATATTTTCCTCCGGTATTTGTTAGCAGTTCCCAAGTCCACTTCTACGTATGTGTGCCACAAGGAATTGGATATAATTTATATATCTGATCTGATCAAAATTAGTCCTTTGCTGTTGTGGTATAAGATATGGACTTCATTAGCTACCACCTTAAATAGAGCTGTTTTATTTGATTGCATTAATCTTGAAAGAGCAAAATATATTCAGTGGCTATCATACATAAAGGTCTTTTTAACAAACATGGGCCTACTAGATTACTTTAATAACCCTATTTCACTTTCTACGATTTTGAGAAAGGAATTTAAAGGCCGCTGCCTTGCCTTCTTGGAAAATCAACGGTGGCTTAAAGAAAGGACTAAAAAATCGGTCTCACAACATCAGTTACTCCTCCAGGGATTTGGACTACAGTTTTATTTATCGCCAGACCAAACTTGTTATGACAGAATGTTATTGGCCCGCTTGAGAACGGACTGTTATTATAGATTAATAACATTCCCTGATATAAACAACTGGTCGTCACAATTAATTAAATGCCCATGTGATGACCTCTCCGACCAATCAACTATTCATAGTCTCTTGTTTTGTAAATTTTATGCGTGGGGGAGGAAGAGACACTTGATTCCTTTATTAAAATTCTGGGGCTTAAGGCAGTGTAGACCAGCTTTTATAAAACTGCTTATGCTCGAAGATGAAATGACTATTAATGCTGTATCTAAGTTTTTAAAATATGTAATTAGATGCAGATCTTCTATGTCCTAGTTCCCTTTAATTTTATGTCTAAATAAGAATACTTTATTATGATGTAATTAATTGGACTTATCTGTCTACTTTTTTTAACATGTGAATGTTGTATTTACTGTGCTTTTATGGTTTTAAATATGAAATCGAATAAAGCTATCTTTGACTTGACTGGCATGGGAACCATCGTGACTGCATCTGATGAATATCTTTGGATAGCAAGTGGGTCTCCTGTAGGAGACATATGTCGTTACCCAAGTGTTCCAGAAGGGACAGAACTGCTGCACGTTTGGCAGGATTATTGAGGCCTCTTACATTGAGGCTTTTTACTTCCAGGAAGGTTGGTCAGAGGGATGGGCAGAATGAGCAAGTGTGGGGCCAATGGGTGTATCGGGCTATATGGGAGCGACATGTGGAATGCCTGATCATTCAAATGTGTCATTCGATGCGAAGAATAGACCACGTGGAGTGAAGGTATAAAAAACCTCTACAAAAACATTTCCCTAGAATCAACATGAGCATAACTATAGCTTGAAGACGTCCATTGTCGACGGTAGCTTGCATGTCGGGCAGGGCCAGGAATATTGAGGCGCTAGGTCAGTAGGCATGTGTGGACAGTCGGCCCTCCACTACCGCAGGCAGTGTAAAGAAAAAAGGGAACTGGCCTGGATAATGGTGCCCAGAGACAAGCTGAAAGTGGAGTGCTTGTTATGAGATGGCCCCACCTGTACCAGAGGACAGGCTGTTCAGCACAGCCCGTAGCTCCTGTGTGCTCTCCACCGGTCCAGGATGAGGGTGCTGCTTGCGCTTACTGTCCTTTTGCCAGGCTGGGGTTTGGGGAAAGTCCCTTGGGGAGAACCAAGCATGAGTTGCGGAGATGACTCGTCTAACAAGCCATTGACACGGCGGGCGTCCCTGAGTGTTTTGAGATGGTGGAGCTGACCCTCCCATCGAAAAACCAGTCTGAAGGGGTGCCCCCAGCCATAGGATACCTCTTTGGAGTCTAGGGAATCGGTTATCGGTTTAAACTCCCGCGGCACTGGAGGGTGTGAAGTGAGACATCCTGATAGAGCCCGATCATGTGGCCGCAGAAGTGGATAGGCTGCTTGCTTCTGGCTGCAGTCAGAATGTCCTCTCCTATTTGGAAGTCATTCACACAAGTCAGGATTTCAGGCAGCCTGTCATTGGGGCCCCCTGGATGGCCAGGCCGGTGGGCTCAATCAAGCTGTAAGTCCACTTCCTCCTCCCAATCCAAGATGGAGTGAAAGAGCGCCCTGTATATCCTCAGTTGTACAGCCTTCCAATCCCGTAGGGACCTCCCTGAGGAAAATATTGTTGTGCCGTGACCTATTTTCGAGGTCCTCTGCTTGGGCTACGATGTCCGCCTGTTGTCATTTAGGCAGATGATTTCCTGGCACAACATCTCCACTTCCTCGTCTGCTGTGATTTCACTATCCTCCAGGGTAGAGACACGTTCCCCCACTGAATACAGGTCCTTTCATAGATCTTACAAATTTTGGGTGAGGTCCTTTTTGACGGATTGGATGTCAGACCTTACCGAGTCAAAAGAAAAAGAAAGAGGCTAGGAACCAGGGCTTGTTCGGAGTCAGATACCCTTTCTGGTACATACTGCATGAGGGGCTGCGAACTGGGGACTGAGTCTTTGACAGGAACCAGAGTGGAGAAGGTGAGCATTTCTCATTGCTGACTGGTCCCGTTTATTGTTAGCCGTGACCATAGAAATGGTGAGGTCATGCTGCGCATCCGAACACTGTGCGCTCTGGCAGGTCTGAGGGCATGCCCGCAGCACTCTCTTGCAGGCTGTCGTATGTAGGAAGAGTCGGTGGGGTGCGATCCTGAAGTGGTCTATGGGGCTGGGAGATGTAGCCAGCTCCAGTTGTGGGCAAGAGCCCAGCTGGTGGGTCCGCTTCTCCTGCTTGGAGAGGAGAATCTGGCACAATGAAAGTGGGAACCTGATTCCACAACTGTAATGATTCCCACTTGTTATGAATTCTGCACAGTGTACTGAAGATTACCCAGAGCCTGGGGCCCCACTCCGGACTTGTGGTTACGGCACCGTGTGCTCTGTCCAATCATGGTCATTTGCGCAACTCCCTCAATACAAGTACAGAATGTCGTGGTATCAAATCCAGGTGCCCCAGGGCACTACTTCGGGCAGTATGGGCCACAAGCAAGATGGGGCCAAAAGGGCCTGTTTATGTCCCTTTTCACCGCCTTTGCACATTGAACTACCCTGGGTAAAAGGGCTTTTATAAGTGGGCTCAGGGTGGTAGGCAGGGAAGATGGAATCTAGGCTGGAGCCCCTTCCGTAGCACAGTGAATCTGAAAACTGCCCAGGTGTGTGTAAGGCCCTCACTTGTCAGCAGGACAGTGTCGGTATTCAGCAGGACCCACTCCAGAAGGGAGTGCCTTCCACTCATTGCATTCAAAGGGGCAACGAGAAGCGGACAGCAGCGGCAAATGACAGGGCTAGCGGGTTGCCCGGATGATCCAATTGGGGGAAGGGGTACATCAGAAAGCAGCAGATGCTCTTGATGTTGTGCTGGAATGTTTTGATGCCTGCGAAAATGTCCTCAGACATCGGGCCCCACGCCCTCCAGGCATGACTCACCGGGCTCTGTGCGTGCTCTATCGCACTGGACGTGGGCCCCTTCCGTGGGCAACCGGCCACCAGCACAGCTTAGGAGGCAATCCCCACTTCCTCAGGTGTCACCAGGACGGGGTGGGCCACAAACCCATCCGTCGCTCACCCCAGGGGCCCTCGATCAGCAGTCGAAGTTGTGGGGGCATTGTACTTGATTTGGAATGGTGCAACAGTGATCTTCTTATCTATAATGAAGTTGAGGGGGCAGTCGGGATGATAGGGGCCCCACAGGGCCCTCCATCGCCCCTGTTGCAGATGCAAACTGGTGGGGCACTTGCCAGAATTCCAGTGGGCTCTCAGGAGGTAAGACCGGTGCCAGGGGTCTCACGGCTTCGTGCTTGACTATAAGATGGCTGGGCATGGACCTTCACTGTAGCTTATGTAGGTGCTGATGGCCGAGGTGCTTAGTTGAACGATGTCCTGGGAGACGCCAGGTGTCACCAGGTCATCGCCGTGGCAGGAGAACAAGGACAGGTGGCAGTTATGAGGGAGGGGAGACATTGTGGTGAGGTCGCCAGCTCACATACTCGTCCCTCGGGGGCCTAGTTGAAGGGCTTCTCGCCGCGGGGACGGGCCAGGAAGACTCGGGCATCTGTCATCTTAGAGAGTGCGTGGCTCGTCTGCCTGTCCGTAGCGGGAGTCGAAAAATGGCTCAGCAGGGAAGTGCACTCTACCTCTAATCACTGGAACTTTTCTGCAGTTCGGGCTGAGAAATGCAGTGGCTAATGTGAGCCAAGAACACTGCTGGGCACTGTGAATGGAGGTCTGGGCAGTGGAGGAGCGAGAAGCACATCTTACTCTGCCACTATCTTGGCGACGCCACCTGATCTCAGCTTTAAATTACTGAAATCTTGGACTTGACATGACAGATTAGTGCCTTTATTACTTGTGGTGAACTATCATCCACTCAAATTACTAATTTTCTTTCTTATAGTGAATAGTTCTGATGCATATTAGTAGTGACAGACGTCATGTTTGAAAGTTGGGTTAATAGGTTGCCATTAGTTGACAGCTTTGAGTTAAAGAATAAGGTGGAGACAGTGTGAATTGGTTAGGGCTAGAAAAGTATTATTTGGACATACCAGTCTCAACTTCGCCACGTATTCCTACAATGCCTTCAGTGTAGAGTTTGTACAATACCTACTCTTCTCAGGGCATGAGGTTGAGGGGCCTGGTAGGGCCACCCACTAGTTGTCAGGGCATTTTGGTATGCCCTAGAAGCGAGTGAGCATACTCTTACCCTCATACCATTCCAGCACTTGTGAATATCCTCCTTTGAATGCCTGATGTTGGAAACAGCATTCACCTTACCTACAATTCTATACCACATTTGCCTTATCTGACCAATGTTTCTTCTCTAATTATCTCATCCACCATAACTGTTAGCTTTTTTTTTTTTTTTAATTTTAGGGGTTCTTCTACCAGATATTTTTGAAAAAAAGAAGAAAACATTACTGAAGTGGCTGTGCAGCTGCAGCTAGTCTGAGGTAAGAGTAGTAAATTGTGCCTCTGGTTAGAGTATTGGCTTTTGTAGTGTGAGTTGCAAATGTGGTTGATAAGATGATGTACGGCAGCTGTACGTGTTGGTGCACGTGTCCAATGTCTGGAAACATGCTCCACATTGCTGTACTCAGTTGTGATGTTCCCAACATCCCTCTCTGACAGCAGGCAAATCTAAATATGATGCCCACATGTACACCAACACTGATGGAGTGTTAACCATCACTGTAGACTGTGAAAGCGACAATGAAGTACTGAGGATCAACTGACGGACCCAGCTCTATTAAGACAGACTGCGGTCCTTCAACATTAGCTTTAAATATGCCAAACAGTATTCCGTCTGTTTGATGGACAGATCAGCTCTTCCGTGACAGAGGAACGACAGCCCATACTCAAAACTCTAAATCAGGCCCATAGTTATTTACAAGACTACTCTGTCCGCAGCTTGGCAGGCAAATTATTATAAATAACATTGTCAGGGAATGTTATGATAGAGGGCTGTGGTTTTTGGGCTGACATGTACAGTGAAGAAAACAAAAAGAGAAATTATGAAAACAGAAAAACAGAAAGAGAGGATAATGGAAAAAAGTAACTGTGAGAGAGAAAGAAAAGAATATAAAAGTAAGGAAGGGACAAAAAATAGTAAGTAGATGAAAGGTAGACTGGAAGGTTAAAACAAAGGGAGGGTGATCTAATGGAAGGGAGGGTGAAAGGATGCATAGATCGAAGGAAAAAAGAATGGATGGAAGAGTGAAAGGAAGAATAAAGGTTAAACGATGGACTGAAGAGTGGAAGAATCAATGTGAAAGTATGGAAGAATTTAAATATGGGTGGAAAGATGGAGGAGGAAAGAAAGGATGAATGTGTAGAAAGATACATGGATTTATTGATGGGTGAAAGGGTGTGTGTGTGAGTGAAAAGCTCATTATTTGAAGTATGAATAGACAAATAGATCGAAGAAAATACAAATGGGTGAAAAAATGGCAGAAGAAAGAGTAAATAGATGGATGGTGGAAAGATAGATATATGGATATATTGATGAGTGAAAGGATGGACGTGTATATGAAAGCATGAAAGGATTAATGGAAGAAAGTATAGTTGGATGAGTGACTGGATGGAAAGGTGAAGGGAAGAACAGATGGGTGGGTGAAAAGATGGACGGATGACAGTATGGAGAGATATATGTTTGGAAGGAGGGAGAAACTGTGAATGGAACTGTTCTGAAAGGATCAGGTTCGCTGGCTTTGCATGCTCAGTGTGACAACAGGTATGATTCAAAGTGGGGGGTATTTAAATTTTCTGGCTACTACCTTGCCCTTGCTGTGAGGTGTCAGCTGCCTACACTGTCTTGTTGTATATGAGATCAAAGCAACATATGGGGCAACCATAATATACCTAGGCACCAGGGTGACTTCAATCATTAAGAACACAAAGTTCCACAGGATTCATTTAACAAAAATATTTTGGGGGGAGCCTCAAAAGGTCCTATTTCAATATCCCAATTTACAACATAACAGAGACAAAAGCAAATTTCACATACCATACATATATTGTGGACATACTATATAACCAATATTACTGTAGGATAGTGAAGTTCAAAACATAATGTGCTTCCGGTGGTGGCGCAGTGCAAGTGCAATGGTGTAATAAAAGTGAACATGTGCACGAGAACAATTTACATAGAAAGAAATAGTCCACTGTTCACTGAAATTGACCAGTTCCAATGCCTGACAAAAAACCACTCCAGAAATGAAAAGTTCAAAGCTTGTACATAAACCGTGGTCATCAGTTGACATTTTGACTCTCTTAATTTCTGATACCAGGTCTTCTTCAGGACAAGGTACAGGTAGCATCCTATAATTAAAAAAAAAGTTTCAATCCCATACATTTCAAAATGTCCATAATTGTGGTAAGTAATTGGATGGTTCAGCTGCATATCAATAAGTACCTGTATAGTGTTAAATTCTGAACAGAAAGCTAATAGGATATCTTTGTCCCATGTCAGATGTGAAAAACTCATTTTGTGTTGTCTTTGCATTTTATTCATTTTCTTTCTGGCAATTTATTTTTTTTACAATCTTTTATTAAACACGTCAAACATGCTTCAGATCAACATCATATAACAGCGTATATTTGAAGGATTAACGGTTACAACAAGTATCATAAAGTGCATAAGATATTGTTCCCAGAGGTCCACTGCTGTGATCAGTACGATCCGAATATCGGGCCACCTCACAGATTTGTCAGGAGTCCTTGACATTCTTTATAACACGGATCATTGGCCTCTGTACTTTGCCCATGCACCCCAAATCTTTTCCAATTTGCGTGGGCAGCCCCATCTCTGGTAAATCGATTGCTCCGCCCTGTGACACCAATCCATGTCTCTCTTCCAGGTTTCCAGTGACGGGGATTGCCCTGCTCCCCATGCCCGGGTCATGTTTCTCTTGGCCACCCCACCTGCTAAGGCCAGCCATGTCCTGGCCCATTGTGGCCATACACTCTCATCCTGTTACTCCCAGGATATGCTCCGTCGGGACCGTCGCTCCCACCACTGTTGTCATTACTCGGGTCAAGCCCTCCCAGTACATTTGAATTCTGGGGCAGGACCACAGTCTGTGAAAGAATGCCCCTTTCTCACCGCAGCCCTTCTTGCACTCTTCGGACACACAACTACCCATATGAAATTGCGCCATTCGGGAAGCATAGGATCAGTGTAGAATACAGAGCTGAATATGCCTGAATCATGCCCTAATAGCTATTTCCCTGGGGCTCTGTAGTGCCTCGAGCCAATCATCGTCCTCAAGCAGACCCACATCCGACTCCCAGGCCTCCTTCAGAAGTCTCATGCAGTCCGGAGAGCTATTCACAAATTTTCTGTATGTGAGGGATATAGCTTAGTCAATCATGGGGTCCAGGAGGAGTCAGTCCTCGAGTGGTGCATATTCTGGTAACAGGTCCCCTTCCTTCAAATAACAGTGAACCGCATGTCTTAACTGCCGATATCGAAGATACTCCCCCCATTTGGAATTCCTCCCTCAAGGTGTTGAATTCAATCATTTTCCCTCCCTTCCAGACGTCTCCCAGTCGGTCGATCCCTATGAGGCTCCTTTTTCGCAAGCCCTCTAGCCGCTGCACGTCCCCCAGGCAATTCCCCTTCCATAGTGGTGTCTGCTCTGTGAGTTTAGTCTCCCAGCCAGTCATTTTTGTTGCCTTGTGTCATACCTCTATTACTATCAATGTGTGTATCAGGAGATGTGTATTTCCTCTCTACCTTTGCGCATTGCCCATCGGTCCACCCTATATGCCGACTCCTCGAGTGGTGCGAATACCCAACCATTGATATTAACAAGTTAAGAGGCCCAATAATATTGTCTAATATCCGGAACGGCCAACCCCCCTTCGTATACTCCTTTCTGAAGTTTCTTGAGTGTGATCCTGGGGCTGCACCCCCCCCCCCCCCCACACACACACAGCAGCGCTCGTTGCTCGGACTCAATAGCTCAAAAAAAAGTCTCCGGTATCTGATATGGGGTGTTCTGTAATACACTTTCTGGCAATTTTAGTTTTCCCATTATAAATGTGGGTTTCTAAGTATCAGAACACAAAGGAATAGGAGGGCTGGGCAAGCTACTCAATCCTGATACATGACTTCTTCTGTAGGCCGAGCGCTTACAAGCGGTTAATAGATGTGTTAACCAAGGCATTACTAACATTGTCAAGCTTTCTGACTTCATGTAGGAGTAGCTCACACAAGAAAGCTTTCCTCTATGCATTCTAGCTCTTGTAGTCTTGTTCTTCTATATTATTATGAATTATATACTTCAATTACTAAATTGTAAAGGAAATACTGCACTCCATGACTTATATATGCAGGGAACTGCGTAGTTGGAGTCTTCAGACATTGCCTGTTTCAGCTGTGTGCTCAAAGATTGTTTCAACATTACCCGTATGAGAGAATAATGAGAAAATAAACTACAGATGTATGCTCAGGGCCCTCATTAGTCATTTCTGTGCACATCCGAGGGGAAAGATACCCTCCCACTGCTGGATGTGCAACCCCTAATCTAACTGATATGCATGTTTTCATTCACAACACTTCCTAGTACATAGAAATGCTAAGTTTCATTGTGAGTTGTAGGCATACAGTGAGAGGCAAAAAGTAAGCAATTCCAAACCATTCTTTGTGTGAGTTTTTATAAACATTATTTAGGGGTGGCCAAGAGTAATCAGTGGCTTTTCCTTTGGTACAGATGGCACTGTCCTTGCCTACCTTGGCCTCAGGGGCTATGAAGGAATCAAAATTACAGAAAGCACACAGGATTCTGAGTTTACGTTTGGTAGTTTCCACACCTTGCTTTTCCCATAGAACCTTAAATTAGATAGGAGGCTGTTTCTAGGATAAGGGTTGGACAAGAGGTTAACCTTTTGTATGTGGAGGCCTGAGGCTGGCTACAGAAAAACAGCCAAAAACAGGGTCCGTACACAGCTAGATCAGTGACAGCCACGGATGCTGTGTACAGGCATGACCACTTCATTTATAGGTTTTGTGAAGACACACTTGGAAGAGCCAAAGTGTGTCATATTAATAAGGGTGGCGCTGTATAGGTATCCCCAGGACATTTCATCCCTTCCAACATTTCAATCAACACAAAACATCCCTAGAATGAGAATGAGAGAGAGAGAGAGAGAGAGAGAGAGAGAGAGAGAGAGAGAGAGAGGCGGGGGGGGGGAAGGATGTTTAAAACAAATGTGGCACAGTCAGGGTTGATGGATGCTCATAGTCTCTGTTCGACTGAAACTGTGTTGGATTGGGTCTCAGCCAATAAGGGTGCCGGACAGCTTGTGGACTGGCCTTTCCCTCAGTCAAAGTTGAAATCTGACCACACAAATCATCAGTTGGGGACATCCTCACACTGTGAATGGTTGTGAAGTGTCTTGTCCAGATCCTGTTGGGTGAGACTGATAGATTGTCAACCTAGGTAAATGGAGACATTGGTGCATGATGGTGGT
Source organism: Triturus cristatus (assembly GCF_964204655.1). Taxonomy (NCBI): domain Eukaryota; kingdom Metazoa; phylum Chordata; class Amphibia; order Caudata; family Salamandridae; genus Triturus; species Triturus cristatus. Next base: position 442,917,446 of record NC_140593.1, on the reverse strand, counting down.
CCGATTCTGTTACTCCACTTGTGCTGAAATTCTTTTAAAATTAGAGATGTTTCGAGTGATGTGTGCACCACCTTGAGTTGCTGTCACTATGATCCCAGTAACAAACCACGGATGGGGTTTGAAATGCGGTTTGAACTTCTCTTTTCCTTAACGGATGCGCAGCAACACAGGGTTACCAATACTGAGTGAGCGAGTCTTTGCATGCCGGTGCCGCCTTGTAGCTTCATTGTTCCTCTATCTGCCAAGTCTGATGGCTTCTGAGATATTAACTGGGGGAACCCATGACGGGTGGTTCAGGACAATTGCATGTTTGTCATCTCCAAGCATGGCAGCTGGGGATGTCTTTGTGCTTGCACACAGGGTGTTTCAGTAGTCTTGTAAACATGGTATATTGCCAACTAGTCATTGTCTACTTCTGCAATCCTAATCCATTTATTGAGGGTCCACATGAACCTCTCTATGCCCCCGTTCGATGGGGCCACCTCTGTGTAATCCTCTGCTGTTTAACACCTATAGGGCCAAGATATGCCAAAATATGCTGCCATTTCATTCCGCTGAAAGGGAGACCCATTGTCAGTTTTGATATTTGTTGAAATCATTACTACCAGGAGGGGTTGACCCTCTGGCAAGGTTGTGAAGTCTGCACACAGCTGGGTCCACGGCGAAGTGGGAGCATCCTTGGAGATGATAAATTCTGGTGGGTCTGGCTGTCCTACTACTTGGCATCATATACAAATTCATCAAGTGTCCACATACCAATCATAGTCATATCACCATTTAAAAACACAAAGGTGTGTTCCAGCATACAAAATGTCATCATACAAAATTTCTTGAAAAATATTTTTTGCAATAAGTACAAAATAGGCATTCAAATACATATAATTCAATCATAAGACCACTTATCAAGCATTAACATTTTTTAAAAGAGCCAATGGGGCTTCCTAAAACCATTTCAGTTAAACACTACATTTTCCTAATTACAATTTTAAAAATGTCTTTCAAAAGGTTTTTCAACCTATAACAAACTTTTATTGATGGGGGATTCATCATATGGATTAACGTCTCCTCATACATTTCACAAGCATATTTTGCCAGCATTGAGTTAATTTATTTATTTCTCTAGATCCCAAGAACAGACAAAAAAACAGTACATGTGTTACATCTTGCATCATGGCATTGCAAAATTGACAACTGGTGACCATGTGTTCCTCCGTATTTTACCCACATATTAACTCCTAAAGGAAGCGACCCAAATTAACATTTTCAAAAAAGACTCACAACTCGCAGGTATAGGTTTGCCCTTAAATAATAATTGCTATAAACCACACCTAGTGAAGAAACAATTAATTTGCAGTCTTGCAATCTGCCAGCAGTAACCTAGATTGCTTTGATAACTTTTAGACTAATCAATTTCTTCAAATTAAAAGACAGAAATTTGATTGAGTTGTGTGCAAAGATTTCTTCTCTCAAGAGATTTAACTTATCAGTGGAACAAAAAAATTATTTTATAAAAGTAAGAACTGTATGTGAATAGTGGGTAAAAACTTTCCAGATGTATTTTTTAAAACAATTTTCCAGGCTAGAGAACAGCTGATACCCATAACGTAAAATCTGACTTTATACTCTAAAATTAACCTGCTAAGGATAATTCTAAGTGAATCATCTCAATCGTAATAAACTGCTGCATACCTAGATACATTTTCCATAATTTAGATTCAAAGCTAACATACATTTTAAGGGTAGTGATTGAAAAATATTCTGCTGCATATAAAGCTAGAGAAGGAATTTGGGCTATAAAAACCTGTAGTACAGAGGGGATATCACTATTCCTGACAGAGCTGGAAAACTTCTTAAGGCCAAACATAATTGTTGTTGCTTTAGTACTTTGGCCATCCTGGTTAAATTGTTAGAAATGTGCACCCCTAAATAGTTACAAACTTTTCCTATTTGGATCCCTTATAGTACCACTGATTTTGGGAATTCAAACCCTAGGCCCCCATTATCATAATGTGTTATGTTTACCATTCAATTGTGATTTTCTGAGAAAGGCGCTAATAACTCTAGCTCCTTTGAAGGCAAATAGGAGTAAGCAACATCAAAACTAAATCATCTGCATACATTACTAATAAAACCATATTAGTGCCCAACGTTGGAGGATGTGCATTAACTTCTTTAATCTTTTTAGGTCAGGAAATACAGTGAAAATTACAGAGGAGATAAAATGCATCCCTGTTTCAGGCCATTAAGAAGAGTTATTCTGGAAGTGAATTCTGACTCACATCCTAATAAAACGTTAACCAATTTTCAGAATGCAAATTAGCCAATAGGCGGAATAAAAGAGTGAGGGCTGACCCAATTTTTTTGTTTTTGCCACAGCATCGATCAGTCAGCTTTATCAAAAGTGTTACGAAAGTTGACAAATGCCACATGTCATTTTTGACTTTCTTATATTACTGTATTTTTCAGCAATCATCATTAAACATAAAATAATAGCCATCGTAAACATCCCTCCCTAAAGCCGCATTGTTCGATTAAAAGAAGATCATTTAGATTTGCCCAGGTGGACAGTTTTGTTAAAAGACATTTGCATTTATTTTTCCTGTTATGTTCAAGATGGCTATCGGATGATAACTTTTAGGGTTGTTCTAATCGCCTTTTTTTATATAAAGGTATAATTTTACACCCCTGCCAGGAATTTGGAATTGAGCCAGTTTTTAAACAGAAACCAAATAATCATCTATGATAGATTGCCCAAGAATTGGGACACGATTTTTATATGTGAACAGAGATTTAGTCTGGGCCTACAACTCTTGATTTTTTCAGCTCCATAATACTTTGCAAATTACTTTTATCAATATTTAGCCCCATAGAAAGTTACTAGATAAAGGTTTCATTATTTCTAATGATGAAAATGTATGCTGGTTACTGTGTACCACTGTCTACCACTTCTCTATATGCTTTTCATCTAATGGAGTTGGGTTTTTTCTAATGATCTTTTAGTTGGTGGCATTCTGGAGATGGCATGGGCTTTTCAGTTTTTTTCTCAAGGTTCTGTCGTATCAATTGGGACATTAGCAATGGCTCAGTGTGAGCAGCTCTTGTGTCTGCTAATTCATGAGCATATCCTGAGGCGATAATCGATGCTAGCGTCATCTTGGCATTCTTCAGAATTTATTTGCAGAGGACAAAGGAATGGGACCCTTGATTGATATGGTTCTGTAACTCCTACTCCATGTTTGGAAACTCACATGTGCTCACCAGACCTCTTAAGAGCTTGTAGAAGACATCTATAGACTTATTTGGGCCATGTTTCACCCGGTGTAGGATTTCATTGCTTGTTGAACTGCAAGTTTAGTGCAGTCAGCAGTGCATTATACTCATTGTCTGGGCCAATATTACATTGCATATTGAGCACCAGGAACATTTTGTGAACTTCTTCCCCTACTAGGTGAAGGAGGATAGACTTTTTTTGTTGATAGTATATTTTCAATCGTCACAGTTACGTATTTTTCAAATCTTATTATTCACATATTCCATTGTCCTAGCCTTTTGTTCGGGCTGGACTGTTCCCATGAGGCACAGGGTCATGACTGATTTGAGTATGGTCAGGTCTAAACTGGGGTGGCATGGTGAGCAAAATAATGATGTATTTAACCCAGATCTCTTGAATGGGGGTGAATGTTTTGATTTGTTCTGCATTCCATCCATCAATTGTGTGTCTTTGGCCCTAAAAATGGTGCCGGCAGTATGTCTAACGACTTGAGGGCATTCACAGCCTTGTAAAGCATAGTAATCAAAAACAGGGGGCCTCAGCAGGCATCACCATCATGACCCGTTCTTACCTACTTCTCCAAGATGATGCCAGGTTACAGTGGTAAGGTTTCCAATGGATGTTGTCACTGTGTTGGGTGGCAGTCATTGTATTGAGTACACTAGGGACAGAGTTCAGATTCAGGTTGTGGGGGGGAGGCTGGACTCATATCATCCCGGTTAGGATCACTGCTGAAATTTCATTGGAACCGCAGTACCTGGAGGCACCACTAGGGGGAGTCAGGGACAAGATCCACAAGTCTGCAAGGTCTCACAGAGGAGAAACGTGACGTGCCAGATGGGAGAGCACCAAAAGGCATGCTGGATGGCAGGCACTGCTGTGAGGAGAGCAGGGTGAGGTAGCAAAGGGCCTTTAGGTTTGTGCCCTTGTCGATATGCTGTTGTGGAGGCTCGGGTCTGGTCGGCAGGAAGACAGCTAACAAAAAGGGTCTTCACACAGCTTGGTCAGTGATAAAAGTAATGCACGGCTGTGAGCAGGCTTGCTCAATTTATAATTTCTGTGATACACACTTAGGAGAACCCAGGTGTGTCATATCAATAGGGGTGCTGTTGGTCAGCTATCCACAGGACATTACGCCTGTGGTGTCACATGTGGTAAGATGATGAGTGATATAATATCGACTACCATTTATGTTTTTTAATGGGGTGAGATCCTGGATGTTTCCATTCTTCACTGTAAAGTTAGTTCTAATGTTACTGACCCAAGCTGTTTTAAATGCACTGTTTTCCCAACATTTACATAGGAGAATCTTGCAACTCTTATAAATAGTCTTTAAAGCACATCAGTTTTGATCAGTTATACTGGTCAAACTGACTTTAAAATGTTAAATTTCCCCAAATTAATTCTATAAAGCACCTTGAGAGGACACACACCCTCCTCCTAAAGTGGTCTTAAAATAAACATTTGGGATCATGTCACAGGGAAATGGAGAATCCAAGGTTAGGATTTCATTGGAAGGAGTTAAAATATTCTGGTAGTGGTAGTCTTGTTTCCCTTTAATAGAACAAATTGAGTAGCAAAACCAATAGAATTTGATTTGAAAATGACACCTGCAACAGAATAGGACATATGGCCAAATAATTGCAGCTGCCGACCTTGGAATTGGGGAATTCCAGCATCGGTACAATATCCAGTGATTCTGGGCAAATCACTTAGGGCCTGATTTAGATCTTGGCAGACATGTTACTCCATCACACCGGTGCCGGAAATTCCATCCACCAAAAAATAAATCCCATAGGATTCAATGGGATTTATATTTCGATGGCACGGAGTAACCATCCCATCCACTGAAATATAAATACAATAGGATATAAAAGGGTTTATATTTCGGCAGACAGATTATCTGTCACCAATGTGACGGAGTGACCTGTCCACCAAGATCTAAATTAGGCCCTTAATCTCTCCGTGCCTAGAAAAAAATTCATCTAACCATGTGTAATGTAATGTGGTTAGAGTTGCCACCATTCACAGGGAAAAATTTGTTTTCCGGTAAAGGCATGGACATGATACTTAAATAGAACTTTACATAAAACCGCCTGTATTCATTTTCAACATGGCTTTTCTGTTTTGTTTACTTTTATTATCAATCAGGGATTGTCAAGGAATCCCTAGAACACATTTTGACGTGCTTTCTTCTTAAATGTACATCTTGAAGTACACAGCTGCCAAGTCTTTGAGGTGCTTATGTGGGTTTTTTGCATGTTTACAATGTGCTTATACATGACATTTCAATGCCTTATGTGTGACACTCTGAATGGCATTTTAACATAAGTAGAGCAAGGTACTCAAGTCAATGTAATTTGATACATTTCAGAAATTGCCCCACATTTTTGCAAAGGAACAGTTTAGAATTTATTTTAAAACAGCCTTCATGTTCCTGAAATGCCTATGCAAGTGGAGCAGCATGTTGTGTCCGTTCTGTAGCTTATTACCTATCCCTATTTGGTGCCATTAGGGATGAGCTTTAAACAGTCAAGGCCTATCCATTTCCCAGAATGCAGCAGGTTATGAAAGAAGAGGCCAGTTGTAAAGAATGTGGCTTGCTCACATGGACTGATCTGCTTCAATGGGCAGCAGCCAACTAAACAATCCTGTCAAAAGATGTCAACTACAGATTACTGAAACAAATAGTGCAAACATTGCTACTCGAGACAACGGGCTCAGATACATCATCCAAATTCCACAATGGAATGCCAGGTGATGTGGCAGAGAATGCAGGAGGGTGAAGAGGCAGCTGCTGATGGTTGATGACAGTGGGCTGGGGATGGCTGAAGTGTTTAATAAAGTGTATACCACCCACCATTTCTGGGCGCTCTCTTCTCTTTAGGGATGGTTACACAACATTACACTGGCGACAAGTTCGACAGAACACCTCAACATGGAGGGATTTGGCAACAACGGTCGGATCAGAAAACATACTGCAACTGTGCCATTTTTCAAGAAATAACAAGTAACTGAGCTATAAAGAGATTGCAACCTACCGCTTAGAGGCAGTGAAGGCTTTTCAGTGTAATAGACGTACTCTTTTGAATAAACCATAGTTAATGATTAAACATGAATTGTCTCTTGACAGAGATATACTATTAAGGGGAACCAGAACAGTACTCCCAGAAAGTGAAAAGTTTTTACCCACTATTCACATACAGTTCTTACTTTTGAGAGGTTGATTGGTAGTGTAAGCACAACTAGGTCACCTAGGAATAGTTACGACCAAGGAAAGGAAGAGCAAACTTTTGGTGGCCTAGAGTGGCATTGAAGTGGAAGGGTTGATCACAGGTTGCCCCAAATGTAGAAATTGTGATTTTTTTACCAGGTTCACCAAAGAACAGAAAGTGGTGAATGTATTTTAAAATGCCATCAAGACCGAGAATGGTAGAACCTGCAGAGAGCCGGGTGGTTGTTCTTGATAATGTCTCTCCTAGTATGAGTCGGAGGAACTAGTCACAGACAAATGCAATTGAGTCCTGTAATTTGAGCTGTGAGAGTGAAGACTCGCACAATGAGAGTTGTGTGTCAAAAAGGAGTGGTAGGGTATGCAAAAGATCAGATCAGCAAGACTTTATTTCGATCACTTTAAATCAAAAACGTACTACACAAGACACAACACAAACAATCATATATAAATAGCACAACACACTCTTGAACAGATAGAACTGGATACATAAAAAAGAAAGATCTTAAGTATTCATTTGGTAATCCCTTTGAGTAGCAGCATATGAAAAAGACTCCTCTATAAAACTTTAAAATTACATCTTTTAGACACATTTAAAATAAGAACATATAAAAGATAACATTCTTCTACAAGAGCTAAAACACAGTATTAGCAGCAGGACATTAAGATAGTAGTATAAGCGAAATGGTACCCAAGAGGGGTGAAATTTAAGAACTATTATATACATATTTCTTGCGTCTGATCCACATTGCCATCAGAAATTTAGCCAGGCAGAATACCACAATTCGGCTTGAATCTGACTGCAATATTCTGAACATTTCCTGGTGCTTCCTGGTTCCCAGCCTTCTACAAAGGGAGGCAATCCATTTAACTTGAGACCGTTTATAAAAAGGACAAAAGAACAGTACGTGGTTAAGCGACCCGGCCCCCTCTCGACAGAACATACAGGATTCATAAACAGTAACCATTTCTTTGTGCCAATTCCTTCTTAAATCAAAGGCAGGGATCCATACCTAAATTGTAGATATAGTTTCCTTGCCAGTAGAGGAACCATTTCATCAACAGGATTTTCATATAGTGGCATAGATTTAAAATCAATAAAGTAGCAGACAATGAACCCTTACATTTCAAAATATTGTCCACTGCAACACTTTGCTAAATACAGGTTGTAATACTAGACTTTAGGATTGAGCACAAGGTCTCCAGAGAGACCCAGTATGTATTAAGGCTTAACCGCTGGAGAAGGCCCTTTACAGTGCAAAGCCATAAGATGATCTTCCTTACACATTTCAGAATCATGAGGTCTCTAAGGCCCAGCCTGTAAGTTTATAGAGCTGTTTTAGACCAAAGCTGATGACAATACATTAGGAGTCTGCACTCAATCTTTTGAGTATTTTTAGGTCTCGGCCTGGCGAAAAGCAGCGCATGCGCTGCTCTGCCATGCAGAGGACCTTTTGGAATCAATATGATTCCAGCGTGCACGCGGGGAGACAAACGAGACAGAAGATGTCCACGCGGGGATTGGCCCCTTTACTGGCGGCGTGACACTCTGTGGACTTTTTTTTTCACCGCCAGTAAAGCCAGTCCCCGCGCGCACATCTTCTGTCCGTCCCATGATGGGCCGCGCTTGTTGTTGACTTTGTCATAGCTACTGTGCAATGTGCTCATATTGTCGCTAGATGGCAGTGAAGGATAGCGTCCTCTCATAGCAACCCCAAGAGCTTCTGCCACGAAACGTAACATCCCTTCGGAAATCGACGAATTCTGTCATGATATTAAACGCCTAGCCACGGGTATCAGTTAGACATATCTTCAAGCAACAAATGATAGACAAGTAGACGCTAAATGTCAATATCAATAAGTCTGTTCATAAAATGCGTTTAAATATTCAGTCAGGTGTTTTCCAAAGTCCAGGTATTTCTATCTTTTCACAGTTCTTTCTTTCTGCTAGGCCTGCCACCGCTAATGATTAGTAGAATGTCATTCCGTTGACTATAACAAGAATCTCTCCCCGTCTGCTTTCAAATGGCTTGTTTACATTTCTAAATTCGCAAAATAGATGTGAGCACGTACAAAATAAATAAAATGTGTGTGTACGCGTATGTTGGCTCTCGCACATCTCGCCCAATCGCAGATTGGAACTTCTTGTCGAGCCGGGTCGCGAGGCAGGTGCAGGACTGTGCCCTTCTCACATTCACAGTCCTAGGCACAGATCGCCTGACACCCCGCTCGCTCCTGTGTGTGACCAGGGATGACGCAAGGCTACCACAGGAGAAGGAAGGGCACGTTTGGGTCGGGTGGGAGTGGGGAGGTACAAGGTGTTTGAGTTCAGAGGCAAGTCACTGCTTTTATATAGCCAGCCAGGGATTTGGCATTTGTTTTCTAGGGCGCTATGGCAGGTAGCCGTCGTTGTCTCCGCCCTTCTGCAAGGCTCTTGGACAGTGTTGAAATGTAAAGCAGTGTCCATGTTTCTTACCTTAACATAAAGGATAGCCCAGAGAAAGGCAGCTGCCAGCATGACCCGGCCCCTAGATCCTTTTATGACGATGGATCTGCATGTCATCCCTACCAGGTGCATACCTCGCTACTAAGAGCCCTCTACATGGAGTGAGATAAAGTGAAAGGTACAGTAAAGAACCCTGCTAGATTTAGCATCGCGGTTAGGATATGCACTAGTACTGGGGACAGGTAGGAGTCCGCTTTAGATTAGGTTTGGGGTTAAAGTATGGAATAATGTTAGGATTTGAATTTTCCGGTATAGGAGATTTTGAATTTAAGATAATGTTTCGTTTTTGATATGCTGCCAATTTATCCCTGTGCTTAAGGTTAGGCTTTTGCTCACGCAATGTCATAGTATTCTCAGTAATAGTATTGTATCACTGCCTATATCTGACCATTTTGTGTGCGTATTGAAATTGGCACCTATTGCAGATTGAGACTTGCACATTTGATATGTAGAGCTGAGCAGACTTGCTCAATAAACGAGAGGTGATTAAATGCTGCCTGGAATTTAATTCATAGAGCTGTTGTGAAGTTCATAGGCTGCATCTTTGTGACACTATGCAATCATTTAAAATCTGAGGTCTTAGGCCAGGTTTCTTAGAATGTCCCCTAAGTGAAGCAAGGCCTAGACCCCAACATTCAGACAGATGCTCTGTTCATGGTAATAGATTGGTGGTTTCGGATTCTTGGGTGAAATGGTTTTCTTAAATGGAAACAAAAACTGCTTAAAATACCATCCCTGTGTGAACAATTAAGCTTAACGAAACTTGCTTTAGTGAATTTGTTACTGTACCGTTTGTTGTGCCTTGTTACTAGCCAGGTACTGTGTCTCCACTTACTTGCGAGTGTGACTCCTTTCATTAGGGACGCCACAATATGTGGTGACTAGGCTCATCCCTGCAGACCGATGCTCAGGGGTGGACACCCAGTGAGTGCCGAGCAGCTGCCACTCACGAGGGGAACTACAAAGTTGGATGCAGCACAGTGGGGACAGCTTGCTACTTTGAGGAGCTTGAGAGCGATGAAAGTGAGGGTTGCACAGGTGCTGATTTTCTCAGTACAAATAGTGAACAAATCCTGTACTCATGCACTGGATGCTGTATTTGGAGGAGAAGTGGTTCTCGAAGCATCACCAATGGACACAATTGATTCAGTTGACATCGGGTGTGAGTTGTTGTACCCTGCAAGGAAAAACTCTTGCTTAACGTTTACGTTGTATGAGGACACTCAACATATTTTTTTTGTGCTGAGAGTATGCTGTTTCATCCCTATTGTTGTGCTGAAAGCAATCAAGTGTCGCTGGTGAGGAAATAGTATGACACGGCACCCAGGCCCTGTGGGTGTTAGAGTTCTAAGCTAAACCAGGGAATTATGTTCTGAGAGCGGAGGGTATACTCTCATTGTATGATAAGCTGTTGCAGACGTGTTTGTACCGGATTGCTTACCAACGACGGTACATGGTACTGAATTGTCTAAGGGGAGATTTTCTTGGAAGGAAGTTAAATTGAACTGGTGGTAACTTTATTAGGATTAACTCTCTTTGACCACCTAACTTGTTGTTAAGAACTTTAAGGTGCTACAATTTACACAAATGGAACCAATATTGAGGATTGACAGTGCATTTAATTCCACACCTGTGTCCTACACAACTCTCGCATTATGCCTCCAAACCATTCCTTACTACACCTGGAGAATCCTTATTAAAGTGGCAAGAAAGGAAGAAAGACTGTTTGCATTGCAATTGATAGATTTAACTATTTTCAGGAGAAAGCAAAATAAAACGGCATCTAGAAGTTTTGATTTTTGATTGAGCTAATTGTGTGTCAGATAATGATGCAAGTCAATAATGAGTATGTGCAATAAAAGCTATGGGTGCATGGTGATCTGCGGTATCTAATAAGTACGGACTAAGGAAATTATTGGAAGAGTTGAGCTCAAGAGAGAAAAGGGAACGAATCCGAAGGTAAAACAAGCATTTGCAAAGCAATTGGTCTCTTTTGGGACCTTATAAGTGTTTAGCTATGAAGCAAATTATTGTGGGTACAGCAACAAAAATTCCAGATAAGCCTGAAAATAATAGTCAATCAGAGATTATACATAGCGACATGGTGATTTAGGGCAGTGGTCGAATTGCATTAAAAAAAGTAAAGGGATCTTTGATATTGTGTGCAATGGGGCAGGGTCAGTGCGTGAGGGGGCAAGGTTAAATGTGTGGTTAAAAAAATATGCAAGCAGCTTGCATGTCATTGCTCGTTTCTGAGGCAATACTCCATGGGAGTTAACTTGTAAGAAAAGGTGGGGCATTCCCAAACTATTAGCCATTTGCAGGCTATGATTTTGGAACGACCCAGACATAAGCCAATCCAAAGCAGTGGGATGGGTCAGACCCCACAAAGTACATACAACGGACCAACTGACAGCTGTGCTGTCTAGGCTTGACAAAAAACAGCTTCTCTGGCGATGTAAAGTTAATGAAAATGGGACTTCAGCATTCCTACAACGCTCTGGTTCACAGCCGCAAATGTGTGTAACGTCATCAGCATGGGGGTAAGAACTGGGGGAGGGGAAGCGAGCTTCAAGGGGGGGATTACCACCCCACATTTTTTAGGTCTCGCCTGGCGAAAGCAGCGCATGCGCAGCCCTCGCAATGGAGAGGACCTTTTGGAATCGATTCAGCCAAGGCTGAATGCACGCGCTTCCAAAAGGACAAAGATGGCTGCTCTCTCCATCTGCAAAGCTAAGCATGCACGCGTAGGGACAAAAAAATGCATGCGCATGTGGACAGCTCGACGCCATCTTTGTGCACACGCACGCGCATTTTTTTGTCCCTACGTATGCATTGCGGCGTGCTCGCGTGCAGCCACTGCTCGACCCCAGGAGCTGGCGCGAGGCTTCCAGCGAGCATTGCTTGTTGGTACTTAAAAAGGAATTATTTTTATGTCCATGACCTCGATTTTTGTCTTTGCTCTATTGCTTGCACATTTCATCAGGTAAGCAAACTGCCCCGCATCGCTTGAACGAGATTTGCTACTGTAGTACGAGAGCCCGCTCACGCTCTACTAGCCCTACGCCTCGATTTAAAGTCTTCACTTATTGCATGATTATATATTGTTGCAAAAGCAAGCTCCCACTCGACCTCTATTGCTTTACCACTGGCTTATTAAAGCTCGAAACCTGGGGCATATTCAAATATTGGTCTCCACACATCAACTTTGTTAGTTGTTATTTCATGTCTTATTTAGAAAAAAAAAATTGGGGGGACTTCATATTTTTTTAAATATTGGAAAAACACATGAAATAACAACTAACAAAGTTGATGTGTGGAGAGCAGTATTTGAATATGCCCCAGGTTTCGAGCTTTAATAAGCCAGTGGTAAAGCAATAGAGCTCGAGTGGAAGCTTATAATTGTTTTTTTCCCCCTTCTCCCAGACCTATTGAACAGGGGGTTGCCTTTCCTATATTGATTGTTCTTATTGCATATGATGCCATGTCAAATTGAAGCAGATTCCCCAATCCATGATGGCTGAACATAGGAGGCAGTTCCTTGCTGTTGATCTACGCCTCATTTTCAGAAATTGGTTTCGCAGCTATCCATTGGTCGGCTATGAGAATACCACGCCCCACCGTGGATGCTCACTCCATGGGAGCATGGCTGTGCATGGGTGTTGGTGATGTGGCACTATCGCGCAGGGTTGCTGTGTGTTAGTGACTGATGGCTTCTCCGGCGACCTCACCTGGTGCCCTCCGCTCCGGATCTCCGGTCGTCCCGCTGCCCGCCCACATTTTCGGTCCGGAGGAGGAGGCCTCGGATAGCAGTAGCTCGGAGGGCGAGGGGGCAGGGGGAGGCAAACCCGACCTCAGTTCCAAGGTATTGGGGGAGGGGCATGGGGGGGCAGTTGGGGGTGAAAAGGGGGTGGGGGATGATAAAATGGGGAGGTTGGGGAAAGCCGTGGAATTACACACATATGTGGATGGGTTGATAGCGGAGAGAAAGAGCCCTAGCGAGAGAGGGTGCAGAAAAGAGCAGGGACCTAGCATGTGTTTCAATGTAATTGTGTTTATATAGCACTAACTAACACTGACGAGGCGTTGAAATGCTTTAGGGTGAGTATCCCGCTATTCCCAAGGTTAGCAGTTAATCTAGTGGTTACTGCGATTAGTTATGTGCAAAAAAATACAGGTATTTACTCCAGTTACTTAGTGATACATTATATTAATAATAGTTAGGTGTGATCATTAGTGAGGATATGTGGTTTCAGGTGAATGGTTGGTTGACATAATTTAGGTAATATAAGGTTACAGTGATAGGGTTTTGAAGATGAGGGGATGTGATCTATGAAATGTGTTATCAGCCAATTGAAGAATTATAGTAACAAGCATTGAAAATGCAATAGGTCTCGCCTTTGATTAAGTTAAAGCTATTTGCTTTGCTAATGGTATTGTATAGCAAAGCAAATGGCTTTAACTTAATAAAAGGCGAGACCTATTGCATTTTTAATGCTTGTTTTATCTGTGCCAAATCTAGATACAGGGGAGTCAATGGGGTACTCGCTGGAAGGTTTAGTAAGGATCTCAGAAATGTGTGCTCCACTACAGACAAGCTATGGGTTTTTGTACTACCCCATAGCCCCACACTATATAAGACAGGCCGTAGAGCTTAATACTGTAAATCTCTAGTGCATGGGCCACCCTTCTAGATATAGTTTTTCTATTAATTGTTGTTGCTATATTTGAGGTGTGCCCTTTCCACTTGCATAGACCAACATAAGATTTCTTGTGAATTTTATACCTAGTCAAATTTGGCCGCAGCTTCAAAGGGGGTGTCACCCTCAAGCACCCGTCTCTTGCAGTGGGTCGTCATCTGTGAGGAAAAAATCATACATTTGGTCTGTAGCTATTGAGCTTCAAGCCCCACGCAAGGCAAAATAACTGAAAGCCATTTAAAAGCTGCTGGAGTCCTTTCGGCGATGTAGAGATTAGCAGAGTGTCATCTGCAAAATTGAGTGAGCGGGCACCCCTGTCTTATCCCTCGATCTATGTGGATGGGTTCCCTCAATGCCCCTTCCTCCCCCATCCCACTTGAGCCAAAGTATCTGCATGTAACCTCAACAAAATGTCTAGGAGAAGATCGGGAACACCCATGTCCTCGAGTACTCTACATAACTTGTCTCTGGGGACCATATCAAAGGCTGAAAGAAGAGCGACAAAGGTAAAATATAGTTTACCACTGTTGATGATCATCTCCTTCCCATAAATACAAACAAACCAAAATATCTGATCTACAGTACTCACATTGGATCTAAAACCTGCCTGCCAATCCAATAAAATATGCTCTTCACTAATCCAATCTTGGAGATGCTCCAACACCTGCTTACAAAACGTTTTTTATAATTAGCTGGTAATGCCTGTTCACCCTTCATGAATATAGTAAGAATTTTGGCTAGTTTCCAAGAATGGGGAATGTTCATACCAGCTAAAATACTGTAGGAGAGCAGATATATATATATAGCCTCCAAATCTGGTGTTTTCTCTATACTGATAATTTGGTACTCTATCTGGGCCCAGGGCATATCCTGGGATTCAGAAACTGATCGCGTTTATTGTTACGTTTAACAAGAATTTCAGACTAATAAAGATGGGTAGGGCTCCACTATCTAGTGGCATACCGTAAACCTTTGCAGTCTTACACTTGTCCGTATAAAGCTGACTAAAAAGCACTGCCCACTCATTAGGTTGGATACAAAAATTCAGCTTTGGTTTGCAACCATTTATGGTCACCGCAGCTGTTCTCCAAATTGTCTTGGCAGTCTTATTGACCAAAGCTTCATACAGATTCATAAATAGTGAACTCGACTAACTCCCTTTTTGCATTTGTCAATACTTTCCGATAGCGAGTCCCAGATTTAACTACCTCTACTTGAGATTTTAATTTATTAGCCACAGGGAGCTCCCTTTTGGCCACTCTACAATCAGCATTATACCAGGTATCAGGCTTTGGGGAGAACTTCCCTTTCCCTCTATCTTTGCCCAACACTTTCCATATCTTGTTAAATAGCTTGTCATGACTAGATGCCAGCTCCTCATTTTTAGACTCAAGAGGAAGTTTGCACAGATGCTCATAGTCTGCGTTGACACTTTACTTTACAATATCCAGACCTAAAGGGTTCATTAATACCAAGTCCCACCTAATAGATGTTAAGTTGTTATTGGGCAAGAGTTCTCCTAGCACTCTATTGCCTCTGCTTCCATGAACTGGAACTGATTTAACACACATTGTCAAGCTAAGGGTATTATAGTCACTATCTGCTCGATCTATCACTTCCATATCCAAGATGGCAGGACAAAGCTTAACATATGCCAAGAAATAGTTGATTCTACTACTGTGGCCTGGCCCAGTGAATCTCAACTTGCTCTGTCGATCTGACGAACATCTACCATTAGTGAAACTAAGGTCAAAGTTTGTGTTGGTTCCATCAACTGACCAGCTTTATGTGTCCATATCACTGTTGGAAGATCTATCTGCGTTATGCCCCACTGGTTATCCAGTTCACAGGTTAGCTCAAGGGGTGTAGCATCCATCTGCTCAAAGGTAAAGTTAAGATCTCCTACCGCCAGAGTTAGATACTTCCCCACATTTTTCAGAAGCACTTGCTCTAATTGGTTAATAATAATTTTGTATCCACACTGTTAGATCTGGGGGTCTCTAGTTGGCAGGGTAGGTACCACTGTCCAAGTAGGGACCCTTGCTTCTAGTCAGGGAAAGGGGGATACACTGTTAAGATAACCCCTGCTCACCCTCTAGGTAGCTTGGCCTGAGCGGTCTAGGCTATCAAAGGCAATGTGTAAAGTATTTGTACCAACACTCACAGTAACACAGTGAAAACACCACAGATTTACTCCACACCAGTTTTAGAAAAATAAGGTATCTTTACTAAAAACTTCACAAGACCAAATACTACAGAAAAACCAACATACAATTAAAAAGGTTACTTTAAAGATAGTTCAAGAGTTTGCAGAAAGTACTCCAGGATGTAAAAGTCAGTGTCCTGCACAATGCGACTCTCAATGCACAAAATGCGACACTCTCGTGCCCAACAGTACCTGTAGTTGCGATAAGGTTCCCAAAAGCTATAACAAGGAAGATGGCAAAGGCGATGCGATACTCCTGAGATCCTGGGGAGGATTTGCAGCAGCCCTGCTTCACGCAGCAGAGGTGGATGCGCCGGCTCCGATCTGTAGGGGGAGGATGCGATGACTTTGGCTTTCGTTGCGTAGGTTTCTTAGGGGGAAGCTTCACGCACAGGTTCGATGCGACACTCTTCGATGTGGCACGATGCGCGGCGCAGCGTTGACTTCCGGCGCCGCAACTCTCGATGCGCCACGGAACGGGACTCTGCGTCGACGTACGCAGCGACTGGATACTTTCACGCACCGGCAGTGGTGCGGCCCGCAAACTGGTTCTGCGATGACCCTCGCAGCGTCAGGAATCTTCTCGCACCGGGACGATGCTCGACGCACTCGGCGATGCGGGGACTCCGGGTGCTGCGATGACGCCGCGATGAAATTCTCCTCACACTCTCGTTCTTGCGACACGCAATCGGATGATGCATTGGGTACCAGTTACTCTTTTTCACGCTTCTGCTTCCCAGCTCCCAAACACAACAAAAACGACCTCCTGAGGCCCCAAGACTGGGCAAGCACTCCAAGGCAGGTCAGAACTCCTTCAGCAGAGTTCCAGGGGAGCTGGTGGTGAAGTCCTTTTGTTCCTGGGACTTCTTAACAGGAAGCCAGCTCTTCTCAGGCCCTTGGAGATCAGAATCAAAAGAAGGGGACACAGCAAATTCCTTCCCCTCTCCTTGGCAGCAAAGCAAAACAGCAAGCAGGCAGTCTTCTCCTCTTCAGTCCTTTTCAGCTTTCTCCTTGGCAGAGGTTTCTTCTTAGTTCCAAAGTGATCTAAAGTTTAGGTGTCTGTGGTCCTCTTCTTATACCCCTCCAAGTCTTTGTCTCTCTGTGTTTCAGTGGGGGGGATTCCCCTGCTCAAACCGGTTCCTGGGTGTGCTCTGCCCTGGAGCACCTGGTTCCTTTCAGAGTGAGGGGCAGGGTCGTTAGACGCTCAGCAGGAGGTGGAGCCTTCTTTGTGCCAGCAGAGGCAGAGTCCTCAGCCTGGCCAGCAGGAGGTGGAGCCAGCATGGTGCTGGCAGAGGCAGCCCTATTCAACCCCAGGGGCTACTCCTCCCACCCATCTAAAGCTGATCTCCCTATTCACCCTGCTGCTGACTCATCCAGGCTCCTGGAGCCACCTAGCCCATCACATGACACCAGTCAGCCAACCAGCACACAGGCACATAGGAAGGTTAAACAGGAGAATGGCTACTTTCTAAAAAGTGCTATTCTCACACAGTGAATTTAAAAACCATCTTGCTAAAAAGATGTATAATTAAATTCTGAACACAAAGATACCAAACTTGGATTTTCTATCTTGCCCTTATGGGAAGATAGGCATGTAAACAGCCTCCCCCATTCTATCCTATGGGCAAGATAGCCTCTCATCAGTGAAAAACGAAAATGGCTGTAATTCACTACCAGGGCATGTTACACACCTCAGTACATGCCCTACCTTTCAGATACACTGCACCCAGCCCAGGGGGGTACCTAGGGCCACCATAGGGATGCCTGACATGTACAGAAAGGGAAGGATAAGGCCTGGTCAGTGGGTGCACTGGCCAGGTCGACATGGCAGTCCTGGACTGCACATAGGCACTGCAAGCAGGCCTAAGACATCACTTTAGCGCTACTCCTGTGGGTGGCACAATCAGTGCTGCAGCCCACTAGTAGCATTTGAATCACCAGCCCTGGCACACGCAGTGCACTTTACTAGGGGCTAACAGGTGAAACAAATATACCAATCATGGATAACCAATCAATATAACAATTTACCAAGGGAGCACTTGCACTTTGACACTGATCAGCAGTGGCAAAGTGCCCAAAGCATCTAAACCAGCAAAAACAAAATCCAGCATAGCATCAAAAATACAGGAGGTAGAGGCAAAAAGTCAGGGGTAACCACGCCAAAGATGCCAGGTCTAACACGTGTCCCCTCCAGCTGAAAGTGGGGAGAACTACCCACCCTCTTGGGAGTTCTCATCGCTAAGGCGGAAAAACCTGGACAGACCATCAGCGTTGGCGTGTTCTGTACCGGGGCGGTGTTCCACCGTAAAGTCCATCCCCTGTAGGGAAATGGACCACCTCAACAGCTTAAGATTCTCACCCCTCATCTGCATCAACCATCTGAGGGGCCTGTGGTCCGTCTGAACCCGGAAGTGAGTCCCAAACAAGTAGGGTCTCAGCTTCTTCAGCGCCCAGACCACAGCAAAAGCTTCCCTTTCAATCGCACTCCACCTCTGTTCCCTGGGAAGTAGCCTCCTACTAATGAAAGCTACAGGTTGGTCCAAGTCCTCATCATTTAGTTGTGAGAGCACCGCTCCCACTCCATGCTCAGAAGCGTCTGTCTGCACTATGAATTCCTTGGAGAAGTCAGGCGCCTTGAGTACAGGTGTTGTACACATGGCCTCCTTCAGGGCATCAAAAGCTTCTTGGCAGGCACTGGTCCAAATCACTTTCTTCGGTAACTTCTTGGAAGTTAGTTCTGTCAAGGGAGCAACAATGGTGCCATACCCCTTGACAAAACGGCGATAGTACCCGGTGAGTCCTAAGAAGGCTCTCACCGCTGTCTGGGTCTTGGGGGGTTCCCAGGCCCGGATGGTATCTATCTTGGCTTGTAGGGGCGCCACCTGGCCGCTTCCTACTTGGTGTCCCAAATACACCACCGAACCCTGCCCTATCTGGCACTTACTGGCCTTGATAGTGAGGCCTGCACTGTGCAGAGCCTTCAACACTGCGCAGAGGTGTTGCACGTGTTCTTCCCAAGTGGAGCTGAACACAGCAATGTCGTCCAGATATGCGGCACTGAATTGCTCCAGCCCGGACAATACCTGGTTGACCAGTCTCTGGAATGTGGCAGGGGCGTTCTTCAACCCAAAGGGCATGACACGGAACTGGAAGTGCCCCTCTGGCGTTGAAAACGCAGACCTCTCCTTGGCCCCATCAGTTAAGGCAATCTGCCAGTACCCAGAAGTTAAATCAAACGTACTGAGGTAGTTGGCAGCTCCCAACCGATCCACGAGCTCATCAGCTCTGGGGATGGGGTGTGCGTCAGTCTTCGTGTCCGCATTTAGCCCACGGTAGTCCACACAAAACCTAAGTTCTGGAGTGGCACCTGGCGCAGCAGCTTTCGGTACAAGTACCACTGGGCTAGCCCAGGGGCTGCTGGAGGGCTCAATCACCCCTAGTTCCAACATCTTAGAAACCTCCTTCTTGATGCTGGCCCTGACCTTGTCAGCCACCCGGTAAAACTTCTGTTTCACAGGCATGCTATCTCCCGTGTCCACGTCATGGACACACCAGTTGGTGATACCGGGGGTCAGGGAGAACAGAGATGCAAACACACATGGTGACAGTCCCTCTGCTGTTCTGGGGTCAGGGTGGGCGAGAGGACCACTCCATCCACTGACCC
This sequence comes from Triturus cristatus, assembly GCF_964204655.1. Taxonomy (NCBI): domain Eukaryota; kingdom Metazoa; phylum Chordata; class Amphibia; order Caudata; family Salamandridae; genus Triturus; species Triturus cristatus. Next base: position 442,897,867 of record NC_140593.1, on the reverse strand, counting down.
ATCTTGCTCCTTCACTTCCAGGAGGTCAGGAAGAGGATCGCTATCCTCCTCCATCCCTGCATCTGTAGCAAGTAGCATTGTGATTTCAGACCTCTCAAAATGGGGTTTGAGGCGGTTCACGTGTAGGACCCTCATGGGGTTCCTGGGAGACTGCAAGTTGACCAGGTAGGTCACTTCACTCTTGCGCTCCACCACCTCATATGGCCCAGTCCACTTGTCTTGGAGTGCGCAAGGCTCCACTGGCGCCATCACCCACACCATCTGCCCAGGTTGAAATTCCACCAGAGTGGTATGCTGGTCATACCACCTCTTCATCTCATCCTGGCTGGCTTCCAGGTTCGCCTAAGCGAGGGCCCGGAAGCGCTGTGTCTGGTTGCGGATGGCCAGCACATAGCTGAACACATCCTGGGGGGTTTTCCCCGGTGTCAGAGAAGTTGCGCCAGAATCCCACGGAGGCAGAATGCTGCTAGCTCCCAATGCCCACCTCCCGGAACGCACTGTGTATACAATGGCTCCAGGCAGGGGGAAAGGGGAATGGGACAAAGAAGAGACACTCGAGCGTTTCTGGACTCCTTCTTCTATTCTTGATGAAACTGTCTTGGAGTACCTAATGCACAGAGGGAGATATCACTTCAATCTTATTTACTCTAATTACCTGGCCGTCTCTGCTCTAAACATCTTTATTACCTCCCCTACCCAGATTCGCTGGTGTTTGGGCTCCTCTTCTGATTCAGCTGACTAACCTCTGGTAGATGTGATTCTCAACCTAATGCACAAAGGAGATATAAGTTTGATTATGTGGTCACCTATTCTACTCACTCTGTATTCTAACTGATCTATCTCCCTTTAACTCTTCTCTTACCTTGTGTTAGTCTGTCTGAATGGCTATTTAGTTACTCCTGCCAGAGAGGACTGCGTAGCAGTTGATAAGTTGATCTCAAAGTCTTTAGTGAACCTTAGTTCTGGTCAAGGCGGTGTGAACAACTGGAAATATTTGGCTTCAAGAGGAAAACGCACAAAAGGGAAGTATAGGAAAACAAGGAAGGAAAGAATAGGTAAGTACGCCAGGGAAGGACAGGGAAGAAGCCAGCGTGCGAGAGTCCTTTCTTCTGTCAGCAAAGTCTAATACATGAATTCAAATCTTATTTAGAATCGTTCTTACTTGTTTCCTTTCTTGTTCAGTCTCAAGTTCTTGGCCTCCCTTAGCTCGACGATAATCCTACCGGAGCAGAGTGAGAGCCCCTGTATACCTTCTGGAATCTTCTTCGGCTTCCTGAACTCCAGGAAGACTGTTGCTCTCTTCTAAAGTGAATCTTTGCCTCACTCGAAATTCCTCTGGAGAATAGTTCCACTAGGGGAATATAGGAATTTATTCCCCACAATACCTTGACTCTGGACTCCTTCTTGCAAGGACGACTACTCCTTCGCAAGCGGACAGTAACTCAGCTGAAAGAACGTGACGCGCACTAGAATTTACTCATTTTCTGCAGCGCGCGCCAAAATGCAGCTTCCCTCACTGGAGTCAAATTGAATTGCGCATTAGAACGCTCGTTGCCGACGCACGAAACCTCGTTTCTCACGAGATCTCGAGCGTCAATCAGTCATGTGGATAGATCTTGGGGAAACAAGCGGCCATCTTGAAATGGTGTGGCTAGACCTAATAGGCAGTCATCCAGACATTGCAGCAGGAGGGCTTAACCGTTACTCGAGATCTTTTCTCATTCCGATTAAAAGAAGCAACGGCATTTGCCTTTTTCCTGACAGTACCCCCTCTCAAAGACCGATTTATCGGTCCTGGCCTCAATGGGTATCGCAAATGAAATTGTTTTATCAGTCTTGGGGCATATACATCTTCTGCAAGTTCCCAGGTTCGTTCTTCTGGTCCATAACCTTTCCAATCTATTAGATAGACTAACTTGCCTCTCACCTTCTTAGAGTCTAAAACCCCTTTTACCTCGTATTCGAGATGCTCTTTGATCTGCAAAGGAGGTGGCGGTCTGTCTACTCTGAGATTAGGAGCTGTCTTTTTTAAGAGGGATACATGAAAAACTGGGTGAATCCGCAACTGCTTGGGTAGCTTCAGTTTACAAGTGACAGGGCCAAGAACTTGTTCTATAGGGAATGGGCCTAAAAATCGAGGCTGAAATTTTCGATTTCCCTTCAACCCAAGATGTCGGGAGGATAACCATACACAATCTCCCACCTGATACTGTGGGGCCTTTCTCCTATATCGGTCGGCCTGTTTCTTGTAACCCTCTTTTGCCTTCAATAGATTGGATTCCGCAGCCTTGCGAGCAGAAGCCAATTCCATTAACAGGTTACTAACAGCAGGAACCCCGAAATCTCCCTGATTACAGAAGGGGTTTGGGTGTCTCCCAGAATTTAAAAAGAATGGAGAGTAACCCGTTGAAACATTCTTTGCATTGTTGTGTGCAAATTCTGCCATCCACAGTAAATCTGACCATTCACCACCCCGATCCAAAAGATACAGACGCAGATACTGTTCTAACTCTTGGTTCACCCTTTCAGTCTGGCCATCTGTCTCAGGGTGGTAACTGGTAGAATGTCTGACTTCTACACCAAGCCCTCTCATAAAAGCCTTCCAAAAGTGAGACACAAATTGAGGGCCGCGGTCTGAAATCAGGATCTTGGGGACCCCATGAATCTTTACAATATTTTCCCTGAAAAGCTTAGCCAACTCAGGGGCGGAAGGAACTCCTTTTACTGGGATAAAGTGGCTCATCTTGGTGAAGGTGTCTACCACTACCAATACCGTGTCATATCCCTTACTCCGTGGAAGGTCTACAATCAAGTCTAACGTGACCGTATGCCAAGGGTGTCTGGATGTGGGTAACGGTTGCAAAAACCCCTGAGGGGCCTGTCTACTTGATTTCCCTCTGGCACAGAGCCCACAAGACTCCACATACTTCTGAATTTGAGGCTTCATATTTGGCCACCAAAAATAACGCTGGATTAGGTTGATAGTCTTCAAGGTACCTTTATGGCCAGCTAAAGGTTGATCATGACAGTCTCTTAGAACTTGTTCTTGAATCTCTTTAGTGGGCAAGTACAGAGCCCCCTGTCGATAAGGCAAAGAATCCTTGATGACTCTTCCTTCCTCTTGACTTGCCCATTCGGTCATTTCTGCTGCTGACATCTGTCTGCTAATCTCTTCTTTATAGTTCGTAAGAGAAAGGGTGCACACAATCTTAGACTCTGGAATGATTGGTTGTGGAGTTACCAAATGTTCAGTACTTTCTGTCTGGATTCTGGACAAGGCGTCCGCCTTGCCATTCTTACTCCCGGGGCGGTATGTGATCACGAAGTCAAAATCTGCAAAATAAAGGGAGCAACGCAATTGGCGTGGGGTTAGTGTCTTTGCAGACTTGAGAAATTGAAGGTTCTTGTGGTCCGTAAACACTGTTATTGTGTGTCGGGCCTCGAGTAAGTGATGTCTCCATTCAGTGAATGCGTCCTTCACAGCCAACAGCTCTTTTTCTGCAATGGTATAATTAATTTCGGCTGGATTCAGTTTCCGAGAATGATACGCCACAGGGTGCAGCTGTCCAGTTGATTTGTGCCGCTGAGACAGGACTCCTCCAATAGCTTGATCAGAAGCATCTGCTTCCACAAAGAAGGGCTCACTTGGGTCTGCATGAAGCAAGATGGGTGCTGAAGTAAAGCTGGTCTTAAGATATTCAAAATCTTGTTCCGCCTCTGTCGTCCAAAAGAACTTCACTCCTTTTTTGAGCAATTTCGTGATGGGGATGATTTTCTGCGAGAATCCCTGGATAAATCGACGGTAAAAGTTAGCAAATCCTAGAAATCGTTGAATCTCCTTTACATCTTTTGGTGATGGCCAATCCACCACCGCTTGAACCTTCTTAGCATCCATCAAGATTCCTCCTGGAGATAAAACGAATCCCAAGAACTCTACCGTCCGGACACTGAAAGCACACTTCTCCAATTTTACATAGAGCTGGTGCTTACGAAGTCTCTCCAATACGGCCTTGACGTGCTCGGGATGTTCTTCAGTATTCTTAGAGTATATCAAGATGTCATCTAGATAGATCACTGCCACCTTATCCACCAGATCTCCCATAATGTCATTAATAAAGTGTTGAAAGGCGGCCGGGGCATTACATAGGCCAAAGGGCATGACCTGATATTCAAATAGCCCATATTTGGTCCTAAAAGCGGTTTTCCATTCATGCCCTTCTTTCATGCGAATCAGGTGATATGCCCCTCGAAGGTCCAACTTGGTGAATATTTGAGCATCTTTTATCTGGTCTAGGAGAACGGAAATCAGTGGCAGCGGGTAACTGTTCTTGACAGTGACCCGATTGATTGCACGATAATCGATGCACGTCCTCAGAGAACCTTCCTTCTTCGGAATGAAGAAGAGTGGAGAAGACACTGGAGACTGTGACGGTCTGATGAACCCATTGGCCAAATAGCGATCTAAGTACTCCTTGAGATAGCCATTCTCTGCTTCCGTCAATGCATAAATTCGACTGCAGGGCAGTGCTGCTCCTGGTTCCAAATCAATGGTGCAATCGTAAGAACGATGTGGCGGAAGTCTTTCCGCTTCTTTTTCGCTGAAAACTTCTTGGAATTCTAGGTATTCTGTTGGAACTTCTAAGGTGTCTATGACCCCAATTGATTCTCCACTGAACGATAACAAGGTGGCCATGGATGGTTCTGGAACCTTAGATGGGGAAGCGAAGCAATGTTCAGAGCAGAAGATCGAATCCATATCGACCGTCCGATTTTCCCAATCTATCATTGGATTATGCAACGTAAGCCAAGGAAGACCCAAGATTATCTGAAACTGTGGGTCGTCAATCAAATTAAATTGAAGGATCTCATGATGACCATTTGCCTGGATCAGTTCCACCAATTCTGTGTGATGCGTGATTGGGCCTGAAGAGAGGTTAGTCCCGTCCACTGCTCGAACTGACTCCTTTTGTTCCTTGCGCATAGCCTGAATTCCCATCCTTTTTGCATATTTAATGTCGCAAAAATTGCCTGTGGCGCCTGAATCAATCATAATGGCCACTCCATCTATCTCTTGATCTCGGAACTTCAAAATCATTTGCAATATTAAATGTGGCGTATGGGTCTGAAGGGTATTCATAATATGATGAATTCCTGGAGTCTGGTCTTCTATTTTCGCCACCTGAGCGACTCCGCCTACAGATGGTTTTGAGAGTTTCCCGAATTCGTGGTCTTCGGTCTTTTCGGACACTCTTTCACAAAGTGTCCAGAGCCCCCGCAATACATGCATAACTTCTTTTGTCTTCTTTGTTCTTTTTCTTCCTTGCTTAAAGGCCCGCGAACAGATCCTATCTGCATGGGTTCACTATCCGCTGCTCCTCCCAGACCCTTACTCGTATCCGGCTTCGTTCTGTCAAACCGAGGAAGGTTCCAACGAAAATCTCTCATTTTTCTTTCTCCTCTTCTTTCCGAACTTCGAAAGTCAATTTCAAGGACTAGATCTACCAGCTCAGAGTATTCTGTGGGTCTATTAGGAATCTGTGCCAGAGTATCCTTGATTTCATCTCGTAATCCCCGATAGAATAAGGCTGATCTCTTCTCCTCGGGCCAGTTGGTTTCAACCAATAATTTATTAAACTGGGTTAGGTAGGTAAGAAGATCCCTGTTCCCTTGGCGCAGTTCTAACAACTCATTATCAGTGGCCTGCGAAATTCTGCGCCTATCAAAAATTCTAAGGAATTCTGTCTTGAAACGTTCAAAATCATATAGGAAGGGGTCATCTCGAGAAACTAAAGGCATGGCCCAATTCGCGGCATCGCCCCCCAGGTAGGATAAAATAAAAGCTACTCGTGACTGGGCATCAGGGAAAAGAGTGGAGCTACACATGAAGTGTAATGAACATTGTGTTAGAAAGAGTTGAGCCTTTTGGGGATCGCCAAGAAATCTTTCAGGGGGGGCCAAGGGAATCAAGGGGGAAACCGAATGGATTACTTGAGCTACAGTGTGCGGATCTTGAGCTGGCTGGGAACTACCAGAAAAAGTTGGGGTTGGAGGTGTTCCAGTGGAGATTTCACTAACTCTCTGTGACAATTGCAGGGTTTCTTGACGGGAAGTTAACAGTTCCTGTCTTAAATTTTTATTTTCTTCACTTAGGGCCCCTAACTCCCGCTGAATTCCCTCTAACATTTCTCCTAATGCCTTTAAACTAAAACCCTCAGCCATTCTGCCCAAGTGGGGAAATTTTGAAGGCACTTCAATCTGTCAGAGAAGTTGCGCCAGAATCCCACGGAGGCAGAATGCTGCTAGCTCCCAATGCCCACCTCCCGGAACGCACTGTGTATACAATGGCTCCAGGCAGGGGGAAAGGGGAATGGGACAAAGAAGAGACACTCGAGCGTTTCTGGACTCCTTCTTCTATTCTTGATGAAACTGTCTTGGAGTACCTAATGCACAGAGGGGGATATCACTTCAATCTTATTTACTCTAATTACCTGGCCGTCTCTGCTCTAAACATCTTTATTACCTCCCCTACGCAGATTCGCTGGTGTTTGGGCTCCTCTTCTGATTCAGCTGACTAACCTCTGGTAGATGTGATTCTCAACCTAATGCACAAAGGAGATATAAGTTTGATTATGTGGTCACCTATTCTACTCACTCTGTATTCTAACTGATCTATCTCCCTTTAACTCTTCTCTTACCTTGTGTTAGTCTGTCTGAATGGCTATTTAGTTACTCCTGCCAGAGAGGACTGCGTAGCAGTTGATAAGTTGATCTCAAAGTCTTTAGTGAACCTTAGTTCTGGTCAAGGCGGTGTGAACAACTGGAAATATTTGGCTTCAAGAGGAAAACGCGCAAAAGGGAAGTATAGGAAAACAAGGAAGGAAAGAACAGGTAAGTACGCCAGGGAAGGACAGGGAAGAAGCCAGCGTGCGAGAGTCTTTTCTTCTGTCAGCAAAGTCTAATACATGAATTCAAATCTTAATTAGAATCGTTCTTACTTGTTTCCTTTCTTGTTCAGTCTCAAGTTCTTGGCCTCCCTTAGCTCGACGATAATCCTACCGGAGCAGAGTGAGAGCCCCTGTATACCTTCTGGAATCTTCTTCGGCTTCCTGAACTCCAGGAAGACTGTTGCTCTCTTGTAAAGTGAATCTTTGCCTCACTCGAAATTCCTCTGGAGAATAGTTCCACTAGGGGAATATAGGAATTTATTCCCCACAATACCTTGACTCTGGACTCCTTCTTGCAAGGACGACTACTCCTTCGCAAGCGGACAGTAACTCAGCTGAAAGAACGTGACGCGCACTAGAATTTACTCATTTTCTGCAGCGCGCGCCAAAATGCAGCTTCCCTCACTGGAGTCAAATTGAATTGCGCATTAGAACGCTCGTTGCCGACGCACGAAACCTCGTTTCTCACGAGATCTCGAGCGTCAATCAGTCATGTGGATAGATCTTGGGGAAACAAGCGGCCATCTTGAAATGGTGTGGCTAGACCTAATAGGCAGTCATCCAGACATTGCAGCAGGAGGGCTTAACCGTTACTCGAGATCTTTTCTCATTCCGATTAAAAGAAGCAACGGCATTTGCCTTTTTCCTGACAGTACCCCCTCTCAAAGACCGATTTATCGGTCCTGGCCTCAATGGGTATCGCAAATGAAATTGTTTTATCAGTCTTGGGGCATATACATCTTCTGCAAGTTCCCAGGTTCGTTCTTCTGGTCCATAACCTTTCCAATCTATTAGATAGACTAACTTGCCTCTCACCTTCTTAGAGTCTAAAACCCCTTTTACCTCGTATTCGAGATGCTCTTTGATCTGCAAAGGAGGTGGCGGTCTGTCTACTCTGAGATTAGGAGCTGTCTTTTTTAAGAGGGATACATGAAAAACTGGGTGAATCCGCAACTGCTTGGGTAGCTTGAGTTTACAAGTGACAGGGCCAAGAACTTGTTCTATAGGGAATGGGCCTAAAAATCGAGGCTGAAATTTTCGATTTCCCTTCAACCCAAGATGTCGGGAGGATAACCATACACAATCTCCCACCTGATACTGTGGGGCCTTTCTCCTATATCGGTCGGCCTGTTTCTTGTAACCCTCTTTTGCCTTCAATAGATTGGATTCCGCAGCCTTGCGAGCAGAAGCCAATTCCATTAACAGGTTACTAACAGCAGGAACCCCGAAATCTCCCTGATTACAGAAGGGGTTTGGGTGTCTCCCAGAATTTAAAAAGAATGGAGAGTAACCCGTTGAAACATTCTTTGCATTGTTGTGTGCAAATTCTGCCATCCACAGTAAATCTGACCATTCACCACCCCGATCCAAAAGATACAGACGCAGATACTGTTCTAACTCTTGGTTCACCCTTTCAGTCTGGCCATCTGTCTCAGGGTGGTAACTGGTAGAATGTCTGACTTCTACACCCAGCCCTCTCATAAAAGCCTTCCAAAAGTGAGACACAAATTGAGGGCCGCGGTCTGAAATCAGGATCTTGGGGACCCCATGAATCTTTACAATATTTTCCCTGAAAAGCTTAGCCAACTCAGGGGCGGAAGGAACTCCTTTTACTGGGATAAAGTGGCTCATCTTGGTGAAGGTGTCTACCACTACCAATACCGTGTCATATCCCTTACTCCGTGGAAGGTCTACAATCAAGTCTAACGTGACCGTATGCCAAGGGTGTCTGGATGTGGGTAACGGTTGCAAAAACCCCTGAGGGGCCTGTCTACTTGATTTCCCTCTGGCACAGAGCCCACAAGACTCCACATACTTCTGAATTTGAGGCTTCATATTTGGCCACCAAAAATAACGCTGGATTAGGTCGATAGTCTTCAAGGTACCTTTATGGCCAGCTAAAGGTTGATCATGACAGTCTCTTAGAACTTGTTCTTGAATCTCTTTAGTGGGCAAGTACAGAGCCCCCTGTCGATAAGGCAAAGAATCCTTGATGACTCTTCCTTCCTCTTGACTTGCCCATTCGGTCATTTCTGCTGCTGACATCTGTCTGCTAATCTCTTCTTTATAGTTCGTAAGAGAAAGGGTGCACACAATCTTAGACTCTGGAATGATTGGTTGTGGAGTTACCAAATGTTCAGTACTTTCTGTCTGGATTCTGGACAAGGCGTCCGCCTTGCCATTCTTACTCCCGGGGCGGTATGTGATCACGAAGTCAAAATCTGCAAAATAAAGGGACCAACGCAATTGGCGTGGGGTTAGTGTCTTTGCAGACTTGAGAAATTGAAGGTTCTTGTGGTCCGTAAACACTGTTATTGTGTGTCGGGCCCCGAGTAAGTGATGTCTCCATTCAGTGAATGCGTCCTTCACAGCCAACAGCTCTTTTTCTGCAATGGTATAATTAATTTCGGCTGGATTCAGTTTCCGAGAATGATACGCCACAGGGTGCAGCTGTCCAGTTGATTTGTGCCGCTGAGACAGGACTCCTTCAATAGCTTGATCAGAAGCATCTGCTTCCACAAAGAAGGTCTCACTTGGGTCTGCATGAAGCAAGATGGGTGCTGAAGTAAAGCTGGTCTTAAGATATTCAAAAGCTTGTTCCGCCTCTGTCGTCCAAAAGAACTTCACTCCTTTTTTGAGCAATTTTGTGATGGGGATGATTTTCTGCGAGAATCCCTGGATAAATCAACGGTAAAAGTTAGCAAATCCTAGAAATCGTTGAATCTCCTTTACATCTTTTGGTGATGGCCAATCCACCACCGCTTGAACCTTCTTAGCATCCATCAAGATTCCTCCTGGAGATAAAACGAATCCCAAGAACTCTACCGTCCGGACACTGAAAGCACACTTCTCCAATTTTACATAGAGCTGGTGCTTACGAAGTCTCTCCAATACGGCCTTGACGTGCTCGGGATGTTCTTCAGTATTCTTAGAGTATATCAAGATGTCATCTAGATAGATCACTGCCACCTTATCCACCAGATCTCCCATAATGTCATTAATAAAGTGTTGAAAGGCGGCCGGGGCATTACATAGGCCAAAGGGCATGACCTGATATTCAAATAGCCCATATTTGGTCCTAAAAGCGGTTTTCCATTCATGCCCTTCTTTCATGCGAATCAGGTGATATGCCCCTCGAAGGTCCAACTTGGTGAATATTTGAGCATCTTTTATCTGGTCTAGGAGAACGGAAATCAGTGGCAGCTGGTAACGGTTCTTGACAGTGACCCGATTGATTGCACGATAATCGATGCACGTCCTCAGAGAACCTTCCTTCTTCGGAATGAAGAAGAGTGGAGAAGACACTGGAGACTGTGACGGTCTGATGAACCCATTGGCCAAATAGCGATCTAAATACTCCTTGAGATAGCCATTCTCTGCTTCCGTCAATGCATAAATTCGACTGCAGGGCAGTGCTGCTCCTGGTTCCAAATCAATGGTGCAATCGTAAGAACGATGTGGCGGAAGTCTTTCCGCTTCTTTTTTTACTGAAAACTTCTTGGAATTCTAGGTATTCTGTTGGAACTTCTAAGGTGTCTATGACCCCAATTGATTCTCCACTGAATGATAACAAGGTGGCCATGGATGGTTCTGGAACCTTAGACGGGGAAGCGAAGCAATGTTCAGAGCAGAAGATCGAATCCATATCGACCGTCCGATTTTACCAATCTATCATTGGATTATGCAACGTAAGCCAAGGAAGACCCAAGATTATCTGAAACTGTGGGGCGTCAATCAAATTAAATTGAAGGATCTCATGATGACCATTTGCCTGGATCAGTTCCACCAATTCTGTGTGATGCGTGATTTGGCCTGAAGAGAGGTTAGTCCCGTCCACTGCTCGAACGGACTCCTTTTGTTCCTTGCGCATAGCCTGAATTCCCATCCTTTTTGCATATTTAATGTCGCAAAAATTGCCTGTGGCGCCTGAATCAATCATAATGGCCACTCCATCTATCTCTTGATCTCGGAACCACAAAATCATTTGCAATATTAAATGTGGCGTATGGGTCTGAAGGGTATTCATAATATAATGAATTCCTGGAGTCTCGTCTTCTATTTTCGCCACCTGAGCGACTCCGCCTACAGATGGTTTTGAGAGTTTCCCGAATTCGTGGTCTTCAGTCTTTTCGGACACTCTTTCACAAAGTGTCCAGAGCCCCCGCAATAGATGCATAACTTATTTTGTCTTCTTTGTTCTTTTTCTTCCTTGCTTAAAGGCCCGCGAACAGATCCTATCTGCATGGGTTCACTATCCGCTGCTCCTCCCAGACCCTTACTCGTATCCGGCTTCGTTCTGTCAAACCGAGGAAGGTTCCAACGAAAATCTCTCGTTTTTCTTTCTCCTCTTCTTTCCGAACTTCGAAAGTCAATTTCAAGGACTAGATCTACCAGCTCAGAGTATTCTGTGGGTCTATTAGGAATCTGTGCCAGAGTATCCTTGATTTCATCTCGTAACCCCCGATAGAATAAGGCTGATCTCTTCTCCTCGGGCCAGTTGGTTTCAACCAATAATTTATTAAACTGGGTTAGGTAGGTAAGAAGATCCCTGTTCCCTTGGCGCAGTTCTAACAACTCATTATCAGTGGCCTGCGAAATTCTGCGCCTATCAAAAATTCTAAGGAATTCTGTCTTGAAACGTTCAAAATCATATAGGAAGGGGTCATCTCGAGAAACTAAAGGCATGGCCCAATTCGCGGCATCGCCCCCCAGGTAGGATAAAATAAAAGCTACTCGTGACTGGGCATCAGGGAAAAGAGTGGAGCGACACATGAAGTGTAATGAACATTGTGTTAGAAAGAGTTGAGCCTTTTGGGGATCGCCAAGAAATCTTTCAGGGGGGGCCAAGGGAATCAAGGGGGAAACCGAATGGATTACTTGAGCTACAGTGTGCGGATCTTGAGCTGGCTGGGAACTACCAGAAAAAGTTGGGGTTGGAGGTGTTCCAGTGGAGATTTCACTAACTCTCTGTGACAATTGCAGGGTTTCTTGACGGGAAGTTAACAGTTCCTGTCTTAAATTTTTATTTTCTTCACTTAGGGCCCCTAACTCCCGCTGAATTCCCTCTAACATTTCTCCTAATGCCTTTAAACTAAAACCCTCAGCCATTCTGCCCAAGTGGGGAAATTTTGAAGGCACTTCAATCTGTCAGAGAAGTTGCGCCAGAATCCCACGGAGGCAGAATGCTGCTAGCTCCCAATGCCCACCTCCCGGAACGCACTGTGTATACAATGGCTCCAGGCAGGGGGAAAGGGGAATGGGACAAAGAAGAGACACTCGAGCGTTTCTGGACTCCTTCTTCTATTCTTGATGAAACTGTCTTGGAGTACCTAATGCACAGAGGGGGATATCACTTCAATCTTATTTACTCTAATTACCTGGCCGTCTCTGCTCTAAACATCTTTATTACCTCCCCTACGCAGATTCGCTGGTGTTTGGGCTCCTCTTCTGATTCAGCTGACTAACCTCTGGTAGATGTGATTCTCAACCTAATGCACAAAGGAGATATAAGTTTGATTATGTGGTCACCTATTCTACTCACTCTGTATTCTAACTGATCTATCTCCCTTTAACTCTTCTCTTACCTTGTGTTAGTCTGTCTGAATGGCTATTTAGTTACTCCTGCCAGAGAGGACTGCGTAGCAGTTGATAAGTTGATCTCAAAGTCTTTAGTGAACCTTAGTTCTGGTCAAGGCGGTGTGAACAACTGGAAATATTTGGCTTCAAGAGGAAAACGCGCAAAAGGGAAGTATAGGAAAACAAGGAAGGAAAGAACAGGTAAGTACGCCAGGGAAGGACAGGGAAGAAGCCAGCGTGCGAGAGTCTTTTCTTCTGTCAGCAAAGTCTAATACATGAATTCAAATCTTAATTAGAATCGTTCTTACTTGTTTCCTTTCTTGTTCAGTCTCAAGTTCTTGGCCTCCCTTAGCTCGACGATAATCCTACCGGAGCAGAGTGAGAGCCCCTGTATACCTTCTGGAATCTTCTTCGGCTTCCTGAACTCCAGGAAGACTGTTGCTCTCTTGTAAAGTGAATCTTTGCCTCACTCGAAATTCCTCTGGAGAATAGTTCCACTAGGGGAATATAGGAATTTATTCCCCACAATACCTTGACTCTGGACTCCTTCTTGCAAGGACGACTACTCCTTCGCAAGCGGACAGTAACTCAGCTGAAAGAACGTGACGCGCACTAGAATTTACTCATTTTCTGCAGCGCGCGCCAAAATGCAGCTTCCCTCACTGGAGTCAAATTGAATTGCGCATTAGAACGCTCGTTGCCGACGCACGAAACATCGTTTCTCACGAGATCTCGAGCGTCAATCAGTCATGTGGATAGATCTTGGGGAAACAAGCGGCCATCTTGAAATGGTGTGGCTAGACCTAATAGGCAGTCATCCAGACATTGCAGCAGGAGGGCTTAACCGTTACTCGAGATCTTTTCTCATTCCGATTAAAAGAAGCAACGGCATTTGCCTTTTTCCTGACACCCGGGGATTTCTCCCAACCCTCCTTCACCAGACTGAGAGGTCCTCTAACAGGGTGCCCGTACAAAAGCTCAAAGGGACTGAACCCTAGAGACTTTTGTGGTACCTCCCTGTAGGCAAATAATAGGCATGGCAAAAAGACGTCCCACTTCCGTCTCATGGGCTCTGTCAGCCCCATGATCATGCCTTTCAGGGTCCGGTTGAACCTTTCAACCAACCCATTTCCTTGAGGGTGGTAAGGAGTGGTGAACTTATAAGTTACCCCACACTCCTTCCACAGAGACTTCATATACCTGGAGATGAAGTTGGTACCCCGGTCAGATACCACCTCTTTGGGGAAACCCACACGGGAAAAGATCCCCATCAACGCACGGCCCACCACCGGGGCTGTGGTTGTCCTGAGAGGGATAGCCTCCGGGTACCGGGTGGTATGATCCACCAGGACCAGGATGAACCTGTTGCCTGAGGCTGTCCTGGGGTCCAGTGGCCCCACAATATCTATTCCCACCCGCTCGAAAGGGGTGCTCACTACAGGAAAAGGCTGGAGAGGGCCTTTGCATTTTCCTCCAGCCTTGCCACTTGCCTGGCAAGTCTGGCATGATTTACAAAAGGAAGCGACGTCCGTCTTCATCCCGGGCCAGTAAAAGTGGGTGGCAAGCCTTTGTCGGGTCTTGTCCTGCCCGAGATGTCCTGCAAGAGGCACGTCGTGAGCCAGACCCAGTAGGAAGTCTCTGAACCCTGCGGGTACCACCAGGGTACGTGATCCACTGGGCTCAGCAAACCTAGGCTCACTGTACAACAAGTCATTCTCCCAGTAGAGAAAGAAGTTCTTCGGATCAGCACCTGCTGCCTGGTCTGCAGCCTGGTGCCGCAGACCTTCAAGAGTAGGGCAGGCCTTCTGCGCTCGGCAGAACTCCTCTCTGGAGGGACCACCCTCTTGCTGCCAATGGGTCAGCTCAGGTATGTCTCCCAGCTCAGCTCTGTTCCCCTGTAGGCTCCAGGGCATCCCCAGCAGGTTCTGCTCCTTCCTGGACCATGGGAACAGTGGGGGTGGACGCACCACGCCCCTTGCCCTTCCTCTTTCTGGCAGGGACCTGGGCCACTGTTTCAGGCTCCAGGTCTGCTTCACAACCCTGTCTGGCTGCCATGGACCGGGTGGTCACACAGACCCACTCAGGCAAACCCAACATCTCCAAATGAGCCTGGCGTTCCACCTCCTTTCATGGGGAACTCTCCAGGTCATTACCTAGCAGACAGTCTACTGGCATGGATGGACTCACAACAACTCTGAGAGGACCTGAGACCCCCCCCCACTCAAAGGGAACATGTGCTACCTTGCAAAGGCGCACAGAGTTGTCAGCTGACACTAAAGGGTGAAGTACATCGGGAATGATCAGATCCTCAGGGACCCACTGACACCTGACCGTGGTCACACTGGCTCCAGTGTCCCTGAGAGCCTCCACCCTCTTCCCATTGATGGTCACCCACTGCCTGTACTTCTTAGTGTTATCAGGGACAGGGGTTTCCTGGACCATCTCTGTGTCTCCTAAAGAGACAAGGGACATAACTGCTAATCCCTCCAAATCGCTAGAAATTAAATCTCCACCAAAAGCTACACTTGCTATACCCGGTGTTGGAGCACCAGAGGGTGCCTGGGATTTCTTGGGACACACAGGAGACTTGTGACCCAATTCCTGACAGTGATAACACCTAATGGGACCCTTGTTATCCGACCTGCCCTTAGGGGGCCAGGTTGGTTTGGGTTTTGACTTGGGGGGCTGGGACTGGTTACCCTGGGAACTGTTTTGGGGCCCTTGTGAGAACTCCTTTTGGTTACCCTTGTCCCCCCCACTCTTCTGCTGGGGACCCTGCCCACCTTTGGCAATGGTACCCACAATTCCTCTGTGGACCCTGGTACTGGTCCAGCGGTCCGCCTCCTTAGCAAGCTCAATGGGGTCCGTCAGCTTGCTGTCTAAAAGATGCTGGCGCAGCTCTGGAACACATAGACTACTCAAGTGCTCCCAACTAATTAAATGTAACAACCCCTTATAATCAGTTACCTAGCTGCCCTTCATCCAACCTTCCAGTGCCCGCGAGTACAGATTCACACACTCCATCCAAGTCTCAGACTCTTTCTTCTTGGAGTTCCTAAACTGCAGTCTATACTGCTCTGGAGTAAGTCCATACCTGAGACATAGGGCCTCCTTCATATTGGGATAGGTCATGGCACCTGCTAATTCTAAGGGCTCTAGAGCACTCCTCCCAGAAGCCTCAAAATGTTTCCACAGGCCCGCCCCCCAATGCTGTTCAGGCACACCATTCATTCTCAATGCTATTTCATACGATGTAAACCAGGCATAGATATCTTCACTCCTATTGTAATTCTGTACTAAATCCTTGGGGATATATACTTTACCCCCCTGCACTGGCTGTGCGCTGCCACCATTCGAACCGGACTCCACCTGCTTGGCCTTGATGTCCAGTTCTCTCATGCTCACTTCATGAGCCAGAAGCAATTTCTTCTCTTCCAAGGCACGGGCATTCTTGCTCTCCTCCGCCGCCTTGTCCTTCTCTACTTCCAATTGCTTCATTTTCATTATTTCCATTTCATGGTTTCTCATCCTTTGATTCTCCTCCAACTCCTTTGGAGTGAGCCCCCTACTGGAATGGGAGCTGCCAGCCCTTGAGACTGCTCTGCCCACGGGCAGATCTTGGGGAACAAAACCATCCTCTTCATTTGCACCACCTTCCTCTTGGGCCTCCCACCAGGCCTTCAAGATTCTTTGTAGAACATCTTTTCTAGCTCCGCTTTTCACAGGGCAACCAAGGTTTTTGCAGAATTGTTTGAGCTCCTAAACTTTGTATGAATATAAATCCGCAATGGAAAACTCCAATTCTGCCCTCTCACTTGTTGCCACCTGAGACATGATGCTCTTGAAGAGTTACTCAAAAATAGAAAAATACAGTATGTGGTTGTCTATTGGTCTGCACTCCTAGTGATGTACACCAATTACTGTGGGTCAAGTACAAATATAAGTTCAATCCTCACCGCTGACCACCAATGTTAGATCTGGGGGTCTCTAGTTGGCAGGGTAGGTACCACTGTCCAAGTAGGGACCCTTGCTTCTAGTCAGGGAAAGGGGGATACACTGTTAAGATAACCCCTGCTCACCCTCTAGGTAGCTTGGCCTGAGCAGTCTAGGCTATCAAAGGCAATGTGTAAAGTATTTGTACCAACACTCACAGTAACACAGTGAAAACACCACAGATTTACTCCACACCAGTTTTAGAAAAATAAGGTATCTTTACTAAAAACTTCACAAGACCAAATACTACAGAAAAACCAACATACAATTAAAAAGGTTACTTTAAAGATAGTTCAAGAGTTTGCAGAAAGTACTCCAGGATGCAAAAGTCAGTGTCCTGCACAATGCGACTCTCAATGCACAAAATGCGACACTCTCGTGCCCAACAGTACCTGTAGTTGCGATAAGGTTCCCAAAAGCTATAACAAGGAAGATGGCAAAGGCGATGCGATACTCCTGAGATCCTGGGGAGGCTTTGCAGCAGCCCTGCTTCACGCAGCAGAGGTGGATGCGCCGGCTCCGATCTGTAGGGGGAGGATGCGATGACTTTGGCTTTCGTTGCGTAGGTTTCTTAGGGGGAAGCTTCATGCACAGGTTCGATGCGACACTCTTCGATGTGCCACGATGCGCGGCGCAGCGTTGACTTCCGGCGCCGCAACTCTCGATGCGCCACGGAACGGGACTCTGCGTCGTCGCACGCAGCGACTGGATACTTTCACGCACCGGCAGTGGTGCGGCCCGCAAACTGGTTCTGCGACGACCCTCGCAGCGTCAGGAATCTTCTCGCACCGGGACGATGCTCGACGCACTCGGTGATGCGGGGACTCCGGGTGCTGCGATGAAATTCTCCTCACACTCTCGTTCTTGCGACACGCAATTGGATGATGCGTTGGGTACCAGTTACTCTTTTTCACGCTTCTGCTTCCCAGCTCCCAAACACAACAAAAACGACCTCCTGAGGCCCCAAGACTGGGCAAGCACTCCAAGGCAGGTCAGAACTCCTTCAGCAGAGTTCCAGGGGAGCTGGTGGTGAAGTCCTGGGACTTCTCAACAGGGAGCCAGCTCTTCTCAGGCCCTTGGAGATCAGAATCAAAAGAAGGGGACACAGCAAAGTCCTTCCCCTCTCCTTGGCAGCAAAGCAAAACAGCAAGCAGGCAGTTTTCTCCTCTTCAGTCCTTTTCAGCTTTCTCCTTGGCAGAGGCTTCTTCTTAGTTCCAAAGTGATCTAAAGTTTAGGTGTCTGGGGTCCTCTTCTTATACCCCTCCAAGTCTTTGTCTCTCTGTGTTTCAGTGGGGGGATTCCCCTGCTCAAACCGGTTCCTGGGTGTGCTCTGCCCTGGAGCACTTGGTTCCTTTCAGAGTGAGGGGCAGGGTCGTTAGACGCTCAGCAGGAGGTGGAGCCTTCTTTGTGCCAGCAGAGGCAGAGTCCTCAGCCTGGCCAGCAGGAGGTGGAGCCAGCATGGTGCTGGCAGAGGCAGCCCTATTCAACCCCAGGGGCTACTCCTCCCACCCATCTAAAGCAGATCTCCCTATTCACCCTGCTGCTGACTCATCCAGGCTCCTGGAGCCACCTAGCCCATCACATGACACCAGTCAGCCAACCAGCACACAGGCACACAGGAAGGTTAAACAGGAGAATGGCTACTTTCTAAAAAGTGCTATTCTCACACAGTGAATTTAAAAACCATCTTGCTAAAAAGATGTATAATTAAATTCTGAACACAAAGATACCAAACTTGGATTTTCTATCTTGTCCTTATGGGAAGATAGGCATGTAAACAGCCTCTTCCATTCTATCCTATGGGCAAGATAGCCTCTCAGCAGCGAAAAACGAAAATGGCTGTAATTCACTACCAGGGCATGTTACACACCTCAGTACATGCCCTACCTTTCAGATACACTGCACCCAGCCCAGGGGGGTACCTAGGGCCACCATAGGGATGCCTGACATGTACAGAAAGGGAAGGATAAGGCCTGGTCAGTGGGTGCACTGGCCAGGTCGACATGGCAGTCCTGGACTGCACATAGGCACTGCAAGCAGGCCTAAGACATCACTTTAGCGCTACTCCTGTGGGTGGCACAATCAGTGCTGCAGCCCACTAGTAGCATTTGAATCACCAGCCCTGGCACACGCAGTGCACTTTACTAGGGGCTAACAGGTGAAACAAATATACCAATCATGGATAACCAATCAATATAACAATTTACCAAGGGAGCACTTGCACTTTGACACTGATCAGCAGTGGCAAAGTGCCCAAAGCATCGAAATCCAGCATAGCATCAAAAATACAGGAGGTAGAGGCAAAAAGTCAGGGGTAACCACGCCAAAGATGCCAGGTCTAACACACACTTTCCGCCACCAATCCGTGGTAAACGTTTAAAATGTTTAGGGATAAGCCAGAGGGAAACACCAACCTAAGCGCAAAGATGTCTGGGTAGTCATTGAGTACTGTATTAATTCTGCATTGGAGTACTGTTCTAACCCAGATGACCAACCCCCCTGAAGGTCTATCCTTTGCAGACTTGCCCGCATTCACACAAGAGATTGTGTACCCACTTCTATGAAAGGATGATTAACACCATGTTTCTTCAAATAAACAAATATCGAAGATATCAATAAATTGGCGCCACTCAGCCTCAGACAGTAATTTAGATAGTCCCGCTACATTCTATAAAGTATTTTTTATCAGTGCTTCCGCCAATAAACTATTTTTGTCAGAGACTTGGGGAATAAAATAAATATTGGTATTCCTTTCATTACTGACATCGGGGGGATTGACCACCTGTAATGGTACCTGTCCCAAGGGGCAGTTACTATAGACCCCTGCATGATTCCCCCTATCCAGGGTATGTATTTGTTTTGGGAGCGGGTGTGCCAACATGCCCTTCTTACAAGCCCTTACACTCCTAGTAATATCGCAAGGGGTCTTGATCTCCAGTCAGGAAAGGGCCCTATTGCATCCACTGTTTCCTTTTCCAACCCCTCTGTCTACTCTATTACTCTGTGAACCCAATGGCTCAACTGGGTCTCGAAATTTAAGCTGTATATCGGTACTTGCATTACAGATTGTTCAGGCATCAACAGCCATTAAACTCTCAACTAGATCTATGCTTATAAAAAGGACCTACACCTCATCTTGCAAATCATCAGGAGGTGCAATTCTCTCTGCTTTAATGTCACTCCTAATAACTGAATAATGTGTCTAATCTCACGAAACCAACAAATAACTTTATTTACTAGGGAATTATTATCTTCTCTAAAACCAGGAGACAACTTAGGGAAATGGACAAGGAATACCACTGCCATAGTTTCCCGTCTCTTCCTAGGAGCATAAATGACATTTTGGATCATCCCTCCGGAACAGGACCACCAAGATCTATCAGTGGGGTTTACACATGTCCCCTGTTTTCCTCACCCCTGCCCTGAGTTTACAACTACTTCCTTTTCATATTGTCTCCCGCTGCATGAGGAATGTCATGAACACGCCCTTTCCACATTTGGACCTAAACAATGATAAACCATAGACAAATCAGAGGGAGGCTGGGCAAGTGTTCGCTAATAGATAACGTGGAGCAGCTGAGATAGATAAATTACATGGGCCCGCATACCTGGAAGAGAGACCCACCTTTTCCCCACCGGGCAGCAGCACACTGTGCTCTGAGATCCTCTGGTCAAGTACAGGCCATATTTTTTTTTTAAAGTGCACAAAAAAAAGCACAGCACAAAATGCAATCGTATTTGTCTACACACATACAATGGGGGCGGTGTGCATCCCGACTTAAAACACATTGTTGTACCAATTTTTAGGTTGAGCCTAGAGTCAGCACGCATGCCCAGCGCTGCAAGACTTGCTTTATTCCTTCTGTGGAGATTGAACAACGCCCACAGCTTTTTTTATTGGGTGCTTCGTCTGCCTTTACAAACTGCATTTGTCTCATTGGTAAATAGTGTACATGTGTCCTGCCTTGTGGTTGTTTTGTTCCTGCCCTGGCTATTGGCCTGCTACATGGATCCTGTCATTAGTAGTTATATGTTTTGCTTGAGAAAACTACTTTTTCTTTAGCCCGCTCTACGCACAACTCTGCTTTCAGTTCACTTAATCTCCTATCACCCCCACCCCTTGAAGCATCTTTTCTTTAGCCATCTGCTCGCCAGTGCACAGCGCTGCTTTCAGTTCACTAAATCTCCTAGTGCCTCCCACCCCCACACAACTCCTCCCACCCCTCGCATTCTTTTCTTTAGCCCTCTGCTCGCCGGCGCACAGCGCTGCTTTAAGTTCACTGAATCTCCCTGTGCCTCCCCCCCACAACTTCTCCCACCCCTCGCAGCTTCTTTTCTTAGCCCTCTGCTCGCAGGCACTGCTTTCAGTTCACTGAATCTCACCGTGCCTCCCACCCCGTCCACAATTCCTCCCACCCCTCGCAGCTTCCTCCAATATAACCCAACAAATAAAACCTCCCTCATGCTCCTGCTGCTTTCGCCTCAGCCGAGCTGCAAACCTTACAGCAAACAGAGGTGTGTATACTCGATGCACGTTCAGTGAGTGATTTTACATTTTTGTAGTGTCCATATGAAAAGAGTGGCCACTTCAAGGAAAGAGGTAGGAGAGGGCGCACTTCGTTTTAGGAAGAGGGAAAGGTTTCCCAAAGAGGTACAGTGCAGGCAGGATATTGAAGTACAGGCAGGTAATGGACTGACTTATTGGTGTTCGATGTTGGTTGCTGCCTGACATGCAGGGCTACTATGTGCAGCAACAGTCAGACGGGGGTGCGGGCCGTGTCATGGTCTCTGAGGCCCTGCGAGGATGTCGGCAGGGCGCAACAGTAACCACAGTAGAGAGCCTGGTGCAGTAGGGACTGTCCAGAAGGGGTAGGCAGAGGGTCCCTAAGCCGCCCCACAGGCCAAGGGATCAAGTGAAAATGCCATTACAGGCACCGCTAAAGCACAATGCAGCCAATGTAATGAGGTTGGTGTGGCAGGGGCAGGTCAGGAGCAGCAAGTTGCAGGCCACCCAGAACGAAAGATGGCTTATCCTCGTCATCTACCTTCCAGTCGTAGCACTCCCCGTGCTCAGGCGCCTCTGGCTGGAGGGAGGGTCCACGCCAGATTACATCAGCAGCTGTACCGCAATCATTGTGTGGCCGTGCCACTAAATCAGTGGCTGGGGATGGGGCTGTACCGATACAGCAAGAATGGCAGTTTGTGTGGGGGTTGAGGTGTTGTGCAGACAAGACCTCCCAGTGGTCTCTCACCGTTAATCACAAAAAGGTAATCACCAGTCCTTAGTAATTGATAAATAGTTGATGTTATTTTTCCTCTTCTTAATTCCTGCACTGGGGTCTCCATGGCAGGGCTTCATGAGGGATTTATGTTGATGGCGATCCCCGTCCCTAGAGGCATCCTGGTAGAGCTCCTTCACCGCCTGCCATAAGTTGAACGGGTTTCTCTCCACAGCGTGTCCCGCTTGTGCTGACGTTAAAGAACGCTGATGGGAGAGGAAGCAGTTCCCATTTCTTTGTTTCTTTAATGTTGGAAGAGTCAACAATAGTAATTTAATTATCAGCCACCCACACCCCTTTTCCAGGCCTCATTCTGGCTCCTTCTTCCCCAAATAATAAACCGTTCCGGAAAGGGAACTGAGATGTGCTAAAGTTAGCATCTGGTTTGGTGATGGGTAATTTTGTGATGGCACAAATGCCATCAGAGCGGGCAATTGATGGAGCAAGGGCTTGTATAAAAGAGACTTGCTCAGATGCAATCCTCTCATATAACTCGTAACACTGTATTAATAAAGTATTGTGTAAATTAATATGCAGCTCATTACATATTTTAGCAAGATGAAGCTTGCTTACGTGTTTCACTAACAAGTAACCCGACGGAAACTTAAAAATGGCTGCTAACGCAGGAGACCGTACTGCGCATGCGTCAACTGCATCTACGCAGAATGACGAGTATTTGCTTGGAGGGAAATCTCTGCACCTGCAGAGTCGCTCTAAAAATGGCCACTTGAAAGCTCACATGCTAAGCATCTGCTTTTCTGAAACTAAAACAAGCTATTTTACTAAGTGCTAATATGGGGAGAGCTTTTATAAGTAAATGGGATTAGAATAGAGATAGGTGGCATACAGTGAAATCATTTTATTTTTAAATTAATATGTTTCTTTTTGACCTCTCTATTATTTCGTATTTGGGCCTCCGAGTGAAACAGAAGTCCATACCACACGTGACTTTCAGGCAGGCGCAGTAATAACAAGCCGGGAGGCCATGATGTCGTTTTTGAAACTCGTCCAAGGCCATCATTGTTACATGTCCTGGGAACATGATGGACATCCTGAATGTTGAACAGAAATGAACATCACATGTATACTTTTGTCTGATAAAGATGTGAATACGGGTGGGAAATAAAGCTTGGGAATAAGAATTAAGGGGCGGGAACATTAAACAAAGAACCAAAGAAATGTATCAAAACTTAGCACGGTGTGATGATCATTCCCTTTAGCCTGTCCAATCAGAATTAGAAGTCTCATAAAGTTGAAACATTAATGGGTGGTACATTCATTAGAAAGGTATAATTGAGGTAGTTTAGTTAAGAACAGTAGATCGCAGCAAGTCCAGAATGCTGAGAGACCGGGATGCTGTCCGAGAGCTGAGCGAATGCTGAAGAAGAATCAATTTGCAGACTTAGAATTTTAAGCCAAATAATTAGAAGATCCTAGAAGAATCGAGGAGAAAATAATTAGAAGAAGATCACAGAAGAATCGAGGGGGAAGATAGTGTCAGAGAGGGGTGTGAAGCGGGCGTCGGAACAAGAAGAGGTCACCTATCCTGAATCCTGTTCTAAACCTGTTCTGAAGTCTTTGTCACCTGTTCTTTCCGAGGGGACCCTTCCAGCTCCCTGGCCAAGTGGTTGGTTTCCATACCGTTATAGGTAAATATACTTCTGTGTAGTATGGCATTGTAATGCTCTCTCTCCATCCTCTCTTTCCTGAGTACTGTCATTGTGAAACTTTGTTCTAATTTAGGTGACTGAATAATGAAATGATTGACTTTTCCTTCCTTGGAGAAACGGAGTTCTTACTGTATTTTTGATTTTGGCTCACATGAATTTAACTAGATAAAACATTTAAACTTTTCCCGAGTCTGTGGTTATTTAAAAAATGATAAGAAATATAATTCTATGTCATTTCACCATCAACTAGTTCCAACTAATAGGTCCATTGACCAGAGGAAAGAACTTTTTGATCCGTGAAAGATTAGTTAAAATTTGACAGGTAACTAATCTCATAAAAAGGCATTTATAAAATTGACCCCCAGCGGTATTTACTAGCCTATGTGAATGTGTGTTTATGGGCCCAGGTGAGTATATGGTGTTTGAGTACCTGAGGATAGTAACCCGCTGGATCACAGGGTCAGTACAAATTATTGCTGAATGAATGATTTGTATGCATTTAGATTCGCAGGTGGAACACGCCACATGCATATATTCATTCCCTAAATTAAAACTTTAATAAAGGCTG
The DNA here is from genome assembly GCF_964204655.1 of Triturus cristatus. NCBI lineage: Eukaryota > Metazoa > Chordata > Amphibia > Caudata > Salamandridae > Triturus > Triturus cristatus. The sequence goes on along the minus strand of NC_140593.1, from coordinate 442,873,836 downwards.
TCACTCTCTTCCTCATTTGAGGCATCTTTTTCTGAAAGCCTCTTTTTGTGGTGAACTGCACGATTCAGGGTCAGTACTGATTATTGCTGAATGAATGATTGATATGCATTTAGATTCACAGGTGGAACATGCCACATGCATATATTCATTCCCTAAATTAAAACTTTAATAGAAAACAACACCCACAACAGCAAGGAACTCTTCAACATCGTCAAAGAGCTCTCCAACCCCAGCGCCAGCAACAACGACATCACACCGTCACAAGAACTCTGCAACTCCCTCGCCACGTTCTTCCACCAGAAGATCGCAGATATACACGACAGCTTCGGACCCCAGACTCCGCCTCCAGTCACCGAACCAGCAACCCCCACCACCACCCTCAGCGCCTGGACTCCCATCAGCACCGACGACACCACCAACGTCATGAACTCCATCCACTCCGCCTCCCCCTCAGACCCATGCCCCCATCATATCTTCAACAAAGCCGACACCATCATCGCACCCCATCTCCGAAACGTCATATACATCTCGCTCGCGTCAGCCGCCTTCCCCGAGAGCTGAAAGCACGCAGAACTCAACGCCCTTCTGAAGAAACCCACAGCGGACCCCAAAGACCTCAAGAACTTCCGCCCCATCTCTCTTCTCCCCTTCCCAGCCAAAGTCATTGAGAAGACCATCAATAAACAGCTGACTGCTTTCCTCGAGGCAAACAACTCACTCGACCCATCCCAGTCCGGATTCCGAGCCAACCACAGCACTGAGACTGCCCTCATCGCAGCCCCCGACGACATCAGAACCCTGATGGACAACGGAGAAACAACCGCCCTCATCCTCCTGGACCTCTCGGCAGCCTTCGATACCGTATACCATTGCACCCTAATAACCCGCCTCTTCAACACTGGGATCCAAGGAAAGGCCCTGGACTGGATCACCTCGTTCCTCTCCGACAGAACCCAGAGAGTCCGCCTCCCTCCCTTCCGCTCAGAAGCCACCAAGATCATCTGCGGCGTACCCCAAGGCTCATCGTTCAGCCCTACCCTCTTCAATATCTACATGAGCCCCCTCACCGCCATCGCACGCAAACACAACATCATCTCCTACGCCGACGACACCCAGCTGATACTCTCCCTCACCAAAGACCCAGCCACCGCCAAAACCAACCTACAGGAAGGATTGAAAGACGTTGCAGAATGGATGAAGCTCAGCCGCCTGAAGCTGAACTCAGACAAGATGGAGGTCCTCATCCTCGGACCATCCCCAGCCGCCTGGGACGACTCCTGGTGGCCCGCAGCACTGGGCTCCGCACCGACACCCTCGGACCACGCACGCAACCTGGGATTCATCCTGGACTCCTCCCTCACGATGACCAAGCAAGTCAACGCCGTCTCGTCATCATGTTTCAACACCCTGCGCATGCTCCGAAAGATCTTCCGGTGGATCCCCACCGAAACCAGAAAGACGGTCACCCAGGCCCTCGTCACCAGCCGACTGGACTACGGAAATGCCCTATACGCAGGAACCACCGCCAAACTTCAAAAACCACTACAGCGCATACAGAACGCCTCCGCACGACTCATCCTCGACATCCCTCGCCACAGCCACATATCCGCCCACCTGACAAAACTGCACTGGCTCCCCGTCAACAAGAGGATCACATTCAGGCTCCTCACCCACGCACACAAAGCGCTCCATGACATAGGCCCCGAATACCTCAACAACCGCCTCTCGCTCTACACTCCCACCCGCCAGCTCCGCTCCGCCAGCCTCGCCACCGTTCCACGGATTCGCAGAACCACCGCCGGAGGAAGATCGTTCTCCTACCTGGCAGCCAAAACATGGAACTCCCTCCCCGCACACCTACGAACAACCCAGGACCATCTCACCTTCAGGAAACTCCTCAAGACCTGGCTTTTCGAGCAGTAGCAGCACCCTCCCCCCCCCCTTCAGTGCCTTGAGACCCTCACGGGTGAGTAGCGCGCTCTATGAATGTTTCGATTGATTGATTAATAAAGGCTGTCACTCTCTTCCTCATTTGAGGCATCTTTTTTCTAAAAGCCTCTTTTTGTGGTGAACTGCGCGATTCTGTTTATGAAAAGTTAAACTAAATTTAAGTGCATGTTAATTTTGCCACTTTGACCAAACCCTAAAGTTTTACATTATATTTACTGTTTGCCTTACTTATTATAAGACCATTCTCTACGGAATGCAATGCTACAAAAAATTGACAAACTTACATTTTGCATGGCCTATTTTTATGAAGTACACTTTTCAAATGCACTTTTCACAACATTTATTAGCAATGCTAATGCTTCATTTTGAGCTAGTAAAGTCAATGCAGTTTTAAAACAACAATGAACTTGTAGTAAACTAAGAATATTGGTCCAAGGTGTGTTAATGGATAGTGTAGGCACAAAGGTGGCTCAGTGAAGGGTTTAGAGTTTAATAACTTACAGGATACAAGTGAGAGTTTGAAATTTACAAAGTCCCCTTGATGTAAATAAAAATAATAATCAATATGAAGCCATATCCTTTAAGAAAATTGTAGTGTGAGCCCCAAGATACAGGGCCATTGTATTCCAGATCACTAGTGTTTGCAAAAAAAAAAAACTAAGTGCTCACTACTGAAGGTGTAATCTGCATGTCACATGTAAGCTGCTATAGTCTGTATCCTATTTTACCTGTTATACAGGAAGGACACGGGAACCCTGTCTCAACCAGAGGCGCAACTAGAGCCACATTTCGGGGGAGGGCTAAGAAAAAATTTCCGGGGGGGGGCGGAATCTGTAAGCAATAGGCAGGGTGGAGCTGATTTCGTGGGGGGGGGGGGGCTAAATCTTTAAGCAATAGGCAGAATGGCGCTGCAGGGGCTCTTAGAAGGGGTGAAACAACAGCAATGCCTCATTAACATGCAAATGGTCTTTTAAAGAACTGTGAAGTGGTCGGGCGCGGCTGTGTGTGCCCCGGGAAGCTGTCTCATCCCGGGCTGCCACACACGACGGGGGGGCTGAAGCCGTTTGAGTCCAATGGGTGTTGTACGCCTGGTCTCAACTGACTCAATTTGTCATTTTTAAGAACTCAATAGTATTGGTACTCTGCAGTTTTATAGTAAGTGCATCTTTCCTAAAGCTGAAAAAGGTGCGCACAATTATCCTTAGACCCGTTAAGGTCTAGTCATATTTAATCTGTTTTATAAAGAAATCCATTTAATCCATTGTGTTTATGTTCATTTCATTTATTATTCTTATTCTTCAAATTGTCACGTTTACTCATTTCTTTAGTAAAGCAACTAAATCTTTTTACATATTCACATGTTCACACTACCCAATGCATTTCGGGTCAATGAAAAAGACCCTTCTTCAGGGGTCTGTAACAGAAAAATAAAGGAAATATAATGAGCAATTCAGTCGTCTAATCATACTCTTTCAGTATTTGACTCTATCTAATATACAAAAATTGTCAATGTATCTCGTTTATAATAAGGTTTTCATTATTCTGTCAGTTGGCGAAGTCTAAAAATCTTTACAACTCTATACCTTGAAAATCCAGTGCCTGTATTACCCCTGTCAATGTTTAAATAAAACACCTGAAAAGATAATCCTAATGAAATAAAGTTCGTGCTAACTACAATTCATTAACATTCAAATTGCAAAAAATATATCTGAAAAATGAAGACTAAAAGCTAACATATCTAAAAGATGAAGGCTGAAAGCTAGCGTAACTATTCTTTGCAAGTCTGCCGGTTACTTACTTCCATGTGCAACACGAAGTTCCCAACTCTCCTTCAATGCGAGTTCAGTTTACAAAACAGCCCTAGTGTGTGATATTTATACATGACTTAATTGGTTGAAAGCATGATGACACATCGTGCCTACAGCCAATCATATGTAGTGGTTACCAGAACCTATCAGATTCTCTTATTCGTGTAGGTGAAGCTCCCGCCTAATTTCAACCTATCAAGAATCACTTGTCAATTACACAAATGTTGTTGTAACTCGGTAGAGGCGCGCTCATTGGTCGCTCCTTTACGAAGTCAAAAACAAATTATACCTATAGTAATGGTGATTCTACATAAAGAATAAATAAATAAATGTTGTGGAAAACGAACCATTATTATAAAAATTAGAATTTAAACATTCTTCAACAGGTAATAATAAATTCGAACTACTGATATCTATAGTAAATGACCAGTTTTGTCAAACATCTTCAAAGGTGTTCTCTATGCAGGATGGCAAACAATATATCCTCACAGGTTTTACAAAAAACACGAGACTTGCAAAGAATAGTTACGCTAGCTTTCAGCCTTCATCTTTTAGATATGTTAGCTTTTAGTCTTCATTTTTCAGATATATTTTTTGCAATTTGAATGTTAATGAATTGTAGTTAGCACGAACTTTATTTCATTAGGATTATCTTTTCAGGTGTTTTATTTAAACATTGACAGGGGTAATACAGGCACTGGATTTTCAAGGTATAGAGTTGTAAAGATTTTTAGACTTCGCCAACTGACAGAATAATGAAAACCTTATTATAAACGAGATACATTGACAATTTTTGTATATTAGATAGAGTCAAATACTGAAAGAGTATGATTAGACGACTGAATTGCTCATTATATTTCCTTTATTTTTCTGTTACAGACCCCTGAAGAAGGGTCTTTTTCATTGACCCGAAATGCATTGGGTAGTGTGAACATGTGAATATGTAAAAAGATTTAGTTGCTTTACTAAAGAAATGAGTAAACGTGACAATTTGAAGAATAAGAATAATAAATGAAATGAACATAAACACAATGGATTAAATGGATTTCTTTATAAAACAGATTAAATATGACTAGACCTTAACGGGTCTAAGGATAATTGTGCGCACCTGCTACTTGGAAGTGAGAGACGTCACTTTCCCCTGATTTCATGTTTCATAAATAGTGTTCCTAGACAAAACACTAAAAGAGGGAGCAGCACACCATAAATAAGACGAAATTACCAGAAAACGTTAATAAGAGTGCCGGATGGATAAATAAACTAAAGCTGAAAAAGTCATTTTTTTTAATCAGTATTGTTTAATTAGCTATTACTATTGTATTGTATTTAGTCTATGGCTGCATGGATAAATACTTAGAAGGTCCCAAATGCGAGACCGATTGCAGTGCAAATGCTTGTTTTTTTACTACGGGCTGTCCTAGGTACCGCCCGTGAACAAATACAGATAGGCATGCTCCTAAAGCGAAGAGAGACGTTATCAAGAAGTTGGCGCATGCTAAAAACCAAGTTGACTCAGGGAGCCGCTGATCTGGTCTGTGTAATACACTGAAAATTGGATTACAACACTCCTATCAAAGAGAGGCGGGGGTTTAGAATGAGGTCTTCCTACGAGGCAGTACTGATGTTGGCGTGGCCGATAGCGAGAAAGGAAGCCTAAAGATAGCTGAAGTGCAAGGTTACACGAACTATTAAACACAACCTCCACTTGGGTGTCATTCGCTAACCTAACGGCCGCTGACCCTCATCAACACGAAACGAAACGTGATGCCGTCGGTGAAACGCAAAGCGTTTCAAACAAAACGCACATCCGGTAGTGCCGGAAGTTACGTCTGTACTCCGTGCCGTTTGCGGAACAGTACGATGATGAGAAGATCGTCTGGTTGTTTTGAAAAGGAAAGCTATGGCTATTCCTCCTTTTATGTTTTAATTTCTGCCAGCTTTAAGAATTACATCGCTACAGGGAAATATTTTGACAGTAATCGGGTTACTATCTGTCATTTTAAGGTAAGGGGCATGTATCCCCCCCCTTCCCCCCGCGGTTAGAGATTTACCCTTCTGCCCAGTACTAACCTTGGTGTTTCCTTGGCCAATTAGTTTGTTTCATCCACCGCTTGAGACAGATTTGTAATATAACGGGTTTTTTTACGTCTTCCTTTCCATTGTAAGTATATTGACATTTGCTAGCTATTCGGTAATATCCCTTCATGGAAAACAGCTGTTGTGGTTACAGTTTATTTAAAAAGTCAGGCTCATGTTTAATTTTAACACACTTTCAAAACCTTTGTGTTGTTTACCTGTGGTGTCACACCACGCTAGGCTCTCTTTTCGAGGTTGTGATGCTATTAAGGCCTCTTCCTATTGAAAGTCGTTAACTGTCGGAACTGAAATTTTGCCTTCCAAGCTTAGCATTTGATTCCTTTATATGAAAGCGATCACATGATTCAAAGATGTAAATAAGTTTGGTCTTAAATTATATCTGTTCAGCATCCCCAGAGATCTGCTTCTTTATACGTTTGTCAGGAGCTTATCTCTTATGTGTCCTGAGTTCTTCCTCAATCTGGCTTGATACTCCTTTCTTGTTTGCTCTAGGTATTTTGCGTATGGCTGCTTTCCTATAGTTCGTGGGGTCTGTTGGTCATATTCATATATTCCGTGGGGCCTGTTATAGGGAAATAGCTATCACTCTATAGAAGTAGCTGTCATTCAAGATAACGTGCCTATAACAACATGCTTGGGTAATTGAGTACATGAACCAGAGATATGTTATCTGTAAATGTTTTGTCGTCATTGGTTTTCCTTACCTGACATTCAAACGGCTTACTGTTCTGTGTGGTCTGGTTGTTTAAAAGTATGTAGAAAACGGAATCTCGCGTTTAGAAAATGCCAGTCTACCCGGGGAGGAACCGCGTCACAGAGCTTTGTGACCGTACTCCTGTTTTTTCTCTCTCTGTTTTTTCTCTCTCTGTTGTAATCTTTAATTTTGTCATTTGTAATACATTTATATTCTGTTTTGTCAGTGTTCCGTGTTTAGGGTTTGGTTCACAGCGCATCTGTCTCAGACGTTATGTAATCAACAGAAAAAACTCTTTAAGAGGCACTGCCGAAGAGGAGCTTTTGCCCTCTATATGTTGATTTCCTTAACTACAAAATTTGGTTGGACAGTGGCTGTATATTACCTTTTTCTTTCCTCCCTGGAAAGCTTATGCTCATTGCGGCAGACCTGAATTGACTATGATGACAAGCCAAGGATTCCTTCTGTTACATGCCATAAATCTGATCTGGTATTATGAAAAGTTACGAAGAAGGCTGTAGGCATGACATTTATTGTAAGAAGCATATGTCAGGCCTCAAAGGTTGCATTATTGCTACACCATGATCATGTCCACTGGAATTATGCAAGTCTGTGGCCTTTGCTTTTTTTTTTTTTTTGCACAATTAAGGATCTGCTACTTTTTCCCTATAATCTTTGCCCAGACAATATTAGCATGTGTAGAAATTACAATTATGAATAGTATCTAAAATGTCTCATTACGCAGCATAATTTGGCTTTTCTTGCTGCATAGTTTAGTCATACTGCCCACATAATTTGTTGTGCCCCTGCCACATACTTCCAATGACTCTGACTATGGTAAAACCTTGACAGAGGTATTTTAATACATGTAATCTTACAGATTGCAATAGAAAGCAAGGATATTTATGATTATTAACCTTTCTCACAAACCCTTGGAAGTACAATATTTGCACTATAGAAATCCCTGCCAGGCCCACTTAAGAGAAGAATGTAGTTTTGCTAATTGTACTGTTATACATTTTAAATTTTATGACTGTATGCAAAGGTTTGCCTTGTAGGAAAGCATACAGTGAGTTGGTATGGCGAAAAGCCAACGATAAAGGCTTTAGGCATCATTTGTTCCTTTGGAAAAGTTAGATCAGTTGTTATATAGACAGTAGTGCTGACCTATTTATTGTGAACAACACATACTACAACCAATAGACCTGGAAAGGTAGAATGTTGGTACAGTGTGTTATAGCCTATAGACCATTTTTTTAATGCAGAATCTCACAGATTACCATACAATGCAAAGGGTTGGGTGTTGGTTACCCCCTCTGAGAAACCCGGAGGGTGTAAGATTTACATTGTGATAATCCTTGTTTAGGACATGTTGGGATGACTTGTATATTGTATTGACACCTGTGAAGTAGTATATATTTGTAATTTTATGATTGTTGCCTTGTGGTAAAGCTTATTTCAATGTGGTAAAACAGTTTGCTAGTTATTTTGACAAGCCAATGACAAAGGCTATGGGTCTTAATGGTTTACTGGGAAAACCTACGTCTGATGCCATGGTCTCATCTGTTTATTATGAAAGGTTACGACATACGCAGTGGACCCGATGTGTGAAGGGCATTTGTCAAAGCCAATAGGACTAAAAGGAGATTGCTATTTCATGTGTTGAAAACTGTAAACAGATATGTTGCCACGTGGAATCTAGGATTTCACTGCAGTACGCTAAAGATTTTTGGCCAGATATATAATTACACTGGCTCAATTTTCGAACAGTGTGTGCATTTGCAAACCAACCTATGTAATAATAGGTTAGGTCATAACATTCAGAATCGGAGTGGTTTGTAATCTGACGTACCTCATTAATATTGACGGGGTAGGCCTAAAAAATGCAGATCACTTTGGGCACAATCAACTGGCAGGTGGCCTGCAAGAGTTAGCTGACTAACCATGTCTGTGATATGGTTTAAGTAAGGAAAACGTGCATTTTTAATGCAGCCTGTATTCCTTTAAGCAAACAGGGGTGCCTTTAAAAAAAAAGCTTTTTTTCTTTTTTTTTTTTTTTGCTGCTAATTAAAAAAAAAAAAAATAGTTGTCAGTAGTCCTGTGGTCCACTGCCTACTCTCCCTGGAACTTTTTTCAACATTCACAGAAGTGGACCCTTTCCTTTTGAGAAAGGGTAACCCCTCCAACTTAGGGGATGAGGGGTTGATAACTTTTCAGTGGTTTGCAGACGGAATGCCATTACATAATATTTTGGTACTTGGAAGGGATGCCTAAAACACTTCCCTTCCAAATTCTTAATTGTACCCAGTTCCATTCTGATTTTAGGAGACAGTAAAGCTTGACTTATTCTTTAAATGGGGTTTGGACATTGGAGAATAATTTTTTTTGTCTCAAACTCAGAGTTTTATTGTTTGCAACCAAAACAACGGATAATAAATCTGGCCCTACATGTTGTTTTACCTCTACGACAAACGAGGGATAGAACATTTTCTCTTTGATATTCCCACGCTGCTATCTTGGTCTTTCACCATTTCATGTTGTGAAAGGAGTGTATTAAGTCAAGTAAATGCATCTGCCTGTTATTTAAACCAACAAAGCGTATTTTCTTTTTGTCGCCTCCTGTGTGCGTATAGGGTGTGATAAAATCAATATTTGCACAAGTTTAATTTGCTATTTTGCAAACTGGTATTGTTAGATAAATGTAGGTGTGAGAGACCGACTCACAAGGGTCATGCACAGTAGTTGAAGTAAGTCTTAGAAAAGCAATAAACTGTTCTTTCGATCGTGAGCCATTTTGCTAAACACCTTTTGTGCATAATCGTTTTGATGTTACATTTGCATTTCTAAAAATCCAGCCCTTAAATTCAACAGTATACTGCTACTAAAGTATGAATATATACATTTTAACTAATGCGTTTTCCTCTTTATAGGCTGCTACCTAAGGGACCATGGAGATGCCTACTAGATAAACCACAGCACCAGAACACGGAGTAAGAAATATAGTCTAATGGTAAGTCTTACTACGTCTTGATTTCTCCATACTTTGATTTCACTTCAGATATGTTGCTGTTTAGTATGCTCAGCCTTACAGTGACCTAATGACCACTAAAGCATGTGTGTGGACCTTCGTAGAAGCATTTTCACACATTATCACCCTTTTCTGTGTCACATTGCATTGAGAGTGATCTTCATGCTGTGAAGGCAGGGTTTACTCCAAAATCCAACTCGAAGGCCAACAAGTGTGAGTGCAGGTCGCCACAAAAAAATTCTGATTTTAGCATATGGAATTCTTGCACCTGACATTGAAATAATGACTCATGTTGAAATAATGACTCATGAAAAAACAACATTCCTAGGCAGCAAAGGATATAGATAAATAAATCTAAATTAACATGACACCTAAAAATTGAATCAGTGTACTCGGAGATAAAACTATCAATCATTTTATTTATTTTGAATAAAAATGTAGCTTTGTGTACATGAAAGTACTGCAAACAGGTTATAAATATACCATAGACAGTTACATGAATCCATCATAATGACGAATACCAACGCAAAAAAGTCAATACATAACAACATGTATAATACAACAATGAATAGCTTGAAAAGTAAACTGAAAAGTAATTTTCAGTAGAGCGGTGTAATTTTCTACGCGCGTTTCGGCATGTAAAACGCCTTCTTCAGGAAAAGGAAAAGTAATTCTAGGTCCCAAGCGGAGGTCAATGCAGCGACAACCGGTGATAATAACAGGGACTTGTACTGGATATGCAGAGGCCTGATGGTAACGATTCAAAGTATTTATCTAGGATCCTGTGCATGTATCCCAGATATAGATTATGTTAATGGCAGGAATCTCGAAATATTCTCATGTTTCATGGCTGTCAATAGATCAGTCACGACGGGCGCTTGAAAACAAGTCACTAAGGGATACCAATGAAGATGCTAATTTAAGCAGCTATATGTCCTGTGTGTAAATGCCAATATGTCTTCAGGTAAGAATTGGGAATCTCAGGCGTCAGTTCAAGGATCAATAGAGATAACGAAGGATTCAGAACGTGATGTCGCACGCCCGTCTGGCATCCAGTAATTCGATAAAGCATTGAAATAATGACTACCTATTAGAATGGCTGATAATTTTCTTTTTAGAGAATGTGCCTCACACATCAGTGTGAATCTAATAGTGCCTTAGAGAGACCTAAACGGCCTGTTCTGTAAAATAAAAGGAAGATAACTGTCATATCACAGGTGACAGATATATTTCTCCAACAAGACATCTAGACCACAAACCAGCAAGGACTGCTATTTTACGCCTTTCAGTGATGTAATTCTGGAGTAGGCGCTTGCATTTCTTGTATTTTCAGGCACTACTTATGGAAATAACAGTTCCCTTAAATAAGAAATCTTAGCTAACTAAATGGCAGATCTAGCTGCCTTCATCTTGCTCTCAATTCAAGGGAGTACAAAACTTCCCTGAATCTGTCCTGAAAGATCATGACAGTCTTTTCTCCTTGCATCACTTCTGTCCTCACTTCGTGATACCCATTCCTGAAGCCACTCTGGTGAAACTATTGCACTCCCCTTCTGCCAAGGTGGTAGATTATCTTCATTCCTTCTAAAATCATCATCTCTTCCTTGGGATATTGGCCATTGCGCCATACTAACAGCCCCGTCTACATAGTCATTCCATCTAGCGTCATCTGTATCTCTCTGTTGTGGGGTAAACATTCGCTCCCTAACTACCCTTCCTGTTGCATTTCTCTTCTGTAATACATGTTATGTTGCTGATAAAACATGCAACTGATTGTACTCATTGAGTCATAAGGAGGTGGGAGAGCGGACAGGGTACCGGGGGTATCAATATGTAAGGAGTCCATAGACTTCTCACAAAAAACTTGACATAAAGCTAAGGTGGCTTCTCGCTTCTGTAACTTAGCTCCTGCATATTTTGTCTTCAAATGTCCCTTTTAAATGTGCATTTACGTCGCATCTGAGTTTACCTTTGCCAAAGAGACCAGTTATATAATATACAAAACATGAAACCAAGTCTGCATTGTCCTCACCTTAAAGACTGCAATCGCCGGGTCGAACCATCCCCTGTGGGAAAGCAAGCAGAACTTTAGGCAATATGGTGTCTGCTTGCCTCATCAAAGATGCGCAATGATCTATGCAGCGGGGGTAGGCTATACTCCGGTGCCGGCAGTCGGTTGAGGGCAAATGGTACTTCTATCTGGCTCGCCAACTTTTGCGGGGTAACTGAAATAAAGAAAATACAAGACTCCTCTTGGCAAGGCAAGCACAAATCTTTACTGTCGTGGCAGGGAGAGCAGCTGTCTCCACACAGGTAAACATCCTGTCTCAATTTGTTGCTTCACAGGCACCACTTAAATAGTGTCATGAACAATACTTCTGGCAAAAGGTCAACTAATAGGTTACTTAGCAGTTACATTTTTGTTGCAGAATTTAAATACCTTCACAGACTCTACCATACCCCTGCATCACTACACAAGATGGGCTTGAGGGGCAATGACAAATGTATGCACTGCTCGGCACCCTGCGCAAATTTCACGCACCTGGCCTGGCTGTGCCCCGGGGTCTCCTCGTTCTGGGTGGAGGTGTGCACTGCCATTAGTAAAATTACACTTGAGTGCGTCGCCTCTGATCCCCTGTTGTGCCTCTTGGGTTATGTTAAGCACTTGTCAGATGCTATTCGCAAATTGATTGCAATGCTCCTGGTGCTTGCCAAACGCCGGGTAGCCATGCACTGGGGCAGTAAGTCGGCACCCCAATCCAAGCGCTGGTTGGATGATGCTGCCCACTGTCAGACTCTCCTTGGCAAATTCTGGGATTTGAGGCCTAACCTCTTAAACTATTTTCTACGCATTCTTTATTGTAATTCCAACAATACTTTACAAACCATTTATCTACTTCTTTTGAATGTGTGTATATATATTTGCATATGTGTTTTTTCGTTCTGCTCCCAAGACTACTTCTAAGATTCTGTGTACATTTGGATAATTCAATCACCTGCTCCTATTCTTCAATCATGTTTTCAATTTACTGGGACAATAGAATACGTGCTTGTGCTGGAACCATAAATTCCTTTAAGCTTACAAACACAGGTTTCTACTGGTATCTGCTGTAGCGTAATTTCTTCATGTTTCATTTCCTCTCCAACACAGTTAGGAATGAGCAAACTTCTAATCTCGTTGACAAATTGTTGCATGGCTGTTTACAACACTTCCTGGCAAGGTTGAAGTTTTGTCTATTTGACTGGTCCGCCGTAGGAAATTTGGAGGTGCAGCCCTAAATGTTTTCTCTATGGAGCAACTGATCCGATGGGCTGTTCCTCGCTGGACAGTTCTGCTGAGCTCCTTGCTCTATGTTATGTTTCAATGGGGTAACCCGATAGACCACTGGACTCGGGTGTATAGATTGGTATATGAAAAAACAGTCACAGTGGAGCAGTTTATCTTAATAAAAACACAAGTATGTGAGTATACACTTAAATCGAGTTATGACAACACCTTATTGAGATACACAAATGACCTCATTTAATCATATTCAGCATAGAAAAGGGTCAACATTTCAACCTATTAAATAGACAAATGCATGTCACAATCATCATTTTCAATTACTACGGGTGTAAGTGAAGTGAAAAGTGCAACATAAATCGGGATAAGTGCAGACAAAGTGAAGGGGAAGGTCGTGTGTTTTAGAACATCCAAAATGAATTTGAAGACCTAACCTGCCACTCGAATGGCAATAACACAAATGCAATAACATTAGCAAGAAAAGCAGTTGTACAATCACTGTCAGTCTTGTGTATTAAACAAAGGGAAAAGTCGTCGACGTTTCGACCCCTAATCGAGCCAGCAATTAGGAAATCTTGGAAGCGGGGTCTTCTTCAGGACCAGCGGGGGGTAGGGAAGAAGGACTTACACCAGCAACAGCAAGGAAAACTCATGCTGGATTATTTGTGGAGTGGGCCCGAACGGCTCCATTCAATGTTGAACAACCGGTGCTATTGATGGCAATATTCTTGTCGGTATGTGATGAATCACAGTGGGCAGTGGTTCAAAAGTAACCAACGCTCCCAGGTAGCGTCGACAACATCTGACAGCTAACATTGGGGCAGTGTTATCGCAACTCAACGAAGAGGGTCTGGATCAACCCGTGGTCTTCCTATCCAGGAGACTACTTCCCAGGGAACAGAAGTGGAGTGCAATAGAGCGTGAAGCCTTTGCAGTGGTATGGGCTCTGAAGAAGTTGCGGCCATACCTGTTTGGCTCGCACTTCCTGGTTCAGACCGACCACCGACCCCTTCGTTGGCTGATGCAAATGAAGGGGGAGAATCCCAAGTTGTTGAGGTGGTCTATTTCCCTACAGGGGATGGACTTTCAGGTGGAACATCGGCCTGGAGTGGACCACGCCAATGCAGACGGTCTCTCAAGGTATTTCCGCCTTAGTGATGAGAACTCCCAAGGGGTTGGGTAGCTCTCCCCACTTTCAGCTGGGGGGGACGCGTGTTAGACCTGTCAGCCCTTTGGGTGGTCCCTCCTCATCATTATTTATTTTGTCCCACTTTTGCCTCAAACCCTGTTTGACTTTTTCCTTTTTGGGAACCACCAGACTTTTTCGTGTTGCTACAGATTCAGGGAGCCATTTTGGCTACCCCTGAAACTTCTGTCTGAGGGCCTGAAGCACAAAATGGTGGCCTCCTGTGACATCACCAGCATCCACTGGAACCTACCAGCACCTTCCAGAACCTTCCAGGAGATTCCAGAACTGTGTGACAGTTGGAAACCGTTTAGAATGTTGGGAGGATAAGAGAGGCAGTTGGCAGTTGGAGCTGGCAGTTGGCACCTGACTGGTGAAGAGAGAGGAGCACAGCAGTGAAGGAGGAAGGAGTGAAGCAGCAGGGGTGGAAACTTGTGCCTGGAGTGGGGCCCATAAACCCACCCTTGATACTTGTCCCTACTGATGGATCCCAGCCTATAGCCCTGTGTGGGAAGAAGACAGAAGAAAACCATCCTAAGGACCTGGACAGCAGGAACAGGCCTTAGAACCAAGAAAGCAGCAAGATTCTGACCTGAGAACTGGTTTCCCTGGAGCCTGGCGTCGAGTAGCCGAAGACCTGGAGCCCGAGGTGGAGAAGCGGCGCTGACTGAGGTAGCAGACGTCGTACCCGGAGCCGCCTGAGGTCGTAAGAGGGCGCCGGCGGAGGTCGAGAGGAATACCAAGGGTCGGGAAGGAGGTGAACCGAGGTCGAGTGAGCGGCGTCATCGGAAAGGTGAAGTCCGCCCTCCGGAGTCGTCGGAGACCGAGGTAGAGGAGCACCGGAGGTCGGGAGTGAGGATCGCACTCCGGAGTCGCCCGGAACCTGTGAGGAAGAGCACCGGAGGTCGGGGGTGAGGATCGCACCCCGGAGTCGCCGGAAGTCGACAGCGAGGCCAGGCCGGCCGACGTCATCGGAGCCGAGAGCGCCATCGGACCGGAGCCGCCCGAAGTCGACCTCGTGAAGAGACTGCCCGACGCCATCGAATCGGAGGTCGAGTTCGAACCGAGGCCACCGACATCGGACCGGAACCGCCTACCGGCGTCGTCAAAGAACTGACATTGTGCCGAGGCCGCCGAGACCGAACCGGAACCGCCTCACGGCGTCGACACGACTCCAGCGGCGTCGGAACATCAGAAAAGGGCAGTAAGTGGAGTAGAGGGCGCCTAAGGCCCTGTGGAGACCTGAGAGACTACTCTAAGGGGCTAGGGAGGTGCTGAAACCCACCTGACTGTGCCTGGGGTGAACTGGGACTAACCTAGAGAGGTTGTGTGGAGAAGGGAAGCCAGGGCATTGGAATTCCCCCCTTTGATCTACCTCAGTTTAGGCCTCAGCCTTTGCCTCAGCCAGGGAGTAGAACCCCCCAAGCCTTCCACACCCTACAAGCTGTGCCTGGGCCAAATCAGCCCTTAAGTATTGAAGTGTCATCTGATTCATGAGTGTTACTGTATACTTCTAATTATTTATTGGGGAAACTGTATTTATTAAGTTCTTATCTATTTAATACTGCACTGTATTTATCGGTCCACAGGACTTGTTGGTGAACAGTATTTATTGGTACAGTATTTATTGGTACAGTATTTATTACCTCAAAGTATTTAATTGTCTGTATATATTGCACTTGTATTTATGCCCTGTTATTTATGATCACCCCTATTTATTTCAGCAAACAGCAAATATTTATTTGACCTGCTCTATTTAAGAACTTGTACATTGTGATTGTTATTTATTTTCCCAATCAGCAACTAAGAGAAAAAGATAAAGAGGAATATTTTCATAATTTTTACGGTGTAGAGTCGTTTTTGGAACGGATGCACGCATGGTTATTGTATGGGTATATTGTATGCTTAGCACTGCGCCTGTTTCCTGACCACTCGAGCCAAGCTACCACAGTGTGCTGGGAAGGTCCACCACCACCCTGCGGAGTGGGAGTGGGGCTGTTTCCAACATAAATTGGTGTTCAGTGGTGGGATAGAGCTGTGCCTACATATACTCAACAATAACTGTGGGTAGTCCATAGGCCTACACCGGGAGTTTTCTCACAGCGGCCTTCCAAATTGTGGGTTTTTGTTTTTTCCAAATTTACTCTGGTGGTGGGAGGAGGTATTATTAAAGGTACCCCCCTGCATTGTTACTGCACAAAACCTGTCCTCTAACCTGAGTGGGCAAGATGGAGTTTGTTCTTGAAAATCTAGACACGTACACTGTGGCCCAACTCAGGGAGTTTTGCCAGCGAGAGGGGGTGTACTGTCCCCCAGGAGCAAAGAAGGGTGCACTTCAAACCAGCTTAAGGGCTTGGGGGGAGGCACGCAGGGAAAGCAAGGCTGAGGAAGAAGACAGGGATGGAGGGCCTGACCCCGAGGGGGCTGAGATGTACCAACCTGAGGTGGGGAACCTGTCCGCAGGGCCCAGGACACTTTCTAGGGGGGGCAGCCGTGCCTCTAGCGGGGGCTTGTCTGAAGTGGAGTTAGCAGACCGGAGGGAGAAAAGACAGCTCACATGGGACTTAGCAAAGCTGGAGAAGGAAAAGGAGGAGCAGAGGATGGCCCATGAATTGCGCCTGAAAGAAATAGATCTTCAGATTTTGCGAATCGGGGCACAACCTGTTCCCAATGGTGGCAGCCAAAACCAAGAGTCCACCAGGGAATCCAAACCTTACCTGCCAAAGGACATTGTAGCGAGCTATGGGGCAGGTGACGACATCGCCAAGTGGCTAGCAGCCTATGAGGTCTCATTGAGGGCCCATGGGGTTCCAGCGAAGTATTGGGGAGGGGGACTGTATAAATACATGCCTCCAGCTGGTAGGGATGCTTTATTGGCCCTCGAAGAGGATGAGCAAACCCACTACCCCACCATGAAACTGGCGCTCATCAGGAAGTTTGGACTTACTCCGGAAAAGTACAGACAGAAGTTCAGGGGTAGTCACAAACTGGGCACACAGAATTGGGTGGACTTCCTGGACTATGCAAAGAAGGCACTGGAAGGTTGGATTCAGGGCAGTGAAGTAAGGAACTACGAGGAGCTGTTTGACCTAGTGTTGAAGGAACACCTACTCGAGAAATGTTTCCCTGAACTGCGGCAACACCTGGTGGATAGCAAGCTGACCAGTCCCCGGAAGCTTGCTGAGGAGGCGGACATTTGGGCTAGTACCCGGGTGTCCACAAGGGGGACTGGAGGGGATACTCAAAAGGCCGGACAGGGCGCCCCCCAGAAGAAAGAAGGAGGGGAAAAGAAAAAGGAGTTCTCCAAAGGCCCCCAAAATAACTTCCAAGGGAAGGGAACCGGATTCACCTCTAAGGCTAACCCTCCCAGAAACCCTAATCCTGGCCAGAGTCAGCAGCCAAGGGTTGTCCATTGCTACGAGTGCGGTGGCGTTGGACACTATAAAGGAGATCCGAAGTGTCAGAAACGCTCACCCCCTCCCACTGGAGGAAAGCCCCCCGGAGTAGCTAGTGTAGTGCTCGGGGAGGAGATGCCCTTAACTAAGGGAAGGGAGTGGGCGGGTGTCACTTTAGTGTCCCTGGGAGAACGGGAGATGGTTCCTAAGATCCAGGTGCCCGCAAATACTGCAAAGTATGGGCAGTGGATCACCATCAATGGCCAAAGAGGGGAGGCTCTGAGAGACACAGGAGCCAGTATGACTATGGTACGTAGCCAACTGGTGTCTCCAGAGCAAGTCATTCCCGATGTACTCCACCCAGCCGCGATGGCTGACGGCAGAACCGGCCACTATCCCGTGGCTGAGGTTCCCTTTGAATGGGGGGGGGTTGCAGGTTCACTTCGAGTTGCCGTAAGCCCTGCCGTGCCAGTCGATTGTCTGCTGGGCAATGACATGGAGCACAACGCTTGGAAGGAGGTGGAATACCGGACTCACACCGAGATGCTGGGTACACCTGACTGGGCCTGTGTTAGCACAAGGTCCGTGACTACCCGAAGAGGGAGTTCATTCCGGCTGGAGCCTGGAACAAAGGCCCAGCCAGCTGCCAGTCAAGGGAAGAACCGAGGACAGGAGGAGCCTGCCTCGGCGTCTCCACCCCGTAGGACGGATAGGCCACCGGAGGTGGTGGACCAGGAGTCTGCGGAGGGGGACGTTACCAACCTGGAGGACCTACCCATCCCGGCCGAGTGGCACGTGGAGGGAGGCCCGTCCAGGGAGGAATTCTGCCAGGGCCAGAGGGAGTGCCCTACCCTTGAGGGGCTGAGGCGACAGGCCGAAGCCCAGGCAGCAGGGAACGTTGAAGGGAACTACAGTGTTTACTGGGAGGATGGCCTCCTCTACAGTGAACCCAAGGCACCCCTACATGGATCGTCACGAGCCTTGGTAGTCCCTCAACGTTATCGAGCCTTCCTTTTAGAGTTGGCTCACGAGATACCATTGGCAGGACACCTGGGGCAAGACAAGACCTTCGCCCGTCTTGTCCCACACTTTTATTGGCCTCAGATGAAAGTGTCGTCCGATACCTACTGCCGGACATGTGTGTCTTGCCAAGCCAGTGGGAAAACAGGGGTGAAGCTGAAAGCTCCCCTGGAACCACTTCCTGTCGTTAGCACCCCCTTTGAAAGGGTGGGCATCGACATTGTGGGTCCGTTAGATCCGCCAACATCAGCTGGTCACAGGTTTATCCTGGTTCTGGTGGATCATGCCACACGGTACCCAGAGGCAATACCTCTGAGGACCATAACAGCACCTGTTGTGGCTAGGGCCCTGATGGGAATCTTTACCCGAGTGGGTTTTCCCAAGGAAGTTGTGTCCGACAGGGGGACCAACTTCATGTCGGCATATATGCGGGCAATGTGGAAGGAGTGTGGAGTGACCTACCGGTTCACAACTCCTTACCACCCCCAGACCAATGGTCTGGTGGAGAGGTTTAACAAAACCTTGAAGGGCATGATCAGAAGTCTGCCTGAAAGCCTGCGGAGGAAATGGGACGTCCTCCTACCCTGTTTACTTTTTTCTTACAGGGAAGTGCCACAGAAGGGAGTGGGCTTCAGCCCCTTCGAGCTTCTGTATGGGCACCCTGTACGTGGACCTCTTAACCTGGTGAGAGACGGATGGGAAAGAACTCCCAGAAAGCTCCCCCAGGATGTGGTGAGCTACATGCTGGCCTTCCGGAGCCAAATGGCTAAGTTGTGGAAGCAAGCTTCTGACAACTTGGAAGCCAGCCAAGCAGTAATGAAGGCGTGGTATGACCACAACGCTCACCCGGTGGAGTTGGAGCCTGGCCAGAAGGTGTGGGTGATCGAACCGGGAGAGCTTAGTGCCCTCCAGGATCGCTGGTCAGGACCCTTTGAGGTGTTGGAGAAGAAGGGTAAGGCTACCTACTTGGTGGACCTGAAGACCCCTCGTCAGCCCCTGCGGGTGCTGCATGCCAACCGCCTCAAACCCCACCACGAGAGGCCCGAAGTCATCTTGATGATGGTGACTGACGGAGGAGAGGACGTGGAAAGCGAGCCTCTCCCTGATCTGTTTGCGTCTCAAGAAAAGGATGGGTCGGTGGAGGGAGTGATTCTCTCCCCATCTCTAACTCCTGAACAGCAGGAGGACTGTCGCCAGGTCCTGGGGCAGTACTCCTCGTTGTTCTCCCTTGTCCCGGGTAGGACTCACCTGTGCGTCCATGACGTGGACACAGGAGACAGCCCACCTGTGAAGTCCAAGATCTACCGGATGTCAGACAAGGTGAAGGCCAGCATTCATAGTGAGGTCACTAAGATGCTGGAGCTAGGAGTGATTGAACCTTCTAGCAGCCCCTGGTCCAGTCCGGTGGTGCTAGTACCGAAAGCTGCACCACCGGGTGCCCAACCAGAACTGAGGTTCTGTGTGGACTACCGGGGACTGAATTCAGTGACAAAGACTGATGCTCATCCGATCCCTAGGGCGGATGAATTGATTGACCGTCTGGGAGCTGCCCAATATCTAAGTACCTTTGACCTTACTTCAGGGTACTGGCAGATCTCGTTGACTGATGGAGCAAGGGAAAGGTCAGCCTTCTCCACGCCCAATGGCCACTACCAGTTCTGTGTGATGCCCTTTGGGCTCAAGAACGCACCTGCCACGTTTCAGCGCCTGGTAAACCAGATCCTCACCGGAATGGAGAGTTTCTCTGCTGCTTATCTGGATGACATAGCCGTCTTCAGTAACAGCTGGGAGGATCACTTGCGTCACCTGCAAGCTGTTCTCCAGGCCCTGAGACAAGCTGGATTGACGATCAAGGCCAGCAAGTGCCAGATCGGGCAGGGGTCGGTAGTGTACCTTGGACACTTGGTGGGTAGGGGAACGGTGCAACCCCTCCAGGCGAAGATCGAGGCCATCATGGCCTGGGAACCCCCCAAGACACAGACTGAGGTCCGAGCATTTTTGGGCCTCACGGGATACTATCGCCGCTTCGTGAAGGGGTACGGTACCATCGTAGCCCCTCTCACGGAGCTCACGTCCAAGAAACAACCTCGACGGGTAGTCTGGACGGAGGCTTGTCAGCAAGCCTTTGAGAGATTGAAGAAAGCCATGTGCGAGGCCCCGGTCTTAAGGGCCCCAGACTTTTCCAAGAAGTTCATTGTCCAGACAGATGCATCAGAACATGGCATTGGGGCAGTGTTATCGCAACTCAACGAAGAGGGTCTGGATCAACCCGTGGTCTTCCTATCCAGGAGACTACTTCCCAGGGAACAGAAGTGGAGTGCAATAGAGCGTGAAGCCTTTGCAGTGGTATGGGCTCTGAAGAAGTTGCGGCCATACCTGTTTGGCTCGCACTTCCTGGTTCAGACCGACCACCGACCCCTTCGTTGGCTGATGCAAATGAAGGGGGAGAATCCCAAGTTGTTGAGGTGGTCTATTTCCCTACAGGGGATGGACTTTCAGGTGGAACATCGGCCTGGAGTGGACCACGCCAATGCAGACGGTCTCTCAAGGTATTTCCGCCTTAGTGATGAGAACTCCCAAGGGGTTGGGTAGCTCTCCCCACTTTCAGCTGGGGGGGACGCGTGTTAGACCTGTCAGCCCTTTGGGTGGTCCCTCCTCATCATTATTTATTTTGTCCCACTTTTGCCTCAAACCCTGTTTGACTTTTTCCTTTTTGGGAACCACCAGACTTTTTCGTGTTGCTACAGATTCAGGGAGCCATTTTGGCTACCCCTGAAACTTCTGTCTGAGGGCCTGAAGCACAAAATGGTGGCCTCCTGTGACATCACCAGCATCCACTGGAACCTACCAGCACCTTCCAGAACCTTCCAGGAGATTCCAGAACTGTGTGACAGTTGGAAACCGTTTAGAATGTTGGGAGGATAAGAGAGGCAGTTGGCAGTTGGAGCTGGCAGTTGGCACCTGACTGGTGAAGAGAGAGGAGCACAGCAGTGAAGGAGGAAGGAGTGAAGCAGCAGGGGTGGAAACTTGTGCCTGGAGTGGGGTCCATAAACCCACCCTTGATACTTGTCCCTACTGATGGATCCCAGCCTATAGCCCTGTGTGGGAAGAAGACAGAAGAAAACCATCCTAAGGACCTGGACAGCAGGAACAGGCCTTAGAACCAAGAAAGCAGCAAGATTCTGACCTGAGAACTGGTTTCCCTGGAGCCTGGCGTCGAGTAGCCGAAGACCTGGAGCCCGAGGTGGAGAAGCGGCGCTGACTGAGGTAGCAGACGTCGTACCCGGAGCCGCCTGAGGTCGTAAGAGGGCGCCGGCGGAGGTCGAGAGGAATACCAAGGGTCGGGAAGGAGGTGAACCGAGGTCGAGTGAGCGGCGTCATCGGAAAGGTGAAGTCCGCCCTCCGGAGTCGTCGGAGACCGAGGTAGAGGAGCACCGGAGGTCGGGAGTGAGGATCGCACTCCGGAGTCGCCCGGAACCTGTGAGGAAGAGCACCGGAGGTCGGGGGTGAGGATCGCACCCCGGAGTCGCCGGAAGTCGACAGCGAGGCCAGGCCGGCCGACGTCATCTGAGCCGAGAGCGCCATCGGACCGGAGCCGCCCGAAGTCGACCTCGTGAAGAGACTGCCCGACGCCATCGAATCGGAGGTCGAGTTCGAACCGAGGCCACCGACATCGGACCGGAACCGCCTACCGGCGTCGTCAAAGAACTGACATTG
Organism: Triturus cristatus; assembly: GCF_964204655.1. NCBI lineage: Eukaryota > Metazoa > Chordata > Amphibia > Caudata > Salamandridae > Triturus > Triturus cristatus. The sequence goes on along the minus strand of NC_140593.1, from coordinate 442,851,658 downwards.
TGCCGAGGCCGCCGAGACCGAACCGGAACCGCCTCACGGCGTCGACACGACTCCAGCGGCGTCGGAACATCAGAAAAGGGCAGTAAGTGGAGTAGAGGGCGCCTAAGGCCCTGTGGAGACCTGAGAGACTACTCTAAGGGGCTAGGGAGGTGCTGAAACCCACCTGACTGTGCCTGGGGTGAACTGGGACTAACCTAGAGAGGTTGTGTGGAGAAGGGAACCCAGGGCATTGGAATTCCCCCCTTTGATCTACCTCAGTTTAGGCCTCAGCCTTTGCCTCAGCCAGGGAGTAGAACCCCCCAAGCCTTCCACACCCTACAAGCTGTGCCTGGGCCAAATCAGCCCTTAAGTATTGAAGTGTCATCTGATTCATGAGTGTTACTGTATACTTCTAATTATTTATTGGGGAAACTGTATTTATTAAGTTCTTATCTATTTAATACTGCACTGTATTTATCGGTCCACAGGACTTGTTGGTGAACAGTATTTATTGGTACAGTATTTATTGGTACAGTATTTATTACCTCAAAGTATTTAATTGTCTGTATATATTGCACTTGTATTTATGCCCTGTTATTTATGATCACCCCTATTTATTTCAGCAAACAGCAAATATTTATTTGACCTGCTCTATTTAAGAACTTGTACATTGTGATTGTTATTTATTTTCCCAATCAGCAACTAAGAGAAAAAGATAAAGAGGAATATTTTCATAATTTTTACGGTGTAGAGTCGTTTTTGGAACGGATGCACGCATGGTTATTGTATGGGTATATTGTATGCTTAGCACTGCGCCTGTTTCCTGACCACTCGAGCCAAGCTACCACAGTGTGCTGGGAAGGTCCACCACCACCCTGCGGAGTGGGAGTGGGGCTGTTTCCAACATAAATTGGTGTTCAGTGGTGGGATAGAGCTGTGCCTACATATACTCAACAATAACTGTGGGTAGTCCATAGGCCTACACCGGGAGTTTTCTCACAGCGGCCTTCCAAATTGTGGGTTTTTGTTTTTTCCAAATTTACTCTGGTGGTGGGAGGAGGTATTATTAAAGGTACCCCCCTGCATTGTTACTGCACAAAACCTGTCCTCTAACCTGAGTGGGCAAGATGGAGTTTGTTCTTGAAAATCTAGACACGTACACTGTGGCCCAACTCAGGGAGTTTTGCCAGCGAGAGGGGGTGTACTGTCCCCCAGGAGCAAAGAAGGGTGCACTTCAAACCAGCTTAAGGGCTTGGGGGGAGGCACGCAGGGAAAGCAAGGCTGAGGAAGAAGACAGGGATGGAGGGCCTGACCCCGAGGGGGCTGAGATGTACCAACCTGAGGTGGGGAACCTGTCCGCAGGGCCCAGGACACTTTCTAGGGGGGGCAGCCGTGCCTCTAGCGGGGGCTTGTCTGAAGTGGAGTTAGCAGACCGGAGGGAGAAAAGACAGCTCACATGGGACTTAGCAAAGCTGGAGAAGGAAAAGGAGGAGCAGAGGATGGCCCATGAATTGCGCCTGAAAGAAATAGATCTTCAGATTTTGCGAATCGGGGCACAACCTGTTCCCAATGGTGGCAGCCAAAACCAAGAGTCCACCAGGGAATCCAAACCTTACCTGCCAAAGGACATTGTAGCGAGCTATGGGGCAGGTGACGACATCGCCAAGTGGCTAGCAGCCTATGAGGTCTCATTGAGGGCCCATGGGGTTCCAGCGAAGTATTGGGGAGGGGGACTGTATAAATACATGCCTCCAGCTGGTAGGGATGCTTTATTGGCCCTCGAAGAGGATGAGCAAACCCACTACCCCACCATGAAACTGGCGCTCATCAGGAAGTTTGGACTTACTCCGGAAAAGTACAGACAGAAGTTCAGGGGTAGTCACAAACTGGGCACACAGAATTGGGTGGACTTCCTGGACTATGCAAAGAAGGCACTGGAAGGTTGGATTCAGGGCAGTGAAGTAAGGAACTACGAGGAGCTGTTTGACCTAGTGTTGAAGGAACACCTACTCGAGAAATGTTTCCCTGAACTGCGGCAACACCTGGTGGATAGCAAGCTGACCAGTCCCCGGAAGCTTGCTGAGGAGGCGGACATTTGGGCTAGTACCCGGGTGTCCACAAGGGGGACTGGAGGGGATACTCAAAAGGCCGGACAGGGCGCCCCCCAGAAGAAAGAAGGAGGGGAAAAGAAAAAGGAGTTCTCCAAAGGCCCCCAAAATAACTTCCAAGGGAAGGGAACCGGATTCACCTCTAAGGCTAACCCTCCCAGAAACCCTAATCCTGGCCAGAGTCAGCAGCCAAGGGTTGTCCATTGCTACGAGTGCGGTGGCGTTGGACACTATAAAGGAGATCCGAAGTGTCAGAAACGCTCACCCCCTCCCACTGGAGGAAAGCCCCCCGGAGTAGCTAGTGTAGTGCTCGGGGAGGAGATGCCCTTAACTAAGGGAAGGGAGTGGGCGGGTGTCACTTTAGTGTCCCTGGGAGAACGGGAGATGGTTCCTAAGATCCAGGTGCCCGCAAATACTGCAAAGTATGGGCAGTGGATCACCATCAATGGCCAAAGAGGGGAGGCTCTGAGAGACACAGGAGCCAGTATGACTATGGTACGTAGCCAACTGGTGTCTCCAGAGCAAGTCATTCCCGATGTACTCCACCCAGCCGCGATGGCTGACGGCAGAACCGGCCACTATCCCGTGGCTGAGGTTCCCTTTGAATGGGGGGGGGTTGCAGGTTCACTTCGAGTTGCCGTAAGCCCTGCCGTGCCAGTCGATTGTCTGCTGGGCAATGACATGGAGCACAACGCTTGGAAGGAGGTGGAATACCGGACTCACACCGAGATGCTGGGTACACCTGACTGGGCCTGTGTTAGCACAAGGTCCGTGACTACCCGAAGAGGGAGTTCATTCCGGCTGGAGCCTGGAACAAAGGCCCAGCCAGCTGCCAGTCAAGGGAAGAACCGAGGACAGGAGGAGCCTGCCTCGGCGTCTCCACCCCGTAGGACGGATAGGCCACCGGAGGTGGTGGACCAGGAGTCTGCGGAGGGGGACGTTACCAACCTGGAGGACCTACCCATCCCGGCCGAGTGGCACGTGGAGGGAGGCCCGTCCAGGGAGGAATTCTGCCAGGGCCAGAGGGAGTGCCCTACCCTTGAGGGGCTGAGGCGACAGGCCGAAGCCCAGGCAGCAGGGAACGTTGAAGGGAACTACAGTGTTTACTGGGAGGATGGCCTCCTCTACAGTGAACCCAAGGCACCCCTACATGGATCGTCACGAGCCTTGGTAGTCCCTCAACGTTATCGAGCCTTCCTTTTAGAGTTGGCTCACGAGATACCATTGGCAGGACACCTGGGGCAAGACAAGACCTTCGCCCGTCTTGTCCCACACTTTTATTGGCCTCAGATGAAAGTGTCGTCCGATACCTACTGCCGGACATGTGTGTCTTGCCAAGCCAGTGGGAAAACAGGGGTGAAGCTGAAAGCTCCCCTGGAACCACTTCCTGTCGTTAGCACCCCCTTTGAAAGGGTGGGCATCGACATTGTGGGTCCGTTAGATCCGCCAACATCAGCTGGTCACAGGTTTATCCTGGTTCTGGTGGATCATGCCACACGGTACCCAGAGGCAATACCTCTGAGGACCATAACAGCACCTGTTGTGGCTAGGGCCCTGATGGGAATCTTTACCCGAGTGGGTTTTCCCAAGGAAGTTGTGTCCGACAGGGGGACCAACTTCATGTCGGCATATATGCGGGCAATGTGGAAGGAGTGTGGAGTGACCTACCGGTTCACAACTCCTTACCACCCCCAGACCAATGGTCTGGTGGAGAGGTTTAACAAAACCTTGAAGGGCATGATCAGAAGTCTGCCTGAAAGCCTGCGGAGGAAATGGGACGTCCTCTTACCCTGTTTACTTTTTTCTTACAGGGAAGTGCCACAGAAGGGAGTGGGCTTCAGCCCCTTCGAGCTTCTGTATGGGCACCCTGTACGTGGACCTCTTAACCTGGTGAGAGACGGATGGGAAAGAACTCCCAGAAAGCTCCCCCAGGATGTGGTGAGCTACATGCTGGCCTTCCGGAGCCAAATGGCTAAGTTGTGGAAGCAAGCTTCTGACAACTTGGAAGCCAGCCAAGCAGTAATGAAGGCGTGGTATGACCACAACGCTCACCCGGTGGAGTTGGAGCCTGGCCAGAAGGTGTGGGTGATCGAACCGGGAGAGCTTAGTGCCCTCCAGGATCGCTGGTCAGGACCCTTTGAGGTGTTGGAGAAGAAGGGTAAGGCTACCTACTTGGTGGACCTGAAGACCCCTCGTCAGCCCCTGCGGGTGCTGCATGCCAACCGCCTCAAACCCCACCACGAGAGGCCCGAAGTCATCTTGATGATGGTGACTGACGGAGGAGAGGACGTGGAAAGCGAGCCTCTCCCTGATCTGTTTGCGTCTCAAGAAAAGGATGGGTCGGTGGAGGGAGTGATTCTCTCCCCATCTCTAACTCCTGAACAGCAGGAGGACTGTCGCCAGGTCCTGGGGCAGTACTCCTCGTTGTTCTCCCTTGTCCCGGGTAGGACTCACCTGTGCGTCCATGACGTGGACACAGGAGACAGCCCACCTGTGAAGTCCAAGATCTACCGGATGTCAGACAAGGTGAAGGCCAGCATTCATAGTGAGGTCACTAAGATGCTGGAGCTAGGAGTGATTGAACCTTCTAGCAGCCCCTGGTCCAGTCCGGTGGTGCTAGTACCGAAAGCTGCACCACCGGGTGCCCAACCAGAACTGAGGTTCTGTGTGGACTACCGGGGACTGAATTCAGTGACAAAGACTGATGCTCATCCGATCCCTAGGGCGGATGAATTGATTGACCGTCTGGGAGCTGCCCAATATCTAAGTACCTTTGACCTTACTTCAGGGTACTGGCAGATCTCGTTGACTGATGGAGCAAGGGAAAGGTCAGCCTTCTCCACGCCCAATGGCCACTACCAGTTCTGTGTGATGCCCTTTGGGCTCAAGAACGCACCTGCCACGTTTCAGCGCCTGGTAAACCAGATCCTCACCGGAATGGAGAGTTTCTCTGCTGCTTATCTGGATGACATAGCCGTCTTCAGTAACAGCTGGGAGGATCACTTGCGTCACCTGCAAGCTGTTCTCCAGGCCCTGAGACAAGCTGGATTGACGATCAAGGCCAGCAAGTGCCAGATCGGGCAGGGGTCGGTAGTGTACCTTGGACACTTGGTGGGTAGGGGAACGGTGCAACCCCTCCAGGCGAAGATCGAGGCCATCATGGCCTGGGAACCCCCCAAGACACAGACTGAGGTCCGAGCATTTTTGGGCCTCACGGGATACTATCGCCGCTTCGTGAAGGGGTACGGTACCATCGTAGCCCCTCTCACGGAGCTCACGTCCAAGAAACAACCTCGACGGGTAGTCTGGACGGAGGCTTGTCAGCAAGCCTTTGAGAGATTGAAGAAAGCCATGTGCGAGGCCCCGGTCTTAAGGGCCCCAGACTTTTCCAAGAAGTTCATTGTCCAGACAGATGCATCAGAACATGGCATTGGGGCAGTGTTATCGCAACTCAACGAAGAGGGTCTGGATCAACCCGTGGTCTTCCTATCCAGGAGACTACTTCCCAGGGAACAGAAGTGGAGTGCAATAGAGCGTGAAGCCTTTGCAGTGGTATGGGCTCTGAAGAAGTTGCGGCCATACCTGTTTGGCTCGCACTTCCTGGTTCAGACCGACCACCGACCCCTTCGTTGGCTGATGCAAATGAAGGGGGAGAATCCCAAGTTGTTGAGGTGGTCTATTTCCCTACAGGGGATGGACTTTCAGGTGGAACATCGGCCTGGAGTGGACCACGCCAATGCAGACGGTCTCTCAAGGTATTTCCGCCTTAGTGATGAGAACTCCCAAGGGGTTGGGTAGCTCTCCCCACTTTCAGCTGGGGGGGACGCGTGTTAGACCTGTCAGCCCTTTGGGTGGTCCCTCCTCATCATTATTTATTTTGTCCCACTTTTGCCTCAAACCCTGTTTGACTTTTTCCTTTTTGGGAACCACCAGACTTTTTCGTGTTGCTACAGATTCAGGGAGCCATTTTGGCTACCCCTGAAACTTCTGTCTGAGGGCCTGAAGCACAAAATGGTGGCCTCCTGTGACATCACCAGCATCCACTGGAACCTACCAGCACCTTCCAGAACCTTCCAGGAGATTCCAGAACTGTGTGACAGTTGGAAACCGTTTAGAATGTTGGGAGGATAAGAGAGGCAGTTGGCAGTTGGAGCTGGCAGTTGGCACCTGACTGGTGAAGAGAGAGGAGCACAGCAGTGAAGGAGGAAGGAGTGAAGCAGCAGGGGTGGAAACTTGTGCCTGGAGTGGGGTCCATAAACCCACCCTTGATACTTGTCCCTACTGATGGATCCCAGCCTATAGCCCTGTGTGGGAAGAAGACAGAAGAAAACCATCCTAAGGACCTGGACAGCAGGAACAGGCCTTAGAACCAAGAAAGCAGCAAGATTCTGACCTGAGAACTGGTTTCCCTGGAGCCTGGCGTCGAGTAGCCGAAGACCTGGAGCCCGAGGTGGAGAAGCGGCGCTGACTGAGGTAGCAGACGTCGTACCCGGAGCCGCCTGAGGTCGTAAGAGGGCGCCGGCGGAGGTCGAGAGGAATACCAAGGGTCGGGAAGGAGGTGAACCGAGGTCGAGTGAGCGGCGTCATCGGAAAGGTGAAGTCCGCCCTCCGGAGTCGTCGGAGACCGAGGTAGAGGAGCACCGGAGGTCGGGAGTGAGGATCGCACTCCGGAGTCGCCCGGAACCTGTGAGGAAGAGCACCGGAGGTCGGGGGTGAGGATCGCACCCCGGAGTCGCCGGAAGTCGACAGCGAGGCCAGGCCGGCCGACGTCATCGGAGCCGAGAGCGCCATCGGACCGGAGCCGCCCGAAGTCGACCTCGTGAAGAGACTGCCCGACGCCATCGAATCGGAGGTCGAGTTCGAACCGAGGCCACCGACATCGGACCGGAACCGCCTACCGGCGTCGTCAAAGAACTGACATTGTGCCGAGGCCGCCGAGACCGAACCGGAACCGCCTCACGGCGTCGACACGACTCCAGCGGCGTCGGAACATCAGAAAAGGGCAGTAAGTGGAGTAGAGGGCGCCTAAGGCCCTGTGGAGACCTGAGAGACTACTCTAAGGGGCTAGGGAGGTGCTGAAACCCACCTGACTGTGCCTGGGGTGAACTGGGACTAACCTAGAGAGGTTGTGTGGAGAAGGGAAGCCAGGGCATTGGAATTCCCCCCTTTGATCTACCTCAGTTTAGGCCTCAGCCTTTGCCTCAGCCAGGGAGTAGAACCCCCCAAGCCTTCCACACCCTACAAGCTGTGCCTGGGCCAAATCAGCCCTTAAGTATTGAAGTGTCATCTGATTCATGAGTGTTACTGTATACTTCTAATTATTTATTGGGGAAACTGTATTTATTAAGTTCTTATCTATTTAATACTGCACTGTATTTATCGGTCCACAGGACTTGTTGGTGAACAGTATTTATTGGTACAGTATTTATTGGTACAGTATTTATTACCTCAAAGTATTTAATTGTCTGTATATATTGCACTTGTATTTATGCCCTGTTATTTATGATCACCCCTATTTATTTCAGCAAACAGCAAATATTTATTTGACCTGCTCTATTTAAGAACTTGTACATTGTGATTGTTATTTATTTTCCCAATCAGCAACTAAGAGAAAAAGATAAAGAGGAATATTTTCATAATTTTTACGGTGTAGAGTCGTTTTTGGAACGGATGCACGCATGGTTATTGTATGGGTATATTGTATGCTTAGCACTGCGCCTGTTTCCTGACCACTCGAGCCAAGCTACCACAGTGTGCTGGGAAGGTCCACCACCACCCTGCGGAGTGGGAGTGGGGCTGTTTCCAACATAAATTGGTGTTCAGTGGTGGGATAGAGCTGTGCCTACATATACTCAACAATAACTGTGGGTAGTCCATAGGCCTACACCGGGAGTTTTCTCACAGCGGCCTTCCAAATTGTGGGTTTTTGTTTTTTCCAAATTTACTCTGGTGGTGGGAGGAGGTATTATTAAAGGTACCCCCCTGCATTGTTACTGCACAAAACCTGTCCTCTAACCTGAGTGGGCAAGATGGAGTTTGTTCTTGAAAATCTAGACACGTACACTGTGGCCCAACTCAGGGAGTTTTGCCAGCGAGAGGGGGTGTACTGTCCCCCAGGAGCAAAGAAGGGTGCACTTCAAACCAGCTTAAGGGCTTGGGGGGAGGCACGCAGGGAAAGCAAGGCTGAGGAAGAAGACAGGGATGGAGGGCCTGACCCCGAGGGGGCTGAGATGTACCAACCTGAGGTGGGGAACCTGTCCGCAGGGCCCAGGACACTTTCTAGGGGGGGCAGCCGTGCCTCTAGTGGGGGCTTGTCTGAAGTGGAGTTAGCAGACCGGAGGGAGAAAAGACAGCTCACATGGGACTTAGCAAAGCTGGAGAAGGAAAAGGAGGAGCAGAGGATGGCCCATGAATTGCGCCTGAAAGAAATAGATCTTCAGATTTTGCGAATCGGGGCACAACCTGTTCCCAATGGTGGCAGCCAAAACCAAGAGTCCACCAGGGAATCCAAACCTTACCTGCCAAAGGACATTGTAGCGAGCTATGGGGCAGGTGACGACATCGCCAAGTGGCTAGCAGCCTATGAGGTCTCATTGAGGGCCCATGGGGTTCCAGCGAAGTATTGGGGAGGGGGACTGTATAAATACATGCCTCCAGCTGGTAGGGATGCTTTATTGGCCCTCGAAGAGGATGAGCAAACCCACTACCCCACCATGAAACTGGCGCTCATCAGGAAGTTTGGACTTACTCCGGAAAAGTACAGACAGAAGTTCAGGGGTAGTCACAAACTGGGCACACAGAATTGGGTGGACTTCCTGGACTATGCAAAGAAGGCACTGGAAGGTTGGATTCAGGGCAGTGAAGTAAGGAACTACGAGGAGCTGTTTGACCTAGTGTTGAAGGAACACCTACTCGAGAAATGTTTCCCTGAACTGCGGCAACACCTGGTGGATAGCAAGCTGACCAGTCCCCGGAAGCTTGCTGAGGAGGCGGACATTTGGGCTAGTACCCGGGTGTCCACAAGGGGGACTGGAGGGGATACTCAAAAGGCCGGACAGGGCGCCCCCCAGAAGAAAGAAGGAGGGGAAAAGAAAAAGGAGTTCTCCAAAGGCCCCCAAAATAACTTCCAAGGGAAGGGAACCGGATTCACCTCTAAGGCTAACCCTCCCAGAAACCCTAATCCTGGCCAGAGTCAGCAGCCAAGGGTTGTCCATTGCTACGAGTGCGGTGGCGTTGGACACTATAAAGGAGATCCGAAGTGTCAGAAACGCTCACCCCCTCCCACTGGAGGAAAGCCCCCCGGAGTAGCTAGTGTAGTGCTCGGGGAGGAGATGCCCTTAACTAAGGGAAGGGAGTGGGCGGGTGTCACTTTAGTGTCCCTGGGAGAACGGGAGATGGTTCCTAAGATCCAGGTGCCCGCAAATACTGCAAAGTATGGGCAGTGGATCACCATCAATGGCCAAAGAGGGGAGGCTCTGAGAGACACAGGAGCCAGTATGACTATGGTACGTAGCCAACTGGTGTCTCCAGAGCAAGTCATTCCCGATGTACTCCACCCAGCCGCGATGGCTGACGGCAGAACCGGCCACTATCCCGTGGCTGAGGTTCCCTTTGAATGGGGGGGGGTTGCAGGTTCACTTCGAGTTGCCGTAAGCCCTGCCGTGCCAGTCGATTGTCTGCTGGGCAATGACATGGAGCACAACGCTTGGAAGGAGGTGGAATACCGGACTCACACCGAGATGCTGGGTACACCTGACTGGGCCTGTGTTAGCACAAGGTCCGTGACTACCCGAAGAGGGAGTTCATTCCGGCTGGAGCCTGGAACAAAGGCCCAGCCAGCTGCCAGTCAAGGGAAGAACCGAGGACAGGAGGAGCCTGCCTCGGCGTCTCCACCCCGTAGGACGGATAGGCCACCGGAGGTGGTGGACCAGGAGTCTGCGGAGGGGGACGTTACCAACCTGGAGGACCTACCCATCCCGGCCGAGTGGCACGTGGAGGGAGGCCCGTCCAGGGAGGAATTCTGCCAGGGCCAGAGGGAGTGCCCTACCCTTGAGGGGCTGAGGCGACAGGCCGAAGCCCAGGCAGCAGGGAACGTTGAAGGGAACTACAGTGTTTACTGGGAGGATGGCCTCCTCTACAGTGAACCCAAGGCACCCCTACATGGATCGTCACGAGCCTTGGTAGTCCCTCAACGTTATCGAGCCTTCCTTTTAGAGTTGGCTCACGAGATACCATTGGCAGGACACCTGGGGCAAGACAAGACCTTCGCCCGTCTTGTCCCACACTTTTATTGGCCTCAGATGAAAGTGTCGTCCGATACCTACTGCCGGACATGTGTGTCTTGCCAAGCCAGTGGGAAAACAGGGGTGAAGCTGAAAGCTCCCCTGGAACCACTTCCTGTCGTTAGCACCCCCTTTGAAAGGGTGGGCATCGACATTGTGGGTCCGTTAGATCCGCCAACATCAGCTGGTCACAGGTTTATCCTGGTTCTGGTGGATCATGCCACACGGTACCCAGAGGCAATACCTCTGAGGACCATAACAGCACCTGTTGTGGCTAGGGCCCTGATGGGAATCTTTACCCGAGTGGGTTTTCCCAAGGAAGTTGTGTCCGACAGGGGGACCAACTTCATGTCGGCATATATGCGGGCAATGTGGAAGGAGTGTGGAGTGACCTACCGGTTCACAACTCCTTACCACCCCCAGACCAATGGTCTGGTGGAGAGGTTTAACAAAACCTTGAAGGGCATGATCAGAAGTCTGCCTGAAAGCCTGCGGAGGAAATGGGACGTCCTCCTACCCTGTTTACTTTTTTCTTACAGGGAAGTGCCACAGAAGGGAGTGGGCTTCAGCCCCTTCGAGCTTCTGTATGGGCACCCTGTACGTGGACCTCTTAACCTGGTGAGAGACGGATGGGAAAGAACTCCCAGAAAGCTCCCCCAGGATGTGGTGAGCTACATGCTGGCCTTCCGGAGCCAAATGGCTAAGTTGTGGAAGCAAGCTTCTGACAACTTGGAAGCCAGCCAAGCAGTAATGAAGGCGTGGTATGACCACAACGCTCACCCGGTGGAGTTGGAGCCTGGCCAGAAGGTGTGGGTGATCGAACCGGGAGAGCTTAGTGCCCTCCAGGATCGCTGGTCAGGACCCTTTGAGGTGTTGGAGAAGAAGGGTAAGGCTACCTACTTGGTGGACCTGAAGACCCCTCGTCAGCCCCTGCGGGTGCTGCATGCCAACCGCCTCAAACCCCACCACGAGAGGCCCGAAGTCATCTTGATGATGGTGACTGACGGAGGAGAGGACGTGGAAAGCGAGCCTCTCCCTGATCTGTTTGCGTCTCAAGAAAAGGATGGGTCGGTGGAGGGAGTGATTCTCTCCCCATCTCTAACTCCTGAACAGCAGGAGGACTGTCGCCAGGTCCTGGGGCAGTACTCCTCGTTGTTCTCCCTTGTCCCGGGTAGGACTCACCTGTGCGTCCATGACGTGGACACAGGAGACAGCCCACCTGTGAAGTCCAAGATCTACCGGATGTCAGACAAGGTGAAGGCCAGCATTCATAGTGAGGTCACTAAGATGCTGGAGCTAGGAGTGATTGAACCTTCTAGCAGCCCCTGGTCCAGTCCGGTGGTGCTAGTACCGAAAGCTGCACCACCGGGTGCCCAACCAGAACTGAGGTTCTGTGTGGACTACCGGGGACTGAATTCAGTGACAAAGACTGATGCTCATCCGATCCCTAGGGCGGATGAATTGATTGACCGTCTGGGAGCTGCCCAATATCTAAGTACCTTTGACCTTACTTCAGGGTACTGGCAGATCTCGTTGACTGATGGAGCAAGGGAAAGGTCAGCCTTCTCCACGCCCAATGGCCACTACCAGTTCTGTGTGATGCCCTTTGGGCTCAAGAACGCACCTGCCACGTTTCAGCGCCTGGTAAACCAGATCCTCACCGGAATGGAGAGTTTCTCTGCTGCTTATCTGGATGACATAGCCGTCTTCAGTAACAGCTGGGAGGATCACTTGCGTCACCTGCAAGCTGTTCTCCAGGCCCTGAGACAAGCTGGATTGACGATCAAGGCCAGCAAGTGCCAGATCGGGCAGGGGTCGGTAGTGTACCTTGGACACTTGGTGGGTAGGGGAACGGTGCAACCCCTCCAGGCGAAGATCGAGGCCATCATGGCCTGGGAACCCCCCAAGACACAGACTGAGGTCCGAGCATTTTTGGGCCTCACGGGATACTATCGCCGCTTCGTGAAGGGGTACGGTACCATCGTAGCCCCTCTCACGGAGCTCACGTCCAAGAAACAACCTCGACGGGTAGTCTGGACGGAGGCTTGTCAGCAAGCCTTTGAGAGATTGAAGAAAGCCATGTGCGAGGCCCCGGTCTTAAGGGCCCCAGACTTTTCCAAGAAGTTCATTGTCCAGACAGATGCATCAGAACATGGCATTGGGGCAGTGTTATCGCAACTCAACGAAGAGGGTCTGGATCAACCCGTGGTCTTCCTATCCAGGAGACTACTTCCCAGGGAACAGAAGTGGAGTGCAATAGAGCGTGAAGCCTTTGCAGTGGTATGGGCTCTGAAGAAGTTGCGGCCATACCTGTTTGGCTCGCACTTCCTGGTTCAGACCGACCACCGACCCCTTCGTTGGCTGATGCAAATGAAGGGGGAGAATCCCAAGTTGTTGAGGTGGTCTATTTCCCTACAGGGGATGGACTTTCAGGTGGAACATCGGCCTGGAGTGGACCACGCCAATGCAGACGGTCTCTCAAGGTATTTCCGCCTTAGTGATGAGAACTCCCAAGGGGTTGGGTAGCTCTCCCCACTTTCAGCTGGGGGGGACGCGTGTTAGACCTGTCAGCCCTTTGGGTGGTCCCTCCTCATCATTATTTATTTTGTCCCACTTTTGCCTCAAACCCTGTTTGACTTTTTCCTTTTTGGGAACCACCAGACTTTTTCGTGTTGCTACAGATTCAGGGAGCCATTTTGGCTACCCCTGAAACTTCTGTCTGAGGGCCTGAAGCACAAAATGGTGGCCTCCTGTGACATCACCAGCATCCACTGGAACCTACCAGCACCTTCCAGAACCTTCCAGGAGATTCCAGAACTGTGTGACAGTTGGAAACCGTTTAGAATGTTGGGAGGATAAGAGAGGCAGTTGGCAGTTGGAGCTGGCAGTTGGCACCTGACTGGTGAAGAGAGAGGAGCACAGCAGTGAAGAAGGAAGGAGTGAAGCAGCAGGGGTGGAAACTTGTGCCTGGAGTGGGGTCCATAAACGCACCCTTGATACTTGTCCCTACTGATGGATCCCAGCCTATAGCCCTGTGTGGGAAGAAGACAGAAGAAAACCATCCTAAGGACCTGGACAGCAGGAACAGGCCTTAGAACCAAGAAAGCAGCAAGATTCTGACCTGAGAACTGGTTTCCCTGGAGCCTGGCGTCGAGTAGCCGAAGACCTGGAGCCCGAGGTGGAGAAGCGGCGCTGACTGAGGTAGCAGACGTCGTACCCGGAGCCGCCTGAGGTCGTAAGAGGGCGCCGGCGGAGGTCGAGAGGAATACCAAGGGTCGGGAAGGAGGTGAACCGAGGTCGAGTGAGCGGCGTCATCGGAAAGGTGAAGTCCGCCCTCCGGAGTCGTCGGAGACCGAGGTAGAGGAGCACCGGAGGTCGGGAGTGAGGATCGCACTCCGGAGTCGCCCGGAACCTGTGAGGAAGAGCACCGGAGGTCGGGGGTGAGGATCGCACCCCGGAGTCGCCGGAAGTCGACAGCGAGGCCAGGCCGGCCGACGTCATCGGAGCCGAGAGCGCCATCGGACCGGAGCCGCCCGAAGTCGACCTCGTGAAGAGACTGCCCGACGCCATCGAATCGGAGGTCGAGTTCGAACCGAGGCCACCGACATCGGACCGGAACCGCCTACCGGCGTCGTCAAAGAACTGACATTGTGCCGAGGCCGCCGAGACCGAACCGGAACCGCCTCACGGCGTCGACACGACTCCAGCGGCGTCGGAACATCAGAAAAGGGCAGTAAGTGGAGTAGAGGGCGCCTAAGGCCCTGTGGAGACCTGAGAGACTACTCTAAGGGGCTAGGGAGGTGCTGAAACCCACCTGACTGTGCCTGGGGTGAACTGGGACTAACCTAGAGAGGTTGTGTGGAGAAGGGAAGCCAGGGCATTGGAATTCCCCCCTTTGATCTACCTCAGTTTAGGCCTCAGCCTTTGCCTCAGCCAGGGAGTAGAACCCCCCAAGCCTTCCACACCCTACAAGCTGTGCCTGGGCCAAATCAGCCCTTAAGTATTGAAGTGTCATCTGATTCATGAGTGTTACTGTATACTTCTAATTATTTATTGGGGAAACTGTATTTATTAAGTTCTTATCTATTTAATACTGCACTGTATTTATCGGTCCACAGGACTTGTTGGTGAACAGTATTTATTGGTACAGTATTTATTGGTACAGTATTTATTACCTCAAAGTATTTAATTGTCTGTATATATTGCACTTGTATTTATGCCCTGTTATTTATGATCACCCCTATTTATTTCAGCAAACAGCAAATATTTATTTGACCTGCTCTATTTAAGAACTTGTACATTGTGATTGTTATTTATTTTCCCAATCAGCAACTAAGAGAAAAAGATAAAGAGGAATATTTTCATAATTTTTACGGTGTAGAGTCGTTTTTGGAACGGATGCACGCATGGTTATTGTATGGGTATATTGTATGCTTAGCACTGCGCCTGTTTCCTGACCACTCGAGCCAAGCTACCACAGTGTGCTGGGAAGGTCCACCACCACCCTGCGGAGTGGGAGTGGGGCTGTTTCCAACAGTTGTTAACTATTATTTCTAATGATAAACTACCTGACTGATATATCTAATCCAAAGCGATCAGAGGCTTCCTAGTGGTGGCTTGTCTCACTTTACAAAGCCCCCAAAATAAATACATTAAATGGATATGTGCTGCACCGTCAACTCTATATCCAATGTGTGAGTAAGAGAATATCCAGTAGTTCTGTATAGTCAGTGTGCCTACGGGCAAAATCGAAACCAGTGTTTTTTAACCTGGGAAGGAGAACAAGGTCTGCAATGGTTTAGAAAATGTAATAATAATAATGAAGTATATAAACATAAAGCAACATTGAAAATTTCTAAAGGGTCTGTAAATGTGAAGAAATTAAAAATTGCTGTCTGAAAATGAAGCCGGTATTGTATGCTCGATATAGTTAAAGTAGTGCAAGTACATCAAACCCAATTTAGTAGATTGGTGGCTTCAATTGAAGCACTGGTACGTGCCAACAAAAAGAACATGCATTAAGAGCAAAAAAAGGAGAAGGCAAACCAAATTTTGAAAAGTTCCAACCTTGCCATTAAATTAAAATATCAATTATGTTTACTTTTTGTCTGTGTAATAATGTACTTCATAGATTGTAAATTGGTTTGCTATGTATGCTTGTTTTTGTGTGCACTGTTTTGGCATTCAAATTGTAAAATTCACTTATTCAGGGATTCCCAACTTTCAGTAGTGATTCACTGGGGATTCACAGAAGTCAAAGTTTTAAGAACCGCTGATCTACCATCTTTTGCAAACGGTTATATCAAACTGGGTGTCATTTAATTCAATGATATTTTGCATTTCAATAATCACAGAAAGCCGACTTGAAAGTAAATCTCACATCTTGTACAGAGCAACTGGAATCACAGAAGGAAGAGCGTAGCATACTCTAGAAACACAAAAGTGTGATGTGAAATCTGGGAATAACATAGACAGACTGCAAAAAAGTGGACTTCCTGATTGTACTTTGTAGAATTATCCACATGGGAACATACGCCAGTTGCCATAAAAGGTTAAACATTTCTGAACATACTGGGGCACCTTCTATGTTATATTTACAGTTCTTTCTCGATTGTTTTGCTTTCTGTTGAATTGAGCGAATGATCTATTCCAAATTACAGCTCAAAATAATATGCAGTACACTAATATTTGGCATCCTGGGTGAAACAGGTTGGTGTCAAAGCTAATTACGCAAAACATAGCATACCTTTAGGGTAACATTCGAATTTGTTGATGATATAAAGACAATTGAGAATCAAAAGGAATGTAAGCACTCAGTATGACAGATTAAGGCAAAGTTTGTGTTAGCTGTAGCAATTTTAGCTTAAAGACTGCATAGTTCAATTTATTCTTTCTATTAAGTGTTGGTGGTAGTAGCAAGGAATGATTTCTTGCTGCCAAGATAGCTCCACCCTCATAAGCCTGTGCAGTTGACTGTGAGAAAGTGGCTCTGTATATACTGTTCCCAAATAGGTACAGTGTGTACAGAGTCCACAGTCCCCAGAGGTTTGGCAGAGGCTAAAGTTAGATATAACCTTACTCTCTAAAGTGGTAGCTTGGTCAAGCAGTAAGGCAGTATCAGAGGACAGTGTAAAGCATTTATGGCACACACTCAGCCAGCAAATGGTCTCACACACTCAATAACTGAACTCTAGGCCAATGGTTTATATATAAAAAAAATATATGCTTGTTTTATTTTAGAACCAACAAAAGGTATTAAAATATACTTTCTCAGAATGAGCTGCTTTATATAAATACTTTTGCAATATGCAATTGACTTTTGTAGAAAGTTACAAGTGGTTGCAATAGGCAAAACAATTCTAAACACAATAATGCATTGAGTTCAATGGACGTTTCAAGTTATTTGCCACAGATTACTCTTAGGATTACTTTTGGAATTCCAGGACTGGATCCTAGATTTAGTCCTGGGTCAGTACTTGGAATCAAGTGATAAAAGTCGACTTAATTACTGTGATGATTTTAAGACCATATTTTAAAAGTTGACATTTAGAAAATATTTCATAGAAAACAGTCAATGATTCCCTATGGCAGAAAATTCAAGTTCTAGGTATAGTATGTTCTCGTTACTTTTGTAATCCAGTACTGGGTGCCTAGGCTCAGTACTGGGACCTTTATCCAAAACAGGTAAGTAATTACGTTTTCAGATTTATACGATTTTTAAAGAATATTTAACATTTGCAGAAATTGACACTTAGAAGAAATTTCACAGAAAAACAGTCAATGATTTCCTATGGGAGAAAATTGGGTTACTGGTAAGTACAGTTGTAAGTATTTTTCAGAGTCAGTGCTGGGCACCAAGATCCAGCACTGGGAGCTCACCTAATAGCAGGTGAGTATTTTCGTTTTCGTTACTCAGCTGATTTTTGGTGAATATTTTACGTTTTGAAAAGTCCACACTTAGAAGAAATTTCAGGAAAAGCCAGTCAATGTTACCCTATGGAGAAAATTTAGTTATCGGTTTAAAGGTAAGTACTCGACTGGCAGAGTTGAGGTTCTGGGCATAGACTCGGGGGTCTCCCAGGGTCAGGTAGGTAAAGTTGGTTCACCCTCAGCGGCACAAGGGCGGCCGGGTGCAGAGAGAGTTAGGCCCAATGTTATCCTATGAGAGGTAGGGGGGCCTTGGTTGGTGACTGCTGGCTAGCAGGCCACGCGGCTGTGGGAGCTGGGCTCCTGGTCACTTACTCAGGGCAAGTGGGGAAGTAGATAGGTGTAGGGGTTGCACTGCCAGGGCCACTCGGGCGGCTGGGTGCAGGGTGCTTTTGAGCCTTCGGGCGCTCAATTGATTTCAATGGGTAATCTCCAGTTTAGAAAAAGACTGCAAGCTCGGGGATGAAGAATCTTCAGGTGCCACCACCACTTCGAGAGTTAAGTTTGGTAGTTGGAGCATAGGTAGGTACCCCAGGATTGGGCACAGGGGGCCCGCGGAGCGCCGGGTGCCTTTTGGTGTCGGGAAATCTTACCCTTTGTTGATCGCGGTTGGGGGGGGGGCGCATCTGGTTCTGAGGCTACAGGCTTCTTCAGGACTGTCGAGGGAGGTCCTTGGGTGCCGGACTCGGGGTCACAGTCGCCGTGGGGTCGTCCTCGTGGTCTTTGTTCACTCCGGCACAGGCCAGACTTGGCGGGTGCAGAGTGTGCTGGGTTTGCGGTCCCGGCCTGCTGCCAGGGATTAGAAGTAGTTTTTGAGTAGAGCCTCTTCTCATGGGAGTCCCAGGGGGCTTAGAGTCAAAAGGTAGCCAGGTCCTCCGGGGTTTGTGAGGTTGCTGGCCACAAGAGATGCCGGGTTGGAGCAGGATCGAGGGTCGACAGGCCGGTAGGGCTGGGGCCAAAGCAGTTGGTGTCTTCCTCTTCTTAGCAGCTGCAGGGCAGGTCTTCTTTCTTCTAGCTCTTCTTCGGATTTAGGAATCTGGAATCTGCGGAAGGAAGGTTCAGGGTGCCCCTAAATACCAGATTTAGGGGCGTTACAGGTAGGTGAAGGGCAGGGACCAATGGGTGCCTGTCCTGGGGTGGGTACACCCCCTATCCTGCCTCTCTCCTGTGGGAGGGGGGCAGTAGCCTAGTCCCGATTGGGCAGGGCTTCCCATCTTCAAGATGGCGAGAGCCTGGAGATGTGCTTCACCTTGCCCCCCCACCTGAGGTGTGGGGTTGGCAGGCTGGCACATCCCCTGTCCTTATTTGGGGTTTCCGGCCAAGCTTCCCGCCAGAGTGGGGGGTTGCAGTGGCCTGGGGAAGCTCACAGAGGCGGCATGCCTTTGAAGCTTCCCCCTGCCCATCCTGGGGGAGGAGATTTAGCACCTCACCCAGGATGTGCATTGTTGCAGACCCAGGAGAGCAGGGGCTCTCCTACCCAGGGGTCCAGCAGCATGTCTGCTGTGTGGCAGCCTCAGAACAGACGTGGATTGGAGGTTAGGTTTCAGGGGGCATCTCTAAGATGCCCTCTGGGGTGCTTGGTACATTAAATCCCACACTGGCATCAGTGTGGGTTTAATGTGCTGAGAAGTTTGATACCAAACTTCTCAGTCTTCAGTGTTGCCATTATGGTGCTGTGGAGTTCGTGTTTGACGAGCTCTCAGCACCATATCCTCTTAAATGGCAGCCCTGCACTTACAGTGCCCAGGAATGGACCTGGGTACTGTAGGGGCACAGGGCTCCTGCGCCCACACCATTGGCATATGGCACCCAGCTAGAGGGGTGGCTGATGTATGCCATGGCAGTGTAGGTGGTGGCCATGGCACACAGGGATGTGTGCCATGTCGACTGTTTTGTCTTGTACCCAGACACTCAGTCTGCAAGGACAGTGTGTGTGTGTAAGGGTACAGGGCCTCCAAGGGTGGCACAATGAGTGCTGCAGCCCTTAGAGGCCTTCCCTGGTCACAAGGACCTGGGTACCTGGGGTACAATTTACCAGGAGCTGACATGTGGCCAGAGTTTGCCAATTTGGATTTTGTGTTTTAGGGAAGGAACATAGGCCTTGGGCACCTGATTGGCAGGAGTCCAGGGCACACTCAGTCAAAGTACATTCAGCAATTCAGCAAAAAGTGGGGGCATACCATGCAAGAAAGATGGCACTTTCTCACATTGACTATGCACTAAAATTAGACAAACTACAGCCATAAATGGTGTTTGTAACTCTGAGATTCAAATGCCATGGGCATAAGCCAATATAAAGAGAGAAGCTAATGTAGTAAACTAACAACTAATGTTACAGAAGATTGCACCCAAGTAGATTGACCACATTCACTGTCTCACATTTGGGCCATGAAGAAAGTGTGGAGGAAGATAGCGTTTGGTGGGACTACAGTACTCTCCTGCCAAGTTTCCATTTTGTAAACTGGAATTTTTCTGGAAAATTGAAGGACAACTGGGCAAGAATGAAAATGTACCTATCTATAGTGAAGGTAAGTTTCTTTTCTATTAAGGAAATGGAGGCGAGGATTATGGTAATTCTCACTTTGTTAAAAATTTCAAAACAGCAGCAGTTTTCTGAAGTCAACAAGGAAAGAAAGCTACTGTTCCCAGAAACCCTTGGGATGTCCATCTTTTAATCAATGCAACTGGTGCCAATATAGTCTGTCTTCTAATTCCAGGGCTCCCTCTTTCTTCACGCGAATCGCACTCAATTGGAGTCATCATGCATCTTGTTTCAATTGATCATTTCTTAGGCAGAGAGGAAACCCGTAAATGACCATTCTGAACAAGTTTGTCAGTGTCGAGACTTCTGTTAGAATTAGAATGCAAATTGCCATAAATAACATATGAACCTGCCAAAAGTGTTTCAACAGAACCACATAATGGCATTACTTGTATATTTCACAACGTTGAACATGAAAGCATTACTTAATGCCAAATTGGGAGGGCCAGTGTTCAAATTAACCACTGGTTGGGCTAATCCTCGCTTCCGTGTCCTTAATAGAATTGAAATATTATCTTCACTATAGGTAAGCACATTTTTATTCTATGTCAGGATCAGAGGCAAGGATTATGCTAGTTTAAAGCTTACTCACCACCAACTGTGCAACATCCAGTACCTGCTTAAAATAGAACCTCTTGAAGGTGGAGTCTGAGGACCAATCACGCTTTATGTTCACCAAGGGAGCTCCAAGGCAAAACGCTTTAGAGGCCATCGCCCCTCTCGCTGAATGTGCTCCAAGCATTTTGGTATCAATACAGGCCTGCATAACCTACTGCACCCAGCGGGCTATAGTGGGGAAAGACACTGCTTTGGTTTTCTTAAGGCAGTGAGGAGTGTTGCGCTAGTCCCAAGAAGGGGGAACCTTCTGTTCCAATTTTCCACAGGAGCGAAGATATTGCTCTCCACACTTTCAGAAGACA
This sequence comes from Triturus cristatus, assembly GCF_964204655.1. Lineage (NCBI taxonomy): Eukaryota > Metazoa > Chordata > Amphibia > Caudata > Salamandridae > Triturus > Triturus cristatus. The sequence goes on along the minus strand of NC_140593.1, from coordinate 442,830,900 downwards.
ACCCTCAGAGTGAGACATGAAAACTCTCTCGTGAGATCTTGTTTGCTAAAAGTGAGGGGAATAACCCAGGAGTGACCACCACTCTTCCCCTAAGGTTTTTTTGTGTGTCAGGCAATGATGGTAGTTGATCAGGGAAGACCTGGAAAGGAATACAGGGAGAATTTGAATGGTCTGCCAACAAAACATTAATACATGTCCACTCTCCTCATATGGCTCCCTTTATTCTAGTGAGTCTTCTGTAAAATAGAATAATCAGATGTGCCTTTTGAAGTCAGGTAGACCAATGATTAGGCTATGAGTCTCTCCAGGTCGCCTTGAGGTCTTAAAAGGAACGACTCCAAAAAGAGGGCACCTTCACATTCATACACACCAGTGTCATGGTTCGAATAAAGATTCTATAGCCAAAAAAAGTTCTAAACTAGCAGGGTTATGTTATGGTGTGGTGGAGAGTGGGGCTCAATGCTGAGGTAGTCTGGGGTTCAATCACACACTTCTAAACCCTGAGTGCAAAGACCAGTCCCGCTGGCCGGCTCTATCAGTGTCTACGGAAGAGCGGAGCAGCCAAGACTTGTTGGAGCATGTCCGAATGTCGTGTTGGCCGGCTCCTGTCAAGCGCCTACAGGAGCGGAGCAACCACGAACATCGATACTACCCAAACAGTCCGGACGGGAGCGGAGCAGACAAGGTTTCCCCACCTCCCAGGAAACTCGCTGCGCTGACCGGCTCAAAAACTAAAATGCGAGCTGAGCAGACAACAAACACGCTTACCTGAGAAGCGGTGCACCTCACTGGCCGGCTCCGGTCGGGACTAGGCATGCGCAGGGGCAAACACTCCCACTGAGGTATGACACAGAACTTTTGGCCACCGCGAAGGTGTATACTCGTAGCGTGGCCAACTCTGATGAAAGAGTGGGGGAAAGTCTCCTTCAGAAGTCGCGTGTCAGACAAATGTGTAAAATATACAAAGCAGAAACCGGGAGGAACGAGGCTAGAGTAAGTTCATAAGTCGGAGTAGCACACAACGACGAGTTGAACGTAGGGGGCGTGGTCACCATTCGCAAGACGGATCCGTAAGCCAAGCACTGATTCGTGGAAGCGACTTCAGTTTAAAGAAGTAAGGGAGCGTCTCTAAATTACGTACTTTCATGGAGGTCTAGGGATCCTCTCAAAAGTACATGCCCCTGTATAATGAACCAATGAGAGTGTGGAATATGCTTCAATGTTACAACTCATCGTACAATTCTGTGTGAGCTAACGGGGAACCCTAACAGTTCTCCCACCCAAAGACGCTCTCCCGGGGAGCGGTTTAGCAGGATGGAGGGCGTGAAATCTACGGATTAGGACAGGAGCATGGATGTTTTCCACTGGTTCCCAAGATCTATCCTCTGGTGGATGTCCTACCCAGTCTACCAGATACTGAAGTTTTCCCTAGTGTCTACGAGAATCTAAAATCTTATGTACTTCAAATTCTTCTTCCCCTTGTACTGTTATGGGTGGTGGGGGTTTCTCAGGATTCAAAGGAGGAAGATATTTCTTTAGTAAAGAACAATGGAAAACTGGATATATCTGTATGTCATCTGGTAACTGAAGTTTAAGTGTAACTGGGCTGATTATTTTAGTAATGACATAGAAGCCTATATACCGGGGTTGCAGTTTTTTGGGTCCTGCTAGTCTGAGATTTTTTGTTGATAAAGCAGACTTTGTCCCCCTTCTGATAGGCTGGTTCTGGACGTCTGTGTTTATCTGTCTGTTTTTTCATGTTTTCTGTAATTCAGTTATGGCTTTTTCCCACACAGACAAGTTTTTATGGTGTTCTTTGAGTGCAGGGATGCTGTCTAGTTCTTTGGGGAAAGGCACTGGTATGAATTTGGGGTGATGGGCTGATGTGAAATAGAATGGTGTAACACCTGTGGAGGCATGTATGGCTTTGTTATATGCGAATTCTGCCAAAGGGAGTGTCTCTATCCAACTACTTGTGATCGTGGAGAGAAGGCATCTTAAATATTGCTCTACGGTTTGATTGGTGCGCTCTGTTTGTCCATCCGTTTGGGGATGGTAAGCAGTGGATAACCGATGGTCTATACCCAGAGCTATACACATGCCTTGCCAGAATTTTTAAACAAACTGAGCCCCTCTGTCTGAGATTATCACAGAGTGTAATCTGCAATCTAAGGATATTAGCTGTAAACACTTGCACTAGTTCTTTGGAAGTAGGCAAATTCTTTAAGGGAACAAAATGTGCCATTTTGGTTAACATGTCGACTACCACTAGAATAGTAGTATGCCCTTGACTCTGAGGTAAATCGGTGATAAAATCCATACTTATGGAATGCCAAGGAGCCGGGGGTATCGACAGTGGTTTCAATAGGCCGGTGGGAGCACAATGAGAAGCCTTTTGCCTTGCACAGGTAGAACAAGAATTCACAAAAGTGACAACATCTTTGGACATTTCTGGCAACCAGAACCATCGCTGACATGCGTGGAGCGTTTTAACACTGCATGGATGTCCTGCTAAGGCTCTATTGTGACACCATTGCAACAGTTGTTGTTGTACTTTCGTTGTGGGTAAGAACAATTTATTATCGTGATAATAAAGTCCTTCGTGGATGTGGTTTCGAGGATCTTTGTTCCACTCGTCTTGTGGGATTTCTAGATATATTTCTTTTAGTGTCTCTAGAAAATCGTAGGATCTAGCGCTCTTTTGATATCCTGCCCCAATGATCTTGTCGTTAGAAATGATGGGGGTGCTTTCATTCTGTATAAAGTTCTTCTCCTGACCCAATCTAGAAAGAGCATTCGCTTTACCCTTCTGAGAACCAGGACGGTACGTGATCACAAAATCGTATTCACTAAAAAATGCCACCCAGCGCATCTGTCTAGGGGTAAATGCTCTGGCTGTTCTAAAAAAATGGAGATTCTTATGATCAGAGTAAATGGTAATCACATGGGGAGATCCTAACAAATAGTGTCTCCACTCTTGGAACGCTAACTTAATAGCCAACAATTCTCTTTCCCCGATGGTATAATTTTGCTCTGCGGGTAAGAGAGTCTTGGAGAAGTTATGTTATGTTATTTAAGCTTATAGCGCGCACAGCTACTCCAAGGAGTGTCCCGGCGCGACAGGTAAGCAACGGGATGTAAGCATCCTGAAGTTTTATCACGTTGTGAGAGGACACCCCCCTACTGCCACCTGTGAAGCATCTGCTTCTACGTAATACGGCTGTGTGTTGTCTGCATGTTTAATAATGGGTGCCTTGGTGAATCTTTCTTTTAATAAAGAGAAGGCGAGCTTAGCCTCTTTCGTCCAGCTGAAGGGTGTTCCTTTCCTTACTAGTCTTGTTATGGGTTTCACCACGTCGGAAAAGTGATGTATGAATCGACGATAGAAGTTGGCAAAACCGATAAAAGACTGTACTTCTTTAACGGAACTAGGGTTAGGCCACTTAACTAATGCCTCTACCTTCTTTGGATCCATATGCACCCCTTCAGGCGAGATCACAAATCCAAGGAATTCCACACGTGTGGTATGGAACACACTTTTATCGAGTTTGGCAAACAGCTGATTCTCCTTCAGTTTCTGAAGGATCTTCTTCACATGGATGACATGCTCCTGCTCGTTTTGAGAGTATATCAAGATGTCATCGATTATATACAATCACAAAAATATCGAGATACTCTCGCAGTATATCGTTAACAAAGTACTGAAAAGTCGCAGGAGCATTGCAAAGACCAAACGGCATTACACAATACTCGTATAGTCCGAATTTGGTACGGAAGGCTGTTTTCCATTCGTCTCCTTGTTTGATTCGAATGAGATGGTAAGCCCCTCTCAGATCTATTTTGGTGAACACTTTGGCTCCTCTGACCTGGTCTAAAAGAACAGGTATAAGGGGAAGTGGATACTTGTTTTTTATGGTTGCTTTATTAAGAGCGCGGTAATCCAAGCAAGCCCTTAAACCCCCTTCTCGCTTCGGGATAAAAAAAAAAAGAGGAGAAGAAACAGGAGATGTAGAGTGTCTAATGAACCCCTTTTTTAAAATATTGTGGATATACTCCTTTAAGTACTCTGTTTCAGGTGCTGTAATGCATAAATGCGACTCACCGGTAATGTGGCTCCGGGAATCAAATCAACGCGGCAGTCATAGGACCTGTGAGGGGGTAGAACAGTGGCTTTTGCTTCGTCAAAAACTGAGCTGTACTCCTCATAAATAGCAGGAAGGCGCGGAGCTAGGGAGTCTACCCTTGAGGCACAGCACAACAAAGTAGTCCATTCGCTAGCTTCTTGATAGCAATTCAGTACGCAGTACTGGGATCTAAGTGTCACGGTACGAAAGTTCCAATCTATGTGCGGATTATGTTTCTGCAACCATGGAACCCCCAAAATTGCTCCAAAGTTAGGGGCACAAAGTGATGAGCCCCGATGATAATTCGGACCCATCCGCTGCCCTTACGGGTTCAGGTAGAGGCTTACCCAAAAAAGGAATACCAGCAGTTCTGGCTACCTGAATATCCATGAAATTGCCAGTGGCTCCTGAGTCAAGTAAAATAGACAATTGTTTTCGACAGTGAGGTGATAGGACCAGAGTGACAGACAGTGTAAAATGTTTAGGTGTCAAAGGTGGGTTCTTTTCGGTGGATGAGACCTTAAAAGACGCTATGCTTGAAAAATCGGCCTCTACCTTTTCCAAGCTTTCTAGTTTCCCACTTCAGTAGAATAGGATTGACTACTGGCAAGGGTCTTGTCAGGGGAACGAGGATGGACTGGGCACTCTTTAGCAAAGTGTCCTCCCTTTCCACAATAGAGGCAGAGGTTGTTTCTTCGTCGTTTGTCCTTCTCTTCCAGAGAGAGCGGACCTCTTACTCCACCAATTTGCATGGGTTCGGGTATGTCTTTTCTGTTTTTCCCAGAATATATCGTGGAGGATTTATACATGTCTTTTCGCCTCTCCTTTCATGAAGACGGTGATCCAGCTTCACGGTTAGATCAATAAACGCTGCGCAATCCTCTGGGGGATTGACTATTTGTGAGAGCAGATCCTTCAGTTCATCCCCTAACCCTCGATAGAAGAGCGAAGTTCTTTTTTCCTCTGGCCAGTGAGTTTCTGCAATTAATCTATTGAAGTTGGTAATATACGTTAGGAGGTCTTTGTTTCCTTGCTTAAGATTGAGGAGGGCATTATCACTAGCTTGTATAAAAGTGTGTTTAAAAAAAAGGCTTTTCATTTTGGCTTGAAACAAGGAAAAATCATACAATAAGGGATTGCTCTTTTCTACTAAAGGAACTGCCCAGTCTGCTGCATTACCCACTAAATAGGAGATGACAAATGCTACCTTAGCTGCATTATCAGGAAATGCTGAGGCTTTACAAAGAAACTGCAATTGGCATTGATTCATAAAAATACTATATTTGGTGCTGTCTCCATTAAACCTCTCAGGCATTACTAATGGTACTGGATTAGTGGTATGCACTGTCAGATGAACTGGAGAGACTGAACCATCACTTCTGCTATGAAAACCCACACTAGTGGAGGGAATAGTGAAATGGGCCGGTTGTATATAATTTCTTCCACTTTTGGGAAATGCACCGGGGTCTCTGCTTTCTGTGGGGATTTGTGTCCTTAGTTGTACTACTTCGGCCTGTAGCCTTTGGTTCTCAGTCCTTAATCTTCCCACCTCCGATTGCAGGTCTACCAATGCCACGGCTAGGTCATCTATAGAGGGGCTCTGCATGGTATTGAGTAGAGGGGGAGATGAAGGGGCCCCAGCCCCTTCTAGATTCATCTTCGCTCGGGTAGAATAATTTCGTGGGCTTGGCTTTCTGTTGCGCTAGTCCCAAGAAGGGGGAACCTTCTGTTCCGATTTTCCGCAGGAGCGAAGATATTGCTTTCCACACTTTCAGAAGACAACCCTCAGAGTGAGACAGGAAAACTCTCTCGTGAGATCTTGTTAGCTAAAAGTGAGGGGAATAACCCAGGAGTGACCACCACTCTTCCCCTAAGGTTTTTTTGTGTGTCAGGCAATGATGGTAGTTGATCAGGGAAGACCTGGAAAGGAATACAGGGAGAATTTGAATGGTCTGCCAACAAAACATTAATACATGTCCACTCTCCTCATATGGCTCACTTACTTCTAGTGAGTCTTCTGTAAAATAGAATAATCAGATGTGCCTTTTGAAGTCAGGTAGACCAATGATTAGGCTATGAGTCTCTCCAGGTCGCCTTGAGGTCTTAAAAGGAACAACTCCAAAAAGAGGGCACCTTCACATTCATACACACCAGTGTCATGGTGAGAATAAGGATTCTATAGCCAAAAAAGGTTCTAAACTAGCAGGGTTATGTTATGGTGTGGTGGAGAATGGGGCTCAATGCTGAGGTAGTCTGGGGTTCAGTCACACACTTCTAAACCCTGAGTGCAAAGACAAGTCCCGCTGGCCGGCTCTATCAGTGTCTACGGAAGAGCGGAGCAGCCAAGACTTGTTGGAGCATGTCCGAATGTCGTGTTGGCCGGCTCCTGTCAAGCGTCTACAGGAGCGGAGCAACCACGAACATCGATACTGCCCAAACGGTCCGGACGGGAGTGGAGCAGATAAGGTTTCCCCACCTCCCAGGAAATGTGCTGCGCTGACCGGCTCAAAAACTAAAATGCGAGCGGAGCAGACAACAAAACCGCTTACCTGAGAAGCGGGTGCACCTCACTGGCCGGCTCCGGTCGGGACTAGGCAGGCGCAGGGGCAAACACTCCCACTGAGGTATGACACGGAACTTTTGGCCACCGCGAAGGTGTATACTCGTAGCGTGGCCAACTCTGATGAGAGTGGGGGAAAAGTCTCCTTCAGTAGTCGCGTGTCAGACAAAAATGTGTAAAATATACAAAGCAGGAACAGGGAGGAACGAGGCTAGAGTAAGTTCATAAGTCGGAGTAGCACACAACGACGAGCTGAACGTAGGGGGCGTGGTCAGCATTCGCAAGACGGATCAGTAAGCCAAGCACTGATTCGTGGAAGCGACTTCAGTTTAAAGACGTTGGGGGGCGTCTCTAAATTACGTACTTTCATGGAGGTCTAGGGAGCCTCTCAAAAGTACATGCCCCTGTATAATGAACCAATGAGGGAGTGGAACATGCTTCAATGTTACGACTCATCGTACAATTCTGTGTGAGCTAACGGGGAACCCTAACAAGGAGTTGTCTTTCACGGGGGAGGGGGCGAGCCTTCACTGTCATATCTTCATATGCATTAAGGCACTGAACCACACGCACAGTTAGGGTACATCTGTAAAGGCTGTGTAGGAAATTACACGGTATTAGACTTGTTCTGTCTACTTACCTTAAATAACACCCCACCTGGGGAAAAGACTCTGCCTGAAAGGTCTGGGACTCTCATATCTGACACCCGCCTGCATGATACAAGGCAAAGATGCATTTGTAACTTAGCCGACAATTGCTTCCGTGATAAAAACCTTTTCGGTTGCCAGGATAGAAAAAGGTTAAGGACCTGATTTATGCCCCACAACTCCGAATAATGAGGTTTTGGCAGGAGGTAGACTCTTATCCCCTCCCTAAGCAGCATACAAAAGGATGTTCTCCCTGCGGGCTGCCATCAACTGGAGTGTGCCCTGCCGAAATGCCGGACCTGAAAGCATTAATAGACCGATAGGCCAGCTCTTCCTCAGCCAAGGTGGACAAAAAAATCTAGAATATGGACAACGCCTGCGCCCAAGGGATACACACAATGGTGCAGAGCCCAACGCACCAATCCTGTCCAGACTGGCCAGTAGCTTATGGTTGTGCTATCCACCCAGGCCTTAGAGAGGAGGAACACAGCATGTCACGAAAGCCCCGGCAGCATCCATCGTATCCTGTAAAACGCCAGGCCATCGGCTGCAAGGAACCTTCCGTCACTAACCTGTGGGGTGGGAAATCCAGACTCCGCAGAATCTGAGGATAGATGGGGTAGTGGGATTGGAGAATCCCATGAAAAGCCAGAAGCCACTCTTAAGATCTCCACTTGGGTGTCACCAAGACCACCTCGGCCTTCTGGTGCAGTCTGGGCTGACATTGAAAAGGGGGAAATGCATATCCTTTCTCCTGGGACTAGTCGTGGAGAAATGTGCCCGTTGCCACTGCCTGAGGGTCCGGCCTCCAGCTGAAGAATCGGGACAGCTGGTGGTCGAGCCGCGATGCAAAAAGGTTGATGGAGAATGGGCCTCGCATGTCTGAGAATTGCAGGAAGACCTGCGGGTCCAGTTTCCACAGACTTACATTGTGAAGGTTGTGAGAGCGCCAATCCACCACCTGATTTGACTGACCTGAAAGGCACTCCACTGTCACGGACACATGCTTCTCCAGGCAAAAGTTCTTGGCCTAGGCTGCCGGCGCTTTGGATCTTGCAACCCCATGGAACCTTATTATAACGCACCGCGGATACATTGTCCATCTTCAGGAGAACCCAGGATTGAATCCTGTCTTTTGTCAAACAACGCACTGCGAACAAGCCTGCTTGGAGCTCTAAACAGTTGGTATGAAAAAAATGTTTGTGTGGTGACTAACTTACTCCTGTGTAAGATTCCCTACACCCAGCGCCTCAACCGGACTGGCTTGCATCAGACTGCACCACCAAGTCGGGGGTGGATCCAACGATTGTACTCCCATTCCAGAACTCCATGTGGGCTAGCCATCAATCGATTTATTCTTTTGCTTCGTCCGATAGTGGGACTGACTGGGATTAAGTAAGACCCTTGCGCAGATAATTGGCCTTGAGGCACTGGAGTGCCCTGTAGAGCAGAGGGCGAGGATAAATTACCTGAATGGCTAAAGACAGCAGACCCACCAGGATTGCAATCTGTCTGAGCGAGGTTTTGGGTGTTACCAAGGTCTGGCGCAGTTTGTGCCAAATATGCACCATCTTTTGTGACGGAGTGCTGAGGGTGGACATAGTAGAGTCTTTCACCATCCCTAGCAAAGTTGTTTGCAGAGCTGGCAACAGAAGCGACTTCTTTTCTTTGATCACGAAGCCCAATGCCTGCAAGAGGTTTACTGCTGTCCTGAGCTGCTGGATCAGCCTTTGGGGACATTGGGCCAGTAGCAGAATGTCGTCCAAATAGGTGATGAGTCTTTTCTCTTGGGCCCGAAGGAACTGTATTGCTGATTCGAGTACCTTCGTGAAACACCACGGAGCAGACGGCAGCCCGAAGGGAAGAGTGGTAAACTTGAATGTCTGGGTGCGCCAGACGAACTGGAGAAACCGGCAGTGAGGCGGGAAGACGGGAATAGTTAGATGGGCATCCTTCTGATTGAGGTGCGCCATCCAATTCTTGGGCAGAATGACATCTTGGAGAATGTAGATACCTTCTATCTTGAAGTGGCGGTATACCAGCCACTTGTGGAATTCTTAGATTTATAACCGGCCTCTGGCCGCCATCGGCCTTGTCCACCAAAAAGATGTTGATGAAACGATTGGGATGCGTGAGGGAATGGCAAATGCCCCTCTTTAGGTCGAGCCTAGCGGCAGCGTGCATGAGCTGTTCGCTCTGCGAGACTGCTGTAGTAGAGTATGGGAGAGAAGCAGCGCCCACACTCCTCCCATATTTTTCATTGGCTTGTATCATTATCTTTCATAAATGCTGCCTTCAAATTTAATAGGCTTGTTAGTCCCTCCTTAGTACGGCCTTTTCTTCATTTGTATCCTCCCATTGCGACTGGCCCCTTTACTTCGGTTGTTTCACGGGACCTGTTTAGTCTGTAAGCACTGTTTACTTTATTACGTTTCTCTTACTGCAGGACGGACATGCGCTGCTTCAGCTGAAACCGCCTGCGTGTTTTTTAAGCAGCCGTAACACAGGTGCCTGCTTTCAGGCATTTTAACCCAGCATTATCTTGTCTGTTTAAAAAAAAAACCCAAAAAAAACCTTCTACCCCCCCCCCCCCCCCCCCCAGTGTAAAATTGATTTAGAAATGAATCGCGAATTAAGTAATGCGAATTCTAGGTAGCACATAATCCTGTGCTAAAGGGCTGAAGCTGACAACAGCAGATCTGTGTTGGATGTCATCTGCACTAAAGGTTGTTTTCAAAAGCCTGTTTTATCACCACCACCACCGCCAATACCACCACCACCAATGCCACCACAAACAAATACCACCTCCACCCCTACCACCACCACCAATACCAGTACCACCACCTCAGTGCCTCTTGCTCACTAGTAATAGCAGGGGCACTGTATGAGGCCAGAGCTGCAACCAAGACCATCCCTTCCTCCCTCCATGTCTGCCATAAAGCACAACCCGGCCTGCACCAGGAGGTGAAGCCAGGGCCCTACTACAGCTAGACTGTTTTTTATTAGGATTAGGCCAAAGACAGCAATGACCTTACAAAACGCCACACTGCACACTCAAATCGGAGAGAGGGCATGAAATTACCCCGCCTGCTCTTCCTCCTGAGACACGGCAGTGTAATCACAGTGCGAAAGGTGTTGGAGCGCTTTGTTAGTGTTTATAGAGGATCATATGTAACTCTCACTTCACACTTTGTGTCTGTGTAATTTACAACACTTACACTTCTTCACTGCACTATTTATCACTACTTTGAAGACGTCGCAGGCCTGTCTCTTCATCTGATATCTAACAAGCGTTCGAGAAGGCCCTTTATTGCAATACAATAGGTCTCGCATTTGTGAGAGTTTAAGCTATTAGTATTGTAAATAATGCCTCTTATTTATGTTTTAAAAGCCAAAACATAAATAAAAGGCATTGTCATTTACAATGCCAATAGCTCAAACTCGCCTGAATGCGTGACCTATTGCATTGCAAATGCTTGTTTAAAAGAATTCCTCTACCTCCCTGTCTATGAGCTCAGCGACTTGCTAGTATAAGCAAATCGGACGAGGTCTTGAATCCCTGTACAGTTTGCAACACCCATGCATCTGATGTAATGGAAAACCATGCTGGGAAAAACAGTGTCAGGCGCCCCTACCCTGTTCTGGGCAGAAGAAAGTGCACTTACCGTTGCCGGCCTGCCATTGAAAGCAGACTCGTCTGGTGAATCGCTGACCACTCTTGGGGTAGAAGTTCATGTAGCGAGTTTTATTTTGCCACTGTCCATGTACGGAGCCATGTCCTCTGGGAGGCAATGTAGGGTAGGGAGCGGCAAGTCATGTGACCCCTACCACGACCAGCCACTTGGAAAACCCTTGGATTAAAAAAGCACCTGATGTTTGTCTGGGCCTTAACAAGTGACGTGAAGGTCAACACAAATATGCCCAACTCCTTCACAAATGGGTCTCCAAACAATCCCCTTTGGCTCACTGGACCTGCCTCTGAGGAGGCTTGATCGCCGAGTTTGGGATCGACGTTAATAAGTAGTGTGGGGCGACGCTCTGTTTTCCACAATTATAATTGCTTGCTGTGCCCATCCTAAGAGCATGTCTGATGGAATGACGGAACCAGATGCCTTAGCCTCTTTCGCTATGACCAGGATCTTAGTCATGGTGCCTATGGCGTCAAGAAGTTTGTCTTGACGTGACCTCTAAGAGCGGTCAGTACCCTTCTTAGGGTCTTTGATGAATTTTGATTAAAAGGTGGGCATCTTGGGATCGATGACTTGGGTAAGGGTAACTTTCCCCTCAAGTGAGGGTCGAAGGCTCTCTGCTAGTAGATGTGCTACCACATACCTCACGACCTTATCCAATGGAACCCAATTGGTGGACCTGGGTTGGATAATATCATCTGGGTTAAGCATGTCAGAATTTCCTTCGTGTTTGTGAGCCTGTTCTGAGTAAGGGCGCAGGGGCCTGGAAGAGCCCGCATCCTCCTCTGACTCCCCATGGGACTCATGTGGACAGGGCTGGTCAGGAGAGGTTGGCAGTGAAGGCTCGGGATAGCGGTCTGCCGGCTCCCCTGACACCTCAAGGGGGGGCATTGGGCCAGGAAGGCCGTCTGAAGGCGCACAAATGTATTGTGGTCCACCCCTTCTTGGAATTGCTTCTTTGGGGTAGGGGGTGGGCCTCAGAGGGAGCATCTCAAGGCGATGAGGGAGGAGGTGCAGCGGGGGGGGGGGGGGGGACGTTTAGAAGGCGCCTGTGGAGGGGACTGAAGGATTTTTGCGCACTTGCACGCAGTTTTTTAGGTTTCGCCTGAGCCAGCGCATGCGCTCCTCTGGCAAGACATGTAGTGAGTGGGCTTTAAAAAGCCCAACCACAGCTTTTTGGCTGGCATAGAGAGTGAAGTTACGTGCAGAATCACGAGCAGAGGCGACATCTGGCTTTCCTCTCTCGTCATGGTGCGCGCACATCGCACACCACTCGCCAGCCTGCTTTCACTTATGCCGTCCCGCTCATCGCAACGCCCCCATCACCACTCAGTCATGAGAGAGTAGCTTTTCGATTGGCTCTCGGTGGCTTCAGTTTTGCAGCACTTTCAAGTCGAAAGCAAGACAGAAGCAAATGCAGTCGGATATTTAGGACCCTCGTCGAGAGACTGGAGGTAAGCTTAGTGTTCTGGAATCTGCTGCCTAATACGTGGTGGTATTTAACTGTAGTCGATGATCATAAATCGGGTTCTACCATGCACACCATGTGGTGATACTGTCGAAACATGACTTAACTATGACCTGTGACTATCTCACATGTTCATTTCCTGTAGCCTCCACATGCCATACTGTATTTTATCCATTCTCCTATGTTCTCACACATTGTATTTCGCGCATTCTGTCTCTCCTTAGTACCCCCTTTATCACGTTACTTTATCTACTAAATGATTCTAGCTGACCTTCCATAAACCCTTTACCGTGCCCTTTCGATCCTCTTTTGCCCCATACTTCCATTCATCACATATCTGTACTTACATTACTCTAACCTCTTCAGTTATATATACTTTTCATTATGTTGCTCAATTTCTTTTGTAATCACTTCTTCGCTTTTGATCGTTTCTTTCCCTCCTAAATCTTATAACTACTTTTCATCTGTTACGTACTCTTTCTGGTATATTACGTTTCCCTTTGTGTCTCCCACATATGGCTCAGTATTATCTTCATAAGTCGAATTCCCATTCGCTCTGTCACTGCCCGAGTCCTATTAAGACTGCCACGTCCTATCACTGCCACTCTGTCATGTTCTTTTCTGGTCGCAGCAATTCTAATATTTCTGGTACTGCCATTCTGCCTGATTTCTCCCAGTCCTCTGTTATGATTATGGCTCTTGCCCCATCCCACTGCGCCTGTCATGCTGCCACTGCCATCTCACGTGGAACACAATGTTGTTACTTTTTACACAACCGGAGATCTTAGTAGCTCGATTAGTGGCTCAGAGAGAACACAGATATTAAACAAAAGGCATAATATTCCCCCAAAAGACCAAGCACTGTAAATATTCTAAACATTAATGTCCAAGCATTGGCATAGCCAATAGGTCTTGCCTTTGGGACCTTATAAGTGTTTAGTTATCCAGCACAATATCCTTGGTGCAACAACATCAAGGGTTGCATGGTTAAACACATATAAGGTCCCAAAAGCGAGACCTATTGGCTATGCCAATGCTTGTTCAGAGAGGTGCTGCTCAAAGGGCTCCATGGCTGTATTGATCGAGGTGCCAACATCCTCGCAAAATTCATTGGCCCATTGGAGGAAGGACAAGGTGTCTTCCTACTGGTAATTAGCATCACATTCCATGGTGCGTAGTGCTGTATGTAGCACCAAGACTGGGGCACCAGTCCACTATAAGAGGCCCAGAGAAGGCCAAGATGTACAGACTGACCCTAAATTTGGGACACGCAGGGTGTGTAAATATGGTTTTCGGAGTAAGCCCAGAGGTTATGGGTGTCCAGAGGCTCACAATAGACGGGCGCAAGCCCAAGGGACACCAACACCCCACGGGTCACTGGGGACAAGAACTGCCTGCAGAGGAGTCCCAACTGGCCTACGCGGCCTTGCAAATACTGACCCTAAAGGGCATCATGAAGAGGAGGAATATAGACCCCAGAGGGGTGTCATAAGGAAATATTGGGCAAATTCAGACCCCCCAAGGGGCGTAGCAGTCGTAGTCTGATCAGACAGACTGCGACATCACAGCATTGATGACAGCGTTGTGAGGAGAAACATGCCGCTGAGCAGTCGAGACTTGCCGCGCCCCACTAATGTGCGGCGGGTTGCACCTTCCATGTTTGATCGAAAGTCACGTTAGGTGTGCCGAGGCGGACCCGCAACGGTTAAGGGGACCGGTTAGAGGAAAAGTTCAGCCAACAAACTGCACTAATTTTTTTGTTTACCTTTGTTTTATTGTTTTCAAAGTTTGACAGTAGATCCCATATGCATAGTAAACATTTCCATTCGCAGTATAACAGTTGACGTTGCAAGATATTCATTGCATTTTTTTGTTTTGTTTCTACAGTTTGGTCAGCTTCGTTATATTATAAGTTCAGTATATCGGAACAAGAAAACGGGAGGCGAAAGAAGAAAGGGAAAAAGAGGAGAACAAAGGGTAGAACAAAAAGAGTCGTAGCTAGAGCTGACAAATATTATATTGAATAATAGACACTGCATCCGTCGCAACCATACATATTGTAAATACGCCTCACTGCAGCACCAACAAACTGCACTCGTATGCCACAATTCAAAAAGATCATTGCAGAGAGCAAGAAAACGACACTTCACTGGGCTGCAGCAGTCAAGAAAGAAGGAGCCCTGGAAATAGAAGATGGGCGATATTGGCATCAGTTGTGTGGATTAGAAGATGGACTTGACAAGATTCCATAGGGTTTCTGGGAATAGTAGTTTTCTTTCCTTGTTTACTTTAGAAAATGGGTGCTGTTTTGACATTTGTAATCAAGCGAAGTGAGAATTAGCACAATCCTCGCCTCTTGTCCTGACATAGAATTCAGTTTCACAGCATCTTTAATTTAAGTGAAAGTTTTACCTGCCACCTGGATATTTTATCTAGGCACTAGAGCTTTACTAAATCCGTAAAAATAATCATGGTAAATAGAATATGTTCTTAAATGCCCGATTGGGTTGTTGCTTTTCAATAATGGTGTGCTGACCTTTAGTTGACAAGGAGCATGCAGTGGTCTGTATGAGTCTACTAGAATGAAACCTTTGTTTCTGGTTAGTATCACAATCCACCAAGAAAAAGAAAATCATGTGTTGTGATTAACAGAGCTCGGCTTGTCGTCCTACTCATTGCTGTGGGTACATGCTTGTCCTGCTCAATCTAAAATTAACAAATAGCATTGTCCTTTAGTTCTGATCTCTTGTCACACTTTCCATGGTGAGTTCCTGAATGTGAGATTATCTTTAAAAGAGCTGAGTCCTTGTGGCTTCAGTGTCCTTAGACAGGAACCAGTATCCAAACTCTATCTTAGAGTAATCTTATAGGGCAATTTGATTTCTTCTCAACTATGAGTGTTTTTCCCAAGCATTGACTTTCGGTCCGGTTCCTTCTCAATTGTCCTTGTGGAGAATTCAATTAAGGCAAGAAAGTTCTTCAGGGCTGTTTCCTTTCGCTGCACTGTGGTTCTTCATATTATAGTGGGAGTTCTAAAATGATTTATTTTCTACTAATTGGTGGATATTGTGGGGCAGACTGACTACAGAAGAAGAAATAACCGCATCATTTGGTTGGTCAGAAGAAATCACCAGGTAAAGGTTCAGCCACCAGAAGAAATTACAATGGACCTATATTTAAATGTAGTCCTGCCTTTTGGAGAAAAAACAATTTGGGGGCTGATATCTCCACTCTTCTTGCCTGGCTGGACACCAGATGGGGCATTTATAAATTCTTCTTCCCCCCTCGCAATTCATGAATGAGCTGCCTAAAATGTCTGGAAAACTTTGAAGCCGCTCATCTCAGAACAGCTTCGCTCTCAAAATTTGCACTGCAGTCACGGGAGGCTTAATTTATCCACATTAACTTCCTGCATGTGGCTTCTTTACTCCAATTTTTTTGAAATGTTTTGGATTTCTTAAGAAAACCATTAAATAAAATAATGGGCAAAAATTACATGGTCACTTCTGCTCTTGCCCCTCCACCTCAAGGGCTCTAAGTACATTGTAGACTAATGTGGACATGACAGTACTATCCCTGTTGCTGCTAAAGGCGCACATGTATCATGTGTATCTCACTTGTATGTAATAAAAGGGTATATGTATGATATTGATTAAGAACACTTGACATTACTCTGAACCTTATGTCTTAGACAGATTATCTAGACCAGTTTAGTACATTTATTCTGACCAGAATTTATCTGTGAGAAATTTTGCATCTGATCATTTGTTTTCTTTTGCTTTGTGTGCCTTTAATTTATATTTGGTGATTGATTTTGCAGGTGCCCATTTTCCCAAACTGATTGTGCAGAACATCGTACAAGACCAAAAACTATGCTGGGTCAGCAAACACCAGAACATTGCCCGGGAAAGACCAATTCCACAGGTATTTATATTGTACAGTATTAATAGTATTACAGTAGTGTTTATTTAGCCAACATGCTGCTTGTTGTGCTCTAGTTAATGATTAGTGCCAAGAATCTGAAAATAAAAGGGGTTTTGTAGCTGTTGAAGATGAGGCAGAGTTGTCTATTTGATAAAATGTGCCTGCAGCTACACTTGCATGCATGTAAGAGGCAACAGAAGTTTTGGAAATGGCCGACCTGTAGACAGTGTATTAATTTTCTAATGCTTTGCAACTTTTAGTTTGTTCACTGTATGCCATTACATTGATGCAATGTGCTGTGGGCAGTCCATGGTTATGGACACATCTAGTTAGTCCAATGCCTGGCTGCTGTATCATACTGCGGTCTTAGCACTGTTCAGCCTATTCTCTAATCCCACATAAAGAGCATTACTTCCCTGCTTATCTTGTATCGCTATGGATTTAGTTACTAATTCACCACTGCTATTGAAAGGACATCCCACACATACAGTGCCCTTTCTGTTCCGAAACATTTTGGGATTTATTCACAAAAAACTGTTTTGGAGTATGAAGTAATAATACTTTACATACTCCAAAATTAAATTCACAAATCTCCAGTGATTGGAAGTGGGAAGCAGTTGCTTCAAATGGGTGGAATTAAGGCAAATTGGAAGTTATGGGGAACTGGAAGTTCTCAAAGGATTGTGCCTAACAAAAAAAAAAAGTGTCCATCTGTAACGAAACTGGTGCTCATGTAAAGCTTTCTAATATCTGATTTCTTTGGGTCTAGTTCGCGCTATATAAAACTTTAATAAAAAAAACAAATACTCACATTAATCTGAACAGATTTAACAAGGCAAGTCATGTAAGTGGCTGTGTGTTAACCGGTTTGGATAAAGCTCCCTATATAGGCTTCCTAACAACAAAAGAAGAGAATCAAACAGACTAGAACTTGAAAGACGTTGTGGCCGCCATTGATGAGCACAGTATGAAAATAACCTATGCGACTAATGAGCTAACTAGCCACCTGAAGCTGCTCTCTGTAGAAAAGTGATGGTTTGTGTGTTAAAGGTGCAAATGCAGACTGGGGAAGTGAACATCAATCCATTTGTGTGTAAATCTTTTTACTATGCATTTTATGTTTACAAAAACATTACATCTGCCTGGCAAATGACCCCCTTACACGTAACAGCGTACAATCGCTTCCATTTAGTTGTGAAGCCAAGTGGAGTGTCATTCATGTTGTTAATTAATTCTCTTTGACCAGAGTCGACCAGGAGCCTGTTATGTAACTGAGCGATTGCCGAGGTCTCCCTCTTTTTCCAGTGGAAAGCTATTGCTAGGTGTCTAAAAGGGGCGGGCCAGAGGGCACTCACACCCGATATGAATATCTTTGCCTCTGGCTCTGCAACCTCTGCAGCATTTGGAATCACTGTTTGGAAACATTATGTGCAAGCTGGAAGGGGTGTAGTGCCAGTTGAACCAAATTTTGTAGTGAATCTCGCTACAACAGACTGAGATGATGAATGGATATCCCTACTCAGCTGCTTTCACTGTTATGGGGGCTCTCTGAATAACTAAGGCCATTCCCATTCCTTATTACGTTGCCAAATTCAGGGAGCCTCCCAGGCAAGAAAGATATGGTTTTATAGAAATAGTTTAGGGAACAGGATTTCCAGTGTAGTTTTATCTTGTGTTGCACTCTGCCGAATACCCTTGTTAATAATCCAGTGCTTCAGTTGTGCATATTGTAAGCGGTCTCTCTTGGAGAGACCAAAGTCGGTCTTGCATAGGAGGAACGTTCTAGACGTGGAGGCCTCAAACATGTCAACAAGCATTCTGCGGGCCCATATAGGGTAATTAATAGGGGTACACGGATATGGTGAGAGCTATGTTACCAAATTCTGGGCTACTACATAGGTATCCGATACCCAGAGGGTGGAGGCTACTGGTGTGCTGAGAAATTCATTTGGTGGCCTAAGCTTCTATCCAGCCACACCAAGTCCCGCAGTAGTTTACAAGCAATGATGTGATGAATGTGTCTCCAGTTCTTGTGTGATTCAGTCATGGACCATTCTACCACAGTCCTCACCTGTAAGGCTGCATAACTAGAGAAATATCTGGCAGGGCCATCCCACCCACCCGTGCACCCGCCCTTGACCCTCTGCTCTGTGTCAAAAGCCTCTTAGACACCCTGGGAGCGTGCCCCTCCCGCGCAAATAAAACCCAATAGATGTTGTATTTAATTAAGGTATCTTTTATCAAGCCAGATTGGGAGAGCCTGAACATACAGAGAAAGCGTGGAAGTGCATTCATTTTAAATATATTGATCCTGCCAATCCAAGAGCTAATCAGGCGGCTCCATAAGTCTAAGTCTCTGTGTATTGAGGACAGCAGAGGGGGAAAGTTAGCCTGAGAAAACTCCCCCGAAGTTTTAGTGATCTGCGCTCCCAAGTGGCTGATGGATTACGTAGTCCAGCGTTAAGGAATTGCCCTACGCTTAGAGACTACCTCTTCAGCCGGTAGAGTTAAGGAACTCCGATTTTATTTACGTTGATTTTATACCCAGAAACGGATCCAAAAACCCTCAGAAGGATAACCCACCACTTACTCAAATTCCTGGATATGGCAGGCCAGGGGCTCCTTGAAGAGGTTGAATAAAAATGGGGATAGGAGACACTCCTGTCTAGTGCCCCTGTATAGGCAAGTCATTGGCAATCTGGCCATTAAGGGCAACCCGATCTGTAGGGTGAGCATAGTTAAAAAAGGCCACCCACTCAAAGGCTTTTTTGCATCCAACAATAGCAGAATCGCTGGAATTGCTTGACTGAAGCCTTTTTGATGAGGTGGAGGACTGCCCTTTGTTATCATGGGTTTGTCATCCTTGTACTAAATCGCTGTAGTCCGGGTGTATCAGGGTTGGAAAGACTTCATAAGCAGACATGCACAATCTTTGTGTATAATTTTTATCAGTATTCAAAAGCGCAATGTGACGGTTGGAGAAACACTTCTGCACATTTTTGCGTTGCTTGGGGCGAACTGAAATTACTAACTTTCCCATGTGGTGGGGAGGTGTGGGGGGGGGTCATATAACCGATCTCAGTGCAGAAGTAAACAGATCTGTTAATTTGGAGATTAGTTTGCACGAGAATACTCTATAAAATTGTGCTATGTAAATATTGTGCCCCACCATTTTATTATTTTTCAATGTCATAGCTGCTTTAACTTCTGCTTTGTCGGCCTGTCAACGCATTCCTTTCGCCTCTGGTAATTCGGTAAATCTTTATTTCCTTGAGGTGTGCCTCTTGTTGAGCCAACAAACACGCCTCTCCAGAGTACAAGTTCAAATGAAAATGGCGAAATCCATTTAAGCTTCTCCACATTATTGGATAGGACACTGCCACTAGGAGGGATTCATTTTATTTACATTTTTTGTTTCATATCTGCCCTGTAACAGTGTAGCTAATTGCGTACCGACCATCTCTCCTTTGACACAAGACCTCTCTCTTTTTTATGTAGAATTTTACGCTTGGTATAATGCAGGCGAAAGTGCCCTCTCGCTGCTAGTAGTTTTTGTGCATTCTGTAGTGTGGGGTCTTCCGCCCATACCCGTTTTAACTCTTGTATCTGTTTTTCAAGTTGCTGGTCCTCAATTTTCTGGAGACTTGGAAAAAGGCTGCACATGGCTTCTGATTACCACCTTAAAGGCATCCCAGACCACACCAATAGGCACCCTGGAGCCCTCATTCGCAAATCAATGGATATCTAAGAAACGAGGCGTGAAGGAGCCCAACCCTTCAGCAGCAAACATGCAGATACATGCACATAATCAGAGACCCCAATCCTCGCATCCGAACCTCCCACAAGAGGAGGGTTACAATCCATACAGGAATGGGTCTAATGAACATGCGAATAGTATATATAATTTTTCGTGGGTCCACCTCGATCCGGGCATCCCAAAGGCCTAATTGTGCTATGCTAGGGTGTATCTTATTCGTTTAGAGAACGGGCCATTTGTCTCAGCCGACCCATCTCCTTGTCCCACCGGGGATTCCACACAGCATTGAAGTCTCCAGTGAAAGCAATTTGGCCCTTAGCCACCCAAGCTAAGGTCTCAAGGAGCTGTAAGAGGTAAACAACTTGAGGTGTTTTCGGAACATACACTGTAGCCAGTGTGGCAAAGCATCTTTGAAGAGTCCCAATTAAAATTAAGTCGCACGCCTGCCCGTCGACTTTGGTCTTCAAGAATACAAAAGGGAAATTACACCTGAAGAAGACCACCACCCCTCGCTGTTTTTTAGGTGCAGAAGCGAGAAGGCAGCACAATACGCCCTGTTCCAGACATGAGCCTGGTCGATTTTTACTAGATGGTTTTCCTGTGAACATACAGCGTCTGGCTGCTGGTCCCCAAGAGTCTTCCATATTGCCCCAGTCCTCTTATTAATGGAGTTTAGACACTTACCATTTAAGGTAGTAATGGTTGCCATGGTAATCACAAGAAGTGGAATATCTACAGAAGCAGGCAGACTGATGAAATACACACACAGGTTGGAGCATCAAATTCACATTTCCCGCTTTGCGGTAACGATACCAAAAGGAAAAATGGAAAAAACAACTGTAGAAAAGTTAACAGGACCAAACCTCCTGCATGAGCATCACTCTGGGCATGCCCACACACTGAGTTTAACGCCGTTGAAGGCAAGGGTTACCCACTTTTCCCTCTGGCACAACTCTGCTGCCAGATTCCAAGTAAAGAAAGGATCAACCCATCTGCCCCTCGCTGCTCCCTTACTCGTGCCCCCTCTCACCCTCCTCGTCTCGACCCAAAGCCCGAAATACTCACCAGTCCTGCTTACCGTCCCTGGGGCCAGTGTTCAAAGTAGAATGGACAAGTAGGCCCCACCCCCCATTCGGCATAAGGTAAAGACCACAGCCCTGCCCGCCCCCCAACCTGCACCAGTGTGCCATAGCAGATGCTAGAACATGAATTCCACTTTAGTCAGGAGCTGCCAAACCCATCACATGGAAAATCCATTACAATTAGAGCTGTTCTTGGTCCCCGGAACCCTGTCTTGTAGAGGTGCAGCACCTTGATAAACTTCAACCAGCCCAGTCTTGCTTATAGAAGACATTTCTGAGTCATTTCGCCACAATGAAGGGTCTGAGGTGTCCTCTGGGATGCTGCTTACCACTCAATTCGAAGGAGAGGCCAAATGGATACGTCCAACCGTACCTGACTCCATCTTCACACAACTTCTGAGTGACCTCCAAAGCTTTGCCCTATGTTTTAGAGTGGCCGGAGCAACTTCCTGGTGTATTGAGCATGTAAAATCCTCAAATGAGACCTTGCCTAGCACCTTGGCTTTCTTGAGAACTTCCTCCTCTGAAAAGCAGTGACCTGGATTTCTCTAGGTCTTCGCATATCGCCTGATTACTGAGGGCCTAATTTATGTATTGTGTCCAGATGTACCTGTCCATGGTCTTCTCCAGCGTATTAAAGAACAAGATAGTCACAAAGGCATCTAGATTAGGCTCCCAAGACTTCTTCACTCAGGATGCGTATCTTTAGGTTCTCCCTTCGAAAGCAGTTCTGTAAGTCCTCAAGTTTGTCCAGGACGAGTCTCCGTTGCTTGTCTAGCTCTGAAGTCGCTGAGGCTGGTGATGCTTGCTGCTCCCAGAAGGAGCCAAAACGCCCCTCCACATCTAGAATGCGGTGGTCCACTCAATGTCCCTGCACAGTTCCTGTATTTTGGATCCCAAATCTGAATGCATGTCGGCTAGACTTTTATCAAAGCCATGGCTTCAGTAAATCTTTCAGCTCTATTTTAAAAGTGCAGAGGCTGACATGAGGTCCTACTTCGTAAGAGCCTTGTCACCCCAGCTAGAGATAACTGTTGAGCTTGTAGTGGTGTCTCACCACCAGTGTCACTCACTGATCTGTCCAGACACTGATGTAGGCTCCCCATACCTGTATTCTTCTAGGGGACAGATTGGGCCCTCACACAGCTCTGCAGCGTCTGGGCTGCTGCACTAAAAGCACCTCGAAATATCCACCAGAGCATTCAGATCCCAATGTGGTGCAGCTGGCTTCCCCCAGTGTAATCTCAGGCTTCCTTCTGGGCCACAAGGCAGCATTGGCTTATTTCTCCCCAGCACACACAAAGTTCACTATTTCACTGCGCCTACCGCCTTAGAATGCATCAACCGCAGGAAGTCCAATATGCTCAGGGCGGGGTCTCCTGTTTGATGGTCCCAGCTGTTTATCACTGAAGCCATTGATCAGTGGACTGGGCGTCCTCCACCAGGGGGCAGAGGATGCCATTATTCCCTCATCAGTGACTCGCCCTCTGCAAGAAGGAATCTGGCCATGCACCCATTGTTAAAGGGCCCAGAGACATTGAGGCTGGCCCCAAACACAAAGGCAGGGCCGGTAGTGCGATGAGGTGCATGTCACAGGCCTTTCAATAAAAACAGAGTCCAGAGGTACAGTGCTTTAACTTATTTGCTAGGTGTTCAATGACCGGGTTGTATCCATTCTCCATTACTGACTGAGCCATCACAGAGCCTGACAGTTCCTCCCCCCGGCTCTTAGGAGCCATCCTTCATAATTTTTTGGGTCACAGAGATGGGGGGTGAAGTGTTTCTGGCCACCAGGCTGCAAAAGGATTTTGTAAGCAGCTCAGCTAGACTGTCCCATTCTGATTTCATGTACAAACAGTGGAGTAAATGGTATAAACAAGATTCATAAGATGTGTAGGAAAGTAGGATCTGCTTTCATGGTTACCCCCATTTTTTCTTGGTGTAGGAATGTTTTTGGCCTAGTCTAACTGGGATCCTGCTAATCAGGACAACAGTCACTGTGCTATCTCCCTAAATTAATCTTGGTAAGTACTTTTGTACATCCACAATTGGCTACAGGTGTACCCTTGTAAGTCCCTAGTATATGATACTAAGCTACCCATGTCATAGGTACACCAGTGGTCTTCCATCGGCTACAGCATGTATTGTGCCACCCATAGGAGTCCATTTAAACTGTGACTACAGGCCTGGCATTGCAGCCTGTGTGAGCTGGTGTTAGCACTTCTCACGACAGATATAAGTTTCTTTATATCTGAGGTCACTACACTTAAAACCTATAAGTCATCCCTATGGCAGGCTCTTCAGTCCTGAGGGCACGGTGCTTGGTAATAAGTGTAAGGAAGCAATTCTCCAGACTTTGTAAGTGTGGCCAGCCATTTTAATACATATAGTGGACATTAGTCAATTTGAGATGACTAACTATATAGTGGCTGCACCAAAACGGGTCATGTTTGGTATAAACATGTCAGAATCATACCCCAATACCGATTCCAGTGTTGGAAGTATGATCCCATGTACCAAGGGGCTCCCTGGGGGTACCCCCCTGTACTCCTGGTAACAGCCTTTCAGGGTCTGACAGCAAGCTAGTGCTGCTGCTGACAACTACAGACACGATTCTGCCCTCTTGCTGCTGAGTCCATCTCGAGCAGGGGAAGGTAGAACAATAGGTTTCCTGTCACAGGGAGGTGTGATCACATCCCAGACAGGACTTAGTGTATTGGGCTGGGGTGGGGGTGCTTGCCAGCACCACCAGACTGCTTTGAAGGACACATTTAGGCCCTCCTTGCATAGGCCAGTTGGAACCAGTTCTGGAAGCCCTTGGCTCAGGCACGAAACTGGACAAAGGACATGGTAGTATCCTCCTCTCTGTCCAGCCCCACCTCTGGAAGCGACCCCGGAGTCGTTGCAACCCTTTCCGTAGGGTACTTAAGGGCTTACCTGCAGGTGGTTCCTTAGATTCGTTGTGGGACAAGATTCAAGCCTGAAACCATGTCACCGTTCGACAGTCTGGACACTTGGACTTGGTTGGACTTCACCTAGAACTGAGACGGCACCATGGAAGACTCCTGCTGCTCCTGGTCTTGCTGTTCTGAAAGTCTTATTCGTCGTCTGTGCTTCTTCCAGGATCTTTACCAGACCTGTGGGCATCAAGGACATTATCCGTATTCTCCCTTGGAGTGAAGGAGTCAATCCCCTGCATCTGCAGGCACTGCAACAAAGCTAACCAGTCTGCTGCTTCTGTCGTCCTACGAACTTCCCAATGCTCAGCAACACATGTGTTAGTTCTGCAACTCCCTCGAGGCCTGACCTGTCCTCCCTGCAATTTTGAGAACAGTATCCCATGTCGGAACCCCTAGGACCAAACCCCTGTGCACCGTGTCGACTTGCCGTTGCCAAGGTTTGTTGGTTCTGTCCTCCAGAGATCTTTGGGCTACAAGAAGCTCCAGCCTCCAGAATCTCTTCCTGCCAAGTGCAGCGTCCTCACTGCATCCTTTGCGCTGTGGGCCTTCCTTCTTGGTGAGCTGCTCGAGGTACGCTTGCAAATCATGTGCCTTTGACCTGTGTGTCCTCCTGAGAGTCTTCTCCTGCTTCAGTGGGCTCCCCTGCTTGCTCGGGGCCTGCTTTGACTCCTGCGGTTGGTGAGTCCCTTGAACCTTGCTGGTCCCAGCGTTGCTTCTTCGTTGTTCTCCATGCCAGTTGCGACTACTAAGGCTTGTTGGTGCTCATGTCGGACACTGCGCCCTTAGTCACCGACGTGGGACAGCTCTTGCACGGCTCCTGGTCTTTTTCAGCGTCGTCCAGCCCTCCCAGCTGCAGCGACAAGGTCACAGTCGACTCCCCTGAACCCCCACGACATTGGTGGGCATTGTATCTTAGTGCCTCGTGGTTACTCCCGAGTGGCATGGACTCTTTTCCCTCTGCTTGCAGGTTCTTTACTTTGAGAGTCCACCCTTGGATTCCATCGGACTTCTTCTCCAGAGGCATTTCTTCTATTGTCGTCTACAGAGGTTTCTAATGTCTCTTCACCCCTTTGCACCTGGTTTCCCTGGTGTAGGTAACCTGGTTCCAGGGGTATCCACAGTGGGGTGGTTCTCCAGCCCTCCATCGTCCAAGTGAATTCTTTAGGGTCCTCTGGGAAGGGTCCTTCTGCAAAATTGCAACCGCAACTTCTCCATTGACTTCTATTGGGCACACAGCTGTGGTCCCACTCTGCATAGTGCCTATGTGGGGTTCCTCGGTACATACTATGGGTGTTTCCATGTGTCCCCGGCTCGTCTGGGTCTTCTGGTCCAAGTTCCATCCTCCTTTGCAGTTCGCTTTCCACTTTATTAGCATATGGTTTGGTCTCCCCCTGGAGACTACTGTATATTGTGCTACTTACCTTATTGCATTTGAAGTAATTTTGTGTATTGTGTTGATATCTCCGGGGAGGAAATGTGGCAATGTGTGATTGAGTGTTGTGTTATAAATAGAAGTATTTTTATATAGACACTGTGTGGTTCTTTTTGGTTTAACCTACACTACATGATTAAACTGTTAAAACAAGCTGCTTTACACTCATTCAAGATAAGTCGGAAGGCTGTTCTCCACAGCTACCACTTTGAGAGCGTTCTATGGTTATCAAAGAGCACTAAAATCACCATAAGGGTTCCTTGAATTAGTGCAAGGTGCATCACTTGAATAAGTGTGCACCATATACAAAGCCAGCTTCCTACAAGATGTATGTGAGGCACAAGAACACACCTCAAACTTGGATCAATCTAAATCTCCAGCGTTTGTTGCTTTCAGTATTTTAATAAATGTATGCAAAAATAGACGAATAAAGCCAAAGTGCTCGCACTGTGACATTTAGTGCAGTGAAAAAATGTGTACATACCTTCCAGGGGCATCATTTAGAAAAGGCGAGATCTAAACGGGACAATTCATAATTCATGTTTCTGATGGCATAATATTATCGACCAAGTGTCAACTGCTTCTTAACTTTATGAATTATTGAAGAACTCATCATAAGGATATAGCTTGAGGGACAGAACCCAACAGGAGTTGTTATAGCATGATAATCAGTCAGTCATAAACCTTTATTCAGCTATTGCCATTAAAGTACACCTTATCAAATTAAAAAAACATGCAGTAAGAATTAAAAATATCTTGGCTTTAACGGAAAGTTTCAATTCTGTTAAGAACACGAAGGCAAGGATTATGCTCTTCTTCTTTCTCCACTTTATTTTAATTGAAGCTTTAATAAAAGAACAAACTACTCTTCCCAGGAATCCTTTTTATTTTTTAATTTTTTTTTTTTTTTTTACAATCTTTATATTTATTTTTCCAAAATAACCCCCCCCCCCCCCTTACTCCCCTCCACCCTCCCCTGTCAGACAGGTTTAAGCACATAGAGTATCAAACATTAATTCAGTCGACTGTTAATCAAAGTAACAGTTAAATATCTTCCTCTTAACATATACTTCTATTTTTTTATTTTTTATTATTTATTTATACTGGTTAGGCAAAGAAGAATACAATTTACATAGTTTATATACCGATACTTATACATGTTCCATACTTCAAAGACATTACATTAATTGACATATACAGCATGTTCCGTTGTTTGGTTGATAATTTCCATCGTCATCTTCACAACACAACATGATACAACCCCAGTGTCCACAGCCTGCGGTATTTACACTCTTCCACCCCAATTATGGTGTCCCGTTGATGCAGTGTGTTTTGTATTCAGCCGTCTGTTTGTGCGGTTCTACGGTATTGTACAAATGGTTCCCAAAAATCTCTAGGCCTGGAGGCCTGCGGCAGTTCCCCTGCATATGTCTCCAGGGTCTCCCTTATGTATGTCAGGTCTGCAATCCAATCCCTGCATCGCGGTGGGCGCCTACTCCCCCAACTGAGAGCTATGCATCTTTTGGCCAGTAATAGTGCTACAGCCAGAAACTTTCGTCTACAGGCTAGTATTATCTTACATACCATCAGCAGGCACACTAGTGGTTCATTGGATATCTGTTCTGACAGCATCAGAGAGAGAGTGCCAGTTACTTCCTGCCAATATGGTTGAAGGCGAGGGCATGCCCACGCCACATGCAAGAAATCTGCCCCAGGGGCACCACACCCATGACACTTGTCTTCTGTGCGTAACCCGTATTTATGCAATTGCGCTGGTGTATAATATACTTGGTGTATGAATTTGAAGTGTATAATGTGCAAATTGCAGTTCGGTTTTAACATTTACATCAGTGCGCAGCTGTATTCCCAGTCCTCTTAAGCGATAGGGTTACCAATTGCCTCCTCCCATTTCTGTAACGTTTTTTCTAGGGCTCGGAATTGTTCGCCCTGGACCGCTTTATACAGGCGTGTTACTAGACTTTGTCATGTGGGCGCCGTTAGTAGGATCTGTAGTGCATTAGGTGTCAGTGATTCATCTGGGAACAAAGGGTATAATTCCCTTACTGCCATATGCAGTCGCAGATGCGCAAACATCTTGAGCGGTGCGCGATGCACACTAAGGGAGGTGTCAGTCTGCGGTATGAATTGGCCATGTGGGAATATATTGCTCATGGTGCTTAGGCCCATTTCCCCCAGCAAGGACAACATGTTCTTTTCTTGTGTGACCGTTATTTGTGGGTTGTGAGAAATGGGCAGCGCTGGTGTGTATACCGGGAGTTTCTTTGCGTGTTTCGCCAGTATGAACCATGCCTTCGATGTGCAACTAACCGGGTTTATCACGGCTCTTGGGATATTTTGCCTCGAGTCTGATATAAAGGTAATCAATGGGGTCGGTTTCACACACTCATGTTCTACCACTATATGTGGTATTTGGTCGTGCGGGGTGTAGCCAGTAGTGGGCATATTGCGCCTGCTCACAATAAAAATATAACTGCAGATCTGGTGCTTCAAAGCTCCCCTCGATATATGGCCTGGTCAGTTCTTTCCTGACCATGTTAACCTCGACAGGGCTGTACGTAGTTTAGTAAATACTGTTTGCGGAAGCTATATTGGTATATTCATGAATAGATAGAGGAATCTGGGCAATATAACCATCTTTTGTATAGCTATTCTGTCAGCTAGTGACAGCTGTAATTTGATCCACCCTTCTATCTGTTCTTCCAATTGCGTTATGGCTCTGACATATAGTTCTATGCATGACTACTTTCAATGGGGTGGATAAACCCCCTCTACCTACTCATTACTTTGAGATTGACTCCACTCAAGCAAGGGAGACCATATTTTCACCTCTCTTCTACATAGCTTACTACCCTTTCATGTGTGTGTGTGTGTGTGTGTGTGTGTGTGTGTGTGTGTGTGTGTGTGTATATATATATATATATATATATATCTGCTACTGGCGGTTGCCAGTAGGTGATTGTAGTTACACCCTAGTTCTCCATAGGAAAAGCAGTTTTTGATTTGCTAATAACTTTGGCGTCGTTTGACGAATCTCCGTGAAATTCTCCCAAAAAAAAAGTCTGTTCAGCTCCTATCCTGAAAGTTGGGGGGTGATTCGTGAAGCGGGGGCTGAGAAAAAAGGGGGGTCCCAAAACACGTTTTCTACATGTTAACTTCCATAGTAAATTTTGCGACGTGCTACAGCCGAAACTACTGAAAGGAATTAACCCAAATTTGGCACAAAGGTAGTGCTTGGATCAGAAAGCGACCTTTTTTTAAATTATGTAAATCCGTTCAGTATTTGCAGAGAAATTAGAAAAATAAAAGTTTCGATATCTGGGCGGAGCCTAAGTCCCGGGCACGAGCTTCACTGTGATTGGCTGCCAACACTCCAAACCAGGAAGTGTTGTCAGCCATCTTGTAGAGAAACAAAGGTATAAAACAAGAGAAGGGGGCAGGGTAGAAACACCCTGACCCCCTAGGCCTGCTCATGGGGTCCCAGAAGGACCCCAGGGCCCAAAATAAAAATATATATATATATATATATATATATATATATATATATATAATTTTTATTTTTTAATTTTATTTCGGCCCGTTTGCACAGTGGTGCAGGGAGGGGGCGGGGCCTGACTTAGCAAGTGTGCAAGCGCACCCCCTGGCACATTGTAAATTGGGGGATTAAGTCCCCTTCAATCCTGAGGGTCCCTGGGGGCGAACTAGCCCACCAGGTACTTCCAGTATGCGCCTGGGAGCTGCATTGCAGAGAGGTGGTCCAATGCCACTCCCCCTTTTTACACCACTCTGCAACGCAGCTCGGTGGCGCTTACTGGAGGTAGCTGGTGGGCTAGTTGCCCCCCAGGGACCCTCAGGACTCAAAGGGATTTAATCCCCCTATTGACACCGCTCCAGGGGGTGCGTTTGCACAATGGTGCAGGGAGGGGGCGTGGCCTGATGTTCCAAGTGTGCAAACGCGCCCTGTGGCGCGTTTTAGGTTGGGGGATTAAGTCCCCTTGAATCCTGAGGGTCCCTGGGGGCCAACTAGCCCACCAGGTAGCTCCAGTAAGCGCCTGGGAGCTGCGTTGCAGAGAGGTGGTCCAAGGCCACGCCCCCTTTTTACACCACTCTGCAACGCAGCTATGTGGCGCTTACTGGAGGTACCTGGGGGGCTAGTTGGCCCCCAGGGACCATCAGGACTCGAGGGGAAATAATCCCCCAACTTAAAACGCGCCAGGCGGTGAGTTTGCACAGTGGTGAAGGGAGGGGGCGGGGCCTGACATAGCAAATGTGCAAAAGCACCCCCTGGCACATTGTAAATTAGGAGATTGTAGGAAGGTGGAATCTGACTGCATGGTTGCCCCCACTTTTTTCCTGGTGTTTTGATGGTTTTTGACTTAGTTTGGCTGGGAACCTGCTATTCAGGTCCACAGCCTATCTGCTTTCTCTTGTAAATTGATTCCATGAACTTTAGGTACACTCCAGATTGGATTCTGGGGTACCCTTGTGAGTCCCTAGTATATTGTATACTATGTACCCAGGCATAGGTTATGTTATGTTATAGAGGGTTTTATAGCGCGCTCAAATACTCGAGAGAGTCCTGGCTCATGCAGTTACCAAAGCCCAATGGAGTGGAAAATATGAATTGGCTAGTTGAAGAGAAGTTTTAAGTTGTTTCTTGAAAAATCTAAAATCCACAATATGCCGCAATTCCAATGGGAGAGAATTCCAAGCCATAGCCGCTTTAACAGAGACGGACTGACCTCCCAACCGTGACCTGCAAAATCGGGGGATAATCATCCGACGTTTGGCGGCTGAGCGCAAAGCTCTGCTGGGGACATAGAAGCCAAACCGCTTCCTAATGTCCAATGGCCCCAGACCATGCAGGGCTCTGTGGGCCAACGTGAGAGCTTTAAATTGCACTCTTAGGGCCACCGGAAGCCAATGCAGGTCTCGTAAGTGCTGTCTCACGCTAGATCTTCCAGAGATGTTAAAAACAGGAGTCTAGCCGCGGCATTTTGTATGGTCTGCAGTTTTCTCAGCAAATATCCTGGGATACCAATATATAGCGCGTTGGCACAATCAATGCGAGAAAGAATGAGTGCACAGGCGACAATTTCCTTGGCAGGTCTGGGAAGCAGGGGGAAGAACCTTCTGAGTGACTTGAGAGTGCCGAAGCAAACTCCGGTGAGTTTCTTAATTTGCACAGAAAACCGAAGGTCTTCACCAAACCTGATCCCCAAATTCTTTGCAGAAACGCCCTCTGAATTAGTTCGAGGAAAGTCTGGCGGCCACATAATTTCTCTGAAGGCAGGTGGAAATGAGCCATACAGAAGGACCTCCGACTTTTCCTCGTTGCACTTCAGTTGGGCACAAGCAAGCCACTGAAATACAGACGAGGGACCGTTCCGAACCAAAGTTGTCGACAAGTCGGAGTCCTTCCAGGTGAATAGGAGCTTCCAGGTGAATAGGTACCCCAGAGGCCTACCAGGGGCTGAAGCATGTATTGTGCCACCCCTGGAAAGACATCCAAAATGACACCAACGGGTCTGCTACTGCAGCCTTGGTAAGGTGGTGCATTCCCCCCTTACTGAGGTATAGGTTCGCAATACCTCACCTATAACTGCACATAGAAACTTATCAGTCACCCCTATGGCAGGCCTTATCAATCCTGAAGGCAGGGTGCTTGGCTATATGTGAGAGGGTGCCCAAGCATGAGCTGAGCCCCTCTGCAGCCTTCAAAATCTCTTCCCCGTCAGTAGTGCAGCCTGACCATATACTCTTAAGTGCATTATATCTAAAACGGTTCATGCTTACTTTGGACTGGCTGCACGGAAACATGTTGTTGTGTTTGGTGCCAAACACCTTGGAATCATACCCCTGCATCAATTCCTGATGTGAAAATATGATCCCACCCTTCTAGAGGGAGAGACATGGCAGTACTGGTATACCAGGTAGAAACTTAACAGAGCCCTGGCATCACAAAATGGATGCTGCTGCCACAGACACGGGTCTGGCCTCCTGCTGCTGACCGAAACTCCGGCAGGGGAGGCCTGGACAATAGGTTTCCTGTCACAGGGAGGTGTACCACCTCCAAGACAGGCTGATGTGTATTGGGGCTGGCTGGGAGCACTCCGAGTGCTCTGAAGTCCTGCACTGGGGGCACATTTGGTGTCCCTGTGCATAGTCCAGCTCAAACCGGTTCAGGGGCTTCTAGCCCCTGCTCTGGCGTGAAACTGGACAAAGGAAATGGGTGTAGCCACCCCTCTTACCAAACCCTCCCATAGGTGGGTCCCTAGAGTTAATCCAACCCATTCCTTGGCTATAAGTAAGGAACCTCTGTAACCAGAACTTTAAATATCCCTGGACGAAACTCTGAAGCTCAATCCTGGAACTTC
Source organism: Triturus cristatus (assembly GCF_964204655.1). Lineage (NCBI taxonomy): Eukaryota > Metazoa > Chordata > Amphibia > Caudata > Salamandridae > Triturus > Triturus cristatus. The sequence goes on along the minus strand of NC_140593.1, from coordinate 442,798,862 downwards.
GACGCTCTACTAAAGACTAGAGGACTGAAGAAATCTCCTTTGGGGTCAAGGAGTGACTCCCCTGCTTGGCAGGCACCAACGAAGCAATTACCGGTTTGCTTCTCCGAAGCTCCTGCCGGACTCCGAAGTAATTGCAGCCCAGGAAGAGGATTTCCAGACATCTCACACGCCGACTGAGTCTCCAGCAAAGCTGAAAGCTGAGACCCGCAGCCCTCGTGAGTAGCGTGGAACCGGAACTCCTGGTCACCGGGCACTATTGCAAGTGCATTGACTTCTCGACGTCTGTTGAAGTCGTGCTTGGGGTTACTTGTAGCCCCCTCCTCGAGCAGAGAATCCACCGAAGATTATCGGCCTAATCACCCCGAGTGACCCGTGGGCCGTCATTTTGTGTTTCCTCTTGAGGTCCCTTCGCGATCCCTTGTCCGTCGACTGGTGGGTCCCTGAGAAGGTAACTTTGATTTTACTTGAGCTTCCCTGGTTGCTCCAGACGTGCCCCGACTCCCTACCAAATGGTGAGTCCCTCAGACCTTGTTGTTCTGCACCGAAGCATTTCTTCTTTCTCAGTGGGTTGCTGTTGCCAAGGCTTGTTGTGTCCAATCCGGGCACCGACGCTGCAGCACTCGACATCCTTCGTGGGACAGCTCGAATCCAGCTCCTGGTTGTCCTCGACACTGAAGAGTCAAGCTTCACCTTCTTCACCTTAAATCACCCGACATCGGTGGTCATCCGCCGATCGTCCTCCTGGTCACTGGCTAGTGACCCAGACTCTGTCCCCTCTGCTTCCAGGTTCTTCTCGACTTCGATCCAGGCTTGGATTTCTTCGGACACTTCGCATCTTCCCGGCAGCAGCACTTCTTTGCCAGCTCCCATTGAAATCGACGACCCAACACCATTTGACACCTATGCACCCGGCTTCCCTGGGTGAGCTAACTCGAGTACTCCGGTGCTCCCGTGGGTGTTGACCCTAGAACGTCCCAAGGGGTTTGGTCCTTACTCATTTCTAAGTGTCCCTAATCTTTAACAATCTAACAGCGACTTTCCCCATTGAAGCTAACGGGAGCTCGCAGCTGTGTTCTCACACTGCACACAGGCCCCCTGTGTCACTACCTTGGGTGGTTCCTTGGGGTCCCAGCGATTCTACAAGCTCTAGGCCTTGTGTCAAGTTAAGTCGTGGTTCTTATACCACTATTTTAGTATATGGTTTAGCTCGCCCCTAGGGCCTGACGTGTATTTGTGCTATTTTACTGTAATATTTGAAGTGTAACTTCTGTGTTTTGACCTCTAGCCTCATAAAGAGACTAGGAGGGTGTGTTTAGAAATAAATACATATATTTTATATATATATATATATATATACCTGGTGTGGTTGCCTTTCATTTAGCCATTCAAGAGATTATAAACTGGTAAAAGAAGCTGCTTTTCATTCCTTCAAGACTTTGCCTGAAGGCTGCTCTCCATAGCTACCACTAGGATAGCTTTCAATAAAGGTTGTCTTTAACCTATCATCAATAAGGGGTTGTTTGGACTGGTACAGGGTGCCCACTATAACTAGTGGAAGGCATATACCAGGCCAACTTCTCACAGGGATTAAGACCCTTCAATCCTGAGGGTCCCTGGGGGCGAACTAGCCCCCCAGGTACTTCCAGTATGAGCCAGGGAGCTGCGTTGCAGAGAGGTGTTGAAAGGTCATGCCCCTTTTTACACCTCTCTGCAACGCAGCTCTGTGGCGCTTACTGGAAGTACCAGGTGGGCTAGTTCCCCCACCAGGGACCCTCAGGATAGAAGGGGACTTAATCCCTATGAGAAGTTGGCCCCTCAGGACTCAAGGGGATTTAATCCCCCAATTTACAACGCTCCAGGGGGCGTGTTTGCACAATGGTGCATGGAGGGGGCGTGACCAATGTGCAAACGTGCCCCGTGGCGCGTTTTAAGTTGAGGGATTAGGTCCCCTTGAATCCTGAGGGTCCCTGGGGGCCAACTAGCCCACCAGGTACGTCCAGTAGCCACAGAGTTGCATTGCAGAGAGGTGTAAAAAGGGGCATGGCCCCAGACCACCTCTCTGCAATGCAGCTCTATGGCGCTTACTGGAGGTACCTGGTGAGCTAGTTGGCCCCCAGGGACCCTCGGGATTCAAGGGGAATTAATCCCCCAACTTGGAACCCACCAGGGGGGCGCGTTTGCACAGTGGTGAAGGGAGGAGGCGCGGCCTAATGTGACATGTGTGACTTATGCAATCAATCCGCCAAAACCAAAGCACTTATAAATTCACCATGCACTCTCCTTGTAGTACTCTAATTATCCAGTCACTACCCATGCACTAAATCATGTACTGCTACAATACCCTGAGCAGTACCCATGCAGTCCAGCCATCGCCCTGTCACTACCCATGCACTCCTCCAATCACCCAGCGGGCACCATGTACTTATCCAATCACTCTGCCAAAACCCAGGCACTTATAAAATCACCATGCACTGTCCTTGCAGTACTCTAATCTTCCAGTCAGTACCCATGTACTCATGGAATGACCCAGGCACTAACACATGCGCTGCTGCAATCCCCTGTGCACTACCCATGCAGACCTCTAACCACCTACACATTACTGATTCCCTCCTCCAGTTACCCAGGTTGTACTCATGCAGTCCATAAATCCCTCTGTCACTACCCATGCACTCCTCAAATCACCCATCCAGCATCATGTACTTATCCAATCACTCCGCCAAAACCCAGGCAGTTATAAAATCACAATGCACTGTCCTTGCAGCACTCTAATCATCCAGTCACTACCCATGTACTCATGCAATGACCCAGGCACTAACTCATGGCAAATACAGAGGAGGTCATGCTAATCACAGGGGTACCCCAACGCATAGTGTTCCCTAGTGTATGTAAGTGTTTTCACTATATTCTATGTGTCTTTTAGCATAGCACTGGCTCCTGTTCTGGTTAGTAAGAGTCAGTTACCACCAGTACCCGTCAGTAAAAGTTGGGGGCACGGGAGGACTTTCTGCTCCTCTGTTGGTTCTTTCTGCACATCTCTTGCTTCTTCCTGCACTTTTGTTCGTCTTTCTGGACTTCTGTTGACTCTTTCAGCATTTGTCTTGCTTCTTTCTGCGCTTTTCTTCCTCTTTCTTCACATATCCTACCTTTGTAGGCATAGTTAGAAATTAGCATTTAAAAAAAACATTGAAATTCACTGAAAAAACCATAGGTTTCAGGCACGTTATAGTTAGAAATTAGCATTTAAAAACCTTAGAATTTAACTGAAAACACCATAGGTTTCAGGGACGTTATAGTTAGTTGGACATTTCACTCGTACAAAACCATAACTCGTGCCCCCGCAATGCACTGCTGATGACGTCACATATTGCATCATTCATGACATGGTCAGTGACATCCCTGATGACATCACTGATGACATAATTCATGTCAAAATCTGATGCACCTCCTCATACTCTAATATAACCTTTAATACACCCACTGTAAAATACAGACTACCATTTTCGAAACCGTCGACACAACAATACCACTTACTACATACGCACTCACTGATTCCTAGGTCTACACACACATCCACTCATTCACCAATACAATCACACATACTTACATTCACTCATCAATACAACACTATCATATGCACTCATACACCTATACAGACACTCATCCACCGCCACTCATCCATCGAGTTACTCACACACCTAGTCAGTCATGCAAAGAATCAATCACACTCCCAATTCCTCACCTATACAGTTATACACACAACACCTCACTTATTCAAACATATAACACATACTTACTCTGTTATACAATCACTGATACCAGTACACACTCATCCATACAGCCACTCTCACAATCACTGACTCTCGTGTATAGTCATTTATATTCTCCAACTCTCACATACACTGCCTTTTACATATGTAGTTACTTGGACATGTACCACTGAGACATCCAATCTCTCACTAACACCCCCATACACACACTCACCCACCCATACAGCTATTTCCACATGCACTCATGAACCCATACACCCAGTGAATCAACCACTCACACATCTATGCACAGTAACACACCTCCCACCCACCCACACTCAGTCTCCCATACAAATACTCAGGCAACCAATCAATAACCCATATAAACACTCATCTAGCTACTGACCAACACATGCAGCAGCTTACACAACAACAGACATACTGATACACACATTCAGACAGTTTAGTCACTAACCCATGCATTCAGTAAGCCACATTTAATCACTCACTTATACAATCAATCAGTCACGCACCTACTAAATCCTTCATCCAGACACTTATACACCCACTCATTCTTCAATACACCTTGGCATATATATAAAACACATTTAAACTTTACAGAAACAGTCACTGGATGATGTCATCAGTGATGTCACTGACCATGTCATGAATGATGTAATATGTGACGACATCAGCAGTGCATTGCGGGGGCGCAAGTTATAGTTAATGCACATTCTTAATGCCGCCATAGCAATAAAGATCAATTCATGTCCTGTTTTTTTTATCATTATGATCCGCAGCCCCTAATAAAATGACATCATTGGTCAATATTATTTCAGTTTGTAACACCTCAGTCAAAAAATTCCCCTTATCTCGCTTCAATTTTGTTAACTCATTACATGATGCAAATATATGAACACTATCTACTTTAAAGATTGTGCATCTCGGGCAGAATGTTCCCTTACCACTCCCCCATTTAGCAATTTTATCAGGGGCGTAATACGAAAAAAACATGTTTTAAAAAACTGTGCCTGTAATCTCGTGGACATCAAAATAGTTTGTCACATCTCATATTCATAATTAAATTCCTCATTTGAGATCCCTACCTTCTCCTGCCACTTCTGTGAATATTTATCCAGATCATCTGGTAGTGCAGCATTAATAAGTGTATATATCTCACCAATAGTGCTTAATTTATCCTGAAGTAGTTTTTCAACAATTCCAACGTTCTCAAATTGCACCTTTCTCCCCTCCTTCTCTAACAAAAAAACGCTAATTTGAAGGTACTTAAAGATCCCTCCCCCCCCCCCCCCCCCCCCTCCCCTCCTCCTCCAGTCTAGATTAAAGTCCTTTTTCCGCTCCTCATCCATTTTTGCATACAAGATTCTCTAAAAAAAATCTCCGGGGGAATTTGATTGTCAACTAAAGGAGTATAAAAAGAAATTCTGCCAATCCCAAACATTCTTTTTAGTGTACTCCATGCTTTAAACACACTAAAAAGGGTTTTGAACCAGACTTTTTTTTTAATAGTAGCTGTCATGTAGTTGACGCCATAGATAGCCACTACTCTCACTTCCCAACACAAGTTCAAAAATAGATGGCGTTGCATCTGGCCGTACATCCTCCCTTTCATTCTGTAGTAACTCCCTACTATAGAGTAATAAAGAGGTCCAATAATATATGTGAGAAAGTGGCTCTGTATATACTGTTCCCAAATAGGTACAGTGTGTACAGAGTCCACAGTCCCCAGAGGTTTGGCAGAGGCTAAAGTTAGATCTAACCTTACTCTCTAAAGTGGTAGCTTGGTCGAGCAGTAAGGCAGTATCGGAGGACAGTGTAAAGCATTTGTTGTACACACTCAGTCAGCAAATGGTCTCACACACTCAAGAACTGAACTCTAGGCCAATGGTTTATATAAAAAATATATGGTTGTTTTTATTTTAGAACCAACAATAGGTATTAAAATATACTTTCTCAGAATGAGATGCTTTAGTTAAATACTTTTGCAATATGCAATTGACTTTTGTAGGTAAAAGTTACAGGTTGTTGCAATAGGCAACACAATTTCAAACACAATAATACATTGAGCTTAATGAGAGTTTTAAGTTATTTGCAATAAATTACTTTCAGGATTACTTTTCTAACTCCAGGACTGGATCCTAGATTCAGTCCTGGGACAGTTCTTGGAAACCAGTGAGTAAAGTCGACTTAGTTACTGTTGTGATTTTTAGGCAAAATTTTGCTATTTTAAAAGTTGACACTTAGAAGAAATGTCATAGAAAAACAGTCAATGATTCCCTATGGAAGAAAATTCAAATTACAGGTATAGTATGTTCTCGTTACTTTTGTAATGCAGTACTGGGCTCCTAGGCTCAGTACTGGGACCTCTATCTAAAACAGGTAAGCAATTACGTTTTCACAGTTGGTGCAATTTTTAGAGAATATTTGTAGTTTGCAAAAATCGACAGAAGAAATTTCACAGAAAAACAGTCAATGATTTCCTATGGAAGAAAATTAAGTTAATGGTAAGTACGGTTGTGAGTACGTTTCAGGGTCAGTGCTGGGCACCAAGATCCAGCACTGGGATCTCTCCTAATAGCAGGTAAGTGTTTTCGTTTTCGTTACTCGGTTGATTTTAGGTGAATATTTTACGTTTTAGAAACTCCACACTTTGACTGGTTTCTTCTGAAATTTCTTCTATGTTACCCTATGGAGGAAAATTGGGTTATCGGCTTTTGTGTAAGTACTCGACTGGCAGAGTTAAGGTTCTGGGCACACACTCGGGGGTCTCCCAGGGTCAGGTAAGTACAGTTGTTACACCCTCAGCGGCACAGGGGCAGCCGGGCGCAGAGTGAGTTAGGCCCAATGTTATCCTATGGGAGGCAGGGGGGCCTTGGTTGGTGGCTGCTGACTAGCAGGCCACACAGCTGTGGGAGCTGGGCTCCTGGTTATTTGCTCAGGGCAAATGGGGAAGTAGATGGGAGTAGAGGTTACACTGCCAGGGCCACTCAGGCGGCTGGGTGCAGGGTGCTTTTGAGCATTCGGGCGCTCAATGGATTTCAATGGTAAAGCTCCAGGATGAACAAAGGCTGCAAGCTCGGGGACGAAGATTTTTCAGGTGCCACCACCACTTCAAGAGGTAAGTTGGGTAGTTGGAGGATAGGTAGGTACCCAGGAGTTGGGCACTGGGGGCCGCATTGCGCCGGGTGCAGGGGTGCCTTTTGATGTCGGGAAATCTTACCCTCTGTTGATCGCGGTTGGGGGGGTACCTGGTTCTGAGGCTGCAGGCGTCGTGGTGAGTCCTTGGGTGCCGGATTCGGGGTCACAGTCGCTGGGGGGTCGTCCTCGGGGTCTTTGTTCACTCCGGCACAGGCCAGGCTTGGCGGGTGCAGAGTGTGCAGGGTTCGCTGTTCCGGGCTGATGCCAGGGGTTAGAACTTGCTTTGAGCAGAGCCACTGCTCATGGGAGTCCCAGATGCTCAGAGTCACAAGGTAGCCAGGTCCTCCGGGGTTTGTGAGGTTGCTGGCCACAAGAGGTACCGGGTTGTAGCAGGAGCACGTCCGAGGGTCGACAGGCCGGTAGGGCTGGGGCCAAAGCAGTTGGTGTCTTCCTCTTCTTAGCAGCTGCACGGAAGGTCTTCTTTCTTCTTGCTCTTCTTTGCTTTTTCGGAATCTAAGGAAGGAAGGTTCAGGGTGCCCCTAAATACTAGATTTAGGGGCGTTACAGGTAGGTAAAGGGCAGGGTACACCCCCTATCCTGCCACTCTCCTGTGGGAGGGGGGCAGTAGCCTAGTCCTGATTGGGCAGGGCTTCCCATCTTCAAGATGGCGAGAGCCCGGAGATGTGCTTCACCTCGAGCCCCCCACCTGAGGGGTGGGGTTGGCAGAGGCTGGCACCTCCCCTGTCCTTACTTGGGGTTTCCGGACAGTCTTCCTGCCAGAGGGGGGGGGGGGGGGTGTCAGGACCGGTGGGGGCGTCAGGACCGGTGGGGGCCAGTTGCTGAGTACAGCAAGTGGCCTGGGGAAGCTCACAAAGGCGGCATGCCTTTGAAGCTTCCCACTGCCCATCCTGGGTGAGGAGACCTAGCACCTTGCCCAGGATGTGCATTGTTACAGGCCCAGGAGAGCGGGGGGCTCTCCACCCAGGGGTCCAGCAACATGTCTGCGGTGTGGCAGCCGAGGCAGCCTCTCAGACCAGACGTGGATTGTAGGTTAGGTTTCAGGGGGCATCTCTAAGATGCCCTCTGTAGTGCTTTGTACATTAAATCTCACACTGGCATCAGTGCGGGTTTAATGTGCTGAGAAGTTTGATACCAAACTTCTCAGTCTTCAGAGTTGCCATTATGGTGCTGTGGAGTTCGTGTTTGACGAGCTCTCAGCACCATATCCTCTTAAATGGCAGCCCTGCACTTACAGTGCCCAGGAATGGACCTGGGTACTGTCGGGGCACAGGGCTCATGCGCCCACACCACTGGCATAGGGCACCCAGCTAGAGGGGTGGCTGATGTATGCCAGGGCAGTGTAGGTTGTTGGCATGGCACACAGGGATGTGTGCCATGTCAACTCTTTGTTTTGTATTGTACCCAGACACTCAGCCTGCAAGGGCAGTGTGTTTGTGTTAGGGTACAGGGCCTCCAAGGGTGGCACAATAAGTGCTGCATCCCTTAGAGGCCTTCCCTGGTCACAAGGCCCTGGGTACCTAGGGTACCATTTACCAGGGGCTGACATGTGGCAAGGGTTTGCCAATTTGAGTTTGAGGTTTTTAGGGAAGGAACATAGGCCCTGAGCACCTGATTGGCAAGGGCAATATGAACCCAATTGATCTGGAGGTTTATTCCTTTTTTGGAAAGACTACAATTTTCGCCCTTGACCAGGAGCTCGGAAGTTGCCCGCCATTGAATATATGTACCATTAGGTCGAAAAGAATAATTTTTAATTGATCTTAATTGATCTATAAAAGTGACATAGAATTCAGTCGGAATGCTATCCATTCCAGTCGCTTTCCCATTTGCTAAACCTTTAATAGTCATTAAAATTTCCTCCACATCAGGTGGACAATCTAGAATTTCTTGATCCTCAACCTCAAATTTTTTACATGGTATATTATCTAGATATTTTTTAATATCCTGCTGCCCGCACACCACATTTGCTGCATATAGATCTTGATAAAACCTCCCGAAAGCTTCTCTTATGAGTTCAGGGTTAGTTATTTGGCCCAGCATAGGATCATTAATCTATCGGATCAAATTTAGAGAGGTCTGTTGTGTCATACACACCGCAAGTTGGTGACCAATTTTCTCATTCAATTAATAAATTACTTCTTTTTGTGCTATAGCTTTTTTACAGCCTGATCAGTAAAAATTTTAATAATCGCTGCTTTGGCAATTGCAACCTGTCTTTGTATTCTCTTTAGATCCTTATTTGCTATAACTGCCCTCACCAATTCCTCTTCTGCCGTCCTCAGATTGTCCTGTAATATCTTAATGGATTGCCTAGCTTGTTTATTAGCATTTAAGGAGTATCGTAATGTTTCACCCCTGATTCCAGCCTTTAAGGCATCCCACACTATTTCAATTGCGGTGCTCCCTAGGTTATCTTCTAAAAAAAATTCACAATCCATTTTCTCATATGTGTAAGATAACCTATATCTAAAAGCAGTGTTGTCCCAAATGTCCAAGACCTTACGTTAGGATTGACCGTCTCTACTTCTAGGCTGCATATTAATGGATTATGATCCGACAAGACACAAGGTAATTTCTCTATTAAACATTTTGTTTTTAAAGAATTCGAGATGAACACATAATCTAATTTAGCATGAGTAACGTGTGGATTAGAGAAATAGGTGTACCCTGGATCTGTTGAATTTCCAGCCTGCCAGCCGTCCACTAATCCATGTGCCTGACACATATTTTTTAGTGCCTTAAATACCTTAGGCTTCCTACCCACATATGGCCACCCCTCCTCCATAGACCAGTCGCTAGGAATGTTAATATTAAAATCACCACAGACCATCAATGGGTAAGTTCACTTGAGATATCATCCAGCACCACCGGGTCATCACAGTTACTTCCATATATTGTGTAGAGTGTTAATTTCTGCCCTACCCCTTATTGGCATTCAGTAATTGCCCAGCAACCAAATTTATCATGTTTAGATTGACTAAATAGCCCATTGCCTTTAGCTAAAATTGCAACCCTTCAAACCCTGGCATCTTGTGTCGTTGCACTTATCACCCTGAACCCTAGTGTTTTCAAAACATGTATTTGTGTACCCTCTATATGGGTTTCCTGAAGACATACAATATTAACCCCCGTCGTTTGTAACCCTACCGCCACTTTTTGTCTTTTTTTCTTTTATATCGTTCAAACCACATATGTTAATAGACACAACCTTTACCATCCCCATACAATTAGATACCATATTCCAAATATACGTACCCCTCCAACAATCAGTTTACATTTTTTATCCACAGTCATCCCTATTCTTTTTGCATACATGATTATATCACAATTTCCAGTCTCTAGCAAATTACGAAAATTTCTCATGTCCCTTTTAATCACTTGTCTGACCACTCCACCCCCACCCTCTCCCACCCCTCGTCCCTCCACCAATATCTAGGCAACCAGGCTCAAGCATGAGTCTGTGTGAGGACGTCTGAATCCATCTACCTCCCTCCTACAATTATACCTACATCACAATATACATTGATCCCGTGTTTGTCCTAAACACTATCTGCTATATTTATTTAATCTATTGAGTTTACTCTCAGCTTTCATATTTTGGAGCCCCTAGCCTCTGTCACAATGTCACCCAACATTTTTTGAGCTTGTAGTTTTGAATTGAGGTTGAAATTCTGTCCCTTATTAACCACCTTGAGCCTAGCCGGATTTTTGAGGAATACCCGCGCTCCAGCCTTTTGAAATGTGGTCATTAATTGCCTAAGCTGCCATCTATGCCCCACCGTTGCATGAGCAAAATCCGGCTTCGCAAAAAAGGCAAATCCCTCAAACTGTCTCTTGGCATTGGGTCGAGCTATATCATAAAAAGCCAGACGAAGTAGAAAGTTGCCAAAATATACCAATATGGCCCGGGGTGGTACTTTTGCGTCAGAAGCATGTTTGGCTTGATTTAGTGGAAATCGGTGAGCCCTTTGCACTTCTTTCTCCCAATCCCAAGATGATAGTTCTGGTAGGGTTTCTTTCAGCATCCTGACAACAAATGTCCTCGTGTTGTTACCCTCAAGGTTCTCGGGCACCCCCAAGCAGCTGCAGATTATTCCGGCGCCGCCGGTTCTCATAATCCTCCAGTTTCCACATAACATCTTTGATAGTTTTATCCTGTAAATTGGATTGTACCTGGAGGGTTTCCACAGTTTTTTCCAGAACCTCTGTGCGTGATTCTATCATACTCCTCCGTTGTGCGATATCTGAGCAGATCTTCCCTACTTTCCGTACCGATCCTTGTAGATTTTTAGTGTCTTGCCTTGCTTCTCGGTTGTCCACTTTAATATCATATTGGAAGGATCTCAAGGATTGTAAAATCAGAGCTAGTGAAGATTCAGGAGGGGGGTCCCTCTCTTACTTCGATCTGGTTCTCCCCTAGGGCAATTGAGTGCTTCCCTTCTTCCCCCTCTCGGGTCTCTGGGGACAGTATTGATGATGCGGAGTAATCCCAACCCATCTCTTCCACTAGTTCTTGTTCTTGAGGGGTATTTTGTCAGATGTTTCCCCCTGATGTTCGTTTGGGTTTTTTCTTGGCTGTAGTGAGCTTTCCTGCTGGGGTGCTGTCATCTGAGGACCTCGCCGCTATTAGATATATCAATATCTGATACCTCAGATACTTCATTGAGGGAAAATAATTTTTCCCGTCACATCCAGGGGTTGCTCACATTGTTCAATAAGCCCCTTAACCACTGCACTCCGGGGGGCAATAGGTTGCCATAAATGTCTGATTCCATCTTTGTCAGCCTGATTACAGCCTATGGTAGAAACTTGTTCAACGGTTATATTCTTCGCCACCGCACCTTGGTCAATAGTCAAATTCACTTCTTCTGAGCCCTCTACCGTGCCGGTAATTGCTACCGTCGTCTGTACTGCCCCTAGCGATGAGCTATAATTTATTGTTTTATCTGATTCACACTCTGGGCTTCCAGTAGCATTTTTTTCCATTTGGCATACATTCTTTGTATCACTTATAGATGAAAATAGACTTGTAATAGCAGGTTGAGTTTTTTCTGGCTCATAAGATATTTTGTTTCTACGATTGGTTAATTTTGCCAAGGGGTCAATTTTCTCAGATACAGGTATAGTTTTGACCTGTTTTTCAGTTCTGGGGGGAGGGGGGGGGGGGGGGGTGAGAATCACTGTTCTTATTCTCCATTTTAGGGTCGGCTCCCTCTTGCCGCCCCGTAATGGCTGTAGACACTCGCTTCCCTCTCCCTCGAGTTGCCATTGAGACCGGGAACGCTCTGGGTTTTCTTGCAACCACAATGAGGCGTAGGCACAACCGCCTCCAGCAACTGCTGTCAGCAGCAGCCGCGCTAGAATCTCCCAGCTCCCTTCACCTAAGCCCGAGCTTCCGCCAAGGCTCCCGCAGATGTACGTATTGTGTCCGCCCCACTGCGAAGCCAATCCGGAGCATGGCGGGGCACCACGATTCCTGCCACTACTCGCGAATTCTTGCATGCCGCTCCTGTCGCCGAAAATCACGGGTTATACTTCAGCCAGGTAGGAAAGAGGTGACGGAGGTTTGTAGACCGACTCAATCTTGCCCATAACCAGCCGTGGGCACAAATTTCATGTAGGAAACTTGTCCTGACTTTTCCCAGGAATCTTAAGGGAAAGCAGAAAAACTAAATATCAACCAATCCGTAAACAGTCCCCATTTTATAGTCCATCGACAATGTTCATGACCCTCTCTCTTCATACACAGTTGCAGTCCAAGTTGTAAAAAATGCATATACACTCTGATTATTCTTGCTTGGAGACCTCATTACCTGATAGAGAATCACTTCTGTAATTCACATCCATAAACAGGTGATCATATCAGCTAATAAAATAGAAACTTGAAATAGTATAAACACGATCCTTTACCCCTAAACTGTATAGGAATGAGCATTATAAACCAACAAGCCATAAGCAAACATGTTCACTGATAGAGAAGTAAATGATCATAATTAGAAAATACTTCTACCTTAAATGGTCAAACTCCAAAGCGGTTATCATCCCTTAAGTAGGGAGGGTACAAGATACTTGATATGGGTGGGAATAATCCTCGCCTCAGGGTCATTAATAGAATTTAAACTTTCTGTTACAAATGCTTGGAAATGTTTCATTCTTTGTCAGGGCCAGAGGCTTGAATTATGCTCGTTCAAAGCTTCTCCACTGTGGTAGGAAGAGGGGCTTGCAGGAATGATGATTAAACTAAGGATTTTATTTTAGGAGTGAAATGCCTGTAACCGGGATTACCCGGCACCCACGAGCCTCACCTGCAATTGACTAACGTTGTTGTGAGTACCGGAGCATAGCATACAAGTTGATCGTAATCGAGGCATAGAAAACATCAGAAAGCCTCGAGACCAATCACCTGTAAAGACTCATGAACACGCAAGGCTACTTACAACCTACTGCAAGATTTCCTCCCTCGACAACATAAATCAAGAAATGTAAATTTGAAATGGCAAGAATAAATAATAAGATATCACAGTATATAACATATCACAGGTATGAAAATTAATACTATAAAGTGATGCATAGTTAAGCAAAGACACAGGCAAGAAAAGAAAAACGTTACCTGATTACCCGAATACACAATATTTGCAAGGTAGTCTTCTTTGACGCCCCCCACTCCTGACCTCGATTTCCACACCGCCTGGGTTCTGAAGGGCAAAGGTGTCGTCCGTCAGACCCGAGTCACCCTCTGAAGTGACTGCTCCTGAAACCGATTGGACCTCTTTACCTTGCAGCTAATTAAACCGCTAGTGTCACTCACAGTATGTTTTTTAAAGATGTCCACTTGTGGACTGGTAAGGTGCGCCAGCATCCCCTTGTTCCACCAGGCCTTATTCGCCAAAATAGCCGACCCTTTGCTCACTTGCTTGACAAATACAGGTGACGAAAACTTAGACATCCTCTTCAAAACCTTCCTTGGGTTTTTTATAAATACCCAATCACCTATTTGTAATAGCACATCCTTAAAATGCTTCCCATCATCAAACTGGGCTCTCATGACCTCTTGCCTCTGAAGTACGTGTGACCTGAGAGTATTCGCAGATTCAAACTCCAGGCTGTTTTCCCCACATAACCAATTGGGGAATAAGCTGGTGTGCACCTTTCTACCTTTAAGCAACATGAATGGTGCCACACTAGTGGTGCTGTGGGGAGTGATGTTGTAAGACCATATTTAGCTGCGCAAAAATTCCTAAACATTCCGTCTAGAGGAAATTGCTGTTTGTACACCCCCTTTCGCTATTCTGTTCACCCTTTCAACAAGGCCATTGAAAGAAGGTGAGTAAAGTGCTACCGTGAGATGTTGACTACCGTGTCACTTAAACGTGCACATACGGTGCGAATAAAAAAAAATGTGTACCATTATCGGTGACAGTGATTTTGAGTGACCCCTCTAACATGAGATATGCTTGAGAAACTTAATGGTGTCCTCAGTAGTGGGACCATCACAGAACAAGTAATACATTCACTTAGTATGATAATCCATCAACAAAATCAATTATCTATTCTCATAGGAACCAGAAAATTCCAGTCCAAGCTTGTCCCAGGGTTCTTGTGGAAATGGAACAGGATGCAGTGGCGTATTTGAAGTTTTCCAATGTTTGTCAGATAACTAAACATTGTGCACACCCTTCAATCATCATAACGCTTACTTGCCACTCAAGAGAAGGCCACCAATAATATTGTTTGAGACATTGAAATGTCTTAGTGACCCCCCCCAATTAGAGTTATTACTTATGTTGACCCACACCTGAAACATACTAAAGACTTCTTAACAGGCTGTTTCCATGTCTTGTTGCCTGTATTTACTACACTAATGGTATCATCACCAAGTGTATTCACCATGTTAACAGATTGACCTTCATGAATGGTTCTTGAAGAAATCATGTAACGCTCAATCCCCTTCACTAAGTCAATTGTTTCTAATAAGGTGCGGTTTCTGCAGCCGAGCAACAGCTCCTGAATGTTATTTGAGAAACATGAAAACACAAATTGGTCATGTATACAAATGTCAGTGCTTGCGCCAAAATCACAGGTTGGCGCAAAAATTCTCACCACTTCAATATACTCCCTAACACGTTTATCCGCGCTTTGCTTCCTTTTGAAAAAGTTATGGCGTTCAAGCATGATACTTGGCTCGTCTGCCTCCTTGTATTGATCCCGATCATCTCCGAATCATCCTGGGGCACAAACTCCGATAAATTGTTAAATACCTGCTGCACTGCTAAACCCATACAGCTGTACAACATTGCTACTTTACATGCTGGTATGAATTTCACATCAACTGCCACAAGGTAATTCAAAAAGGCGGGCGACTGTGTAATCTCTTGTCATAGACATACTATGGCATGGTCTAGCTTTAAAATAGTTAATAAATAACACGTAAGGCTAAGATACAGTGAGCGGATCAGTGATATGGAAATAAGGAGCGTAAATAACACAAAGAAAGTACTTGTAAGTGGAGGAAATCCAAGGAGACTTACTTAAAATGATGCCCAAACCTCTACCTGCTCCTCAAGGCAAGCAGTGCACAGTAAATTCCTAAAATAAGCAGCAAACACACTTGTTTGTGCAGAAAATGTCCTTAAAGAGCACTGCCCTTTGCAGCGTCTCAGCGTACTTGACCAGCCTTATCCACAAGTGCGCAGCGCGGCCAGGAAACCAGGGGACGCCTATGACAAGTTGATTGGCGTGACGCTGAGGACACTATGTGAGCACATGTGGAAGTGCACGCTCCAGTTGAATGTACGTCTGCAGCACATGATGGCCACAAGTAGAGAAAGCTGCCCAAATATACTTGTAGTTCACGGCAAGGCCTCAACTGAATGAGGCGGCACCAGGGCGCAAAGTGCTGTAGGGTCCTGAGAATACTCCCACAAAGAAGATGACTGTGAGGATAGCAAGCGTGGTCCTTAACAAATAATCCACCAAATTTGAGTGGGTGGGTGTGTAGAAGGTTCTGCCCATCGCCAGAATGTGGTACGATGCGGCACATGCAGGAATGATGATTAAAAAAAGGTTTTTATTGTAGGGGTAAACACAAGGAGATGATGGACGGAGCACAAACTTTTCAGACACTCTCCCCCAGTCACAGACCTTGGTTTAATCCATCATCATTCTTAAGCTCACTTTCCACCCCAGTTCAGACCCAGCCATATGCAAATCGGTCTTGACCCTGTGCCTCATGGAAACAGTCCAACCCGAACTGCCAAGCGAGGTCTTCCCTAGACAAGAAACAAGCATCCTGGGACTGGTTTCAGGGTAACACTCCTCATCAGCCAGGCTTAAACAGGGGTGGGGAATTCCTATCTCCCGACGCCCGAGACATCTAGATTTCTTACAAGGGCAAGAGGTTTTAATTTCTAACTTGTCCAAAGGACAAGTAGACAGGCTTACGGTAATCTGATACACAGCAGTTTAACCCTATTGGTCACAGCCAGTTAATAAGGAGCTCTGAGCAGTTCATTGGCAGTAAAAGGGTCAATTCAAAATCTGGGGCCTGCACTTTAATTTCACCAGAGCAGAACAACAACATGATTGAGCTGAGCTCAAAGTTGCAGCTCCATATAAAACATCAACAGCACTGTCAGGTAAGAGTCATTTTGCTTTCTCCCCGAGGCTTCCAGGCCCTCCTCTGGCCCTTTCCTTTCCTTCGAGCATAAGATGCAGCTCCAGAACACTCACATCACTGGAATGTAAGAGGCTGGGCCTCTTGGCTCATGCTCTGACTTTAACCTTGTGACCCCCTGCCTTTTATTCTGTGCTTCACCCTTCGGCCTCAAATCGGCCCCAAGATCCCTCCTGCCCTCGCCTCCGGGGGCCTACAGTAAAGCCCATGCTTTCTCTTCTCTTGCAGCCCCTGCACAACCCTCTTTTGCACTTTGCCTTTCCTGTGCACCTTATGTTTCACCCAGTGCCTGTACTTGCTAACCCCGCTCCCCTTGGCCCCTCATATTTTACCTAATCCGGGGCTTACATTAAAGCTCATTAGTTTACCCATGGGGAATTCACGCAATCCTCAGGCGCACCCTAATTTCTCTCCTCGCACTGGGCCTCTCCTCTCACTTTGTGCATGCACCAGGGGCATCTGAACATGCCACTGTAGCTAACAGCAGCTGTGGAGTTCTTGATGGGCCTCTTCTTTCTACAGTTCCAGACAAAGGTTCATAATTTACTTGAAAGGGTTGATGGTTATATACATGGATGGATGGATGGAAGAGCGAAAGGATGGATGGAAGAGCGAAAGGATGGATGGAAGAGCGAAAGGATGGATGGAAGAGCGAAAGGATGGATGGAAGAGCGAAAGGATGGATGGATGAGTGAAAGGATGGATAAGTGCAAGGGTGAATAGATGGATGTGGTGAAAGAGGATAGATGTGTGTGGATGGATGAGTGAAAGGGTGAATGGATGGGGTGATAGTGGATGGATGAGTGAAAGCATGGCTGGATGAGTGACAGGATGGATGGTTGAATGAAAGGGTGGATTAATGGATGAGAGAGGGTGAGTGAAAGGATGGATGGTTGAATGAAAGGGTGGATTAATGGATGAGAGTGAGTGAAAGGATGGATGGTTGAATAAAAGGGTGGATTAATGGATGAGAGAGAGTGAGTGAAAGGGTGAATGGATGGGGTGAAAGTGGATGGATGGATGGAAGGATGGATGGCTGGGTGGATGTGAAGATTGATTGATGGGTGGGTGGATGGATGAGTCAAACGGTGGATGGATGGATATGAGTGAAAGGGTGGATGGATTTGAGTGAAAGATAGAAGAGCAAAAGGATGGATGAATGGAGGGATGAGTAAAAGGGTGGATGGATTTGAGTTAAAAGGAGGATGATGGGGTGAAAGACGGAAGAGCAAAAGGATGAATGGTGGGATGAGTGAAAGGGTGGATGGATTTGAGTGGGATGGAGGAGTGAAAGATGAAAGAGCATAAGGATGGCTGGATGGAGGGATGAGTGAAAGAGTGGATGGATATGAGTGAAAAGGTGGATGGAGGGGTGAAAGTGGATGAATGGATGAGCGAAAGGATGGATGGATGAGTGGAAGGAGGGATGGATGAGTTTGAATGATTGATTTGGAGCTGGAAGGAAAGGTTTGGCCAGGGGTGTTGTGAACCACTCACTTTAGCAGCTACAGCGGGGTGGAGCTCTTGATGAGCCTCTTCTGTCTGGAGCTCGGCAGACAAAAGCCCATAAGTAACGTGTAAGGATGAGTGAGTGGATGGATGTGAGTGAAAGGGTGGATGAGTGACGGGGATGTTGGATGGACGATGGATGTGTTGATGAAGGAAAGGGTGAAAAGATAGATGGGTTGCAGGGTGGATGGATCAGTAAGCGAAAAGATGGATGAGTGAAAGGGTAAATTGATGGATGGATGAGTGGAAGGATGGATGAGTGAAAGGGTAAATTGATGGATGAGAGGAAGAATGGGTGAGCGAAAAGATGGACGATGGATGGCTATGTTTGGGGATGGATGGGTAGATTTGGATATGGATGGGCGGATGGATGGATTGACAAGCAGAATGGTGAAAGGCTGATTAAAGAATGAATGAAAGCTAATGTAAAGGTGACATGTTAGATATCAGTGGGTGAATGAAAGGATAAATGTGTAGGTCTACTGAAAAGAGGCAAAATAAGGAAATCACTAGTCTTCAAATCCTTCTATACTATGAGCCTGACATAACCAGAGAGGCTATTATCCGAGCTCTTCTATGAGTGCTGCCATTATTTGACGGTGCACATCAAGGCACCAAAGGGACAAGTGGATTTTGTACAGGACATGTAGATTTATGAAGCTACCTGTCCCATGGACAAGTAGATATTTTACTAAATTCCACACCCCTGCAGGCTAGCTTGAATCCAGTGGCAAAGTGAGCAAGAGACCCATGTCTGGGCAATATAAGGCACCCTTTTGCTTGGTGTCTTTGGCCATGTCTAGGATTTTGGTGAGGGGCCCTGTCACGTCCAACAACTTATTCTGCCACCTTTTCACTGGGGGACCACATTGAAGACCTGGGGTGGAGCAAGTCATCTGGATCCAACATATTTGCCACCAGGTTGTCCTGCGGAGCCAGTACAGAGCGGAGTCCCACAGCCTAATCTGCGGACATTCTTCACGGCATAGAGGGGTCCGGATCGCTGTCCGAATCGCCCTGAGAGCCCTCCCTTAGCTGCTTGGGCAATATGTGTTAGATTTTCCTCCATGGTGGCCTCCTAAAACTTTGATGGAGTGTGATGTGGGAAGATTGCCTTCATTTGTTCCAAAGTATTGATGCCTGTACCAAGAACACCCTTCTGCTCACTTGCGACTTTAGAATTTCAAGGTTCAAGTAGTCCTTGATCCTTGGAATGTATGACTCTATTTTGTGTTGAGTGAAGGTTTCTTTTGTAGATGGTTGTTCCCAGTAAAGTCAGCAACTTGATTGGCGGTTGCAAAGTACTTGGAAGTCATGGGTTGCTAATCATGTGTGGTTAGTCTGCAGAACATGTAAGGACCTGATCGCATTTTCTTGGTGCTTCAGTTGGCACATAATGCTCGCTGTTGTGTTCTGTATCTGTTGATGGTGATCATCATTTAGTCTAATAACCCCAGATGTGCTCTTTTGGCATAATCTATTGTGTTTAAAGCAAGAACCATAACTGCCTGAGTTTTTTGATGGAAAAGTTCCTCAATGCTTTTAGACTGCAAAAGCAAACATTTGAGACATCAGATACCTTTAGCTTCCGGGACAGGTTAGCATCCACCTCTAGATGTATTTTAAAATGTAGTAGAATGAAAAACATTTGATACCTGATATAGGCAAAAACACAATTGATGTGTATAGAACACTACATCATGGAGATGCATTACTGATTTGAATACAGAGGGGACTAGCCAATGTAGTCCCCGTCTTCGCTGTTTTGATAAGCTTCATTTAGAAGTACTTAACCTCTTCAGCGCTGCGCGGATTCCCGCGCAGTGCTGAAAGATCTGAGCGCGGGCGGGGCCATGACGGAACGGTTCCGTCATAAGCACAGCCCAACCGGCGTGCATGACGGAACCGTTCCGTCATCGGCATCGAAGAGTTTAAATGCTGTGTCCATTGATATTCAAATTGCGACCTAAAGTGGCTACAGTATTTAGCATATGTTTGTGGCCACATTAGAGCTTCCGTTGAAATCTACACTGTTTCAAAAGTGCAATGATCTTTGGTTGAATGTGGCAAAATGTAAAGTAGAAACAATTCCACTTATCTGTTTTAAGTGCATGATTTTATTGTTGATGCTTTTTTTTTTTTAATAGATTTTTGTTTTTTTCCCTCCCACAGATGAACAGACATCTTTCACTTGGAAAATACACACAAACGTTTTGTCAAATAAAAGTCACTTTAGAAGTATTGCTCCTAAAATGGCACCAGCGGTTATAACGCAACATATGCTGAATTCACATCCTTCTTCTTTGCCTGATGTACAGAATAATTCAATTTCTCTGATGAGCCCCAAGCCAGTGGTAATGGCCGCACAAAATTATGCTTTGATGCAAGTAGCAGGTCAGGAGGGAACATTCTCCCTTGTGGCTTTGCCTCAGGTTCCCCCGCAAGGGTCGGGGCAGCAGCAACGCATAACTGTGCCAGACAATCTTAAATTGCCTATTCCAAGATATCAGTCTGCTAGGAAGAGAAGTTCTGAGAATAATTCAGCTCGTCATTCTATTCCTGGATCTTCTTGCAAGACATTTCAAACTAAAGTACACACAGAGGCTCAGCTAATGACTGTTGCCCCTGTGGGCAGTTCTGAGCCATTGTCAACCGAAATTACTTCAGAAAATGTTGTATATATAGATTCAACATCAACCGAAGTTGTTGATACTTCACAAATTGAACGTGATACAGTGATCTCTGTTCCAGGAACAGAAAGTGCAACAACTACTACTCAGACTTTTGCAGAATTGGAAAGAGCCTCTCCTGAGCCTGTCATCATGAAGCAGAATTCACTTTCAGTTAGTACTGACAGTGAGGATGTAAAAGATTTGGTTGTGGTATGTCCAAAAACTGATGTAAACATGGATTCTACAAGTGCTGTTAATGTTTCTTCTGCAATCATAGGCAACACAGTTCAGGTCATTCAGTTTCCACCGGCAGGAAAGCTTCCTGTATTACCATATTCCAAAATAGAAAACACAATATATTCACACTCCGAGGAAAGCTCTGAAATGGATGGGAATGTAACATTGTTAACGTCAGCGGCCAGCAACCTTCCAGCATTGGTTGAAAACTCAATCATAACTGTTGCAGATTCTGGTGATCCACAGTCCACTTCTTTCTCGGATATCTGCAAATCTCTCAATTGTGAGAGAATTTGCCCACCTGCAAAATGTCACATGGAAAATTCGAAGCAACAAAAAGTTTGGACTGGGAAGAGGAGAGGAAGAAAAAGGAAAGTGCCTGACGGAACTTTGACATTGCAAACAAAAAGAAAAACATATAATTATAATAAAGGTGGAGACAACAAAGACAAGGTTAAAGTTGTTTCACAGGAAGCAAAGCAGAAAAACACTGAAGTGTCTAAAAGGTATCGTAGCATTATGCCAAAGGTAGTATTTCTTGTCCAAGCTTTACCTTCAGAGAGAGCTTTTAGCTACAGACAGACAGATGACCTTTCCTCCGAATCTGGGATTGTCTGCAAAGGCATTCCGTCTGCTTCAAAGCCGTGGCACAAATGCCATATCTGCAATCGTACCTTCCAGCTCAAGCATCATCTCGAGGACCATATGAACACCCACATGAACAGGCGGCCGTACAGTTGTCGACTGTGTCGTAAGTCCTACGTACATTCAGGTAGTCTCAACACACACATGAAACTTCATCACAGTGAGAGTCGTCTGAAAAAACTTATACCTTGTGAGTTTTGCAGTAAAGTATTTGGTCATGTAAGAGTTTATTTTGGCCATCTCAAAGAAGTACATAAGGTTATCATTGGCACTGAAGTTACCACAGCTCAAGAGGTTGGTGAAACAATGAAGAAAAGTGAACTCATGGTGGTAAAAATGGACGAGAAAGATGCATCCTTAGAGGGGTAAATACCTTTTTTTTGCCTTCTTTTTATGCGTTTTCCAGGTTTCAGAGAGTATTATTGGGTCTTACAACTATTCTTATTTTTTAAATATGAAGTATGTTACAATATTGTAAAGGTATGTGCTGTTTTTGATGCCTTTATAATCTTATATTATAAAGAACTGTGGCACTCTCAATTGATTCCTAAATTGATTGTAAGCATAAACTAGCCACACAATTCTAATGCATACCTTCTATTATTGTTCTGTTTTAAGAACCCTTTGCAAGGCATGGTTTTTAAAATTACAGTTGTCAACATCCGTACTTTCTATCGGGGATCTTCAATTTATTTAATTTTTTATTCATTTTTAATAGTTTTTATAGCTCATACATGACCCTTGCAGTCAGAGCGTTTTACAAATTTACAGAGAGCAGAGCAGTTATAACAATAGTATCGTATTTGAGGGGAAAAAAAGTACAGGAGAGGGTAGTACCCAGAAAAGAGGGTGCACTTTACAATGTTCAGAGAGCATAGGAGATAAAACAATGGAAACAAACTATCATAATCCAGAAAACTACAGGATCAGGCAGTGTTGAGAAAATGGAGGGTCATGTTAGGACGGTTAAGTCGAACACTAAGGTAGCCGGTGAGAAGTAGTCATGCGTGTGATTGAGTAATATAGTATCTTAGGATCTAGACAAGAAATGTGTTCAGAAGCAGAGTTTTGACTTATTTCTTGAAGGATCCAGTCGAGGGATTCAATCTAACTTCAGGAGGCAATGTGTTCCAAATTCTCAGGCAATCTTTGAAAAAGATCGGTTGGTTGCAAGTTTTTTTTCTTGTGGAATCTGTGAGGTTTCAGAAGTAAGTTGTTGGAGCTTCTGGATGATTAGAAAACCAACAACTCTGTAGTCATAAGGTAGACTTCACTCTGCACATCTTCACGTGTGGTTTATGCAGTGGCATTTTTTAGTTTGTGTTTGTTTTTGAAAAAGTTCAGTGAGGCAAAATCTCACTGAAAAGGCCTTATGACTTCTGTCGTTTTAGTATGGAAAGTAATTGTAGACTCCAGTTTCTGAAGCAGTGTTTTTCTCATGTTGGTTTTGTTGAACTGTGAAAACATGGACGTTGACCTTTGCAGTGTAATGTGTGTTTAGTGGTGCAGTTGCTATAAATAACGTTTTTTTTAGGGGGGGGGGGGGGGGTGTCTTTGTGTCCCTCAAATCCAGAAACCATGCAGATAGCGCAATAATTGGGAACAGACCACTCCGTGTTTCGACCGGGAAACCCGATCTTGATCATATATACACAAAATGTCATTAGCACACACTCTACTGTATCAGATAGTACTTTGGAGGAATGGGGGTGGATGAGTTCTTTTTCATTCATTGATTTTTTTTTTTTTTTTAATCCATGGTAAGTGAATGGGAAACTTCGGCCAATTCCACCATTTGTGCTGGTTTTCAATTGCTTGTCCCCAATTTAACTAAAGAACAAAAAAGGTAGCATACAGTCGGAGTGCCGTGCAGCGCAAGAATACCAAGTTCCACAATGTGAATACATGGAACGAGGAATACTTGTTCCTGACAGCACTTTCAGGCCTCCAGACAATGTAATTGTGCAAGTGGTACCTCCATCAAGTTATTTCACTGCCTGCGTGCTGACAGTCCATAAAAGCAAGTTCCCTTTTAGGGAATCCTCTGTTTTGCACCTGCCTGCAATAGAGCCAGGTGGATCCTGCTGGCAGACTCTACCCACAGACTTCTGGGCCGTGGAAGTATATGTTTAAGTTCACTTTCAGGGGTGCAAAAAATGATCACATAGTTAAACGCATTGTCTGGCCCCTCGCACTGATCCTATTAGCAACTGTCATGGGCTTTATTTATGCATACTGGCAACTTTATTCGGCTGCTAAGGCAGAAAAAAAGACACATTTCACCTGTTTCGAAATTCACCTGCATTTTCCCCTCCCTGGGGTGAAAATATCCTTTAGCATGTTGAACATATCCCATAATAACTTCTGCTATCATAAATAACTTGTATTTGAAGCCCTCTTAGTTTCATGTTAGTATAACGTTTTAAATTGCTTAGCCTAATGTTGTTAGATTTCACACTGTTGGAAGTTCTCAAGGTAGGGCCGCATTTGTGCTTTTCTATGTGAGTACGTTTGTGTGCTGCAGTTTGGGGCAATTATGTTTTTGCCCACGTGTCTAGTGTTTGTTTGCTCCATTTCATAATTAGAAGAAACTGCAGCTTGCAGCCTTTGGAATGAGTAACTTAATTAATATCGAGGTAATTTACAATCTCTTTCAGAAGTGGTTATGCTGGCTGGGTTCAGCAAAGAAAGCATGTGACTTTTGATAGATGTGGTTGAGGTAAACTCGGGTCCCATAAATGGGTGGTGGATCCTTGGGTGCTTTTTAAAAATCATTGGTAGAGACCAGGCTTGCAGGAGTGGATGTTCCAATCATAGGTCTGATTTTATTCGGGATTGCTGGTGTATTGATGCTGTGGCAAGTTTTGTCGTTTTTGTTTGCACCCTGCTTTCTTGCAAGTGGCATTGTTGCAAAATTAGTAACATTGTTTTTCTCATGTCCTTCTTGAAGGTAGCCTTCTACAGTGACCTTTTTGTTGAAGATTATTCTACCCGAAAGTATGCTTAACCTTTGTACTGTGTTTATCTTCTTATGATCATAAAATGTCTTGTCAATTTTCTACCTCTCTGATCTTGTTACAGTGATTCTTCCAACCCATTTTACTTGCCCACGGTACACATCTCGGTGTGTGAATAAGCTGTTCTGGGCTCGAAAAAGGAATTGAACATCCCGTCTGGCTGATGAGCTCCTTTTTTGGTGTGGCTTTTGCTACTATCTGTGACTCTGTTTTGCTTGGTCTTTTTCTTATGTTATTTGTATGTTATTTAATCTTATACCACGCACAGATACTCAGAGGAGTGTCCCGGCATGAGCCCAAAGAGAGAAAGAACAGATACAGGGATGTAGGATTGAATTAGTTAAAAAGGTGGGTCTTCAGTTTTTTTGGAATAGGCATAAGTCCTGAATACTGCGGAGAGCCAGAGGAAGTGAGTTCCAGGCCGTAGCCGCTCTAACAGCAAGTGAGCAGCCCCCCACTCTTGTGAGCCGGAAGAGAGGGATATGGGCCAAGAACTGGGAAGATGATTGAACGTGTCTGGCGGGGGTGTAAAACAAAAACCTCTTCCGGAGGAAGGAAGGGCCAAGGGCAGGCAGAGCGCGATGGACCAAATCACTGTTTCCTTAGCTGCTCTGGAGATAAGTAGGGAGACATCTCCTGAGGGTTTTAAGTAGCCCAGAGCAGGTCCCCACTAACTTCTTAATCTGGGTAGCAAAAGATAGATCTTCCTCAAACCAGACTCCCAGATGTTTTGCAGGTTGCCCCGATGAGGCAGGCACGGGAAACTCCGCTGGCCATAGAGTTCCTCAAAATTGGGGGGTAGGGCCCCATAAAGGAGAATTTCTGACTTATCTTCATTGCATTTAAGCTGTGCTGAGTAAAGCCATTGAAAAACTGCAGTTTTTAGCCAAGGACGTGGAGCACTCAGATTTTTCCCAGGTAAACAACAGCTGGGTATCAACCGCATATGCTATAATTTTGGCCCCCAGGCTCTTCAGCAAAATAAATCAAAGGGGTTACGTAAAGATTAAAAAGAAGGGGGCTCAAAGAGGACCCCTACGGCGCCCCAGTGGTCACCTTCTGCTGTCGGGAGCAGAACGGGGGAAGCCAAACCTGTTGTGTACGTCCCTCCAAAAATGGTTTAGCCAGCTCAAAGCAGCACCCGAGATCCCCACTCCCGCAAGGCGGGTAAGCAGCAGTAAGTGGAGGACAGTATCAAATGCTGCCGAGAGGTCCAACAAAACAAGAGCAGTCCTCCCGTCAGCATCAAGACACTCCCGAATAACTTCTGAGACTTCCACCAAGGCCGACTCCGTGCTATAGGAGGATTGGTGAAGGATTAACCCTCATGTTACAATAGTGCTTCAGATGGTGGCCTAGGGTCATGGTGTGAGGCATGTCGTTGATAGTAGTCAAATATGAAACCTTTCTGTAACAGAGCTACAAGTGAATTCTGGGAGAACTTCCAGAAGATGCATCAAAAAATAAGAAGTATACCCAAAAATGCCACCATAGAGCTGTGGTTTCTTCATAATTGTATTTCTTGAATTTATAAAAACATTATAATAGTGCTTCCTATCTTCAGGATTGTAAGTACAAATTTTTCTCCCTTTTTCCCTCAATTGGTTTCTTTTGGACACCATAAACTACATTGGTTTTTAAGCTCCACGTTATTTCACCCCATAAGAGAAGAAACAAAGCAGGGAATGCAGCTGATAGATATCACTCTTACTTGGAAATTCTTTGGTTCTCCTCTGGAGATATTAAAGTGCTGCACTCTCCCAGAGTGTACAGCAGCTGGGGGCTTATATTTATTATTGATAAGACATGTTAAAAACAGAGTTTGGTCTTATAGGCTTGTTCACGAACAATCCCCTTTTAAGAGATTTTAGTGCCTTCATTTTAAAACTCCTCTATCAAAATTGTTCTATTTACCCTTTTAGGCAGAGAGTTTAATTCATCTCTTTTATCAAGAAAAGCCTCTACTCAGCTTTCTGAATCTCAGCTGTTCAAAGGGGTTCAGAAATTGATTCCTGCACCTAAGAAAATGAGACTCACTCTTGACAGTCCTGTAGGATCCCTCGGAGCAATAGCACCATCATCCATTCCAGCTTCGGATAAAGGCTTCCATTTTGAGTGTTGCCCTGGCAACAGGTATAACCTTGAAGCACTGTGCTCTGTTTAGGCCTGCCTTGATGTCTCTGGTTCATAATAATTTTGTAACTTGCCATCAAGAGGTTTGAAGCCTTGGTGTCATTCGTTTTTGACCATTCACTCATCCTGCCTCAAAATTCAGGCCAGTGATGGAAGAACACAGGGAAGCTGAAGAGGTAGGATACTCTCTCTGCCATCAGGACATAAAGAACTACCTGCATAGACTCCAGATGCCAAACATTTGACTCTTCAAGAGAGTGACCCTCTTCGTTCAGCAGCTGAAAATGGTGCCTCCACCATAATCACTGCTTGTACCTATGCCTCAATGAAAAAGATGCTGTAGGGCAGATGCCTCACCATCAAGAAAGGAAGATCCTGTAAATGCAGGCTTGTTTTTAGAGATTAGTCTCTCCGACACAGGGACTGCATAAGATATAGAATGACAGAACGACTGCTCCTGATACAGGTATCATACAGTCATGGACTGAGAAGCTGCTTCTCTATCTCATGAGTCCGTCCTGTGTAGAATCTCTCTACTTGACAGTGTAATGACCTTCCATGAGGTTACAAATACATCAGCAAGAAAGGTACATATTGATACTTCTGTCCTGTAAGTACATTCTTCATTTGTTTTTCACACCTGTACCTTAAAACGAAAGAAAGACCTTTAGTGTCCAGACTCCTGAATCCAAACAAAGATGCTACATTCTCCAGTAGAGCTGCAAAGGAAGGGCTGCATAAGATGTTAAAGTCTCTTCGCTACATACAAAAGAAGCTAGTGACTAGGAGCTAATGAAGGTCCAGTACCCATGTTCCGTAATACTTTATCACTTATACAAGAAGGTACTGTTCTATAGTGGAAAAGGAGAAAGTAGTTGGAGAATCCTAGGGGATCCTGATGATTATTCCTTGGTGCTCTCACACATCCAGAGGATGTCATGCTTCATCATAGGGCATGCTTCTTATAGTGCCGGTGCTGCAGTCCCCTACGGACCCTGCGAAGAGTCCCTTTATCGGAGATTGTTTTATTTTTAGCCTTAATGATACATGCATGTATGAGGATGTGGAGTGTGTAGGGTGGCGTTGGTGCATAAAGTGGAGTGAACAAACGTGAAACTAAAACTGTCTAGTGCATTATAAACTATGTTTAATATGGTGGTTACCTTGACAGACTCAAAACCAATGAAAGGAGGCTATCAAAAGGGCTCAATGGACTAAGGTAGCCTAGATGAATGGGTGCGGTCAGGTCGACATATTTCTTGCCTAATTGTCCAGCGGGATCCCTTGCATTTCCTTAGGACCTAAAAATATCCCTACCACACACCTAGGATGTGATGTTTGGTGCCAGGTATTCCCCTATAGGAAAATACTTAGTATTTGATTGTCCAACCTAGATCAAATATAGAATATAGAGAGACATTAGAAAGATCAATTTTTAGAATACATGACCAGGTGCTTTTCAAGTTGCAGATTACTTGCTTGTTTCTCCTCACTGTAGACATACTCGTGCTTTTGTTGGCACTGAAAAGTTGCTGCAGCGTGAAAGTGTACATACATACAGCAAGCCAGGCAGGTGGACACACATCTATAACCAACACAAGGCACTAGTTTTAGGACATACAAGACATAATAGAAACATAAATGGGGTGGTGAAATCTCTAAAGGTGAAAGCCGGATCTTACCTTTTGGATCAATCAGTAACTCCCCTTAGGTTGAAAGCAGTAGGTAGTGGATTGCTGCTAAATAACTGATCAAACATAAGAAGGAGGTGTTCGCAAGTAAGGGTAACAGTAAGAAGTTCTCCAGAAAGTATGGAGAGGCGCTACCTATTGATGGTTCAGGATGATGATGATGATGGTACGCGCGTGGTCCTGCGTGGAGAGCGCCAGAGACCTAAACCTCCTCTGCTCACCTGGACTGGGAATGAGAGGAGGAAAGTGAGCGGTATTTCAAGTGCCCTTAATTGGCCTGATTGCAGCTGAAGCAGACACCTGATGATAATCGCTCGGTTTAAGCAGATCACATGTTTGCCACCAGGATGTGGGCCAAAGCAGTAATGGTTTGGTTTCCCTCACTTAGCTAGACTATGCTCGCATCTGAAGATTCAAGATCTTACATTTTCTGGAATCACACTTCTTTGGTCTCTTGCCGATCTCTAAAATTAGATCGTTAGGGCAAAAACTGAAATTTGTTGTATTCAAGTAGGCCACCTAAGAAGAGTACACGTCGTATGGCAAAGGCTTTTTCCCAACAGCTGGTTCAAACTTGTTACTGACAGAATCAACTAAAACAAAATAAAAAACACCTTTAGAACATTTCATGTAATCTCAGCGTTCAGGGAAACTGATGCATTTTTATTTTTCCCAGATGCTCTCTGTGAGACATGCTTCACCTGAAAAGAAATGTCTGAGTAAAAGCAGATGTGGACAGGAACTTGTAGGGTATAGGATGGGATGCTCCTACCAAGGGTATGTCAGGAATACTACTCAGCAGCTTTTCTTCAGATCCAGAATTAAAACTGGACCAGAAAATAATATTTCCCTGGCTTTGGATGCCATCTTCTACTACATACAAACATTGAAAGGGCAGTGCCTACCTCTTACGCTTATTACTGGTCCCATACACCTGCACCGCAGCTGGGGAAGCTATTTTCCTAATTTGGCCTCCCTGGGCAGTGAAGCCTAAGTCTCTTTTGGACTGGCAGGGGCCATCCAGTGGATCCTTATTAAACAACTGTCATGTGTAGGATACCCAGTTAAAAAGGGCTGACGTTTCTGAAACCTGCCCTGCAGCTTTCTGTCAGAAAATAACTTTGCAGCACCGCAGTGTCCCCGTAGAGAAAGGTGTGCATCAGGGTAACCTACTAAGTCCATCCTGTCAATCCACTATAAACTAGTGAATAGTCTTGGTGCACTATAGGCATTGTGTGGTAATTTCTGTTAATATTGGTTTACAGTATTTGGGGCCTGATTATGATGTCGCTCAGAAACTATTCGGACTGAATCGGTTTCGGAATAGTTTACAAACTAATCAAGTTCTGCGAGTCTGACCGACCGATTACGATACTTCCCAACATCGTTTGGTTGGACTCACATTGACTTCAATGAGAGCCTGTGTTCCGAACGAGAGCACAGACTCCCATTGAAAAAAGGGGTGGTTGGGGAAAACCCTGCACCCTGTGGCGGGCACCCCATGGTTCTGCCACACTGTGCATGGTTTAACAGGGGGATCCCTTGGGTACCCCCATGGGCACCATATGGAGGCCTATGAGTGAAGTGGTGGCCTGCTATGGGTCCCTAGAGGCAGATTCTGACAGCCATTTCGAGTTGGGTAGACTGAATTGGAAGGGCTGGCCGAATCGTTCATCATAAACGCTCGCTCGGAAACCTTGTCCATAGAGCTGTACGATTCGGCTCCAAAAGACTCCGGCATTCCGAATGCCTTTTGAAAAGGACAACCCGAACGGCTCCCGTGCATCGTAATCTATCGGTTGGAAATGTGTATGATTCGGTAAGAAACATGGGTTCCAAATCTGATTCTGAGATTCCGAATCAGATTTAGAGCCTTTCCGAACGACCTCGTAATCCGGCCCTTAATGTTTACTTAACCTTCCAAAAAAAGGTTTAGGAAAATTCTTATCCAAACGTTGCACCTCACCACCCAAGTGTAGCCAAATGTGTTAAAAGATGCTTACCTTTCCAAGGACTCTTCTCCTCCTATGATAACCCTTGCCCATTTCTCTCATTCTTTATTACATTTGGGTTTTTTTTCTTAAAAGGGAACTTTGTAATTTTTTATCTATCTCACTATATTGTTGCTTAGTTGAAGGAGTGTTTTCTGTGCATTACCTTGTTGCACAGGACAAGCTAGCGCAGGTAAACCAATTATACTATTCTTAAATTCTGGTTGCCTTTCCATGTCTTCCTCTTTTGGACAGTTTGGAAGTTTAGTCTCTGCTCAGGTGAAGACTGACCTCTCTTTTCTTGGGCCCTGCAGTCCTGTTGTCTACATTGGCTTTCAACAAACAAATGTAAAGTAGTCTACTAAGGCCAGAGAAAACCAGCAGCCGACTTCAGTAAACACTCAGCAACACAAACCAATCTCATTTAAAAAGCACAGCTAGAAGGCAGTAGTGTAACTAGGAAGCAACCTACCCTGCCCCCAACCCTTTCCTGCCCCAAGTGACTAAGTCCAGCCTGGCACCCACCTTCTATAAACAGTTACCCTGATGCACACTCTTTTACTAGTAACATTTGAAGACGTTCCAAGGACTGGGCAAGGCCTCCGCAATCTCTAAACTACAACAGTGGCATCAGCCTCGCTTCCCCATTGAAGTACCTAGATTTTTACAAACAAATGCCTTAAGTGCAGCCTGTTCATCTTCTATGACAGTTACCCTAATGCACACTCTTTCCCTGGCAATATTTGCGAGCATTCCAAGCTTGGGGAAGGACTCCGCAGTCACCAAGCTACAACAGCGACATCAGTCTGCCTTTACCATCAATTGTCTTATTGGGAGGAAACTAGCCACCTACCTCTGAGAATGGCTGGGTATAGCAGAAGACAAATTAATACAAGATATTGTACAGAATGGCTACAATACAGTCAAAACCAGAGGACCTGACATGCCCATCTAACATCAGGGATATTTTTCCTAAACAAACAAAAAAAGAAAAGAAAATGTAGTGATCTGACATTACTGGCAGACCGCATGACTTTCTCAACTCCAACCCATCTACAGTATACCTCTTCTTAGGGAAAAGATTGGGAATGTTGTATCCATGTATTGTGCAACCTTACTTTTGCATGATTCTTTGCATTTTTCAGAATGTTGTTAGATGGTGGTATTTCCTGAAATGTATGTATTCAAAAACACAGAATTGCGCTTCCAACACAACAAAATATTTATCAACCTCCAATCCCACACTCCTCCATATAAAAATACTTCCCCACATGTTTGGATGAGGATTCTGCAGAGGTACAAACGGTGAACACTGTACATGTTGCATGCATTTGGGCAAAGTTTTCAAGTAAATATGATAAGGGGTATTGTCTCCAGCTTATTACCTGCAGAAGCTACCAGCCTAAGGAAACAATATTAACACAAACTAAAATAAAGAAGTGGGTTGAGGAGGGCGGTAAATATTGAAAGGTGTGGCTTAGGTTGATAGTACCCTGTTTGCTACCCTCAACAGTCTCAAAACCTCAGTAAGTGTGCACAATAAATATTTTCTGCATTTCTGAGTCTTAACTCTACTCATCATGCAGGATTCCATAGGTAACATCTAATGTACCCGCATCCTACATACTCGAACTCTTTCCAGTCTAAAAGATAACTCTCTTGCATGGATGTATAAATGGCATTGTATAGCCGATGGTAAGAACTACAGCCATGTTCAATATAGTTAGCCATTTTCAATTGGGGACTAGAAACCAGGTACCCTGCTGGGAAACTGACACTCGGCAACACCATGCTTTTATGATTAAAATCTTTTTATTGAGTTTTTCTATTGTAAAAACAGCCACCACTTCCATCCATAGGCCGGTGGGGAATAGCAACCAATGTGAGAGTTAAAGTCAAATCAGGGAAAGAGAAGCAATATATATAAAGAATAATCGGGAAGATAAGCACTGGACAGCCAGAAATGAAAGTCGAAAGATGTGTTAGACCAGCAGCCGTGCCACAGGAGCCCAGTTCCAGTCACTGCCATTTGTAGTGCCCGAGTGAGGTGGAGTACCCGCAGAAAAATAGGACACATTCTGTCGCTAAGAATTTTATTGTGGAGCCTCGTGTTTTGTCAAAACGTGGTACAGTGTGTGCAATGCTGGCTGTAAGTTTCTCCATACCCACAAGTTCCCATATTTTGTATAGCCAATCCAATCGGGTCGGGATTACGTGAGTGCCCCAACAGGATAAGAGGATCTGTTTGGCTGCTCCCAGTGCCAAGTTAATAGCTCTCCCACAACAGGATCTAAGGGAGTAGGTCAAGGCATTAGGCAGACCCAGTAATATATAGCTTGGGAATCTAGATAATTCTGTCTCATAGATGGTGTCAATATTGGACAGGACAGCCGAATCTTATGGCAGTCCCACAGCAAATGAGTCAAGGTGCCCTCCTGATCGCAGCCATGCCAGTACCGTGGATCTCCTCCCACCTTCCAACGGGCCACTCGTGCTGGGGTGTAATACCGCTAATGAGAAATTTTGAGAGCATCTCTTTACCTGCCGTGCTGCATGAGGAGGCCCTTGCTCTGTAGTCCCTATCCTGCCATTCTTTGAGAGAGAATTTGCGCTCACATTCCCATCGACGCTGCGCTGGAGTTTTTGTATTGTTGAGTGGTGTGGTGAGGAAGGAGTATATGTCTGAATGAAAGCATTTATCAGAGTGGCGGGTGACAAACCATTTTTCAAAGTCAGTCAAGGGGCTGCGTAACCCAATGTTCGAGGGCAAGATACTGCCAGTAGGCATCTTGGGGTAAGCCATATTCAGTGCGGAGCTGGGAAAATTCTGCCACCCCTATTTTGTCAAAGAGGTCCCCCCAACTGCTTACAGTTGGCTGCTTGCCATTTAATGTAGCCCTTACCCTTCAGTGCGGGTTGAGGAGGGGGGGGGGGTAACTCCGGGTGGCCGATGAATAAAGTGGCCCTTGTTACAGGTGAGATATACACCACCTCTGGCCGGTATTTCTTCGGCAGCCAGGGAACTTTCCAAATTTGGATCCCAGCAATTTCACGATCACCAATGCTTCTCCGACTCGGTTCGATACCATTCTACCATATAGCGCAGTTGAGCTGCCTGTAGTACCTTTCCAAATGGGGAACTTCCAACCCTCCATCCTTCTGTTTGAGGTGTCTGTTGTCTGGCCATGTGGGGTCTTTTGCCTGCCCACACAAATCCTCCAATGAGGTGCTGCAGTTTAGTGAGGACTGATAAAGGGGGCTGCCATGGTAGTGTCTGCATGACCGACAAGATCTGAGGGAGTAGAGTAATATTCACTGTCGCCAGCCTGCCCAGCCAGGGCAAGGTGTGTTTTTCCAAGCCATGAGTTCTGCTTTCGCCATGTTGAGCAGGGCGTCGTAGTTTTCCAGAGACATACGCTCGGGCGTGGAGAAAATCCATAGTCCCAGATACGCCACCCCCTCCGACGCCCAGGCGAAGGGAAAAAGAGTTGTCAGGCGCGCTTTGTCGTCCCTGGCAATCAGGCTAAGAGCTTGCGTCTTCTGAAGATTAGCTTTGAAGCCAGACACCGCCCCGAAGTTGCCCATGGCCTGAAGTAATGGAGGCAGAGACAGGAATAACTCAGTCAGAATCAGCAACACGTCATCTGCATAAAGTGAGATTTTATATTCCCTGTTTTCCATGCGGATCCCAGTGATGTCGGCCTGTTGACTAATCCGCTCTGCAAATGGCTCCATGTAGAGCGCAAATAGCAGGGGAGATGGGGGTCATCCCCGTAGTGTTCCACACAAGATCTGAAAGGTATTGGATGATGTTCCCTTCACACGGACCTTAGCGACTGGGAAAGTGTAATTACATTGTATCTACTTCCTAAGTGTCCCACCCAGCCCAAAAATGGCTAGCACTGCCTGCAGGTAGGGCCAATGTACTCTGTAAAAAGCCTTTTCTGCATCTATTGACAGGAGTAAAGTAGGTGATGGGAACGTTGTGGCTTGTCAAGGAGGTGGCACAGGTGCCGTTGGTCATCACTAAAACTCTTCTCGAGTATAAACCCATTCTGGTCTATGTCGACAAGACCCTGCATGTACGGAGCTAAATGGGCCGCCAGTATGCTAGTACGTAGTCTAGTAGAGAAATGGGTCGTTAACAACGCACATATCTTTGGTTCCTTTCCTGGTTTTGGCAGGACCACAATTGCTGCAGTCTGCATGGAAGGAGCAAGACATCCGGTAATGCTAAACAAATTGTAGAGGTGGCGAGGAAGGGGGCAAGGGTAAGCGCAAATGTTTTGAAGAAGTCAGAAGTAAAGCCATCTTCTCCAGGTGCCCTACCCAGGAGGAGCCTCTGAATAGCTCAGAGCACTTCCTCAGAGCTTATGTCAGCGTCCAGTTTGGCAGCTTCAGATTCGGGGACTGTGGTAACAGGAGACTGTGCAGCATAGTCTACCGCTGCTGCATCATCAAGCGGCTCTGCGGTGTAGAGTGCAGATTGAAAGCGTTCGAATTCGCCTGCTATCTGATCATCAGATCTCGGCTCCTCCCCCTCTAGGCCTACCAGTTCCTATACTCTACGTTGTGTTGTCTGCGCACTGAGCCTATGAGCCACTGTTTTGCCCACCATCTCTCTCCCTTCATAATACTTCTGCCTGGTGCGCAGGAGTGCGTATTCTGCCTTGTCCATGTCCAGTGCCTTCAACTGTTTACTTGCTATAGTGAGCTGGCATCTTGCCTAAATAGAGCCAGTGCGCCGATGAACCCCCTCCAACTCCCTAACCCTGTCCTCTGATTGTACCCTCTTGCCCTGTCTGTCCCCATCGAGCTTAGCCGAAATGGCAATGAATTGACCCCTGAGTACCGCCTTTAATGTGTCCAACAGCGACCCGATCGGTGAACAGCCGTCGTCATTGAAATCCAGATAGTCCTGTATGGACTTCCGTGTTGCTAGCACATTGGGGTCATATGTGAGTAAATTGTGGTTCAGCCGCCATATGATATGGGGGGGCCCTTTGAAGTTTCGTCAGGATGGCGATGGGGAAGTGGTCCGACAGTGCCACCACCCCTATTTCTGCCACCGCAATGGCCCGAGTCATGCCTGGGAAGGTCAAGAAA
The DNA here is from genome assembly GCF_964204655.1 of Triturus cristatus. NCBI lineage: Eukaryota > Metazoa > Chordata > Amphibia > Caudata > Salamandridae > Triturus > Triturus cristatus. Next base: position 442,763,262 of record NC_140593.1, on the reverse strand, counting down.
AAATCTGTTCTGGTGTATGTTTGGTGTACGGCTGATTGAAAAGTGAATTCCTTTATAGAGGTATTTCGAATGCGCCATTTGTCTACCAATCCCACCTCATCTAGCCATCGTCGCATGGCGTCCAAGAATGCCCCTGACCTCCCGGCCCTCACCACCGACTTGTCCATTTGGGGGTCCTACAGAATATTGAAGTCCCCTCCTACTATTATATCCTAGTCTGTGGACCTCCGGACTACCCCTAGTGCGTTCCGGATATATGCCTCTTGTGAGTCATTGGGAGCATATAGTGACGCAATTGTATAGGTGAGATTTCCCTAACCCAACCCGTAAGGACAACAGCCTGCCTGGGATGTCAGCCTGGGTTGTGACAATCTTCCCCTGAAAGAGTGTCACCAGCAGGATGGCCATCCCTGCCCTTTTCCCAGCCATGGAGGAGAAATCCTGGTGGTCAAATCACCGGAACCATAGGCATTTCCAGTCAGTACAGATTAAGTGTGTTTCTTGTAGTAGGCAGATCTCACAACCATACCTCCTAAGACAAGCAAGCAGTGCCAGTCGCTTTGCTGGGACATTAAAGCCCCGGACATTGAGGCTAGCTATTTTAATGGGTTTCATGAGTGTGATTTTGGTTGTGTAAGTGAGTAAGACTGAGGATGCAGCTCTTGCCAGGGATAGCAACAGGGCTAGGCGGGCCAGCGGACCCGGCGAATGGGGAAGAAGGGGGCTGTCGAGAGAGAAAAAGGGAAATCCTCTTGCTACAGGTTGAAAATCCGGCACCAGTGATGTGCAGCATATGTATTACCAGTTAATTTGTGTCGCTGCACTCCAACGTAAGGCACAGCGTGCCAAGAGGGGTTGAAAAGACTTCCTCTTCCAAGATGGGCAACTGTCCGCAATAGCGGGGAGCAATTGGTTTCAGAAAAGTGGCTTCCAAGTCGGCTCCTAAAACATGCAGTAGAGGTCATCCCAGAGGGTTGAGCAAGGGGAACAGAAGAAAACCCAGAAAGAGTTAACATCAACAAGTATATCTAGAACGTATAAAGGATCCCAAAAGTGGGAAGAAATGTCACCAATTAAGGAGGGTCTGTCTGCCTGGCGATCAGCCATCACTGCAGCTCAGGAACAGAATGGAGAGTAGGGCTCCGCCAGACAAGACCCCACTGAAGGGACCTCCCTTCCGCCACTTGGGCAGGGCAAAGACACACCGAGTCATCTCCATTTGGAGCCAGTGGATTCTGAGGACCCTTCCTGTTGAAGCTGGCGTAGCAGAGCTACTCTTTTCCGGAGGCTTTCAGCATATGAGGGTTTCGGCAGTGGGTCTTGGCCATTGCGACGGCGGCATCTTGACTTGTTCCCGGGATGTGTTGCGGGGCCACCTTTTGTGGTGTACCCATCTATAGCGGACACCCTTCTCCCTCAAAAAGGTTGTGGCCGGCTGTGAGGCTTTCCATCTCTGAAGGGTAAGTGGGGAGAGATCCTGATATATCCCAACCTGCATGGCCTCGAAGGATATGACCGATGGGTCTCGAGTCGCCACCATGATCATCTCCTTCTGTGGGTAGGAGTGGAGACAAGTTAAAATGTCCTGTGGTCGTCCCATACCTGCAGCCAGACGCCCAGCTCTGTGCGTGCGGTCCATACGTATATCTTACCCATCAGTGCTACATGTCGAAAGAGGCACACCACCAGATCCTCCAGCTTCCCTGCATTCGCCTGTAGATGGACACCCTTAATATGGCTATTTGATTGTCTGGGCCTGTTTTCCAAGTCCTCCAGTAGCACATTCTTGTCTTTAAAGTCTAGTAGTTCCCGTTCATGGTCATGGAGTTCCTCCTCATCACGATGATCTCTGGCACTTTCCAGTGAGTCCACCCTGTCACCCAGTTCGGAAAGATCATCCTTGATGGTCTTTGTCGGTGTCAACATCCTGTCGCAGGGTCGCAAAGTCATCTCTCAACAAGCCGAACAACTGTTCCAGGAAGGTGCGAGTGACTGGCTCCTCTTGTCTGGTGTCCTCCCCCACTGAGTACTCTCTCCTAGGCTTTGGGCCCGGGCTCTTTCTCCAAGCACAATAGGGCGAGCCAGGCTTTCTTGCAACTCCCCAGGGCCACACTCCTCACCTCCTCTGCTCCGTTGTGGCTGTCACTTCTCGGGCTGTACTCCCGTGGCAGTGCACTCGTGGCTCCTACCAGGGTCTTCCGGACGGAATGCCGCCCATTGTGAACGGAGCCCAGTGCCCATCCGCCGATGATGTGCAGCCGCTCAGGCCGCAGTCAGTGCCGTGTCAATGACTTTGCGCACTCCTCTGTCAGGGGCCTGCTCCACAGCCGTTCAGTCCCCCCTCCTGTGGGGATAATTCAGTGCACCCAAGATTGTGGGGCCACAGCTTCACCCATTGGTCACACTCCCAGGCCGCCTTACTGCCTTCACTTACCTCGAGGCCGCCTTGCGTGACAGGCCGCCTCGGAAAGGTCCTTGTTGCTGTCATCTCCCACCGGAGAGCTCCTCCGTGATCCTGCCCACACCAGGAATCCACTTCACCCCAGCGAGGGCCAGGGAGGCCCATTTGCTGCTGCTAAAATGCCTCGTCCAGCGGAGCTTCACGGATGAGCTGCTACACCGTCACCATCTAACAACACCATGCTTTAAAAAACACATTAGCTGGGATTCGAGAGCAGTGTGCTCTTGGACGGTAAGGTATGTTGCCATTTTGATTTAGAAACCTGATCTATATCTTGATTTCATTTATGTATACATAGGTTCCATCGCAGTCCTGAGTGTGAGGAATTGCACAATAATCTGTCCAGTGATGATAAGAGCTCTGGGGAGGGGAGGGAGAGATGTCTGCTTCTGTAAATAAGCTTCTCCTTTCAAATCTTCAGATAATATGTAAGCCTGAAACCCCAGTGCATTTTTGAAAGCTAGATATTCAGAGAATTTCAGGAAGGGTCATTTGTTCTCCACTAAAATAATTTGTTCCTGGAATTTCTTGGAGGAAAAAAACAAGTGGTCCCAACACTGCCCCCCCTCCACACCAAATCTCCAGAATGCCTTACTCTTCTTATAAGTGCATGCAGCACATCAGATGTCTGCATATAGATCTCCAGACTTTCCAAGCGCTGCACAGTTTGCAGTGTGCCTTCTAGGTATTCTCCCTAACCCCGGGGAAGACGACATTAGTAGAACACGAGAAACACACGATTCCCGGGAAAATCGTACGCTTAAAACCCTACCGTATACCCGAAGCTAGACTAGAGGCTATTAACCAAGAAATTCTCAAAATGCTGCAAATGGAGATTATTGAACCCTCCAAAAGCGAATGGTGTTCCCCCAATTGTATTGGTACCCAAACCAGATGGGTCTATAAGATTCTGTATAGACTTTAGGGAGTTGAACAAAATTTCACAATTCGATGCTTATCCCCTCCCTAGAGTAGATGAGATGGTAGAAAAACTTGGAAAAGCACAGTATGTCAGCACGCTTGACTTATGCAAAGGATATTGGCAGGTACCGTTGAGACGCCAAGATCAAGAAAAAACTGCCTTTTGCACACCCCAAGGATTGTACCACTTTAAGGTGTTACCCTTTGGCCTACATGGTGCTCCGGCGACTTTCCAACGCCTTATGAATAAAATCTTACAGCCCCACCAACAGTACGCTGCTGCTTACTTAGATGACATCATCATCTACAGCACTGATTGGGAAGAACACCTTCATCATCTGACACTAGTCATCCTATCCTTAAGAGAGGCAGGACTAACCATCAACCCGGCCAAGAGCCATCTGGCCGCCAGGTCCGTAAAATACCTGGGATTTAAATTGGGAGGTGGGTGTATGAGGCCCCAAGAAGAAAGTCGCCACCATAGCCCAATTTCCATTTCCCAAGACCGACCTCTGGGCCTTTTTAGGCCTACTCGGTTATTACAGAAGATTCATCCCGAGTTTTTCTGAAATAGCCTCTCCTTTAAACAGACCTGTTTAAAAAAAAAAAAAAAACAATCAGACAGAAAGATGTTTGAGAGATCCATCCCCTTCATTGCTAAAAGCATTCCAACAATTAAACATTATCACTTCCAAACCCCTGCTTATCAATCCCGACTATAAAAAACCATTCCTATTAGACAGACGCATCTGACCATGGTATAGGTGCAGTGTTGTCCCAAGAAGATGAGTGGACAGGAACATCCCATTCTCTTTATTAGTCGGAAGTTGTTTCTGAGAGAGACCCGTTACGCTGTCATCGAAAAGGGGGCTTTAGCCATCAAATGGGCCGTGGAAGCCCTTAGGTATTATTTAGACGGGAGAGAATTCCAGCTATTTACTGACCATGCTCCTCTCGAATGGCTCTCGCGGAACAAAGGTCACAATCAAAGAATCCTTAGGTGGTTTTTGGCCCTTCAACCTTTCAGATACACTGTGCACCACAGAAAAGGGAAATAACTTGCCAATGCAGATTTTCTGTCTAGGTATCCATATGAACCTTTTCTTGTACACAAGAAAGTTAGGGAAGGGGGATGTGAGGGAATCCCCGGGGCCAGCCCTGCCTATGACGACATGAACACACCGCCACACACTCAATGGAGCCCTTACCGTCTACAAGATGAAGACATCCCAGGAACGACGCCGCTAATGGAAGCCTCTCCCCTCCTCCCGCAGAACGCCAGAAGTAACCCGGAAGTGGTCCCTCGGAAAGGCGGGACAGGAAGTCATAGGAACCAATCAGAAGCACCGGCAAGAGGTCAAGACTGGCAGAAAAAGGGCGGAAACAGGACGGAAGGCGCGTCCGCTGAGGAGAATCAAGGAGGAGACGACCGAGAGACAGAGATACAACCCCGGAGCAACGCCGACGCCAGAGAAGCAGAAACCGAAGAAGAAGAAACCCCCGAGAAGTGGAGTGAGGAGTGGTGGGTCCCAGAGGACGTACGAGCTGCCACAACTCAGGAGAGTTGTGGCTCCCAGTGGTACGTGAACGGGACAAGGGACTGAGGGAAGAGGAGGAGAGTGTAATGCAGGGTAGGGGTGGGGGATGGGCGTTTGTAGCTGAACGGGACGGCACCCTAACGTACCGCAGAGTTATAGACCATCCCTGCTATTGCCTGTTTTACCTTTTCCCTGCACTCCCTTACCTGACTTCCCGGCGTAACTGCACAAGTGCTGTCTTTCACAACTGTCCCTCTTCTACAAGTGGGGATCTGGTGACGGTATCCACGCACTCAAAAGTACCTATACTGACCGCTACCTTTTTTTTTTTTTTTTAGCTTATTCCGGGACCTGCTGAAACCCATAATAGGTTTCTTGGTTGCTACGGTCACTACAGATGGGAAGAAACCCGTAATAGGTTTCTGGACACCTGACGAAACCCGTAATAGGTTTCTAGAACCTCACAGAGCAGTAACCTGAAGAACCCGTAATAGGTTTCTTGACCCCCACAGAACAGCAACCTGTAGAAAAGAAAAACATCAAGAAGCTCCAGTCCTGGGAAAAACAGAAACCCTTTGAAGCTATTTTCCCTCAAGAACAGTTTATCCGACTATCCTTGTGTTTCCAAAGTTTGGCATTTACTTTCAATAAAACCCCAATATTGAACACATCCAGCCTCCTCACTTCTGTTTCCGACCATCCCTCCGACAATTTCTTAAAGTGGTAGTTTCCAATTTAGGAATAGATTTAAAAGGATAATTATTCAATTCCCAGCACATGCTTGATTAATCATTTCATTATTAATGATCACACAAGGAAATTGTTTATTTCTCTGGTCTTTGTCTTTAATTTTCTGTGCCCATCCAACGGGTGTTTCGTCGATAGGGGAATACCCCGCAACTTCTTCAGGGCTATAAGAATATGATAAGACCAATTAAAATTTCCATCAATATACAGTGTATTGCACACTACATTTGAAACATGATGAATAACATATCACCACTGTGAAGTATCCCTCCAGTTCACATCTAAAACAAAATGAATGAACATCAGCTTTCATAAGGTGGAAACCCATATATAATATATTCTTTTATGTAAATACGTATTGTTCTAATAGAATCCCATGCTTAATTAGACCAACTGTACTTCCCCGTCTGTGTGCCTACAAGCGTCGTGCCCAATTCTCTGTCTATCCAGTTCATCATGTATTCCTAGTGACGTGAGCTTGAGAACACCAATTGACATGCCCCCCCCCCCCCCCCCCCCCCCCCCCCCATCCGAATGTATAATAAATGAGCCTACCTGTCAGGCTCACAAATTCTACCTTCTATTCCACCTGCAATGGAGAGCGAATCAAAACCACACCAAACATTTTAGTCCGTTTATCAGATTTCCTCTTAAAACATATAACCCAGCTCTCCATATTCTCCAAATATATCCAACTCTTTACCTCTCTGCCAGTTCTACTTCTGTCCCAGCTGTCCGTATATTAATATCCTCTATGGTATGTCGTTCTACTTCAATGAAGTGTTCCCCTGTCAATGAGATGTCCTATATCACTCTCCTAATTTGTCCGTAAAGCACCACTATAATACATGTCCAAATATCATTGAAATGTATCCCATCTTACCCCTAATAAGGGTGGCATTCCAAATATCTTTGATCAGGTTGAATGTTCCGGAATCTGCTCTCTTTAAGGTCCTAATTTGATCTTCTCCAAATCATTGCACCACAAAGAGCAGTTTTAGACTTCTATCACATACCTGTCTGCGAGTACGCCGGACAGAAGACTCCCGGCGGTCGTGTTGCTGTCGGTGACCCGGAAGTGGAATCTACTTTCTGATCCGGAACTATTTGAATTTATACCCATCTTAACAACTAGACTGCAATCCTTCTTGCCTGTGTGTGAAGGCCTCCAAAGTGGCGGTCTCTGTAGACCTCGTCTATATCTATCATTAGTGTACTCCGACTCCATAAATGCATCTATGGGGCACCACATATTAAACCTCCTTAAATATAGGCTACTCGACTCACGCTTGTCGCATTGACCTCCTTGTCGTATGTTGATTGTCTCACACCATAGATTGTTTCCTTATAATCCTGAATAAACAATATCATTATGAGCAAATGGTTCCAGTGATGTTACACATTTATCTTAACACATTTCAAAAATCATTAACACCAGTGGGTTTGCTTCACTGCAGCCAAGATGCTGCCATCAAATTAGGTTTTAATCTAAGATATAGACTGGTGAAATCGTACAAAGAACCAAAGACCTTGTCAGTTCTGAAGGTCAATACAACCCTTATGGTGATTTAAGAGGTCTCGGACAACCTTGGCAAGCTATCCAAGTGGCAGCTGTCGAGAGCAGCCTTCAGGCTTAGTCTTGAAGGAGTGTAAAGCAGCTTGTTTTACCAGAATACAATCTTGTAGTATAGATTAAATGAAAAAGAACCACACCCAAGTATTTATAAAAATATTTATTTTATAACACTATCTAGTACGTTACAGTATCTCCTACACAGAGATAGACACAAAGCACACAATACTTTAGCAAAGAAATCACTGTAAATAACTCTTAATACACAGTTGGCTCCAGGGGTAACCAAACCATATACTAAGAAAGTGGTATAAGAACCACAACTCGAGTCAGGCCAATGTCGAGAGGACCTAGAATTACTGGGGACCCACAGAATCACCCAAGGTAAGTAGATTGGAACCCCACAGAGAGCGTGTGCAGTGTGTGAACACAACCACATGCTGCGTAAAAGTCTGTGCAAGTTGGGGTTGGACTGTTAGATTAGGGACACTTCCCAGTGGACCCTGAAGAAACCCCCGGGGACGACAGAAGGTTGGAGAGCCCCCCACCCCCCACCCATGGATACCTTGGTACCCAAGTTCCCTATCCCAGGGGAACTGGTTGCATAGGTGTGACGTGGCGTCGGAAACCGCCGTCAAACCCAGTGCAGGACTTCAGGAAAGTGCCGCTGCTGGAAGAGGAGCAAGTGTCCAGAGGAATCCAAACGTGGATTCTTGAAGAGGAGCACCTGAAAGCAAAGGGGACAGTGTCTGTGTCACCCAGGGGTGACCAGGAGACTTAGAAGACGAATGCCTACCAATGGCGGTTGCTTCAGGACAGATGACTGTGATATTGACTCTGCAGCTGCGAGGACCAGACGACGCTGAGGACGACCAGGACCCGGATACGAGCTGTCCCACGAAGGATATTAAGTGCTGAGGGGTCGGAGTGTGGCGGGAGCACCATCAAGCCTTGGCAAAGGCAACCCACACAGGAAGTTAGGAGGGTGCATGGTTGGGACCAGTAAGGTCCAGGAGACTCACGACAAGCAAGGGAGCCAGGGCAGGCCCCGAGCAATCAAGGGAGTCCAAGGAAAACGAGGATGACCCTCAAATGGACCCACAGGCCAAAGGCACAGGAGTCGCGAGAGGACCTCAAGCAGCTCACCAAAATGCAGGCGACGATGCACACGATGCGATGTGGCCAAAGATTCTGGTCACTGGAGGTGCTCGAGGTTGGGGCTACTTAGAGCCCAGGGATCTTCTGGCAAAGATGTCAATAAGCCTTTGCAACTGCAAAGGGGGCGCAGTGCCCAGGCGTTCAGTTATTGCAACCCTCACAAGGCCTACTGGCCTCAAACTTGAAAGAGGGTAGAACAGGCCTCTGGAGCTGAGGAAATCCACCACCTGTGTTGCAGAGCCCACGAAGTCTGGAGGAGCTTGGTCGTCTTTGTTGCGCTGCCTGTGAATGCAAGGGAGTGACTCCTTCACTCCAAGGGAGATTACTTTGGTTGTCCTTGATGCTTCGCAGGACTTGGAAGGTTCCTGTATTATGCACAGGCGCAGACTATGCAGTAGACTGGAATGGAGATGAAGTCAGGCCCAAGCGAAGTCCAGAGTGCCCAGATGGTAGAAGTACAGTGGTTTCAGTTCTGAATCTTATCCCACGACAAATCTAGGGACCTACTCCCAGGTAAGCCTTAAGCACCCTGGGGAAAGGGTTGGTAAGATTCAGGGGAGAGGGTCTGGACAGGGGGGAGGTTACTCCCATGTCCTTTGTCCAGTTTCGCACCAGAGCGGGAGCCAATGGCTCCCAGGACTGGTTTGAACTGGACTATGCACACGGACACCAAATGTGCCCATCATGGATACTTTCAGGTTCTGGCAAGTGCACCCACCCAGCCCTAATTGACTAAATCCTGTCTGGGAGGTGGTCAAACCTTCCTGTGACAGGATGTCTATTATTCTACCTTCCCCTGCTCGACCTTGGCTCAGCAGCCGGAGGGCAGAAATGTGTGTCTGGTCGGCAGCAACCATTTTGTGCTGTCCGGAACTAGAAGGCTGGTACCGGGAACACTGAGAGCCCAACAAAGGGCTCTTCTGGTGCTTGGAATCATACCTCTCACACCGTTTGATTCCAACATGTTTGATACCAAACATGATAGGATTCGTTTCAGACGGTTTCGAGATGGACATTGTGCGATTACGCTGTGCCCCTCTTAATAGTATATGGCTGCTTCACTGACAACCCAGGAGGATGGACTCTGTAGGCTGCAGGGGTGTCCTGCTCATGCAGAGGCACTCTCTCACTTAAAACCAAGCACCCTGCCCATAGTATTTTAAAGGCCTGCTATAGGGGTGACCTATAGGTTTTAAGTGCAGTGACCCTTAGATCTAGTAAACCTATATCTTTTGTAAGTGGTGCATGCATCAACTTACACTGGCTGCAATGGCAGGCTTGTAGTTTCATTTTGAATGGTCTCACATGGGTGGCATAATACATGCTGCAGCCCATGGGAGACCTCTGGGGTACCTATGCCCTGGGTACATGGCTACCATATACTGGGGACTGACCAGGGTACCCCAGTATCCAATCTGGGATGTACCCAAGTACATAACACAACAGTTTAAGGAGAACGCAGATAGACTGGGGTCCTAATGAGCATGATCCCAGTCAGACTAGTCAAGAACAGCATCACATCAAGCAAAAAGTGGGGGTAACCATAAGAAGCAGATCCTACTTTCCTACACTGTCCCTGTGGTTTTAAACACTTCGGGAAAAGCATATAAGCAGTGCGACACAGGATCTTCCCAAAAACAATTGAAAATCCACTGTAATGTACAAAATGCACCAGTGCCATCATGATGTCTACAGATTACTCGCACGGAAGGTGAACAGATGAATCTGGCTATTTGATTTTTTACGTAAGGGCCTAAATCAGTAAATTTAACGGCAGACACTGGCTACTTTATGAATCCCTTTGCCTTAGTAGTACCTTTGATATTAGCAGCAACATTGACTTGGAGCTAATTGATCCACTTGATGGCTTTTCTTTCCGATCTCTCCTGGTTTTTCTGAATTTTCCGAGTGACTGGAGTTATGCCTGTTGTACTTGGATATTGTTAACCTGTTTCTTGCTTACCTTTTCCGGCTGTATACATCTTTAGGATTTACATGCTCCCTTCTTATTTTCGAAACATTGCAGTGACCTTAGAATTGTTTTAGATGATGATCAGTTTATTTTTCCAAGAAATCAATGGGATTGAAGACTTTTTTTCTTCAATGTGGCATGTCGTTTGATCTTCCTATGTGGTATACCTATTCTTGAGCCACTTTAAGATGCGGAACTTTGTATCTTAGCCCGCACGCCAAAGTTTGTACTGTCATGACAGACACTTAGGACTCCAATATTTCAATGCAAGGCGACACAGCCACTATTACAGTGGTATGTTTGTAGGAATGAGGGCGCCGCTAAGAAGAAATCCACTACTGAGTAATATAGATATCTTATATCTGGGTGACGGTGCTCGCAGGGTAGGGAGAACCACTGACCTCCTCAAAACTAAAACTTTGTGACCTAGGGCAACAGAATTTTTTTTTCAAAATTCATGTGCAGACCCCCAGCACTCGTCCTGACAGTAATTTCACAAGTCATAAATCAAGGTACATCAATAAGTATAAAAATAAAAATATCTCTGCTGACTCGCGTATACGAGGTCAGCCTAGATTCTAGTGAGAGTATTTACGAAAAGAAAATTGGTGAATAAATAGAAATCTTTAACTTCAGTCTTAATAGCTAAAACACGATTTAGAGGCATAGGCAGTATAGAAGAAACTATTAAATGATAGAAGGAGCTAGCAAAAATAAGGCGACTAAGTAAGTAACTAGAGTGTCAAGAAAAGAAGAAAAAAAACTACTGCTGCACTTACCTGAGTCCTCCTGGACTTCCAGTGGAAAAGACACTGAGTAGTCTGCACTTCTGAGTCGTAAGTATACCCTGCAAGAGAAAACAAGGTTATGTTATTAATTCTTAATGAAAACAAAAATATTAACTATGCGCTTGAATAACATCACAATAATAACGCATTAGAGGAGAGGCAATAGCCAAGAGTAGCACTGGTAAGAAATTGTAAACAGAAGGTGAATATGAAAGTAATAAAAAGAAGAAAAGTGTTATAAGTAAAAGATTGTTGTTATGTTTACATCTTAAAAATAAGAAAGATTGGATAAAAGAAGATAGAAGAACGAACAGCTAGCAGAGCACTCCCCATCCCCCTTTCCCCAAACCTGTATGGGAGACTAGACAACCTAAGAGGGGTGTCCTGGGAGGGGCATTGGGAATTAGGCGTTGTTCTGCTCCTGTGCAAGTTGGCTAACCATATAAAGGTTACCTAGTCCTGACACCCCTATCATTTGTAACTAAGGACATTGATGCTTATGATTGACAATGCATTGACCATGTTCAACATACGGAAGCTAGGTAGCACCTGTTCAGTATCCCTGTCCAGAAAAGCTGTTTGTAGCCTTCAGACTGTCCCATCTGGGGCAAGAAGTTGCTATGGCAGACAGGCTACTGTTCAGGAGAGTTACTGTCCACTTGGCAAGAAAAAGGGCCACCACAGTTTCTTTCATGACCAATGTGGTGCTTGTGTACATCTGCAGTCTCCACTTGGACATTGCCCTGGACCTTCCAAGGGAATTATACTGAGGTGAGGACCAATGCTGTTGATTGGTATAACTGGCAGCACCAGAAGGGAAAATCCTAAATGATTGTTTCATGGGCTTATTCTACTTGAGCCTTTTTGAGGACCTCTCTGGACGTTTGTAGTTCTGGGCTTTCGGGTTGAGATGGGTTCATATTCTGGTAGTTTTTTTTCTTGTGCACAGATGTGGTTTTATTCCCTTAGATCACTTTCACAAACAAAAACTTCACTATGAACGCAGTATCTGAAAGAAACACGTTAGTTAGATTCCTCACCTTAGAATATCCCCAGGCGTCAGTCTGGATCCGGAAAGATTTTTGTAGCAATACCCCTTGCGCGTCGGTAGGCGTCGTCTGCGGCTCCGTCGTCTGCGTCGTGTGCCGGAATGACGTCGTCGGAGTACTTAGACGCCGCCCTCGCGCGCTGTCAGTTCTTCTTTTTTCCACGCCAGTAAGCGAAGATCCGGGAAGAGCTTACCCCTAGTCATTTTTTGACTAACTTTTTTGACTTCTTTTGGTCTATCGACTCGACTCTGGTGCCGGTAGGATGCCTGGTTTCAAGGCCTGTGACGCCTGTCATCGCCTGATGTCGGTGACGGATCACCATCGCCGGTGCCTTTATTGCCTGGGGGCCGACCATGACGCGGAGTCGTGCCTCGATTGCCAGGCCTTGACGTCGAAAGCTAAGCGGTCCCGTAAGCTTCTCGAGCTTCGGCACTCGGCTCCGCGCCGCTCTCGGTCCCGGTCCAGGAGGAGGTCCAAGGACCGATCGCGGAGCCGTAGCCATAGTCATCGCTCGTCGGGGTCTTCGGGTAAGTCGAAGCACTCCAAGAAGTCCAAGAGACGACATCGCTCTTCGGACTCCCCTCGCCGGTCGCGCGACTTGGCTGAGGGTCAGGGTGGTCCCACCCCCGCGGCTCCGTCGGAGCCGCGTCCGTCCCCATACCCGCCGGTCCCTGGGACTGACACGACTCCGGCGGAGGTCAGTGCCTTCCTCTCGGCCATGAGGGACCTGGCTCCGCCGTCGACGCCTGTAGGCGTGCCTTCGGGCCCCGCAGGTTCGACTGGGCGACCTCGCGTTCCGGCGGCTCCGGCGCCGTCGACGGCTCCGGCCCCGACGCCGCAGGTCCCCGAGGGATCCAGGCCTGGATCTCGGTCGGCGCCGATCGACCTCACGATGCCTCGGACACCGGTTCCACCTCCGGCGCCGTCTCCGGACGACGCCGTTCCCCGGTTCAGCCCCTGTCTGGACCCGACACCGGTACGGCGCCGTCCGGCGCCGCAACCGACGTCTATGGATGACCATTTCATCTACCGTCCGGCTCCGATCGTTCCTCCTGTTTATCAGGAATCGAATGACGGGGGCGACTGGGAGGGGTCTGAGGACCCTATGGCCCTCCAGGGCCAACTTGCACAGGAATGGGCAGACTAACTGGGGGATGCCAGTGGTCTGGACACTTAGCCGGACGCTGGCTTCATCTCTCCTCCGACTGTGGCCTCGGAGGAGGGTGCAGCTTTTTCAGTGGTGCTGCGCAAGGCGGGCGAAGCCCTAGGGCTGCAGTTGCCAGCTGTGGCCGTGAGGACTAACGTCCTTACAGAGGTCCTTCAACCGACCGCAAGCTCCACTGAGCCTCTGCTGCAGTTTAATGAGGCCCTCATAGACGTTCTGCAGGGCACTTGGTCCAAGCCCTCCACAGTTCCTCCTGTGGACCGGAACGTTGCCCGGCGCCACCGCCCTGCTCCGGGCGACCCCAGTTTCCTCTCCCAACACCCCACCCCCGAGAGCCTGCTATCCAGGCCTCCACTTCCCAATCCTCCTTCCCGTCCGCTCCTCCGGATCGGGAATCCAAGAGGCTGGAACAGTTTGGCAAGAAACTGTTCTCGTCCCTGAGTTTGGGGCTGCGGTCTTTAAATACCGCTTGCCTTTTGGACCGTTATTCCCACTCTCTGTGGGATGCGGTGGAGGACGTGCTGCCCTTGTGCCCGGTGGAGGCCCGGGCACGACTCACTCAAGCACTTGCTGACGGTCGAGATGCAGCACAGCACGCCATACGGTGTGGACTTGACACCACGGACTCGCTGGGTCGGGCGATTTCCACCACGGTGGCGCTTCGGCGTCTCGCCTGGCTGAGGTCTACGTCATTTTCAGGGGATGTCCAGAGTTCCCTCATGGACATGCCCTTTGATGGCACTCGCCTTTTTGGTGAGAAGGCGAACAGTGCGCTGGCTCGGTTCAAGGACTCCCGGGCCATGGCCAAGTCCTTGGGTCTTTCGGCCCCGCGGCCGCAAACTTCCGCCTTTCGTCCCTTTTCGTGACCAAGGAAGGGGCGCCTCCTCACGTCCGCCCAGCCACCGGCCGCAGAACCAACCTGCACGCGGATGTGGATTCCGCCGAGGCGGTACTGGAGGTCAACGTGCCGGTCAGTCCACATCCACCCCCGGCAGCATCCGCCTCAAAGCCCTCCTAGTCCGAGCTTTCAGGCCCATTCAACGCCAGTGGGCGGCAGAGTTTGCCATCACCTGCTCCACTGGCACTCCATCACGTCGGACAGGTGGGTGCTGCAAATCGTCCGAAGAGGCTACTCCCTCCCCTTCGAGACGACCCCTCCAGCCATGCCGTCGCTGAACATCCGTATGTCGGGGGATCATTTGCATCTTCTACGAGAGGAAGTTTCGGCCCTCGTGGCCAAAGAGGCCGTCGAGCGTGTTCCTGGTCCAAAAGTAGGTCGTGGTTGTTATTCCCACTACTTTCTGGTTCCCAAGAAGGGCAAAGGGGGCCTACGCCCGATCTTGGACCTCAGGAGCGTGAACTCCTTCCTCCGGAAGGACCGGTTCAAGATGGTCACTTTAGCTCAGGTTCTGGCTGCCCTAGACCCTGGAGACTGGATGGTAGCGTTGGACTTGCAGGTCTCTTATTTCCACATCCCCGTCCTGCCGGCCCACCGGCGTTACCTGCGGTTCACGGTGGGTCAGGAGCACTTTCAGTTCACCGTGCTCCCCTTCGGCCTCACCAGTGCCCCTCGGGTGTTCACGAAAGTGATGGCGGTGGTCGCAGCTCATCTGCGCCGATCAGGGGTTCCAGTCTTCCCCTATCTCGACGACTGGCTGTTGAAGGCGGGCTCGCCCCAGCAAGTCGTCTCCCACCTCCAGACTACGGCCGACCTCCTGCACTCGCTGGGGTTCCCCATCAATGTGCCGAAGTCGCACCTGAGTCCCTCCCAAAAGCTCCTTTTCATTGGGGCGATTCTCGATTCGGCGCAGTTCCGGGTCTATCCGCCGGAACAGCGGGTCCGGGACATTCAGGCCCTGATTTCCATCTTCCGGCCTCTGTCCTGGGTTTCGGTCAGGTTGGTGCTGCGGCTTCTGGGGCTGATGGCCTCCTGCATCCTGTTGGTACCTCACGCCAGGTGGCGAATGCGGGCTCTGCAGTGGGACCTGAAGTTTCAGTGGGCCCAGCATCGAGGCAACCTGTCCGACCATATCTTGATCTCGGAGGGCACTGCGAACCAGCTGCAGTGGTGGCTCACGAATCGCGATTGGGTCAGCGGCAGATCCCTCTCCCTACCCCAACTGGAGCATGCCGTAGTGACGGATGCGTCCCTCCTGGGATGGGGGGCCATATGGGAGAGGCGGAGATCAGAGGACTCTGGTCTCCAGCGGAGACTCGGTTCCATATCGACCTCCTTGGAGCTGAGGGCGACCCGACTTGCACTAAAAGCCTTCCTTCCCTCTGTCCGGGGAAGTGTCGTGCAGGTGTTCACGGACAACATCACCGCCATGTGGTATTGCAACAAACAGGGCGGGGTGGGGTAGTGGACCCTTTGTCAGGAGGCTCTGCGCCTGTGGACATGGCTGGAACATCAGGGCATCACCCTGGTGGTTCGACATCTGGCGGGCTCTCTGAATGCCAGAGCAGACGAACTCAGCCGCCGGTGCATGATGGATCACGAATGGCGTCTAAACTCGGACGAGGCGCAGGGCCTCTTTCGGCAGTGGGGAGAGCTTTGGTTAGATCTATTCGCCACCGAAGAGAACGCGCAATGTCCACAGTTCTGCGTGTTGGAGTTTCCAAGGCGGCACTCGCTCGGGGACGCCTTTTGTCACGAGTGGAGTTGCGGTCTGTTGTACGCCTTTCCGCCTATACCACTTCTGCCCAGAGTGCTGAAGGAAGATCAGGCGCGACCGGGCCCAAGTCATCTTGGTGGCTCCGGATTGGGCACGAAGGTACTGGTATCCCGAGCTACTCAGTATGTCCATCGATCCCCCGATATGACTGCCTCTTCAGGAGGACCTTCTGTCGCAGCAGCAGGGGACGGTCCTCCACCCGAACCTGTCCAGCCTCCACCTCCATGCGTGGAGATTGAGCGGCGACAGTTGATGCCATTTGACTTGCCTCCTGAAGTCTGTGATGTCATTCTGGCAGCCAGGCGTCCCTCCACAAAGACGGTATACGCCTGCCGGTGGAACAAATTTGTGGCATGGTGCACAGCAAAGGCTGTGGATCCCCTTTCTGCCCCTCTTTCTGAGGTTCCCCTTTTTCTTCTTTCTTTGGCCCAGCAGGGCTCTGCTCTGGGCACCTTGAAGGGTTATCTTGCTGCATTCTCTGCTTTCTTAAGGCTTCCTGATCAGCCTTCTCTTTTCAAGTCCCCTGTTGTCTCATGTTTTCTCAAGGGCATTACTTATATGTTCCCTCCTGTTCCATTTGTAATGCCTCAGTGGGACTTGAACCTTGTTCTCACTTTTCTGATGTGCGCTCCCTTTGAGCCTTTTCACAACTGTCCAATTCATCTACTGACTCTGAAAACTGCCTTCCTGGTGGCTATCACCTCCGCTAGGCGGGTGAGTGAGCTCCAGGCTCTGTCAGCTAAGCCTCCCTTCCTTTCGGTTCATCCGGATAAGATAGCCCTCCGGACACGTCCTTCTTTTCTTCCTAAAGTCGTGACTCCCTTTCATATCGGGCAATCTGTCACGCTGCCCAACTTCTTTCCACCTCCGCATCCTTCAAAAGATGAAGAGAGGCTCCACCGTCTGGACCCAAAACGTGCGCTGTCCTTTTATTTGGACCGCACAAAACAGTTCCGGGTGGACGACCAACTTTTTGTTGGATATGTAGGTGCTAAGAAGGGTAAAGCTGTGCACAAGCGGACCATCTCGCGATGGGTCGTGTTGTGTATTAAACTCTGCTATTCCTTGGCGAAAAAGGTCCCTCCTGTTGGGCTGAGAGCCCATTCCACCTGGGCCACAGCGGCGACAACTGCCCTGGGATGGGGAGTCCCCTTGCAGGTCATCTGTCAGGCGGCGACGTGGGCTTCACTGCACACGTTGGCCAAGCACTATTGCCTGGACAGCCAAGTCCGGAGAGATGGCCACTTTGGCCGTTCTGTTCTCCAGGACTTTCTGGTGTGATCTTGGTTCGCAGGCCCACCTCTGGGGTTGGTATTGCTGGGGTATCTATTCTAAGGTGAGGAATCTAACTAACGTGTTTCTTTCGGATGAACAAGTTACTTACCTTCGGTAACGATGTATCTGTACGAAACATTAGTTAGTTAGATTCCTCACCGACCCACCCAGCCTCCCCGTTCTGCGAACCGACATCTAGGGTTAAGGTTCTCCCTTTCAGGGCCCTAGATTTTTTTTTTTTTTTGGCACCAGTGTCGGGCTCTTGCATGGCTCAGCTTCCCTGGCGCGGAAAGCTATGTATAAGAACTGACGTCAGCGCGCGAGGGCGGCGTTGATTAAGTACTCCGTCATTCCGGCGCACGACGACGGACGCGGAGCCGCAGACGACGCCTACCGACGCGCAAGGGTTATTGCTACAAAAATCTTTCCGGATCCAGCCCGACGCCTGGGGATATTCTAAGGTGAGGAATCTAACTAACTAATGTTTCTTACAGATACATCGTTACAGAAGGTAAGTAACTTGTTCTTTAGGACCACAAATACAGACTCTCTAAATGCACGTTTCCATAATGTAAGAAAAACCCAGAAGTTTGTTCGAACTGGCCACTTACTTTGTGGTCTACATGCTTCCAGAATCCTGCGAAGCCCAGTTTACTAGCCGCTCACAGATTACCATAGCTGGGTGTGGTGAACCAGATGCTTTCCGGCTGTACTAGCAGAATAAGCTATAATGGCCTGTGGCCAGTGAGAAGGCTGCTGTTCTTGTTACTGCCAGTGTAGACTCTAGGCTTGATTCTGACTTGTTGCTGGGCTGCAGTGCCCTCGCAGGGCATGGGAAGTCTGGCAGAGCCTCACATCTCTGGCTCCCTTCTGCCACCTCAGAACTTTGCTTCTCAACGGAGGTTGGGAAGCATTTGAGGGCACTCTGCCAAGAGGGAGGTAGCCAGTAAAAGGTTCCTCATCAGTGCTTCGGGAACGCAGCAGAGCGGCCTTGACCCAGGAGCAATGGAATTAAACGATGCCTAGTGACCCGTCAGCTCAACACTGCGTTGCAGGCAGCCAGAGCAACCCAACAGATAGCCAGAGGCAAACTACACTGGTTGTGTACAGTCTGCGCATGTCCACCGCTCTTTTCTGCCTTTCCAGGATTATTTTTGAGTCGTTTCTACAGTATGTTTAAAGTGTGCCTGTCTGTTGCCAGAATATCTCTCTTGCCCTGCACAGTCACTTCCGTTTAATTGGTCGCTAAAAAGCTGAAATGAGTGAATGGAATAATTTCAGCTGACTGTATATAGATTCATAATCTCTTCTTGTATTAGAACAAACTGCTATTTTAATTAGTAGGATTAGCAGTACAGCAGAGAGTGTGTTTTATATATAGTGATGTGAATTTGTGGAAGTCTTAAAATGCACGTGTTATATTTTTTATAATGTCTTAGGGCATTTTTAAGTAAGCTGCATTTTAGGTAGGGTTAAAGTCTAATAACGCACAACAATTGGTGATGAAGTTTTTTCTGCCTATACCTTTAATTGGTTTGCCTTGCAAGTGGTAGTATTGGAGGAGTTGAACAGTTGTCTATTTGGGGTTTATACATATTTATGATAAATAAGTAGTCGTTTATCATACTTAACACTTTGTTTGTCTTGGTAGGGAAACCACTTCTAGCATCGAAGATGACTTCTTACAAAATCAAGGCAGCGAAGACGAAGTTAAATTGCAGATGAAATGTGGTCGATGCCACCTCAGTACTCTCACGTTTTCCGAAATGAAGTTTCATTTGTTGTATGATCATGGAGAGGAGATTGACGGGCATCCCAAGGAAGGCGTGGTGCAGACTACCGACGGAGGGCAGGAAGAATTGTTGAAGCATGCGGCACTCCACTGGAAACAGTGGAACGAAAGACGAAGTCTTGTGAAATGTGACCACTGTGAGGAGTTGTGCTCTGGATCTAAACTAAAGAAGCACATGTCCCTTTTCCATCCGGATTTAGTAACCACTCCAGTGGAAAGCAAGGCTGTTATATTGGGAAATAACGAACCAGTTCAGGAATTACAGGAAGTTGACACTGCCTTGCAGAACCAGAACCCTACGCTCTATTGTAATTCGGGTTTAAACTGTGTTCTCTGCAAGCAGATGTTTGCACGGAAAGAGGATCTTTTTTCCCACTGGCAAAATCAGCACAGTTGCGAAGAACCCTCTGTTCTCTGGACTATTTTCAGTTCCTATTTCGAGCAAAAATAGTTAAGTACTTGTTAAGATGACTCAATGTTACATGTTGTCTATTTATTGTTGAAAGCTCGGTGTATGGGGGGCTATTTGTTGAACCCACCATGAATAGTTCTCATCACAAAAGTGTGATACTACAGTACTCCCACAATAGTTCTATGAAAAGCTTTTCCCTGTTTTGCTGGATGGACTCAGCTCTATTAGGGCGTCTTCCTCTTGCTCATTCAGCACTTTGGCACCTAAGATATTCAACTGTATAATTATGGTCCATGACATCTGCAAAGGCTACTGTCCGATACCAAAGCCTACTGAAAAAGGTCGTCTAATTTCCAGTTCTGTTCCATGCTTGGGGGCACCTTGTTGACGGCCTAAGTAGGAAGGGGCAGTCACCTATGAATGCTCTGCATTTCCTAGCTACCTGAAATTAAAGTTGGTGTAACCAAGCAATTCCAATTCAGATTCGGTAAGTTTGTCTTTTCTATAGTGGTGAGGAAGGTGTTTAGCGCACGGCACTTTTTTGGGAATAATTGTGTCCCAGAAAGCTAATGCAGAATGTATGCCATCACTGACTTAAATGTCTGGGAAAGTCTACTGTACAGTGGAAGTGCCTGTTCAATTTTGTGATTCACACGGGCCTGTTGCACGAAATCGTGCCATTTAAATGTTATTTCAGCAGTTATGTCAATAGTAGAACGTTTTTAAAACCTCGGTTTCCAGTATTATCGATTTATTTTAAATTACTGAGAGGCTTTGCAGTTGACTTTTTTCTCCCCCCCCCCCCCCCCCTCCCCTCCCCCTAACGGTATGAGGTTTGTGTGCATACTAACTATCCCTTCGCCTATAGAAAACCCCTTTTCATCGCCATAAAGAAACTACACTAGCGTGTTACTCTGTTTATATAGAATTTAGGTCTCATTCAGAAATCAATGCACCAAAAATTGTTCTCCCTTAAAATCGTGTGCTGACGACATTGTATTTCTGCCCTGTAAGAGCAGTTAGTGTTACTGCCACTCCTCGGTATTTTTCTCTCTGGCTACAGTTGACTGCTGGCAAAGAGGCATAAGGGTGTTAGCGGATTTTTGGGGGGATTACCGGCATTTAAATAACATTGGCCATTGGTACACTATAATGTTAAATTTGGAAAATAAAGTTCTGATGTACAGAAAGACTATAAAAACTAGCACTGTGAGCAGGAAATTTGTGATGCCTTGTTGCTAATGTTGTTGAAAAAATAGCTCTAACTATTTGTGATAAAATGTAAAATAAAAAAGCGCTTTATTTAATTTTGCAATAGTTAAGCATTGAAACACCGACTTGGTGTAAACGGTCTCAATACAATCTATATTTCAAACTAGTAATTACTGCACAGGCACATTCCAGTGGTTGCAGGGTATCATTATTTGGGATCGTAAATCACATGTTCGTCCATATATATGTATAATTAGTGTTCTGGTTTGACTTTTTCACCTTCTTTTAGATTATTCCATCCTTCTCACTCTTCCCAAATTGGTAACTTGATGATCATCTGTAGAGTGATTTTATTTGTGGTTACCTGTATTCTCAATCTACAAGCCATGAATTTCACCCTCTATTCATGCGCTTTCATCATCCACATTTACTTCATAGCTAATCCAAATGTTCTTTACATCTAAATGTATCTTACATCCACATTTTCTGAAATGTTATTTCGTGATGTCCTTCTTACTTTCCCATGCTTAAAAACATTTCATGATTATTATCTGTTGAAAGCCCAGGGGACCATATTATCTCATTTCGAAGTAGGTGTGCCTTAATTGCATAACATGAATGCGGTTGTTCTAGTTTTCAAGCATACATACTTTTTACCTTTTCACCCAAAGTTTTATGATATTTTTTCAATTACTTTATCAGCGATTAGCTCTTATTTCAAAAGGATTACTCTCCCTATCCTCCCTTTGACATACAGTTGGTAACAGTTGCTATTGGTGAGCAGTTTCATTCTAAAAGTTCCTGATACCTGCACTGCCATCAGCTGTTGATGTGATGTAGTATAAATATAACTGTAGTCTTTGATAATCTTTTTGTAATTATGGAATATGTTAAGTGACACTGAAAAACAATACAAAGTTGAAAAATCCACATATGCTTAGTAGATAAGAAAATGTTAAAAGCATTATTTAAAGCATTGCTCTGAATTTGAATATTTTATGGAAACAATCCTTTCCATAAACTTTACATTTTCTAGACGGTATGTATGTTTCCTTCTACTTGCACTATCTCCAGAAATATCTGTTGCCTAACTGTTTTGTTTAGAAAAATGTTATTAATTTCACAAGTTAACAGTGCTGAGCTAATTTATAGTGCCTGTTTTAATTTTGTAGTTTTTATGCATTGATAATGTTAAAATATTATCACATTTGTCATGCAAAAGAACTTGCAAATTGAATGCGAGAAGGCAATATGTTTTTGGGAATTGAAATCCTGCACTTAAATCAATTCAGAATTGTTTCTTACAGTGTTAATTCCAGCTGTTAAATTGTAACCATCGCAGACCTTTTAGGCTGAAAATACGGTAGCACTTTCTTGTTGTCATGAAGCACTCGGTATGGTTTGCAGGATCCAAGCTCAGAAGGTATTACAGGTTTTAATTCATATCTTGTTTTTTTTT
The DNA here is from genome assembly GCF_964204655.1 of Triturus cristatus. Lineage (NCBI taxonomy): Eukaryota > Metazoa > Chordata > Amphibia > Caudata > Salamandridae > Triturus > Triturus cristatus. The sequence goes on along the minus strand of NC_140593.1, from coordinate 442,741,065 downwards.
TTTTATTTGAGCGGTATGTAACGAATGCACAGGAAAACTTGTACTGTGTTAGATATTCAATATGTTGGCTACCCTGTCCTGTTTTTAATGCTGTTTGAAAGTAATGTTTGCTTATACTTTTGAGTTGACATGTTAAATACTATGCTCATTTATACTTTTCTGCACAACATAGCATCAAAGTATAAATAGTCAAAATCTGAAAGTTTATCTTAAAGTATAACTCATTGTTTTTCACTCTTCATAAATTATGTTTTCATGTATTACATTACTCGTGTTTTTCTTTTTTACGGGGGGGGGGGTGTTTCATATCACATCTGTATAGATTCCATACATTCCTTTTACCTTTTAACCCATATCTTTTTCAAGCTATTATAACAGAAATGTATACAGCATTAAAAACACAAGCTTGGATCAGTTGCGTGGTTTCAGAGTATTGCCTTTCTCCGTCTGCATCTCCACCGTTGTTCTTAATCACCAAGACAAATTGTTTGTCATTGGATTTGATCTTTCACTGGTTGTTTTGGTATGAGACACTTCTTGTATGAATGAATAAATGGCATTTATGAAGTGCACAGCTGCTTTCCAAGAAGCGTCCCGGTGTAATGAATGCCTTTTTTAATGAAGCCTTGAAATCCATGTATGTATCTGAAGCTCTGAATACTTTCGGTAGAACTTTCCAACTTTTTACTGTCAGATAGGCGAAGGAAGGCCCCCACCCCAAAGAAGCATCCTGGCGCTAAAAGCCTGTAAGCAAGGGAAAGGTAACTTAAAGCTCCCTGAAAAGATGCCCTTTTAGGTCTTCTTTAGGCAGCGCTTGCGCTGTCTCTTCGAGAAATGTATTCAGAATATGGTCACTAAGCTCAACCCATTTTCCTGCTCATTTATTTTTTTGGCTCTTTTGTTCGAATTCGTTTTTTTCTCATTAGTTAATTTGCTTCATAGACTTTTCCCCTGTTGTAACCTCCCATGAGGACTACCCCTGTTACATGTATTCCATATGTGTTATTTCTAGTTTGTGAGCACTGTTTTCTTAGCACTATACACTCTCCTGCTTCCAAAAAGCATAGTCCACGTGTTTTCCTGGCTCAGCGTGGAGCCCGATCATGGATGCAACGCTTTATATTTTAAAGACGCTCCCTTCCTTCCCCGCTACACGGCCGATCGGCATGGTATCTCTGTATGTGTTTTTTAAAGCAGCAAGGCACACCACGCGTCATCTGTAACAATGAAGGCGTGGCTCGCCAAACTCCTTTTTTTTATATTGTATGTTTTTTTTAAACTGCGCAGCACACCCCACTTCACTTCAACAATCGCAGCAACGCGCCATTCTTTTCTTATGTGCGGCTCGCCCAACCACTTGTTTTAATATTATATGTTTTTCAAACGAGCACAGCACGCCACTCTTCCTATTCAACTATAGATGCCGCACATCTTTCTTTTCTTCAGCGCGGCGGCTCGTCCAACTCTGTATACATCTTTACCTGGGCAAGGATGCTGATATTTGGAAGCTCCCCAGGGTGGACAGAGGACCCCAGCCCGGAGGAGCAGCTCAAGGAGCACCTCAAGTTACTTCACCATCGCCAAGCGCAGATATAGGGATGTGGAGTGCTTTTCACTTTGTTCTTTAAAAAAAAAAAAAAAGTGAGATTTGCCTTTAAAACACAATAGCTTTAATAGACAGCGGGCTGATGGTCAGAGCAGAGGCACCGCAATTTTTTCAGTATGACCATGCCTGCAACCCTCCTGTGCGACTCATTATCCACCACTACCTTGTGTATTGACTAAACCCTCCACAGCATTTGACATGTTTTTATAAGCAGTAATAATAACACTTCACTTTTGCTGCTTTACCTTCTTTTGGATCGGCAGCAACATACTCTGATGTGCCAGTGTGCATTAAGTCCACCCGAACTGCAACTTTGCAGCAAGGCTGTAATAATTTGAATGGGACAGTAATGCAACTTTGCAGCAGAGCCCCTGCACTGTTAGTTCAGCAATCCTGGCACTTCTCCGGAAGGAGTGCTGCTCATTTGTCAGGATTACACTGAGACTCCTCAGCAGAACTGATTAACTATTCACAGGTCAGTATGATCTGGTTTTTAGCTGCTTTTCTTCTTTTTTTGATAATCAACTTTATTGACTTTAACAGGTAAACAGCCAGCAATAATCAAAGGCATTAGCATACAGCAATTATATGACCTCATCGTATTACCATACAGTGGACGCATCTGAGAAGCATGATTTACGAAGAGGAGAGCAGAGCAAAGTCCTGCATCAAGCTCACAGGTACGCAGGTGTAGTGCTATTCGTCTAGTACCCCCAGCCATTTGCCCCAGACTCTACGATATTTCACCGGGCACCCCCTGGCTTTGTACATAGGTCTCTCTTGTGCCGAGCACCAGTCCACCCCTCTCTGCCATTTTGCTATGGTAGGTGTAGCAGGTTTAAACAAGTTAGCCGCAATGTCCCTCTTGGCCACCATCATGGCTGTGTTCAGGAATAATTTGTAGGCTCTAAACCCGTCCAACCCATCAGTAATTCCCAGGAGCACATTTAATGGCTTATGTGGGACCTCCCATCCCAGAACCTCTGTGAGCTCTCTCTCTATGGCGTCACAATATCGTGTAATGACTGGGAAGAGCCATACCATGTGGAAGAAATCTTCGTGGTGGTGGTTGCAGCGTGCACACGTTGCATCTGGTCTAAGCCCTGCGCTGTGAAGGCGTTTTGGTGTTAGGTATGCGACATGTATATAGTACAGGTGGACGACACGGAGTCTAGTGGAAGTGGTGATTGTTTTGGGTCCCATCAGTGCGTCTCTACAGTCCTCCTCTTCCAGAGGCCCGATCCATCCCTCCCATTGGTTCCTGAGTCGGTTTGATGTATTGGGAGTATTGTTAAGGATCGGTAGATTCAGGAGACTCCTCCCTTCCCCAAGTTGCCTGTCATGATTTGTGCCTCGGGTGGACTGTATTCAGGCAGTGAAGTGCCATCTGGTATGTGGCTGTGAAAGGCATGGCACAACTGGAGGTAACTATAAAACTGGGAGAAGTGTAGGGAGTACCAGGTTTGTAGGTTTTGAAAGGTGCGCATATGGTCACTTCCCAATATCTCCCCAAGTTGCAAGATGCCAATAAGATCCCAGGTCCTGAATCCTTCTAGGCTGCTGACCTCCTGGAGCCATGAGCCCTGCCAGAGCTGCGTGTATCGGGTCAGCGTATTTGATCGTTGGGTATGATGCAGAGAAGCTCGCCAGGCCAGGAGAACCCCTTGTGTCACCATGGTCAAAGATCTAGAGATAGCTCCTCCGTACATCATCTCTTGGATCCGAGGTAGGCGGAGAGTACTCAGTTCCACCCTGTAGGCCGGGTCCGATGGACCGCCGTTGAACCAGTCGTGTATGATGAGCAGTCGGGTGGCTAAATAGTTAAGGTATAAGTTGGTCATACCCATTTCCCTGTCAAATGGTGGTATCCAGCACTGGAGCAGGGCCAGGCGAGGTCTCCGTCCCCCCCCAAAGGAATTTGGTGGTCAGGCTGTCCAACTCTCTGAAACAGGCACGCTGAAAAAGGAAGGGTTTATTCTGAATTGCGTATAAAAACCTGGGCAGTATCATAATTTTGAACAGAGCTATTCGTCCCAAGGGGGTTTAGCAGTAGCGTCTGCCATCTGTGGCGGTCAGTGCGCGCTGTTTTTACCAGTGGGGTAACAAGCGATCATGCAAGGTCAGAAAGCAGGGCGACCCAAATTCCGAGGTACTTAAAGGACTGCCTCCTAATCGGTATTGTGGATTGCCAGTTGAAGCAGTCCCTCGAGATGTGGAGGGGAACTACGACGGACTTGATGGGATTTAAGTGCAGGCCGGAGGCTTGCCCAAAGAGGTGCAATGCCCAAAGACAACCGGGGTCCATATTGGGCCGGCTCGGCCAGAAAGAGCAAGACGTCATCTGCATAGAGAGCGATTTTATCCTCATCTGAGCCTGGCCATTTCCATCCCATAAAACGATCATCAGATCGTATGAGGCAAGCCAAGGGCTCCATTGCTAAGGCGAATAGGAGCGGTGAGAGGGGGCATCCCTGTCTCATCCCTCTCCCAATGGTAATCGGCCCGACACCCCGTTGACAAGTACACATGACTGTGGTCTGGCGTATAGTGCTTAACTAGATTGCGAAAGTGCTGCCCCAATCCCAACTCAGCCAGCACATCCTCCAGGTACCGCCAGTCTACGGTATCAAAAGCTTTCTCAAAGTCGATGAGAAGAAGCGCTAAGTAAAGGGGCAATAACTGGCTGTTCGCTAGAGCCAGGTGGAGGCGTCTAAGGCAGTGCCTTTGTGCCTCGGGTTGGCATAAAGCCACATTGGTCGGGGTGGATCAGCTTGGCTTTGTACGGGCCTTAGTCGAGTGGCTAGGACTGACGCGAATATTTTAACCTCCAAGTTAATGGGAAAAATAGGGCGATAGTCAAGCAGTGCCCAGAGGGAGGCTGGGATTTAGGAGCTGCTTTTCCTCTTATACTGATACTTTGCACATCTTGATGTGCATGCCTCACTTCAAGTGGAACAGCACTAATACTTCCCAGTAGGACTGCTTTACCTTTTAATAACACTGACTGTTCAGGCATATTTTTTGCAGGTTATATATAGCATGAACTCAAACCGAAGGTATTGTAGCGCTTTACATCGCACATGTTATATTGCACAGGGGCACATAAATTCATTTGTAGGTCGAGCTAGGCAGCGCGCATGCGCTGTCTGCAACACATTTTAGGTCGCGTATATCCTGCTTATTTTAGTGATAATTAGGAACAAGTAATAAACAAAACATGAGTGAGCTAGCCGTGAGGAGGTTCGAAGGGAAATCAGCCGATTTCCGTAACCCAGGCTGGTGACTTAAAAGGTGACTTTATAACAAACAGTTGAAAATACGTAAAAGTTAGATCAGCATCTCCTACTCGTTCAACAGATATACAATAAGGTATTGAGTTTAGAGACGTAGGTCGACGACGTTTCGATCCCCATACGAATAGTGGGATCTCTTCAGGACAAGGCGATGGTAAGGGTGCCTGGGAAGTTAGCGTGACATAAATAAAATAATTGTATTCATCATTTGCATTGATCCCTTTTTTGAACTCCAATTCCTTATTTTATTAATTGTGATATTTATTCTTACTCCTGTTGAATGGGACCACTGCTTCTTAAAAATGTTAATAATGCCGGCTACTCTCTGTCCAGCAAAATGACCTCTGCTTCTTTACCTAAATCTCAATTAGATTTGACAAATTCTGCCACCTCAAGAAGTGCTGCCTCTGTACTAAAACCTTTACGAAAACCAGATTGGGAGGGATGTAATGAAGCATTATTTTCAATAGTGTGTAATCTGGCGATTGACTAACTGTTCTAGAATTTTAGAGGGAAATTAGTCTACCGTAGACCATAGTCACCTTCCATGATTAAGGGAAGATGCCCATTTTTAATGATTGATTAAAAAGCATATTAATTTGTTTGCTAAGCACTGATGACACTAACCATAAAATACTAGGACGACAATGGTCAAAAGAAGAACCAGATTTCACTGAAGCCAGAACCCTCTCGGTATCTTTGAAAGAAATGCTCTTGGATTCTGATAATATGCGTCTTGTCTGTGGAGATGATGCTAAGATTGGTACCTTAGGCATTAATTTCAGTAGGCAGCACTTCCTGATAGAGATCAGGACCAAAGGCCTTATTATCCAAGCCAAAGTTACAATACATGTTAATATTCTCCTGAAAAAAGTCAGAGGGATTAGTGCTTAGGTCCTGGGTTGCTATTACATTTTTAGTACTAGATGGAGAGAGTAAAGATTTAATTATGTGAAAAACCACTTTGGTTGCGTTACTCTCTCCTTATCAATTGGATCTGAGATGGGCTTAGATCTAGATTGGAGAATTTTCTTACGGAATGTCATTAAGACTGCTTTATAATGGCCTTGTCATTAGAATCATAACCCCTCCTCCTTTTTCTTTCTAGGCGTTTACAAAGCCTTTTTTCATTATTCAAGTCTTGCATAAACCAAAAAGCTGAAGGGGACTTTCGTTTCATAGTGCTTGGTTTTATGGGTGCCACTTTGTCCAAAGCCCCCAGGAGGAGGTTGTTGAAACGTATGACCTATCATCTAAGTCAGGCCCTGTCTCCAACATAGTTTTATTAAGTGAATCAATTTGATTATCAACCGTAATTCTGTGCCAGGGATGTTTTTTTAGAAGTGGCTTAACATCAGATTTGACCATCGCCGAGGAGTACCAGTAGAAAGGAACTACATAATGGTCTGACCAGATTAATGGATAAGGAATATTACAGACCAGATTGGGCAAATTAGAAAAAATTTGGACCAGCGAGTGTCCTTTAATGTGAGTCTGGCATTATTTTTAAGAGGAAGATTTAAATCCTCCATTGATTCTTTCAGCTGTAGAGCCCCTTTGATGTTAAGTTCCTTTATCTTCCAGCTGATTGGTGGTAGAATGATACGGGGAGCAATGAATTATTGCTACTCCTCTCCCGACTTTGTTTTCACAGCTAAGCGAGTTTAAGGAGTAACCTTCAGTTAGGGCAAGTGCAGTATCGGGGCGTGAAGTATCATACAGCAATGTCTCAGTAATGAAAACAACATCCCAAACGTGAAAATCTATGGAATTTGGGATCATGATTTTAAGGCCTCTTAGAGAATGATTTTGCAGATAATCCCTCCCTCCCCCAAACACTCATTTTAGTGTATAGCAGGATAATGAGAATGTAGGTCCTCTTTGGAATAAAAGAAACAAAAAGCAGTGATATCGGACTTCGGAAACGCCCATTTGAATCATTATAATTTTTCTGCTTTAACTTTTTTATAAATGAAAACTGATTTCAAACTGCAGCGCTCAAATGAAAATTGACTTTTAGTTCAAATGGACGTAACTAGTCCACATTGCATTCTTTAGTACAGAGCGTTCTGCGCCAGGAAAACCATTTTGCCATACAATATTCTGAGCTGCTAGAGCATGGTTCAGGAAAATCAAGTGCTTAACAGATTTGACGTGCATTCAGGAATTTCCTATTTCCACTGATTTATTTGCATTGCAGCATGTGTTGTAGATTGCATTCTTTGCACTATCCTGCCATCTGTTGGATTCACAATGTTAGTTCTTTACTAAACGATGAATTTTGATCTTGTGATTGTTTTGTGATCCCTTAGCCGAAAACCAGAATGCATCCGCAGTCATACTCTATCCCAGATTACACTTACCACAACCACCCCTTACCACCATAGGACTTGACACAGTGTTGAAACTGCAAAACTGTTTTTTGAGCGCTGCAACAAAGAGCATATGCTATTGACCAACATCAACGAGATCTACAGCCTGTCAGAATCAAAAATATTGTTTGACCTACATATCTGAAAGAAACGAACAAGTTCTCTTCCAGGGGATCCTCATCAATAGTCATAAGCACTGAATATTCCCGCCCATGTGCGGGGACCCCGGAAATAATAAAATTATATATGTAAAAAACATACATACATACAGCTCTGTATATGTATAAACATATATCATTTTTTCCAAGCAAATGCAGCCCCTATAAAAAAAAAAAGGCTAGGCAATGTATAAATACACATCCAATAATACATATAGGTATAATAAAACACCTAAATCTCTTTTTTTTTTTTTAATGAGGTAAACACTCATGAGAAAGCAAAAAAGAGAAAAACTGTGGGAAACACAGATCTACAACACATTGCTAGCCTGCAGGCTGCATTGCAATACAATACCATAGAGACTGAAAAGCCCTGTATAGGTAAAAACTGGCACCGTGCCTTTAAGGCAGCCCTGGCTTCCATATCCCATCATGCCTCAGGGGTGACAGTTAGGTCAGTTGTTCTTTCCGGCTCCTTCAGTCAGGACCCTGGAATTCAGCTCTCTTCTTTTTTGACTTTTTAGTCAAGAATTATTTGCATTATAGTAATTTTTTGGACTTCCTCTTATTAATATCTTTATTTATTCCATGTCCATCTTGTGGAAAAAAGAAGGCCTCTTCAGACACACATGAGGTGTGTATTGTCTGCCTGCCAGATTCTCACTCTCCAGCTACATGTCATCATTGTAAAGACCTTTCCAAAAGGACTTTAAAGGAGAGAGAGAGGATTAGACTCTACGGCTTATCAGAACGGTCGACTTCGAGGCAGCTGGTCCCTGTTTGCTCCCCATCGGCGTCGGGCTCGGCGTCGAAGACTCCAGCGGCGGGATCGTCGCTGAGAGGTGAGGAGTCCAGGGGTAGTCATGCTGCAAAAAGAAAATCGTCGTCGACTTTAGATACAGCGACTAAGCGGATGCGTTCGTCGTCGGCGACTTCGACGTCTAAGAGATCGGCGTCGAGGGATCGGCGTCACAGTTCGACGTCAAAAAGGCATCTTTCGACGTCAAGAGAGGATCGCTCGACGTCAAGACAGAGACATCGTTCGACGTCGAAGGAAGGACATCGTTCGACGTCGAGAACTGCAAGAGATCAGTCGACGTCGCAAGAGGTTCGTAGGCGTTCGACTCCGAAGTCGACGTCGAGACCAAGATCGCAGTCAAGACCAAGATCGCCGTCGAGAAAAGATCGATCGTCGACGAAGAGACTTGCGATGTCAAGGCATTCGTCGTTGGAGCATTCGACGTCGAGGCAGGCGCCTCCGTCAAGACCGACGTCGAGGCAGGAGCCTCCGTCGGAGTCGACGTCGAGGCAGGTGCCTCCGTCCTCACAGGTCTCCAAGGCTTTGGAGAAGTCCATAACGTCGAGGCGAGATTCCCCGTCGGGGTCTAGACCTCCGTTCAGACCAAGCACTCCGTCGACGACGAGGTTCTCAACGTCGAGGCAAGAAAAATCTCCACTGATCCTCGAGGAGTCAAGTCCAAGGTCTCCGGTGATAGGCCTATCACCATCGAGGCGGCCCTCTGCAGAGGGTTCTCAGAAGGTGTCGCATGTTCGCCTTACGATCCGGCCAGTCTCAAGGCGCAAATCCCCTCATAGACTGGTGTATACAACTTCTGAACATGATTCACCACGTCCTATATCTATCTCGCCTTCAGGATCAGAGGGCTCGAGTTCAAGATCCGAGTCACCGGAAATTGTGCATCAATCTCCAGTGCCTGCAAGAGAAAATAGTCCACTGGAAGAGGGAAATGCTGTACCTCAAAGTCCCGCGAGAGAGATGCCTCAGGACTCTGCTATGTCTTACGCAGTTAAGGCCTCACTAACAAGGTTAAGAGACATGGACTTCCCAGCGAGACCGGTCAGATCACGTTCTCGGGGAAGAGAATTTCGACGTCGCTCTCGAACACCAAGGAGGCGATCCAGATCCTCCTCTCACAGGAGAGAGTCGACCAGATCGGAGAGAAGGCGCCGTAGGACCCCTTCCTCCTCCCCGTCATCTAGATCATCCAGAAGGGATTATTCGCCGACACTCTCGGATACACCACCCTCTAGGGTATCTCCGGTGGATGATATCTCTACTTTTCAGGAAGTGTTGTGTAGAGGAGCTTCAAAATTAAATATCCCAATGCCGGTTCAGGAGATCACCTCCTCCATAATCTTTGAAACTCTTCATGAACAAGCAGTGTCACGCCCACTGTTCCCATTAGTCCCTGGTTTGCTACAACCAGTAATGGATATTTTTCTCACGCCAGCGACCACCAAATCTGCGCCGGCGCGGATTCTAAAAAAGTACCGTCCGGCTCCGGAAGATCCTCTGTTTCTAAGATCAGATCCTCCACCGGATTCTGTCATCACCGCTGCTGCCAGAAAGACGCATGCAGTAGCTGGGTCTTCAACGGTGCCCCCAGATAAGGACAGTAAGACGCAAGACTCTTGGGGGAGGAGAGTTTGCAGCTCGGCATCTTCTAGCTTAAAGGTGGCCAGCGCCTCAGCGCTTCTGGGGCGCTATGATAGATCATTATGGGACTCTCTCCAGAGGTTCATTGAAAAAGTTCCATCAGAGGACAGACGGGACTTTGAAGAAATTTTGCACGAGGGAAGTCTGGTTTCTAACCAGGTGATAAGTGCAGCGGCGGATGGGGCAACCCTAGCAGCGCATTCTTATGCCCATGGAATCACAGCCAGAAGATCATCTTGGCTCAGATTGACGGCCTTGAAGCCGGACGCGCAGGCGAGAATACTAAATCTGCCTTTCTCGGGTAGTTCACTTTTTGGGTCTCATGCAGACGAAGAAATGGCCCGTATGAAGGCAGAGCTGGAGACCATGAAAGCCGTGGGGCTTGAAAAGAGGAAAGAGTTTCGACGCCGCAGGGGAAATGATAGGCGTAACTACCAGCAGAGGGTTCAAACCCCTCAGTGGCAGAAGAACCAGGACCCGCAAGGTCAAAAGAAACAGCAATACCAGTCCCGCAGACCATCCAGGGGACGTGGTAACAACAGGCAGTCAAACGCTGGAAACAAGGCTCCAGGGAAGCAATGAGGAACTGCTTCCTCCGATGCTGTCCACCGCTCCGGTGGGAGGAAGTGTTGCGCATCATCTTCCAGAGTGGCAATCCATCACAAAGGACAAGTGGGTTCTGAATATACTGCGTCATGGGTACTCGCTTCGTTTCCGAAGCCACCCTCCATCGATTCCTCCTGTTCATTCATCCCAGCATCTAAAGCAGCTCAGAGAAGAGGTGGCGACTCTTCTGCTCAAATCTGCAATAGAAAAAGTACCCAAAAACCAGAGGAAAGGGAGTTTACTCCAGATACTTTCTGATTCAAAAAAGGAGTGTGAAGGTAGAGTTCAGACCCATTTTGGACTTGCGGATACTGAACAAACACATAAGAAAGGAAAAATTTCGCATGCTGGCGCTCCACCAAATATATCCTCTTCTCCAGTTGGGCGATTGGATGTGTTCGCTGGACCTTCAGGACGCATATTTCCATATTCCCATCCTACGGAATCATCGAAAATGTTTCAGGTTTGTGGTAGGGAACTCTCACTATCAGTTCAAGGTTCTTCCATTTGGCCTGAAGTCAGCTCCTCGAGTATTCACAAAATGCGTGACAGTAGTAGCGGCTGCTCTGAGGCGCGCAGGAGTCTTCGTCTATCCCTACCTAGACGACTGGCTAATAAAGGGTCCATCGCCTCAGAGTGTTCGATCGCAGCTGTCGCTTTGCCTGAACTTATGTCGCAAGTTGGGTCTCAGAGTGAATTCCAAAAAGTCCAATTTTTCTCCCAACACAGAGGATCCACTACCTGGGTGCAACTATAGACTCCGTAGTAGGAAAAGTGTTTCCTTCGGAGGAAAGACAGTCATCCATTATCCCCAAAGGCAGACAGATTCTATCCAAAAATCTGTCGTCGGCAAGACAAATCTCATCTCTGCTAGGGGCCATGGCATCCTGCATTTTCCTAGTGCCCAATGCCAGGTTAAGGATGCGTCCTCTCCAGCAAGATCTCGAGGACAAATGGGATCAAAGGAACTCCCTGTGGGAAGAAAAAGTTTGCCTTTCCTCAGCGGCCAGGCAGTCAGTCAAGTGGTGGCTGAAGCCACTGAATCTACAAGTGGGGATCCCCTTCCATCAAGAACCCCCAACTCAGACCTTAATCACCGACGCATCCCTTCAAGGCTGGGGTGCGCATTTAGAGTCTCTACAAACTCAGGGAAGGTGGTCCAGCAGCGAGCAGTTGTACCACATCAACATGCTGGAGCTCAGGGCAGTCCACCTAGCCCTCAAAGCGTTCCTGCCTGCGATCAAGACGAGTACCATTCTAGTACAGACGGACAATACCACCACAATGTACTACCTGAACAAGCAGGGGGGTACTCGATCCAGGACGCTCTCGCTGGAAGCTCAGTCCCTGTGGCACTGGATCCTAGCAAGGAACATCTCGTTGAAAGCGGTGCACCTACCAGGAGAACTCAATGTGCAAGCGGACTTACTCAGTCGTCATTTTCAAGAACCAGAGGACTGGGTACTAAACGACGAGGTGTTAGAAGACATCTTCGGGGAATGGGGGCGTCCGCAAGTGGACCTCTTCGCGGACGAGCACAACACAAAATGCCGAGGCTTCGCCTCAAGATACCATCGGCCAGGATCCCTAGGGAATGCCCTTTTGATCAATTGGTCAATGACATTTGTGTACGCTTTTCCGCCTCTCCCACTATTCCCCAAGGTGGTGACCAAGCTGCAGAATTCATCTGCCAAGATGATCCTCATAGCACCGGACTGGCCGAGGCAGTGGTGGTACACGGATCTCCTGCACATGTCGATCCGCCCCCACAAACGACTGCCGTGCAGGCCGGACTTGTTATCCAAGATGCAGGGGAAGATTTACCATCCCAGCCTTCCCTCGCTGAGCTTAACAGCATGGCTCCTGAAGTCATCCAGTATGGCCATCTGAACCTCCCTTGAGTGTATGTCCATACTGAAGGAAGCCAGGAGGCCTTCGACAAGACACTCCTACTTCTGTAAGTGGAAAAGATTTTACATATGGTGTGCTCAGCATCATTATGATCCAACAAAATGCCATGAGGATGTTATTTTGCCCTATCTTCTACATTTAGCGAGGGCAGGGTTGAAATTTTCATCCATAAAAGTTCACCTAGCAGCCATTACAGCATACAGGCGATCGCCTTCGCAGCAGTCATTCTTTAAGTTGCAGGTGGTGAAGGATTTCTTGCAAGGTCTCAAAGTCTATCCTCCTGTTAGACCGCCCTCTCCTTCCTGGGAGCTAAACTTGGTTCTGTCAAGGCTCATGGGTTCTCCTTTTGAGCCTATACATAAGGCTACCCTACAGCACCTCACATGGAAGACAGCCTTTTTAATAGCCATCACTTCAGCACGGAGGGTCAGTGAGATACAGGCCCTCTGTTCTAAAGAACCCTACACTACGTTTCATCTGAATAGGGTAGTGATGAGGACTCATCCTTCATTCCTACCTAAGGTGGTATCGGACTTTCATGTAAATCAAGCCATCTCCTTACCAACCTTTTTTCCCAACCCCTCCTCTCCGGCAGAGAGGGCGTTGCATTCTTTAGATGTCAAAAGGGTCCTAAAATTCTATCTAGATTGGACTAAGAATATCCGGAAATCTGGTCAATTGTTTGTGAACTATGGTGTTGTCCGTATGGGCTTTGCTGCATCCAAACGTTCCATTGCTAGGTGGATAGTTTCAAGTATTACAGTGGCATACCAACTGGCTCAGAAACCGTTGGTGGAGTGCCCTAAAGCGCATTCTACAAGAGGAAAAGCGGCTACCGCTGCTTTTCTCAATCATGTCCCACTCTCCGAGATCTGCAAGGCAGCCACTTGGAGATCTGTCCACACCTTTACCAGACATTATTGTCTGGATTCGGACACCAGAGCAGACACTCAAGTAGGACAAGCCTCCTTCAGGAATCTGTTCCATACATAATCATTTTCATGATTTTTCTTACTCCATGTGTGGTACAATTTTTTTCATTTGCCTGCAGGTGGAAGGTGGGCTTGCTACTCTATTCAGTGCTTATGACTATTGATGAGGATCCCCTGGAAGAGAAGGATAAGTTACTTACCTGTAATCCTAGTTCTCTTCCAGGGGTATCCTCATCAAAGTCATAAGCAACCCACACGCCTCCCCAGGCAAATGAGAAGAAGTGTATTATTCATTATGGAAAGGATACATCTTTGTGTTTAGGACTACGGTCCCGCAAAGAACAACTGACCTCACTGTCACCCCTGAGGCATGATGGGATATGGAAGCCAGGGCTGCCTTAAAGGCACGGTGCCAGTTTTTACCTATACAGGGCTTTTCAGTCTCTATGGTATTGTATTGCAATGCAGCCTGCAGGCTAGCAATGTGTTGTAGATCTGTGTTTCCCACAGTTTTTCTCTTTTTTGCTTTCTCATGAGTGTTTACCTCATTAAAAAAAAAAAAAGAGATTTAGGTGTTTTATTATACCTATATGTATTATTGGATGTGTATTTATACATTGCCTAGCCTTTTTTTTTTTATAGGGGCTGCATTTGCTTGGAAAAAATGATATATGTTTATACATATACAGAGCTGTATGTATGTATGTTTTTTACATATATAATTTTATTATTTCCGGGGTCCCCGCACATGGGCGGGAATATTCAGTGCTTATGACTTTGATGAGGATACCCCTGGAAGAGAACTAGGATTACAGGTAAGAAACTTATCCTTACTTACCTTCGGTAACAATGTATCTGTAAGAAACATTAGTTAGATTCCTCACCTTAGAATATCCCCAGGCGTCGGGCTGGATCCGGAAAGATTTTTCGTCAGCAATACCCCTTGCGTGTCGCTAGTCGTCTGCGGCTCTGCGTCCGTCGTCGGCGTCGTGTGCCAGAATGACGTCGGAGTACTTAGACGCCGCCCTCACGCGCTGACGTCAGTTCTTGTACATAGCTTTCCGCGCCAGGAACGCAGAGCCATGCAAGAGACCGACACTGGTGCCAAAAAATCTAGGGCCCTAGAAAGGATAGCCTTAACCCTAGATGTCGGTTCGCAGAACGGGGAGGATGGGTGGGTCGGTGAGGAATCTAACTAATGTTTCTTACAGATACATCGTTACCAAAGGTAAGTAACTTGTTCATCTGAAAGAAACACGTTAGTTAGATTCCTCACCTTAGAATAGATACCCCAGCAATACCAACCCCGGTGGTGGGTCTGCGAACCAAGATCACACCAGAAAGTCCTGGAGAACAGAACGGCCAAAGAAGCCATCTCTCCGGACTTGGCTGTCCAGGCAATAATGCTTGGCAAACGTGTGCAGCGAGGCCCAAGTTGCTGCCTGACAGATGTCCTGCAAAGGGACTCCCCGTCCCAGGGCAGTAGTAGCCGCTGTGGCCCGGGTGGAATGGGCTCTCATCCCTACAGGAGGGTCCTTTTTAGCGAAGGAGTAACAAGCCTTTATACACAATACGACTCACCATGAGATGGTCCGCTTGTGTACTGCCCTTCCCTTCTTAGCACCCACGTATCCAACAAAAAGCTGGTCATCCACCCGGAACTGTTTGGTGCGGTCCAAATAAAAGGACCGCGCCCATTTTGGGTCCAGACGGTGGAGCCTCTCTTCCTCTTTTGAAGGATGTGGAGGCGGAAAGAAGATGGGCAAGGTGACAGATTGCCCGATGTGAAAGGGAGTTACCACTTTTGGAAGAAAGGAAGGACGAGTCCGGAGGACAACCTTGTCCGGATGAACAGAAAGAAAAGGAGGCTTAGACGATAGCGCCTGGAGCTCACTCACCCGTCTAGCCGAGGTGATAGCTACCAGGAAAGCAGTCTTAAGAGTCAGAAGACGAATGGGACAATTGTGAAGAGGCTCAAAGGGAGCGCACATCAGAAAGGTCAAGACTAAATTCAAATCCCACCAAGGCATTACGAAGGGGACAGGAGGAAACATGTGAGTAATGCCCGTAAGGAAACGAGAAACAGGGGATTTGAAAAGAGAAGGCTGATCAGGAAGCCTTAAGAAAGCAGAGATAGCTGATAGATAACCCTTCATGGTGCCCAGAGCAGAGCCCTGCTGGGCTAGAGAGAGAAGAAAGAGGAGAACCTCAGAAAGATGGGCGGAAAGGGGATCCACAGCCTTTGCTGTGCACCATGCCACAAATTTGTTCCACCTGCAGGCGTATACCGTTTTAGCGGAGGGACGCCTGGCTGCCAGAATAACGTCACAGACTTCAGGAGGCAAGTCAAATGGCATCAACTGTCGCCGCTCAATCTCCACGCATGGAGGTGGAGACTGGACAGGTTCGGGTGGAGAACCGTCCCCTGCTGCTGCGACAGAAGGTACTCCCGAAGAGGCAGTCGTGTCGGAGCATCGATTGACATACTGAGTAGCTCGGGATACCAGTACCTTCGTGCCCAATCCGGAGCCACTAAGATGACTTGGGCCCGGTCGCGCCTGATCTTCTTCAGCACTCTGGGCAGAAGTGGTATAGGCGGAAAGGCGTACAACAGACCGCAACTCCACTCGTGACGAAAGGCGTCCCCGAGCTAGTGCCGCCTTGGAAACTCCAACGTGCAGAACTGCGGACATTGCGCGTTCTCTTCGGTGGCGAATAGATCTAACCAAGGCTCTCCCCACTGCCGAAAGAGGCCTTGCGCCACGTCCGAGTTTAGACGCCATTCGTGATCCATCATGCACCGGTGGCTGAGTTTGTCTGCTCTGGCGTTCAGAGAGCCCGCCAGATGTTGAACCACCAGGGTGATGCCCTGGTGTTCCAGCCATGTCCAGAGGGGCAGAGCCTCCTGACAAAGGGTCAACGACCCCACCCCGCCCTGTTTGTTGCAATACCACATGGCGGTGGTGTTGTCCATGAACATCTGCACCACGCTTCCCCGGACAACTGGAAGGAATGCCTTCAGCGCAAGTCTGATCGCTTACAGCTCCAAAAGGTTGATATAGAGCCGAGTCTCCGCCGGAGAACCGAGTCCTCTGATCTCTGCCTCCCCCATGTGGCCCCCCCATCCCAGGAGGGACGCATCCGTCACTACTACTTGCTACGTTTGGGGTAGGGAGAGGGATCTGCCGCTGACCCAATCGCGGTTCGTGAGCCACCACTGCAACTGCTTGGCAGTGCCCTCCGAGATCAAGACATGGTCGGACAGATTGCCACGATGCTGGGCCCACTGAAACTTCAGGTCCCACTGCAGAGCCCGCATTCGCCACCTGGCGTAATGCACCAACAGGATGCAGGAGGCCATCAGCCCCAGAAGCCGCAGCACCAACCTGACCGAAACCCAGGCTAGAGGCTGAAAGATGGGAATCAGAGCCTGAATATCCCGGACCCGCTGCTCCGGAGGATAGGCCCAGAACTGCGCCGAATCTAGAACCGCTCCGATGAAGAGGAGCTTCTGGGTGGGTCTCAGGTGTGACTTCGGCACATTGATGGAGAACCCCAGCAAATGCAGGAGGTCGGCCGTAGTCTGGAGGTGGGAGACGACTTGCTGGGGCGAGCCCGCCTTCAACAGCCAATCGTCGAGATAGGGGAAGACTGGAACCCCCGATCTGCGCAGATGAGCTGCGACCACCGCCATCACTTTCGTGAACACCCGAGGGGCACTGGTGAGGTTGAAGGGGAGCACGGTGAATTGAAAATGCTCCTGACCCACCGTGAACTGCAGGTAACGCCGGTGGGCCGGCAGGACGGGGATGTGAAAATAAGCGTCCTCCAAGTCCAACGCTACCATCCAGTCTCCTGGGTCTAGGGCAGCCAGAACCTGAGCTAAGGTGAGCATCTTGAACCGCTCCTTCCGGAGGAAGGCGTTGACGCTCCTGAGGTCCAAGATAGGGCGTAGGCCCCCTTTGCCCTTCTTGGGAACCAGAAAGTAGTGGGAATAGCAACCACGACCTACTTCTGGACAAGGAACGCGCTTGACGGCCTCCTTGGCCAAGAGGGACGTAACTTCCTCCCAGAGAAGATTCAAGTGATCCCCCGACATGCGGTGGTACTGTGGTGGCATGGCTGGAGGGGTCGTCTCGAAGGGCAGGGAGTAGCCCCTTCGGACGATTTGCAGCACCCACCTGTCCGACGTGATGGAACGCCAGTGGAGCAGGTGATGGCGAACTCTGCCACCCACTGGCGTGGAATGGGCCTGAAAGCTCGGACTAGGAGGGTTTTGAGGCGGATGCTGCCAGGGTGGATGTGGACTGACCGGCACGTTGTCCTCCAGTACCGCCTCGGCGGAATCCACGTCCGCAACCGCGTGCAGGTTGGTTCTCCGGACGGTGGCTAGGCGGACGTGAGGAGGCGCCCCTTCCTTGGCCACGAAAGGGATGAAAGGCGGAAGTTTGCGACCGCGGGCCGAGAGACCCAAGGACTTGGCTGTTGCCCGGGAGTCCTTGAAACGAGTCAGCGCACTATCCGCCTTCTCGCCAAAAAGGTGAGTGCCATCAAAGGGCATATTCATGAGGGTACTCTGGACATCCCCCGAGAAAAACGTAGACCGTAGCCAGGCATGGCGACGAAGCGCCACCGTGGTCGAAATCGCCCGCCCCAGCGAGTCCGTGGTGTCTAGTCCACACAGTATGGCATGCCGTGCTGCATCTCGCCCATCAGCAAGCGCCTGGGCGAGCCGTGACCAGGCCTCCTCCGGACACAGGGGCAGCACGTCCTCCACTGCATCCCACAGAGAGTGGGAATAACGGTCCAAGAGCCAAGCGGTATTCAAGGACCCTAGACCCAAACTCAGGGAAGAGAACAGCTTCTTTCTGAACTGTTCCAGCCTCTTGGATTCCCGATCCGGAGGAGCGGACGGGAAGGATGATTGGGAAGTCGAGGCCTGGATAACCAGGCTCTCCGGAGTGGGTTGTTGGGACAGAAAACTGGGGTCGCCCGGAGCAGGGTGGTGGCGCCGGGCACCGTTCCGATCCACAGGAGGTACTGTGGAGGGCTTGGATCAGGTGCCCTGCAGAACGTCTACGAGTGCCTCATTGAACTGCAGCAGAGGCTCTGTGGAGCTTGCTGACGGTTGAAGCACTTTTGTGAGGACATTAGTCCTCACGGCCACAGCAGGCAACTCCAGCCCAAGGGCATCGGCCGCCTTGCGCAGCACCACTGAAAAAGCTGCACCTTCCTCCGAGGCCAGTCGGAGGAGAGATGAAACCAGCATCCGGGGAGGTATCCAGACCACTGGCATCCCCCAGTTTGTCTGCCCAGTCCTGTGAAAGGTCGGCCTGTCTGGCCATAGGGTCCTCAGACCCCTCCCAGTCGCCCCCGTCATCCGATTCCTGATAAACAGGAGGAATAACCGGAGCCGGGCGGTAGATGAGATGCTCATGCGTCGGATGCGGTGTCGAACGGCGCCGCGCCGGGCCAGGGCCGGGGCTAAACTGGGGAACGGTGCCCGCCGGAGACGGCTCCGGGGGTGGAACCGGTGTCGGCGGAGGAGGCGTCGTGAGGTCGTCCGGCGCCAGCAGAGATCCAGGCCTGGATCCCCTGGGGACCTGCGGCGTCGGCACCAAAGTCATCGACGGGGCCGGAGCCGCCGGCTCGCGAGGTCGCCCAGTTGAGCCCGCGGGGCCCGAAGGCGCGCCGGCAGGCGTCGACGGCGGAGCCAGGCCCCTCATGGCCGAGAGGAAGGCGCTGATCTCTGCCGGAGTCGCGTCAGTCCCAGGGACCGACGGGTATGGAGACGGACGCTGCTCCTACGAAGCTGGGGGGGTGGGACCACCCTGACCCTCGACCGACGAGGGGAGTCGGATGAGTGGTGTCGCCTCTTGGACTTCTGTGAGTGCTTCGACTTACCCGAAGACTTCGAGCCCGACGAGCGATGATGGTGACTGCGGCTCCGCGACCGGTCCTTGGACCTCCTCCGGGACCGTGAACGGCGCGGAGCCGAGTGCCGAAGCTCGAGAAGCTTACGGGACTGCTCCCGCCTAGCCTTCGAGGTCAAGGCCTGACAGTCAAGGCACGACTCCGCATCGTGGTCGGGCCTCAGGCAGTAAAGGCACCGGCGATGGTGGTCCGTCACCGACATCAGTCGATGACAGGAGTCACGAAGGTACTGGTATCCTGAGCTACTCAGTATGTCAGTTGCGGTCTGTTGTACGCCTTTCCGCCTATACCACTTCTGCCCAGAGTGCTGAAGAAGATCAGGCGCCACCGGGCCCAAGTCATCTTAGTGGCTCCGGATTGGGCACGAAGGTACTGGTATCCCGAGCTACTCAGTATGTCAATCGATGCTCCGACACGACTGCCTCTTCGGGTGAACCTTCTGTCGCAGCAGCAGGGGACGGTTCTCCACCCGAACCTGTCCAGTTTCCACCTCCATGCGTGGAGATTGAGCGGCGACAGTTGATGCCATTTGACTTGCCTCCTGAAGTCTGTGACGTTATTCTGGCAGCCAGGCGTCCCTCCACTAAAACGGTATACGCCTGCAGGTGGAACAAATTTGTGGCATGGTGCACAGCAAGGCTGTGGATCCCCTTTCCCCCCCTCTTTCTGAGGTTCTCCTCTTTCTTCTCTCTTTAGCCCAGCTGGGCTCTGCTCTGGGCACCTTGAAAGGTTATCTATCAGCTATCTCTGCTTTCTTACAACTTCCTGATCAGCCTTCTCTTTTCAAATCCCCTGTTGTTTCTCGTTTCCTTAAGGGCATTACTTACATGTTTCCTCCTGTCCCCTTCGTAATGCCTCAGTGGAATTTGAATTTAGTCTTGACCTTTCTGATGTGCGCTCCCTTTGAGCCTCTTCACAATTGTCCCATTCGTCTTCTGACTCTTAAGACTGCTTTCCTGGTAGCTATCACCTCGACTAGACGGGTGAGTGAGCTCCAGGCGTTATCGTCTGAGCCTCCTTTTCTTTCTGTTCATCCGGACAAGGTTGTCCTCCGGACTCGTCCTTCCTTTCTTCCAAAAGTGGTAACTCCCTTTCACATCGGGCAATCTGTCACTTTGCCCACCTTCCTCCCGCCTCCGCATCCTTCAAAAGAGGAAGAGAGGCTCCACCGTCTGGACCCAAAATGGGTGCTGTCCTTTTATTCGGACCGCACCAAACCGTTCCGGGTGGACGACCAGCTTTTTGTTGGATATGTGGGTGCTAAGAAGGGAAGGGCAGTACACAAGCGGACCATCTCACGGTGGGTCGTATTGTGTATAAAGGCTTGTTACTCCTTCGCTAAAAAGGACCCTCCTGTAGGGCTGAGAGCCCATTCCACCCGGGCCACAGTGGCTACTACTGCCCTGGGACGGGGGAGTCCCTTTGCAGGACATCTGTCATGCAGCAACTTGGGCCTCGCTGCACACGTTTGCCAAGCATTATTGCCTGGACAGCCAAGTCCGGAGAGATGACTTCTTTGGCCGTTCTGTTCTCCAGGACTTTCTGGTGTGATCTTGGTTTGCAGACCCACCACCGGGGTTGGTATTGCTGGGGTATCTATTCTAAGGTGAGGAATCTAACTAACGGGTTTCTTTCAGATGAACAAGTTATTTACCTTCGGTAACAATGTATCTGTAAGAAACATTAGTTAGTTAGATTCCTCACCGACTCACCCATCCTCCCCGTTTTGGGAACCGACATCTAGGGTTAAGGCTATCCTTTCTAGGGCCCTAGATTTTTTGGCACCAGTGTCGGTCTCTTGCATGGCTCTGCGTTCCTGGCGCGGAAAGCTATGTACAAGAACTGACGTCAGCGCGTGAGGGCGGCGTCTAAGTACTCTGACGTCATTCTGGCGCACGACGCCGACAACGGACGCGGAGCCGCAGACGACGCCTAGCGACGCGCAAGGGGTATTGCTGACGAAAAATCTTTCCGGATCCAGCCTCACGCCTGGGGATATTCTAAGGTGTGGAATCTAACTAATGTTTCTTACAGATACATTGTTACCGAAGGTAAGTAACTTGTTTG
Organism: Triturus cristatus; assembly: GCF_964204655.1. Lineage (NCBI taxonomy): Eukaryota > Metazoa > Chordata > Amphibia > Caudata > Salamandridae > Triturus > Triturus cristatus. Next base: position 442,719,728 of record NC_140593.1, on the reverse strand, counting down.
TTTACTCTCCAGATCATGTGAGAATTACTCTTTTGTGGGTGAAAGGCGGAAAATGTGGCATTTTGATTGTCCTGTATGTCACAAAGTCGGCACTATCTGATTGTCCTCAGTTCTCTAATTTGTGAATTCCTTGAGAGCACAAAGAAAACTGTTTGGTGTATCAGCATTTCAAGTGTAAACAGACTATCCATAAGTATTATGATCATAGTTGGGTTTACTCCACCACCTTGGAATGGTAAGATCCCGATGATGTGGCTTTGAGGTGTATAAGGACATTGATGCCAATGAGGACTTTTATAGTCCTTCAGAGGGTATTGAATCTGGGGGAGGACGTGCAATGTTTTGATGATGAAGTGATCAGACCAAGAAATTGTACCCTTGTTGACAAAACCACTGAGGTTTATCGTAAGATATTTAGGGAAGAGAGACAATGAAGAATCTCTAGTGCAGTGCCTTATTAGAACATCACCTCCCTTAAGGAACTACAGCGTATCCTGCTGTAATTGAACTTAACACTAGAGTGTGGGGTCACCATGGCCTTCGACCAAGATGACAGCGGCTTCCTTAATGCAACATAGTCCAAGATGGGGACATCCATTCAGTTTTTGTCAAGGCAGAAAACAGTTTTGATCTGCATTATATTTGAGTTCATAGCCCTCTGGAATCTGCGGTAGTGCATACCGCTCAAACTATCAATTATGTATGGTATTTCTAGAGCATGAACAAAGCCAGAAGGCAGTGGAGCGGTGCACAATGTCAAAGACGAGCATAAAGTCAGAAAGTGTTTGGAGAGATGGTTGGATTATGGACAGTTAAGACATTGTGAGGGAGTGTTCTTTAAAAAGGGGAGTCATCAACTCTGTCTCCCAAATTGGAGCAGCATTGGGGCAGTCTTGATGGACAGGGATGTTCTTTCATACTGGTTTTTTTCACACTTTATTGGCATAAAATAACATGCACCTTTTGACAGAGGTGTAGAACAGCATACAATTACAATTGGCATTGCTGTTGAGAAGGCGCAGGGACATAGAGGGACTGGAGAATTTGTTGCCCACCTCTTAATCTGTATTCTGGCTGTCGGTGTGCCAGGAACCACCAGAGATGCTGAGCTTGGCTGCAAAGTAAGCGGGGCTGGTGGTCCTTAATGCTTTGCAAATTATACAACTGGTTTTGAAGATTGCCCATGCTGGTACACACAATCATTGGAGTTCCACCTGGATTGGGTTGATGTGCTTAGATTTCTTCATGCCCTCAATGAGACTCAGTGCTGCTTGTAGGATACCCCTAATGGGTGCTAGTGTGGAGTCTGAAAGACCATGAATATTGTGTTACTGACATCCATATATGAGAGTATAAGGACTTGAGCAGCAGTTCTGAAGTCATTTTCTGGAAGAGACAGTTTAACTTTCTTTAGAAGTGAGAGCTGGTAGAAAGCAGTCTTTTTTTCGTGTTCTTTTTTTTTTTTTTGTGGGGGCCGTGTTCCTTGAACGTGAGGTTGGTGTCCAGGGTGAAGCCAAGTGACTTGGCACTGTAAAGGTTTGGATTTGAAGCCAGCAAAGTTCTCAAGCTTAATGGAGACAAGATGGAGTTCATGATTCTTAAATAACCATCCCGGTGCTGCAATGGAACCAGCAGGACTAAGCTAGCCTAAATGCCTGGGTGCATCACCAACCACCAAAGATCAGATACAAAGTCTGGGAGTTTGGCTAGATAAATCTTTCAATTTCAATAGCCAAGCAATCAAGTTAGCCGCAACATGTTTTGGAATCATTAGAATGCTGCGGAAAATCCTCCCATTGCTCCTGGTTCCTGCAAGAAGAGTGATAATACAGACATTGGTGCTTTCACAGCTGGATTATGGGAATTCCTTATACTTAGGCTCCACAAAGGCCACCATAAAGAAACTACAAGTGGTACAAAATTGTGCAGCCAGGCTGCTCTAGCCCACGCCCTTCCGGCAGTCAGTGAAGCCTGTTCTTAAAAAAAACTTCACTGGCTGCCTATCGGTGAACTGATCAAGTTCAAAGCATTGTGTATAGCCCATAAAACATAGTGGGGAACAGGTCCTAAGATAAATCAATCTCTTGTGGCAATTTACCACCCAACAAGAAGTCTGCGTCAGCTAACCAGTTTCGGGTGGTAACTCCAAAAATCAAGAGAGTGAGATAAGGTGGCCGCACATTCTCCCACAATGTGGCCAAGCTCTGGAATACCCTCCCGATCCGTCTGCCCCTTTCCCCCAGATTCTGGCTTTTACAGAATCTGCCATAACCAGCTGTTTTCTTTTCGCTCTCTTGTCCCGGACAACGCTGGGATGCCTTAGGGTAGCCAGGCACTTGACAAATATTTAATAATAATAATTTAATTGCGCAATGAGCAGGTTTTGTATGGTTTCTTGTTTGTTCTTGGCAAACAGCAATTCTTCCTTGGTTGGGTTTAGCTGAGGTAGGAGCTGGACACCCAGGTCTGGATGACAAGGAGACATTGTTTGAGGTGTTAAATGACTGATGCAGAGAAGCCTTTCAAATAGAGTTGTATATCACTGGCATATAGGTAATTCTCGATGCTGTTCTGTATGAGTAGAGAACCAAGTAGCTTTATGTAGAGGATGAAGATCGCAGGAGACAGTATGAGATCCTGGCGGATTTTGCTGGTAATATGGATCTTTTGGCACCTGGAAAGAAGAAACTGATGTTGGTTGGCGTGGTAGCAGGAGAACCAGTGAAGGACATTGCTGGTGCATCTCATTTGAAACTCCAGGATGTGTATTATCCAAGGGTTACCACAGAAAGGCCACCACTGGTAATGAAAGTAAATGCTTTGACATGGGGGCAAAAGAGTAGCAATGGGAACTGTTGCCTCAACGCATATCACAAACTCTCAGGCACTCCAAACTCAGTAGGATTTCTTCTATTCAGAAGGAATGGAAGAACTCCAACACCCTCCAGAAAATTATTGGAAGTGGGGCATACGTGGTTCTCTAGATGCATGCTATCGGATTAAATCCATCGTCATCTTGTGTCATAGCGCATGGCTACTTATTTCCAGGTTCTATACTGACGCGTACAATTCTGGGTTTTCCATTTGAGGTTACCCTGTTTTTTGGTCCACATGTGGTTGAGGCACTTGGAAAAAAATTAAAAGGACACTAACACTCTGAAGTCTACAGGGGCCTGTCAACAACCTCACACTTCCAGTGGCACCAACAAGTAAAGTGCAGAGTGTCTCCTATAAAATATCGTCACTAAAGTACTCGTGCTTTCAAGTCAAGAATAGCCACAACAAGTCATGCAAAACTAATGCTTTCCAAAAGTTTTTTGCTGACCCAAAGGCTGTTCCAGAGGCTCTCATTCTTAAGGGGCCTCGGCTACACGCAAGCAGTAACTGTGCGTTCCTACCAATTACACCTGTCAAGGGGAAAGGTGAGGAATTGCCCTCAACAGTGTAGGAGAGTAACAACCGGCAAATTTATGTATTCTCTGGAGCAGAATGACAACTGCATCAAGTTCAAGCATATCCCACCACATTTGCTTCCATGAAAGCAGAAGACAAACAAAGAACACATGCTACTTCTGCTAGAGAAGATTGCCTTCCATATAAGCAAATAAGCAATAGCAGAAGTACCATTACATCAGAAGATCAAGTAGTCTACTCCACGTACTTCTTAGTACCAACGAAGGGTAGGACAATTCATCTTGTATAGCTTCTGGGGATCCTAAATACTTTTCTGAAGGTGATCCATTTCAAGATGGCATTGCTGGAGATATTTCCACTTCGTCAAGATGGCAATTTTCACACAGCACTCAATCTCAAGGGCACCTGATTCCATATATCAGCGTTTCTAAATAATCACATATGTATGCTGCATGGTACGTCAAAGCATTATCAATTTACAAGTTGTCCTTTAAGGGTGAATCTTCTCTAAGAGTGTGTACAAAATGTCTTACTATGGCTCGTGTCCGCCCCAAGAGGCATGCTTATCCTCATCTAGACATATGGGGGTTAAAAGGAACATAGCTCATCAGATGGAGACTTCTGCAGATTCCTCACTGTAGAATTATCCACAGGCATCAGACTGGATCCGGAAATGTTTCGTGAACAGTATCCCTGTGTGCCCGTAGGTGTCATTCTTCTCCATGTGGTGTCTCCAGGAGCCGGAGTAAACCCTGCCCAGCTCCGTGAATTTTATGAGGTCATGCATCCCATATGTGGGTGGCCCAGCTCCGCTGGCGTGCCTTCGGGCCCTGTGGGTTCGGTAGTGTCCCCTACTGGCTCTTCGCCAGCGGGTCTCCTCGCGGTGCCAGTCAGGCCCCTTTGATTCATGAATGGATCGGACCGGCGCTGGTCGTACCACTTCAACCTTTCCTGACACCGGTCCCGTTATTTGTGCCACCGTCCCCATTCTCATCCCCGACTCTGACATGGAGCCGGAGGGGGATTTCGCCCGACTCCGGCGCCAACCCAAGCCTTGTCCTCCAGACTGGAGCCTGACACCTGTTCCTATGGGTTGGGACTTGGGGAAGATCAGGAGGGGCCGGTGGACACTGCAGAATACTAGCCCATAGGCCCCAACATGGACGAGTATAAGGAATTGGCAGACACCAGTGGACTGGACACCTTCCCAGATACCGGCATGGTCTCTCCTATCGTGGCTACGGAGGAGGGAGCTTCTTTTTCTATGGTGGTGAGAAATGCGGCTGAGGTCCTGGACATTAGCCTGCCCTCAGTGGCATTCAAAACTAATGTCTTGATGGAGGGGCTTTAGCCGGGAGTGACCCTCTCAGACTTGCTTCTCCCATTTAATTAAGGCATTACGGACGTCCTACTTGGTACCTGGTTCAAGCCCTGCACAGGGGCTCCTGTGAACAGAAAAATTAACCACCCACCCCAGGGGGCTCCACTTTCCTCACACAACACCCTTGGTGGTCCAATCCTCCACTACCTGTGTAAACCCTTGTCCATTCCCTACCACCCCAATGGATAGGGAATCGGAGGGTGGACACCTTAGGGAAGAAAATGTTTTCTTCCACCGGCCTGACACTATGGTCCCTGAACACCACGTGCCTTTTGGCTCGTTACTCCCATGCACTGTGGGATTTGGTTGCGCAGTTGCTGCCCATGGTCCAGTAGGAGGCCCGGGCCGTACTCTCCCACGCTATGGCAGACCGGGAGATGCAGCCTAGTTTACAATCGGATGTGGACTGGATACGACTGTCTTGCTAGGCAGAGCGGTTTCTTCGTTGGTGGCCTTATGGGCCTTGCCTGGCTGAGGACGAGTGGCTCCAGAGGATGTCCTCACTCTGCTTTTGGACATCCCCTTTGATGGCTCCTGCCTTTTCGGAGACAAGGTGGACTCAAAGCTGGATCGCTTCAAGGATAGCAGAGCTATGCCAGGTCCTTGGGCCTTTCAATGTCTCTCACCAACTTCAGTCTACCTTTCATGGCCACGGAAGGGGCTTCCAGCCACGTTCTTACCCGCCCTGCCACCACGGCACACAAGCTCCCCAGCCTCTGTGTGACTGAGGACACAGTACTCCCAGACCTCGTGGGTTGGGCAGTGAGAGGTCGGGCCAGTGCCTCCCAGGAGGAGGATCATCTCTCCTTACTCTGCCAGGAAGTGGGGACTCTCTTGGCCAAAGGAGGCTTAAAGAGAGTGCTGATGTCAGAAGTAGGTCATGGTTCATATTTCTGCTACTTTCTGGTGCCCAAAAAGGACGGTAACCTTTGTCTTATCCTAGACCTGCGCCCTCTCAATCTCTTCCTCAAAATTGAGAAATTCATAAAGGCTCATGCTTGCTTAAGTTCTGTCTGACCTGGACCCAGGAGAATGGATGGTGACTTTGGACTTGCTGTACGCATACTTCCACATCCTTGTCCTGCCCAAAGACTTTATCTGAGGTTCATGGTAGGCCACAAGCACTACTAGTTGACTGTGCAGTTCACTGTGCTTTCCTTTGGCCTTACCAGCACTTCTCTGCTGTTCACCAAGGTGATGGCGATGGTTGCAGCTCATCTGCAACAATCAGGGGTACCAGGTTCCCCTAGCAGTGGTCTCCCTCTTCCAGACTTTGTTGGACCTCATGCATTCGCTTGGGTTCACTATCATGGTGCCGTAACCACACCGACTCCCTCTCAGATGTTCTGTTCAATGGGTTTGTTATGTACTCAGTGCAGTTTTGGTCTTATCCTCCAGAACGGCGTGTCACGGATATTTAAGATATGATTCTAATGTTTCAGCCTCTGTCCTTGGTTTGGTGAGACTGGCTCTCAGGCTGTTGGGCCTCATGGCCTCCTGCATCCTGCTTGTCACACATGCCCACTGGCATATGTGGGCTGTGCAGTGGAACCTGAAGTTCAAATGGGCCAGCATCTGGGGAATCTCTCCAAAATGGTCCAGATCTTGGAGGGAACTGCGAGATCTGCACTGGTGGTTAACGAACCGTGATTGAGTCAGCAGAAGACCCCTCTCCCTTCCCCTACCAGATCTGACAGTAGTGACAGACTCGTCACTCCTGGGATGGGGCAGCAATCTGGGAGAGGTGGAGATCAGAGGCCTATGATCTCTGGCGAAATCTAGACTCCACATCAACCTACTGGAGCTATGGACATTCCGGCTGGCGTTGGAAGTCTTTCTATCCTCCATCAAGGAAAGGCTAGTGCAGGTGTTCACACACATCATCACTGCCATGTGGTACTTCAACAAACCGGGTGGGGTGGAGTCTTGGACCCTTTGTCAAGAGGCCAAGCATTGCTGGACATAGCTGGAACGTCAGGGCATATCCCTTGTGGTTCATCACCTGTGGGCTCTGAACGCCAGAGTGGACAAACTCAGCCGAAGATGCCTAGCACATCACGAGTGGCGTCTCCATTCAGAATTGGTGCAAGGTCTCTTTCAATAGTGGTGAGAGCTTTGGTTAGATCTGTTCGACACCATCGAGAACGCGCAATGTCAACAGTTTTGTGCCCTGGAATTTCCAAAGCGGCTAGCTTTCTGCTTTCTCAGCCTTTCTGCGGTTGCCTGGTCAGCCTTCCTCTTTCAAATCCCATGTTGTAAATAGGTTTTGGAAAGGTTTGCAACACACGTTTCCACCTTCACCCTTCATCATGCCTCAGTGGGACCTCAGTCTAGTACTCTCCTTTCTTATGTGCGCTCCCTTTGAGCCATGCACAACTATCCTTTCAGAGTCCTGATCATCAAGATGTCCTTCCTAGTGGCAATAACATCTGCCCGGAGGAACAGTGAGCCTGAGACTTTGTTATCCATGCCATCATAGCCGATCATCTTGCCAGACAAGCTGGTTCTTCACACTGGAGCTTCCTTCCAGCCGATAGTTGTCACTCCCTTTCTTGTTGGCCAGTTCACCACCCTGCGTACCTTTCACGCTCTGCCCCATCCCTCTGAGGAAGAGGAACAACTCCAACGCCTAAACCCAAAAAGGCATTGTCTTTTTTGGACTGCACATAAGAGTGTAGTTCCTATAAAACTATATCGGATCTGCGCGTTTAGACAACCTAGACTGTGGGATTGGTGTCCAGACACCCCCACTGGGTATGTTTGCCTTTATACCAGCTAGCTCACAGTGCCACTGTTAACTCCTCTTACCAAGGAGAGAATAGTTCTTGGCAACTATCGAACATGACAACTCTGTCCCATCAGGGATCATGGAAACAGTACAGTATCTTTCGCCCAGTCACTAGTGCTCACTGTGTCTCAGAGAGGTACGCAGAATAAACGATGGGGATTTTTTTCGATAAACATTTATTGAACCAGCGTCTATCTAGTGTAAAATAGGTGTGCTGAGATAACCATAAGACAGAAACAGATATAAATGATTACAAGCACCAACAGAGTAAGAGGATTGTAGATTCCTACCACACTGCTAAAACAATGCGTACAGGTTGGTATATACATACATGACAGTTATAATGCATGCTCCTACAATGCAACTCTAACTAGATGTACCCAAGTGTACCTAGCATGTATGTAGGTGTAGAGCCAAGAATCTCCCTAGGCAGATTCCAACCCCATTACCTGAAGTGAGTGACTTGGGGACCCCGTCTTGGTCTCGAGATGGACAGCCCACAAGGGATGTTAGACCACTGCGAGCTGGAGTGCCTGCATGCAGGAACCTCTGCGTCATTGTGTCAACATGGAAGTCCTTTTTCTCCTCTCCCCGCCTCAGCAAAGATATGGTGTTTATATACCCAAAGTGGTACCCTCCGGGGATCTACCTTGCTGTGTCATGTCGGACTAGGATGATGGAAGGAATGACCCATATACATAGTTATTATGCAAGAGGTTGTAGTCCTGCTGAGATTCCAAGAATCCTCATGCATAATGAATGAGGCTAGTTTTCGGAGAAAACCCCACGTCAGTACTGTAACTAGGTAAAAGGTCAGTACCAAGAACCGTTGTGTTGTGTAGTGTAATGGCAGGGGAAATATAGGTGAAAGGTCTGGTTACTACCTGAGCCGATAATGGGGTACCTGTATGAAACATAACACCCATTCCTCACCTGACTGGACAACATACTAAAAGACTAAATGAACTTAGAAAAATATGCAAAAGAATCCATAAGACAAATATCGCGTAAACAATTCTAGCATAAGCGTCAAAAGTCTATAAAAATATGTTCGTACATATGGTCCGAACTACGAGTGCCTGAAAGCCATGCTGTTCAGCAACAGAAGCAAAAAGTGTTTTTTGTTTTAAAATTCAATTTTTGGTTGTTTTGAAAGGCCACAGTTTTCCCAGCACACAAAGAGCCAAATGTTTGTGTCCTGGCTGGGAGTCTCAACATCACTGTTGCTTGCAATCGCAGATGATGGTCCCTGCAACACCTCACAGATCAGGTCAATCGGGCACAGATGATCTTCTGTATTGCCCACAGCCGATGTTGGGGAAGCCTGTATGACATCTAAGGCCTGAGTGCTTGTAGAGGAGTAGGTCTCCATTCCAACAGGAGCTGAAGCATCCTGTGGTGGCTCTAAGAACATCAACATGGAAATACGCTGAGGACTCTGAAGTACATGGGCCTTTATCGGGTCCAGTAAAGAATCAACCCGTCCAGTGGCGCAACCGATGGAAGTGTTGGACCGAGATCCAACACACATTATTGTCTGAACAGGCATCGGAGGACAGGCAAAACACAGTCAATCCAGACTGGTCGAAACAATAGGAAGCAAGAATCTCTTAGTTCTCAAAGGCGAGGTGTGCCCAGATGGAGTACCATGTGATCACGGTATCGGCGCTCCTAGAGTGTTTTTTCCATCTCCTTGGTGACTGGGATGTCCATTGCATAGTTGAACAAGCCTTGGCATAGCCAATAGGTCTCGCCTTTGGGAGGACAATCAGGATTACTGCTATTAGTAACAGGATCAGCGGCAGTCCTCCAAAAATGCTTTTGAATATGGAGTGTATGAAGGCTGGAATCACTCCGAAGACTGTCTGAAAGATGCTTAACAGTCCAGAACCTATGGTCTTAAATAGGTGTGCTACACCATTCGTATAAGACATGTTAAAGATACGTTGTACCATTTCTGTGAAATGGAAAGGGCAGTTCATTCATACCAGTACCTGTATCTCAGCTGAGGACCTTGCGACCTGAAGATCAAAAGTCTCTCGGGCTGAGGTTAAGAGCACGGTTTTCTGTAAAAGCATGGCTTTCATCCGGCTCAGAATAGCAAACCGTATAAAGGAAATATTCAACAAAGGCCATAACGGCGCCTCCCTGACTGTGTGGGTCGGTTTAAACAATACTTGCCTACAGCAGGTAACCCTGGAGCCTACAGTGACAAGATATGCAATGCCCTGAAGCATCCCACAACAACCCTGATCATTCAGCTTCAAGTAACTCCCATTTAAGAGCAACTTGAACACCGGATTAATCACGGCAGCTGAGGACCCTTTCAAATGACAGGATAAGTTTGCAACTGAACCATTACAGGCACTGAAGCATGATATCCTGGCAGATGAGCGATCCACTTCTAGAGTTCTTGCAGTCTGTACCGCTTAGAAACACTTCCATGTCCCCACTCCTGCATTGAAATCTATACAGCAATTCCCAATATTTCTTGTTGAATTCCTCACCCATTGCTTCATATCTCCTTGCCTGTTGTTGTTCTAGGCAGTATTGAAACTGGAAAGTTGTGTCTGGTAACGTTATATGGCCATGAATTAATCATTCTGTGGATGGTGATTGTCACAGTGAAATATAATTGGGCCAGTTTTTCAATATGTTGCATTGTATATTTTGCCCCTCTTTGTGCCATTGTTCTCTGTATCTTAGTTAGATTGTATGCAGAGAACAGGGATATACTGTTGAGAAAACGCCAAGGCACATAACCTCGTGATTCCTTGACCTCTGGTCCAAGGTAGCCCTCTCCCCAGCAGCTCTGCACATCAGCCAGATCGCAGAGTTTTGAGCCTCTTTCCCCAGGGTTCGAGGCTGCTGCGTTACCTCTCGGTATTGCTGTTTTCCCCCTGCTCATCCTTATTGTGCCTGACTGTTGCCTGCTTATTGTATTTTACTTTTGTTTTACTTTTGTTACTAATGTTACTGTCTCTCTGTATTCTGTGTATCTCCGGCGTCCGTTCTGCCTACTTTCCCGCCGCTGCTGCCCCTGCGGCCCTGACCCGCATTCAGCCCCGCTCCCGCCTCCCACTCCTCTGCTCCCGCCCCCCCTTCCCTACTGAATGGCGACCGCTGCGGGGGAGCGCGCGTGATTCCTTGACTTCTGGTCCAAGGTAGCATTCTCCCCAGCAGCGCCGCACTTCAGCTGGATCACTGAGTTTTGAGCCTCTCGCCCCAGGGTTCGAGGCTGCTGCATTACCTCTCGGTATTGCTTTTTTCCCCCCTGCCCATCCTTATTGTGCCTGACTGTTGCCTGCTTATTGTATTGTATTTTACTTTTGTTACTAGTGTTACTGTCTCTGTATTTTGCGGCTCTCCCGCGTCCGTTCTGCCTACTTTCCCGCCACTGCTGCCCCTGCGGCCCCGCCCCGTCAGCCCTGCTCCCGCCTCCCACTCCTCTGCTCCCGCCCCCTCACCTACTAAATGGCGACCACTGCGCGCCGCAAGAGGCAAGCCTGTCTGCGCGCGTCCCCGACCAGCGCCAGGAACCCTGGTTCTCCTGGTCCCCACTGCTACGACTCAGCCACGCTCTCAACCCTGAAGGCCACGCCGACTGCGTAAGATCCTCGCCCAACACGACCCATGGGCAGTTGTTGTTTGTTCACTGCCGAAGATCCTTCACCATCGACAAGACGCCCGCAGCTGCCAAAGGTCCGCCTACGGAACGACCCACTGAAACCTTTACCTGCATCCTTAACGTGCGCTCCCTACACCGACACGCTGAGAGATCTGGGACCTGATCGACACCCTCTCGCCCGACGTTACATTCTTCACGGAAACCTGGACCAACGCCACCTACGGCCCGACATCGCCACAGCAATCCCTGACTTCTACAAGATCCAGAGAAAGGACTGCCCACACCGCCCTGGAGGAGGACTCGCCATCGCACACAAGACCCACTCCGACTCTCCACATCCAGCATCAGCGACCCCCACTCCAACACGGAACACCTCCATTTCCAAATCCAGACCAGTCCCAGGACCACGCTATGCGGCACCCTCATCTACAGACCGCCCGGACCCTGCGCCCAGCCCGCAACCACCATCGCCGAGCTCGCCGCACCCCACACCATCACCTCCACGGACTACATCCTGCTCTGGGACCTGAACTTCCATCTCGAGAACAGCCAGGACTCTGACTCCACCACACTCCTCGCCAACCTAGGACTGAAACAGCTCATCAGCACTCCCACCCACAGAGCGGGCCACACCCTCGACCCCATCTTCGCAGGAGGATCAAACATCCGCTTCAGCCACACCACCCAGCCCCTCTGGACGGACCACCACTGCGTCCCTTTCACGTTCAACACCACCCCAAGCCTGCCCCGCACCCGCCGCGAAGGAACTGGAGTAAGATCACCGAGGAACACCTGAATTCCGCCCTCCTCCAAGACCCTCCCAAGGACACAAGCGACACCAACTCCGCAGCCAGGGAATTTCACCGCTGGGTCTCCTGCTGCGCCGACAAGCTGGCACCTCTCCGACACACCGCCAAACAACGCCTGCTGAAGGCCGCCTGGTTCATCACCGAACTCACATAAAGCCAGACACGCCTGCAGACATTTGGAGAAAAGCTGGTGGAACCAGAAGACCATGGAAGCACAGAACAACCACAAGAGCGCCTTGAAGGACTACCACCAGCGTATAAGGGACACCAAAAGAACCTTCATCAGAGACAAAGTCAAGACCAACGCATCCAACGTCAAGGAACTGTTCAACGTCATTCAGCAGTTCGCAAAACCCTCCTGCAAAACCACTGACATCACACCCTCCCAGGAACTCTGCGACAAACTCGGCTCCTACTTCCACCTGAAGATCAAGGCCCTCTACGACAACTTCAACGAGCCTCCAGAAGACAGCACCACACCACCCAGCACCGCTGAGAAGCCAACCATCACCTCCTGGGCCCCCGTGTCCGTCGAGCTCATCTCAACCATGAAGAAGACACACTCAGGAGCCCTAATGGACCCCTACCCCCCTCACATCTTCCACAGGGCTGCCACTGTCATCGCACCCGAACTAGGACGGACTATCAACTCCTCACTCGTATCCGGTATCTGCCCAGACGACTGGAAGTGTGCGAAGGTGAAACCGCTCCTCAAGAAACCTGCGGCTGACCCAACTGACCTGAGGAACTACCGGCCCATCTCTCTCCTCCCCTTCGCAGCCAAAGTCACTGAAAGACTCGTGAACGCCCAACTGACCGCCTTCATCGAGAAAAATTCCATCCTAGACGCACCCAGTCTGGCTTCCACAGCACCGAGACCTCCCTCCTTGCCGCCACCGACGACATCCGCATGCTGCTAGACCAGGGACACACCGCAGCCCTCATCCTCCTAGACCTCTCTGCAGCCTTTGACACCGTCTCACATCACACGCTACCTGCCAGACTCCACAACTCAGGAATACAGGGATCCGCCCTCGACTGGATCCAATCCTTCCTCTCTGGCAGAACCCAGAGGATCAGATTTCCCCCCCCCCCCCTCCCTTCCTCTCCGATCCCACTGACATCATCTGTGGAGTACCTCAAGGATCTTCACTAAGCCCAACGCTCTTAAACATCTACATGGCCCCTATCGCCGCCATCGTCGGACAGCACGGGCTTAGCATCGTATCCTACGCCGACGATACCCAGCTCATCCTCTCTCTCACCAACAATCCAGAAGGCACCAGACTCTGCTTCTAGGAAGGAATGAGAAACATAGCAGCCTGGGTGAAGGACAGCTGCCTAAAACTCAACTCTGAGAAGACCGAGTTCCTCATCCTCGGACCCTGCACCTCTGCCTGGGACAGCACCTGGTGGCCCTCTGGAGCCCACCGACCCCGACGGACCACGCTCGGAACCTCGGCATAATCCTCGACTCCTCCCTCTCCATGAACCGCCAGATCAATAACGTCGCGTCCACCTGTTTCAACTGCCTCCGCATCCTCTGTAAGACCAAATGGATCCCCCCCCCCCCCCCGACTGCAGAAAGACCGTCACCCACACACTCATAACCAGCAGACTAGACTACGGCAACGCCCTCTACGCCGGAATCAAAATAACTCTTCTACACAAACTCCAACCCATGCAGAACGCCGCAGCCAGCCTCGTCCTAGGGACGCCGCGAACGTATGACCCAACACCTACGAAGCCTCCACTGGCTCCCTGTCGGGAAGAGGGTCACATTGAAACTCCTCACCCACACCTACAAATCCCTCAACAACATCGGACCCAAATACCTTAACGACAGAGTATGTTTCCATGTACCCAAGAGGAACCTCCGCTCCGCCGACCTCGCCCTGGCAGAGGTCCCCCGCATCCGCAGAAACCGAACCGGCATGAGAGATTTCTCCTACATCGCAGGCAAAACCTGGAACGAGCTCCCGGTCAACATCAGACGCTCCCCAACCCTCCACAAGTTCAGGAGGGACCTCAAGACCTGGCTCTTCGACTGACCTGGATCTGCGCCCCCTCCCCTCCCCCCCCCCCCCCAACGCCTTGAGACCCTCACGGGTGAGTAGCGCGCTATATAAACCACTGATTGATTAATAACCGGAACACAGTGATTGTAGCGTCCAGCTTAACAACATAATAGAACGTATTTCTAATAGCGACCTGAGGTTTGGGGCAATAGCAGTCCGCCCCTGTCAATACAATGTATGGGAAGTAAATAATGGTGCAGGAAACCAAGGAGTACACCCCTCTCTACTCCTAAAATTAGAAAAACTTCCAAACAAGCATAAAATACAAAAAGGTTCCGCACTCAACAATATAGTAAATGGAAATCAAAGCAAAGGACAGTCTTTGTGTGCGCATCGAAGAACTTCTAATTCACTGTTGTTTCTTTTTTCAAAACGTTTTTTTTTTTAAATTGTTTTTATTGGCACTAAGTCTTATTTACAGCACACAGTGTTGTACCACAAATCAATTTACAACATTCTTCTTAGGTTTCAATTACAGTTCAGTCAAATTCAGCTGTATATAGCCATGTGAAGGTACTTCCGCACATTACACAAACATGGGGATATTAAATCGAAACATTGTAATGTGTTCCAACTTCACTGCCAATAATTTGTAGAACTTCAATAAACATGAACAACCCCCTCCCCCCCCCCTTTAGTCCCGTCCCTTGGAGCACCATGGTTCATAACTTTATGATCACCCTCAATGTGGTCTGCGACCTTTGCTAGCACCTTGACACCTCCTGACCCGGGCTAGTAGTACTCCCATCGATCTGGGCAGTGTTTCCCTGCTCCACTTGTTGTGAGGCCTGATCTTGGTCCCCCTGGAGGTCTATTATTATAGAATTCCATGCCATCTGATCATCTTCTGCTTTGTCATCTTTTCTCACAAATTTCATCCTAATTAACTACGCCATTCCCCACTCCTTCATGTCTCCCAGCCAATCTGTGTGTGTCGGTGGTTGGTGTTGCATCCAAGGTATAACTACTCGTCGTTTAGCTAATACAAATCCCAGATTCACAAATTTCCTTCTCAGGGCCTTATTTTTGGGTTTAGGTAGTAGGTCTAATAGCACCTGTCTGATCTCCAGTGGTATGGTCCACCCTGCTGCCTCCCCCAGACGTGTCAAAACACTGTCCCAGTAGGGCTGAATTCTGGGGCACTGCCAAATCATGTGTAAAAAGTCTGCTCCCCCAGCAGCGCACCTGGGGCAGGTGTCCGTGCGTTGTGGCTGTATCGCGTGAAGAGTGTGCGGGGTTAAATACACCTGATGAATGACATTGCAGTGAAGTAGTTTAAATCTTGCGTTAGAATTAACATTATAGACCTCTCCATGTACCTTCCTCCATTCTGCCTCTGTCAGAGGCATGTGCAGTATCGAGTCCCATTTGTGTTGCAATCCTAACGGCTCCTGTGAAATGTCGTCTCGTAACGTTCGGTAGAGGTTAGAGACGAGGCGCCTCCCCTGTGCCATATATAACATTGTCGCTAGTATATTAGTGTGAGGGGGCTCGGAAGGAAAGGTCGGCCACAACTCCCGAGCTAGTTGAGATTTTTGCATATTGAAGGAACTGTCCTGTCCCCGGTTTGTGCGTCTTCTTGCTTTATGAATTGTCCTTCCCTATAAAGGTCTCCCATAAGTAGACAACCCCCCCTCCTTCCAACGTCAGATCGACATGGAATCGGCAATCGCAGCGAAGGGTCGGACCTCCCACAGAGGCATGTCTGGCTCATATGGAGCATGCCGGACTACCCGTTGAACCGCACTTGCCCACATTTTAGCTACATGACGTATTGTATACGGGTAACCTTTGGGGACTGCTCCTCCCATCATCAATAGCCCAGCAAGTGTATTCCGTCGGTATGTCCCAGCCAGAAGGGATTTTCCCCAAATATCGTCGTCAGCCAGTGAACCGCAAACTTGAGCTGGGAGGCCATATAATAAAGTTCTAGCCTTGGAACCTCAAGTCCCCCCATCTCCCAAGTTCTCTGCAATGTCTGTAAACTCACGCGCCTACGTTTCCTGCCCCATAATAGGTCTCCAAGCAAAACTTCTAAGGTATGAAAGTAGGATCGCGGAATCATGAAAAAGGAGTGCTGCCATATATAGAGGCAGCGCGGTAGTATAATCATTTTAATGATCGCTATTCGCCCCATTAGCGAAAGCGGCAAATCCACCCAAAAGCGAATGGAGCCCCTCAGACCCTCCACCACCCGGTTGATATTAAGTCTATGAAAGGTGTCGGCGGAGCACACTAGATAGATCCCCAGGTATTTCATCCCCTCTTCCGTCCACGATATAGGCAGGGGTGGCCTCGATTCCGGGGTTTCCGCAGCCATCCTGCTCATAGGTATCAATTTAGATTGAGCGGGGTTGACACGCAATCCTGAGATATTGCCAAACTTACTCATTTCAGCTACAAGTAGTGGGGCCGAGTGCTCCGGTCGTCTCAAATAAACCAACGTGTCATCAGCATACTACATGGTTAGTAGTCTCCAACCGTATACCCCAGGGATCCATAACTGTTCTCAGCTGTATAGCCATGGGTTCCATAGAAATGGCAAATAGTAACGGTGATGGTGGGCACTCCTGCCGGGTGCCTTGCCTTAATGCTATAAATCTCGACACTGTTTTACCCACCCGGACTCTGGCCGTGGGGGGCCGCGTAAAGTAAATGACTCTACCGTCAGACTCCAGGAGAGCTGGGGCATGCCTCATGTGCGCAAGCCATCTTAAATTATAGGTCGTGTTCCGTCCAGGTATAAGCCCTGACTCATTGGGGTGAACCAAGCGTTTCATTAATGTGAGCAGGTGCTCAGCCAGGATACCACTCAATATTTTAACATTGATGTTCAGCAGCGATATTGGCCTATAGGAGCCTGGTAAATCAGGGTCTTTATCCTTTCTAAGGATCATGATGACAAGTGCCTCACTCATGGTAGGTGGGAGCCTATCCCTGTCCAATGCCTCGTTGTACACCTCCAGTAGTCTATACACCAAGAGTGGTCCGAAGCACCTATAGAACTCTGCAGGCAGGCCATCTGAGCCCGGACTTTTGGCTGCCTTGAGGCAGCCTATAGCGCCTTGAACTTCTTCTTTAGTAATCGGGGCCTCAAGAGCTTCCTGCTCTTCCCTTGTAAGCTGGGGAAGCCCCAGCGCGTCCAAGTAACTTCCCATTATCCCCAAATCTGGGTCAGAGGGGTTAGTGTATACGCCTTCCCAGTGAGTCGCTAGCACCTCTGTGATAGCATGTTGTGTGTATAGTAGGGCCCCGGTCTCATCCCTCATCTGTATTACTTGAGTAGCAGAGGTTTCTTGTTTAACTAACCGTGCCAGGAGCGTCCCAGTCCTATCACCCTCCCTAAAATATCGTTGCAGATACGTTATGTAAGTATATTTTTCTAACCTACGGAGCATAAGTGCTTTCTTGGCCTCGGTCCACTCTTTCAATTTTTGTGGGCCTGTACTAATCTCAGCCTCTAGTTTCCCCAATTTAGACTCGTGTTGAGCTACATCCCTTTCCAACTGCGTTCGAACTCCGAACGTGATCTTTATACATATGCCGCGGATCACCAATTCATGGCTTCCCACTCTATGGCGCGGCTCGAGGCCGAGCCCCAATTGTCCTGAAAGTAGTTGCCTAGTTGCGTGGAAATTGTGGCCTTAAAGGGCGGGTCCGTGAGTGCCTCCGGGTATGTCGGGTCTCACTCTTCTGGTCCCCAATTCCAATAGGACCGGGGCATGGTCCGAGAAGTATCTTGGCTGGTATGTGATCCCTCCCATACTCCAACCCAAATCTGAGGACAGGAACCAGTGATCCAGCCTACTGGAAGTCTGTGTGGCCGGTGTATAGCACGAAAAGTGTCTCCCTGTGGGGTGGCGCTCCCGCCATATATCTCGCAATCTTAGCCCTTGTACCATCTCCCGGAGTGCTGTGGTCATTTTTGGCTTGGTTTGTAACTTTGGAGGGTCCCTATCTAGGGTGCCGTTTAGTACACAGTTCATGTCCCCGACCAATAGTATTGGAGCTCCCAGATAGGGGGAGGCAATCGCAAGGAGATTCCCAAAAAAGGAGGCATTGTCATCGTTTGGAGCATACACATAAATTATACAGATTTCTGACCTGTCTAGTCTCCAATGTAAAATAACATATCTCCCATCGGGATCCGCAACATGGTGTAAGTGCTGAAATGGAACCCCCGGTGCTATCCATATAAGGGCCCCTCGTGCAAAGCCAGAGTAGGAGGTGGCGTAGATTTGTCCCCTCCATCATTTCTTCAAACATTTTATAGAATCTCCCCAAACGTGTCTCCTGGAGACATGCCACCGCCACCTTATATCCTTTCAAATAAACAAATATTCGCCTACGTTTTTCTAGAGTGGCGATGCCTCGCATGTTCCATGTAATTGGTTTACTCATGGTGGCTGCCCCAGTACATTTCGCTTGTCGCTCCATCTCACATGATTTAAGTGGGCACATAGAAAGGTGATCATTACCCACAAAGGATACAGTACAGTATTTCCTCTTAACTGAGCTCTACAAAGGACGGTCTGGTGATGTTCAAACAAAAATACCCCAACTTCCCCCTCCCCACCCCCTGGGCAATATCACATTCCCCACCCTTGCCATGTGTAGCCGGGTGTAGGTATGTAGGTGTCGCCCCATTCCCGACTGTAACACTCAAACGTATAACCTTAAAAAGGTAGAAAACAAAGAGATGCTGTTATCTTACCCTTCCCCATCGAAGTAAGTGGATGATTGGCTGTCGAGGTGTGAGGACACGCCACCGACTCCAGCGACAGGCACCAGCCTCTAGGGGGGGGGGGGGAGCACGAGCCCCCGCCATCAGTTGCAGAACAGTGATAAACTCTATAATATGCTGATATCTCCTCCCCTGTCCCCAATAGTTCAGTCTTACCAAGTATGCAGTATACATTTGCCGTGGGATTTCGAGCAGTTCAAATACTCTGACACAGTCCTCTTTCTAACATCTGTATTGTTGCTCACATTATTGCTTGACGGATGCCCCTGTGACGATGGTCGGGAGTCCAGCACAATGTCTGATGCCTGCAAAGTGCCATCTGAGCAGACCCGGATTCTGGTAGGGCTATGTCTCTTAGCGGCGTCCAGCGACTGCCCTCGACGCCGGCGACCTCTAGGCTGACTGCGAGTTCCAGGCTTCTTTGGCATCATCGTGGAGGGAACCAGACAGGCCCCCGGTGAACTTCTTGCGTCCAGCCAGTCTATCGCTTCTCTCACAGAGAAAAAGAATAACGTTTTGCCGCCATACTCCACCCGTAGCTTGGTTGTAAAAAATAGACTGTATCGAAGGTTCAGGCCTCTCATGCGGCGCTTCACGGCTAAAAAGGATAGTCTTTGCTCCTGCACCCTCTGCGTATAATCCGGGTAGATTGAGATTTGGTGCCCCTCAAAATGCAGCTGGCCTTTTTTGCGAGACAACTGCAGCAGTAAATCCTGATCCCAAAAATTAAGAAAGCTGGGAGGCGCCCGCGGCTTTGGAGGGGGGGATCAGCGCCCAGTGCACTCTTTCCGCTGTAAAGAAGTGTGAGAGTTTTGTTGGAGCTAAAATGCTGATTAGCCATTCCTCCAGGAACAGCTCTGTCAATGGGCCTTCCGCTTTCTCAGGTAAAGAAGAGATTTCACCGCGACCGCCCTTCAGCGTCATCGGCTGTGCATCCAGTCGTACCAGTTTCTGCTGCAAACTGATCACTGTGTCCTTGAACGCGTGCACCTCTGTTTGGAGTGTACCCACATTCTGCTCGGTGGTGGTCACTCGTGCTGTGACCTTCCGCAGGTCGCAATGAAGCAGATTTAAGTCAATAGCTACGGAGTCAATCTTGGTACTCAATTCATCCCGCGTGGCGTGGATAGCCGTTAGTATCTCCGCTATGTATGGAGGCCGATCAGCATTCTGCGCCATTGGCTCCGGGTCCGTGGGTAGCATTGACATTGGACTCCAGTGGTAATGGCTGGGTGTAATTGGAAATCTTGTTGGTCTGGGCTGTTTTGTTCCCTTTATCCCTGACCATGGTTGATGTGCGGCCGAACGACAGCAGGAAGGAAGGCCCCAAGCATCATATAGCTTATGGCGGCAACAGTCGACTATGACGAATCTATTACTCTTGGTGAGCAAGCCAGTTATAATACCACTAATGCGAAGTGCAAGATTTTATCTATGGCATGAGTAGTGGTTTCCGTCGGTAATTACTGCTGATGGGGTATCTCAAACATATGTCCCAAACACCTTTAGGGGCTTAGGGTGTTTATGGCCAGCCACAGTTCTCCCCCCTTCTGTAGCGAGGCTGTCAGCAGATCTAGGAGGTTCAGGTGCCCAGAGCAGTATTAATGTTCAGTAGCAGGCGGCCCAACACTCCCAACAGGGCAGCTGCAGTGAAGTGGTCAGCAGGGTATGCTTCTCTGGTTGGGAAGCCGCCGTAGAGCTATTCCGCCCACCGGCTCACCTGGTATTACGCCTGTGGTCCCGGGCCGTAGGATGTGTTTTTAGGCCTCCGATGCCACAGCCCAGCGTGGACCGCCTAGTGGCTCCCCACACAGGCGGGCAGGGGGAGGGACGCCCCCCGGTTCTTTCAGTGACTGCAGCAGGCCAGGACCGTGCAGTTCACTTCTGGCACCGCCCATTACCGGCGTCCATCAGCAGGAATCAACCAGCTGCAGCCGTTAGTCTGCCTCCAGGCGATCGAGGGCGGGTCAGGCCTATGGCGCAGTCACGTCAGACCCCATGCCGGGTCCCAGGCCGCAGGATGTGTTTTTAGGCCTCCGATGCCGCAGCCCAGCGTGGACCGCCTAGATGCTCCCCCCACAGGCGGGCTGGGTCTCGGGAGCCCAGTCCTCCTCCAACAGGGTCCAGAGCCTCTGGAAAGCGTCACACAGCAGTCAGGACGCCAAATGTGAGTGGTTCGCGCCTCCCAGGCACCCCGGCACAGCGCTCCTCAGCTCGCAGCACAGTGGCCAGGGGGAGGGACGTCCCCCGGTTCTTTCAGTGACTGCAGCAGGCCGGGACCGTGCAGTTCCCCTCTGGCGCCGCCCACCACCGGCGTCCATTAGCAGGAATCAACCAGCTGCAGCCGTTAGTCTGCCTCCAGGCGTTCAAGGGCGGGTCAGGCCTATGGCGCAGTCACGTCAGACCCCATGCCGGGTCCACAAGATGTTCGCCCGGCTCCAGCCACCGCAGTCAGAGACCCTCCACAACTCCCGGCACCACAGGTCAGTTCTCCAGCGACGCGCTCCCGGACAGATAAAGGGGAGACTCGTAATATGCGGACAGTAGTGGGTCGTTGACCACCGTCAGGATGCTTACAGGATACGAATTTAGCGGGAGCTCTCAGAAAGTGCGACTACTCTGCCATCTTGATTAGTCACGCCCCCCTTTCAAAACGTTCGTTATTTGACTTTCTTTCTTATCAAGATAAGTCGATCAAATAAAATCCAGTAGCCGATGCGTTTCATCCCAAAGGGACTTCTTCAGGGCTACATAAAAACATATATAAATACATTTAAAATATATTCACACATATAAAAAGATGCACCAATACACTTTCCCTCTTGTAATATTACAATTTGAACAATTTTGCAGTCAGCTATTTCTATTTAACAATTCATTATTCTCCGTTAATATAGTTTGAACATATTAGTCCTTTTCTTAAAACAATAGGGAACATATACTAGCATCCTCTAATGATGATTTGGAGTATACTTTTATGACAACATACTTCCACAGTGTGAAAATGTATATCCAATCACAGGCTTTCTTTGGTATAACTGAAGTCCTGAGGTCACACATTTTGTATAGTGTATATCTCCTACAACAACAGAATGTAAATCTTTTACTCATATGTCATATGGCATCTAATTACAATTTTAAGACTATGACAAATATACTTTAAGTGTGTGTGTCCTAAAATACAAAAGAAAGAAGACCTCAAAATCGTTACTACATACATTAATTATAGTTTAATATGAAAAGAACACATTATATCTAAAAAACAATCTTCTTCCGTCCAGAGGTTTCAGACAGCAGAGGTTACATGTATTATCAAATATCTTATGATTCCCAGTTACTGTTTTAAAGTCCTAACGCATGTAATTTCAGGTGTACATAACTTAATACACAGAAAGAAGGGGACCTAACCATCATTAATGCATTTATTTATTGAGCTAAATTGATGTGCAAAGAACCAGTTATATCTAATCTCCAACCATATTATGTCAAAAAGTTTATATGGCAAATAATGTCTTTGTGAGGGTACCATATTTGAAACGTCATTGCATCGACTAAAAGCATCTTGTTGCGGCACCAAATGATCAAATTTGATTTAATAAATTACATTCACACCTATCGCTAATGGAGCCTATCTCACTGAGAAGGATTTGTTTAAGTGCAGGTGCATATTCATTATTGTTACCAGAAATAAGAGACAACACTATTCTCGTGGTAGAAGGTCTAAGCGGCCTCCCTGTTCCCACCTGTGCTCTCTGTAGCAAGCAATGCAGTTCAAAAGGCACCTTGTTAAGAGAAACATTCTGTTAGTTACCTGTGCCGTGTTGCAACATTAAGGGATTTGAATACTCAAAATCCTTTATTCGATCTTACTCATAAGATCATAAAAGTGTTTACAGTCACAGTTTATAAAATACATAGTAAAAATTATCATAAACCCAGGTATAACAATAATGCAAACATTCATTATATCATAAAATCGAATTCATCAATACGAATACAATAAAAACATGATAAGCCATCCTGCTATATCATAAGGGTCCAACTGCTTTCTCTTTTTCCGACATGCCCAGAGAAATGAGGCTAGAGAAAAACAAACATAAGAGTTCTGCAAGGATTTGAGGAAAAACAGAGCTACACGGCAAGATTTAAAATTGTGACTCTTACAAATTGGCACGATAAATTTGTGTCGTTCTTGACAATAAAAACACAACAAAAAAAAACGTGGAGATCATTTTGTGGGGACTTGTTGTCACAAGGCCATACTGAGAGATCGGAATGTTTGTATTGCTTCCCTGGAAATCCTATCATCAACGGGATCATATTTAAGCGGAATCTCAGTAAAATGTATTTGTGGTGTGAGAGTGTGACATCCGCCAGATACAGAAAACATCCCTCCGGCAACACTGGTGTTAGTTCATACAGATGAACCGTCTGGGTGTGGGAGTTTTTTTTTCCTTTCTCAGATATTGAGCCCTCAAGATGAATATCTCAACCAGTTTTTGCTTAGACATGGACTTACAAGTACAGGGGTCTTTTAAAAGGCAACTTAAACCAATGGCAGATAATTCCGACTCCACATACTGTAGCCACTTAACCCTACTGTAATTATCTGACTTGAGAATGAGAGTTATCAAGTTTTCCGTGAGCGGGACTGTCACCCTGTGCCAGATAGAGTGCCACAGTAGGAGTGGTGCCATTTTAATTGTGTCAATGATGTATGGTAAAGCCAATTCCAAATGTAAAACATAGTTTGAGTATGACTGCGGAACGGACATAAAAGAATTAAAAAAATTGTTTTCTATGGACTGCAGAGTATCACAGGGAGCCATTCCCCATATCGCTGCACCATATACTGCTGTCGCCTTAGTATTGGCATGGTTTTTTTTTTTTAAACCGTTTATTACAAAGTTCAGAGAATATACAAAGATGGGCCTACAACCTTCAGGCCGGCCGCTAGCAAACAAGAGGAGCATAAGATACACACAGTAGACCGCAGGCTGCGGCAAAGGGAAACGTACAGGAGTTAGCCGCGTTGATGGCCACACCATCCGGACCCCACATGACGGTTTCTTTTTAACATAAATAACAACAAACAAAAGCAAACCACAAGGCAACCCACGATCGAAAACAGCAGCATGTGCTCCCCTAGAAGGGGGACCCTACCAATCCATAGGAGTATCAAGGGGGGGGAGAAGGTCAGAACAGGGACTGGGTGGACTCAGTGCCCGGTACCGGAGAGCTAAACCGGCTAAGGGGACGGGGCAGGCGATGGATCGGGCAATAACGGCGGGGCACAGAGTCCCCCGCGGTAGGCGTTCCAGGGGCCCCATACTTTCACCCATGTCCCAGGCTTACCTCTCGCTGCATACACCACCTTTTCCCGAAACATGCACCAGTCCATATTTTCCTTCCAGGCCGAAACAGTCGGGGACCTCTGGGAGCCCCACAGTTGAGCAATATCACGCTTAGCCACCATATATCCCAGAGTCACCCACCACGTCTGTGGCGCCGAATAGTCAGTTGGTTCCCACACGTTCAACAGGCATCTCCTCGCTTCGGGCAGCAGCGGCACACGCGTAACCACCCGCAGGACCTCATGCACACCACGCCAGAATCGCTCCACCTCTGGGCATTCCCACAAAATATGAAGAAAGGTCCCCAAAGAACCACACCCACGCTTACACAACCCGTCCACAGCATAGCCCATACGCAATAGCCTTGGCCCCGTTATATAGACCCTATGGAGTATCTTGAGCTGGACGAAGCGAAGGCGGGCCGGTATGGCCACCTCTTTCGGGGAGGCCACCGCAGAGACCCAGTCCTCGTCGTCCAGTTCCAAGCCATCGGCAACCCAAGCCTCGCGAAGATCAAGCAGCAATCCCGCGCGGTCATTGATCAGTTTTTTATAGATTAACGAGATCGTGCTTTCCGGTACATGTCCATCCAGCACTCTATCCTCCAGAGGGGAGTACTCCGGGATGGAGGCGACGTCCAGGAAGGCGGAGCATAGTGCATGACGGATCTGCATATACCGAAAGTACTCCCTGTCTTGCAACTGGAATTCCGTCTGCAGCATCCCGAACGTTTTGAATCCCCCCCTCGTCCAGAGATCCCCCACCCTGCTGATGCCTATCATGTCCCACTTCTCGAAGCCCTTCGAGGTCCACAGGGAGCCCAACTGCTCGGATGCGTACAGTGGTGACGCCCGGGTCAAACGATCCTTCCACCCCATCGCTACATTAGCCGCGTGCCACACTCGTACCATGACACGCGTGGGGCCCGTCAGACGTGAGTCGAGCGAGCTGGAGTAGAGCGCTCGATTATAGTCACCACCCGGCAGTAACATCTTATCCATTTCAAAGGCCGGGTTTAGGGCGGGCCCGTAGAGGCCGTGATTAATCGCAGCCAGCTGGGAGGCCCAATAATACCGTTTAATATCCGGGAGGGCAATCCCCCCGTCATACCACGGGAGCGTCAGCTTCGCCAGGGCGATACGCGGTCTCCCGTCCCAGAACAGGCGGCGTTGCAAACTCTCCACCTCGCGGAAGTAGCGCGCCGGGACGAGGTCCATTGTATTCTGCAGAGCGTACAGGAAACGCGGCAGCGACATCATCTTAAACAATGCCGCCCGGCCGAGCGGCGAGAGCGGCAAACGCCGCCAACGCGCGACATCCTCCTTCAGGCGCTGGAGGGGGGGGGGAGCAGGTTTCGATCATACCGGGCCTCCGCGTCCAGGGTGATGAAGATACCCAGGTACCTAAATCCCCGCGGAGCGATCTGAATAGGACAGCCCCGCGGAAGAATAGGAGCCTCCCCAGAGAGAACATACACGCACGATTTAGCCCAGTTGATGACAAGGCCGGAGTTACGACCAAATGATTGCAATACATCAACCAGTACTATCAGTGATTTACGTGGGGAAGCCAGGTACAGGAGAATATCGTCAGCATATAGAGACACGCGGTCCTCAAACTCGGGGGTCCAGCGGAGACCATGAATAGAAGGTTCCCACCGCAGCCACTCCGCCAGGGGCTCCAATGCAAGCGCAAAAAGGAGCGGCGATAACGGGCAGCCCTGCCACGTGCCCCTGCCCAACTCAAACGGAGCCGACACTCTACCGTTCACAACCACCTGCGCCAGTGGGCCAGAGTACAACAATTTAACCCAGCTGATAAACCCTGGGCCAAACCCAAATTTCGCGAGCGGCGCCCAAATATATGGCCATTCAAGTGTGTCAAACACCATAGTGGCGTCCAAGGATGCCAAGATGGCCGGCTCCCGTATGAACGGGACACGTGCGAGCACCCCATGCAAACGCCGCAGGTTGAGGGCTGTGTTACGATGGGGAATGAAGCCGGACCGGTCCTGGTGGACCAAGTCACACACCACGCCGACCAGCCGATTGGCCAAAACCTTGGCGAGAATTTTGGGCTCCGCATTCAATAACGAAATGGGTCGATAGGATGTGACCCGGTCCCGTGGCCTCCCCTCCTTGTGGATAACCACGATGGTAGCCAGACGCTGGTCTAGCGGGAGGGAACCCACCGAGTGGGCCGCAAGGAACATAGCACGGAGATGCGGCGCCAGCGTATCCGGTCGCAGCTTATGCAACTCGATGGGAAGACCATTAGGACCCATGGCCTTGCCGGAAGCGACCGAGCGTATGGCGAGGGCAATTTCTTCGGAGGTTGGAGCGGCGTCCAACAACACTCTGTCCTCCTCCGAAAGGGAAGGCAGCGCGATATCTCTGAGCAGGGCATGGGAATCCTCTTCAGAGCGGGAAGACACGGGGGAATACACCCCACGGAAATAGTCCGCGAAGCAGGAGACAATTTCCTCCGGTTCAGTGACACACACACCATTCGTTTTCTCAATCAACGGGACAACTCGACTCGCTCTCTCTTTTTTATCCAGCCACGCAATCAATTTACCAACCTTATCACCCACATCATACAGTCTCCCCTGTTGCTCTCTACTGAGGCCCCTGGCCGCCTCCGTGACGAGGGCCTTATAGGCCGCTTGCTTGAGTTGGAGAACATGTAATTTGTCATCCGTCACCCCACATTCTAGATCACCCTCCAACTCGGTTATCTCAGCTTCAACACGGGTCACCTCCTCCCGCTCGCGCCTCCGGGAGTGGGAAATAAGGGACAGGGCCTCTCCTCGGACTACTGTCTTGAACGCCTCCCACAGTGAGACCGCCGATGACACAGACCCCACATTCTCGTCAAAATAGCGCTTAAGGGATTTAATCAGCTCTGCGTGAATGGTGGGGTCACGCAGGTACCAGGGATTGATCGGGGCCACTCTACCCTCTCCCCTCGGCAAAATATCAAAGTGCAACAAGAGCGGGGAGTGGTCCGAAATACCCCGTGCCAAATGGCGCACCTCTCCCACCCTCCCCACATAAGCCGCTGGGACCAGGACATAATCTAGCCGTGAGAGACTACCATGAGCCCCTGAATGGAAGGTGTACTGTAGCTGCGTGGGATGCTTTAAACGCCAACAATCCACCAGCCCCAGGGTATCCAAGAGGCCAGATAACCACGCTTGGGCCCGGGGGAGATCCCTAGGGGGGTGACGATCCACAGTTCCGGAAACTACAGCATTAAAATCCCCCCCCACCACCAGAATCCCCTCCGGAAGGCCAAGGAGGAGGCGCCCCAGGTCTGCAAAGGTGATCGTCTACAGCCCCGGTGGGACATATACTGACACAAAAACGACCACTCTGCCCTCCATTCTGCCCACCACAACCGTGTAACGTCCCCTATCGTCATGGCGCACCTCATCAATCTCCAACGGGAGCGAGTTTTTAACCATAATGCCCACACCCCTTGAACCAGACGTGAAGCCCGAATGGGCCACAAGGCGGTAGCCCCGTCGATTCATAGCGCAAAAGGAGTTGCCAATGAGGTGCGTCTCCTGCAGAAAAACTATATCGGGCGAAATTCGCTTCAAGAACTGCAGGACCACACCTCGTTTTATCCTGTCCCCCAGTCCATTAACATTCCAGGACAACAAACTCAGTCCCCTACCCCCCATCATAAACAGAAGTCATCACTCGTCCCCCAGGGAGCACTGTAGAGGTAACACAATGATACGTTTGCCTTGTGGTGTAAACGAACAACACCCCACCCCAACCCACCCACTCCAACAAAACTCCCCCCTCCCTGCACCCCTGCATGAGCCCGGACAGCCCCCCCAACTTGCAGTGTGCCTGTCGCCCCTATAGAATGAAACTAGCTAGACCCCCTAGAGGAGGAAAGAGTACCCCTTCTAGACCCCACACAACCTCCATGGGAGGGGAATGCACAAAGACAGACGCTCGATCGAAAGTAGCATCGTATTCGTCCAGAGTGAGACCCAATATTGACCCCTCAGCCCCGATCCAGTGGGCCGTCTCCTCCCACCGCCCCCCCCCGCCATCTCGATCACGATCCCCAGACAGAGTGTACAGCCAGTCCCTGGCCGCTTCGGGACGATCAAAAAAGTGCGTGCGACCATCCACCTCCACTCGCAGCTTGGCCGGGAAGAGCATGGCGTACTTTAAGTTCAGGTCCCGGAGTCGGCGTTTGACGCCCAGGAAGCTCAGTCTTTGCTTCTGGACCGCTTGGGTGAAATCAGGGTAGAAGTTCACCTCCATATTTTCCAGCTTAACCAGCCCATGTAATCTGGAAGCTTGCAGGATAGCGTCTCTGTCCCGAAAGTTAAAAATCCGGGCAATGAGAGGTCGCGGAGGGGCTCCGACCTTCGGCCTTCCCCCGGGAACCCTGAGGGCCCTCTCCACAGCAAAAAATTTACTCAGTCCCCGAGGCTGGAGATGGGTAGCGATCAGGTCCTCCACAAATAGATCCGCCGCCGCTTCCTCCCGTCCCTCGGGTACTCCGATGAGTCGGATGTTACTCCGCCGGGCCCGACTCTCGGAATCCTCGAGGCGCCGATCCATAAGTGCGCTCGCCTGACTTAGCCGGCGTACCTCCAGTTGTAGTGCCGCCACCTCAGTCGTAAGGCCCGATGCGGTTTGGGCCAAAGAATCAACTCGATCGTTGGTCTTGGAAAGATCGGCCCTCACCAGGCCAACATCCACAAGGACCGCGTCGATCTTCTGTGCCAGGGTGTCGAACCGCTGGCCCACCGAGGCCTTCATCTCGGAAATGGCGCCCATGATGTCGTGGAGAGTCAGATCCGTGGGCAAGTCCGGGGCATCAGAAGGGCCCTCAGGGGACTTGTGCGGTCCGCCGGGAGATCCCTCTGGAGGGTGTAGCGGTCCATGCTGTTGGCCTGATGGACGGTGCCACGCCGGGTCGACTTAATCTTTGACCGATCCCCATCTTGTTTCGTGGCCATCGCCGCTGATCCCACAATCGCACCAGCAACGCCGTAAAGGGCAGGCAATCAGGGCCACGAGCTCCGGGGGGGGCCACCCCAGATCGGCGGTGTGGGCCACAGCAGGCAGGCAGGGTCCCCCAGCGAGGCCACACCAACACAAAAGGCTCCGCGATCCCACTTGCAGAGACGGTGAGAAAGCGAAAGCGAAAGTGCGGGGTACGCGAATCGCCAGGCCCGGCCCGCCGTTGTTGTTCACTTTGCCACTGGGTCACCCCCCAACGCAAATCCGGGGTTCGGCGAGAAGAAGGCCGCAAACTTCAATCGGTGCTCGCTCCGGCACCCGAGGTCCGATTCGAGAACGGAAAACGGGTACCACCTCAGCTCAGGCTCACCAACACAGTCCCCTCAATCGAGGCAGGATGAATTCAGGATAAATGTAGGAGGTTGCGGAGGTCCTCGGGAGCCTCGCACCTACGAGGCCATCTTGGTTGCGCGCTAGGCTCCTCCCCCATGGTATTTTTTTTTTAATTGGGATCAGAGGTTTGACTCCCAGCCTTTTGGAGAATGTTTTCAGTGCCTTAAGGTTTCTCTGCATGCCCAATGCTCTTCCCTCTAATAGTTTAGACCATGATTGATTTCTTTCAAAAAGGACTCCTAAATAGGGGAACAAGTCCACCACCTCAATCTTACCGGAGTCCATAAAAAAAAAAGAAGGAGGTCTGTCATGTTTCCGCCCACCCCCCCTCGCAATGATAATAAAAGATTTGCTCTGGTTGACCTTTAAATCTAATGATTCCATGAAAGTTGCATAGGCTGATATAAGATACTGGAGCCCCCTCCCAGTTCTTGCCATCAATACGACGTCGTCCGCATATGCTAGCATTGGTAACCGCTGATGGTTAGCAAGCACGGGACGTCCAAGGCTGCACCCTCAAGATGTTTTTCCACACCATTAGTATAGATGGAAAATAAAAATGGCGGCAGGACGCAGCCTTGTCTTACCCCTCTCAAGATCTTAAATGAGCGGGTACACTCCCTGTTACTCCCATAGCGGACTGAGGAGGAGGCGTCGGAATACAACTGCCTTATGAAGTCCACCAATGCCTGATCTATTCCCATCTCCTCTATTATCTAAGAGAGTCTAGGGTGGGACCCACAGTCGAATGCTGCAGGTAAGTCCATAAAGGCAAGATTGATCTTCCCACCCTTAGCCCTGACATATCTATCCATGATCAATGACCGATTCAGGCATTGGTCTATTGTTCCTTTTCCCTCTTGGAATCCATATTGGGACTCCATTAAGATATTTTTACTCCTCGCCCATGCTTCTAGTCTCGTTAAAAGTAGGCTGCCCATAAGTTTGGCCCTCGTATCGATCAGTGAGATCGGTCGATAATTTTTGGGATTATTTTTGTCTCCCTTTTTATGAATGGGGACAATAATACTTGTTTCCAGGACTTAGGGGTGCCCACTATGGTGATTTTGTTAAAAACATTAGTTAAAAAGGGAACCTATATATATCCATGTTCTCAAAGAAGAAATCCATTGGGATACCATCGGGCCCCGGGGCTTTCCCACTGCTGCATGCCTTAATCCCATTCCTGACTTCATTATAATTGAATGAAAGATAAATCTCAGGGGTAAAGGTAACTGATGGTGATATGTAATCAGGTGGGGAAAAAATGCCTTTGAAATGAGCGACCCAATCCTCCTCCCCCACATTAACATCAAGGACTGGGTCATTTGGAGTTTTAAAATGAGGGCCATTTATTATTCCCCAGAACTCCT
Source organism: Triturus cristatus (assembly GCF_964204655.1). NCBI lineage: Eukaryota > Metazoa > Chordata > Amphibia > Caudata > Salamandridae > Triturus > Triturus cristatus. The sequence goes on along the minus strand of NC_140593.1, from coordinate 442,688,769 downwards.
TTGAGTTGCCTGTGGCCGAGGCCTGCTCTAAATTTGTCCTGATTTCTATTTTAAGTTCCTTTTCCCTATTTTTCCTCACCGCTTTATATTCCCTTCTAAGTATAGAAATTTCTGACATATTTTTTGGCTTGACCCCTAAAGCTTTAATAAGCGCTTTCTTTTTCTGGGAACAAGTAGTCAAACCAGCCCTTCTCCCTTTTCAGATTGTTAGTTCTGTTCGTGGCAAGTGATGTCCTTATACATTCTAAAAAGTCCACAAAGGAAGATACCACAGACTGGGGGTCGTTGTTCTTGGCAAGTGATGTCCTGATGCATTATAAAAAGTCTACAAAGGAAGATACCACGGACTGGGGGTCGTTGTCAGGATCTAAACAAATACTAATGGTGGGAAGGGCACTCCTGATAATTTTTGGGATGACCACCTTCTTATCAATTTTTGGGCACTTCAGTTGGTATTCATTTCGCCTCGCTAATATTGGTTGACCAGTTAACTGAGGGTTTGTCGCCGACTTCTGGATAAATTTAATTTCACACATTAAAATCGCATGATCACTAAAAATATTGAATTCAGTAGTTACTTTACTACATCTAATGTTTAACGGATTTGAAACCAGTATAAAGTCAATTGTCGATTCCTGGTGAGCCCTATGAAACGTTAGCAATAGGGTATCATTTCTAAGTTATTGACAATAACCATATTTCTTATTGACATTAAGGTATTGAGAGAGTTTCCATAAGTATTATGCGAAAAGTGATGGACAGGATTGCCCCTCATATCCTCCACACCACAAACCCTCTCTAAATTGTGTTTGCACGGATGTAGATTAAAGTCTCCCAACCATAGAATATTAAGGGCCGCCTTTTTTTTTTTATATAAATAGTTGCCTTGTCAATGGCACAGTTCACTTCATCCAAGATTTTAAAGCTATTTATGCCAAAATTATTATTATAAAAATGTATTAAAAATCATTGATCTCGGTTCATAAACTCTAAGATCATGAGATGAAAATTTGGGGAAGTTCCTTCCATCAGCTTTACTTTTACTGATAGTGTACATGGAATTAAGGTGATTACTCCCCCCTTTGCTCTTCCTGATGGGGACGGAGTGGCTCTTGTTTGGAAAGAGTGATAACCATTTACAAAGATATCTTCTGTGGCCCAGGTCTCCTGAATGCAGGTGATGTCATTGTCTTGCCACAGACTGAGCCATTGGCTGTCCCCAAGTTTGTTTGCAAGACCTGCGACATTCCAGGATGCTGTTCTTATTACCTCTGACAGCCTACTTATAGTGTTACTAGGGGTTATAGTCACTTCTCCATTAATTTCATTTATGAGACTTGTTATGGGAGGTACCGCCTGCCCCATCTCTCTGCTCTCTGGAAGTCAATCGCCTGAAAGGGGGGTAAATCTATTCTCGAGCGGGATTCCCTGGTTGTTCGTCTCATTCAGATTTCCTAGGTTTTTCCTAATGTGAAGTGATGGTCCCAACACAGGAAGTGAAAGTGGCCTATAAAAATAACCTAGCGAAACTGCGATAATCTGAGTCCCAACTGAAGGAAATCTGGACAAATGATCCATAAGAAGTTTTACGACATAAGAATTATTAAAATTAATCACAATACAATCGCCAAAGGAAGTTTTATGGGATGCGCCCACCCACCCTGCCCTTCTGGCCACTACAAGGGCCCTCTACATAACAATTCAGCCAATGAAGGGACTTGTCTTATCAGCTGCAGAGTAGTTTCCACTTGACCCTCCCTCAAAGGTGGGACATTTCGCAGTACTATTACTAATGGCATTGCTGCCGGGGGGAGATGGATAGGGTGGTTCTCATTGTTCATATACTGTCTTTGATTAACTTCTTTATCGCCACCCCCTCTTTGATCCAGTTGGGGATTAGTAAAAGGTCCAGTGGAAGCTACAGCCAAGGGTAAATTCTTCTTCTGGTTCCTAGAGATTCACCTTGTGTGTTATTAATATTATTAGTAGTCAATGCAACTCCCTTCTCTGTATGGTGAGCTGACCCCACTGTGGACGCGGTGGGCCCAGAAGACTGGTGAGAGACATGGCTATCTGCCTCCAGGCTAGGGAATGTAACTATGGCCGGAGTAGCCTGTATTTGTGCCAACACCCCCTCTGTTGCATTGGCCTGGGATCTAGAATCATGAGTGCTTTGCAATCTGGAACCAACCTCCAGTGGTGACAGCCTTTCTTCTATTCTAGTTAATTTATGCAAGACAGGGTTCAATAAAGCGGAAACCATGGTCTCTATCCGCTTAAAAAAGTCCTCCTCATGTGAATTTATAGGTATAGGTATAGCGAGAGGATCTGGGTCCCTTAAATTGGCAGGCTCTAATTGGCCCGCATCCAGATCGTCTGTCCTAGGTCGTTTCCCAGGACAGGGTCCTTTTGCAAGTTTTTGCTTAGTGGGGCCACCCCCCCTTCTTCTCTTGACTGGGGGTACACTTTGACCTGGGTCCGGCTGAGAAGGTACTGACTTGGCCCGGGTCACTATAGTACCAGGTGGTGTCGCTCCGGGAGAGGCAGAAGGGACAGAAGAAATGTCAACGGCCGAGTTGGAGACAAGCTGCTTTGTGGAACTCACTAGTGGAAGCACCGTACTGACAGTATTAGAAGTGCTAGAGATACCAAGGGAGGAGCGCTTTTGTTGCATGAGAGAGTCCAAGGAAAGCCGTAGCTCCATCAATTCTATTTTGTGCGATAAGACAGACTCAGCTCTCGTGAGAAAGGCGTCCAACGTACCTGCTACACCACCCCCTGGCTTCTCTTTTGTTCCCTTTTGTTTGCTCATTTTGAAAAATGAAGTCTAAAAGTCAAAAGTATGGACAATGAACAAGTACCTTCAAGGTTTGTCGCGGGCCCAGCACAGCCTCCTTCTGGCTCGAATGGGCATGGACTGACCTTGGCTGCTGGAGCCCTGGCCTTGTTTAGTGTGCCTCCTGGTGTAACTGGTGACAGGTAACGGCGTGCACACCGCTAGGCCTGGTGGGTGTTGTAGTCCTCACCCCTCATGGCACCGGTAGAGAAGGCGTGGGCGGTAACGGAGACCGACTCCGAGTGCTGGCGGGCGTTCTGGCCGGGGAACTCAGACGGCTCCCACGGCTCTTCAGTCCCGGCTCAGCCCCGTGCGCGGCTCACACCATCTGATCTCCGGCGTCTCCCGGCTCAGCCCCGTGCGCTGCTCGCACGTCTTCCGCTCTTGGGGTGAGGAACAAATGGATAACGGCCCACTCAAGTAAGTAAGAAGAATTCTATCTCCCCACACATCCGAATTGGAAGTACATCTCCGGCGGCTCCCGGCTGCAGTCCCGGCTCAGTCCTGTGTGCTGCTCGCACTGTCTGATCTCTGGCGGCTCCCGGCTCAGCCCCTTGCACTGCTCGCACCCGATCTCCGGCGGCTCCCGGCTCCAAAATGTTAGGCTGGTGTCCAGGAGGTATGTAAGGAGGTTGTTGTGTAGAACAGAGTATGGAAAATACATTTAATAAGTTAACTTTACAGATATTTTTTTGCGATGCCTTACTCACTAACAGATCTTTTAGGATCAAAGTGCATATTCATATTCATTTGCAGGGACCAGTGAATTGAATTACAATGGTCAATTAAATATAGTCAGACTTCATCGTAAGACGAGCAACACCCTTGATACAAGTTACGGGCGGAGGGACATGTTCAATTTAGACCCAGAAAGAACAGGTTGACTATTTTGGGAATGACACGTTGACTCGATTTGTGCATATATATATATATAAATGCAATAGGTTCAAAAAGAACATATAATGCATTGGGCACATGGCTGTATACTTCTATCATGTTATGTAGCTCAGTTACTATTAACGCCGCTTGGTAACGTATGGTCCATTCGTGCCTCTGCTTCAAAGTATTGAGACAGAACGCCATGTGACGGGCACTTTTATACAGTAGTTTGAAATGTCAAACACCTGATGGTGTAAAGATAAACAACGTTCTCACAAGGCACGACTAGGTTTAATAAATCATCCGCCATGTTTGAGTGGATGTTAGCGATATTGATTTAAAAAAACAACTTGTTAACATTTCACAGAAGCAATTTAGTTCAATGTAAACCGGTGACAATTTAAATCGTTCTCATGGCTATATCCAGAACGACATTTGCGGTGTACCAGTTCAACTTAAATATACCCGATGAAGGTTCTTAGAGGGAATCACTGTTATTCTTCTAGTATACGGTGTGGAGCGCTTGAACGAAAAAAATCAGAAAACGCTCTCAAATTGTGCAACCGATTCTGACATATCGCGCTCCATCTTTGAATGAACAAAATGCAACCTAGCCCTCTGTTTCTGTTCCATTTTACATCACACAACTCCACATGACAGAACGTGGCAACAGTCCAAAACATTTGTCATAAACCAAATGATTTATATACCTGGAGTGGATGGAATTATTTATATATGAAACATGATGGAAAGTACACTACAATGTAACCAAGCCAGGTGATTATTTCTTGATCTCCTGACAGACAAAATTCTTCGTCTGTTTAGTTAGCCCTGGCCACCATTAGCGTTGTTTCAGTAAAGAAACCGTTGCGGTAATCCCAGTTTGTGCAGAACCTAGACCCTCGTGTGCAGTTAGTATTAAGCCTAATCTGCAATCCATGTTTCGTATTACTCTATCCCCCACTCCTGGAATTTGAGCATACGGAATGTTATTTGCATCTAACTTGTAGGAGCACTTGAGTGGAAAACCTTTCGGCAAGGCTGTGCTGTTTTAGCGTGAAGCAATTACCGCTATCATTGTGCTTCTGTCTATTCTCGTTCTAGAATGAGTGATTGCAGCTACGGCAGCAGTTCGTACTGACCCTTTTGCGGCTTCATCAGGCAATGAATTCCATTTAACATGAACGCCATCACTTTAATGACTCAGGGTGTGTATCACGTGAGCTCTTAGTTGTTCGTTTTTCAACTCCGCTACCTGTTCCCATAGCAATTTATGCTTAATTGTGCAACCTTTTGAGTCTTTAAACCCGTTATGACCCAAGTAGTGAAGATATTCATTGCATGAATGGACACAGTAAAATGAATTGCACACAATCAGTGTGGGGAATTCACGATCCGTATTTATTAGTGCCAGTAACAGGACTTTTAATTCTGCCAGCTGTGCTGTGCAGTCTCCTAGAGACTGTGTCTTCGTACTGCTACGATGGAACTTGCCTTCCTGCATACGACCCTTCACGATCGCACTTGTGGCGCTGTATTGTTGTTTACTTCCTATGGCCGGCTGAGCAGATCCATCAGTGTAAATAATATATTCATACTGATCTAGAGGCATTATTTCATTCGGGAGAGGATATTCTTATTCGTATTGCAGGAATACTTGCGTTTTAAGTGTGGAGTCAAATTTGTAATCTAAATCTGTTGCAGTAAAAGAATTGGCCCATTGTATCCATCTTTGATGTAAAGCTTTAGCATTTGGAACACTTGCTTTTGGGACAGCCTCCAAGGCCGGTACCGGAGTTACGATTATTTGTTTCCCCTGAGCCTGTGCTCTTTCTCTCACTACAGCAGTCTGCACTGCTGTCAGAATTTTTTCTGTGAAAGCAAAACGCATTTCCGTGTTTGTGTACAAGTGTGATTTATATGCTATAGGTACTGTCTCACCTTCATTGAAGCTTAGGTAAGTATACCCGGATTGACCCGCTATAACACGGATCACCAAATTTGTGGTGTTTACACGTGTGTGTAGGTGTTTTGAAGCTATCATTAAGCGTGGGCAGAGAACTCTGCTCCACCCGCGGACTATGCGGAGATTTGCCTACGCCGCGTTCCACAAAGAATGCGGAGTAGGCAAATCTCTGCACACTCCACAGCAGAACAGAGTTGACCAGCCCCCGCCTCCAATCCCCCAAGTTAGAATTAAACAAATATACAATAGAAGTAAAATAATAATCACTTACCTTGCCTGCGGCATCCCCGGGCTGCCGTCCTCCTCTTTCTTGGCGCATGCGCAGATCACCGTGAAACGATGAGGAAGAGGAGGACGGCAGCCCGGGGACGCCGCAGACAAGGTAAGTGTTTATTATTTTACTTATAATGTATATTCCTTTAATTCTTACTAGGGTGGTGGAGGGCGGGGAGCAGAGCTGGTCCCCAACGTAGAGCCGCTCCGCTCAGGGTTAGCTATCATGTCAGCTTATAAGGAACGAAGGATATCTGTGTGTTCCTGTGTCCAATGCCTAACTGAGAATCAAATCGGGTCTTATTAGGACGTAGAAAGGTTTCACTTTTTCTGCGTAATCTAAAATGTAAGTTCAGCCAAAATGTAAGAATTCCGATATGAATTGTTCATTCAACTTCGCTGTCACTAGAAATTCCATCAGGTTCTGGCGGGCTATTGTTACTTCTGCTGTGCTGTCTAGCATCGTCTGAACCCATTCCCCATTCAGAAGTTGAGTCCTCAGAATTCTGGGCATGTTTAACTTTAAGACCTGCTACCTTCTTCTTTTTAAATTGAGGTTTTGGTTTTGGTTTCTCTTCTTTTTTTAGAAGTATAGTCTGAAGCACTTTGCGTGTCTCTGGACTTTGTATGATCTTCTTGTCTGTGTTCTGACCGTCCTTTCCTCTCGAAGTTTTTTGGTGAACCCGAAAGGAACAAGAGGAACGTGTATCAGTATCCTGATACCTGTCGAGGTTTTTAATGATATCCTTATTCCTAAGGTTGTATCTCCTTTCGGAGGGCTCCTGTCTAGGAGACCCACCCCTGGATTGTGACCTATTTTCTCTAGTCTTTTGTGTTTTTATTATTAGCCCATTTCTTCTTGGAAGAATCAGGTGCTTGCTTGTTGTTCTCTTTTTCAGGATCACTGATGAGTTAGGTTTTGTTGCTCTAGCTCCCAAAGTATCTTTACCTAATTCAGCATAGGTATCTTCGATAAATGTTGGTAATTCACACTCCTGTTGTAAAGGAGTGAAATCCCTCAGGCCTTGATGTATTGCCACTGCTGCTGCCTTCCCTTTTATCTTTGCTAGTATAATAGTTGATACCTGTTTGCTAGTATAATAGTTGATACCTGGGCAAAATTTCCTAACAATTCCATCCCTAAGTTCAGAGCAGGTTCTGCTCCATACTAGTGTTCTGTATTTGTCTTAATACATCTGGTATTACTGCTATTGAAGAAATACCATGGTTCTGGTATATATGGCAGCGAATACTGTACCCCCAGAGGTACAATCCTCTATCTGGGGAGCTATTCCCATTGGCAAGCAGATTGTTAGCATCCTGTGTTTTTTCTTGAGGTCTTGTGTGTGGAAACACTGCCTCTAACTGTGTTATTTTTTTAGCTATCCAGATTGGCATTTGCTCACCTCTAGTGGGCATTTTACCCATAACTGCGTGTAGCGTTTGTGGTGTTATTTTAGTTGTAGATCCCTGAATTTATCCTGTAGGTGTAGCCCTTGTTGGCTGAAGTGTCAGTGTTTTTATCATAAACTCTATCAGGTTTCTGTAAAGTTTTATTATTTCTTTATGAAGTGAACGTAAGACTGCTACTGGCATTGTGTCAAAAGTCTGGATGTGGCATGTAAGCCGCTAGGACTGGCCAAGTTGTTCCGTCTCTTCCAAGCGGACCGAGTATCACTTTTTCTTTTGTATGTGGGAGGGCGCCTTTAAACCAGTTTATGTGCTCCTGGTAGGTGAATGTAATTTCAATGTCCTCATATGGACAGTATTCATCTGGTGTTTCATCTTCAGTGTAAGAGTGAAATGTATTTGTGCGTGCATCTGCTTGTGGGAATTTAACCGATGAATAGAATACCTCTGTTCTATATGACTTGTGTGCCTCAATCACGAATGTTACTGTCTCACCCCTAGCTCTGACTCCATAGTCTTCTAATTTTAAAGTAAGGGCAGTTCTGACATTTTTTGAAATGTTAATTTCACCTTCCTGCTCTTTCCTCTACTGCGTTTGCACCAGCCATTATTTGAAGAAGTAAAAGGCTTCAAGGAAACTTAGAAGGTTTTATGCACAATAGGGAACTGTTTGTCCTTCAAGCTTGATAAACCTACAGCCAATACATAGGAAATGTCTACTCAGCTGTGGCTGATTGTTACCTTTCCCACTCCAGACATCTCTGGGAAAATGTGAGTAGGGGTCTCTGAGAATAGCACAACTGAACTACTCAGATTTGACCGTTAAATAAGTACCAAACCAACATTGGCGTTACCATGTCGTGTAGCTCCTAGAAAACTATATAGGATCTGTGTGTTTAGATAACATAGACTGTGGGATTGGGTCCAGACTGATTCCAGACACCCCCACCTGGTATGTTTGCCTGTATGGCAGCTAGCTCACAGTGCCACTGTAAACTCTTCTTATCAAGGAGAGAATACTTCTTGGCAACTATTGAACATGGCAACTCTGTCCCATCAGGGATCATGGAAACAGTACAGTACCTTTCGCCTAGTCACTCGTGTTCACTTTGTCTCAGAGATGTACACAGAATAAATGGTGGGGACGTTTTTCAATAAGCATTTATTGAACCAGCGTCATTCTAGTGTAAAATAGGTGTGCTGAGACATCCATAGGACAGAAACAGATATAAATGGTTACAAGCACCAACAGAGTAAAAGGATGGTAGATTCCTACCATAGTTTTAAAACAATGAATACAGGCAGGTTAATAAATACAGGACACTAATAATGCCTACTCCTACAATGCTACTCTAACTAGATGTACCTAAGTGTACCTAGCATGTATGTAGGTGTAGAGCCAAGAATCCCCATAGGCTGAAGCCAACCCCATTACCTGAAGTGAGAGACTGTGGGACTCCGTCTTGGTCTCGAGATGGACAGCCCGCAAGGGATGCCAGACCACTACGAGCTGGAGTGTCTGCATGCAGGAACCTCAGCGTCTTGCGTCAGTGTGTCAGCATGGAAGTCCTTTTTCTCCTCTCCCTGCCTCAGCAAAGATATGGTGTTTATATACCCAAAGTGGTACCCTCCGGGGATCTATCTTGCTGTGTCATGTCGGACTAGGATAACGGAATGAATGACCCATATACATAGTTATTATGCAGGAGATTGTAGTCCTGCTGAGATTCCAAGAATCCTCATGCATATTGAATGAGGCTAGTTTTCGAAGAAAACCCCAGGTCATTTAAGCAGTACTGTAACTAGGTAAAAGATCAGTACCAAGAACCGTTGTGTAGTGTAATGGCAGTGGAAATATAAGTGAAAGGTCTGGTCACTACCTGAGCCTATATCGGGGTACCTGTATGAAACATAACAGGTGGACAACCAACTCTTCATGGTGTATGTCGGAACGATAAAGGGAAAGGTCATGCAAAAATTGACCATTCTCCTGATGTATCATGCTCTCCATTAAAATCTGTTATGCATTGGCCAAGAAGCGACCCACTGAGGGTTTGCGTGCTGATTCCACCAGAGCCAAGACTGTGACCACTGCTTTAACATGCACAGGTCTAGTCTTGGACATCTGCCAGGCAGCAATGTGGGCTTCTCTGCATACGTTCACCAAGCACTACTGCCTTTACAGTCAGGTGCATCGGAACGGGCACTTTGCTTGTTCGTTCCTGCAGGACTTTTTAGTGTGAAACTGTTTTCCAGACCCACCTCTGGGCAGATATTGTTTGCGTTTCTATTCTAAGGTAAGGAATCTTTGTCTAGAAGTCTCTGTCAGATGAACAAGTTACTTACCTTCTGTAATGTCTTATCTGGTAGAGAGACTATCTAGCTGCAGATTCCTTACCTACCCACCCATCCTCCCCACTCTGTGACTGATTTCTAGGGACAGGGTTTTTCCACTTTCATGGTCCTATTTTTCCACACAAGTGGTCAATGTTTTCCTTGGCTCTGGGCTACTGATGTGGAAAGTCTCAAAGAAATGGATGTCAGTGCTAAGGTGGCGCCTATATAGGCACCGTGCACGTCACTTCCGGCGTGGACGATGCCACATATGGCGTGCAGGGGTACTGCTCATGAAAAATTTCTAGATCCATACTGAGACCGGGGTATAATTCTACAGTAAGGAATCTGCGGCTAGATAGAGTCGCTGCCAGATAAGGCGTTACCGAAGGTAAGTAACTCGTTAATGCTTGCTCCACACACATGAGTACCTCTGCTTCACCAACTATGGTTTCACCATCATTGTCAAGAATTCCCATATGTAGATGCAAAGTTATTGGGTGCAATGCTAAATAGGTGGATCAATCTTTCCTCCTAGGGACGAGTACAGACATATCAAAGACGGATTCCAGTCTCCAAAACATTGATCTGACAGTGAGAATGGTGATGAAGCCGTTAGTCATGATGGTGCCCTAAATAGAGTTAGTTTCCAGTGCATGTCTGCAGATGCGTCCATTGTCAGTTTGTGGTGGGCACAAGGGGCAGCTGAATCCCAAGATATCAACTCCTGCTTTTAAAACTCGGTGACATCAGACATAGATTTGTTCACTACAGCACAAAACAGTAAACACCCACTCTTAGCTGCCAGATTCCCACTTCCCCAATCCCAGGAGAATGCTGCGCGATTAAACTGTTCAGGGATATTCACGTAGGTTTTTTCACCTCTCCCACTGATTACTGCAGTGGTTTACAAAATGCAGCGCACTCGCTCCTTCATGAGCCAGACAAGTTTGTTACTGCCAGATGCTTGAAATGTCCATTCATCCGCATAGTAATCTCTTGAGTTCACACTAATTTATTAACCATGGATTGAAGTCAAATTTATTATATTAACGCGCAGTCACTAGTTTTTCAGCTCCTGAAGCTTTAAAATTTGGTACCTAGACTTACCATACAAGTGCATTGCTATTCTTAAGGAAGCACACACCCCACTGCTTGGACTTGCTATGCAGCTTTAGTGAAAAGGTTTTGCTCAATACTTAAATGAACCTCTGCACCAACTCCCTGCAACTCCATGATACAAAGCACAATGCATTTACTCCTTAAGAAAGCAGGTGTAGCGTACACTTTTGTAATGGTCCATTTGTCCACAGTGGTTGCCTATTTACAAAGTAGATAATCTTTGTATTCATTACTTTCATAGTAGGGTTGAGTACCACCATGGGCTACTTCTGTAGAGCGACTCAGTCATATTCCCTTCAAGTGTTAACTCTGAAAGTCACTTTTCTTGTAGAAATCACTTCCTTCCTTAGTATTCTTGAACTCCAAGGGCTTTCAGTGGAGGAACCATTTGTACAGGTATACAAAGACAAAATGTTCTTGTGTTCACAGCCACGATTTCTCACTAAGGTGGTATCACATTTTCACATTCATTAAACCATTGAACTTGCAACATTGTTTTAATACACTTCAAGCAGAACAAAAAGATTCCGAAGAAAAGTGACGCTTAGTGGAGTAAGCTATTAATCAACAGTCTACAGGGGAGAGTGCAAGGTATTATGTTACCAAATAAGGGAGGGTGGACAAGTGAGAGTAAAAAGTAATATTTAGAATTGGAGGATAACAGTGGGAGCGGGCAAACAGAAGGTAGGGTAAAAAGACTGGACAGCGGATATAAGGAGCAGAGCAATAGAGATAAGCGGGTTTAGGAGAAGGAAAAAGGAGGAAGGGAACATAACCACGAGTTACTTGTCCAAATGTCACATTTGTTGAGGTATTTTTAATTTTTTTTTGGTTACTGGAGTAAGACCTCAGTACATCACTGTGCTTCTGGCCATGCGTTCCACAGGGAAATGGGCAATTGGGGAAAAGACGAAAGTTGCTGCCTCCTAGTGGCTTTGGTCCTTTGCCCCAGCTGAGCTATTCATGGAGGAATTAAGGTATTCCAGTTATATGGGTGAATGGCTTTAAAGCTGATACATACCATCTAGAATTCTATTCCTGCCTCCAAGGCGAGACGACAAAGGTCGCTCAGGACGTTAGTAATGTGGTCACATTTGTTTGTGCCTGGTAAAAGAGTGGGCATCAGTGTTGGTTTTTGTTTCTCCAATTAGCATGATAATACTTTAGTCATTGCTTGAGAAGATGAGTGGTTGGACAAGTTGAAAGTCAGTTGGTTGTAGTAAGCGTTTTAATATTCTTGTAATGAGTGAAGTGCTATTATAAATGCTGTTTCCGTTTGTAGATTGTTAGATGGCCTGGAAAATTGAGGGTTGAACCAGTAACCAAGGAATGTTTCTTAGAAGTCTAGAGATGCTGTGTATCAGACTGTTTGTAGATCAGATTATAATTATTCAATGATAATAGAGTAATTTTGCAAGTGAAGGATAAATTCACTTTTTTCAGAGCTTCGTGTCAAAATGTTTGATGACATAGTCACGTAGTCTCTTTAGTTAAACAGTTTTTCAAAGTGACCGTCTGATGAAATTATAAGATTTTTAGATGTCTCTTCCCTATATTGGGGCATTGTAATACTTTCCTTCTCCTTCAGAATCCTTAATGAAAACATACTTAAAATCTGTTTGTATTATGTTCGTATAGTCCTATGAAGTAGATGAACAGCGTATGTAATCCTGACTGTATCAACTGTTACTCAAATATGGATATCGTCTTCTATTAGCTTGAAGTTTCCGATGACATTCACATTTGTGTAAAACTTTCATGGCCCTAGTTGGCCTGTAAGCCACAGCACTCGTTGTTGTACTTTGCACATTTTCCAATAGCGTTGCTTCTTATTCAAACCTGGCAAGGGGAACAGGAGTTTGTGAGAATGATAGGGCCAGTATTGTTACATGATTAATATCTTCTCCTCAAGGCCATTTTTCCCTTCCTTGATGGGGAAGAGCCTGGCTCCTGCGCATGGCCTTATATTTAGATTACATGGATTTTAGCTCTTACCTCCAGCTGACTGTTTTCTAGTGAGTGCCCTGTCAATTGTCTCTGATCCTTTGCTGTTCTTGTTGCTGTTTTGCATTAAACGCTACTTGTACTTTATGCTTCCCAGCATGTTGTGTTCTATTCTGAACCACAGATTGAACAGAGTTTGTGCTAACAGGGATCTTTCGACACAGCGCGTGAGATTGGGGAGCAGTTGGTTGTCAAGTCTTTGATCAATAGTACCTAAAGCTGCTGACCAGTCAAAGAGGGAGGAATCCCCTTTGTCAAACGTGGAGTGGATTTAGTTGGGTATTTTTATTGTTGCTGTTTCGGTGCTAAAATTTTAACTAGTAGAAAAAAGATTGTTCTTCTTCATCTCTCAAATCTGTTGGCCAGCAGCACAGTACCCATTTAATTTACCCAGCCATAGTAGCCAGGCTTAAATTGGTAAGTTTATTAGGATTCACGATTGGTTTCTTTAGGAGGAGAGTGGGATTTCACCAATTTTTAGGAGATGCTGTTAGGAGGCAAAGAGTTGGTGAGTAAATACCAGAGTTGTCTTAAGTGGCAAAATAATGTATAATTGTTGCTGGAATTATGTCATCAAAGTAGTAGGTAGGCTTTATAAGGGGCTTTTGAGATTAGGTGATTGTTGCCGCAGTATTTTCTGCATCATTATGGATTTACCATATAATTCTCCATTTGCTGCATAATCTGCTGATTTAGGAAAAAAATAGATTCTAGCTGAAAAGCATCAAACCGTATTAAAAAGGCGACACTATATGTTGTTGTGCGTTTGAAAGCTCTTCACAAAGGTTGACTGGTCACCTTTAAGTTGCTTATTACTGTGTTTGGGTGTTAATCTGCACTCGAGAAGGTGAAACCTTTGCCCTAACAGTTTTCTTACTACATAATTTAATCAACCCTGCTGCATAATTTGGTTCTTTCCTGCTGCATACTTCCAGTTGCCCTGGCATATGCTCTTAAGTAAATATGCTTTGGCTTGTGGCTCAGTCTCTGTTCAGGTGTTAGTACAGTTCAGTGGCATACCATTTCAAGTTTGTGGTCTGAAAGAAGTAGTGATTGGTTCCTAAGACTTCCATTTGGACTTTTATTGGGATGGTAAGTCATTTGGTGTTTTAATATTCATTTTAACATCTTGACACAATTCTTTTTTTTTCTTTTTCTTTGAAGACCGTTTTTCAGATGTGTTTGTGAGAATGTTTTTTTTTCCCCCCCTGGTGGTTTTTGAGGTGAAGAATCATTGAGATTTTGTTTGTTTCGAATTTTCCTCTGGTTTCTGTAACTCCTACTTTTAAGACACCTTCACAAAACTCACATCCGCAGAGAGCAAGAGTTACCCCAGTTATCCCTGTTGTTGCAGACATTGATAGCCACCCTAACCAATGTGAGGAGGAACCATTGCCACACTTTGGATAGGTGAGGCATTCGTCTTCTAGAAAGATTTCCTCCTTCCTAAATCCAGTGGGATAGAACCGATAGGTGTAGTTCCTAACACTACTCCATACTCAAGTACTTGTTGGTGTAAAAAGCCACAAATTCTATAACCACAATCTTTCATAGCAGGGAATCTGAAACTCCATACCTTCTTTAAGAAATGTATCTCCTCCCACTCCACTTATGAGATGTTATGCTATCCAGTGGAATGCAATTTGTAATTAACTTCACATCTAACAAGCATTTCCAATGTAATAGGTCTCGCATTTTGCAAAATTTAGAGTTATTGGCATTGTAATTTTTACACATATATATCTATATATAAATATATATATATATATTTATGTATGTATATATATGTGTATTCACTGAAAAAACCATAGGTTTCACACATGTTATAGTTAGCTGGACATTTTACTGATAAAAAACCAATGAAATTCCCCCGTTATAGTTACTGTAGGCAACTATAACTCACGCGACCATAATCCTCTGCTGATGCTAATACTGTATTTAGACACTTATTTGCCCATGTCTTCTTCCATTAAATTTTAGCTATACATATATTACAAATATTTTTTTTTCATAAAGACACATATGTCATCAGCAAAGGATTACGGTCGCGTGAGTTATAGTTGCCTACAGTAACTATAACGGGGAAATTTCATTGGTTTTTTATCAGTAAAATGTCCAGCTAACTATAACATGTGTGAAACCTATGGTTTTTTCAGTGAATTTGCAAGGTTTTTTAAATGCTAATTCCTAACTATAACGTGTGTGAAACCTATGGTTTTTTCAGTGAATTTGTACGGTTTTTTAAATGCTAAGTTACTTTACGCCATTTGTGGCGTGCGCGCCCACTTAACGCAGTTCGTTTTGTGCGCGCACGGTGCGCTTCGCGCACCGCGTGCCCACGTTACGCTAGATGGGCCATGAACGCACGATGCGCTTCGCACACCGTGCGCACATGGAGGACATATGATGAGCATCGTTGTGACAGGTAAAATATATGTTTTGTTTAGCTCTATTAGGCCATGCACAAACGGTGCCCTTCGGGCACCTTTTGCACACGGGGTGGGGAGAATGTGGATATTTTTTTTTATTTTTTATTATTTCTTACCGTACGCGTAAGGTAAGCGTAATCGGCGAAATTTTCGAAAAAATTAAAATTGCCTTTTTTCACTTGGGGGATCGTTGGGGACTCCCTCGACATGGCTAGGTGCTTGGGAGCTGTGACAAGAGCCCCTTTACATGTTTTTGCACTTGGTTTTTCAACCCCCTGTCAGAGTGCGAGAGAGAAAATGGCGTCCGCAGCTTCCTGGTTTCGAACGATTCGAATGTTTACTAAGATCTAAGGGCCAATCAGAATCGCGCTCGCGCACGCCACCGTACGCGTACGGTAAGCGCACCGTAAGCGCACCGTAAGCTGGCTCAGATATATATATTGATTTAAAGGCTATTTTCTCAGAATCTACTGAACAGATTTACACCAAACCTACAAAAGGCACTTCCTTGACCTGAGGACTACCTCTCTGTCAAATTTCAAGTAATTCTGTTCAGCCGTTCGGGCTGTAGCTGTGTCTAAAGGTCCTATGGAAAAATGCATGGGAAAAACGCGTTTTGGGACCCCCCTTTTATCTCAGCCCCCGCTTGACGAATCCCCCCGAGACTTTCAGGGTAGGAGCGGAGTGTAGCGCCCCACCTATTTTGAAAAATTCGCGAGGATTCGTCAACCGGCGCCAAAGTTATTCAAAATAGAATGTTGCGGATTTCCTATGGAAACGTGGTCCTAACTATAACTACCTACTGGCGACCGCCAGTAGGTAATATATATATATGTGTTTATATATAAAAATGTATTTATATATAAAAATGTATTTATACATATATATATATAATTATATATTACTTTAATATATAAACTGTAAACTTATAAACATAATAATATTCAACTTTTTTATGTTTATTTAGAAAACATAGTAATATATATATATTTATTGTATATTAAAAATACATGTATATATATATTTTTTAAATATTATATATATGTGTGTATATATATATATATATATGTGTTCGCCAAACTTTCTCAGCAAAAGCAATCGACGCCGTGTCTGTGCGCAAAAATTGTTTAATGCCAGCTGAAAGTGCTAGACGCGTTTCGCCTGTCCTGCAGGCTTGTTCACTAGTGAACAAGTCTGCAGGACAGGCGAAACGCGTCTAGCACTTTCAGCTGGCATTAAATAATTTTTGCGCACAGACACGGCGTCGATTGCTTTTGTTGAGAAAGTTTGGCGAATTACTTATGACCGTGATTGGGAGGTCTTTACTTCGACGCGCCCTTTGGTTTGGAGGCAGCGGGTGTTCTTATTCATCTGTGGAGTGTGTATATATATATATATGTATCCACATATAAATATATATGTCTATAAACGTATAAAAAACAATTTTTTTATGGCATTTATTTAGCGTTCACCTTAAATTTTAACACTATTATATAATATATGCATATATTTATATATACATTATATTGCAGTGTTAATATTAAAGGTGAATACTATATTAATATTATATGTTTTAGCTTTTAAAGCACTACTCCTACACATTCATACAGTTTCTGAGCTACATATTAAACAAGCTACCCCTAAATAAAGGATGTTTTTTAATCCCGGCAAATTAATAAGCGACCTAGCATTAAATGTGTCACAAATTAAGCCCTAGGAAAGGATCTGATAATGAGACGTTTCAGGGAGTGCAGCAATTTAGCTCATCTGTATCCGTTGTACAGGTGCTTAAAATGCATATGACCACCGTTTGTACGGCCCCTCTGTCTTGTGTGTTTTGGTGTCACTGCACCTGCTACACCAATAATGCATACACATAAATCTGAACACTGAAGCATGCCCATGTATTTAATATGATATCTGCTAACATTCTAGTGCACATTTCAAAGCCTTCTAACCATTTATAAGATATAGAAAAAAAGCACTGTGCTAAAACAAAGCATTAAAGAAAAAATCGTGGCTATAAATGTATGCATTGTTTCTGTTCACTGCGTGTTATAAATTAAGCCCTAGGAAAGGATCTGTTAATGAGATGTTTCAGGGAGTGCAGCAATTAAGCTCATCTGTATACGTTGTGCTGGTGCTTAAAATGCATACGACCACTGTTTGTACGGCCCCTCTGTCTTATTGCCTTGGTGTCACTGCACCTACTGCACCAATAATGCATACGCATAAATCTGAACACTGAAGCATGCCCATGTTCCTAATAGGATCTCTGCTAATATTCCGGTGCACATTTAAATAGGAGTCTCGGCAACTTTGAAGCATTAATTATTGTTTTTAAAAAAAAAAAGGAAAAACAGTGCACAGTTGCGGACACTGAGGGTGTGTAACTAGGCATGATAATGGTGATAACAGTCGGGCCACAACAAACGTGCATAAAATACTGCTATGCAAAAAAACGGGTAGCAACCAGTATCCATTTAATTATTCTTTATCTGTAGTTCAGAATCTTAAAATGCAGATAACCAGTGATTAAGGATCCCACTGTCCTGTGTGTCTTGGTGTCACTGCACCTGCTGCACCACTGATGCATACGCCTAAATCTGAAGTGTGAACCATGCCCATGCTGTTAATAGGATCTCTGCTAACATTACAAAGAACAATTTAATAAAAGCCCCGGCAACACTAAAAATATAATTTCAGTCCAGTAAACGCAGCTGTAAGAGAGATGGTAATAAATTGTACATCATTCAATAAATAGCTCTGTTATAGCCTTTAAAGCATGGCTTTTGCCCATTCCTACAGTTTCTGCGCTAAATGTTAAGCAAGCTACCCCTAAATAAAGTATGCTATTTAAACCGGAAAATTAATAAGTGCACTAGCATTAGATGTGTCACAAATTAAGCCCTATGAAAGGATCTGTTAATAAGACGTTTCAAGGAGTGCAGTAATTTAATTCGTCTCTAGCTGTTGTGCTGGTGCTTAAAATGCATATAACCACAGTTTGGCAGGCCCCTCCGTCGTTTGTGTCTTGGTGTCACTACACCTGCTGCACCACTAATCCATACGCATAAATGTGAACTCTAAACCATGCCCATGCTCTTAATAAGATATTTGCTAACATTCTAGTACACATTTTAAAGCCTTTCACCACGTCATAAGAAATAGACACAAACAAGCACTGTACTAAAACCAGCGTTACAGAAACACTCATGGGTATAGATGGAAGCAAGGTTTAGGTTGACTGCTTTTAAAATGTGCACCGGTGTACCCTTCCCTAATCCATACAGGGTGCGCGCAGCCAATTACACTGTTTCCGTGAACTTTAAAGAGTTTATAAATTGAGCAAAGAGTCCAGATCCGGGAAACTTTGTAACATGCCGGAAAATAAAACAAAGCAATCACAATACAAAAGGCGCTGGCCCATGGGCACTGCAACATAAGCATTGGTAGTTTGAGCTCCAAAACAACTTTACCAACACATGTGCACAGTTTGTATGCGCACTGTTCAATAAATTAACCACTCAAAATACACTGTAAAAACTAACTTTTTATAATAGCCCCTGCACCACTATAGCTACAAATTAAGCACTATAAAAGCACATGTAACAAAGCCATTATTTAGCTGTAGTTTCAGGCAATATTGTAACAATATTTTAATTTTAATTAAAGCCACATTATGTATACTTTATGTGCTCTCTGTAACATAAACGTACAAAACGAATATAATCCAGGAAGCTGAAAACATTGCGTTAAACTGCCAAATAATGTGAAGCCAGGCACTTTATTTTTCTTGACGAAATAACTACAAAAACAAAAGAATTTGCAGCTACGCTTTTAAACGTGTAGAAAAATATAAGCAGTTTCGTGTTTACAAAAAAGTATATGTTTTAGGCAATACGCTTTAAACAATTTAAACAAAACAATTTGCGTACGTTTATTTTGTAACTGGACAAAGCTATTGTAATGCATTCCCATTTAGTTCAAACGAAAAACACAGACTGAAAGTCTGCTATAGTGTGACATGTTTTCACCTGTTGGAAACAAAACCAGACCAGGCTAATTAAGTGCTTTAAGCCGTGTAGTAAAGATTGTAATCTGGTGCCTGGCAGCATCTGGGAGATGCAAAACAACTAACAGCAGGATGCTAAACTCTGAAAATAAATGGAAGTCACTGCTGAAGTAAGGGCTAAAAACACAACTCCCCCCCCCCCCCTTCGCAATCGTATACAGTTAAATGCACACAAAATGCTATTACTTTGTTGTCAACAAGAAATAAAAATAGTTAATGTTTGCCTATATTTTACAAAGAGTTCGGACCCAAGAAACTCCGTCAAAAGCGAAGAATAAATAACAAGAAAGCACTAAAAACAAAGCGCTGCGCCCAGGTACATTAAAGAATTAGCTTTACTTAAAATATTTAGTCTTTGTTCTTGTGCATATTGGCGTCCAATAAAAAATAAATAGTTAATAGCCTATGGTTTGTTGTCACTCTACCTGCTGCACCAGTTATGTATAAGCATAAATCTGAAGTGTGAACCATGCCAAACCTGTTAATAGGATCTCTGCTAACATTACAAGGAACAATTTAATAAGACTCCCGGCAACACTAAAGATACAAATTAATCACAGTAAACGCAGCAGTAAGATAATGAGTATTCAATCGTCATTAATGCAATAAATAGCTATGTTTAAGATTTTAAAGCACAAATCCTTCCCATTCCTACAGTTTCAGGGCTAAATATTAAGCAAGCTACTCGTAAATAAAGTATAGTAATTAAATCTGCTCATTAATAGGCGCACTAGCATTAGATGTGTTACAAATTAAGCCCTAGGAAAGGATTTCTTAATGAGAAGTTTTAAGCTTAAAATTTGTGCAGGAATGGAAATATTAGCAAATGTGTGTGTAAACATAGAAATTGTAAAAAGTTAGCTACAGGAGCTCTTTTACAATCCTTCCAACACATCTTAAATGCACAGTTTTAATGCGTGCAGCCTGGGAAAGCCCCCCAAAAATTCGCAATGAAATACTAACAATTTTGCAGCGTGTACTGCAACAAGACCAATTTAGAATCGGTAACATACGGAAATGCTAGAAAATAAGCGTGTAAATCTCAAAATTGTAATAAGTTATTTAAAGACGCTTTTAAACAATCCTTTATAAGCACCGTTTCCATACGTGCAACTCGGGAACGGGAAATGTGAGCTGCCACAAGAACAATTCAGCATGCGCAGGCAGGTATATGTTCAACTAGGAACATTGAGAGATCGGTACGTGCCTTTTGATGACGTGTTTGACTGTCTTTACTTTTGGCGCCATCTAACCTGTACATAGGCAAGGTGCAGAGGCGCAACTAGAGTGAAATTTCGAAGGGAGGGCTACGCACGCTACATCCTGTGCCTCACGCCCTCTTGTTGGAATCGGCATGGAGGGGGGTTGTGAAGCAGCATCGAATGACCGGATAGATCGGAATCCTAGTGTGCTTTGCAACGTAGACATCAAACACTGCAAATACAGAGCAAAGAAACTCCTTAAATACCGATAAAGAAAAATAATAAAACGAACGCAAATATATCCCCCCAAAAAAACACTACATAGCAGAAAGCAATAGCCACGAAAGAAACAAAAGAGTTCCAACAGAAACGCTTCAGGCCACTTACTTTAGTTCTATTTCACAGTTGTCATATAGCCCCCAACATGTTTAATTGCATTCATGTCTTTCCTGTCATATCATCGTATAACTATTAAGTGGAGCGCACAGCCTATTGTAGGATGATATGCATCTCATCTTATCACTTCCAGGATTACCCAAGTGTTTTTCTGTGATACCTGCAATTTCTAAGCAGCATGTTCTTGTTGTTTTGTGTTTAAGTATTGCCTCATGGGCTCCAATCTCTAGGCCTAGATTGGTGTATTAGTAATGAATAATTGTCTGTTACTTCATTACAAAATATGAAATCTCCTGCCCAGGGCTCAGTTGTTGGTCAGTGACCTTTACCTCAGAACATTGCCAGTCTTGGTTTAGATTATGGTCGTTCTAGTGCTTTAAAACGGCTACTTGTTGATGGGTTCTTCTTGATATATCCTAACAATGCTATTAAGGAGGAGGAAATAGGTTAACATGAAATAAGTTCAGCGTCTATCATACTTTGAATTGTAATGAAGATTTTGTCCATCAATGTTTCTTTTACTGGGTGTTCCCAGGCCAAGAGTATGAAATCTACATTGGGGTGGGAGGATCTATTGCACACTTGGCATCGGAGTGTAGTCCCAGTTTGTGTTGCCTAATTGGTGCAAAATAAAAATGTTGTTTAATTTTAAAATGCATCAGTCTACTATTAAGGGATATATCATGTATCTGTTGCAACAATAGACCCACTGTATTTCTGTAATCTCTAGTCCCAGGTTATTTTCCAATGCCCTTTTGCCTCAGCAGTCATCACCTGTTCTCTGTCTCATTGACTCATTAGATTTCTGTTTTCAGATGGTGTTGATCATCTTTTTCTAAGGTTTAACTCAGGGCAGGAAGCACCGTGGATTCTAATGGAAAGTCCTTTAATTGATGAATTCTAAAGTATAAGAATAAATCTAACAGACTGAAGTCTGAGATTTCTTCATGAAAGAGGTCACCTATCTCGGCCCCATCTTAATTAGACGTTGATTTGCTATGTGCTCTAGGTTGGGGATATGTGGGGGTGTAAGAATCCAGGGATTGATAAGTAGATTTAATTGTAGGGAGTTGGGCATCATTAGGCCCTGCTTAAATGCCATTTGCTTCCATGCAAAGCTTGTACATTTCATTGTGTTCACTTTACCAGGCATTCTACCTAGGGGTGTCATTATTACTGTACTCAGGCAAAGTGGTGCCACTTTGTCACTCCCAATGAGTAGATGAGAATCTCATTGTGTATCAGGATACCAAAAACATTTAAATCTAGCTGAGAAGGAAAACTAGATCTCCAAATCTAGGGATGCCAGCTTATATTTGCCATCATGCCATCAAAAAAGATAAACCTTTCCTCCAGCCAATATTTCCATCTTGGTATGGTTGGTTTTTCCCAAAATTGAGTATGGTTACTCTGTATTGACAGGTGCTGACCTCTCCTGAAACAATCGAAGCCGTAATACACTGTGCTACCAGATTGATCTCCCACAAAAAAAGTTTGATTATCTCTCCCCTATCTTCAAAGACCTTCATTGATTCTCCTTGGAGGCCAGAATAAAATACAAGTTGGCTTGCATTACATGCAAGGTCATATAACTCAACAAACCAGTGCATCTATTGTACAGGGTAAAAAAAAACAAGGCAACAAGAACTTAAGGAGTGTACAAAATATTATTATAGAAACCAAGAGATTCAGCTTGCAGAATCCAGTTTCACAGGCCTTTCCCAAAACATCAAACTATGATATGTTGTTCTTTGCCATTTGAAATCGGACAGTCTGATATCCTTTTTGAGCTTTCCCAAAAACTGAATACCTTTTGACTTTCCATCAGTTTTAATGTCCTACTCAACTTCCTACCATTAGCACATATTCACTTGAAGTTCTGACTCCTCCCCATCTTTCTCTCTCTCCTCTGTTCCCTCTGACTCTTTCCTGAAAAGCTGCTCCTCTCTTTCTCTCCTCAACCCCCTCCAGACATGACTTTAATTAGGTACCCCTGTTTTTAAACACCTTGGCATCTGGTGACGTTTTCTAACAGCACCTTTCTGCTTTTATTTGGCCTCGGATCACCTACTGTACGTAACCACTTTCTCCCATTAGCCCATTTCATTTTCTTCTGCCCTTTGTCCCATAACGTCACCTTTACCCGAAACTGATTTTAATCTTAACCTTCTTCAGTAAACCTTTGCATATTGTTTGAAATGTTCTATGTAATGTATTTCTTCTCTTCTTATAGTCTGTCTGACGTTCTGGAACTTTATCCCTTTGTGTGTGCAATACTCAGAGTTCCTAGCATAGACCGCACTTAGAATTCCTCATTAAATTTAGTCAACTCTTCTAGTTTTTATTTGTGTGGATGTAATAGCAATGATATACTGCATTTGTAATGAATTTGAATTCCCCCCCTTAATTTTATTTATAGCAGCCTTGGAAATGGCCCATGGCTAGGAAACCCAGAGCAAATCATGTCAGTGTAGTACACTTGAACTCTGGTTTTGAGTCTAGATCCTAAATTGTTTTCATCCGAGAAATAATTATTAGTGAATTGTTTTGTTTTGTGAACAATCAATAAAACAAGAATAATATCATTACGTATATGAATACCTCATCAGTCAGTTTATAGTGCTGTAAGCGTTTCTTTTCTACAGTTTCCATTATCGCTAGGTAAGAAGGTCACTCACAGTAATGGACACATGGTTCTATGTGTATGCATTGAAAAACTCAGCTAAAGAAACTGGGTCTGATTAATTATTTTCGTTAAACCATTTAGAATGAATTTTTCTCCAAGAACGGCTTTCGTCATGTTTAAAAAAAAATAAAAAAAACCTGAAGACACATTTTCAGGATTTTCTTTCAAGAACATGGCTGGAAATAGGTTTTTTAATCACCCAGGCACCAAAAATAACGGATGAAATGTGTCATGATGTAACTAGATACCATGTTAAGAAATGATCAGGTGATTTAATTTGATTTGTTATGTATTTATACCTTTTATACATATTGTTTCATACTTATTTTTTTGTATTTATAACGGCCATGAAGAAGCACCCATTATGCGAAAAACATGTCGGCTGTTGGAAGCTTTGTATAAGAATAAAATGCAGTTGTGATAAGATTCAACTTTGTGACAACATTCTTTCTCAGATAAAGAATTTCTATACATTATACTTGCCAACACTGGTTGGGTACCAGTGTTCTGAGAAAACAACGCCAGGCACTATTCCTGATACCTGTATTTGTGTGTGTGTGTGTGTGTGTGTGTGTGTATATATATATATATATATATATATATATAGAGAGAGAGAGAGAGAGAGAGAGAGAGAGAGAGAGAGAGAGAGAGAGAGAGAGAGAGAGAGAGAGAGAGAGATATGAAAGAAACTAGACTATGCTATTCTATCTTATTTTCTACACTATTGGGGTTATGTACAAAATAATAAGCAATTGAAAAAATCTGACAATTTGTCCCACTCAAATTCACTCCATTTTGAAAAATATGATGAGTTCCATGTTATGAAAACAAGAGACCAAGCATTTTCAAATTTCAGTGCAATTCCTTAATTGTGTCTGGGTTGTTGAGGATAGTGAGGTTGCCATAAGTCTCTCCAAAGATGTTGAAATCATAGATGAAAAAGGTGTCACTGATGATGCAGATGGTCAAGCAGAAATAATTTTGTGAAGAGGCTCCAAATAAATCCGGCAGCATAGACTCTGTTGACTTTGAGTAGGAAGCTTGTGCATTTTGCATAAAAACACTGATGAAATCCAAAAAGGCAGACAACATTGGCGGTTTGAGTCGTACTAGAGTTGACATTGATGGATCATCATATATTGCTTCTCTAACTATTGGTAACAGAAGTGCAGTACAGTATGTTCTATGGATTCCCATTGGTCTCATTATTTCTCCAATGTCAAGGGCCAGCAGAATGTCCAGAAAAACTGTTTCAAAGCTGATCATATAGCAGAAAGCAAGTCTCACTTGGGGAGCTTGAGACAAGAAATGGCAGTCAATTTCTCACTTATTCTGTTCAGTAAATTCCATCCAAAGTAAAATGTCATTGCTTTACAACATTGTTGTCAGCTGGGTAGACGTCACCTTCATTTGCGTCTGCTATAATGATGGCTTTATTTCATTGCTCGTAAAAAAATAATAATAATTGCACAACCAACTATTAGAAGTGTTGTTAAAGTTCGGCCAAACAGATTTGAAAATAATGAATTGAATATAGGAGTTTTAAAGCCAGTCAATAAGCCAGATCCAATGGTTTTGAAAACAATGACTATGCTTTGCTCGTTGTATTTGATGCATGTAAGATGGTGTGCAATAACTCCGCAAAATGTGTCCGGAATTGAGTCTGGAAAAGTTGAATTTCGAATACACAATGTGCTGTTTGTAGAGCAAATGTTTTTGCCGCAGAACTTAAAGGGTGTTAGGATCGCAACAAGCTTGTTTAATTTATCAAAGCGCATACTTATCCTATCTACTGTTGGCCAGATATACTTTCAAACAACTTCTTTCGAGGAGGATAAAATGTAATACCACATAATTTTACAGTTAACACACAAAATAAACCAGGGGTTTACTGTAATGTCCTAGTGGTTTGGTACATGTAGAAGTGCTAATGAATAGGGGACGGTGTATTCCAACAATTAAACTCAAAAAGGAATTTCCAAACATGCTGAAGAAAAGCTTTCAAATTTTGTCACCACAGCCTAAGGATGTATGTTCTTCTGCAATTCCTAGAAATAAAAGACATTGTTTGTCAGGGAAATTACAAAATGAAGGACTCACATGAAGATGTGTGTCTTCTGCTACAGAGAACAGGGCTCTCTATCTGCTCAATGCTTCATTTTTTTGCAACTGTTATCTATATATAGAGGTCAAATTATAGAGGCTAAACACTACAAACTAATTTATGAGCTCCCACGGCACTTTATTCATTTTCTAAATTTGTAATGGTCAACGTAATTGTGGTATTGCTATATACTGAGCATGCCCTTTTTGCAAATTATTTAAATCATTTTTAAAAAAAAATTGATAGCAGAAGAAAAAATGGTTGAAGATTAAATTAGATTTAATTAGAAGTTTATAAAGCACCTGGTTAATCCAGACGAAGTGTCCCCGGGCTAGGAATTATTCCTCATCATCACTGGACAAAACAAACCGTCAGCACCAACAACACGATTAAGTGGTAAAGGATTGCTGGGCCGTGGTATTCTGTACCCTTTACAACATTCTCATTCTGCCTTTGGTAGCTCCAAGATACAGAACATTGCAGTAATCCAAGCGGGAAACACTCACCGCCTGGATGATGGTTATTTTTAGCTGCCTGTGGTAACAGATCTTGGAATTTACGCAGCATCTTCAAAATGTCGAAACAATTGCCAGCCAGGGAGGAAATTTGTTAATCAAAAGACAGTGTAGTATCAAACTACACCCCTAGGTTTTTTATCTTGGGTTTAGGGAGCGGGATCAGCCCTAATTCAGGAGGCCACCAAGCATGGGACCAGATAGAAGGTTGCTTGCCTAACACCAAGATGTCGGTCTTTCCTGCATTTAGTTTGCAAACAGCTACATTTCATCCAATTAGCCAGATCTACCAAACATGCTCTGAGCTTAGGAGCCTCTTCAGCTTTATTCTGTTCCAGAGTGATAATCAGCTGAGTATCCTCCGCATATGATACTAACTTCACCCCATGGCTTGCTACCATGTCCACTAGCGAGCGCATATAAACATTAAACAAGGTCAGGCATAATGTCAAACCCTGTGGAACCCCTTGCAACAGGGATCTGATCTTTGATTTGAAAGGCTGTTTCAAATACTTGAAAGGACCGGTCTTAGGGAAAATCTCTAATCCAGTCCAAAGTGCTACCCATCACTCCTATGTCCCACAGGCGTTCCAGGAGGAGGCCGTTGGAGACTGTATCGAAGGCGGCACTAAGATCCAACAGGATCAAGGCTGCTGTCTTACCCTCATCTGCCACAATTTTTAGAGTCAGAAGCTAAGAGCAAAGCAGATTAAGTGCTATACAAGGGTCTGAAACAAATTGAGTCTCATGTAGGGCATTTATTTCTTCAATAAATTTAGTTAATTTGAAATTAAGAAATTTTTCAGCTATGTTTGCAAGGAAAGGCAGCAGGGAGGCAGGTCTCAAATTTTCTGGAAGCGTAGGATCCAGTGAGGGTTTCTTCACAAGAGGAACCACCATAGCATGTTTCAAGTCTGGTGGGACTAGCCCAGAAATAATAGAAAGATACATAAGTTTAGAGAGCAGAGGAGCAATGGCTTCCTTCCCTCGTAACAGCATGTTCCTGGGAATACTATCTGTAGGTGAGCCAGATTTTACCACTGAGCGAAGCTGAAGCGTGTCCACCAGAGTAGGCACTTGGAAATTAAACCGCTCTTCATGTGGTGGTTTATTCTTTCAGGAAATAAACTTGAAATTGAGTATATGTGTATTGAGGGTGCCTGAGAGCCATTATCAATAACTTTGAATGTCCTTTGCCATACTTCTTAGTCTCACTAATTCTTTCTGCAACTTCCCTTTTAGAATATGTCTGTTCCTCTTTTATCACGGCATAAATTATGTTATCTGCAGATCGTTTATTCTTCCCAGGATGTGGCCCCAGAAAAAAATGACTTAAATCCAAGTGTTCACTAAGCATTGACAGGTTGTCCCATCACAGCTTTTACACGGTAATGAGACAACCTTCTGCGGCGTAACCTGCAACACTACACATAATTGCAGTTATGGGGGAATATATATTTTTGAGAGGGTCTGGTCTGTTTGCCAGAGGGCCAGCAGCTTTAGAAAATAATCTGTTCATGCATACATCAGTATCTATTGGCAATAGGTCTAGTTGGTATGAGTAGAATACAATTAAACAATATGTTCCAATCTACACAATTTCAGTTAATTGAATATCAGTGATGTTTTTCTTCCATTTCTAGTTTGATAAGTGTTAAATTAATCTTTACAATTGATGTTGCCTTTAAATTGATAAAAGACACAATGCTAATGCCTGCAGTACTGTCATGTTCAGAAATATACTGAGCTTCCATCATTTCACGATTTTGCAATTCGATAATCAGCTAAAGAGCATGATGAACTTGATATTTATGAGGCTGCATAAAAGGGGGGAAAAGTATCCTGTCAGACAGCATATAGGCTCACAAGCCCTCAAAGATATATTTACAGAATTTCCTTCCTTGGTGGAAAAAAAATGGTGACTTCTTATTGTCACTACGCACACACGTCACCATGTGCCACCATACAGCTGTGGTAGCTACTTCCTACTGCTGCGTTACAGTTAGCCCAAGTCAGAAGCCGATCAGAAAAGCCCAGGGATCCATTTTCAAAGGCTCAAAAATGAAAGTTTTGAATATGAGTGTTAGAAAAGTGGTGAGGAGGTACCTCCATGGAGGTAGAGTCTGCTGAGGGAGTAGTGTGGTGGTGAAGGCAAGCAGTATTGGATATACTATTTCAGTGGATCCATCACATTTTAATATGTTTTTATTGCAATTCGTTTCATTTCTTTTTTTTCATGATTTGTCATTGCCATCTAGTATTTCAGAGGAGGAATGCAATAGTCACAGCATAAAAGTAAAATAGGGATCAGTATGGTGAAGTGCTAATTGATCTTGTTCTCACCTTCCCGAAATCTTATTAAAATTCTTGCCTTATTTATTTATGCCCCTCACAAGCAAGCTTTGTTTCGAAACAGTGTGTAACCATGGTCTTCTGTATCAGCAGCATCACTTGCTTCCTACTTTATGTTGAACCAGTCCGTAGATGGATCCTCTGAATCGTGTGCCTTTATATACCGCTTGGTGTTGCAGACTTGCCATTCAAAATGTTGTAAAAGGCAGTTGGTGATATTGGCTAACTTGGTTTTGTTAGTTTATTGACTTTGAGAAGATGTTAAGCCAAGTCCCCCAGAAGGCTCGACCTATTTCTTTTGCAGACCCATTAACCTCTGGAGCTAACCTACTGGTTCCCTGAATTTTTATTTCAGACTTCTCGCTGCAGGGTGGATGATGTTAGCTTGCATTTTTGTGCAGTTGTTACCGTATGATTGTTTGGCTTTGCATTTTGTCGCTCAAACAATTCTTTCCAATTCTCTTTAAATTCAATCCAATGTACTGTACCAAGAAAGAGAAAGCTGCTCAATAAGACCAAGTACGTTACTATCACCTTTTAGTCTTTAGTGCATTTTACACTTTACTCTTTCCAGCTATAGACTAGACAAGAGCTGAGCCCTAAAATAGTTGCCAACCTACCTGTAGGCGTGAAAACACCTTCATGTGCATATGTTTGGTCTTCTTCTGACAGCCAAATTTTGATAGCGGTGCCTGGTGACATGCTTCCAAATTGAAACTACCAACTTCACTTCGCAATGCCATTGTAATAATGATTGTGCACATACAGTATGCACCTTTATCTGAATTGGTCCCATACATAATACTTGCTGTTATTTCTCATGCCAACCCCGACCGTCCCCTCTCTTCATCAAACACTAAGTCCTGTTGCTTTAATTTTCTGTCATGACAGGCCTATGTTTGAAAGAGTAAATAAATACATATTATTTCCTTTTGTAACTCTACTGTAGGTGAAGCTGAAGTTTGGTCAAAGTGCTTTAAAAGCAAAGCTGAGGGGGGCGTGGCCAAGATTGCGTCAGTGTAGCAGCTCTTTCTTGGAGCTCTGCTGTGTGAGGCCCGGAACGCACTGCATGAGCCGACACCAGGGCTGTAACCTGGCCGATAAGCGAAGTTATATGTGCCCATGCCTGGATCGCTCTACTTGCAGGTTTGGTATTCGCGGCGGGTGGCAGTGAATCCAGCAAAAGTGGGACCAGCTCCGGCAAACAGGATTCTCAAGATGATGGCTGCCCCCTAGTGCGACCTGAACGTAGCTTTTGAGATCAGAGGCTGGGACATCAGAGGTGGAGAAGCAGCGAGCGGCCCGGGACTTTGTCCGAATCAGCCCTGTGGAGGTCCGGTGGGAGCCCCTGAGTGGGATTGGTGATACCAACAGAAACATGGATGTTAGCATGAAAGGAAGAGTCAGCGGTCCAGCGCCGTCGTACCCGGGTGAGTCCTGGTGCTGCAACCCGTCCAGCCGCCATGGAGGGTGGCGCTTCTGCACGCACGCTCCAACCTGGCTCATTAATTGGTTGGACGGGGACATTTTAAGCTGTTCTCCCCCCGTGTATGGCACTGTCTCTCCGGTGTACCCTCTGGATATAGTCGCCCCGGCCATGCTACATGTGGTGGGGTGCATGGTGAATGTGAGGCCCTTGAGTTAGCAGTATTGGACCATTGGCTGCTCTGTAAACTGCAGCACTCAACCAATATAAAGTCGTGCTCACCGGAAGTGCCGCTTTTGGATAGCAGTATCTTTGTGGGGTCACTGTGGCCCAAGACTACGTTTTGTTAGCAGTGCCTGGTGTAGAAGCCGTGGCCCAAACTGCTGCCTGTTTCTGTTTTAGTGCACCTCTGTGTCTGTTTTTGCCTGGCTGGGGCTGTGTGTCTGTGGGGGAACTGTGTCACAATCCAACTGCCAGAGTGCTTGAGCGTGCAACCTAGTGTGCTCGCAATTGCTCAGGAATGCGTCCAACCGCTCCAAAAAGGACACCTCCATCAAAGACTTATTATATAAAACTACTTTAAAAAAAGTGTATGCTCACCCCTACATACCGCCAATGATTCCCACCTGGGATGTGGGTCCTGAGGCGGACCCAACAAGTCAGAGGAACCAATGACCCGCACATTTTTGGAGCAACTGGTTGGCTTGCTACGCGAAGATATAGCGGCTCTCAGGCACGATGTTGCAGCAGACATTAAAAGTGTTAAGGCGGATCTGGGCGAGGTGGGGGACCGTGTGGATTCCCTGGAACGATCTGGTGACCGGTGAGAAGAGTAATTCCATGATCATGCCCATGAAGTTTTGGAAACGCAAGATAAAATGAAGAGCTGTATTACCGCCTGGAAGATGTTTAAAGCAGGTTTCGGCGATTCAACATATGTATCAGGGTTGTGCCCATCCAGGCAGACTCAGGGAAACTGGAGGACTATGTGCTGAGGCTCTTCAGGCATATAGCCCCGGAATTGGGTGATAAGGCTATACCGCTTGATCGCACCCACACAGGGCAAGTCGCCCAGTGAGGACACCGGGGCCACTACTAGACATTCTTACTTGCCTCTACTCCTTTAAACAGAAGGACTTGATCATGTCAGTGGTCAGAGATTTGCCAGTTATAACCTTTGAGCGTGTAAAAGTTAGCATTTTCCAAGATCTCTCGCCCCTCACCCTCCAGCGATGCAAATCTTTGAAACCTGCTATGCCCTTTTTACGTGAGAAGGGACTTCGTTACAGGTGGGGACATCCCTTCCATCTGATGTTTCTCTGGAACCAAGAAACACACGCAGTTCGCACTCTGGAGGAAGCAGATTCTGTGCTGGGCTTTGAACATCCTTCAGAGGAGGAATTCCGTCAGTCTCAACTTTGGTCCCCGCCACGCTTCAGTACCAAATCGAGGCACTGACCTCATACTTGGGAAAGATTCACTAGTGAAGTCACAAAGAACGGGAGGCACTCTTGCGAGAACAATGCAGCAGGAGGAGGCATTGGACAATAAAGGAGTGTGAGGCCTTGGTCGATGGTTGCCTGGGCCTGGCAATGGTTCGGCTCCCATGGGCGCTGGGTTCCCGGTGCTTGGCCGGGTTTCGATGCTGTGGTGTCCAGGCGGCGATGGCCTTTGCACGGTGGGGCTCCAGGTCCCTTCCACGTCATGATGCTGAGATGACCGACTGCCTGGTAGACAGACCCTTACTAACTGGTGGTATTGTTTCCCAAGAGTGGGAATGTTATTGCATTGTTGTTTTTTCTTTTGTTCTTGGTTTTTTCTTATCTGCATCTTTACACCCATCAAGGAAGTTGATGTTAGCTTTTCTCGACTCTCCCAGGGCTCTGTTCATCACTTATACCCTGTCATGCTCAATGGATCTGCTATTGGGGGTTTGCCGCTGCACGAAGTTTCATGACTGGTATTGGTAGCTTTCTAGTTAATGTCGTTCGTGTCAGGAATGTGTTTTTAAAGTGCACTCATATATTTGTAGGGGGGAACGTCACAACGATTTAAGGTCTCAACACTTACTTGATTTGGTTTTAGATGGCGTTCAGAATTCTCTGTTATTGATTTGTGCTACTCCCAGGTGGGACTATGTTCGAGTTCCAATCTTGAGGGGTCCCTTTTCTTTCTACTCAATAGTCTTTTCATTTTGGCTACAACACAATACCAGTCTCCCTATGTCCACCAAGGTTGGGATTAGTATGCTATTTCCCCATCTATTTGCTGTGATTCATCATTTACACATCTTCATGTTTAAGATATTGAGTTTAAATGTACGGGGCCTTAATGCTCCTGCAAAATGACTGGCACTTCTCTCCTTTCTTAGGGAGGCTAAATTTGACATCTGCTTGCTACAAGAGACACACTTACTTTGCCAGTTTTTCTCTTCGGGGCCTGGGAAAAAAGCGGGGTGGCCATATTGATTGCCTCACACTTTCTGGGGAAGGTACTCATGCGGAGCTACCTGGTAGTTTACTCTCACTTCAATTGGAGTTGGAGGGCTACACCTTCACAATAGCTTCAGTGTATGCTCCGACTGATCTTCAGAAAATCTTTCTCAAAAACGTTTTGTGAACGGTAGTGTCCTCTCCAGATGAAAACAGATTGATAGGGACTGATTTTAATGTAGTGGAGGACTCACAACTAGATAGCTCTAGACAGAGAGTGGGGCAATCGGTAGCTCTCTCAGAGGCAATGCAGAGGTGGTTGGTGGACATGGGGTTGGTGGATGTGTGGCGACAACGCAACCCAGCCACAAGAGCTTACACGTTCTTTTCCGCGGCACACCAGACATATGCTCGAATAGACCTTTTTGTGACCACCCCTCGTTTTTCCTCGGCCACTATTTCGGGGTGGCGGCTCTGTCGGACCACTAACCTATTACCCTCACAATGCGATGCCTATAGGGTTGCCCCGACGGCATGTATGGCGTCCTAATCATAAGTTATGAGGATAAAATGTCCGAAACCACAAAGTAATCCAAGTCTTTTTTTTAGAAACCAACTGCACGAATGATACGCCCATTGCGCTGTTGTGGGATGCTTTAAATGCCAGTTTTTTTCGGTACCACAGCATCTAGGCTTAATAGAGATAGGCGAGCCAAGCATGAGCTTGAAGGGGGAAATTAAGGAATTGGAAGGAGTACACTCTCCTGAGGCGTGAGCCGGGAGATAGCTTAATGTGATTTGCCATCTTTGTTTAAATTTGAAGTCCTCGTTATATGCATTGTTCTATTTGCCTAATTTTGCACAAGCTCCGTTTTTAAAACTGGTATTTAATTCGATGTGACCTGTTTTAGATTACTTTTTTAAAATTGCACCTTACTTGGAGGGCTTGATATCGGTTCCTGGAAGCTGCCTCACGCTTCGTGCTGCCGATCTGCCATCTTGGGTTGAGTCAGGGTGAGCAGACTAGGCTTTCCCAGCTCCATCACCTGATTCCCTGTTTAGTGTGGTCATAGTATAAAAGAGGGGGCTGGCGCAAGTGCACAGTGGACGCGCACAGCCGGTGCGCCAAAGGCAAGCCCGTCCGTGCCCCGGGAGAATTAGTGCCAGCCACGATGTTCGCTATACGTCTAAGGAGCAGGGTGGCCGGAGGTCCTTTAGTCGTAAGGAACTATTGGCGCTTGATATTGCTAGGTGCAATGGGGGGGGATCAGTGGGCAGTCCTTCATAGTCCTTTTAGGACATGTCCCACTTGCCAATTCTGCTTCCAAACAAAGCAGACAGCCCTTGCTCCTCGAATTGAGTGGGATAACAGGATTCGGGCTGCGCTTATTAACTCCTGTTCTATGGTCAAACATGCTCTTGATATTCATGAACTTCTCTTTGATGAACACTTAGATGTGTTATTTGTAACTAAATCTTGGCTCAATGAATCTTGCGCCCCTGTGGTTGAGTTGGCCATCCCCTCCGGCTACAAAATTGCAAGAGTGGATCTCAAAACTGGCAGAGGGGGCGGGATTGCAGTGGTATTCAGGGACTCCTGGGTCTTCTCTAGTGAGGTATCTGTTGGGTTAGTGGATGGGGAGGCTCTTGACTTTACCATTGTCATGTCGCCCCATTATTACGCTGGGTGTCACTCTGGTGTATCGTCCCCCTGGCCCTTCGGGTGCATTTTTGAAAGCCCTGGATGATGTCATTGTCCCCCGTGCCCTTCGCTTCTCAAATTTCCTCCTCTTGGGTGACTTCAACATCCATGTAGACTGCCCAGAGGCTTCGGATGCCAGGGAATTAATGGATTTGTTTGATCTGGCACAACTGACCCAGTGGGTCAAGTCTCCCTCTCATAAAGGAGGACATACGATCGATTCGGTATGTTCCAACTTTGCCTTGTCCGTTATTGACCCCATTCAGGTCACCTGGTCTGATCATTATTTGGTCCGGTTTTCCTGGACCATAGAGAAGTCCCCTCCTTCTATTGCTTTGTCCCAAAGCAAGCCTTTACGGAAGATTGATATCCCGGTCCTCTCTAAGGCCCTTCTACTTTCACGCCCGTTGGCATCCTATGATCTTGAATGGGCGGTAGATAGCTTTGCCACCTGGATTAGTCAAGGGGTTGGTTCCGCTTCTAAACTCCTTTCTAATAGGCGATCAAGACTTATTCCATTACAACCTTGGCACTCGGGCGCTCTTAGAGAGCTTAAACTGGGATGTAAAAAACTAGAACGACGTTGGCGTCGGAAGTATTGTCCCCTGGCCAAAACTGATCTTCGCAAGGCCCAGAGAGAATACTATGCAGCCATTAGGGAGGCGAAAAGTCGTTTTTATGCGGAACGGATTGCCAAAGCTAATAATAATAGCAAGATCTAATCTATTGTCAGAAGTTTTCTGGCACCCTGCGCTGAACAAGCGGCCCTTCCCGCCTCATCGCAATAGTGTGAGGAGCTGTCTTCTTTTTTTATTGAAAAGATACAGACCATTCAAGATAGTCTGGGGACGGGCTCCCGGGTGACGAGGGATCCCTTTCCTCTGCCCCTTTCAGCCCCTTCCCCAGTGGCCTCTGGATTTACGATGTTTTTGCCCATAGTTGGGTCGGACACATTGGCCATCCTCAAATCACTTAAGTCGGGTTCCCCGACAGACCCATGTCCACCTAGAGTTCTGGCTGGAGTCGCTGAGGTCGTCTACCCAGAAGTAACCACGATTATCAATCTATCTTTACAGACTGCTACTGTACCTTTGAATTGGAAGCAGGCAAAGCTTTTGCCACTTTAAAAAAAACCCTCTTTAGATCCATTGAAACTTGCTAGTTATCGCCCCATCTCTCTCCTTCCAGCACTGACTAATGTTTGTGAAAAGGTGGTTTTGGACAGCTTGAGGCTTATGTTGAAGCATTCGGTGTTCTTCACCCGGCGCAATCCGGTTTTAGGGCGGTAAATAGCCCGAGACCGCACTGGTGAAAATGACTGTGGCGATTAGGGAATGCCTGGACGCGGGCGGCAGGGCGGCCTTGATTTTGCTTGACCTCTCTGCCGCCTTCGATACGGTGCCCCATCAATTACTTCTCACTCGACTCTCAAACATTGGCATCATTGGCCCTGCCTGGGATTGGATGAAATCCTTTCTGGAAGAACGCACTCAGCAGGTCTGGATGCCACCTTTTTCATCGGCTGCCAGCAAAATGTCTACTGGAGTCCCACAGGGTTCTACCTTGAGCCCTTTGCCCTTTAATATCTATTTGACGCCTTTGATTTGTCTGGCTGAGGAGCTGGGAGCAAAAATATTAGCCTATGCCGATGACACCCAGCTCCTATTTACCTGGAAGGACTCCTACTTGTCGACTGAAACTGCCCAGAATTGTCTCTCGTCGGTGTTTCAGTGGCTTGCACATGCCCAACTGAAGTGCAACGAGGACAAGTCGGAAGTCCTTCTGTATGGTCAGTTTCCGCCTTCCTTCAGAGAAACTTTGTGGCCACCAGACTTCCCTCGACCCAACTCAGAAGGCGTTCCAGCAAAGACCTTAGGGGTCTGGTTTGGAGAAGACCTTCGGTTTTCGGTGCAAATTAAGAAACTCACCGGAGGTTGCTTTGGTACTCTTAAATCATTAAAAAGGTTCTTCCCTATGCTTCCAAGGCCAGCTAAAGAAATGGTCGCCCGCGCTCTCATTCTCTCCCGCATTGATTATGCCAATGCTTTGTACATTGGCCTTCCTGGTTATCTGCTAAAAAAAACTGCAGACTATTCAGAATGCCACGGCTAGACTTCTGTTTAACATCTCTGGAAAATCTTGTGTAAGACAGTACATACGAGATCTGCATTGGCTTCCTGTGGCCCAGAGAGTGCAATTTAAGGCTCTCACTTTGGTCCACAGAGCCCTGCATGGTCTTGGGCCAATGTATGTTAGGAAGCGTTTTGCTTTCTATGTCCCCAGTAGATCTTTGCGCTCAGTCACCCAACGACGGATGACGATCCCCCGATTCCGCAGGATGCGGCTGGGGGGGTCAGTCGATCTCTGTTAAAGCAGCCACAGCATGGAACTCCCTTGCTGTGGAACTACGGCACATTCAGGATTTCACACTTTTTAAAAAACAACTTAAAACCTTCCTTTTTAACCAGCTGACTTAAACTCTTCATTCCACTAGGCCTTGGTAACTGTGCGCACCAGGACACTCTTGAGTATTTGAGCGCGGTATAAAATCCATTATAACATAACATAACTTATACACTGGCTCCCTCAAAGCGAAACGTCAACTTATGGCAAACTGGAAACAACTTAGGGCGTTAGATCTAGATACACCAGAATATGCTCTTACATACTAGACAGAGATATTATGCTGGGAGCAATATTGCAGGCCAGCTCCTTGCACAGCGGCTCCAGGCCCAAACCACTCAACAACGGGTTTCTGAGATTGTGGGGTCGCTGGGGACCCGGGTGTATTGCGATGACCAGATAGCAGAAGAATTTGAGTGCTTTTATTCTACCCTATACACTGTAGAGACTCTCAGTGAGGATGCCGCAGCAGCTCATGTAATACTTGCCCCCCTGACTCCACTCCCCAAAAGGGAAGCATCTGAATTAGATGAGGACATACACCCTGAGGAGGTCCTTCTTGCCATTCATAAGATACCCATGGGTAAAGCCCCTGGTGAGGATGACTTTACCTCTGAATTTTATAAGACGTTTGCATCCATACTCACCCCACTTTTGATGCTCCTATATACCTCCTTCAGTGACTCCAGGACTCTCACTGCTTCCATGAGGATGGCCGCAGTTGTGGTGCTCCCCAAACCGGGCAAAGGCCCAGCACATTGCGCTTCCTATTGTCCTATTTCCATGTTGAATGTTGACTTGAAGATCTTCACTAGCATTCTTGCTTCCCACTTGGTGCCATATAAGCAGGGTCTCATTGACCCTTATCAGTCAGGGTTCATTCCTGAGAGGGGCTGCTGTGACCGCACCAAGCATCAATGCCACCTCCTTGGCAAATCACAACGTTCTCAAAGGCCCGCTCTTTTCTTGTCAGTGGATGCAGAAAAGGCTTTTGATCGGGTACACTGGCCCTATCTCCAATTAGTACTCGCTAGATTTGAACTGTGGGGAGAGATTTCGCACTGGATAAGCTGCAATTATGCGGCTCCAGAGGCTAGAGTCAGAGTCAATGGTACCATTTGAGATATTGCCTGCTACCCGAGAGAGCGTCCCCGTTCCCTTTGCTCTTTACATATTGCCCCTGGTGGAAAGGATTTGCCAGCACAGTTCTATAACGGGTATTCCCATGGGCGACAGGGAACATAAAGTATTACTCTATGCTGACGATGTTATGCTTACACTGACACAGCCGTTCACCTCCCCTCCTAGGTTAAATGGAGGAATTTGGGCGGGTATCTGGTTTTAAGATTGACCTTCAGAAAACACACACCCTTAGTTTAACCATCCCCAAGATAGATCAGGCTCACTTGGAGACTTTGTTTCCCTTTGACTTAGATACCAGGAGGTCAACTATCTTGGGCTTCAAATATTCCCCACAAACTAATGCACCTCCCTAGAGAATTACTCCGCCCTCCTCCTTAATGCATAATCGGAACTCTCCTCCTAGAAAAGGCATATGCTATTGTGCCTGGGCAGACTGGCGGCCCTTAAAATTACCTTGCTCCCCAGAATTCTCTATGTCATGCAAACCCTAAAGTTACAGCCCCCAGCACTGGTTTTAAATAAATTGCAACTCCTCATATATGATTTTATTTGGGGGGGAAGAGGGCACGCAGGGCTCATAATCAGATGTACTTGCGCCAAACTGATGGGGGGTTGTGAATTCCACACCTGGAAATGTATTACGAGTGACCGGACTGTGTTATATGGCACAGTGGTGTGGGTCCAGATCCTAAAAGCACTAGTGCTTCTTCAACCAAGCAGTCACAGGGCTTTGTGGAAGAGGTGTGACGCAGTGGCCAGGGTGTCTGACTCCAGACCACGGGGTTCACGGTTTGATCCCCGGTGCTGGTGGCAGGTAAGTCCAGCACTATGTGACTCTGAGCAATAGCTTGCTTAATCTTCCCAACGGCCCCCAGTGCCTTGACACCCTCAGGTAATTGTGCGTTTTACAAATCCTGGATTTCATTTCATATTTGGAAGTTGCCTCGGCTCTCCAAGTGACATTGTTCATTGGGGGTTTATGTTTCACCGCTCACTGGAGAAATGGTGAGAGTGTGTGAAAGGGTAGAAGAGGCAAGACATCTTTCCACATGCATCTCTCCCAACTCCATTCATAGGAAATCCTGACTTTTCTCCAGCAGCGAAGGTGGACACTTACATGAGGTGGCAGGAAGCAAATTGTAAGAGAGTGGAGACCTTATTGATGTGGACGGAATGATGGACTTCCCCCAACTTTGCTCTAATTATGACCTTCCCCTAACACTTATTGGCAATAGCTAGCTCTTTGACATTGGATTTTACAGCCCCATTTTCGCCCCATGCTAGTCGGTCGCTGACGAAATTAGAGAAATGGATAGTTACGCGTCACTCAGATAAACGCATCCTTTCAGATCGTTATGATTTTCTCCGCACACCAAAACACCAGCACTGCGTAGGTGGGAGACTGAATGGGTTTTGTTGTTTCGCTGGGGCACCAATGTTGTGCTGACAAAGTTAGATTGGCTGCATAAATTATGGGAACTGCTGGGTATGGGGAAGTTTACGGCAACTGTCACACATTGCCACGATTCGAAAGACCATGGGGTTATAGTATTTGATTCGTAGCGACTGAATTTGTGGAACTGACCTGTCCTGTCTAATTGCATGTACTTCGCCTCACTCAACCTGCTATCTCAGAGGAGTAGCACACCTCCTTCCTATTCACCACCCAACCTTCACGTGGGACACTTTAACGTAGTCTTCGGTACATGATTATCTTGTCGAGTACATTTACTTCAATTGAGTGTATCTTTTCCTTTTTGATATTCTTTTTCTTCTGTTCCTTCTTGCATATTGATTTATCGACTTCCCCCACTGGCCAGTGGATGTAGGTGGGTAGATGTTGTTATATCCTGTTTCAAACAATAAAAATATTTAAACCATAAAAACAAACAGAGACTTCGCCTCCCTTGTCACTGCGTTCATAAGGACAGATCTCACATCGGAAAAGGAGGAGGAGCTAATGGACCTTTTTCTGACAGCAGCGGTCAAAACAGTTCTAAACAACTGGAAAGACACAAGCAAAGCTACCTTCCATAGCTGGCTAAACTGGATTACGTACCTAAGGGGAGCGGACAGTTTGGCGATGCAGTACTCCCCATGGAAGGCGTCTACCAGGGGGCTGTGGGAGGCCCTAGACAGATCTCTTGCCCCGCAAAAACTCCCATGAGCAGTCGGAACCAAAGTCGCCAAAGATCGCTGGTCCAACGCTTAGATCAATAAAATCTGAAGCAGGGAAATGTCATGGGTTTGTTATGATGCTTAGCCTGTGTACAGTACTCCTCCCCACTGGGCTTTCCTATCCCTCTCTTCTTTTCCCTCTTCTCCCTCTGGCTGCTCTAGCCTTTCCTTCTTTATTACTCTCCTAGAGTTAGCCTCACTGTAACAATAAATGAATATGACTGTTGTACAACTCATAAAATCCTAATAAAAATAATGAATAAATAAATAAATAAATAAAGAGATGCAAGAAAATCTTTTGAAAAAAAAACATAAAAGCAAAGCTGAGATTTTTTAATTCTTGATTTTATCATTTATTTAATGCCCGCAATTGTGTCAACGAGCTGTCCATTTTATTTATGTTGTAAATTTATTTATGTATGTGGTCTGTATTTATTTTCACAGATGACACCCTTTCTGTAGGGTGTTTTAGAAAGTTCCAAGCGTACGGGCTACGTTTTTGTAGCAGGGCAACACAATCTCACGCAGAATCAATACCAGGATCTCTTTATTATTTTTCCATGTAGCCAAAAATGATGTGCATTCTAAACAAACTTGCTTCAAGGATGCTTTGCAGGAAGGCACACACACGCAGTATTATCTGCTTGAGAGTTCAGGGCTCAGTGTAGAAATTAGTAAATGTAATTAGTCAATTAATATCTTATCAAAGTTTGCATGATAAAACAGTATACACTGCAGAACAGGTTTAGGATGGTCTCCCTTTCAAATATCTTTGCCTGGCAGCACTCCAGACAGCCTTTGTGTACTGATGCCCCTCACAGCTAGATAGTCTCCATCTGGGAGCAGCCACTGCAAAGGCACAAAGAGCTGTGATCAGCCCAACTAAAAGTGTGATCAAGAAAAACAGAAGTGTGGGCCTTGCCTAAAGGCCACATATGCTTTTCCTCACCCCTACCCTCTAAAAAAGGGAAGTGCTTCGGGAAGTCTAATCAGCAGGCCCCTTGCATACAAATGCTTTACAAAATTGTTCGGGAGTCCCTCACCTCAGTGTCTGGATCTCCATCCACACGAATACAAGCCATATACTTACATTGTGTAGGGAGGACCCCACTGTGCTTTTAGAATTAATACTGTGAGCCACACATGAGGATGAACATCAGTCATAACTTAAAAACTTTGTTGGTCATCGCTCATTTGTCCTCTCAAATGGCTGTCTCCTTTCTTTCCATCTGGTGCATGCCTCTTCCTTACGTGCACAACCTTCTTTAAGATAAATTCATGTGTGTCCTATCAATGTATTTCTGCCTACACTTCATTTCAAAGATCACAACCTTTTTTGGGGGGGAGGGTGGGAAAGTGATATCCCCGGAATTTAACAATATCTAATCTTTTCCAGCTTATCTATTTACCCCCAACAAAGATATGAATGAACTTTCAAATCCCTCTTCTGCAATAATGATCACACTTAACTCTTTTTATTTTAATCTACCACTAATACTCTGGAGGGAATGCATGAAATAGTTTACTTGAGACACGAGCCTAATCCCAATAACCAAGAATAACGAAT
Organism: Triturus cristatus; assembly: GCF_964204655.1. Taxonomy (NCBI): domain Eukaryota; kingdom Metazoa; phylum Chordata; class Amphibia; order Caudata; family Salamandridae; genus Triturus; species Triturus cristatus. Next base: position 442,647,335 of record NC_140593.1, on the reverse strand, counting down.
AACACTGCACTAACCATTAAACTTGAGTTGCATGCTGCCTGGCATAAAGCGCTTCAACGTCTCATCAGGGGTAGTAGGTTTTACATAAATATAATACAATACAGTAGAAATACAATCTCTTTCTTAAATAGGGTTGTATGACATTACAATGCATGTGTGTACGCCAGTCATTACCATGCAATGTATTGTATTTACCACAAATGTCTTTACCACGTATGCATATGTAAGGTAAGTGAAATCCCCTCCTTTTTTGTATATATATATATATATATATGAAGCTCCAGAAACTTCACTCAGAGAATGAAGGAGGACCGCACACAGCAAGGTTTCTCGATGCGATTCTTTATTGCATTATATCGAGATAGCAGCAGTAACACCAGGACGCGTTTCGACGTTCGCGCCTTTTTCGACTGAGTTACAATGTGCAGGTTACGTGAGCAGTATTATATCCGGTTCACATGATCTAGTTCCGGTTCACTTTAACATAAACATAGTGAAAAGACTAAAAATACAGTTTAGATCGAACTTTTTGCTCACTTGAAGAAATACTATATATTTTACATCACCAGTACATAATTCTTAATTCATTATTACAAGTGAGAGAAACATTTTGGAACCAATAAAATAAATAATTAGACAGGCGGTTTAGTTTAAGGCATATATATATATATATATATATATATTTTATTTAATGGGGAATACCCCTCAAACCTCCCCATTGGTTTTAATTATTATAAAAATTACATTTTTCTTTTTGAGGGGGAGAAAACCTTCCCTCAGAACCCTCTTCTTTTTGTACTCTTACCACCCTAGTCCCTTGCCCACCCCTAAACCCTAAAAGTACGCCTACCACTTAATATCCCTACCACCCAAACACCTTACCCAACACTAACCCTAAAACACCATTACCACTCTATTTCTCTACCCACCCCCTAAACTCTAAAACTCTAAAACTACCCTTGTCACGTAATACCCTTACCGACCTCTGAATCCTAAAAAACCCTTTCCACCATATAGACCCCTACCCACGCCAACCCCTAAAAAACCCTTACCATTCTATACACTTACCCACCCCTTTATATAGATATAGATATTTTACTTACTGGCAGTGCGCAGTAGGTAGTTATAGTTAGGAGCTAGTTTCCGAACTGCTGGACGGAATTACACCAAATTTGGCAGGAAGGTAGATGTTGTTACGCAGATTGTGCTTCTTGTGTAAATCCATTCAGTAGCTTTTCAGATATGTAAGTTGAAAATTATAGTGATACCTCTGGTCGCAAAGCCTTCGCGAAAAAAGACGAGCTTGTGCAGGGAAATGCACAGCTCTAATTGGCTGCCAACACTTCAACCAGGATGTGTTGGCCACCATCTTAGGGGTCTTTTTCACCAAAAAATGGCAAATAAAGAAAAGGGGGCAGGGTAGGACTATACTGATCCCTATGCCATGCTCTTGTGATCCCCCTGGCACCTGTCACGGCATAAAAGGATTTTTTTGCATTGCGATATTTGCGAACTTGTGGCATTTTTTTTTATAAAGCACAGGCTCCCATGCTTGCTTTTAAATATCCCCCAGGTGGACTAGGTACCAGGGGGCATACAGGGCCCCCGTCCTAGGGCTTTTCAAAGCCCCGGGGACCGCCATCTCCCCGGGACACATTTTATTATGTATCCACCCGCAGCCCCGGGGACCCCCACCTCCCCGGGCCTAATTACAATAAAACTGGGGGCCTCATGGACCCCCCCTGCCCTGACTTCTCTGGGGCTTTTTATATTTGTCTTGGGGGGCTCATCTTTCCCCCGGGGACCACCACCTTCCTGGGGCCATACTCCTAAATGGGAGGGGGCTGCGTGGCCCCTCTTTTCGGGCTGTTCTTGGCCCCGGGGACTACCACCTCTCTTGGATAGGCCATAAAAGAAGAAAGGATGGGGTGTGGCCCCTCCTGGAGCAATACATGGGCCTGGGGACTGCCACCCCCCAGGTATGGCTCTTGAAAAGTCCTGGGGTGCCCACCCCTGGAACATTGCAGTTTGCTATGGCTTGGCAGGAACACCGCTGGTGCCAAGCCATAGCAAACTCTGATCTAGTAAGCGTAAGCTGCTGAGAGTCCTTGGGGGTGAACAACCCCACCTGTTACCTCCAGTAAGTCCAACACAGCGGGATTGCTAAGAGGTCTTCAAAGGTCATGCCCCCTTTCTCCACCACTCTGCAAACACGTCTCCTTGTGCACTACTGCTTGGGGAATGAAGTCCTCTTGAATGCTGATGGACCTTGGCGGCCAAGAAGCCCTCCTGGTACTTTCTGTATGTCCTACACAGCAGATTCCTAAGAGCTGGTCAGAGGCCGGGCCCCTTTTCTCCACCACTCTGCAAACGCCATTACTCCTTAAAAAAACATAGAAGAGAGCGCTAGGTGGCGCCGGTCCAACATGGCCGCTCGGCGGTGAGGCTCCGGACGCCTGACCCCGCAAATCCTTCCCTGATCCGTGGCGAGCTGCCCTGGCCGACTCCTTTTGGGCGCATCGGAGCGCGGACCTGTCCCGCAGCCCAGGGTCCGAAGTTGACAGGATTCGGCCCGGACCGAGCAAAGATTGGCGGCCTGGAGACTGGCCGACGGCTGGAGGTGGCGATCCTGGTGCTGGGACCCGGGCGGGCTGCTACTTGGGCCCGCGGCGCCTGCGAGGTGTCTAGGCCCAGCCTCCCAGGGACACCGGCGGCCTCGCAGAGGCGCTTCAACTGCCGCTGCCGGCCCCCCCCGCGAGAAGACAGGTGTTCCCGCCTAAGGACTGCCAGCGGTGAGTGTGGGGGTGCGGAGCGGGCCCCGGGGGGTTGAACTGTGGTGGACGGCGGCCGGTGAGTGCGGCGCTGAGGGAGGCGTGCAATTGGGGCTGCCTTGGCTGTTGAGGTGGCCAGGGAGAGTGGGGGGGCCCCCCCTTCGGGCCAGGTGTTGACGGTCGGGGACCGGCTCCCCCCTCCCCCCTGCTTTCGCTGCTGCATCGGGACCTGGTCCCTCGTGGCCTGCTGGGGGCTGTTGAGTGGCGCGGGGCGGGTGCCAGCCTTTGCTGATCGGGCCGCGGGCCGGCGGTCAGTGTGTGCGGCTTCTTTCCCCCACCCCCCTCCTTGGCTACAGGACTTACGTTGTCGGCTGTGAAGGCATCAAGATCCTGGGGGGGGGGCGAACTGAATTTGGCGCCCGCGGCCATGGGCTGAGTGCTGGCATCAGTGGCTGGGGACCCACCGCGAGGTGCCTGGAACGGGGGCGGTCCTTCCCGCCTGTGCACCGGGGACCACCTTGAAGTGCTTGGACGTCTGTACGGAGTGCTCGGGTCCTGTGACTTCGCTGGTGGCAGCGTGGATTTAGCCTTGGCTGTGTTGTGCGGCAGGAGGCGGCGTGCCGCCCTGGGTACCAGCAGGCCACGGGTCTGCAGTTACAGGTCGGTGGCGGGCCTTGAGGGATATTCGGCTGCCTTATCGGGGGGCACGCAAGGACGTGGTCTGCGGTGCCTGTGGCAATTGGCCTTCCGGACTGGCGGGGTGCCCTGGCCGTGCACCCTCCCCCCTGCTGTCTGCCTCCCCGGTCCTTGTGGGGTCTCCGGAAGGTACCCGCGTTGCTCACTGTCCGGCGTTGACGTCCCCCGCTGACGTGGTGCGGCCATCACGGGTAAGGACAGGGCTTCCAAGCCGACACCCGCAGCCACCCAAACGAGGATGGATCAGTTCACGACCTCCGAGAGGGGGCGGGCTCGACCGAGGAGGCGGCTTCGGCCCCCAACACGGGCCTAGCAGCCATTTTGCAGGCCATCAACGCATCCCGCTCCTCCCTGGAGGGTATGGTTGGGGAGGTCAAGGTCGATGTTGCCCTTCTCCGGCAGGACCTGTGTAACGCCACCGCCCGCATCTCCGAAACCGAATCAAGAATATCGACAGCCGAGGATGACATCCGTCAGTTACAGGACCAAGTGCGAGAACTGACCACCCACTCTAAGGAACTGCACCGCCGGGCTGAAGATGCAGAAAACCGAGCCCGGCGTAGTAACCTCCGCCTGGTGGGATTTCCGGAGGGGGCTGAAACGGGCCGTGCAGATGATTTCCTGGAACGCTGGTTTAAGTCCTGGATGCCGGCAGACAGCCTGTCAACCTGGTTTGTAGTGGAGAGGGCCCACCGCTCGCTGGCTCCCAGGCCTCCCTGAGCGCCCCCCATCCTTTCATCTTAAAGATCCTCAATTTCAGAGACAGGGACGCGATTCTACGTGAGGCCAGGCGCAAAGAGACTCTCACATACCAAAATCACACTATAATGATCTTCCCGGACTACACCCGGGAGGTCCAAGAGCTAAGGCGATCCTACATGGAGGTGAAGCAGAAGATGCGGGCCATGGGCCTCCAGTACCAGCTTCAGTTCCCGGCCCGCCTCCGGGTCATTTTTCAACACAAAGCAATATTTTTTGACACGCCGCGAGCAGCCTGGACCTGGCTGACGGAGGAGCGTCCTTTGCATCGATCTGGACAAGGATCACCGGCGGCTGGGCGTCGGGGACAGGAAGTGCCCTGGCCGTCAAGAACGCGGTGATGCACACTGCCCCGGAGGCGCGCAGAGGGAGAGGCGGTTGTCACGCGCTCCATGGGCCGGCCGCGCCGGGCATCTGGGGCCTCTTCTGCCTCTTCGGCTGTACCTACAAGTCCCGCTGCTACTGGACGACACACTGAGTCCCCCCTGCGTGTGGGCTCTGCAGCCAAGCCAGACGCACAAATGGACCTCACGGATCTTTCCCGCAGTCCAGTCATTTGATTTTCCCTTTACTGTCTGTGGATTTGTGGGGGGGGGAGGGGAGTTGCTTTACCAGGCTGACGATGCGAGGGACTGGGCTTCAGTGTTCCACTACGATCTCAGCTCTCAGCCAGGGCAGGAGATTTTGTCTTGTTCCGATCTACTGAGGGGTCCACTATGTGCTCAAGCCCGAGCGTTTTAGCTTGGTTGTTGTTACATACCGTTAGGGTGACAGATGCTTCTGTTTTCGAAGTATAGGGTGGGGGGTTGAGGTTGGTTTGGGGTTGTTTTTTCCTCCTAGGGGGGATTTTGTTGGTGGGGGGTGAATTCTTCATTGTTGTTGTTCTATGGCATCACGACACTGTTGACCTGGTCTCCTATCCGCTCTCCCGATGTCTCTCCCTCCGGGGAGACCATGCGCCTGCGCCCCCCTCAATTTTGGTGTGGGTGCCATGCCCAACGGGTGGCCCCATTCTGCGGCCTCTCCGGCCCTCCTTGCGATCAACTCCGGGGTCATCCACTCCTCACAAGGGATGTGCTTCTTACAGTGGCGCCCGTTCACACCTCATGCAGGGGTGGCGTCGTATTCTGCTCCCTGCTCCAGGCTCGCTCCCCTTAGTTTAGTTCCCTACGGACTGAGGGATGCGTTCCCTCTACTCCGGAAGACGAGAACTCTTGTTAGGCATGCCCCCGACTATAATTATGGCTGACACACCCATTCCTAGGGCCGTCATGCGCATATTGTCCTGGAATGTAAATGGTCTTTTGGATCGTTTCAAACGCATGGCAGTCCTGAAATATGCACAGCATATGGAGATCGAAGTGCTTCTCCTTCAGGAGACCCACCTTCTCGGCAATACATGTCCCTTTCTCGCCCGCTATGGGTATGATAGGGTTTGGCACTCAGGCTTTGCTAGGGGCTCCCGGGGGGTGGCTATCCTGATCAGACGGTCCTTTCCCTTTGTACTGGCCCAGGTGCATTTAGACCCCCAGGGTATGGCTGTTGCAGTTTGTGGCACTCTCGAGGGGTGACCACTCACCTTGCTGTCCCTGTACTCGGCGCCGTCCCTGTTGCAGGCTGCCCTTTCCTACACCGCAGATTTGCTCCCAGCGCTTCCGGCGGGCTTGCTCATTTTAGGGGGGGACTTCAATGCCGTCTACACGCCCCGTATGGACTCGACGGGCCCGATCTCCCACGCCAGAGCCGCTCGCGCAAAGCAGTTGTCGAGTTGGGCTGAGGCCCAGGGCCTGTGCGATGTCTGGAGGGTTTGGCACCCACATGCTTATCAGCATACTCACACCTCGGCGGCGCACCATTCACACGCCCAGATTGACGTAATTTTTGTCCCGTCTACGGAATGTGCGGGTGTTCAGGACACCCGCATTCTTCCAAGGGGCCTTTCGGACCACTCACCACTGTTTCTCGCTCTCGGCCCGCCTCCCTTTTCCGCCTGCCCGATGTGGCGCCTGAATACCTGGTTCCTTCAGGACAAAGATTTTCGGGAAACAGTGGGAGACGAGATTACCAATTATTATCTTCATAATGTTGGCTCTGTCTCTTCCTCGGCCATCCTTTGGGAGGCCGGCAAGGCGACTATTAGGGGGGCTGCCAGGGGGCACGTGCAACAGCAACGCTGGACACAGCTCCAACGACTCACGGCCTGCGAAGCACAGGCCTTGGAACTTGAATGGGACCAGGAGGCGTTGAGTGACGCCATGCGGGCGCGGCGGCTGGCCTTTCTGCAGGAAGAGATACATATGCACTCTATGAAGGCGGCTAAAACTCTTTGGCGCTCCTCTGTGGCCCAGGTGTACGGATGGGGGGACTAGAACGGTACGCTCCTCCATCCGCTGGCTACTTACCCTCGGGCAAACCGGATTCTTCCTGCCATTGTGGACTCCACTGGCGTGACTCACACAGTCCCGTGGCAGTGGCACAGACCTTTGCAGATTATTACTCCCAACTATACGGGGCTCGGACGCCTGGGATCTCTCTTGCGGAGATGATGGGGATGAGCGGGGTGGATCTTGGGCAGTTGGGATGGGAGACTGGTGAGACTTTAGATCTGCCCATCACGCTGCAGGAAATCGATGAAGCAATCAGTCACTTGGCATCCGGGAAGACCCCGGGACCGGACGGCTTCCCGCAGGAATATTATGCCCACTATCGTGAAACCCTTGCCCCAAGGCTTCTGGATCTCTATGCTGAAGTGGTGGAGAAGGGCTCGTTCCCGCCGGACCTGGACACGGCCACAATAGTAGTCCTTCCCAAAACACAACCCCCATCACAGTCTTGCTCGGATTATCGGCCGATATCTCTCAATAATACAGAATTTAAGATATACGCTACCATCCTGGCGCAACAGCTTCGCCCGCATCTTGTCTCACTGGTCCACCCGGACCAGTGTGGGTTTATGTCGGCTCGAGGGACTAGGCACTGCTTGCGGCATCTACATCTGGCCCTGGCCCACCGGGAGCGCCTATCTCCTTATCTGGCCCTTCTACTGGTCGACTTTGAAAAGGCCTTTGACTCGGTGGGGTGGGTCTACCTCGGAGAGATCTTGGAGCGCATGGGTTTCGGCCCCCGGTTTCGTGCCATGGTCCGGGTCCTGTATGCGGCTCCACGAGCCCGAGTGTTGGTGAACGGAGCTCTCTCCCACATGTTTTCCATAGGGCGGGGATCACGGCAGGGCTGCCCGCTCTCACCCCTCCTCTTCGCCCTGGCGATGGAGCCCCTGGCCGTTCTGGTCCGATCGGACCCTGTTCTCCGTGGGTGGGACTGACCGGGTATGGTCCCTGATAAGATTGCCCTGTACGCGGACGACGTCCTTCTCTATCTCTCAGACCCGGCTGTTTCGGGCCCTCGTGTTCGCCAGATTCTTCGCCGTTTCGGTCAGGCATCGGGTCTCCACCTAAACCCCAAAAAATCTGTCCTGGTCCCGTTGCACCCATCTAGGGAATGTTTGGATTGGCAGTCTGATATTCCCCTCCGGAGACTTTCCTTTAAATATTTGGGGATCTGGATCACCCTTCTTCCGGAGCTCTGCTGGGCCCTCAACGTGGCCCCTGTGGTTAATAAGACCAGATCGGACATGGTGAAGTGGCAGTCGCTCCCACTGAATCCATTGGGGAGGATCGCACTCTATAAGATGATGATCCTCCCTAAGTTCCTATACATGCTACAGAGCTCCTTCTCCCGCTCCTGGTTCCGGGATATGGATAAGATTGCGACTAAGTTTCTCTCGGGTGGCGGTAGGCCCCGTCTGGCCCTGGACCGTTGTCGGATTCCCTCATATGACGGAGGCCTGAGCATGACTAACCTCTATTTGTACTATCTTGCAACTCGGCTTCTGGTGGTTCATGATTGGTTCTCGGGCGGGTGGGACGATCCGGCCTATAGGCTAGAGGTATAGCTCGTGGGGTTCTCCTCCATTCAAAACATGCTCTACGGGGCGGTGATCCCTCTGTCGCTCTCGGACGTTACGCGGGCCCCCTTCTTGGCATGGCGTGCCGCTCTACGGCATACCCGCTGGTCGAGGACACTGACCCTAGTCACACCACTTTGGCATGGTACTTGGCTGCGGGAGGTAGCGGGGTTAGAGGGGTTTCGAGCATGGGACCTTCTGGGGATCTCTCGCTTGGGTGACTTGTGGCGGGGGAGCTGCATGTGTTCCTTTCAGGAGCTTCAGGGACGATTTTCGTTGCACCCTTCGCAATTCTATAAATACCTCCAGCTGCGCCATGCGGTTCAGACTCACGTCCCTCTGGACTCACGGATTCCCGACCACAGCCCACCTGAGGCTCAGGTGATGCTGGGGTGTCTTGGGAAGGGAGGAATTTCCCGTATTTATCGTTCCCTGGTTAATAACACCGCGGTGGACTGGGATGGACTGAGGCAGCGCTGGGAGACCCGGGTGGGTCCATTGGATGAAGCTGATTGGAGGGACGCCCTTATGGCCCCCAGGACGATTACCACATCGGCTAGATTGCGGCTCATCCAGCTTTATTACCTGCATGCCGCCTATCTGACCCCGGAGCGCCTCTATCGCGCAGGCCTTTCCCCGGATGCTTCCTGCGCCCGCTGTGGGGTAGACCCGGCGGACTTCTTCCATATGGTCTGGAATTGCCCGTGCTTGGGGAGCTACTGGGGTGAGATTGAACTTGAATTAACAGAGGTCCTGGGGTGGGAGGTCCCCCATAACCCCAAAATGGCTTTGCTGGGGATAACGGATGGATTGGATGGATCCCGCAATGAAAAATATTTCCTAACTACTGCCCTGGTAGTTGCTAAAAGAGATATCGCAGCCGCCTGGAAGCAGATCGATCCACCCAAATGTGCTAAATGGAGAGGGGGCGTGGACTGGTGTGCCGCACAAGAACAGACGTTGTATGCTGCACGGGGATGCCCCAAAAAGTTTCGCAGAGTATGGGGGAAATGGTTAGGGGGCTTATTCTAGGGGGGGGAGTACGGGTGAGGGGAGCGGGAGGCCAAGGGAGGGGATGGGGGGTTTTGCTATTGATTGTCATTGATTCCATGATATGTCATTTTGATGCCAGTTCAATCGGACTGTTGTATGTGCTATATGAGTTTCTTCTTTCACAAGAAAATAAAAATTTGATTATCAAAAAAAAAACATAGAAATTCACTGCAAAAACCAAATGTTACAGGGATGTTCTAGTTTGGATGAGCATTTAAAAACCCTTAGAAATTCACTGAAAAAAACAAAGGTTACAGGGACTTCATAGTTAGGCTCAGGTTTCCCTTGTACAAAACCAGTGAAAATCAGCAGTTATAGTTAGCTGAGCTACGTATAACTCGCACCCTCAATTCACTGCTTATGACCTCACATATTATATCACTCATGACATGGTCAGTGGCATCACTGATAACATCATCCACAAAATCACTAACATACCCACTCACGCCCCTACAGAACATTTCACCCGCTCCCACTCAATCATTCACAAACCCATTCCCAGTCCCATACCAGTACTTACACACCTACTCACATATCCATAAATTCATACGCACATATCCGTTCACTGACCATACAGCCAGTCATGCAGCCACTCACTCACTAATACAGCCACTGACATATCCACTCAAATCCCCATACAGCCACTCACACACTGAGTCAGTCACCCATAGAGATACTCACACACTTGCTCACTCACCCATACGGTCAATCACAGCCACTTACTCACCATACAGTTAGACACACACCCACTTATACAAATACTACACACATACTTACCTATACAGTCACTGACACAAGCACACACTCACCCATACACCCAATCTCAAATTCACTCACTCACCCAGTCACTCATATACCCCATCACTCACATATACTGCCTTTCACATACTCAGTTACTCACTCATATACCACTGACGCATCCACTCACTCACTCATACAGCCCTTTACACATGCAATCACTAACCCATACAGGCACTGACTCACCCGCTTACTCCTCCATACAGGCAGTGGCAGACCCCTGCATCCACCCACCCACCCACACACACACACTCAGACACCCTTACAGGTACTCAGACAACCAATCAATTACCCATGCAGCCACTCATGTACTCACTCACACACCCATAGAGCCACTTAGACACCAACTATCAGACTGATACAAACATTCACACAACCAGTCACTCACCCATGCTTTCACCTACATACCTAATCACTCACTCATACAGTCAGTCACGCACCCACTGAATCATCCATACAGGCACTCATACACCAATATACCTTGGAATATATATTTAACACTCATAAACTTTTTTAAAACACCCATTCACTGCATGATGTCATGAGTGATGTCACTGACCATGTGATGTAGTATGTGAGGTCATTAGCAGTGCATTGAAGGGGGCGTGAGTTGTAGTTAGCTCATCTGCTGAATTTCACTGGTTTTGTACGATTGAAACCTGAGCCTAGCTATGACGTCCCTGTTACCTTTGTTTCTTTATATGGATCTCACAAGTTTTTTTTAAATTCCGTTTCCTAACTATAGCATCCCTGTAAACTTTATTTTTTTCAGTAAATATAGCTATATTCACTTTAAAAAAAACATAGGTTACAGGGACGTTATAGTTAGGAAATAGAACTAGAAAAAACATTAGAATTTCATAGAAAAACCAAAGGTTACAGAGACGTTATATTTGGACTCAGATTTCACGCATACAAAACCAGTGAAATTCAGCAGTTACAGTTATCTGAGCTAACCATAACGTATGCTCCTGCATTGCATTGCTTATGAACTCACATATTACATCACTCATGATATGGTTAGTGGCATTACTGAAGACATCTCAAATGAAATCACTGATGACATCATCAAGTGAGTGGAAGTGTTTTAAGAGTTTATGGTTGTTTAACATATATACTAACCTACTACAAAAGTTAAATTAGAATATTAGGTGCACTACTCCTGACTGATACTACTTTTAACATTTATTTTGTGAGTGGCTGTGTGGTAAATAATTTAATTACCGGGACTTAATTTGATGCGGAAAATCTATAACAATAGCTCAGTAAAATAAGAGGCAGAATCCGTGGTATTAGAGGTTCGGAACGGGCTTTATTCCATAATCAATTTAAATTGATGAGCTCCAGATTCCATCACCACAAAGGTTCAGGAAGTGAAGACCGTACTTTATTGATAGGTAATCATTTTTATACAATAGGCATTACAGTGAAACAAATGCAGGAGGCGTAACAATTGATAGTAAAGATAAAACATACATGCGTAGCAAAAGTGGGTGTAACTGGGCGTAGCTTAAAGAACGTCATCAGGTATGATGTCATAATAGGGTGGTTCCATGAAAGAATTTCGCAACGTCAGCAGAAATACTTGGCAGAAATGCGCGCGCAGCAGCATGACGTGTGATTGACGTGTAACTAGGGGGTGAAGGGGACTTGACATTTAGCTCTACATGTGGCGACAGAAGTCTGGAGGGTCAAGTCAACCTAATCCCAAATCATATCTAACATCCTATGTTTAAAGAACTATGTTATCCAAAAGAGAGGTCTCTTAGAGTAGAATCTTATTCTATACTGACTATACTGACTGTTAGTGCGTGTACAAGCGTCTAAGTGTCTACACTAGATGCGAGGGCAGGAATCTTCCATAGTAACAGGGCTATGAATTACTTGCATAAAGACAGAGAAGCCGGGCCTTTTGCTCGGTAGATGAAAGAATGTTTACTTTAACTACTAGACAGGAATGCATTGGATAGGGAGCGGAGCAAAGCAGATAATCTTGAAGGTGAAATACAGTTTTTGGCAGGCAACAGGCTGATGTCAGGCACCGTTAGCTGCGCAGAGAATGAGGACAAAGTTCATGGATACAGATGCAGGCTCAGACTGGAGCTCTCAGAGGCAGAAGGCAGAAAAGACTTGATGGCAGAATCAGGGCCTACTCGCCTGGACTGAAAAATAGCATAAGTGAACCATATAAAGCCAGTGGCCTTTCGTACTTAGGAATGGAATATCCGGCCCATTCATGGCGGATCTGAAAGAGGACATGTTGGCGGTGGACGCACATGTATTTGCGTCTTCATAACTGGAACTGGAGGGAACATACATGTACTTGTGATTTATACATGAAACCGTTGGGGTCCAAGATAGGGGACATAACTGACCAGAAAAATCCATATTTCCACATTCCCTCCTTGTCCCCTACTTGCCCGTCAAGAGATATCAATCTTCATTAATCCATCGATCTGTTCATATAGCATCATTTGTTCTTCTTTCTTCTTCCGTGATGAATGAAATCTTGGTGGTGGAATACACGATGTGGCACACAGACCACAGATCGCTGGTCCACATTTGTAGACATAGACAGCAACTGAATAATATGAGGAAGCCAATACCTAGGAAGGATAGGACCTTCCATCCAAAGGTAGATAATACACTCCAAAACCAACCGGACCAAGTCCAGGTGCCTGGATTCTGGTGTATCTGGCTTACAATCTTATGAAGGCGAGTTATGGCTTTATATACAGATGGCGAATTTTCTGGTATGAAAATGCAACAGCTTGATCCGATGACCCTACAAGCTCCGCCCCTATCGGCCAGGATGACGTCAAGGACAAGACGATTTTGAAGCACAACAATCCGCATAGCAGACTGCTCTTCTGTTAAATTGCCTAAGGCGGAGATAGTTTCGTTCACTACTGCTTCAAGGGTTCTGGTTAATCTACGTATCAGCTTACTATTGGTAACTGTACCTATATAGGGAAAAAGACCTTTATTAAAATCTGTGTATTTTTCCCATGCTGTCTCAGTGTAATCGACTATTGGGAGATCTCTCCTTTCTCTATTGTGTACTAAATGAGTATTTCTGTGATAATCAGGAGGAGCTAGGAAAACAGGTGGCAAAAGGAATCCGATGTAGCAGGTACCATCCCAATCTAGTGGCAAACGTATGTATGCCGTCTGACCACATATGAAGTAGGAATGGCGGGAAGCTCTAAATGTAGACTTGCCTTGATCACTGAATTCTATTACAGTGGTGCATTTACTATGGCCCATATGTATGGAACCATTCTTTCTTACACATAATTCACCTTTAACTGAAAATACTGACATAGCGGGCAAAATTGGGGCAGCTTCGGATTCGACATTCAAGATCATGAGATTGAGCGTAAAATTACCTAATCCATATACTTCATTTTCTAGATCAGTTCCTGTTCTTTTGGGAAGTCCCTCCTTGTTGGGGTGGCAGGCTGTGAGTAAAACTAAGTGCAGGTTTCCCCATACCCAGTTGTCTTGATAAACTGCGGAATTCGAATCTAGGGAATTAATCAAACTAAACCATGCTCCACAGGAGCCATTGTGTGTGAACGGATAGAGAAAGAGGGGCAAAACTCCCTTATAGTTCTGATGGGGAGGGAGTCGGCCACATATCCAACAATTTGTAGCATTGCTAACCTGATGGGAATGATGTAACATACTAATAAAAGTGTTATTGCGCAGCGCAAATCTATAAGACAATTCATGCGGAGGTAATTCACTAAAAGAATGTTCAGCAGTAACATTATAAACATGTCTAGAAATAGGATAATATGTGTGCAACAATATACTTGCAGTAATTACTAAAAGACTTAAGGAAAACAGAATTAATAACGTCACTGTGCAATAACTACGCAGTGATTTACAGTACGCATGTCGTTTCAGCTTTATCCTTTTGTTTCTTTCTCTATACAGGTCTAAGGGGTACATGTCAGAGACAAATTCGACCGCTTCACCTTGGAGAGGACTTAAACAATCAAATTGCCTGACTTGTTAGACCTAAGTTTTAGTTTATATAGTTCATGGCTATTCAGTTCAACCAAAGGAAGCTTTGAGTCTGTCTTTGAGGGAATACAGTGTTTAGTCTCTATATCGGATGGTAGTCCATGAAATTTCTTGATATGACTTGAATGTATCCAGCCTTTTCGACCTTCGATCTTTACGGCTGTCCTCGTCGTTAGCAGTACGAGCTGAGGCGACCTCCACCTAGGATCCAGTTGAGATTTCCGATCAAAGTTCCTCACTAAAACCAAATCCCCTGGAATTACGTCATGGGGTTTCAACTCGGTGTTGTCGGGAAAAGCTGCAGCTACCTGTGAACGACAAGATTGTAGTGCAGACATCAAGGAAGCCAAGTAATCTGTCAGCATATTACAGTCAATATCAGTTATTTTGCGTGGTATAGGCGTCCCCCACATATTTGGTGGTCTACCGAAGATCACTTCATAAGGGGATAGCCCTGTTCGAGAGTGTGCTACCATTCTCATGTAAAAGAGTGCAACGGGTAAGGCTACTACCCAGTCGACACCTTTCTCTCTGCATATTTTGGACAATCTAATTTTCAGAGTTTGATTATGTCGTTCCACGAGACCTGCTGCCTCGGGGTGTCGGACACAGTGAAACTTCCACTGATAGCCTAACAAAAGTGAAACGTGTTTCATTAATTCGGATGAGAACGGCTGGCCGTTATCTGAGTAGACAACACGTGGTAAACCGTACCGTGGGAAGAATTCTCGAACTAACTGTTTGGCAGTAGTCGGGGCAGTGTAATCTGAAACCGGGTATGCCTCTGTCCAACGGGAAAGAGCACAGACAACTACGAGAACATATTTGAATCCTCGACATCGTTCCATCTGGATATAATCCATCTGGAGGACTTCAAAAGGGTGATCAGGAGGCTGAAATCCACCCTGCTCTACGGGAATGCTTTTACCTGGGTTAAACTGACAACAGATCATACAGGTACGGACTTTTTGTTTAGCTGCTGCTCGTAAATGTTTGTTGAACCAAATGTGTTGGATGCTATCTAGCATAGCTTTTTCTCCTAGATGTGCTGGACTATGTACAGTGTTAATGATAACTTGGACCATTGAATCAGGAAGGAACCACACAGATTTTTCCTTCGTCATCCATCCTTGATCCGTTTGGATCCCTCCTAATTCAGTCCATTTCTTTATTTCGTCTGGTGTAGCATGTGTCTGTATGTCGATTACGTCAAGAGCGGGATCCTTAACCATCATGCAATATGTTGATGTCGGGACTATTGTCTTTGTCATGTCGGATGTTTGAGTTTGAGCAGTCTGTTTAGCTGTTCTGTCAGCTAGATCATTGCCTTGAGAAATGATATCAGTAACTTTCGTATGAGCTTTACATTTCATAATTGATATTGCAATGGGTAGATGTATTGCATCTAGTAAGGCATGAATAAGGGGTCCGTGCTGAATGTGGGCACCGTGAGAAGTTAAATAACCTCTCTCTCGCCACAGCACGCCGAAGTCATGTACAACTCCGAATGCATAACGTGAATCAGTATATATGTTGACTTTCTTATTCGTAGCTTGAATACAGGCTTGTGTCAGAGCGATGAGCTCTGCTGCTTGAGCTGACAAGGTATTAATACGATTTGTTTCAATGACTTCAGTGTCTGTTGTGACTGCATACGCGGCCACTAACTCTCCTGTACTTGTTCTCATACATGAACCATCTACATACAACGTCAGGTCTGGATCTGACAATGGGACATCTGTCAAGTCTTGTCTAGGTTTCGTCGTGATAGTGATAACTTCAATACAATCATGTGCAAGTGGGTCTGTTCCGTTTACTGGTAACAGTGTGGCAGGATTCAATGTACTACAACGTCTTATTTCTATATGTGGCTGAAACAATGTTAATTCGTAACCAGTGAGCCGTGCTACAGTCAAGTGTTGTGTCTGTGTGCGGTTCAAGAGAACCTCTACTGCATGTGGTACTTGTACTGTCAATGGATGTCCTAATACTATGGCATCGCTTTGTCTGATTGCTAAAGCTGTTGCTGCCACTGATTTCAGGCACGCAGGCAGAGCCTGAGCTACGGGATCTAATGTACTAGAAAAATAAGCACACGGTTTGTGTGATCCTGCTTGTTCCTGTGTGAGTACTGACAGAGCAGTACCTTCGCGTTCTGTAACAAAGAGCGTAAATTGTTTGCTGTAACATGGTGTTGCTAGGACAGGTGCTTGACATAAAGCTTTCTTTAAACTTTCAAAAGCGTGTGTATGTTCCTGAGTCCAAGGGAGAACAGTCGATGTGGCTGCCTCCTGTGTTGTCAATTGAATGAGTAGTTTTGCTAGAAATGCATACTGAGGGATCCACTGCCTACAATATGAAGTGAGGCCTATGAAAGCCCGCACCTCCTTTTGTGTCTTGGGTATCGGCATATTTGCAATTAGCTGGATGCGATCTGGTGTAAGCTGCCTTCCCTCCTTGGACAGCGAGTGACCAAGGTAAACAACTCGCTGGACACAGAATTGCAGCTTAGAAGGGGACACCTTGTGCCCCTTTTCGGCCAAAAATTGTAATACCGTCAGTGAGGCTTTCTCACATTCAGGTTCGCTTCTAGCGGTGATCAGCAGATCATCGACATATTGAAGCAGGGCAGTGTTGACTGGCATGTGTATACTGTCAAGTTCTCGTTTCAGTGCTTGGCTATAGATGCTGGGGCTTTCTGTAAATCCTTGAGGTGCGCGTGTGAATTTAAAGCTTCGTCCATTTAAACTAAATCCGAACAAGTATTGGCTTTCCGGATCTATTGGGACGCTGAAAAAGGCATTCTTGAGATCAATTACAGTAAAGAATGTTGCTTCGGAATCAATAGCTGTCAGTAATGAAGAAATATCTGGGACTACGGGGTATTGTGGTACTATGCATTTATTTAATTCGCGCAGATCAATAACCAATCGATATACTGGTGGAGCTGTTGGATCAGTTCGTTTAAGAATCGGAATTATCGGTGAATTACATACATTGGAGTCTGTTTCCACAACCACTCCTTGGCCAATAAGCTCGTCAATGATTTGTAGTAAAGCCACTACAGCATCTGGGGGTAACTTGTATTGTCGCATTCGTGGTAGTACCACTCCTGCCTTTAGTGTGACTCGATATGGTGTAATGTTCATGCAACCAACATCTGTAGGGCCTTGTGCCCATAAATGTGTGGGTAAAGTCTGCAGTCGGGAATCCATGTCTCGGGACACATAGTGCCCTTTAAAATCTCGTAAAAACAATCTTACTCCTTCCGGAGAACAACATATTATAGCTCCTAGAGCTTTCAAAGTTTTTATACCTAACAAGTTTTCTGGGCATGATTTAGTAAGCAATAAATCTGTAGTTCGTGTCAAAGGACCAATCGTAAGGGGAAGAGGCTGTGTTACTTCGTTAATGATAGGTTTTCCTGAAAAACCAAGGGAAATATTCTGTGTGCCTGAGAGGGGTGCCCCTGGAACTTCACTACGTTTTATTGTTGTTCGGCTTGCCCCTGTATCGAGTAAGAATTTTCTATCTTGACCTAACAGTTCACTGTGTACATAAGGTCCTTCTTGATCCACAGGGACCTCAATAAGGGGTAAGCCAACTTCCCTCTCTAGGCTGTTTCATGAGTATCGTTGGTAATCAGGATAGTCATACTGTGCGGTCTGATACATCTGTCGGGTCGTTGTTTGTGTGGCAGCAATAGGCTGCGATGGTGGAGCTGGCATAGACTGTTGCGGAGCCGGCATAGACTGTGCATGCTGCGGAGCTCCTTGTTCATTCTGATCCTGTCTAAGTGGCCGCGGTCTTTCTTTAGTATTACCTATGGCGATATTATGTTTTAAAACTGGACAATCGTGTACATAATGACCTGGCTGTTTACAATAGTTGCACGTCCCTTTAACAGGACCTGTTGAAACACCGGACTGTGTTATACCCTTCTTATGACCGTCAACTGGCACTGTCTGGGAAACTAGCATTTTCATTTTCGTGTCTTTCATGCGTCTATGTTCATGTTCTTGTTCTTCTCTAATTCTGTTATGATGATACTGTAGCATTTGTAACATTTGTGACGGAGTGTTACCTTGCCAGGTACTCTCGAACTTCAATACTCTATTCTTAACTTGGGGCAAGGCATTTTCAACTAACTTTGTCACAAACAGATGTGGATACGACTCGCTACTTGCTTTTATTCCACTATTTATACCAAAACATTTCTCAAATCTGGAATAAAAATCACTAGTGTCTTCATCTGATTTTTGTTTACAGGCTGAGATTGCACCCCAGTCTTCCTTTTTCGTAGTTAATAAACGTGGCAGTACCTGTACTAGTAGACCTGGTAGTGCTTTGATCTTGTCCCCGAGCCCTGAACCTGGACCTCGAGCTTTTTCTTCGTTTTCTAATGCTGTCCAATCTATCTTCTGGTCTCCCACCTCCCAATCCTTTTCCTTGAGTTTTTCGTAAATGCCCGCAGGCATTAATACCTTCAATATTGTCATAATGTCGGGGTAGGTATATTCTCCCATGAGTAACATATCTTTAATTTCACGGTGGAAACCCGCTGGGTCTTTGTCATGACTGGGTACCACCTTCTTCATTTCCAATAGTTCTATTTTAGATATGGGTGTGTATACAAACACACGTTTAAACTCATTGTCATCACCCTTTATCGGGTGCACTTCGCGTAAGGGATTCTGTCTATCCATGTAATACGTCGTTCTTTCCTTGATGGGTAGTGAGACATGTTCAGGACATACAAAAAGAATGTACTGCCTTCTGGATTCTAGTATTTCTCTAATTAACTTAGTACCCGAACCTCTCCATTTATTCGTGAGTAATTCAGTCAATATATCAGGTAAGGGACCAGGATCGGAGTGTTGGCCTTTGTATAATATAAGGAGTTGTTGAATCATATAGATACCAGCTAAACGCTGTTCATCTGGGGCGAGGTTTAAAAACGTGTGTGCTAGTGTATCATCACCATATTTTCCAGGACTATCAACCCAGTGAACGGCTGACCTGGCTAATTCTTGTTCGTCCATAGAATCGAGTATATGATAACCCCTTCGTTCTCGGAGTAATTTGTCAGCGGCTTGGAATGAATGTTCGGGGGACCTTATATTTATTATAGGAGTTTGGAATTTTCTGTTATTATCTGGACGTATCGGACATATCGGATCAGTAAAACATCTAGTATTATTGCAAGGTCTTCCTCTACCTACATAGGCCATAGTTTCTAACTGTCCTGTGGGCAGTTCTAATTCTTCCTCGATTTGTTCAGGTTCGTCTACTGCTAATCTTTCTTCGTGTATTCGTTCTATTTCTTTGCGGATCTTTCGGCTCATAGCTACTATGCATGATCGTTTATCATGTCTCCCCTCTGATATATTCTGACTCCATGTGGTAAGAATTTGCATTTCTTTCGGATTTACCCCTGGTCGGTCTTGATTTCTGATCACACAATTTATGAGGAAACGTAACAGTTCCCCCTGTATTTCCACTTTTTGGTACTCCATGGCTCTGTCAATACTTTCGGAATCTCGTCCTGACTGGACAAAGTGATATATATTTTCTAAGTGTGTAGTCATTCCTGGTAGCTTCCCTAAATATATTGCAGCTCGTCGGATACGTAATGATGCTAGCACCATTTCGTCCCCTTTTCCGGGCACCGGGTCATATCTACAATCTATTAGAAGTTCCTTGAGCGTGTTGGGAGTTACTAGTTTGGGCGTACGTTGGTGAGCTAATTCTTGAAAGGAAAGTTTATTTGTTCTGGGTGGCGTAGAAAAAATGCTTGATGTACCTCCGGTAGCACCACCTGGGGTGCTGGATGTGAAAGGATTCGTTGAACGGGACATAGCAACCATAGGTGTGGATGCAGATGTAGAAACAGATGTGCTTGCCGGAACTTGTGTCGGGGTTTGCTGTTGCAGAGGAGGAGGGTCTTGGCGTTGAACCCCCTCGGCAGGCGGTCTATGTGGCGCAGCATTAGCATACTCGGGAGCTGCGTCGTCTAAATAAGAGGAAAGAAAAACATCTTCTGCGGTTCTGGGATGCCCTTTGGGATGTGCTTTTATCGGAAACAATGGGGGTGGCAAGTCTCTTGGTATCTCCGGAGTAGCCTTAGGTAGTCCTTCGGCCAAAAGAGGATACATACCATTCACAAGGGCATTTCTTTGTCTGTCTGTTTGTTCTGACTTTACTCGAGTACCTTCTTCAATTAATACACTTTCTCGAACTTTATTTGAATTCTCCTTACTCTTCTCTTCCTGTCTACGTGCTTTTTCCGTACGTCTATACGATTCTTTTCGCCATAATTCAATGGCGTCTTTCTGTGATTGTCTAGCTTTCTTTTTCCATAATTCTTCCTCTACTTTCACAATGCACTCTGCATCCCAGGTCCCAGCTGCGGGCCACCTCTGGCTTTCTGGTAATTCCTTAGTGTAGTCTACCCATAGATCAAGAAATAATATGGCGTCTAGGCCATGTTTATGATACATGAAGTACCCTGGAGTGTCCCTAGGAGGAATGGGAACAGCTTCTTCGAGTACCCCTTTTCTGGTTGTGATCTGTCTTAATTTCGAAAAGAGCGGCATATTGAGAACTGATCTGATACCTAATTTTGAACACGTTTAATACCATAAAACACAATAATAAACAGTCATTCACACCACAATATACAGAACGTAATTAAAACATTTAACATTTAACATTTAATGAACAACAATGATGGCCGTTCACTAAGCATAATACTCGATACTAACTTGATAATTCTGACTTCATATACTAGGCATACTTGATATACTGCTAAACAGTACAGATACACTGCTGAAACAGTGCAGACCGGATTTGTGTACCCAAACCCGTCTTGACCGGCACAACCTATGTGCACGTCAGAACGCCTCCCCGATAATGGTACTCACCGGGTAGCTCGGAACGGAAGGCCTCGGAACTGAACTGAACTTGAACTCGGACCGGACTCGACTCGGAACTTCGGAAACTTCGGAAACTGGTGGGCCTCTGTATACCTCGGATCTTGCTCTCTCAGCTAGGCTCTGGTCGGGATACTTCGCACTTCTCACCGCCTCGTCTGGGTGTTGATCGCAGCCTCAGTTACCCCCGCTCGG
The DNA here is from genome assembly GCF_964204655.1 of Triturus cristatus. NCBI lineage: Eukaryota > Metazoa > Chordata > Amphibia > Caudata > Salamandridae > Triturus > Triturus cristatus. Next base: position 442,626,135 of record NC_140593.1, on the reverse strand, counting down.
CAGGAGGGAGATACAGGAAATCCTGTGGGTACGCGTTGTTGTCCGTCCAGCTGTGACAGGAGATCGGGCCTGCAACGCACCGCCGGCGCGTGAGATGAGAAAGTGTCCCTGTTCGGGCGCCATTCATGTGGTAAATAATTTAATTACCGGGACTTAATTTGATGCGGAAAATCTATAACAATAGCTCAGTAAAATAAGAGGCAGAATCCGTGGTATTAGAGGTTCGGAACGGGCTTTATTCCATAATCAATTTAAATTGATGAGCTCCAGATTCCATCACCACGAAGGTTCAGGAAGTGAAGACCGTACTTTATTGATAGGTAATCATTTTTATACAATAGGCATTACAGTGAAACAAATGCAGGAGGCGTAACAATTGATAGTAAAGATAAAACATACATGCGTAGCAAAAGTGGGTGTAACTGGGCGTAGCTTAAAGAACGTCATCAGGTATGATGTCATAATAGGGTGGTTCCATGAAAGAATTTCGCAACGTCAGCAGAAATACTTGGCAGAAATGCGCGCGCAGCAGCATGACGTGTGATTGACGTGTAACTAGGGGGTGAAGGGGACTTGACATTTAGCTCTACATGTGGCGACAGAAGTCTGGAGGGTCAAGTCAACCTAATCCCAAATCATATCTAACATCCTATGTTTAAAGAACTATGTTATCCAAAAGAGAGGTCTCTTAGAGTAGAATCTTATTCTATACTGACTATACTGACTGTTAGTGCGTGTACAAGCGTCTAAGTGTCTACACTAGATGCGAGGGCAGGAATCTTCCATAGTAACAGGGCTATGAATTACTTGCATAAAGACAGAGAAGCCGGGCCTTTTGCTCGGTAGCTGAAAGAATGTTTACTTTAACTACTAGACAGGAATGCATTGGATAGGGAGCGGAGCAAAGCAGATAATCTTGAAGGTGAAATACAGTTTTTGGCAGGCAACAGGCTGATGTCCGGCACCGTTAGCTGCGCAGAGAATGAGGACAAAGTTCATGGATACAGATGCAGGCTCAGACTGGAGCTCTCAGAGGCAGAAGGCAGAAAAGACTTGATGGCAGAATCAGGGCCTACTCGCCTGGACTGAAAAATAGCATAAGTGAACCATATAAAGCCAGTGGCCTTTCGTACTTAGGAATGGAATATCCGGCCCATTCATGGCGGATCTGAAAGAGGACATGTTGGCGGTGGACGCACATGTATTTGCGTCTTCATAACTGGAACTGGAGGGAACATACATGTACTTGTGATTTATACATGAAACCGTTGGGGTCCAAGATAGGGGACATAACTGACCAGAAAAATCCATATTTCCACAGCTGTGTGACTGTATCCTTGTGTGTATGGGTGTGTGAGTGGCTGTATGGGTGACGAAATGGGTGTGTGAGCAGCTGTGTGGGTGAGTGAGATGCTGTGTGAGTGGCTGCATTGGTGAGGGCGTGGGTGTATAAGTGGCTGTATAGGTAAGTGAGTAGCTGTAAGGGTGAGTGAGTAGCAGTATGAGTGGCTCATTTGGTGGGTAAGTGGGTGTGTATTGACTGTATGGGTTAGTGTCTAAGTGAATGTATGAGTGAGTGACTGGGTGTGTGAGTGGCTGTATGGGCAATGAGTGGCAGTTTTAGTGGGTGTTTGGTTAAGTGAGTTGGTGTGTGAGAGGCGGTATTGGAGAGTAAGGGGCTAATGCACAAAAGTAATCCGAGCCAAAAGTATGGTATTCACAGCAGTTACTTACGACTTTTGGTATTCACAGAACTCACTTGGGACTCTTATCTTTACATCCGGGCTCGGGCCGGAATTTCTGCACCCAGGCTGAAATCTCTGCACCTGGGCCGGAATTTCCGCACTCAGGCCGGAATTTCCGCTCCCGGGCCGGAAATCCCGCACATGGGCTGGGATTTCCTCACTCGGAGCAGAATCTCCGTATTTGGTCCGGAAGTTCCGAAAACGGACCAGAACCCATTCTTTCATATAGGAAATGACATACAGGAAGTGGTAGACAGGAGATACATCCCAGGAAGTTGTTGACAGCCATTTTGTGTTCATTCTGAGTCATCCTCCATCACAGATCAGATCCTCTGCCATCCTGTTGTTCTGCAGCGGAACAACCTGAAATGACAGTTTAAGAGAAAATTATAAACAAGAAAGAAATGCTAGAACAGACCATTAAATGAGATTTGGGTTAGGACAAGGGGGTGGGGGGCTGGCACATCATCACATCACAACCCAGGAGAGTTTGCTCCTCCTTTGCATTATGGTACATGTGGTACTGTAAATCTGGGGGAAGCAGTGCTGTGTATCCCAGACACATAGTGCCAGATTCACCCAGAACATCATCACTCACATTGGAGGCCCATCAGTTGTGGGGGAGTCAAATCGGCTGGGGGCAAAAACTCAACAATGCAAAAGTTAGGCCCTTTGGTGATTCAGACACCCTTTCTCAAAAGGCCTCTTCTTCCTCTTCCTCTTCCCGCATGGCAAGGGGCAGTGCAACAAACACATTCAGCGACATGTTGGAAGATTTGTGTGTGTCAGCTCTGATTTCATATGTGCTGCAGGGCTGGGATTGGCTGTTGGGCTGCAGCGTTTCAGCTGGAGCATGGTGGGGGATGGAGGGTACTTGCGCAGGTGTTTAGCATTTAAGAAAATGATCATCCAGCCTGAATACGGACATTCTGGCCCGTAAACGGAGATTTCACCCCAAGTGAGGACATTCCAGCCCGGGTGCTGGATTTCCAGCTGGGGTGCAGAAATTCCACCCCAAGTGCGGAAATTTCGGCCCAAGTGCTGACGTAAAATTACAAGTCGTAAGTGACTTTTGTGAATAGCCAAAGTGGTACAATTAGACTTTTGGCTCAGATTACTTATGTGAATTGGCCCCTAAGGGTCTGAGTGGCTGTATAGGTGAGTGAACAGATGTGTGAGTGCTTGTATGGATGTGTGAATGGCTATGTAAGTGGTTGTGTGGGTGTGTGAGTGCTTGTATGGGTGAGTGAGTGGCTATGGGAGAGTGTGTGGGTCTGTGAATGAAATGGTAAATAAGTGGGTGTTTGAATAGCTGTATGGGTGTGTGTGGCTCTGTGACTGACTGTACGGGTGAGTGACTGGTTGTATGAGTGAGTGACTGTGGGTGTACAAGTGAGTGGGTGTGTGAGTGGCTCTATGGAGGAGTGAGTGAGTATGTGTGTGTGAGAACTGGTATGGGCCCGAATGGGTATGTGAGTGGTCGTACAAGAGTCTGTATGGGGGTGTGAGTAGGTATATGAGTGGTTCTGTGGATGATGTCTTCAGTGATGTCACAGTGATGTCATTTGAGGTGTCATGCGTGATGTAATATGTGAGGTCATAAGCAGTGCATTGCAAGTTATTCAGCTAAGGTAACTATAGCTGCTGAATTTCACTGGTTTTGTACAAGTAAAATCTTTGCCACAATGTCCCTGTAACCTTTGTTTTGTAAGTGAATTTCTGTGGTTTTTGAACTAGTAGGTGGGTTTGCAGAGTGGTGGAGAAAGGGGGCGGGGCCTCCGACCAGCTCTCAGGAATCCTGCTGTGTCTGACTTATTGGAGGTAACAGGAGGGGTTCTTGGCCCCAAAGACCCTCAGCATCCAAGGTGACTTAATCTCCCAACCAGTAGTGCGCTAGGAGTCACATTTGCATATTGGTGGAGAAAGGGGGTGAAGCCTCCGGCTACCTCTCAGCAATCCCAATGTGTGGTACTTACTGGAGGTAACAGGAGGGGTACTTTGCCCCAAAAACCCTCAGCAGCCAAGGGGACTTCACCCCCAATCAGTAGTGTGGCAGGAGGCACGTTTGCAGAGTGGTGGTGAAAGGTGGCGGGCCTCCAACAACCTCTTAGCAATCCCAATGTGTGGGACTTACTGGAGGTAATAGGAGGGGTATAGGCCCCAGGGGACCGTGAGTAGCCAAGGGGACTTCAGAAGTCCCTTTGCAGAGTGGCAGTGAAAGGGGCGGGTGCTTTGGTGACTTCTCCCAGAAACATTTTATTATTTTTTTATTTAGGGAAGAGGGGCCTCATGGCCATCCTTCCCTGGGCATATCTTGGCCTTGGAGATCCCATCTCTCATGGCCAGGCCTTTTTGAATGGTGGAGGAAGCCAGTGCAGCCCTCCCTCCCCGGCTAATTTCGGGCCAGGGACCCCATCCCCTGGGGGCTGGCTTTTTCTTTAATTTGTTTTTTTAAATCTGGGGGGGGGCTTGTGGCCACCTCCCCAGGCCTATTTCAGGCCCGGGGACCCCATCCTCTGGGGCCAGGACTCTATTCTGGGTGTCCTGGTCCCACCCAGGGCACCCAGTCACTTTCATTGGGGAGCACAGGGGGAAGCTGAAGGCCCCTGTGGTTCCTGTCGGCTCCCCGCCTCCTGTGGGAGCGGGTATTGCTTTTAGATATAGGGAGCTGCTAAACATGCAGCTCCCTCTGTCTAAAAGTAATTTTGCTCTGCCAAGCCACAGAAAACTGCTATGTCTGGGGTGGGTACCCCGGGACGTAGCAGATGGCCCTGGGGTTGACAGTCCTCATGGCCATCTATGGCTCCATGAGGGGGGCTGTGTGTCCCCCTTCCAACATATATTGTAGCCCCGGGGAGATGGTGGTCCCCGGGACCTGGGGTGCGCGACGGAACCCCTACATTAATGTATTTCAGCCCCGGGGAGGTGGCAGTCCCTGGGGTTGCAGCGGGGGAATGTAGCCCCCCACTTATCTTTGATAAATTGCCCCCCCTTCATTTTATAATTAGCCCTGGGGAGGTAGCGGTCCCCAGGGCTGCGGGTTAGGCCCTACAGCCCCTGCATTAATTTTAAATTTAGCCCCGGGGAGGTGGGGGTCTCTGGGGTTGCGGGGAGGGGTGAGTGGCCCCCGCACTTCTAAACTAAACATTTTCCACGCGGAGGTGGCAGTCCAGGGGGCGGCAGGGGGGCCTCATGGGCCTCCCTGCATTAGTTATAAATATTAGCCCCAGAAAATGGCAGTCCCCGGGGCGTGGGGGTGCTGTGTGGGCAACCCCTGCATACATAATAACTAATGCCCCGGGGAGGTGGCAGTCCGCGGGGAGGTGTATGTCCCCGAGGCTTTGATAAGCCCTAGGAAGGGGGGCCTGTGAGCCCCCACCAATTTTTAAGGTATTTCTCCAGGACCTGGCCTACCTGGGGGTTAATTAAAAACAGGTGTGGGAGCCCGAGCTTGTTTTTTTTGCAGTGAATTTTTTAATGCTTGTTTGGCCTGTTGGGGTCCCTCAGGGACTACAGAGCCAACTTTATGGGGTCAGGGTATTCCTACTCTGCCCATTTTCTTTTTGTTTTTAGGGACTCGGCTGAAGTGTTGGCAGCCAATAAGAACTCTGCATTTCCATGCACAAAATTGTTCTGTTTCACGAAGGCGTCATGCCCACAGATATTACTAACTGTATGTTCGTACATTTCTCAGCTACTGAGCAAATGTACACCAAATAACAAATAAGCACAGTCTGAGTAACCAAATCTAACTTTCTGCCAAATTTGGTGTAATTCCGTCCAGCAGTTCGGGCTTTAGACGTGTTCAAAGATCCTATGGGAATTAACATGGGAAAACCCACTTTTTTTTACACCTCTTGTTCTCGGCCCCCGCTTGATTGATAAACCCTGAAACTTTCCATGCACAATAAGACACACTATGACACTGTTTTGGGACTTTTGTGAAGATTCGGCAAATGGCCAAAATGTTAGCATTGGTGGTTAAGGAGCCCCCCAACAGCTCTTGGTCCAGCCCAGTGGTGTTGGTCCCCAATATGGCCCCTCCACTTGTCACACCTGAGCTTCAGTTCTTTGTGAACTACCGTGGGCTCAACGCAGTCATGAAGACTGACGCACACCTCAACCCCAGAGCTGATTAACGCATTGATCGGCTTGGAGCTGCCAAGTTCATCCACACGTTTGACCTAACGTCTAGGTACTGGCAGATTGCCTTGATAAAGGGGGAAAAAGAGAGGTCCGCATTCTCCTCACCAGAAGGGCACTTCCAGTTCCAGGTCATGCCCTTCGGGTTTAAGGATGCCCCTGTGTCAGGGACTGTCCGGGACTATGTCGGGAACACAGTCAGGGACTTGGGCAAGGACAGGGAACTGGGTAGAAAAGTTACACAGAAAGAGGAGTACAGGGCTGCCCAGGATCACAAAGGAAGTCGGAAGGGAAAACGGGATCCAAAGGTGAAGCTTGTACAAGTGAACAAGATGGCTAAGACTGAAAGGCTGTACACTCAGGCAATTTAGCATTCAGAATAAATACACCCAAGATGGATGTGCAGACATATACATACACACACCACAACATTAACAATAAAGGGAATGTGGGGGTAAAGCACTCAGGAGCTCCACGCGGTAAGACTGAATCTCAATAAGATCCTCACCCACAATTGCTGTTACAGATACTGACTGCAAATACACACATATAGGATATGCATGCAATGGCAGGGTCTGTGGAGCTGATACCTATGTAACTCTAAGAATATACTCACAGTGAACAAGAAACACCACCTAGGTTGTGAGCTGTGCCCACGGATTCTGGCGATCAACAAGAACACGCAAGGCAGTAACAGCAAGGGGTAGAACTAAATACAAGCACAATAGACAAGGAGCTAGCAAGGAGGAATGTTTAACATGAAAGGAAGGAAACCACAGGGCACACTTGACAGAAAGCAGATAACAAACACACAAGGTAATAGAAGCAAGACAGCAGGCACAGAAAGACATTAAACTAGGAACTGGAATGAAGGGAATGGGAAGAAAAGCAGGGACTGGAAAAGGATATACAGAAGAGGAGGCTACAAGGGTAAACAAAAATAGTGCTGGTTCAGGCATCAAGAAAACAAAGGAGCACTGTAGGCAGTGCTGGAGCTGGAACTAGAATTGAGCAAAAGCTCAAAAGTCAAGGTAGCACTGCAGGCAGTGCTAGTTCAGAAACAAGGGAAACTGCTGCAGCTCAGGAACAAGGACTGCCAAGGCTCACAAGTCAAGGTAGCACTGCAGGCAGTGCTAGTTCAGGAACAAGGGAAACAGCAGCAGCTGAGGAACAGTGGAAACAAGGCTGTCAAAAGCTCAGGAAACACTATAAACAAGGGTCAGTCTCCCAGGTACACAGCTACAATGACCAACCTTAGCCTGAAGAGAGGTGGGGCTTACAAGAGCTCACAGCATCAGGTGTGAGCAGGCTTGCCTTAAGTATGAGCAGGTTGGCTTTCACAAAACCCGGCATGGATTGGGAATGGATGTCAATTCCCAAATAGTGACCAAATGGATGGAAGTCAGGATATGCATGCAGAGGAGTATCTGGAAGTTTATTAGAACACAGGAAAGTCACACTATGCACCCCTCTGGTGGTGGGCATGAGAGTGAAGGGAGCGAATCGGGACACCCTGCCACCCTTCCAGAGGTTGGTCAGTCGGGTCCTTGCTGGGTTGGAGAACTTCCGTGCCACCTACTTAGACGACATTGCGGTCCTCAACTTCAGCTAGGAGGACCACCTGTGTCACCTCAAGGAAGTGCTTCAGGCTATTCAGGGGCAGGCCTGACTATCAAGCTCAGTAAGTGCCAGATAGGGCAGGAATATGTTTCTACTTGGGTCAACAAGTGGGAGGTGGCAAGGTGCAGCCCTTCCCGGCCAAGATTGAGACAAGTCTGGCTTGGGAACCATCCAAGACCCTCCAAGACACAGGCAGAGGTGAGAGCCTTTTTAGGCCTCCCTGGTTACTACAGTAGATTCATCAAGGGGTATGGCTCCATTGTTGCCCCCTTGACAGAGCTGACTTCAGGGAAGTAGCCACGTCAGGTTAACTGGACGGAGGAGTGTCCAAAAGCATTTGACACCCTGAAGGAGGCCATGTGCTCAAAGCCTCAGACTTCTCCCAGGAATTTATTGCCCAGACAGATGCTTCAGAGCATGGTGTAGGGACCATACCCTCACAACTAAATGAAAGGGAAGCCTTTGCTTTAGTCTGGGCACTAAAGACGCTAAGGCCATACCTGTTTGGCACTCACCTCCAGGTTCAGACAGACCACAGGGCCCTCAGATGGTTAATGCAGATGAGGGGTGAGAATCCCAAACTGTTGAGGTGGTTCATCTCCCTACAGGGAAGGGACATTACTGTGGAACACCGTCCTGTAATATGACCCCGCCAATGCCAATGGTCTCTCCAGGTTTTTCCGCCTTCGTGAAGAGAACTCCCATGAGGTTGGGTAGCTCTTCTCACTTTCAGCTGGGGGTGGGGCATGTGTTAGACCTTGATCCTTGGTGTGGTTTACCCTGAATTTTGTCCTCTGGCCTCCTGTTTTGCCGACTTTGTTTTTGCTGGCTTTAAGATTCTGGGCACTTTAGCACTGTTGACCAGTGCTAAAGTGCAGGAGCTTTTTTTCCCCTAAAACAAGGTAACATTGGCTTACCCACAGTTGGCATAATTATTGTATAAGTCCCTAGTAAAGTGCACTACATGTGCCTAGGGCCTATAGATTAAATGCTACTAGTGGACCTGCAGCACTGGCTGTGCCACCCGCTTCAGTGGCCCTTTAAACATGCCTCAGGCCTGCCATTGCAGAGCCTGTATGTGTAAACTGCCATGTCGACCTGGCAAGTTAATCCTCTTGCCAGGCCTAACCCTTCTTGTTTAATGCATAATCGGCACCCTTTAGGTAGTCCCTAGACAGCCCCAAGGGCAGGGTACAGTGTTTTAAAAAAGTAGGACATTACTTTTAAGTTTTACATGTCCTGATAGTGATGGACTAGAAAATTTGTTTTTCATTACTGCAAGGCCTATCTGCCCCATAGGTTAACTTCGGGATTACCTTATTACATCGTACAAGTGTAATTTTCAATTGGGACAAGATGAATATTTTGAGTTTGGTGTCTCTTGACTCACAATTTAAAATCACAACTTATGGTAAAGTCGGATTTTAAATTGCAAGTCTGAAAATGGCAGTTCTAGAAAGTTGCCATTTTCTTACTGAAACCATTCTGTTCCTCTGCCTTTTCTCAGAATACAAGTCTGAGTGGGCCTGGTGGCTGATGACCAGGCTGATAGGCCTTCCTGAGTTAGATGGGACGGAGGAGCTGACACTTGCTCTTGAATAGGGCTGTGCCTGTCCCCACACAAAAAACTGCATTCCCCCTATAGTGAGTCTGGAGCCAGGGCTGAAGGGGAGGAACCTTGTGCACTTCAAAGGCCTCTCTTTGAAGTCTCCCCCACTTCAAAAGTTCAACTAGATTATAAGTACTGGACCCCTGACACCAACTCAGTACACTCTGGACATGAGGACACTCTGCCAGGAAGAATGACTGCTGAGCGGCCAAAAATACTGATTCTCTGCTGGATTTGCTGGACTCCTTCTCTGCGGTGCCTGCCTGCTGTCTCATTGTCTGATGGTAAGAAGGATTGGACCTGAATCTCTATATCCCCAGCACCAAGTGACTCAAGTGGCTTGCCTCCTGTCCTCCAGTCTCAGGTTCATAAAAGACTGCCTACAACTTTCCAACCAGCACCTGAACTCTGCCATCTGTGGGTCCTACCCTGCTAAGTGGTGCTGCCAATCCAGTCCTGAGCCCTTGGAAGTGAGTTTTCCTGTGCTGTTCTTCAAGAATCGACGCATCACCTGCTTTGCACCGGTAGAAACCAACGCATTTGCCTTCGATGCTGGCGCATCACTGTTTCGAGGACTCCCCATCTCCTACAGCATGGCTCAATGATGATGCAGTACCTTCATCCCCAGGGGTTAGACACTGATGCATTCCTGAATTGCGTGACTCTGAACCGATGCATTTTGAAGGTACTGTTCCAGCGGGTCCTGTGTGGCTTTTGTATCTGATGCGTGCTCCAACGCAGTCGGCTTGACTTTTCAGATTTGACCCGGTCCAGTGCGACCAGTTAGTCCCAGTAGGCGCATCATTACTCTAAGCGCTATAGTTCAAGGCATTCTTTAAAAATTCATAACTACTTATTGGATTTTTGTTGTTTTGGTCTTATTTTGTTCATTAAGTTAAGCTCTATTTTTCTAACCAGCTGTGGATTATTTTTGTGTGCTGTTTTCACATTTTACTTTATTAAGTGCTGCAAAAATACTTAACATATTACATCTTAAGGTATGCCTGATTGCTCAGTGCTAAGCTACCAGGGCGTAAGCACCGATTAATTTATGGTGTGTATATGAAGTACCCTGACTGGAGTGGTGGTCCCTACTTGTCCAGGGTGCGTACCTCTGCTAACTAGGGACCCTATTTCTACTATATTCAGTGAAAAAACAAGGGTAAAGGAACGTTATAGTTAGGTGAAATGTTGAATAACAACTTAACATTTTAAAATGTAAAAACCACAGAAATTCACCAGTTTTAGTTCTAGCTATCACAAGTAACTGACTTGTACCCTAAGGCAACTATAAATGTGCCCCCACCAATCACAGTTTTCTCATCAATAATTTCATTGCAAATGTAATGTGTGATGTAATATGTGGGGTTATAAGCAGTGCGTGGTGAGGGCGTGAGTTATAGTTATCTTAAATATACTCCCGGCCCCTGGGGATGGGGTACCTGGGGCCCCCTCCCCATAAAAATAGCTGCAGGCCCTGGGGAATGTGGTCCCAAGAACTGTGCACCCTCTCATAAATATAACTGTGGGCCCAAGGGGATAGGGTCCCCTGGGCTAAAAACTGCCTGCCTCTTATAAAATACTTTGGGCCCTGGGGGATGGGGTCCACAGGCCAAAGGTAGCCTGAGAATGGGGTACACCCCCTCCCCATTAAAAATAATAATTCTGTCTTACCTCGGGGCCTGGACCCCTCCATATAAAAAATAAGTGCTTCTTCTCTCAGGCCCTGGTCCACTCTGGAAGCCTGCACTTCTTCTTTTTTTTCCAAAAAGAAAAATGTTGCCATAGAGTTGCGGATCCTCCGTGAATTTGCATTGAAATAGAAAAAAAATGTTTGGACCTACACCAGGCCTAGAGTGTCAGGGTATCCCAACCCTGCCCCCTTATGTCTTTTTTATCGGGTGATTTTTAGGACTGGGGACAGAGTCCTGAGTTCTAAGGTGGCTGCCACCACTCCTTGTTGATGTGGTGGCAACCAATCAGATCTCAGCAGGACAGCTGCCAGATCGGCTGAGGCTCTGCATCCCCTAGATATATAAAGTTTTTGATCATTAATTCCTCAAAACTTACTGAATGGGTTTACACCAGATTACAAAAAGCACTCTTTCCTGACCAGGATCTAGCCTTCTGCCAAATTTGGTGTAAATCAGTTCAGTGTTTTGGGCTGTAGTGGTGTCTAAAGTTCCTATGGAAAAAATTTAATGTGATAAGCTCATTTTGGTACTCCCCCTTTTTCTTGGCCCTTGCTTGACGGATCACACCAAAACGTTCCATGCTAAAACTAGTCAAAAAGTAGCACTTTTTGGAAAATGTCTTGGAGATTCATCAAACGGGGTCAAAGTTATTAGCAACACAGAAAATGTATTTGATTTGGAAACACGATCCTAACTATAACTACCTAATGGCGACCCCCACTGGGTAAAATCTATCTATCTATCTATCTATCTATCTATCTATCTATCTATCTATCTATCTATCTATCTATCTATCTATCTATCTATCTATCTATCTATCTATCTATCTATCTATCTATCTATCTATCTATCTATCTATCTATCTATCTATCTATCTATCTATCTGCCACATTCAGTGAATGTCATTAGCAGTAAGTTGTGACACACACACATACACACACACACACATACACACATACACACACATATATATATATACATACATGCACACATACATATACACACACACCCCCCCCACACACACACACATACACCACCCCTGCCTCCTCCCAACCCACACACTTTAAATATTTTTACCTTTCGTTGTAAGGGCATAATCATGATGAAGGCATCACGTGGTAAAGACAGCATTGTAAAGGCTGTCTCCCCTTAAATAATATTGTGCTTTTAGTTTCTGCAATGCTAGCCTAATGCTCACAGGCCATGTTTAGAAGATAAGGGCAGAGTTATAATCAAGTGCTTTACTGCCAAATGACACAAGGAGTTAAGCCCTCACTGCTTACATTTTAGTATGACCAGCCAGAATCAATTCAGGCTTTCAGGCTTCCGAAGTTGATAAACTAATGAGCAATACACTTGTTAATTTGAGTACCTATTATTTACAGTGTATTGAAATATCAAATACCTAAGCATTTAGCACTTTTAAATAAACTAATTATTATTCATGAATGTTGTCAGATGAAAACTGTTTTACCGCAATACGACCAATAAAACAAACATACCATCCTCATGGTGTGTGTGTGTGTCTGTTGCAGGCCATCTAAATTTTAATGCCATGCTACTTCCTGTCTTCTAGCCTCAGAGTGTACTTAATTCCTATTTTGAAACCTGTGGTATCTGCTTATATGTATAGCATGGAATGTGATGAGTGGATGGCATGTGTGGATGGAATGGGTTAAGGGACAGTTGCCTATGAAGGGCTGAGCAGTGGACGGGACTATTGATGGCTGAGGAGATGTACTATCCTTTCTTCAATAAAGACCTCTATGCTTCAAGAGATGGTTCAATCATGAATTATTACAAATCCTTTCACCTCAAATCATAAAATCTCTCATTGTTAATGTTTCTTTTCACTGGAAAACATATGTTTCACTTTTATAGAGAAAATATACTTGAGGTTTGTGAATTCTTCTACCACTTGCTACTGTTAAAAGTTAACTTATATAAGACACAATCTATAATGATTAACATAAATCCAAAATGCTGCCAGCTACATAACCAATTGATTAAAAAAGTTTATTGGGGCAAGATTATCACACAGACGTTGAACTTGTGACCCTCCAGGCACAACATGCACAAGATCATCATCAGGACTTTAGAGCATTTCTTTAGCTTTGTGCAGGACAGCTGTGCTGCATCAGCTGCACCCTCCAGCCATCCTGTAAACAAACCGTGGCCTCCAAAAAAGCTCCTCTTCACAGCTCACATAGTGTTTTACAGCAGATGGATCTTTGGCATAGGACAGATCGCCCCAGGTAGGCACAATCCCACAGAAAACAGGACGACTGGCCAGCCTGTTCTATTTGTCTTAGCTTGAACTCCACATGATATCACAAAGTAATATGATGCACCACCAATCATGTAAAAAATGTGTATTTTCCAAATACACAACTTTATCTCACTAGGTCCATCTTATTATTGAACTCTCTATCACTCGATAGTCCAATAGTTCTCTCAATTTTACCAAACCATGGTCCTCTGATGGATCTTTTTGTTGAGCTGACAGGGACTGGAATACTAAAGAAGTGAACAATTCTTCTATGAGGACCTGGAATAAAATAATTGTTACCTCAAACCAACTATAAACATCTCAGCCACAGATACAAATGCCTTGAGACCTGAAATATGACCAAAAGAAGGACTCATAGAAAACATGTATCGTAAGCCTCGTTTTGCATGGACAATCATGAAAATACATTTCAATTCAAATTTAATAACAAGATTGTTATTACAAGTAGCTATACAGTACTAAACAGAACATCAATAGACAGCTGAAAAATCCTCTGTGGGGAGAAACAGAATACATTTTGAGATTAAGCTATTAATCATACACACCAAAGCAGAGCAGTTCAGATTCTTCCTCAGTTAGATCTGGTCATGTCTGATCTGCAGCACCATATGCCACAGTCTGAGTCAGTTAACCTCTCAGCCGAAAGGTTATTTCCCTGCACACTTTACCAGCCGGCAAAGTACAGGGTTCGAGGTCGCAGATGGATATAGTTCAGTTCATGAAAGTCTATTCCACCCAATGTGGATGGAAAGAGGCAAAAGGAAAGATAGTAGGGATCAAAAGTCTGTCCAACAGCATGCCAGGCAGGAAAGGAAAATGATAGCCAGCCCCCACTCCTCTTCCGATAAGGAAATTGTACCTCAAATGTTCTAGGTTTACACCCCTTAACGTATCCATTTTATCAGTCCATGGGGTTCCTATTTGTCACTCACAGTGGGCTGTTGTGGTTGATCAGTAAAACACACTAATCCGAGACAATTAGGTAATCCTTTTTGCAAATTTCATTAAGTTAATTTGTGTTCCCATTTCATCATTTCCAGCGAAGTAGGTTGAGCTTTACTTTGCTTACAGTCCGTCCGTTCTCAGGCACCTTTCCCTGGGTTTGCAACAATACTTATACATTTCTATTGAATATGCTTCTTAGTGAGTAGAGAGTCCTTTGTTAGCAAATATAGAAATTAAACTCCACAGAAAGTTCTCATAGAGCTTAGGTGACTGCCTCACATGATTTTATATTAACGCAGGGTAAAAGAAGCATTTGAGGCCTACATGAACATTTAGCTGAATCACTGCCAGTTTATTATAAGTCACACATTTTCATATATACATTTTGATTCTCTCCATCATAGCGGTATTAATTTCTTTCAGGTACTACATCTCAATATTAGGTACTACTAAAAAAAAATTCTAAAGCATTAATTGTACATTGTCTTTTATCAACTCATATTATTTATGTGTCACTCTCAATACATGTGTTATTGGTAGACGTTACAAAAGCTCAAACTTGCACTACGTAAAATCTCTTTAGTTTCAACGATTTTTCAGTTCAAGAACTTTATTATGCATACATGTCATTTCAGGTTCAATGCACATTTGAATATTATCACACAACTCTCCATATTAACGATGTTTTGTTTTCTCATAACTCGTAAATACGTTCATGTGTAGCTTCTCGTTATTTCTTTTATTTGGTTCACATTTTCGTATCATCATTTAGAACACTTTGCATGTTTTTAGGATGCAGTGTGCATTCTCACATTTTTCGTCTTAGCCAGGTTAACATTTCTTTATCAGGAAGTATTCATCAAAATGATCTTTTACAGGTAAGAATTGATAAAGGTAGACATCAGATAATATCTACGCTCCATCAAATATATAGCAAACAAACACTCTCAGATACTTTAAACATGACTATTTGAGAGCGGAATACTCTGATGAAACTGTTTCCATTGATTTAAGGTTGAAAAGGCAAGATTGTGAGTAAAAATAAAGAATTGCCATTATGCGCAAAAGTTTAATTTTTGTGCTGCAAAATGTCCTAATCTATGCCACAATATCCTAATAGTCTGAATATGATTTCTTTGGGAGTCATGCAAGCCCTAAACACCACTGCCCTTAACCTGTCAAAATTTGGCTGCCCATACACTTTTTCCATGTATATTTTCTTTCCAATATGCATAACCTTGTTCTGCAAATGAATCAATAAATTGTGTGTAATAAATAAATATGTGATTAGTATTGTTTTTAATTTCAATTTATCTGGCTCTGGACAGTGCTTCCACTTTGTGCAATTCTATATTGTTCTGGGCAGTTTGATCAATGTTTATAATGATGTCCATAATGAATCCTTATACCTCGTTGCCGGGGACTATACTGGTTGTGAAAGGCCCTAAACCCAAGTTATAGGCCCGAGCCGCAGGCGTGGGCCTACAACAATAGAGAGGGCCTTTAGCACACAGGTATAGCCTGAGGCAGAAGGGCTATAAGGCTACTAGAACATTCCACCCACTGAGGGTAGAATGCTCTAAATTAAAAAGTGAGAGACATGAAGACAAACATTGAAATGTTGGAGCTCCGGGCCTATACCAGCCATTTTAAGCCTGGGGCCACCTCATATCTTCAGTGGAACTCCCAACATTCCAATGTTCTAATGATGAAAACATAACAGCATCTGATAATTTTCTACATTTAAATAGGATCTCTACTGCCTATGGATGCATAGGAACTTAGATGAATCCATAACTTTTTAGAAGCATTAAAGACCCTGGAATGTATGAAAGGGACAGAAATTATATTGTCATCTAAGAAGATTTTTTAGAACATTAGAATGTAAAAAAGTTATTTTGTACCTATAATCTGTTAAGGAACCCTTTCTCAAACAGCACCGTCCAGCACAAGATACGTAATGATGTTCACAGCATGTTAATCCCATTGTGTACTGTGAGCAGAAGAATGCAACTACAATTTCTGAATCACAGGAAACAACACAGCTCTATCAAGAATGTAGTTCCTGTGTACTAAAAGCAAAATTATGTTCAACTTTATAATCTACAAATCACAGTTGCTGAGGTTGCAATTGCTAATATTGTAGCATCAGTTTCTCTCGTTAAAACTGGCACTTGGTGTAATGCTGGAGACTCCGCATTCTCTAGACTCTTCTTGGGGTAGTTCCTCAAGAGTAGGGAGAGGATGTTTTGACCTCCTCTGGAGGCACCTTGGTGCCTATAGCGGGGCTGCTGAACAGAATCGCGTTCCAAAGGTTTGCTTGTCTGAGATCTTTTCAAACTAGCTCTACCACGTTGCGGAGCTACCCATCAGCAGCTTTAGAAACGTTATCTTCATAGACAGTAGAGTCTGAATTCTTCACGTTGGATATCCTAGTTCTAGTTTCTTGAACATTCTGTAATAAATTTAAGCCATAGACAGAAACAGGTGCTTTTCAACTCTGCCACCATTCTGTGGTGCTAAAGATCAGTCTGCCTGAAGTGCACCAGTGCTATGAGAGACCAGAAGTGTGCCAGCGCTTAGTAGATATTGCACATTTCTGCTCTCTCTCCCTTCACGCAACACAACGCATCAAGGTGCCTTGCTACATTGAGTTGCATGAAAGGTTACTAAATTGACCCCAAGCTCTGAATGTAGCCACTGGCGTTAATTAATTGGAGGATCCTGGTTATATTTTTGTTAACTCTGCTCAGGACCAAAACCTTTAAGCAAAATATCAAGTTGGACAGCCTAGTACAGAAACCAGCCAGCTAAATATACTATGATCATAGGGAATAGTTAAAGGGACATGCAGAGCTACTCAAAGTTGCCAGCCTACTGAAAACTATAAACTGCATCTCCCTCCTACACCGTTTCACTCCCCACACTGTAAAGTACTGCGCCTCATACCAAGGTGACCTCGCCTCAATGGTCATCACCCATGACATGGTAACACTTCCCACGTAGGACCCAAAACAAAGACAACCCTGTCCAACCATACACCCTACACAGCGTAGACTGCTGCCCGTGTAGGCAGGCGCTTCAGTGCTCCTAGTAGGGGTAGTAAGCGCTATATAAATGCTTCAGTACCATACAAGTGGATTCTCCTTTAGGCTCCTGTGTTGTTAGGGTAAGTTATAGAGGCGGGATAGTCCAGTGCCTCTCTGCCATTGGCTTGCTAGTCACTGGTATTGCTGATAACACAGTACATCCCTCCTGTCAATCACAGGAGGAGGTAATGCACAAACGGTGGTACCTTCCTCATCACTTCTCCCTGCATGCACCGTTCTTCTCGGGAAAGTAAAAGCTTCTCTAGTTTTATCCAATGGCATCTGTGTAAATGTCAACACCAACTTTACATCGGAATTTCTGGACGTACACAGCCAAATGCATGGCTAATGCATTTGTAAAGGCTGACAAATGGGTGTTTAATGCTTAACTGTGATTAAGGCTGTGGCCCACAATTCCTTTCGCACTGATCACACTGCCGTCATTTGGTCATCACGCCGCTCGTTTGTTACCGGAAATGATTCTGGACTGGCGCTCTAGTGCTGAAACCGTGCATTGCAATATACAAACCTTGCCTTCAGGCAAAATGGAGTCACGGCTGCACAACCCGGCTTTCATTGATTTGAACATTATAAGGCACAAACTAAAACGTTTTACAATGTAAATCAGACGTCACTGGGTACGAGCCTGTTTTTTTTAATTGTTTGTTGCCTATGAAGTAGATTGCAGGAACAATCAAGCCCTCGTAACTGATAGCAAGTGCAACCATGTTTTGATTTACTATAATGTATATTTTAGCTATACCTATGGAATGTCGTAGGTAAAGTCAAATAGAAACATTCCTACCCATTTGCCTGTAAAAGACCAGAGGCACTGATTAATAAGGGACTGCTTTAAGCTATCATCCAATGCTACATTTTCTGCAGTGCGCACCTCGAGGGAAAAGGGCGTTCGGCTGTGGCAGTCAGAAGCAATTACACTCTGCAAATATTCTCTGCGGCCTTCGGAAGAGTCATGTCGTTTCAGGCACAGCTCAGAAAATGTGCCAGGCCTCTCGGCCTCGGTGCCCCGGGGCTCTGCATGTACCACTGTCTCTTGAGAGAAATAATCTCCTTGTGAAAAAAGGAAGACAAGCACACACCTGTCAAAGTGTATTTTTTGTACAGGCCTTAAATTGGTTTGTGATGTTAGGATGCAGAAGGCGTAGTACACATACAGGCATCTATATGCACATAGACAAGACCCCGATGCATGCACGCACACGCAGGCAGGTGCAGACACACATAGATGTTGGCTGGGGCATGGATGTTTTCATCGACGTGAGGTTGTTCCCAAAGACGGCTTGGGTGGCAGATGATGGATGCAGTTCAGATGGATGGGTGTGGACTTCTAGCTGGATCGATGTGAGTGTGGGTGGGATGATGGGGGTGAATGTTTGGTTGTAGATTGTTGAATGAATGCTTGGGTGTGAACGGATGCATATGTGCTTGGGATGAAGGGGAGGTGGATGATGGGCATTTTGGTGGATGGAAGGGTGAATAGAAGAGTGCTTCGGTGGGGAAGTGAGAGTAGAAGGGTTGGCGGACAGATTGAGGCTTAGGTGTGAGTTTAAGTATGCATGCATGTGGCTAAATGGAATGTGTAAGTGGTATTCACTTATTCTGATCTGCTTCTAAACATTAAGGGCCCGATTACGATGTCGGGCGGACCATCACCGACAAGCTTTCCGTGGTGGTCCACCCGACATCAAGGGTAGCGGTCCGACTGCCTGATTATGATGCCGGTAGTCGAAGCCCATCAGGCAGTGAAAGAAACTGCCACCTCTGACAGATTGAAGGAGCTCGTCGGGCGGCAATCAGAGCCTAATCCCTACAATAGAGGTGGTACCCACAGAGGCACCGACATAGGGACGAGGATATCCGTTTCCCACAGCCTTTTCATGGCAGTCCCAATGCCATGAAAAGGCTGTCTGAAAGTGACTTTGAGGGCCCTTAGGAGGGCCCCCGTCACCAGTGGGCCTCCGCTATTTACCCAGGGGGGTGAATGTGGCACCCCCCCAAACATCCATGCACGGTGTGCCAGGCACCACATGGTGCCTGGCACACGGTGCATGGATGTTTAAAAACATCCCTTTTTCTATTGCGGCTTGTGCTGCGGCCCTTTTCCCGGCTGCACCTCAAGCCTCAATAGAAAAAGGGATGTTTCCGACTGCCTTCACAGCGGTCACATCCTAATCTGGCAGGTGGGACCTCCGACTATTTGTCGGGTGGTCCCACTCCAACTGCAATGCAATCATAATGAGGCCCTACGTATTAGAAGAGCAATAATTCCACATTTTATCTGACACAGTAACTGACAAATACAGGCTTACCACGAACTATGTAGGTGACACATAGTTAATTCTAAAGCTGAATTTCATTTCTTATTCCACTATGACTGCATCTCCAGTGGCACAGCGCTAACTCTTACATTTAATGGGGAGAAAAACTCCCCATTAAATGTAAGAGAACTGCTTCTCTGACTCTCTTTTGCGTCCTTTGGTAGGGGAATTTCAGCCATTTGAGCACAACTCAACTCCGATTATAGCGACGACTGTCCGACATTTGGGAGTCTATATGGATAACGATTTATCTCTTTCCAGTCATGTTAATACACTTTCCTCTTTTGCTTTGGTATAATGAGGACACTTAGCTAAATGTCACCTTTTTTTAGCTACTCGCGTGCACCTTCTTGTGGTGCAAATCTTTAATCTGACGGGTACTCATAGTACGGTCCGCGGGCCGCCAGCGGCCCGGCAAGCCTTTCTTGGCGGCCCGCGGACCTTGCAGGCAACATACCTCTGTGTTTTTTTATATCGGAGGTTGAAGCGCGGAGCTATGGGGGCCGGGCGATTCTTTTAAAAACCATTCACTTGTTAATGAGGCTTTGTTCTATTTCACCTCTTCTTAGCGCCCCTGCATCTCCACTCTGATTGAGTGGAGATGCAGGGGCGCTAAGAAGAGGTGAAATACAACAAAGCCTCATTAACAAGTGAATGGTCTTTAAAAGACCTGTGAAGTACTTGGGTGCGGCGGCTGTGTGTGATCCAGGGAAGCAAGGACCAACACTTCCATGGTTAAAGTGCTGTTTTCTCAATTAAACTGGAACTGTGGTGCTACAGTACACTCGAGAACAAGAGCTAAAAAAGTTAAGAGAATTGAAATAAGCTCAGTCTAGTCTCCCATGAAAGCGCACCTTTGAGTTCAGGGGGACCCTCAATTTGTTGCTCACGTTGGTCTCCTCCCCTCTCAGAATAGGAAGTGTGCCTTCAGACGCCCATGTTGATATTCCACACAGTCTCCGGACATCAAACAAAAAGGTAGAAAATGAATGGAGGATATGTTGGATGAAACGAGGACGGGGAGGGGCAATGAGGGGGGAAATCAGGAAGGGTGGGGTGAGGAAGAACTATGAGGGTTGGTGTAGGCCCGGACCGGATGCTTTTTGCTGCTGATGGGGTAGGCTCATTGAGGGGGAGGATTCAAGAAGAATGGGAATTAAGTGGTGAGAAAGTGAATAGCAGAGAAAAGAGGGCAACGATGGGGAAAAGAGCGTTAGGGAGGATGTGGGTACATGTGGCCAAAAGAGGAGTAGGGGTCGCCAAGAAAGGAGGAAGAAGACTGTGTAAAAAAGAGATGGGGCTACAAGTCAGCCCACATAGAGCAGGCCTGGCTCTTTCTGTCATGACTATCTCAATTTATATTGGTGTCTTGAGTTAATTATACTTGCTGTGACCCTATTCCCCCTTTCTTCTATGAGCGCATCTCCAGACATACTGTAAAACAGTGCAAACCTACATGTATCCAAGGCGCCACCTTGACAAGGGAGAGAGAGAGAGAGAGGGAGGGAGGGAGACAGAGAGAGGGAGGAAGGGAGACAGAGGGAGGGAGACAGAGAGGGAGGGAGACAAACACAGTGAGTGAGACAGAGGGAGAGAGAGAGAGATAGAGGGAGGGAGAGAGAGGGAGAGAGACAGGGAGAGGGAAGGAGAGAGAGGGAGAGGGAGGGAGACAGAGAGAGGGTGACAAACAGAGTGAGTTAGAGGGAGGGAGGGAGACAAGAGGGAGGGAGACGGAGGGAGGGAGACGGAGGGAGAAGGAGACAAACAGAGTGTGTGAGACAGAGGGAGGGAGACAGAGGTAGGCAGACCGAGGTAGGGAGACAGAGGGAGCGGGAGGGAGGGAGATAGAGAGGGAGGGAGGGAGGGAGACGGAGAGAGATGGAGAGGGAGAGAGACGGAGAGAGGGAGGGAGACGGAGGAGGGAGGGAGATGGAGGAGGGAGGGAGATGGAGGAGGGAGGGAGACGGAGGAGGGTGGGAGACGGAGGGAGAGGGAGGGAGGGAGACGGAGGGAGAGGGAGGGAGACGGAGAGGGAAGGAGAGGGAGAGAGGGAGGGAGAGGGAGAGAGGGGGAGGGAGACAGAGGGAGGGAGACAGAGAGAGAGGGAGACAGAGAGTGGGAGACGGAGAGGGAGAGACGGATAGAAGGAGAGAGGGAGGGAGACGGAGGACGGAGGGAGATGGAGGAGGGAGGGAGATGGAGGAGGGAGGGAGACTGAGGGAGAGGGAGGGAGACGGAGGGAGAGGGAGGGAGACGGAGAGGGAAGGAGAGGGAGGAGGGAGGGAGGAGGGAGGGAGGGAGATAGAGAGAGGGAGAGAGACAGATATGTGTATGCCGGGTCCGGTGGCTCAGTGGACGAAGGCTTCCGCTGCTGGGACCTGTGTTCCACCTCATGGTCACAGTTTTTTTTTGTTGCTCTAGCCCCGCCCCCTCCCCCAATGACCCCGCCCCCAAGGTGCGGCCGTCGGCCACAAACCACACTGTAAATTTGGCCCCCAAGAGAAAGTTTGTGAGTACCCATTCTGAGCAGATCGGATTACAGTAATGACTTATTTTTAGGTGCTCTAGGTTATCTTGTTCAGCGCCTGCATCGTATACAGGCGGCAGCTGCAAAACCCGCTCTTTCTCTGCCCCGTCACTCTTCTACCACAGCAGCTCTGAATTCCCTACATTAGCTCCCTGTAGCCAAGCAAATTCAGTTTAAATCACAGTGCATAGTGCACAAAGCCTTTCATCATACTGGACCTTTTGGACTTTGACAAAAATTACAATGTTACATTCTGCCTAGATCGCTACGTTCAGCTAATGCCAACTTTCTTAAGATTCCCAAATTTAAGAAAGCGTGGATCGGTGGCAGAGCGTTCTCTGTACTAGCAGTCAGTCGTTGGAACAGCATGCTGAGCTCGCTCCCCTCTCCTCCATCAGCAACCTGTATGCTTTCAGGAAAGCCTTGAAAACTTTTAGGCATTTGCACATGTCTGGACTGGTTCTGGTAGCTAAGCACCAGGATACCTTCTTAGGTAACAGTTTGCTTTGTATAAAATTGAATAAACCAAACAAACACCCAAGGATCTGCTGGACAGCATTTCAAGCTTTCTTGCTTTTGAACTGACTGCTCGAATTGTCAGGTGTGCCCAGCGCACCTTTGTTTTTCCCACTATCCACAGACCATATAAAAAGCCGCTAGATATTAAACAGTCCGCTAATGAAGCTCAGTCTGGTATGTTTACATTTGATGATCGTTATAAACTGATTTTCTTAGAATATTTAGTGATCCTTTATCAAATATAACACATCTGCTCAGGGCCCTCAGGGGCAAATGGGCCCAAACACCTAAGAAGGTGGTGCTTACCTTGCCCCGGTGAGGACCTTTTGACCTAGCAAACCTGCCACATCCCTCAACTGAAAGAGTGACAGACAAAACAGGTTGAAGTGGAATGTGGAACAACAAGATAGAACAAGAACTCGGAATCAAAACAAACAACCATAGATTCAAGATACAACCCACCACCTTTATAGTCATTAATTACCAAACAAACTCAGTAACCATAAGTGACAAACAGTACAAAATGTGGAAGAAGTAGGAGGAGCATAGTAGGAAGTGCTACATAAACAAAACACATTATTATCATTAGAGTTTGTGGTCCTGTGCTCACAATGGTCGACCACCATGGTTTAGCCCTTTGACTGATCAGTGCTGGATCAAGTGAAAGGTGGATGATGGGCACAGAAGGTTCATTACGCCTTGTGCACAAAACATTGTATTTTGATCATGATCTCTAACTCCACTGGTACCCAATGGAGGGCATTCAGGTCTGGGTGTACATGATGTATCATTTGCTGATCCAGATGTCCTGGCATGTAGATTGTAGAGTCTATGCACATAAATATATAAACTAGTAAATTATGAGTATAACATTTTTCCAAAATATTTCTGGGGAATTGTCTTCCCACTTAGAGGTGGCTGACTTAGT
Source organism: Triturus cristatus (assembly GCF_964204655.1). Classification (NCBI taxonomy): domain Eukaryota; kingdom Metazoa; phylum Chordata; class Amphibia; order Caudata; family Salamandridae; genus Triturus; species Triturus cristatus. Next base: position 442,602,687 of record NC_140593.1, on the reverse strand, counting down.
TTTGTGTTAAGATGTTGCTTTATTGCAATCAAAGTACGAAAAAGTACCCTGTCTAGAGTTGTTACGTTTACTGTGTGCTGTTTCTTTTTGTACCATAATCTACGTTGACTATCATGCCCTTCAGTTTAGTTTTCCAGTAAACACTGCTTTGGCTTGTCATTGCAAATTGATTCCAAACTCAAGCAAATTACTCTGTATGCTACAATGGTGGTAAATTATTTTGTGAATGTATTGTGCGTGTATGGAGAGGTGAAGACAGAAAGTTGCAGGGGCGGCCAATCTGTTCATGTGCGGCAGAGGGATTAATCTACCAAGCACTTTATCTCTCACTTTCGCACGTGCAGAATGTCTCACTCTTGAGTGTGACGTGTCAGCCTGAGAAGGATCTGTTACCTGAAAGGGTAAACCCAATAAAGTCACTGGGACCTGGGTATTAGACAGTACACAGAGAAAATGGTCCCGGTGAATAGTTGCAAATGTGAAAAGGGAAACAATAAATCTATTAAGAATTTGGAAGCAAGAGATGAAAGAAACGTGTTACGTTCAATGTACAGTGTTATTTAATCACACTGGACACACAATGATTTATAGCATTAGTTAACACAGTTTAAAGAAAATACAGTGCCCCAGGGAGGGGAGGGGGATGGTGAGGGTGATGTGATTATAGGTAAGGATGTGGGAGTGAATGTGAATAATGTGTAAATCACAAAATATATTATTTACAAAGCAAAAGAGCTAATATTTAGAGCCACGTTATTCACATAATATCAAAACGTTAGATAGCCATGTTGTATAGCAAAAGAGCACCGTGATGAATCGCTGTTGTTCAAACTGGCTAGTGTCTCGCTGCATGAAAGTCGTCTCGCTCCGTGAAGCAGACAGTCTACTTCACGGAGCGAGACGACTTTCATGCAGCGAGACGCTATACAACGGAGTTTCATTTACCCGATTCCTTACATACATGAGAATTGAACATTTTCCGAGGCCCAGCTGATTTTTCATGAATGGCCCTTTTTCACCACTACAGGGATTAATACTCATTTAAGTTGATGCTTTCGCTCGCCACTTTGGAGCCCACGCGCCCTTATTCTCCCCTCCTGGCCACAATAACGGGCCTCTATATGGTAACCACCCCCTCCTTGCCCCCACTACCACACTCCTGTCCTGAGGAAGACCCCGCAGTAAGGGACACAACAACCTACCATTCTCTTGGGGTTGAAACGTCGACATCTGACACACTAGCCAGTTTGAACAACAGCGATTCATCACGGTGCTCTTTTGCTATACAAAATGGCTATCTAACGTTTTTGATATTATGTGAATAAAGTGGCTCTAAATATGAGCCCTTTTGCTTTGTAAATAATATATTTTGTGATTTACACTTTATTCATATTTACTCTCACATCCTCACCTCTAATCACATCACCCTCACCATCCCCCCTCCCCTCCCTGGGGCACTGTATTTTTTTTAAACTGTGTTAACTAATGTTATAAATCATTGTGTGTCCAGTGTGATTAAATAACACTGTACATTGAACGTAACATGTTTCTTTCATCTCGGGCTTCCAAATTCTTCATAGATTTATTGTTTCCCTTTTCACATATGCAACTATTCACTGGGACCATTTTCTCTGTGTACTGAGAAGGATCTGAGCCATGGCCCAACGAGCACTTGCCTGACTAATGCTCATCCGCATTTGGGGGCATTATGAAGCATGAGAGAGGTTTGGGGCATGAACCCTGCTCACAATATTGACCTCCTTTAGCCTAGCAGGAAGTGAAATGTGAAGCTTTATAGATTGTGCAGTTTCTGTTCAGGTTGCCCACTCCTTTCCTTGCTCATGAGGTGTATTTGAACAGAAGAAGGTAGAATTCCTTACTTAAGAAATGTGTATGGCTCCTGCTAACTCCCATTGTTGACCATTTGGCACCATTTTACTTATTTGACAGCATTTTTGCCTTGCACATATTTCCATAGGGATCATTGAGCCATCTTTAATTATCTATTTTGTTTTTTTGTCTACACGCATACAGAGCCCCGCTGCTTCTCTGACGAGGTTGGTGCTGTGTAGCTGCCTAAATATTTAGTGGCCTATTCACAAAGGTAAACTTACGTTAGTATATTTTTCTCATGCACTTCGTAATAACTTTACTAATTTTGCCTATTCACCATTTACAAATGTAAATTTACTACAAATTGTAAACTTAAATGTCTCCACTCCCTGAATTGAGGGGGTGGGATGAATTAATTTTATATTAATTATTTAATTCATTTAACTACATTCGATTCAATTAAAATTATTTTTTAAAAGATTTAAAAAAAGTAAATTAAAATGTTCATATTTAAGTGTTATGTAGTAAATATGACTATCAGTTATGTGCAGAATTAATGTAAATTAATTTAATTCTTTAAAAAAAGTAGTCGCAATTCTTTTTAAATTAAAATGGTTATTACATTCTTTTATAATTAAATTATTCATATACACTGTGTGTGTGTGTGTGTATATATATGTTTTAACATTTGATTACATTTTCATGTATTTTTGAGAAGCTGAAATTAATTTATTTTAACATGATTTCATATTCAGTGTTAGTCTAAGTCACTGCCTCAATACGTTTCTATGGGACAGTGTTGCAGTACCTGTGGTTGGCAATGTTTGGTGCTGGACTTACTTCAGGTCTGAGCTGGAGTACATTTACTAATGTTTGCGCCTATTTTGGCTTTAGTAACTTTAGAGGTGCAGTTTGTGAATATAAATCTGCTTACCCTAAACCCCTCCCTAATCCTACGGTAACCTCTCCTTACTCCTCCCTAAAGACCCTCTGATCTAGAAGTAAGTATTCCCCATTCTCAAGCCACTCCACTGTCCCCTTCACATTTACTACTTAAACATAGGTGTATGTTTGTGGAGATCGCCACACATGAAAGATAGGAGAGGCAAAGGCTGAGACCTCCACCTGTAGGTTTGTGCTACATGGGTACTGCTATTGTATTACTACTAAACATGTAGCTTGTGAATAGGCCCCTTAGTCTTTCTGCTCCCCTTTACTGGACTATCTATAACACAGGCAATCCAGGTAGATTCATGTCTGTCTCCCCAGCCTCTAGCATAAAAAAAAACCCCTGAAACCTAACACGGGATCATCAGAGTGATAGCTAGCCACTATCTAAGTCCATTTACATTTTTCCACGACTATCTTTCATTTATCCTCCACTACACACACAGGTACTGTACCCCAAGACAATCTAAGAGCACCTCACTGGTTACTCATGTATGACAACAAAAAGCTTCCCACATAAAAAATACCATCAGCCACGCATTCCCTGACAGTGTAGTATGCTGCCAATCCGAAAGTGAGCTTTGGTGCCACACAATGGGGCATGACGCGCTATATAAATGCCACAATAATATACATTATAATGACTACAATGGGGTTTGATTGAATACTGCATGGAATAACAGTGTTCATGCAACCCTCTATATCCCTTTTCCCTGATGTTTCTAATGCTTCATGTCTGGTGATTATTTTAATCTTTCCACTTGCATAATTTAAGGTTTCCTCTGCGTATTTTCTGTGTCTAAATTGGTGCAGTATTTCTTCTTCTCTGTTTGCGTACATTTTTAGGTCTGAAACTATTATTTTCTCTCTCAATAATTGGCTTAATGTTAAGCCTGTTGTAGTTGCCTCAGGATAAAAACTCATGGCTAATGAGCAATTGTTCCTATCAGTTTTTTTAACATATAAACGCAAATCAAAACCTTAATTCCTAGTAACTACATTGATGTCAAGAAAGTGCATTTCCCTTTTGCAATATTAGTTGAATTATGTGAGGTCATTTTAATAAACCTTTTAAAAGTGCTTTTAGTTCAAGTTCTGAATCAATCCCAGCTTAAACAACAGTTTCAATAAAAAGCAACAAAATCAAAATAAGACCTTTTCATCAGAATTCCACAGAATCGGCTTCAATTATATTATATGCAAGTAAATATTAGCATATGATAGAGATAGATTACTACCCACTACACAGCCAAGTGTTTGCACATAGATTTGGTCTTTAACACTAAAATAGTTGTGGTACAAACTCAAGAGGACCATTTAAACTCTGGCAGACAGACTGCCGAGGGAGCAGAGGACTTTCTGCCGTAAATGGATATCCCCATATGCCTGACTAGGATTTCTGTACTATGAGAAAAGCCGTAAGTGAGGCGACTACATTCAAAGCACTGCAGAATTGTCAAGCAACCTCCATGTTTAATGCGCTCGCTGAGGAAATGTTTTCTGTTTACAGAAATGAACCCTAAAAAGCAAATGGCCAACATGGAGTTGTGTTTACCAGTGTGAAGGGGGTTTTCTCCCTGCGTGTCAGGGCCATTTCACATTTTCCTTCTATTGCGTGCTTGTGTCCACCATGCTGTGCATGGCAGACTCTCGCAGGTATAATTTGTGACAGTTCCACTCCCCTTATATGGTGGGGCGACCATTACATAATCCTGTTGATCCTGTGGCGAACAAACCATGGAGTCATAACTTACCATTGGGTAGAGCTAGCAGAGGTTCCACTGATGGCAACCCAGTGATATTTTCACTTTTTAATATGATTGGTGGATAGCAATCTTAATGGAGTATTAGGACCACCCCTTTACAGCCCTCCGACTAAACAAGTCCCCAAATATAATATTTCAAGAAATAAATATATTCCTTTCTTCAATAAATACACTTCTAGATAATAGAAGGCTCTCAACCGCTGCCAATCCATCCTTGTAGGAAATATTGATATTCACATTTTTAACGTCACATGTAAATAGAAAATGATCTTGCTTTATCTTGGTTGCTTTCAATCTGTTCGAAATAGATTTGGTGCAAATGCGTAGGAAGCACAAAAAGTGTACGTGCCACGGCATTCTGGGCTTGATGGAGCCTTTTCATCACCGATTTGTTTGAACTGAGGAGCAGCGTATTGCAGTAGTCCAACCTAGCCAGAACGGTAGATTGGGCTTTAATCTGAAGAGTGTGGGAGTCAAAGAGTCCTAGGATGGGCTTTAGGACCCGTAGAAGTCCAAAACAGGTGCCTGCTACTGAAGTAGCTTAGGCATCAAAGAAAAGGGTGCAGTTCACCCAGACACCCAGGTTCTTAACAGCTGGTTTTGGCAGCGGGGTGAGCCAAGCATGGGGGCCACCATTGGTTGCCCCATAGATGGGTATTCCTTCCTATAAGAAGGATTTCTGATTTAGTAGAGTTCAATTGAAAACAGTTGGCCACCATACATTCGGGGATGGCAATCAGGTCCTCCTGAAAGTTCACAGAGTCGTGGCTAGGATCATTAGAAAAGGAGAACACCAACTGAGTGTCATCGGCATATGTCACCAGGGAGTTGTTGCAAGCTTTTGCTGCCAACGGCCGGATGTCAATTTTTAACAGAGTAAGGCTCAGTGCAGTGCAACATAATGGTTGGGTGTGGGATTGGAAGGGCGGAGAAATGACTTGAAAAGTCCTATCAGCCAAGAAAGATGTAAACCAGGAGAGGGCTTAGCCACTGAAGCCGAACTCCCGTAGCAGTTGCAGAAAGATCTTATGGGAGCGCGTGTCAAATGCTGCACACAGGTCGAGCAGAATCCGCGATGTTGTTAACCCCCCCTGCGTCTCCCAGGAGGCTTTTTAAAATGTTCACATTCTGTACTCATGGGGCGTAATATATTAGCCTTATAGCTGACTGTAGCAGGCTATACCGGCCAGCAAAGTCCCGCTCCTTATTTCTAGGCCCAAACCAACACTGGAGTGGCCCTTTAATGGCCACTAGAGCTCGCTATGGTGTTGCTGGAGCAGAGTTTTCTGTTAGAAAATTCTGGGGTTTTTGAAGCTCTGGCATGTCTATGCGTTTTATTAATTATTAATAATTAACAACTAATTATTAGTTTTGTGCAAGTGTGTTTCACTAATCAACCTGTTTGTCCTAACACAAGAGAAGGTTACACGAGGGTCAGCATGTGTGTGCTGTTTATGTATTCACAATAACGTGCAAGTTTTCATGTTTAAATGTTGCTGTGTGCTATTTATTTTAAGCACAAAATGCTGTCTGAATTAATGCTTTTTTATGTCGCAAAGCTAGATAAATGCATACACATAAGGGTGTTAGTGGGGTTAACACTGTTTAATCATTATGATGTAGTAATCTTTATTTTGTCTCTTTAATTAAAGATGGTCTATTGTGGCCTATGGAGGCCTTCATGAAAATAACTGAGAATAATTTGAAGCCTGGCTGAGCTCTGGTACAGGCGAAATCTGTGATGTGACAAGGGAGACCCCTGCTGGAATTCGGTTACAGACAACTGACCGTAGTCCTTATATGGAAATTTCCGGGAGGACATCAGCAAGTTTGGAGGATCTCCAAAAGAAATGAGTTGTCCTTGGTGAACAAAGGGCTTCTGAAAGAACATTGTGCTAAAGCCGGTTTGCCGAGGGAAGTGAACAAGATGGATACTTTAATAGTTTCAAATTCTTGGTTCCTGTTCCGTGGTTTATGTATTATGACTTTTCCTGAGCGGAGATTTCAAGATGTTGCAAAGTTACATCCCTTCCTTCTCATTCTGCTCAGTGATACAGTTTTACTTGTCGAATTCATGTGTGTTTTCATTGTATTTTGCATTATAAAATTGCTAGCTTAGGGAGGGCTCTCCCCACTCTTTTCCGTCGCCTTTGCCGCGTGAACTTGCGTTGCTGAGGACTGATGCTGAGGACCTTATCCTGAAAAGACTTTTGAGAGACTGGTCCTGACCCGTTCTGACACTAGTTAGAATAGGTAACTATGAGAAATGATTTATTCTGATTTACTCTGACTAGTTTTAGATAAAGCAATATAACTTTTAAATATGGTGTTGGTTGTTTCTTTACTTGTCATTTATTCAATTATGTTTGATTATTGTTTATAGATTGTTTATATTATGTCAGGCAACCACTAAACTGGTCCTATCGCCTAGATATAGATGCAGGGTGTTTTAGGAGTTTTCTTCCCACAGGTTTGCTGCTGGTAGAGTATTTGAGTGTATGTTAGTGAAATGGGCCCTAGCGTATGATGAATATATGTGCGTGTAACTGTGTAATTACTCTATCCGTGGTAGTGGGCATATTTTAGGTACCCTGATCTGTATCAGTGTCTATAAGGCTATGTTTGAACACTGGAATTTTGAGAGATCCATTGAAGACAATGGAGCAGCACTGGCATATAAAAGCTGGCGTAGGTCAGCTGCTCTCAACATTACAATGTTCTAATACATAGCCTTTAACTCTCTCTTTCCCCTCCATCTCCAGAATTTGTGGATTAGGAAGGGGAAGTGAGAGGCAGAGCCTGTGCAGAAGAGCACAGAGCAAACCTTTCCCCTTTCCTCCTCCCTTTGCTGATAGTGTCACTGAAGCCTCAGGTGCAGAGATTGGGGAATTCAGCTCAGCTCCCTCAACTCTGTCAAATGAGGACATTTTTCCACAGCCCAAGGAGAAAAAGGATGATTGTTGCCCACTTTCACAGCTCACGCTGTATGTGCGCACACAAGTAACAGCCAGGTGTACACAGCAAAAGCTGTGAAAGACACTGAAGTTTCAGAAGCGCAAGGTGTGGTAAGTCCCTGAATCTCCCACAAGGCTTGTTTTCTATTAGAACATTCTGCACTCATGGGGCAGAACGTTCTAATAACCTTATAGCCTGCCAAAGCGGGCTACACTGGCCATAAAAGCCCTGCTTCCATGTTATAGGCCCTCACCTTTGGCATGGCCTATAACATTGGAGCAGGCCATTCATGGCCAGTATAGCCTGCTGCCTGCTATGGTGGGCTATAAAGCTATATTAGAACATTAGAATGTTTAGAGTTCAATTTAAGACAGTGGCACAGCAGCGGACTCTAAACACTGGTATAAGCCCGCTGCTATCAACATTTCAGTGTTTTAACTACACCCTCTGACCTTCCCTCTGCCCTGGCTGTGCAGGATATGTGGATTGCAAAGGGGAGTGGGAGAGGCAGGGGCTGGGGAACAGAGGAAACAGCAAGCCTTCCCCCTCCCACCTCCCATAGCTCACAGTGTCACTGGAGTATTGAAAGAAGGGAGGGGGGAATTCTCATCAGCTGCTCCTCTTTCTCCCTAGTTTAAACATTCACAGTGGTGAGGTGAAACAATGCATGAGACGCTTGTGTTTTTTTTTAAACACCTTGTACCTCCGGGGAGGCTTTTGTTTTTAATTAGAACACTCAGCTGTCACACGGCATAATGTTCTAATAGCCTTTAAGCCCACTGTAAAGAGCTAGTCCGGACATTATTGTCCTGGTTCTTTGTTATAGGCCCGAGCCAAGTTGGAGTGGGTATGTAATGGCCAGTATATCCTGTTACTGTGGGTTATAAGGGTCTATTAAAAACTTGTTTACCTGCTCATTAACTCTTTGCATATTACTTTATCACTGTATCAGGCCTAAATTATAATATATTTCCTTTTCCAAAAATACGGGCAAATGTTGTATGCATGCCAAGGTGAAGCTTAATGCCCTATATACAAAATCAGCATAAGCAAACAGGAAAGATTCATCTATAACACTGCCCAGAGCATCATAATCTGGTTCTGATTTGCCCATGTCTACTACTGTGGCCATCCAACTCTATTTACAAAGGACTTTCTTTTCAGGGTACCCTTATGATCTGAGGATATTCATGCTGATAGATGCTGCTTTGGAATTTTAGCTCAAATAATATGTGCCAGCTCAAATAATCACAGGTTGAGTTCCTTTTTTCAAATCTGTCATTTCTATCCCCTGTAGTATTGCATTTCATCTTATGAATGCTCATTGGTGATACTATCTAGTGGGCCATCATCAAGTAAGTCAGAAAGTAATAGTTTATTTCGAGACAATGCCCATAAACATAGAGGAGTAAGTAAAAGCCACTAAACATTATTTTGAATACTATCACACATTATACATGGACAAGTTAAATCCAAGCTAAAAGAAGAGATGTTTAAGATTTGTAAAAGTTTTAAAATTTCCTAATTTTCCAGGCATTGAGTTAAAAGCAAGACATGACAAACAGCACAGTCCTTAAAGTTTCTGATGTAATTAAATGTACAGCAAAGCCCATGTTACAGATACCTATATTCATGAAGTGCTTAAGCCATTTTACTTTAAGGTTGCTGTACACTGGACCAAAGAAAAATACATTAATTTAATCTTCATTGCATTCCTGGCACTTATAACAATGATTCGTTTTGCCATGATCTTTCCCCATTTACAGGGTAAATTGTTAAGGGGCAACGTGCAAAGTCTTAGCATCATATTCAAATGGGAAACATCCTTTACCCCGCATCTTGTACTCCGCACTAACTTTTACAACGCAGGGCTTTACACCGCAAAACTGTTACAAAGCATTCCCCAAAGTAATGCCTCTTGGAGTTAGAATAGTAATTGTGTTGGAATGGGGAATGCGTTTTAACGGATTGCATTGTAAATCCCTGCGTTGTAAAAGTTAATGCGGAGTAAAAAATGTGGGGTAATGGCATGCGGAGTAAAAAATGCGGGGTAAAGTGTCCTATTCTATTCAAATTTGGGCCCAATGATGGATCTACCTCATCCAGATAAGTCTCAAAAACAGAATAGCACCACCTGTCAAGAGAGGCCATGTTTAACACATCCTTGGTCAGGTCAGAATATAGCATTTCCATTTAACACTTTTGTATGTAACTTTGATCTTCCTCGTGGTTCACTGGGTTATAGATTCAGGGTTAGTTGATGAATCAGACCTGTAATAAAAGGGTTAGCACATATTTCAACCAATCTAATGAGTCACTTCCAGTAAGGTACAATACTTCCTGCAGTGCCTTCTTATATTGCTCCAGTACAAGTGTGCCCCATACCCGGACCCAGTATAAGACGGGTTGCAGCTTGGCTATCCTAGCGATATCTAGCATCCCAAGGCAGAGAATCAATGGCACTATTAGAGTGCTCGAAGGCAACTTTAATAGATTTTTAATGAATGCTCTTTTATGGCAAGGTAGCTCTCGATGATCAGAATAGCCACAGATCTCTGCTCCATACAGAGCATCATTCTGGTTTCATGGCCTATACACCTCAATAGTGGCGGAAACTAAGTTCCTGCTCTTCCCACTTGCAAAGGTTAAGATTTCTCTCACATGCTGTGCTAGGAGAGTGCTACACCTTTGTTCATGCTTCTTCCATTTTGCACTGTTTGTTGGGTCAGTTCCTAGGTATGGACATTTTCTTGCTTGCACTATGTCGGAGGCGTCCAGGGTAAAGTTGTTTGTGAACCCGCCCATTGTGAGGACAAAACATCACTAGCTTTGTGTGTGATGTATTGATTGCTAGCCAATTTTTGTGCAAAACTCACCAAACGTATCCAGTAGGTTCTGAAGGCCCCTGGTGTCTAGGAGACCAGTAAAGCGCACAGCTTCCACTACCCAGTTAATATATAGGGGAAACAGTAGAGGACCTAGTGAACAGCCCTGACGGGCACCCATTTTGATCGGCAAAGGCACTGCAGTTTCACATGTTGCACCTCAGCATACTTTCGCTGTATTTCTGCTATTTAATCAATTCAACAAATTAACCAACCCCAGTACAATGCCATTGGCAAGCAGCGATGTCCATAACAGATTTCTTGGGACACTGTCAAAGGCAGGCGGCAGGTTTACGAATATATATAGAGTTGCTTTCCGAACAAATAGATAAAATCGGAATTCCTGGTTATGCGTTCGGGTCGTCGTCCGAAATCCGGCTTGGGAGAGAGACAGAATCCTATTATTCTCAGCTCTGTTTTCTAGTCTTCCATGTAAGACACATCAACATATTTTTTTAATGTTATCTAAGAGGCTTTTTGGGCAATAATTGGCTGGATTATTTCCATCACCTTTTGTTTAATATAACTGCGCGATTTCTGCGTTTATCTAAGTTGGGTGACTAAGTGCGCCTCTTAAAAATGCATTGCTCACATATACGATGTAGTTCTTCCATAACACTGGGTTGGATTTGAATACATTCACCAGTGTTTTGTTCAGGCCGGGTGGTTTGCCCCTTATTTGCTTTTTAAATGCCTGCATAACTTCATTTAATAAAAATAGTTCTATATCCTTACTGACACTGCAGCTAAGGATGTGTATCCCTTCAATTTCTATACATTTTACTAAATAAAGTAGTGAGTAGTGAGTATTCCAACAGTCGTTTGTGATATGAACATTTGGCCTAAGGATAACTTGAGAATTGCCATGAGATATTATTATACACCAGAAACATGTTGGTATTTTTAGTTCTTACTGCTCCCAGCTGGTCTTTCCATCTATTATATTCCCACATCGGCTTTTTCTCTTTCAATATGGCTTACTACTGGTATCTTTTGCTTTTGATTCTCTACCTATCATTGTTTTAATAGCTAGTAGAGGTACTATATTTGCTAGGTTACAATTCGTATCGAACCATTGGAAGGAGACACTGTTGTGTATCTTCTTAGCCGCTGCTTCATTAGAAACACTGCCAAATGTCCTGCCTCACAATTGTGTAGGAAAACGAGTTGGTGTGGCTTTACCTTTTTATTATTTTCTAATTCTAGGATGAAGTTTACAAAATTATACATCCAGGACATAAATGTGCTTGGTTCCCCACCATCCAATTTTATTCACCTCTGATTTGTGGAGACAGTAATATTTTTATTACTTTTAATTTACAAAGGTGCAGATAGCTAGACATGTTTCATCAATAGAAGAATTAGGCAATAATGGTCACTCTCTACATGTTGCTCGATTTTCATGTCAATCATGATCATTCAGCTGGATTGATCGAACATGATGTTATGATTTTTTTACTGAGCTTTTGCATGAGTGAACACAACTGAACGCATAGTATAATCCAATACAAACAAATAAGGAAGCAAATGCCAGGAATGTCTGAAGTACAATGCTCAACACTATCAACATGGTCACCATACAGGTATGGATGATGCGATAACAGCCATTTCCAAAATGTTATTATTTTACTAAAGCCATTATTGTATGTAAAATGTCTGTGAGAATCACACAAACACGCTGTCCATAGCAGGCTCATAAGCCAATGGGTAAATATAAGCGAGGCTAGTTGGCCACACACATAGAATACATTTTTAGTCTTATTACCTATCAAGATAATGATCCCCCAGACTTTTTCCTCTTCTGCACAGATTGCTGTACAGTCATCACTGGATTCATAGATGCTATTAAAATCCCCAGTGACAAGTGTAGTGGAAGTGTTCCCTTTTTGTGGCTCCTAGCCATGTGCAGCCTATTGTTAAGATAAGCTAGAGTTGTTGGGAGCGCGCACACGGCGCCTAAGATGGCTGCCTGATAACGGAGCTCCGTGCCGCATCGGGAGTGTCGTAATTAATATGCGGTTCCCGCGATCCTGAAACAATAGGAATTGGACAAAGAACGGCATCAGAACATATCCTGCACTGAAGGAAGGTCTTTTTATCCTATTTTTTGGCTTTTCTCATACTTATTTTGGGCTCCTAAACTCTTCCTCAGTATTGTGGCAGCCATTTTGTTTTTTGGACGCTTTAATTCTCCTCAACACTGGACTGATTGTGACTGCTTTTGGTGCTTTGTTCCCTCATCATATCTAATATCATATTGGTCTTATATTGGGTTTATCTTGCTTTAACCTGCCCTGAGCCTTTTAGTCTGTAGAGATTTGCGCAACTGGCAGACTGACTGTCTTTCTGGCTCTGAGAGATTATTGGAGGAAAACATTTGTTTATTGCTGTCTGCGCTCATTTCTTGACTGCGTATTTCAAGACTACTTATGGGCAGAAGCAAAAACTTATTATATTCAAATAAGAGTGGCACTTCTAAGGCATCTAAAGCTGATTCTTTGTGTATTGAGCCCTCCATGAACTGTTCGTTCTCTACAGCAGATATGGCTCAGTCGCTCAGTACCGCCGCCATTACCGAATTCTAAAATGCAAGCTGTACCTACGGCTAACAAGCACCTCAAGCAAGATCCGCCTTCCCCTCCTAAACTTCCTGTCTCTTTAGACACTATTCTGGAGGAGATATGCGCTTTGCGCCCATTTATTGAGGAGACTAACAGTCGCCTACAAGTGATGGATATTAAGTGGCCCTCTATGGATTCCCGACTCTCTTTGGTGGAACAACGTGTCAGTGATGTCCAGGATGCTGCTGTAAAAATAGCAACGTTGGAGAAAGATATTTCACTCCTTAAAAATTCAGCTGAAGATCTCAAAAACAGGAACAGACGTAATAATCTACGTTCATATGGTCTTCCAGGGGGCCTTGAAGGGAATGATCCAGTTACTTTTTTCACATGCTTCTTTCCAAAACTTTTGGATCTTCCTCCTTCGACTAACTTGAACATCCAGCGTGCCCACAGGCTAGGTCCGCGTCTGTCATCTACGTCTGCCCCATCAAGACCTCGGGGAGTGATTCTTCTCTTCTTGCAAATCACAGACCTTCTTCAAGTGTTAAACGCAGCCAAGTCTAAGAAATGTCTTGTTTGGTGCTAACTTGTTTATCTCCCAAGATGTTTCTACAGCAACAGCTAAACGGCGAAAGGACTTCCTTGATCTAAGACCTGTTCTACGCACCCTTGGTGCCCGATATGGTCTTTTTCATCCATGCCTCTTCAAAGTGACATTTCAGAATAATACGTCCACATTTGAGGATCCTGCAGACATAAGGAAATTCATTCACATTTTACAACATCGATGGAAATTCCTGGTCCTTCTTTCACTTGACTTTTATAATTTTATATAACTATTGTTCTCAGTTATACTAATGACTGCTTCCTTTACAGGTTGCTTCTTGATGTATGTTTTCCCATTTGTAGTATGTTGACTTTCTTCTTCGACTTCCTAGCAGGTAATTTGGAATTCGGTTTGTCCGTTCCGTAACTGCTATGTTGGCTTCCTGGTGTGGTACATTCTCCTTTGTCAGCTGTGCAATCTTTATTTGTTGTCGCCACTCCTTGTTGTCTTCTTCTTCTCTGTAAACGGTATGTATTACATTCGTCAGTTTGACATGTACTGTCCCTTCTGGTTGTATCTTTTGTTCCTCCTCTTCTATCCGTCCTCTTTCCTTTCCTCTAGCATGTGTTATATTGTATTCTTCTTGGTAAATCTGTTTTTTCTTTCTTTTCCTTTCCCTCATTTTCATTCCTGAGGATTGTATGGTTGTTTAATGTAATATTTTTGTCTCTATATTCAGAGTCATATTATGGAAGGTGAAAGGTTTTGTTATTCTTATTAGGAGCCAGAGAATCTTCTCTCATTTGGTTTCCTTTAACCTTGAATCCATTCTTTTCCTTATGAAAGAGAAAACCTCTGATTTTAATTGTATTTGGGTTGTCTTAGTCCCTATTAATGTTTATACGATGTTCTATGTATGTTCAATGTTTTCACATTCAGAGTCATATCGTGGAATGTAAAAGGCTTTGTTAATCCCATTAGGAGACAGAAATGTGTGTCTCACTTGGCTTCCTATAACCCGGCCCTGGTCCTTTTGGAAAAAACTCACCTTACAGAAGCGGAAGCCATCAAACTTAAACATAATTGGGTTGGCTTAGTTTTAGTCTCTCCTACATCGGCTAAAAAGAATGGAGTTATTATTCTTTGTCATAAAAAGTTAAACTGCTCAGTTGTATCTAAAGATACTGAGTCTGAGGCAAGGTGGTTGTTGGTTAAATTACTCATTAATGGTATTTCTCTAACTGTTTTTAATGTTATGTTCCCACTCAACTTGACTATTCATTCTGGCCCAACATTACAAAAAAAATGTATTCAACATAAGGATGAATTTCTTATTTTAGGTGGAGACTGTAACCAAATTATTGATCCTTTCCTAGACCGGAAATCTAAAGTCAGTTTTGCTTCTCATAGATTACACAAACAATTTCTCACTACAATTTCACAAACACATTTGGTAGATTCCTGGCGTTTATGTAACCTGGAGGCATTGGGATTTTCTTTTTTTCTCACCCCCCATGGGTCATTTACCCGTTTGTATTATATTTTTATTTCTACTTCCTTATCTCAAAATCTTATCTCTTCATCTCTTGAACCTATTCTTATCTCTGATCATGCTCCGGTTGTCACCGATTTCGATCTGGTCCCTCCGCATCCCAAGTCCAGTAGGTGGAGATTTCATAACTCTTTATTGAAGGATCCCACTTTTTCTTCTACATTTACTTCCTTTGCTAATGAATTCTTTTTATTAAATGCGTCGTCTGATACCTCTCCCCAATTATTGTGGGATACTTTTAAAGCAGCTGCTTGTGGCTTTATTATTGACTATGTTTCCAAAAAAAAGAAACAATTTATTTCAAAACATATCATTCTTTTAGCAAACATCAAGCGTTTAGAACATCAATTTCACACTACTTCCTCTGATACCGCCTCACAAGATCTTATCCGGGCTAAATTGGAATTTAATAAGTCGTCTACGGAGAAGGCTTCCTCTATAATATTATGTAGTAGTGCTCGATACTTTGGAGGCCGTAATAAAGCAGGGTTCCTTTTAGCTAGCTATCTTAAATCACAAAAAGAATGTTCGCTCATTAAATCCATTCACTCATCAGACGGAGTCATCCTATTCAAAGATCAAGATATTTTGCATGAATTTACAAATCTTTTTCAACACCTGTATACACCGGAGTCACCTGCTACCTCCTCTCTTATTGATGCATATCTCGCTAGTGTTTCCTCTTCCTCTCATGAGGCCCTGAACTTCTCATCGCTTGACGCAGATTTATCATTAGAAGTAATTTCCAAGGCTTTACATTTTCTTAAAACAGGTAAAACTCCAGGGCCAAATGGTTTTACAGTGGAGTTTTATTTACATTTCTCTAATTTACTCCTACCTAAACTTTTACAACTCTTACTTTATTTTCAGGAGATGGGTGGAGCGAGTGGTACCTTTCAGGAAGCCACCATTTGTTTATTTCCCAAAGAGGGCAAGGATCCCTCGTTTTGTAAGAATTATCGACCTATTTCATTGATAAATGTAGATTATAAAATCTTTGCTACAACAATTGCCTCAAGACTTGACCCTCTTCTTCCCCATCTCATTGGTAAGGAACAGTGTGGATTTGTTAAAGGTAGATTGACTTCAGACAATTCTAGGCTCTTCTTCAATGTCCTAAATAAAGCCCATCATCTCTCATACTCTTTAGTAGCAGTTTCCATTGATGCAGAAAAGCCTTTGATAGAGTCGACTGGTCCTTTGTACTTAAAGCCCTTGCTTGGCATGGATTTGGACGTACTTTTATTTCTCCAATTTCTCTGCTCTATACTGCTTCCCGAGCTTCAGGATTAATTAATGGACAGACCTCTCAATTTTTTCCGCTACAACGGGGTGTCTGTCAGTGTTGTCCCTTGTCACCTCTTCTGTTTATATAAGCCCTCAAACCTTTCTTATCTCATATTTGTAATAACAATTCTCTATGTTTGAAAATGCTTTATTTGAGAGAATTAGGAGAGAACAACGAGAAACTGATCATACAAATAACATTATCCATTTCGAAGTAGAGAACAGTAGATCAATGCTCGCTAACAAAAGAAGCATAAAAAAGCATTTTATAAACATTTTACATGGACAGAGAAGGGAAAAACAGAGAGAAAGAAAAGGAGAGAGAAAGGGAGGGAAAGGAAAAAGGATAGGTAGAAGGCATTATAAAGAGAATAGGAAGAAAACCCGGCAAAAGAATAGGTAAAGTATAAAGAGCAAAAGGCCTGGAATAGGGAATATTTAAATACAAGAGAAAATAGATGTAAATAGAAAAATTTAAGAAGAAAAATATAAGAAGAAGGACAGAGAAAGAGTCGCTCATGGAGGTTTAAAGTTCTCAGAGGATAAATGAGAGGTTCGTTTCAGAGCCATGCGGTCGAGATATGTTGTGAGGGGCAACCAAAATAAGTCTCTGTTGAGTGTGGGGGTGGAAGCAGCAGCAAAGCGTACATCAAGCCTATGATAATGACAAAGAGAATTCCACCAGCATTGTATAGAGAGTTTGTTAAGGTCTTTCCAGTTAAAAGTTATGTGTTGGAAAGCCAGAGCAAGCATAAGATCTAATAGGTCAGAGGAGTGTTGAGGAATATCTAAGGTATCAGAAAGACTACCTAAAAAGAGAAGAGAGATAGAGTAGGGGGTAGATATCGAAAATAGGCGAGAGACATAGGACCACACCTGACCCCAGAGAGTAACAACAGAGGGACAAAGAAAGAGAAGATGAAGAAGATCAGCATTAGGAGAGCCACAGGTCCAACAAGTAGAGTCTTTATCAGGAGAGAAGCGAGAGATAGAAACTGGAGAAAAATACAGTCTGTGATATAGAAAAAACATAGACTGGGTCAGGGAGGCAGAGCGAGAAATTTTTAAAGACCTGGACCAAACTTTATCCCAAAGAGCTATAGACCAGTCACAACCTAGATCAGATTCCCAAGTACACTCCAATTTAGATTTCGGACGGTACGGATTAGGGGAGGAGAAAAACTTATAAATAAGTGAAGCTTTGGGAAGAGTAGACAAAATCTGAAGTAGAGGGGAGTGAGAAATGGGAGCTGACGACGAAGGAAGGGAATAATAAGCATCAAGGATAAGGGCCATGAGAACAGTGAATTTGTACAAGAAGGATTGAGGGCAGTGAAACAAAAGTCGGAATCGAGGAAATGAGCATGGTAGAAGGCCATCAAAGAGTTGATTAACCCACATCAGACCTTTCGATCTCCAAGCAGTCCAGCAAATAGGGCGATTGTTTAGGAGAATGAGCGAGTTATACCAAATAGGGGAGGTTAAAAAGGATTCACGAGTCATTGGATCAGGACGATCCAAAGCATGTAGAAGAGAGGAAGTGTGTCTGAATACGGGGTGAGGAGTGGATAAGTTCTTAGCCGAGAAATGTATGATCTCAGGAAAAGAAAACGGAGAAAGCAATGAACGTTCAATAGAAAGCCAAAGAGGGGAAGGTTCCAAGGTGAGCCAGTTAGAGGCCTGACGGAGAGAGAAAGCCTTATGATAGAGACGAAAGTCCGGAAATTTGACTCCGCCATTAGACTTTGGTTTGCGAAGAGCAACTAGAGCAACCCTTGATTTTTTATGATTCCATAGAAACTTAGAGAGACAGGAGTCAATGCGCTTAAAATAAATATCAGGAATATTTATGGGGAGCATGGAGAAAATGTATATAAGAATGGGGGATATCATCATTTTAATAGAATCAAGCCGACCCCACCACGAAAGAAAAAGAGGATTCCAAGAAGATAACAATTTGTCAATGCGGGATAAGACAATAGACATGTTCAACTGAATGGATGAAGAAATGGAGTTAGAGAACCATATACCGAGATATTTGATTTTGGAGGAGTTCCACGCGAAACCAGTAGAAGAGAACTGGTGAGGGAGACAAAATTTGGTAAGAGGAAGAATCTCCGTTTTATCAGAATTGCTCTTGTAACCAGAGACTTGCGAAAAGGAATTAAATTCAAGTAATAGGGCGGGAATGGATTTTTCAGGATCAGAAATAAATAAGAGAATATCATCTGCATATGCAGAAAGTTTCAAATGGGACTTGCCATAAGGAAAACCAGATATAGATATATTATTCCTAATAGAAGTGAGAAAAGGCTCAAGGGCGAGAACAAAAAGGAATGGAGACAAAGGACAACCTTGGCGAACTCCCCGTTGGAGGGGAAAGTAAGGGGACAGGTGACCATTGACTAAAACAGACGCTTTAGGGGCGGAATAAAGTAAAGAAATGAGAGAAATGAAATTAGGGCCAAAGCCGTGCCACCTCAAGGCGGCGAACAGAAAGGACCAGTCCACTCTATCAAACGCCTTCTCCGCATCGACCGAGATAGCAGCTAAAGGGATGGTGAGAGATGGTACTTTATTTAGGACATTGAGGAAAAGGCGAGAGATATCCGAAGTGAGTCTGCCCTTAACAAAACCACACTGTTCCTTGCCAATGAGATGGGGGAGAAGGGGATCTAAGCGTAAAGCGAGAAGTTTAGCAAATAATTTATAGTCCACATTAACTAGAGATATTGGACGTTAATTCTTACAGAATTGAGAGTCACGACCATCCTTGGGAATAAGGCAAATCGTGGCCTCGTGGAAGGTACCGGCTGCAGTGCCGGAGATAAAGAAGGATTGGAAGAGTGTGAGAAGTTTGGGAAGCAGAAGGTCAGAAAAATGCAAATAGAATTCCACAGAGAAGCCATCAGGACCCGGGGATTTACCTTTAGTAAGAGTCTTTAAAGCACTGTCAAGTTCGGTAATGGAGAGATCATGTTCAAGATCAAGAAAGTTGAGATGAGATGAAGAGGGGGTAGGAAGTCTGTCGAAATAGGACTGAATAAGTGAGACAGAGGGAGGTGATTCAGGAGTATAAAGAGATTGGTAGAAAAGTTGGAACTGGGTAAGTATATCCTGATCCTTGTGTAATAGAAGATTATCGGTAGAGTAGATAGAGTCAATAGAGTTACGTTCCTTACGAGATTTGAGGTAGTTAGCTAAAAGTTTACCCGATTTATTGCGACCACCATAATAACGAGCACTGCTCCGCAGTAAGACTGAGGAGGCATTATCGGTATTAGTTTTGTTGAAATCAAATTTGGCACGAATGAGGTCTGGCAAAACAGATTTGTTGGAGGAAGTATAGAATTTGTGTTCTAGGGATTTAATGTGAGCCAACAAATCTTTCTGTTTATTAAGGAAGTGCTTCTTTTTTTTGGAAACAAAGTCTATTACAAAACCACGAGCTGTTGCCTTGAAAGAATCCCAGATAATATTAGGGGCTAAAGAGGGGTCAGAGTTAAGCAAAAAGAACTCTGTAGCAAAGGAGAGAAAGGAAGAGGAAAAAAGAGGATCTATAAGAAGAGAGTTGTTAAAACGCCAACGAGAAGATTTGGGATGTGGAGGAAGAAGATCAAGGACTGTGACAATAGGAGCATGGTCTGAGATAACTATTGGTTCAATAGAAGAAGATAGGGGATTTTGAGAAAGAGATTGAGAGAGGAAGATGTAGTCAATCCGAGAAAAAGAGGCATGGGGAGGTGAAAAGAAGGAGTAATCTAGAGTGTCAGGATGGGAAAGTCTCCATGAGTCGATGAGGTGTGATTTAGAAATAGTATCTAGAAATTGTGTATGTGATTTGTGAGGTGTAAAGCGGGCAGAAGATTTGCGGTCAAGAAAAGGATCAACAATTTGATTACAATCCCCTCCCAAGATAAACATGGTATCACTGTATTGAAAACATTTCGAAGTGATTAAAGGCCAAAAATTGCAATCAGGGTGTGTAGGACCATAGACATTGAATACAGTTAAAGACACAGAGTTGATTAATAACTTAACTAGAACCCATCGGCCTTCAGTATCAGAATCTTGGGAAAGAACTTTGCATTTTAGTTTCTTGTGACATAAAATAGCAACACCATTCCTTTTATTAGATGTGGGAGAGAATACGACCGTTCCCACCCAACCTCTCTTCAGCTTAAGAGATTCAGCCTCAGAAAGATGGGTTTCTTGTAAAAGGACTAAATCAGGATTATAAGAAGCCAGGTGGGAAAGGCTTCTCTGTCGCTTAATAGGGTTAACAAAACCTTTCACATTCCATGAAATAACTTTGAAAGTAAAGACAATAAAATTGTAAGCAACAAAGGAGAGCTATAAAAACAAGAGATAAGAAAAGAATGCCAATTACTATATAAGAAAAAAGAACAGGAAAAAAGAGAGTCAAGAGATAAGTTAGAAGAAAGAGAGAGGAAAGAGGGGAAAGGGATGAGAAAAGGAGTACAAGAAGAGACAATACATATCCAAAAAGGATGACTGAAGATAACATACCTGAGGGGGACATAAAAAGGATGGCGGGGTTGTGAAGGATTCGACAAGAATGACCACCCAAAACCAGGAGAACAAACTGAGTCAGGACGAAAGACGAGTAGGACAAACCATATGGAATGAAGAGGAATACATCAGTCGGCCTAGATAAAGAAAAAGAGAATATGAACAATTACAATGATGGAACTAACAATAAAACAACAGAATGCATGAAATAGAAACATACATCAAAAAAACGCAAACGGGAAGAAAATGAGAGCAAATTCGAAACAAGCAGAAATAGCAAGAATCGATGAAAAATAGCACCAAAGACACATGCAAAAAGTGATCAAACCAACAGGACACAGAGGCAAAGCAGAAACACTTTCCAAGAAGACCCTTAACAAAAACGGAGAGTCAAACAGTCAACCAGGAGCAGTAGAAGTATCCATGCCAGCGTTGGAGTGAATGTGAATAAAGTTTTTAAGTTCCGCAGGATCCTGAAAAGACCACGTCTGGTTCTGATGAGTAACTTTGAAGATGCAGGGATGGAATAAGCCGTATCTGGCTCCAAGAGAGCGTAGAGGAGCACGAAGATTCAAAAACTCCTTCCTTCTTGCTGCAGTTGCATTTGAAACATCCTGAGAAAGAAAAACCCTCTGACCCAACCAGGAAACTTGACGCTTGGCTCTAGCCGCAGAAAGGACCAGAAGTAGGTCTGTGAATTTCAGAAAAAGAATGATGACTCCTCAAGGTTTGGATGAGGCGGAGGAGCGAGGGCCAAGTCTATGCGCTCTTTGGATACTGAGGGAGGTAGTTGCAGGCATATCTAAGAGCTTCAGGAGGAAGGAGGAGAAGAACGAAACGGGGTCATCACCTTCCAAAGACTCAGGAAGGCCATAAATGCGCAGGTTATTCCTCCTATTCCTGTTTTCTAACTCCTCAGTATGTTGCTGGAGAGCAAGGACGGACTTCTCTAGTGAAGAGATACGTTGAGAATGACCTTGGATATCTGAAACCTGCTGCTCCACTGAAGAGACTCTGTTTTCCAGGGTTGACCATTTCAGTTCAAACTGCAGCATTTTACTATTGGTCTCCTCGACAAACGGACGTAAAGCCCGGATCTCCTCCAGGAGTAGTTCCATAGAGATAGGAGAGGGCGGCTTATCCGGAGGTGGGGAATCCTGCTTCAAACGTTTAGATGATGTAGAGGGAGGAGAAACTTTATTTGGAGAGGGCTGAGAGGTGGAAGCCCGATTGTGAGCTGCAGCAGCCATTTGGTCTAGAGCAGACGAAGAGTCAGTAGCTGAGGAGGAGGGAGAATTTTTTGCGGGAACAAAAACAACTTCGGGTTGCGCAGTTTGCCCATAGGTACTGAGAAGACGTGACAGGCGTGCACCGAACTCCAATCAAGAAGAACAGAGGTGAGGCGAGCGACTGCAACAGCACCCAAGACTTGAAATCAGCACGGTGACCCAAAGACAATCATAACCCTTGGAGGCAACCAGAAAATAAGAAAAAGGAAAAGGTATGGCGCTTGAATAAAAAATACGAGGCAATAATGGCCATTAGGGAAGAAGAGTGAGAGCACAGGGACATGGTGTACCTGTGACCACCTCAGATGTGACAAAACCTCTCAGCACTTGAAATTCCAAACAGGTCTCCGTGGGAAATCCTCCAAAGGCAGTATAGTAAAACAGCATCAATTCCCATAAGAAGTTGGTGTCATACAATAGTTGTTCACAGATATGGTGTGACAGCTCAGGGGAAAACCGCAGATGGTAAATGTAGGAGAAGCGGAGGTAAAAATAAATTCAAGCCTTTGTAAGCTTCTCAAAACAAAAACTCCTCCTGGAGCACAAATAATGCCAAAAATAAATGAGGAAAGGGTATGGGAGCAAAAATGGGAAGCATATTCAGACAGACTGTATGAACGCGCTGGAGTTCATGCGAGCGCTCCGATACAAACAAAATGGCGGATTCCGTGAGGGGGACTGAAAACACGGCATAACTGGTGCATTATGGAGAAAAAACAGTTCATGCAGACCTCAAAGCGTGGAGGCGGTATTCCGATTGCAGAATATTATAATGAAGCTCATATTGAGGGTCCGGTAGCGCAGCATTCCGGAGAGATTCATCCCGTCACAGCGGAGCTCCTGCGCTAGGCGGCCATCTTCGTCGGCGTCCTAGCCACGCCCCCCTGTAATAACAATTCTATTCCTGGCTTTCAGTATGGTGAGCGACACCTAAAATTATCTGCCTACGCTGATGATATTTTGCTTTTTTTTCCAATCCAAACACATCTATCCCCCCTTTATTACAAGAAATATCTGATTTTTCTTTAGTTTCAGGTTACACAATTGATTCAGATAAAACAGAGATTCTTTCTATTACCAAATTTTGTGTTAAATAATCTACTGATCCTACTGGTTTCTTTGCAACAGTTCTAAGATCAAATATCTAGGTATTTGGTTTACTGGTTCTGTTGCTGATACTGTTACCATTAATATGAAAGAGGGTCTCAACAGAGTTGAGAAGCTTCTCTCTTCTTGGAACCTGTTATTTCTCTCATGATGGGGACGTTTAGACTCTAGTAAAATGATGATTCTTCCTATATTCATATATATCTTGTCCATGATCCCCCTTCCTGTCTCATCCTCTTATTTTAAAAAGTTGAACTCAATATTATCTAAATTTCTCTGGAATATTAAGAAACATAGAATCTCCCTACAACGTCTCAGCCAGGCTAAGTCTAATGGATGGGTTCGCTTTCCCAATTTTCACCTTTATCACAAAGACTATTGTCTTCGGCAAGCTTCTAGATGGTTCCTTTCTGATGCTTCTCCTTTTTTACCTTCATGGGGTATTATTGAACTTTCTCCATTAGCACCTTTCTCTGTGAAAGAAGTTCTCGCTTTTTCCTCAAAGATGTCTGTTACCTCTTCCCCATTATTTAAGCATACTTGCTCTTTGCTAAGTCCTCATCATCAACCCAAGATCCTTTCTAGACAGGACTTTCTTCAGTCACCTATATGGTATAATCGTCTTATCACTCTAAAAAATAGACTCATCCACTGGAAGACTTGGAGACTTAAGGGTATAATTTAGGTTCAAGACTTATTCAATGGCACGTCTCCTTGTTCATTTCCTCAATTTCAGGTTAATTTCAGTTGTCCTCGTTCCTTTTGGTATAAATATTCAATTCTTATGTAGGTAATTCTTGATGGTTTCTATTCGCCTCCGGCATCTGATGACACTCTTCCGGATGATAGTCTTCTTAAGATCCTCTCTCTTTTCCCGAATGCTGCTCTGATTTACAATTATCTAACAGCACTGAACCCTGAACGAACTAAAACAAAGCTGGAACTTACTTGGGAGACTGACTTTTGATGTGTTTGGAGCATTGATCTCTGGGACAAAATTTGGGCTAGATCATTGAAAATGTCTAGATCTGCGTCCACTACCCAAACTATGTTCTTTGTCTATCATAGATGATATCACACTCCAGTTTCTATTGCTTCTTTTTCTTCTTCATATAATTCCTTGTGTTGGTCTTGTGGCCAACCTTTAGCAGACTTTCTGCATCTCTTATTCACTTGCCCTCACACTGCCACGCTTTGGAAGTATGTTTGGTCTCGTATGTCACTTATTTTTAATTTACATTCCCCCTTGTCCATCGTATTATTTTTTCTCGGTAGTCTTTCTCACACCTTGAGCTTACCCTTTTGCCAACAAGGTTTTTTTGACCTCATGTTGGCTTTGGCCTTTCAACAAATTACATTAAACTGGAAATCATCCTCGAAACTTTCAATCACAGCATGGTGGAATAATGTTTGTCACTACCATAGGTTAGATATTAAATGTGCCTCTTCTTACACACCACACATGAACAGAGACTTATTTTGGTTACCACTAACTTCTTATTTGAATAAAGTTGCAAAACACCAATTAACTCGCAATTGTTCTGAAAATTTTAAGCCCCCATGAATGCTTTCTCTATTCCTTTTTTCATTACCCTTAATCACTATTGTATTTATTTACTTCCTTAATTGTTTAAGTTGCTATATATCACTGTATTATATTAACCGATCCTCAGTTGCAAGATGTATTTTTACTCTACTCCTTCCTTCCTTTTCCCCCATAGTTTCTTGTTTTAAAAATTGTAAACAGCTTTCTCTTCTGTTGTAAGTTATCAGTCTCATCAATTGTCATTTTATATGGTAATGTTGTATTTATTCTTTGCAATTTTGTTGCTAATAAAGCTTATCAAACCTTAAAAAAAAGATAAGCCAGAGTTGTGAAGACAATCCCACCATCTTTGCCTTTGGTATAAACATTTAATATCAATAATTCCTTTCCTGACTTGAAGGCCAATAACACTTGTTGTAAATTCTGGTGGTTACAATTTAGTTTTCTGGCCTTGCAATTAAGGGAAATATGTGCCCCTATTTTTAGCCTCCCTGATGGCTTTCCTCTCCATGGCCTAATCCCTGGTACATTATAAGATGTATATACAGCTTTGTATATAGGCTCTAATGCCCATCTTTCCTGGAAAATGCAGATTTCACATTTTTCTAAAAATAATTGTGCCAATCATTATCATTAATCTTTTATGTCAGTCCAGCGATGTTCAAGCTTAATATATTAAGAGATGCCAAATCGCTTTCTGTTGGTTGTCAGGTCTGATAATTTACCCAAGGAGAAAACTCTGGACTACCCTTGTATATATAATTACAATCATATGAAGGAACAAACTCAGTCACTGCTGCTAAATTCTTAAACAAATACGGCATTGATGTGTTCCTTATTCTAGGAGTAATGTAGTTGTTTACTTAAAAAGGACTTTAACAGCCAGTCGTCCTCAGGCCAATGTTAATGGATGTAGTTACAACCCTGTTCTCATTGCACTAGGTGTGAATGATCTTAATGAATGTGCCATCATCAAGAATATCGAAATCTAAGCCCTTTATACTAATCAGTCTTCTTCTTCACAAATCCACCTAATTGTGATTGTTGCTACATGGATTCTTAGCCTGAGGTGACCTTAGTAAAAAGGGATACTCTGCTTCAGCAATAAAAGTATTCCCATATTAGGTTTTACCTTTCGGCTCATAGTGCTTTACAGTGGTCTATGCCCTCCCAACGTATCCTGGTAAACTCCTTCCCATCCATTTCTGAATCAAAAATGCTATGTTGGTTGAGACAATAGCTTTAAGACATGCAAGATGACGTAGTAGGTGTAGTAGGCGTAGAATATTCCCTCTGTTTAGGATGTGATATTCACTCTCAGATGGATAGCTAGGAGCAACGTCCAGCTTGAGTTTGTCGAACTGGCCCCAAGTGTTCCTTGGCCAAGTTTTGTATGTTTTTTAATCATCTTCTGGCTTGGCTGAGTAAAAGATGTTAGCATTCTCTTTTAGAATTGAGACCAGACCATTGGGACATATATTGTTTGAATTTTGATGATTTCAAATTGGATGTCCTATAGGGACATGTCGATATTAGTCCCCTGGCTTAGTCTATTCACCCAGTCTGGTTTCAGACTATATTTATGAGTGAGCTTCGGACATGAAGGGGCCTTATGATATATGAGCTTTGGTTTTGGATTTTGATTGTATTAGATTGTAAAATGCAGCTCCTCCACCTTCATGCAGTTGGTTACTGTTGATCCTGTCTTTTTGGTTGCCCCCTTCTCGAAGATTGAATAGATTGGTTTCTCATTGAAATTTTCCTGAATGATTAAGCTACAGGAACCACATGTTTTCTGCCGCAACTCAAGAGGTAGAAGGCGCTGGCTGCAATTGTTGTTTCTGCCCATGATAAATAAGACACAAAAATGATTATGGGAAGAAGGCTTGCAATTTGACCAACTACTGTCAATTGCACGGAGTAGCATTCCAACCCATCGTTTTCTACCTATGGTACCCTGCGAGTGGCTACAGTTTTTAGCATTGATGTTATCAGATATGATGGTCTCTGGGTGCCCAACAGCTGTAGCTATGATTTTACATATCATATTGTTTTGGAGTAATTCCTTCTCTTTCCCCTTATCCTGATGTGGTAAAGAAATCTTTGTGTCTGCTATGGGATAGGATGCTGGCTCACCATGATGAGTGCCACTGCCCCCATACATGGTCGTACATCCATTTCAGTCTTATTGGCTGCCTTGAGGGTTTTTATGAATTTTCCTGGAGGAAATCTGATTTTTTCAATAATGCAGTTGACCGTATAATGTGCAAAATAGGTTTTTAGCATTTCATGGAAGATTGCTGCTGGTTTTGCCCCAGCTCTGTTAGAATATTGCACTTTTCCAGAAGGCTGCTGTATTGCTTAAAATGCTTAGCAGTGTGTCAGTCTTTTCCACTTGGGCAACAAGGGACATAGATGGCCCATGAGTCCCCATGTTTCTTCTATCAGATGTGGTTTCTTTGCCCATGATGGTCTTTGCGACTGCCGTCTGTGTCGGTGTTGACATATCCATTATCTTACATCCCACCAGTTCCTCATCATGGGCCTCCATATCTCCTACTCCTTCAAATCTGCTGAGTTCCTCACTGCCAAATACAGAGTCCAAGCTGATCTCCACCTCAGAGAATGATAGATTTTTTTAAAGATACTGTGACTGCTCTGGCAGGAAATAGATAACTGGGTGTCCCATTTTTGGGGGAACAAAATGAAGTGGATACTATGATGACTGCAAATATGCTTACCTATTTTCAGCTTCCATTTGTTGTGCATGCTAGTGTGTTTTTTTCCAGTGTTTACAGATGCTTTGAAAATTTGGAAAAACCAATGGTTATCAGGCTTAATTATTGTTTTACTCTGTACATAATCATGAGGATGGTGTTATTCTAGTGCGTATGGAGAAATTTGCTTTCATTACCTTTCTTCCCTTATTCATTCCTACACTCAATATTCCTACAATATTTCATGCTTTTGAACTCCCTTCTTTGTACCCATTCATTGAATTTACAGTTTCAAATAACTTTTTAATATTTCTGTCAACTCCCAGTCTAATTTGCTAGTGCTCTAACTCTCTTTCCAAAGCTTCTGTACAACCTCATGCCAAGGAGATGCGTGAGTGAAGATGTGTTTGTACCCCATTAAGATTTAGCAGACAAAAAAGTTAATAGTGTGGATTTAACACACCTTCCTTCTGCTCTGTTCTTCAGGCTAATGGCAAAGATTTGATGAATGAAGATTTTCTTCTTAGAAAATATCTATCTATCTATCTATCTATCTATCTATCTATCTATCTATCTATCTATCTATCTATCTATCTATCTATCTATCTATCTATCTATCTATCTATCTGCTATATTTGTGATTTTGTTAAATTTGTTAGTCTGAGAAATGCATTTACTGTTGGGTGCCACATGGGTGTATTTGCAGTGCCGTAATAGCACCATGATTGGGGTTTGAAAGTCCTTTTTGTTCCCAATGGGTCCTTTACACCACTGTGCCACTAACAGTATTTGTAAATGCTCCTATTTTAAGAACTATGTGTCAGGGAACAATTGAAATGTGTATATTTACAGCGTACAAAAACACTATTGTGGACATGTTAATGATACTAATGTTTATCCTATATGGTTTTTTGAACATCCCATCATGGCGGTGCTCTTTGGCAGGTGGTTTGATATTTTATGTCCCCATCACGTCTGATACACCACTGTGTCGATGAGGACTTGTGTTGTGTTAATTTAGTAGCCAATGTACCTGAGTAGCAACACTAATATGGACATGTGATTGACATCACTGTTTATTTTATATGACTTTTGCATATCTCATCATGGCGGAGTGAGAAGCGGGGTTTCTGTTGCAGTAAATTCCCCCACACTTTTTGCCAGACGACTGATGCACTTTTGACTTGATGTGCCTTGTGTTCCTGCCAATCAGGTTCCCAGGGCCTGTGTTCTTTCCCCAAAACAAAACAAACACAATTGGCATCTCTGGCCACAGGTCAGCCCCTGGTAAATGGTACCACAGGTACCCAGGACACTGTG
Source organism: Triturus cristatus (assembly GCF_964204655.1). Classification (NCBI taxonomy): domain Eukaryota; kingdom Metazoa; phylum Chordata; class Amphibia; order Caudata; family Salamandridae; genus Triturus; species Triturus cristatus. Next base: position 442,573,838 of record NC_140593.1, on the reverse strand, counting down.
ACCAGGGAAGACCTCTAAGGGCTGCAGCACTTATTGTGCCACCCTTAGAGGCCCTGCACCATTACACTCACACACTGCCTTTGCAGGCTGAGTGTTTTGGTGCAGAACAAAGTGAAGAGTCGACATGGCACACATCTCTGTGTGCAATGCCTACAACCCACTGCCCTGGCATACATCAGTCACCCCTCTAGCTGGGTGGTACTATACCAGTGGTAAGGGTACAGGTGCATGAGCCCTATACCCCTACAGTGTCTACGTCCATTCTTAGACAGTGTAAGTGCAGTGCTGCCATTAAGAGTATATTTTGCTGGGAGTTTGTCATTACAAACTCCACAGCACCATAATGGCTACACTGAAAACTGAGAAGTTTGGTAGTTTGGTATTTGGAAGTCTGGCACACAGAGGGCATCTTAGAGATGCCCCCTGAAAAACGACCTACCGCTAGTGTCCAGGCTGAGTGGCTGTTTCCAGCACCAGACATGTTTCTGGACCCCTGGATCAAGAGCCTGCTGCTCTCGGGGGCCTGAAACAAGGCACATCCTGGGACGAGGGGCCAAGCCTCCTCCCCCAGGATGGGCAGGGTCCACGGAGGGGAAGCTTCAAAGACTTGCCGCCTTTGTGAGCTTCCCCAGGCCACTTGCTGCTTTCAGCAACTGATCCACTCTGGTTGTGACCCTCACTTTGGGCGGGAGAACCGGAGGGAAAAACAAGTGTGCCCACCTCTGCCAACTCCACCCCTCAGGTGGGGGAGGCGAGGTGAAGCACAACTCTCAGTCCCCGTCATCTTGCAGATGGGTGGACCCAGCCAACCAGGGAAAGGCTTATGCCCCCCTCCCACTGGAGGGTAGAATAATAGGAGGTGTACCCACCCCAGGGAAGGGACCCATTGGTCCCAACCTTTTACCTACCTGTAACACCCCTAAATCTAGTATTTAGGGGCACCCCTAAACCTTGCTTTCTCAGACCAGAAGAAACTACAAGAAAAGAAGAAGAAGGACCGAACAGCCGTGCCAAAGCTAACAAGAGGAAGACACCCACTGACTTGGCCCCAGCCCTACCGGCCTGTCTCCACCTCGAACCTGCTCCTGCGAAATCCCAGTGTGTCCTACAGCCAGCAACCTCGAAATGCCCGGAGGACCTGCCTGCCTTCAACCACAAAGACTATGTCTGTGGAAATATGGATTTTTATGATCAGTTATGTCCCCTATCTTGGACCCCAACGGTTTCATGTATAAATCACAAGTACATGTATGTTCCCTCCAGTTCCAGTTATGAAGACGCAAACACATGTGCGTCCACCGTCAACATGTCCTCTTTCAGATCCGCCATGAATGGGCCGGATATTCTATTCCTAAGTATGAAAGGCCACCGGCTTTATATGGTTCATTTATCCCATTTTACAGTCCAGGCGAGTAGGCCCTGATTCTGCCATTAAGCCTTTTCCTGCCTTCTGCCTCTGAAAGCTCCAGTCTGAGCTCGCATCTGTATCCATGAACTTTGTCCTACTCCCTGCGCGGCTAACGGTGCCTGACTCGGCCTGTCGGCCTATCTGCCTGCCAAAAACTGTATTTCACCTTCAAGATTATCTGCTCTGCTCCGCTCCTCATCCGATGCATTCCTGTCTAGCAGTTTAGGTAAACATTCCTCCAGCTTCCGTGCAAAGGGCCAGGCCTCGCAGCCCTCATGCAAGTAATTCATAGCCTGTTACCATGGAATATTCCTACCCCCTCGCATCTAGTGTAGACACTTAGACGCTTGTACACGCACTAGCAGTCAGTATAGTCAGTATAGAATAAGATTCTATCCTAAGAGACCTCTCTTTTTGGATAACACAGTTCTTTAAACATAGGATATTAGATATGATTTGGGATTAGGTTGACATAACCCCAGACTTCTGTCTCCACATGTAGAGCTAAATGTCAAGTCTCTCTCTCCCCCTAGTTGCACGTCAAATCACACGTCATGCTGCTGCGCGCGCATCTCTGCCAAGTATTTTTGCTGACATTGCGAAATTCTTTCATGGAACCACCCATTTATGACATCACACCTAATGACGTTCTTTAGTTACGCCTAGTTACACCCATTTTAGTTACGCATGTATGTTTTATCACTGTTATCAACTGTTACGCCTCCTGCATCTGTTTTCACTATAATGCCTCTGTATAAAAATGATTACTTGTCAATAAAGTTGGTCCTTCACTTCCTGAACCTTCGTGGTGATGGAATATGGAGTCCATCAATTCGAATTGATTTTGGAATAAAGCCCGTTCCGAACCTCTAATACCACGGATTCTGCCTCTTATTTTACTGAGCTATTATTATAGATTTTCCGCATCAAATTAAGTACCGGTAATTAAATTATTTACCACATATATGGCGCCCGAACAGGGACACTTTCTCATCTCACGCGCCGGAGGTGCGTTGCAGGCCCGGTCTCCTGCCACAGCTGGACGGACAACAACGCGTACCCACAGGATTTCCTGTATCTCCCTCCTGCCGAGCGGGGGTAACTGAGGCTGCGATCAACACCCAGACGAGGCGGTGAGAAGTGCGAAGTATCCCGACCAGAGCCTAGCTGAGAGAGCAAGATCCGAGGTATACAGAGGCCCACCAGGTTCCGAAGTTCCGAAGTTTCGAGTCGAGTCCAGTCCGGTCCGAGTCCAGTTCAGTTCAGTTCCGAGGCCTTCCGTTCCGAGCTACCCGGTGAGTACCATTGTCGGGGAGGCGTTCTGACGTGCACATAGGTTGTGCCGGTCAAGACGGGTTTGGGTACACAAATCCGGTCTGCACTGTTTCAGCAGTGTATCTGTACTGTTCAGCAGTATATCAAGTATGTCTAGTATATAATCCAGAATTACCTAGTTAGTGCCGAGTATTATGCTTAGTGACTAGTTCCCTAAATGGCCATCATTGTTGTTCATTAAATGTTAAATGTTAAAATGTTTTAAATACGTTCTGCATATTGTGGTGTGAATGACTGTTCATTATTGTGTTTTGTTGTATTAAACGTGTTCAGAATTAGGTATCAGATCAGTTCTCAATATGCCGCTCTTTTCGAAATTAAGACAGATCAAAACTAGAAAAGGGGTACTCGAAGAAGCTGTTCCCATTCCTCCTAGGGACACTCCAGGGTACTTCATGTATCATAAACATGGCCTAGACGCCATATTATTTCTTGATTTATGGGCAGACTACACCAAGGAATTACCAGAAAGTCAGAGGTGGCCCGCAGCTGGGACCTGGGATGCAGATTGCATCATGAAAGTAGAGGAAGAATTATGGAAAAAGAAAGCTAGACAATCACAGAAAGATGCCATTGAATTATGGCGTAAAGAATCATATAGACGTACAGAAAAAGCACTCAGACAGGAAGAGAAAAGTAAGGAGAATTCAAATAAAATCCGAGAAAATCTATTAATTGAAGAAGGTACTCGAGTAAAATCAGAACAAGTAGACAGACAAAGAAATGCCCTTATGAATGGTATGTATCCTCTTCTGGCCGAAGGGTTACCTAAGGCTACTCCGGAGATAACAAAAGACTTGCCACCCCCATTGTTTCCGATAAAAGCACATCCCAAAGGGCATCCCAGAACCGCAGAAGATGTTTTCCTTTCTTCTTATTTAGACGACGCAGCTCCCGAGTATGCTAATACCGCGCCACATAGACCGCCTGCCGAGGGGGTTCAACGCCAAGACCCTCCTCCGTCTGTACCTCCGCAACAACAAACTCCGATACAAGTTCCGGCAAGCACATCTGTTTCTACAGCTGTACCCACACCTATGGTTGCTATATCACGTTCAACGAATCCTTTCACATCCAGCACCCCAGGCGGTGCTACAGGAGGTACAACAAACATTTTTTCCACGCCACCCAGAGTAAATAAACTTTCCTTTCAAGAATTAGCCCACCAACGTACGCCCAAACTAGTAACTCCCGTCCCGACACGCTTAAGGAACTTCTAATAGATTGTAGATATGATCCTGTGCCCGGCAAAGAGGACGAAATGCTGCTGGCATCATTACGTATCCGACGAGCTGCAATATATTTAGGGAGGCTACCAGGAATGACTACACATTTAGAAAATATATATCATTTTGTCCAGTCAGGGCGAGATTCTGAGAGTATTAATAGAGCCATGGAGTACCAGAAAGTGGAAATACAGGGGGAACTGTTACGTTTCCTCATAAATTGTGTGGTCAGAAATCAAGACCGACCAGGAGTAAATCCGGAAGAAATGCACATTCTTACCACATGGAGTCGGAATATATCAGAAGGGAGACATGATAAACGATTAAGTATAATAGCTATGTGCCGAAAAATCCGCAAAGAAATAGAACGAATACACGAAGAAAGATTAGCAGTAGACCAGCCTGAACAAACCGAAGAGGAGGAAGAATTAGAACTGCCCACAGGACAGTTAGAAACCATGGCCTATGTAGGTAGAGGGAGATCTTGTACTAATACTAGATGCTTTACTGATCCGATACGTCCGATACGTCCAGATAATAACAGAAATTTCCAAACACCTATAATAAATATAAGGTCCCCCGAACATGCGTTCCAAGCCGCTGACAAATTACTCCGAGAACGAAGGGGTTATCATATACTCGATTCTATGGACGAACAAGAATTAGCCAGGTCAGCCGTTCACTGGGTTGACAGTCCCGGAAAATATAGTGATGATACATTAGCGCACACGTTTTTGAACCTCACCCCAGATGAACAGCGTTTAGCTGGTATCTATATGATTCAACAACTCCTTATATTATATAAAAGCCAACACTCCGATCCTGGTCCCTTACCTGATATGTTAACTGAATTACTCACGAATAAATGGAGAGGTTCAGGTACTGAGTTAATTAGAGAAATACTAGAATCCAGAAAGCAGTACATTCTTTTTGTATGCCCCGAACATGTCTCACTGCCCATCAAGGAAAGAACGACGTATTATATGGATAGACAGAATCCCTTACGTGAAGTCCACCCGATAAAAGGTGATGACAATCAGTTTAAACGTGTGTTTGTATACACACCCATATCTAAAATGGAACTATTAGAAATGAAGAAAGTGGTACCCAGTCATGACAAAGATCCAGCGGGTTTCCACCGTGAAATTAAAGACATGTTGCTCATGGGAGAGTATACCTATCCCGACATTATGAAAATATTAAAGGTATTAATGCCTGCGGGTATTTACGAAAAACTCAAGGAAAAGGATTGGGAGGTGGGAGACCAAAAGATAGATTGGACAGCATTAGAAAACGAAGAAACAGCTCGAGGTCCAGGTTTAGGGCTTGGGGAAAAGACCAAAATACTACCAGGTTTACTAGTACAGGTACTGCCACGTTTATTAACTACGAAAAAGGAAGACTGGGGTGCAATCTCAGCCTGTAAACAAAAGCAAGATGAAGACACTAGTGACTTTTATGCCCGATTCGAAAAATGTTTGGTATAAATAGTGGAATAAAAGCAAGTAGCGAATCGTATCCACATCTGTTTGTGACAAAATTAGTTGAAAATTCCTTGCCCCAAGTTAAGAATAGAGTATTGAAATTCGAGAGTACCTGGCAAGGTAACACTCCGTCACAAATGTTACAAATGTTACAGTACCATCACAATAGAATTAGAGAGGAACAAGAACATGAACAAAGACGCATGAAAGACACGAAAATGAAAATGCTAGTTTCCCAGACAGTTCCAGCTGACGGTCATAAAAAGGGTATGACACAGTCCAGTGTTTCACCAGGTCCTGTAAAAGGGACATGCAACTATTGTAAACAGCCAGGTCATTATGTACACGATTGTCCAGTTTTAAAACATAATATCGCCATAGGTAATACAAAAGAAAGACCACGGCCACTTAGACAGGATCAGAACCAACAAGGAGCCCCGCAGCATGCACAGTCCATGCCAGCTCCGCAACAGTCTATGCCAGCTCCACCACCGCAGCCTATTGCTGCCACACAGACAACGACACAACAGATGTACCAGACCGCACAGTATGACTATCCTGATTATCAACGATACTCATGAAACAGCCTAGAGAGGGAAGTTGGCTTACCCCTTATTGAGGTCCCTGTAGATCAAGAAGGACCTTATGTACACAGTGAACTATTAGGCCAGGATAGAAAATTTTTACTTGATACAGGGGCAAGCCGAACAACCATAAAACGTAGTGAAGTTCCAGGGGCACCCCTCTCAGGCTCACAGAATATTTCCCTTGGTTTTTCAGGAAAACCTATCATTAACGAAGTATCACAGCCTCTTCCCCTTACGATTGGTCCTTTGACACGAACTACAGATTTATTGCTTACTAAATCATGTCCAGAAAACCTGTTAGGTATAAAAACATTGAAAGCTCTAGGAGCTATAATATGTTGTTCTCCGGAAGGAGTAAGATTGTTTTTACGTGATTTCAAAGGGCACTATGTGTCCCGAGACATGGATCACCGACTGCAGACTTTACCCACACACTTATGGGCACAAGGCCCTACAGATGTTGGTTGCATGAACATTACACCATATCGAGTCACACTAAAGACAGGAGTGGTACTACCACGAATGCGACAATACAAGTTACCCCCAGATGCTGTAGTGGCTTTACTGCAAATCATTGACGAGCTTATTACCCAAGGAGTGGTTGTGGAAACCGACTCCAATGTATGTAATTCCCCGATAATTCCGATCCTTAAACGAACTGATCCAAAAGCCCCGCCAGTATATCGATTGGTTATTGATCTGCGCGAATTAAATAAATGTATTGTACCACAATACCCCGTAGTTCCAGACATTTCTTCATTACTGACAGCCATTGATTCCGAAGCAACATTCTTTACTGTAATTGATCTCAAGAATGCCTTTTTCAGCGTCCCAATAGATCCGGAAAGCCAATACTTGTTCGGATTTAGTTTAAATGGACGAAGCTTTAAATTCACACGCGCACCTCAAGGATTCACAGAAAGCCCCAGCATCTATAGCCAAGCACTGAAACGAGAACTTGACAGTATCCACATGGCAGTCAACACTGCCCTGCTTCAATATGTCGATGATCTGCTGATCACCGCTAGAAGCGAACCTGAATGTGAAAAAGCCTCACTGACGGTTTTACAATTTTTGGCCGAAAAGGGGCACAAGGTGTCCCCTTCTAAGCTGCAATTCTGTGTTCAGCGAGTTGTTTACCTTGGTCACTCGCTGTCCAAGGAGGGAAGGCAGCTTGCACCCGATCGCATCCAGTTAATTGCTAACATGCCAATACCCAAGACACAAAAGGAGGTGCGGGCTTTTATAGGCCTCACTTCATATTGTAGGCAGTGGATCCCTCAGTATGCATTTCTAGCAAAACCACTCATTCAGTTGACAACACAGGAGGCGGCCACATCGACTGTCCTCCCTTGGACTCAGGAACATACACACGCCTTTGAAAACTTAAAGAAAGCTTTATGTCAAGCACCTGTCCTAGCAACACCATGTTACAATAAACAGTTTACACTCTTTGTTACAGAACGCGAAGGTACTGCCTTGTCAGTACTCACACAGGAACAAGCAGGAGCACACAAACCATGTGCTTATTTTTCTAGTACATTAGATCCCGTAGCTCAGGCTCTGCCTGCGTGCCTGAAATCAGTGGCAGCGACAGCTTTAGCAATCAGACAAAGCGATGCCATAGTGTTAGGACATCAATTGACAGTACAAGTACCACACGCAGTAGAGGTTCTCTTGAACCGCACGCAAACACAACACTTGACTATAGCAAGACTCACCGGTTACGAATTAACATTGTTTCAGCCACACATAGAAATCAGACGTTGTAGTACATTGAATCCTGCCACACTTTTGCCAGTAAACGGAACAGACCCACTAGCACATGATTGTATTGAAGTTATTACTATCACGACGAAACCCAGACAAGACTTGACAGACGTCCCATTGTCAGATCCAGACCTGACGTTGTATGTAGATGGTTCATGTATGAGAACAAGTACAGGAGAGCTAGTGGCCGCGTATGCAGTCACAACAGACACTGAAGTCATTGAAACAAATCGTATTAATACCTTGTCAGCTCAAGCAGCAGAGCTCATCGCTCTGACACAAGCCTGTATTCAAGCCACAAATAAGAAAGTCAACATATACACTGATTCACGTTATGCATTCGGAGTTGTACATGACTTCGGCGTGCTGTGGCGAGAGAGAGGTTATTTAACTTCTCACGGTGCCCACATTCAGCACGGACCCCTCATTCATGCCTTATTAGATGCAATACATCTACCCGCTGCAATATCAATTATGAAATGTAAAGCTCATACGAAAGTTACTGATATCATTTCCCAAGGCAATGATCTAGCTGACAGAACAGCTAAACAGACTGCTCAAACTCACACATCTGACATGACAAAGACAATAGTTCTGACACCAACACACTGCATGATGGTTAAGGATCCCGCTCTTGACGTAATTGACATACAGACACATGCTACACCAGAAGAAATAAAGAAATGGACTGAATTAGGAGGGATCCAAACGGATCAAGGATGGATGACGAAGGAAAAATCTGTATGGTTTCTTCCCGACTCAATGGTCCAAGTTATCATTAATACAATACATAGTCCAGCGCACCTAGGAGAAAAAGCTATGCTAGACAGCATTCAACACATTTGGTTCAACAAACATTTACGAGCAGCAGCTAAACAAAAAGTTCGTACCTGTATGATCTGTTGTCAGTTTAACCCAGGTAAAAGCATTCCCGTAGAACAGGGTGGATTTCAGCCTCCTGATCACCCTTTTGAAGTCCTCCAGATGGATTATATCCAGATGGAACGATGTCGAGGATTCAAATATGTTCTCGTAGTTGTCTGTGCTCTGTCACGTTGGACAGAGGCATACCCGGTTTCAGATTACACTGCCCCGACTACTGCCAAACAGTTAGTTCGAGAATTCTTCCCACGGTACGGTTTACCACGTGTTGTCTACTCAGATAACGGCCAGCCGTTCTCATCCGAACTAATGAAACACGTTTCACTTTTGTTAGGCTATCAATGGAGATTTCACTGTGTCCGACACCCCGAGGCAGCAGGTCTCGTGGAACGACATAATCAAACTCTGAAAATTAGATTGTCCAAAATATGTAGAGAGAAAGGTGTCGACTGGGTAGTAGCCTTACCAGTTGCACTCTTTTACATGAGAATGGTAGCACACTCTCGAACAGGGCTATCCCCTTATGAGGTGATCTTCGGTAGACCACCAAATATGTGGGGGACGCCTATACCACGCAAAATAACTGATGTTGACTGTAATATGCTGACAGATTACTTGGCTTCCTTGATGTCTGCACTACAATCTTGTCGTTCACAGGTAGCTGCAGCCTTTCCCGACAACACCGAGGTGAAACCCCATGACGTAGTTCCCGGGGACCTGGTGTTAGTGAGGAATTTTGACCGGAAGTCTCAGCTGGATCCTAGGTGGAAATCGCCTCAACTAGTACTGCTCACCACGAGGACCGCCGTGAAGATCGAAGGTCGCAAAGGCTGGATACATTCAAGTCATATCAAGAAATTTTATGGACTACCATCCGATATAGAGACTAAACCCTGTATTTCCTCAAAGACAGACTCAAAGCTCCCCTTGGTTGAGCAATCGAACTCAGAAATCTATAAACTAAAACTACGGTCTAACAAGTCAGACAATTTGATTGTTTAAGTCCTCTCCAAGGTGAATCGGTCGAATTTGTCTCTGACATGTATCCCTTAGACCTGAATAGAGAAAGAAACCGAAAGATGCAATTGAAACAACATGCGTACTGTAAATCACTGCGTAGTCATTGCACAGTGACGTTATTAATTTTGTTTTTCTTAAGTCTTTTAATAATGGCTGCAAGTATATTGTTGCACATGTATTATCCTATTTCTAAATATGTTTACAATGTTACTACTGAACATTCTTTTAGTGAATTACCCCCGCATGAGTTGTCATATAGATTTGCGCTGCGCAATAACACTTTTATTAGTATGTTACATCATTCCCATCAGACTAGCAATGCTACAAATTGTTGGATATGTGGCCGACTCCCTCCCTATCAGAACTATAAGGGAGTTTTGCCCCTCTTTCCATATCCGTTCACACACAATGGCTCCTGTGGAGCATGGTTTAGTTTAATTAATTCCTTAGATTCAAACTCAGTAGCTTATCAAGACAACTGGGTATGGGGAAACCTGAACTTAGTTTTGCTTAAAGTCTGCTACCCTAACAAGGAGGGACTTCCCAAAAGAACAGGAACTGATCTAGAAAATGAAGTATATGGATTAGGTAATTTCACGCTTAATCTCATGATCCTGAACGTTGAATCTGAAGCTACACCAATATTGCCCGCCATGTCCGTATTCCCAGTTAAAGGGGAACTATGCATAAGAAAGAATGGCTCCATACACATGGGCCATAGTAAATGCACCACTGTGATAAAATTCAGTGATCAAGGCAAGTCTACATTTAGAGCTTCTCGTCATTCCTACTTTATATGTGGCCAGACCGCATATATACGCCTACCTTTAGATTGGGATGGTACCTGTTACATAGCATTCCTTCTACCACCTGTTTTCCTAGCTCCTCCTGATTATCATAGAAATACTCATTTAGTACACAATAGACAGCAGAGAGATCTCCCAATTGTCGATTACACTGAAACAGCATGGGAAAAATACACAGATTTCAATAAAGGTTTCTTTCCTTATATAGGTACAGTCACTAATAGTAAGCTGATACGTAGATTAACCAGAACCCTTGAAGCAGTAGTGAACGAAACTATTTCCGCCTTAGGCAATTTAACAGAAGAGCAGTCTGCTATGCGGATTGTTGTGCTTCAAAATCGTCTTGTCCTTGACGTCATCCTGGCCGATAGGGGCGGAGCTTGTAGGGTCATCGGATCAAGTTGTTGCATTTTCATACCAGAAAATTCGCCGTCTGTATATAAAGCCATAACCCGCCTTCATAAGATTGTAAGCCAGATACACCAGAATCCAGGCACCTGGACTTGGTCCGGTTGGTTCTGGGGCATGTTGTCAGCCTGGGGATGGAGAATGCTCTCCTTCCTAGGTATTGGCTTTCTCATACTATTCAGTTGCTGCTTATGTCTACAATGTGGGCCAGCGATTTGTGGTCTGTGTGCCACCTCGTGTATCCCACATCTAAGTTTTCGTTCGAGATTCCGGAAAAAGAAAGAAGAACAAATGATGTTATATGAACAGATCAACGGATTGATGAAGATTGATATCTCTTAAGGGCAAGTAGGGGACAAGGAGGGAATGTGGAAATATGGATTTTTATGATCAGTTATGTCCCCTATCTTGGACCCCAACGGTTTCATGTATAAATCACAAGTACATGTATGTTCCCTCCAGTTCCAGTTATGAAGACGCAAACACATGTGCGTCCACCGTCAACATGTCCTCTTTCAGATCCGCCATGAATGGGCCGGATATTCTATTCCTAAGTATGAAAGGCCACCGGCTTTATATGGTTCATTTATCCCATTTTACAGTCCAGGCGAGTAGGCCCTGATTCTGCCATTAAGCCTTTTCCTGCCTTCTGCCTCTGAAAGCTCCAGTCTGAGCTCGCATCTGTATCCATGAACTTTGTCCTACTCCCTGCGCGGCTAACGGTGCCTGACTCGGCCTGTCGGCCTATCTGCCTGCCAAAAACTGTATTTCACCTTCAAGATTATCTGCTCTGCTCCGCTCCTCATCCGATGCATTCCTGTCTAGCAGTTTAGGTAAACATTCCTCCAGCTTCCGTGCAAAGGGCCAGGCCTCGCAGCCCTCATGCAAGTAATTCATAGCCTGTTACCATGGAATATTCCTACCCCCTCGCATCTAGTGTAGACACTTAGACGCTTGTACACGCACTAGCAGTCAGTATAGTCAGTATAGAATAAGATTCTATCCTAAGAGACCTCTCTTTTTGGATAACACAGTTCTTTAAACATAGGATATTAGATATGATTTGGGATTAGGTTGACATAACCCCAGACTTCTGTCTCCACATGTAGAGCTAAATGTCAAGTCTCTCTCTCCCCCTAGTTGCACGTCAAATCACACGTCATGCTGCTGCGCGCGCATCTGTGCCAAGTATTTTTGCTGACATTGCGAAATTCTTTCATGGAACCACCCATTTATGACATCACACCTAATGACGTTCTTTAGTTACGCCTAGTTACACCCATTTTAGTTACGCATGTATGTTTTATCACTGTTATCAACTGTTACGCCTCCTGCATCTGTTTTCACTATAATGCCTCTGTATAAAAATGATTACTTGTCAATAAAGTTGGTCCTTCACTTCCTGAACCTTCGTGGTGATGGAATATGGAGTCCATCAATTCGAATTGATTTTGGAATAAAGCCCGTTCCGAACCTCTAATACCACGGATTCTGCCTCTTATTTTACTGAGCTATTATTATAGATTTTCCGCATCAAATTAAGTACCGGTAATTAAATTATTTACCACATGTCTCCCGTGAACACCAGATTTGTTCATCTCCAACCTCTGGCTCCGGCCGGACACCGTGATTCTGCACTACTCTGCACCCACCATCCATGGCCCAAGCTAGAGTGTGCAAACACCACAAGAAGGTCTCCCTGGCGATCCTGACCCAAGATCCGGTGACTCCTGACCTGCCTCAAACCTCCAGCCGACGCCTGCAGCCTAAATCCGGAGGGTAAACCCAACCGCGACCAGGAGCTGGTAAGAAGATCCGACCCTAAAAGGCACCCCTGCACCGACGCCCCACGGCCTTGGGTAGCCCAACCGATGGTGCTTAACCAACCCCCAACATCCCAACTTACCTCTGGAAGTGGTGGTCGCAGCCAGAAGACCTTCGTCCCCGAGCCTGCAGTGCCTTTGCAAATCGGAGGTTCCCCATTGCATACAACTGGGTGCCCGACGTCGAAACAGCACCCTTCACCCGGCCGCCCTAGTGCCACTGAGGGTGCACCTTTGGTGCTACTTTGTTTCCCCATTTGCCCTGAGCTAAAGTCCAGGAGCTTTGCTCCCACAACCAAGTGGCCTGCTCGTCAGCAGCCACCAACCGGATGACCCCTATCCCCTATTGGATAACATTGGGCCTCAGCACTCTGCACCCGGCCGCCCTAGTGCCGCTGATAGGGTAACAAGAGTGCATCGCTGACCCTGGGCGCCCCTGAGTCTACCCCCAGAACCTCAACTCCCACTACTGAATACTTACCCGAAAACTATAACACTATTTTCCTTCATGGGATAACATTGACTGTTTTTCTTGATAAAGTTTGTAAGTGTTGAGTTTGAAAACCTAAAGAAATTCTTTAAAATTGTACTAACTAACAACAACTATTTTACTTAACTGTTTACAGGAAATGCCCCAGTGTAGTATCCAGGTAGACTGCACTGTGTAAGAAAAGTAAACTCAAAAGTAATTTACCTGTAATTTTACTAAAAGATCTATACAAAGTACATTATCAGTAACACTACTATAATCAAATCAAAGTACATTTACAACTGCAATCCAAACTGTGTTACAAGCTGTATATTTACTGCAAAGTACTTATCACTTTACCTGTGCCTGGCTTGCTTGGTTCTAGGAAATAAAATAACTAAGAATATTTTTATACAGAAACAATTGGTCTGAAGTTCAGTCTTTGAGTGTGTGAATTCATTTGCTGACTGAGTGTGTAGAATAAATACTTAACACTGTCCTCTCATAAAGCCTTACTGCTCGACCACACTACCACAAATAGAGAGTAAGGTGCTATCTACTTTACCTCTGCCTACCTTTTGGTAGGGAGCTATAAACAATGAATCACGTGCCTTGCCCGTTGACTGCCGATTAACATGGACAGCCCGTGAACAAGGAGTAATCCGAAACGCGTAGGGCTACGCATGTATCTGGGGATGTTTGCCGGTTTGAGCTGAATAAAGGAGCCTGGATTCCACCTGCTCTTGTGTCCATCTTCAATTTTGGGCAAACTTTGGAATATATATATATATATATATATATATATATTCACTTAAAAAACCATAGGTTTCACACATGTTATAGTTAGCTGGACATTTCACTTGTGAAAAACCATTAAAATTCCCCCGTTATAGTTAGTGCAGGCAACTATAACTCACGCGACCGCAATCCTCTGCTGATGACGTCAGATATTACATCACTGTATTTAGACACTTATTTACCCATGTCTTCTTCCATTAATTTTTAGCTATACATATATTACAAATATTTTTTTTTCAGAAAGACACATATGTCATCAGTGATGTAATATCTGACGTCATCAGCAGAGGATTGCGGTCGCGTGAGTTATAGTTGCCTGCACTAACTATAACGGGGGAATTTCAATGGTTTTTCACGAGTGAAATGTCCAGCTAACTATAACATGTGTGAAACCTATGGTTTTTTCAGTGAATTTGTACGGTTTTTTAAATGCTAAGTTATGTATTTTTTTTTTTTTAAGGTTTTTCACAGTGCGCGTACCGTACGCGCACGGTGCGCTTCGCACACCGTGCGCGTGCTGTGGGCCCACCTCGTGCATCATCGGTGCTGGGGATCCACTCTGTCAGTCGAGGGGCTCTTTCGCGACCGGAGCAGGCCGCTTACAAATCCACATGAAGGTGCTCAAAGCTTGAAAGAGCCTCACGCAGTGTGTTTTCTTTCCCTCTTTATTGGCCGACTGCGGGGTAATAACACAGCTAGTTTCAGCACAATACGCCCATTATCGCCATACGCGTTTCAGGAGCCTCGTCCCTTGTTCACTGGCTAGGCATCAGAGTGGATCCCCAGCACCGATGATGCACGAGGTGCTGAAGGAGCAGTGTGTCCTGTTGGCTGGACGTTGAGAGTGCGAGGCAGTATCATGGGATGTTTCCTGCAAACCCACTGTGGTAAGAGACAATATTAGGAGGAGTGTGGAGGTACCTACTAAAGGATAATGAACTTCAAAGACCACAAAGCACTGAGTGAACACGCCCATAAGGGCGGGACTGATAAATAAGCTGCGAGTGCGGCGTCATTTTCCACCTACCTGTTCTCCATGATGCCTAGCCAGTGAACAAGGGACGAGGCTCCTGAAACGCGTATGGCGATAATGGGCGTATTGTGCTGAAACTAGCTGTGTTATTACCCCGCAGTCCGCCAATAAAGAGGGAAAGAAAACACACTGCGTGAGGCTCTTTCAAGCTTTGAGCACCTTCATGTGGATTTGTAAGCGGCCTGCTCCGGTCGCGAAAGAGCCCTTCGACTGACAGAGTGGATCCCCAGCACCGATGATGCACGAGGTGCTGAAGGAGCAGTGTGACCTGTTGGCTGGACGTTGAGAGTGCGAGGCAGTATCATGGGATGTTTCCTGCAAACCCACTGTGGTAAGAGACAATATTAGGAGGAGTGTGGAGGTACCTACTAAAGGATTATGAACTTCAAAGACCACAAAGCACTGAGTGAACACGCCCATAAGGGCGGGACTGATAAATAAGCTGCGAGTGCGGCGTCATTTTCCACCTACCTGTTCTCCATGATGCCTAGCCAGTGAACAAGGGACGAGGCTCCTGAAACGCGTATGGCGATAATGGGCGTATTGTGCTGAAACTAGCTGTGTTATTACCCCGCAGTCCGCCAATAAAGAGGGAAAGAAAACACACTGCGTGAGGCTCTTTCAAGCTTTGAGCACCTTCATGTGGATATATATATATATATATATATATATATATATATATATATTCCAAATCTGCATTGCTAAAGATCCAACAGGATCATTGTGTAGCACATGCAAATCACGTAGTGTCTCAATATCATTAATATTCAGAATGCTCGGTATATGCAAGGGTTTGTCATTGTGGTTAGTTATTTTGGTAGCATACCATTTCTTCAACTTTAATTTACGAGTAAAATGAAAGAGGTCAATCCGACTCTGTGTAAAATTAAAGTTGGCACTAGGACAAAAAGAAAGACCAAGGGAAAGGACATCTATTTCCGCTTGAGTAAGGTTCCGACCTGAGAGATTCGTTACTTCGCGGTGCAGTCTGTTTTCACTGTTTTTGAATCACAAATCAGGTCACGTGATGCATCGTTACTTATTGGTATTTTGACTATGTCCGTTTACTCGTGATCAAGGGACCGAGTTTCCCGAAACGCGTAGAGTTTGTGTGGCCTAATTAAACTCTGCCTTAAAAGCACTGGGTGCCGTGAAGCGTTGTTTTTTCCTGTTGGATCTTTAGCAATGCAGATTTGGAATATTTGGGTCTCGCTATCCCTTCACGGCCCGCCATCGTTAAGTGGCTCGAGTTGAAGCGACCATCGATGTTGGAATATATATATATATATATATATATATATATATATATCTCCTTTCAAAGACCCCCGAGCTTTGAAGACGTTGGAATGGAATGACGGACCCCACCGAAGGGGAGTAATTGGGACTGCTGTTACCAGCATGCCATTCACTGCAGAGGGCATCCTGGGTGAAAATAAACAGCAGTCTGTTTCTGGATTTCCAAGTTACCCACCCTATGACTAAGATGCCGGAGGCATCGAAACGCGTCAGGGACATTACCTACCAGTTTGCAAATGCTGTCCTCTGTGAAATAAAAGTTCGGATGAACTGTTTCTTTGTGGAGTGCGTCTTCAAAGCTCGGGGGTCTTTGAAAGGATGTTTTACACGGCAGCTCCAGCCGTGGGAGATCGCACTGCCGCCTACATTAGTTGAAGGTCTGTGTGGCTGCAAAACGGTGTTGCAGCCTCCATTCAGCACAAAGAACGAAGAAATTACAGGCAGACTTGCGAACCTGGAGCCCACTGGAGGGCAGAAAATCTAAATTGGAAGAACAATCATTGTTGGAATGACGGACCCCACCGAAGGGGAGTAATTGGAACTGCTGTTACCAGCATGCCATTCACTGGAGAGGGCATCCTGGGTGAAAATAAACAGCAGTCTGTTTCTGGATTTCCAAGTTACCCACCCTATGACTAAGATGCCGGAGGCATCGAAACGCGTCAGGGACATTACCTACCAGTTTGCAAATGCTGTCCTTTGTGAAATAAAAGTTCGGATGAACTGTTTCTTTGTGGAGTGCGTCTTCAAAGCTCGGGGGTCTTTGAAAGGATATATATATATATATATATATATATATTCGTTTCGCCTGACCTGCAGGCTTGATCAGCCTGCAGGTCAGGCGAAACGCGTCCAACCGGCTGACCGACATTAAAAGAAATTGAGCCAGTACACGGCGTCGTCTCCCTGGTTTTTTCAAGGCATTTGCAATGTTATGCGGACTTTGCTAGGGTAGTCCGCGTTCGACGACGCACCCTCTGATCTGGTGCAGCGGCGGCAGTTACTCCAGCACGGAGGAGAAAAAAAAATATATATATACATATCCTTCCAGATAAGCTGTCCTAGTTTACTGGATATGCACCTTGATTGTATCATTTATCAATTTTTCACTTTTGGCACATATTGAATATTTCTCTAGTCCACGGATAATTTGCATTCATTGCTGTAAGTGATTGATTAATGTCTTCTACACAGACTGCAGGCAAGGCGTTGCTGTAGTGAATAATTGACTTCTTTGGAATTGCACTTCAAACAAATATATTCCAGATTTCTTCAACTCAGATTTTGTGTCAATCAATAGGGACATTAACTACCTTAAGGACCTTCTTAGTTGTGCCATATCCAAACTATTTCTTAAAGGAAGATACATCATCAAAGGCAATGCCTGTTTATGTTACATTAAATGCAGAAGTACCAGCATTTGATACAAGTGTCCTTTGGATGATTAGTTGCACATTTCTTCACGAGAAAATCTTTGGATACTTAAATCTTCACTTGGGCCCTCCCTGCTTTACAAATATTTATTTTATTGTGTTGCCATTTTTTTTGCATTGCTCAATCAGTCGATAAAATCATCTTTATTCGACTACAATAAAGCCATAAACGTACAGACATTATTTTAAATACAATACAATACAAGCAAACAAATAAAAACTACTATCTTGACAAAAGGTTACCCCAATAAAAATCAGATGGAGAGCTCAAGTCATGTGCAAGCAAGCAGATCTCTTAAACCTGTTCCTTGTGGACAATGAGCATCTAATATAGTTAATTACATCATGGCAAGTAGTCAGAGAGCCTAATTTTTGCAGGCAGACTAGGGATAATTTATGCTGTTTGATGTTTGCAAAAAGCGTTTCCAGTCATATTTATATAATGTATAAAACAGCATAAAGTGCACTGTGCTTTGATTGTAAATGGGCAAATAGGAAGATTTAAAAAACAAGATCCTTGCATCGAAAGGGCACTAAAAAATGTATAGAATTAAATCAAGGGCGAGCAAAATAAAATCTATACTCAATATTAAAAATGGGTGTGAAATAAAACTCGTGACTTCTTAATTTTATAAGTCCTTAGTTATTGCCTGACTGCATATTCTGAATTCCCATGGAATAGATTTTAAGTGGTAAGTAAAAAGAAAATAGTTCTGGCTAGACCTTGGGAGCTGGCTACTATACTTTCTGGATTAGTAAAAAAACCTCTGGGATCCGAATCATATTTTCTGGGGACATGTTTTACAGTGATATATCTTGACATATTTTGCAGGCATAAATAGACGTTTATTGTTGATTTTCCATAGTTTCTTGTACCATCCATTCATTGACGTATGTAGATAATTTTGGAACACTGCACTGAAAATAACTGTGTGCATGATTTCGAGATGAAAGGTAATGCATAATCATCTGAAAAGCAGTGGTAGAGTAATTTTCTCCCTGAGTGTAATTCCCATCAAAGGATTCTCTGTCAAAGGAGTGACCTTTGGAGTAACTCAGACTAATACAGGCATTTGTATCCTTCACTTTTGTTGTGTCTTTGAGAGATGCCCTAATTATCATGCATATGCTCAGACATGTGTCTCGAGGACCAAAGCTCCTCCTCATTAATTATATCCACAGAGACCAAAACACCTGTTGGTTGCTTGTGCTCCCATTTAGAGGAGAGCTGACCTGGCAATTCAGCTGGACTGACCCTCTGATGTTAGGGCCAAGACAGGTGTGCAAATATTTGGTCCTTTTTTGCATTGCTACATGTGCGCTAAAACATTGGAATATGTCGACAATATTCACCTAAGGACTATATAGATTCAAGAATGTCAATCCATTGCTTTTGTCCTGCCTCAAGTTCCTGGAACAAAAGTGGGAGGAATTATGTGTCCCCATAACTATTTTCTTACTTTTCTGTGACTCTTCGGTATCTCGCATTTGGTTTGAGGCTTCATGTGGCAACTCTGGTTGCACCTGTCCAATATTTCAAATCAGCTAAGTGCATTTGTGCTTGCACGGAAGACAATATATCCAAATACACCCCAGGTGCACTTTGGCGCATTAGCACAATTTTAGGGTTTAATTTGTGTGTTATTCATCAATTGTGACAGATCCAAATTCACAGTAGGATTTGGCATTGCTGTTCATCTCCTAATTGGGCATTTACTTGCAGGTACTTGGTTTAACCGTAGTTGAATGGTCTGAGCAATGAGAATTTATTTCCTTTATGTATTTGCCATTGTTATGTTGTTCCTTTTTCCAAAGACAGAAGACAGTACCACACAATTTATTTTTAATCCTTTAAAGCTGTAAAAATACATTATTGCAAAGCAAGCGTATATGGCAAGATGAGCTTTTAGAAGTTCTTCTGGCTGACACCAGCCCCCACAATCCAGGAATGAAAGCATGCTGGATGCAGATTGGTTACAGGGGGCATTTAGATAGCCAGAAGCTAGGCAAGCCCATGGCTTCTGCATAGACATTGGAGAGGTTATTAAGCAACCCTACAAGATGGTGTTGAGAAGGACCTAATTTGCTTGGGTGTAACATTTTGCAGGTTCCCATATTATCAACAGTTATCAAAATAGGGGTTCCTGAAAGTCCCCTTGTTTGATGTTGTCTGGTTGACTTTGTGTGATGATCTTCATACTATCACCTCATCATGGAGAGATTTTAGTGTTAGCTTTCTTTCTCTTTCCTGTCTCTCTCATGCCACCAATCCACCAATCCTCCTTTCCCCTTTCAATGTCTATGGAAGGAGCGAGATCATTAAAGGCCTCATTTATGCACCAGTTTTATTTTGTACTATGATTGTATCATACACCTGGTTGAAAATTATGCAGTCTGATATATTATTAGACAAGTCTGTTGATTACTTGGATATAAAAACACTTGGAACCAAACCGTTTTCAGGAATTTGACACATTTACATAAATATAGATTATTTCTTATGAGAGTGTATATGAGGGAAGCAATGGTGCTAATTTAATGGATGAAGTATGCCCCTCCACTCCAAGAACCTGACTTTTGCCGCTCTGGCACCAATTTATCCACAAAACAACATGCAGCGTGATGTTGAGTTAAATTGTGCTGTACGGAAAGTTACCACTGAATTGCCCTATAGTGCTTCAAAGCCTAGTGCTATATAAATGCAATAATTATCCAATATGGTACCAGTTATCTCGACCGATGATCTATGTAAATATCTGATGCAGGAGCTTATTAGTATGTGAAATGCTTCTGCGAGTTCCGAATTCTGCATGGGGACAGTGTTAAATGATGGATGACCAGTTAGTGGTGAACATTGGCGATGGTGTGAATGATGATGATGACAGTCAATTGGTAATGTTAGATTTGATTTTGCTGATTTTCTCTGTGAGGAAGAGGCTGATAGCATTGTAACTGTCAGCTGATAGTGGGAGTGTGTGTTCTGGGATGGGACTGGCACACTCAAAGTTTTAAAAAGGGCTTAGCTCCTGTTGATAGCTTCACTGATGGTGGTCTTGCAGGAGGTTGCTGTGCTTTGGTGATGATCCAATGACAATTGCGATAGAGTCTTTCAGATGGGGACGCTCCCACTGGCATGCTATCTTCTCCATTTAATCTCCTATGTTAGTATGGCACGCTTGTTTTCATTATGTCCTTGTGTGTACAAGGGTAATCACACCTTAAACTTGGTGGTGCAAGTTTTCATAGGAGCATTGCATTCAGTGTGATTCTTCAGAGTAGTGTTGTAGGTGTTGAGAAGTGTGTGACATCTGTGCAGGGCTTGAAATGTCTGCGTAGAGTGCCTGGCTCTTCTTGGATTTGTTTTAGGTGGAGGACTATTATTGTCACAGCTTGAGATATATTTACATATGTAATGGATGTATAAACACTTTGTATAGCCATTGTGGCCTTTACATAGGAAGGTTCAATAAGTATATCACTCAACTTATTTAAAACCATCTCTCACATACCCTTACACAGCCAAGCTCTGCATCTCATAACACAATAACCACACCTCAGCAGTCCTCACGCAAAACATGAAAACACTTCTCTCATAGGCTCACAACGAAGTCATCACCGACCCTAGCAACACATCCTACAAGGTGAAGCTTGTGATTCAAGTGGGTATGTGTTTTGGCATGTTTTGCTGTTTAAATGCTGTACCACCGTGCAATACGATGCAATGCAATATAATACAATACAATAAAAAAATTAGACTTTGGAATACAATGCCTTGAAATACCAAAAATGATCATCATTTATAGTACTGTTTTCTATCCTCCTTAATAACAGCATATACATCCATTGTCTCAATTCTACAATAAGGCTATTGCATAGTATGTGATAGCAAATGCAATCTGTTAAGAATTGCACCATTTGGATATTTTTTGACTTTCTTAAATAACAATGCTGTGTCCTGCTATAAATTCTTAAAAATATACCAATCTCCTTCCGATAAACTAGGATGGCCACAAGACATATGTATGTGGTGATATATATTGTAGGTCTGATGCTGCCATCTTTGCAAATGTATTTTTATTTTTGGAATGCAAACTTGGCCCAGGCTTAGAAGTATTAGAGCATGTTACATGAGCACCACATTACAGTACGGTTTAGGGGCCTATTCAGAAACTGCATTTTGTAGTTTGTTTAGTAGTTCTACAATAGTACTACTCAGGTACTATAAAACGGCTCTTCTATCTTTTATGTGACCAGACTTTGGAGACCTCTGCACACATGCATACATGTTTTTCTAGTTATTGTGGGAGCGACAGGGAATTATGGGAAAAAGGGGAATACTTATGACTAGTTAAATAGGGCTCAGGTAGGCGTGAATAGAAGAATACAGAGGGCTAATGAGAAGAGTTAGGGAGGGGCACGTACCCTCCCATATTTAATGCTACTATAGCCAAAAATGTCCCAAAGCAGTAGTAAATGTGCTCTGGCTCCGACCTGGAGTAAGTCCAGGCCCACATATGACCAATCACCCCCCTATAGAAAATAATAGAGACAGGACTTAAAATAGTACCCAACCGACAGCTAATGTTTCAATAAATTAATAATTTTTTACTTTTTAATGATATATATATATATATATATATATATATATATATATATATATATATATATATATATATATATATATATATATCATAGACTGCTCGCTCTATAACTCCATACCACTCCGCTGGAACAAAGCGAGATAGGACCCAAATAGGTGCTTGATAGATTTTATTCACAAGCCACTCTCCACCATGACGCGTTTCGGCAGCTTCTCTGCCTTGATCACATATATATATATATATTCACTGAAAAAACCATAGGTTTCACACATGTTATAGTTAGCTGGACATTTCACTCGTAAAAAACCAATGAAATTCCCCCGTTATAGTTAGTGCAGGCAACTATAACTCACGCGACCGCAATCCTCTGTTGATGCTAATACTGTATTTAGACACTTATTTACCCATGTCTTCTTCCATTAATCTTTAGCTATACATATATTACAAATATTTATTTTTCATAAAGACACATATGTCATCAGTGATGTAATATTTGACATCATCAGCAGAGGATTGCGGTCGCGTGAGTTATAGTTGCCTGCACTAACTATAACGGGGGAATTTCATTTGTTTTTTACGAGTGAAATGTCCAGCTAACTATAACATGTGTGAGACCTATGGTTTTTTCAGTGAATTTGCAAGGGTTTTTAAATGCTAATTCCTAACTATAACGTGTGTGAAACCAATGGTTTTTTCAGAGAATTTGTACGGTTTTTTAAATGCAAATTTTTTTTTGAGATTTTTGGTAAAAAATAATTTCCAACCTATGTATACAATAATATATGTACTATATCCTGCATTATGGAATGGTTATTTTTGTAAAAAATTAATGTTTACATACAGTTGTACATCACAGTTATTATCTTGTACAACTCTTAAAATTTGGTTTTTTTTTTATGCATTTTTTGCCGTGTGCGTACGGTAAGCTGACGCTACTCGCTCCGTGCGTCATAAGTACGGTGCGCTTACGTGATACGATGCGCGTACGGTAAGCTGACGCTACGCGCTCCGTACGTCATAAGTACAGTGCGCTTACGTGATACGTACGTGACGTACGCGTACACGCATGCGCGTGCGCGGAAGCAACGTCGCGGTTACGCAGGGGCATGTAATGCGCATGCGCGAGTGCGTCTTACGTACGCGCTCTGTAAGCGCTCCGTAAGCGTCACGTTTGCGCATGCGTACTTGTTTACGAGCGCGTATCGTAAGCTTACGGAGCGCGCACGGTAGGTCATGTGATCCACAAAGAACACTTTTCATTGGTTGAAACTACTTTCAGTTCCAGAAACTTCCCACACCACACCCATTCCCCTCATTACTGCTTGAGATCCCCTAGGAGAAGGAGCTGAATTGACATTGAGATACAATGGCAGAGCAGCAGACCTCTTCTGAGAGTGAGCCTAGCAGCACCATCATCAGACAGAGAAGGAGGAAACAAAAGGATTCTTTTGTGTGGGAGTATTTTACTTTTCCAGAGGGGCAGAAAAAGGTCAATGCTCCATTGGTCACTTGCACACTGTGACCGTGTTTTATCTAGAGGAGATCCAAGGAAGAAGTATTCCTTTGGAAATCACTCTATGATGAGACACATTAGGGATAAACATCCCAGGACCTTTGCTCGACATACTGAAGAAAACTCTTCAGTAAGTCACCGGAGCCCAACCTCAGAAGCTCAGCCGAGTACATCATCGGCAGCTCAGCTGAGCCCTTCCTCTGAGGTGGGAGCATCACCTTCTTCTGCTCCTCTGGACATTAACCCTCGATTTTGGAGGGTTTCAATGAGGTGTACAACGTGTTGTGGTCTTATTGTTTTTGGGGAGAGCAGTGTTTCCCTTATTAACAATAAGATAGACCAGCACGTTTGTAGACGCTCATAATATTCCCATTCTTTATTTCCTCTATCCCTGTATTAACCCACCGGCTCTTTTAAGAGCCAACCTTACCTAACAATTTTTTTTATTTTTTTTTAAGGTTTCCATTTTGAAAAATAGTTTTTGCCGTGCGCGTACGGTACGCGTAATCGCGGAATAGTTACGCGAAGTTCGCGGAATTTTTCTCGCGGAATTTCTCCGTTTACGCCATGCGCGTACGCTACGCGCATTCGGCGATTTTTCGAAAAAAAATTAAAATTCATTTTTGCCATTGGGGGTCCTTCTGGGACCCCCTGACAAAGGCTAGGGGGTCAGGAACTGTCCACCCTGCCCCCTTTTCACGTTCTCCACCTTTGTTTTTCACCCCCTCAGACTGCGAGAGACAAAATGGCGGCCGACACCTCCTGGTTTCGACCGATTCGAATGTTTACTGAGATCTAACAACCAATCAGAATCGCGCTCGTGCACGGCGGCGTGCGCGTACGGTAAGCTTACGGTACGCGCTCGGAGCGCGCCTATAGATATATATATTTATTTAAACGCTATTTTCTCAGGAAATACTGAACAGATTTACACGAGACCTTCAAAAGGCACATCCCTGACCTGACGGCTACCTCTCTGCCAAATTTCAAGTAATTCTGTTCAGCCGTTCGGGCTGTAGCTCGGACTAAAGGTCCTATGGAAAAATGCATGGGGAAAACACGTTTTGGGACCCCCCCTTTTTCTCAGCCCCTGCTTGACGAATCCCCCCGACACTTTCAGGGTAGGAGCGGAGTGGAGCGCCCCACCTATTTTGAGAATTTCGCGAGGATTCGTCAATCGGCGCCAAAGTTATTCCAAATAGAATGTTGCGGATTTCCTATGGAAACACGGTCCTAACTATAACTATCTACTGGCGACCACCAGTAGATAATATATATATATGTATATATATATATATATATATATATATATATATATATATATATATTTATCCACAAAAGTTGCCGCGATGCAAAACAACAGGGAACAACAGCGGTCTGCAAGCAGGTAGGTAATTTATTCATTCCTTAGCATGACGCGTTGCATTCCCCCCATTGGTGGAGGCCCGGTGGCCCGAAAGAACTGCAAGTCCCAGCATCCCCATCTTGGGACACTGACGGTAGCTGCCAGACAACGGAGCCAGTGTAACTCAGACTCCGCACTCCCTGCCTGCTGCGACCAACGTCTTCTGCAGCCTGCCGATACGGACCAGTTTAGGAGTCGCCGGTAAATGCTCAGCGCCTCGCCATGTGAACATGGCCCCATGCTGGCCAAACACAGTCCTCTTGTGGCCGCAGCGCTTCCAGAAATAATCGATCTCTCGAAGAAAGTACATGTGTGCCACTCACTTCTGGAAGCGTTAGGACGGGTCCCCTCAGCGTGCAGTGGCCGCACGCAACATATCCACACAAGTTGCCGCGATGCAAAACAACAGGGAACAACAGCGGTCTGCAAGCAGGTAGGTAATTTATTCATTCCTTAGCATGACGCGTTTCAGCATATTGCCTTCATCAGATGCCAAACAAACATTACTGGTGCTACTGCGCAGTTCCTCTTTTGAATGCTGCCTGCATTCCCCCCATTGGTGGAGGCCCGGTGGCCCGAAAGAACTGCAAGTCCCAGCATCCTCCATCTTGGGACACTGACGGTAGCTGCCAGACAACGGAGCCAGTGTAACTCAGACTCCGCACTCCCTGCCTGCTGCGACCAACGTCTTCTGCAGCCTGCCGATACGGACCAGTTTAGGAGTCGCCGGTAAATGCTCAGTGCCTCGCCATGTGAACATGGCCCCATGCTGGCCAAACACAGTCCTCTTGTGGCCACAGCGCTTCCAGAAATAATCGATCTCTCGAAGAAAGTACATGTGTGCCACTCACTTCTGGAAGGGTTAGGACGGGTTCCCTCAGCGTGCAGTGGCCGCACGCAACATATCCACACAAGTTGCCGCGATGCAAAACAACAGGGAACAACAGCGGTCTACAAGCAGGTAGGTAATTTATTCATTCCTTAGCATGACGCGTTTCAGCATATTGCCTTCATCAGATGCCAAACAAACATTACTGGTGCTACTGCGCAGTTCCTCTTTTGAATGCTGCCTGCATTTCCCCCCATTGGTGGAGGCCCGGTGGCCCGAAAGTACTGCAAGTCCCAGCATCCCCCATCTTGGGACACTGACGGTAGCTGCCAGACAACGGAGCCAGTGTAACTCAGACTCCGCACTCCCTGCCTGCTGTGACCAACGTCTTCTGCAGCCTGCCGATACAGACCAGTTTAGGAGTCGCCGGTAAATGCTCAGCGCCTCGCCATGTGAACATGGCCCCATGCTGGCCAAACACAGTCCTCTTGTGGCCGCAGTGCTTCCAGAAATAATCGATCTCTCGAAGAAAGTACATGTGTGCCACTCACTTCTGGAAGCGTTAGGACGGGTTCCCTCAGCGTGCAGTGACCGCACGCAACATTACCACACAAGTTGCCGCGATGCATATATATATATTTTGCTCCAAGGTTTACCCACAAATTGAGGAAGCACTCGGGCAGCAGCAGTGCACGACAGACCACACACGCAGCAGGAGCAGCCTGACACGTTTCGGAAACCTCCTTCCTCATAGGCTCAGTCTCACAGACTAAAACAGCTTTTGGGCCACACTACATTTATTGTCTAAACTGCCTTCTGATAGGCTGCTTCAATAAGCCATAACATGATTAGTTCACGGCCCCCTCTGGAATTCTGGGACATGTAGTGCGGCAATCTCAACCAAATGGGTGCCGTGTCCTCTGGGTCCTTTATGCATAGGCCTCCAATGGGCCCCGCTGTGTGCACAGTCTGAATTCTTGGTGCTGCTTGCCCCATGTGGAACTGGGCGTATTTCCAGCTCCCAGCCTGCTTTGTCAATCCTAGTGATGGTGCTCCCTCCACGGCTGGGCAGTTGTGAAAATATGTTGCTCCAAGGTTTACCCACAAATTGAGGAAGCACTCGGGCAGCAGCAGTGCACGACAGACCGCACACGCAGCAGGAGCAGCCTGATGCGTTTCGGAAACCTCCTTCCACATAGGCTCAGTCCCACAGATTTAAACCGCTTTTGGGCCACACTACATTTATTGCCTAAACTGCCTTCTGATAAGCTGCTTCAGTAAGCCATAACACGGTTAGTTCACGGCCCCCTCTGGAATTCTGGGACATGTTGTGCGGCAATCTCACCCAAATGGGTGCTGTGTCCTCTGTGTCCTTTATGCATAGGCCTCCAATGGGCCCCGCTGTGTGCGCAGTCTGAATTCTTGGTGCTGCTTGCCCCATGTTGAACTGGACGTATTTCCAGCTCCCAGCCCGCTTTGTCAATCCTAGTGATGGTGCTCCCTCCACGGCTGGGCAGCCGTGAAAGTATGTTGCTCCAAGGTTTACCCACAAATCGAGGAAGCACTCGGGCAGCAGCAGTGCACGGCAGACCACACATGCAGCAGGAGCAGCCTGATGCGTTTCGGAAACCTCCTTCCACATAGGCTCAGTCCCACAGATTTAAACAGCTTTTGGGCCACACTACATTTATTGCCTAAACTGCCTTCTGATAGGCTGCTTCAATAAGCCACAACATGATTAGTTCACTGGCCCCTCTGGAATTCTGGGACATGTAGTGCAGCAATCTCACCCAAATGGGTGTCGTGTCCTCTGGGTCCTTTATGCATAGCCCTCCAATGGGCCCCGCTGTGTGCGCAGTCTGAATCCTTGGCACTGCTTGCCCCATGTGGAACTGGACTTATTTCCAGCTGTCAGCCCGCTTTGCCAATCCTAGCGGTGGTGCTCCCTCCACGTGAAAAAATGTTGCTCGGGCAGCAGCCGTGCACGGCTGCTGCCCTTTGTGCTTCCTCAATTTGTGGGTAAACCATATATCTATCTATCTATCTATCTATCTATCTATCTATCTATCTATCTATCTATCTATCTATCTATCTATCTATCTATCTATCTATCTATCTATCTATCTCTATCTATCTATCTATCTATCTATCTATCTATCTATCTATCTATCTATCTATCTATCTATCTATCTATCTATCTATCTATCTATCTATCTATCTATCTATCTATCTATCTATCTATCTATCTATCTATCTATCTATCTATCTATCTATCTATCTATCTATCTATCTACCTACCTACCTACCTACCTACCTACTGGCAGTTGCCAGTAGATAGTTATAGTCTTGGGGTGATTCATCAAGCGAGGGCCGAGAAAAAAGGGGGGTCCCAAAACGCGTTTTCCCCATGCATTTTCCCATAGGACCTTTAGTCGAAGGTACAGCCCGAACGGCTAAACAGAATTACTTGAAATTTGGCAAAGAGGTAGTCCTCAGGTCAGGCATGTGCCTTTTGCATATATGGTGTCTATCTGTTCAGTAGTTCCTGAGAAAATTGCAGTTAAAAGTACATAAATATCTATATGCGCGCACCGTGCGCGCACGGTGCCGTGCGCAAGCGTTATTCTGATTGGTGGTTAGATGTCAGTCAACATTCGAATCGGTCGAAATCAGGAAGTGTCGGACGCCATTTTCTGTGTTGCAGTGAAAAAGAAAGGTGGAAAACGTGAAAAGGGGGCAGGGTAGAGAGTTCCTGACCCCCTAGCCTTTGTCAGGGGGTCCCTGAAGGACCCCGAAGGGTGAAAAAAACATTTTACTTTTTTTTTCAAAAAATCACGGCGAGCGCGCACGGTGGCAAAAAAATTCATTAAAAAAATTACAACACAGTATATTAGGAATATAGCTCTTCGTGGAGAAGTGAAGTGAGTTCTGAAAAGAACTGTTGTTTTTTGTCGAGCAGCAAAAAAAAAAAAATGCAGCAAAAAAAAAAGAAAAATGAAAATAATTAGGGGGTGGAGCATGTGTGCTGCTGTATGTTGTTCTCTATTAGGTTAATTCTGCTCTCACCATAACAGAGAACAGCATTGCACACATTGCACCGTATATGCACCTTCTTGAACAGAGGGTGCATATCAAGAGGTCTAGAAGCAGGTGAAGCTGCGGCTGCAGATGATGTGCTCAGCTGAGCTGCGGCTGCAGATGATGTGCTCGGCCGAGCTGCTGGAGGGTTGTCTCTTTCAGCCCGAGCATAAGCCACAGGATGCACTGCTTTAAAGTGCCTTATCAATCATGGAGTAAATACTGAAGGAGTATTTTTTTTTAGGGTCTCCTCTAGATAAGACCACTCCACAAACAGTGCAGGTGACTTTAGGAGCATTCACCTTCTTCTGACCCTCTGGAAAAGTAAAAAATTGCCAAATAAATGAGTCCTTTTGTTTCCTCTGCCTTGGGGGCACATAGGTCTCCCACATGTTATAGTTAGCTGGACATTTCACTCGTAAAAAACCATTGAAATTCCCCCGTTATAGTTTCGACTGCCTCCGCAGCCTTGCTCACAAGAAACCGTGCAATTACAAAACAACATGCATCTATATGCACCGGACATGACATCTTAGGTAACAGAGTCAAAACAGGACTGTGTGTGTAACTACAGTCGCCATCTTGTAAGTGCCAAAATGTGGAGGCATGAATGAAAATAATGCAGTAAAATACATTTGAAATGACCAGCAGTGCAGATTAACTTGCAAACAACAATCTTATCCACATAATAAATGTAAAATACAAATATACATGGCACAACAAGTTGGTGGTGGAGTTGTTCACTGTCTCCCTAAACGCGCTGCTATGTCAATAGACAAAGTTCTGAATCTCAATGGCTGTAAATTGCCTATATGTATATGTATCTAGCGCAATGGCTAATAAAGTAATGTCTATATAAGAGCGGAGGCAGTCGAAACGCGTAGTGGAATAAACCTGGTCACTATCATAATTTTGGATCTGTCGTTTGTTGGCCTGAGAGCGCACATATTTTCGAATTTGTGGAATATATTTATATATATATATATATATATATATATATATATATATATATATAGTTATATATATATATATATATGCTTATTCCTTTTGGCGAGATCGTCACACTGGGCATTTTGAGAGGAATCTTGATTGTCAGATTGGGAGAGGAAAAGCAGTGACTTTTTGAAATTTTTCTGTCCTCTCTCAATTGCTACATCAGTCAGCCAATGAGATCCCTCCATACAGATATTTAAACACCACCCCGCTAAAAACCTCACTTTTGTACTATCCAGCTGAAAACCGGCATTGATAAAGGCATCCGCCGAAACGCGTCTGCCAGGAGCTGTTACATGAGGACAACGCGTTTATTTATTGAGTGTGAATGGAGGCATTAAATCTTACTGCAGAGCATCTCCAGCATGTGTCTGACTCGTTTTTTAAGGCGAAAAACGGGACTGTTGCTATATATATATATATATATATATATATATATATATATATACAGTTACACTCCAATGTGCATTGCACGCACAAGACGGACACTGACAACTTCTTAGTGGTGCCAATTTGAATTTTCTATTTATTTTTCAGATAAGTGCAAAGTTCATGACGCGTTTCGGGCCTCCTGGCCCTTGATCACATGATCGCGTTACGCTCTAACTGTGAATTTATTGGTTGAAAAAAACCCCATCACCTGACACATTGGCAGCACTTCAATGGAGCTAAACAACATACTAACATTTTGTAGTTTTCAGTGTTACGACAGTAATTGACATTTACAGCATGTGGCTAAATGTACATTTCTTGGAGAAAACACCGTATTTGTTAAAGAATACTTTTAAATTAATTTTAGATGGTATAAAAACGAACGATGAAACAAAACAAGATATACATAGCACAAATGCTGGTTGCTATGCATGTCTTCCGGTTAGCCACAAATAGTTTGGACTAAAACAATAGCACCTATTTAAAAGCCATATAAATAAATAAATAAATATGGTTTCATAAATATTTTCCTTGTGCAAATTTTAACTGTGCAAATACTGCTGGTGCGAATATACCAAATATTCATTTTTTGGTAGTACATTAATAAATAGACTAGATGAAACAAGCTATACATTGCAAAAATATTGTTTGTCTTGCTTATCATCCCAATGGTTCCTATTAATAGTTACTGACTTGATTTCTCTAAGCTACAGCCACATAAATATAATAAATAAATAAGTGCGGTTTCTTAAATATATTACCGGTACAAATACTGCTAGTGCAAATTAACTGACCACAGAAGGTTACATTGTCCAGCAAGGTCCCAGTCCATTAGCTCCAAAGTGCCAGGCCTGTGAGCAAAATATGTGCTAAAGTGCAAAACTTATTGGTGTCTAAAAGGTGCAAATATAAAAATGAAAAATGTTACTAAAAGCGCCAGGTACAGGAAAGCTGTGGCGTTAATAATTGATAATATCCTGACTCATTCTCTTAGCGCAAAAACTAATGAAATCCTGACATAATGGCTACTGAAAACATGATAGGCACATTTATGGAAAATATTGTAGGACATAGAGAAAACCCTACTTTCCTTTAACTTACAAAATGTATAACTAGGCAGTGTGAATTACATGACCACCATTGTTGTATGGTTCTGGTCTTGGTCCTTAATTACAAGTAATTATGCATGTCTTCTCCTATATTCAGACCCTGGGGGTATTTGATATCAAGTTCGATTATGTATCGAGATTCAAATTGACGTAATCGTTTTTCACGATTTCCCCCTCTTTTGTTGATGGGTACTGTATCCATAACAAAGTATTCAAGACAATTCAAATTGTTGGCATGTTCCAACTTGAAATGTCTTGCTACGGAGTACGTTGGGTCGGAATTGACAATGGCCCGCAAGTGTTGTAATATACGGGCATATACTTGTAATTTTGTACTTCCTACATAACGTAGCCCGCATTTGCATTGCAACACATAGACCGCGTATTCCGATCTGCAAGTAAAATGACCTTTAATTTCTATGCTCTCTGATGAAAATGCCATGGTGTATGATGTAGTGTTCATACCAAATTTACAAGCGCGGCAAGAGCTACACTTGTAAAACCCTCTTTTGGGAGATAACCAGCTGCTCTCTTCATCAAGTTCAGGACTGGTTTTGAAAAGGTCATTATACGTCGAATACGCTTTACGGAAAGTAAATGTGGGTCTTTCAGGAAGTACTTGCTTCAATGTAGCGTCCGTCAGGACTTTAGGCCATTGTTTGGTTATAATAGATTTAATATTTTGGGCCTGCTTACTATACGTAGTGATAAGCCTACATGGTGCCTTGTTTTCTTGGCTATTGTCAATATCGTGGTTGGATGCGGCACTTGTCATATGGTCATGTCCTCTCAACAACATCTGTCTGTCATTGCTATTCGCTTTTTTCTTGGCTATTTCTAGTTTTTTAGGACCATAGCCCCTCTCTATGAACCTCCGTGTGGCTGCATTCTGATGCAATATTAGGTCAGTTTCTGAACTGCAGGCTCTGTGGATACGCAAATATTCACCATAGGGGAGGCTAGTGATAGCGTGTGGGGGATGGAAGCTCTTAGCATGTAAAATAGTGTTGCCTGCGGTGGGCTTACAATATATACATGTTTCTATTTTACTGTGGATGGTATATACCTTGATGTCTAAGAAGTTGGCGGTATTTTGATCTATGTGAGCAGTGAATTGTAAATTCCTTGTATTGACATTGATTTTATTAATGAATCAATTCGCCTCTTCTCGTGTACCATGCCATATTCCAAAAATATCATCAGTGTAGCTTCACCATTGAGTAATGTGTCTGCACCAGGTGTCGTGATGTTCCCTTTGTAGGACATGCTCCTCCCACCAGCCCACGTGAAGACACGCGTAGCTGGGGGAGAAGCATGCCCCCATCGCCACTCCTTGTAGTTGTTGAAAAGTAATTCCATCAAAGGTAAACACATTGTTATGCAGACACCATCTAATCATAGAAAGCAACATTCTATTATGAGAATAAAATTCCATAGATCTTTTGTTCAGATAAAACTCCACAGCTTTCATCCCATCCACATGCCTGATGCTCGTATACAAGGCTGTAATATCTAGTGTAAGAAACATATATTCTTCAGACCAATGGTCAATGTATATTTGTGTACAAACATAACTACTTGCTGGTCAGAGGTTCAGGGTGGAGAAATCAGATATACTTATTGTAGGCAAATTCACTACTAAATTTTCACTTTGTTTCTCTCTGCAATCTTCATGTTTCTCCCATAAGTCTCCATTCCCTAGCAGGTGTGTATTAAGGCCCTTAAGTATCAACACATTGAGCCTAGAAACGGAATGATCGGCCAGTCTTTAAATGTGTTATTTTGCATGTCATGACCTCAAAAGAGCCGAGTTTGGTTTCTCTTGTATCATTTTTAAATTGAAGCCTCAGGTTTTTGAATCAGAAACAACAAATGAAAACGTCCAAATTCCCAGAAATCAAACAATACAGAGGCTTTCAAAGTTCCTAAAATATTTGTTTCTGAAGGAGGTTCCAAAGTTCCAAAGAAAGAGCAAATGGAGGGTGAGGAAGGATAAAGAGAGTAATAGTCGTAATAGTTTTAAATCAGGCAAGTACCTTTGTAATTCAGGCATATCTTTCTGGGTTCTACCGCCCCAATGTTTTGCCACCTCACGCTTGGCGAGTAGCAGGCCCAGGGAGGCTAGCCTGCGGACGTTCTTGGGGAAGTTCACTGTGTAGCCCAATAAAGCAACCTCCGGAGTGGGAACCAGCGTGAGCTCCAACATAACGCCAAGGATCTCATGTATCTGCGTCCAGTATGATTGCAGTCTGGGGCATGTCCAGGACAGGTGCGCAAAGTCAGCGTGTGGTGCAGCGCATTTCCAACATGTGTGTGGGCGCGCGGGGTCAATGGCGTGGAGCCTAGCAGGGGTCATGTAGCAGCGGCGGAGAAATTTATAATGGAGGAGCTTATGCCGGCTATTGAGCGATATCGCGTTAGTGACTTTGCAACAAGCGGTCCATTGTTCATCTGTGATCGGCCTACCCAAATCTGCCTCCCAGGCCGCTCTCAATCGGCCATCCTCACATGGAACCAGCGCTGCGCATGCCTTATAAAGCTTAGAAACCATATGGGCACCCGAGTCCTTGTCAATGAGGAGAGTTAGGGGCTCGAAGGATGCTGGCTCGAGAGGGAATCCCGCAATGTCTGAACGAGCCGCACAATAAAGCCGGCGCAGGACAAATTTGTCCATGAACGTGGCCTCACTGAAGCGCTCCTCCTCCGAGACAGAAAATATGTGGCCCCCAGGTTGGAGGTCTCCGATCTTAGTAAGGTGAAACTTGGTCAAAGTACGCTGAACCAGCGCCTCCCCCGTGCCAGACAGCAATCCGGGGTTGGGAAGTGGAAGAGAAGAGGAGTAGAGGAGAGGCTGAGCTAGATAGCGAGTAAGACGATGCCACCCCCAGCTGGTGGTGGACACCGTTTGAATATCAACTGGGTCCCGGGCAACCCCCTTTGGTAACACAGCCGCCAAACGGCCCGGGAGAACGAAATCTGCCTCGGGACGCAGGAACGGAATACGAGCGTCAGGGTGGTACCAGGCATAGGCGTGCGCACATTGCGCAACCAAATAGTACAAATACAGATCCGGTACCCCGAGGCCGCCCCTATCAGGAGGGAGCGTGAGGGTCTTCCAACCAATCCGGGGGTGCTTCCCGCCCCATACCAGCCTGATCAGCTGGGATCGCAGCGTGGAGAAAAAGGCCCGGGCGATAGGGACAGGGATATTATTGAAGAGGTATAAAAATCTAGGGAGAACTATCATTTTTATGATTGCAATTCTGGCCGACATGGACAGCGGGAGCCTCAACCATCCCTCCACCTGTCTCCAGCCTGTCCAAAGCGCGGCCATAGTTGAGGCGGATAAGTTCGTCCGTGTTTAGATGGATCTGTATGCCCAGGTACCGAACCGAGTCAGAGCACCACTCCAACGGGTACTCGCACTGCCATGGGGAGGTGCTGCTGGTTAATGGGAAGATTACGGACTTATGCCAGTTGATGCCCAGTCCGGAGTGTGCGCCGAAACGCAGGATCTCCCGTATCAGGGGGGCTAGGTTGACCTGCGGTTCTCTTACATACAGTATTGTGTCATCTGCATAGAGGGAAGCCAGCAAGGGACCCGTCCGGAACTGGAGACCCCTGTGGAGATGGCGCTCCTGGAAATGTCGGATCAAGGGGTCCATGGCCAAAATGAACAGTAGCGGTGAGTGTGGACAGCCCTGCCGCGTACCACGCGTTAAAGAGAAGGGACAGGACAGCGTGCCATTGATACGCAACCGGGCCGTGGGGCGGCTATACAAAAGCCGCGTGGTAGCAAGGAAGTTCTCCGGCATGCCCATACGTTGCATGACGGAGAGAAAGAAAGGCCATTCTAGGGTGTCGAAGGCCTTCTCGGTATCCAGGAGGACCGCCGCCGCAGGCGTGGCTGGGTTAATTCTATGTAGGACCGTGAAAAGCGTTCGCAGATTTAAAGACGTAGAGCGGCGCGGGACGAAGCCCGATTGGACGGGCGAAATTATAAATTCCATCAATTGAGAGAGCCTGTTGGCCACTATCTTTGCCAGGATCTTGTAGTCAAAGTTTAAAAGGGAGAGGGGCCGATAGGAGCTACACAACGTCGGGTCCTTGTTTGGTTTTGGAAGTAGAACTATTACCGCTTCGCTGAGGGTAGCCGGAAGGGAGCCGCGCTCCAGCGCCTCCGCATACACCTCTATCAGTTGTGGCGCCAGCAGATCAGAGAAGGCCTTGTAAAAATCCCCGAAGAAGCCGTCGAGGCCGGGGGCTGTGGACCCGCGAAGCACCTTAATCGCCCCGCGCACCTCCGCAACAGTTATAGGCTCCGCCATGAACTCCTGCATGCCCTTATCGAGGAACACAAGTGCGATTTCCGACAAGTAGGCCGCACGAGAGGCTGGGGATTCCCCCAGCTTGGTCTTGTATAGTTCGGAGAAGTAGGTCAGGAACTCGTCTCTGATCTCTGTGGGAGTTGTGCGGAGCGAGCCATCCACGCCCCTCACCTCAACTATTAAGGACTTACCATACGGAGGCCTCAAAGCCTGAGCCAATGTGCGTCCCGGCCGGTCTCCCTCACCATATCTACGCGCCGTCTGGTACTTCCCAAGATACAGGATCTCCCTGTCTGCAGCCTCCCGGAAGTCAGTCAGAAGGCGAAGCCGCCCAGCGGACACGTCCCCAGCCGGCCCACGCTGCGCCTCAGCATCAATCGACTCTAGCTGTGCCTCCAGTTGCTTAATGGTTGTGCGCAGCGCCTTCAGGACCCCAGAGTGCTTGGCTATGCAACTCCCCCTGATGTAGGCCTTAAACCCCTCCCAGAGCACGGCATGAGAGTCTACAGATCCTGCATTAATCGTGAAGTAGTCCTCTATCGCCTCGGCAATCTCGTGGACAAATAGGTCGTCCAGCAGTGCTCTCCCAGGGAATCGCCACTGTCGCTCAAAACCCTCGGGGCGCGGGACATCCAAGCGGAGCGACACAGGGGAGTGGTCTGAGTACGTTCTAGGGAGAGTAAGGAGCCCACTAAACCATGGGTACTACAAAACAATGTTCACAAGGAACTCATTTGGAATTAATTTTCTATCACAAACAACATCAATAGTTGTCTTTGAGTTAATCTTTCACCAAGTTAACATAAAGTTAACAATTCAAACAGTAAGCCTACACACAGCAATTATTTTACAAAGCCTCAGCCGAGGTCTTTTATTGAACTAGCAAAATGTCAAAACACATATAAAAACATATCATATGTACAATACTTCTCTCTTTTTCTTACATTTACAGTGCAAAGTGACCCCAGTGAAACCATAACCATACAAACACCAATAAACAAAAAACACTTAATAAAGGTACAAAAAAGGTTATTGGAGAAAGGTAAACAAGGACAGTTTTGTAAATGACATGGTAATTCAGTCAGAGCTGTCTCTTATTTTGTTTGTCGACGGCGTTTCGACCCACTTCTAGATACCGGGTCTCATCAGGACTGTAAATTTGGGGACTAGTGAAGGAAAAGGAGAAGGACGTGTGTGACTATATTTGAAACAGAATAAAAATTGTTTTCAATTAAAAACTATAGGTGTTTTATGTATAGTCGTTCGTAGGATTACCTAGTTTATGGCATACACATGTCCATGTTGGATCCGGTATGCAATAGTATCCGCACCTATAGATAATGAATATATTTATTATAAGTCAGTGTTCAAAAAGAAATTAGGACAATTTCTTATCCGTACACCACAAAGTGCAAAGGTTGAATATACTCACTTAGCCAATAGAGCATCTAATTATAACTTCGCACTTTGTGGTGTACGGATAAGAAATTGTCCTAATTTCTTTTTGAACACTGACTTATAATAAATATATTCATTATCTATAGGTGCGGATACTATTATTTAAATTGCAAATTGCATACCGGATCCAACATGGACATGTGTATGCCATAAACTAGGTAAGCCTACGAACGACTATACATAAAACACCTATAGTTTTTAATTGAAAACAATTTTTATTCTGTTTCAAATATAGTCACACACGTCCTTCTCCTTTTCCTTCACTAGTCCCCAAATTTACAGTCCTGATGAGACCCGGTATCTAGAAGTGGGTCGAAACGCCGTCGACAAACAAAATAAGAGACAGCTCTGACTGAATTACCATATCATTTACAAAACTGTCCTTGTTTACCTTTCTCCAATAACCTTTTTTGTACCTTTATTAAGTGTTTTTTGTTTATTGGTGTTTGTATGGTTATGGTTTCACTGGGGTCACTTTGCACTGTAAATGTAAGAAAAAGAGAGAAGTATTGTACATATGATATGTTTTTATATGTGTTTTGACATTTTGCTAGTTCAATAAAAGACCTCGGCTGAGGCTTTGTAAAATAATTGCTGTGTGTAGGCTTACTGTTTGAATTGTTAACTTTATGTTAACTTGGTGAAAGATTAACTCAAAGACAACTATTGATGTTGTTTGTGATAGAAAATTAATTCCAAATGAGTTCCTTGTGAACATTGTTTTGTAGTACGTTGTACTTACCCGGTTCGCAGGGACATAAGGGTTGCTCTTGTGATTTTGAATATATATACACTAAACCATGGGGACAGGCCCGGGGACAGCAGCCAATAGTCAATTCTGGTCCAAGTGTTGTGTTGCCCCGAGAAATGTGTGTAGTCAGTGTTGTTCGGGTTGCGCCTGCGCCAAATATCTACTAGGGAGAACTGGTGACAAAGGTCCAAAAGAGCGCGCCGCGCCCTGGGCTTGGAAGGAGCCGCCCTAGACGTGCTATCCAAATCAGCGTCTAGCAATAAGTTAAAGTCGCCGTCAACAATGAGGCCCGCTGGTTCAAGCGTCGCAAGCTGGGCAGCCAGCGCATGAAAAAATTCCGGGGAATCAGTGTTAGGGGAATACACACATACCAGGATGACCGCATGACCCATCAACACCCCTCGTACTATGCAGTAGCGACCCTCCGGATCCCCCCGGAACAGCTGGCAGTGAAACGGGACTCTCTTGTGAATCAGCACCGCGGTGCCTCGGGCGTAATTGCTAAAATTGGAGAAGTATCTGTGGGCGCCCCAGGAAGCTGCAAAGCGAGCGGGAACAGAGGTGTGTAAATGCGTTTCTTGTAGGAAGGCAATGTCGACCCTGTGGCGATTCAGATAGTGTAGCACCTGCTTGCATTTTCGTTGATTGTTCAGGCCTCTGACGTTCCAAGACATGAGAGAAAGGCCAAGGGGGGCTTCATGTAAGCCTATGTGTACCGTCGCTGCCATACCACTAGCAATGAGAGAAGGAAAGCAGAAGCGTCTCCGTGTATCCGCAAAGTTACAATCTGACCAGCCATGTCAAGAATATCAAAACTCCCCATCCCGTCCCCCCACCCCCCACCCAGCCATATCACGTAAACGTGAGGCAAACCCCAACCTGTGGAAGAAAAACGAAGCTTCAAATAGCAATACCAATGATATACAATTAAACAAAAAATAGGCATTGTAAGCCAAAAGTGCTCCCGGCGGTGTCAACCAAAGGGGAATGGCAACGACCCGCCGCCGACCCAGCACCACAGAAAAAGCAAGGACATAGCAAAGTGTCTCGAACTTCCCCATTGCAAACAGGCAGAAAAAGAAGTCTAAAGCTGTGTTGCGGGCACTGACTCAGCCAGGCCCAGAGCCGGAGAACAGGTCTTGGCTAAGCGCAGCGCCACTGCGCGGAGGAGAGTGTCCATCCTCATCGCCCCCCGAAGGGCCCCTGCGTGGTTTATATGTTCGGCAGAACTCCTGCACCGCAGTAGGATTGACAAATATCCGCGGCCGGCCATCGTTGTCAACCCTCAGCCGGGCCGGATACAGCATACCATACTTGAGGCCTAGGTTGCGGAGCGCCGCTTTCGCCCCAACATATTTACGCCTAGCCTCCTGTACCATGGTGGTAAAATCAGGGTAGAACGAGAGTCTCGAGCCCTGCCAGGTGATCTCGCCCTTCTCCCTGGCCAGCCGCAGGGCCGTGTCCCGGTCTCGGAAGTTCATGATCCGGGCGATTAGAGGGCGAGGTGGGAGCCCCGGGTTAGGTCGGGGCCCAAGTGAGCGGTGCGCCCTCTCTACCACAAAGCCTGGTGTAAAGGAGTCTCTCCCAAAAATGTCCGACAATAGTTGCTCAACAAAAACATCTAGCCTGCCGGTAGCCGTGGATTCCGGAACCCCAGTGATTCAGACGTTGTTACGCCGACTGCGCGATTCCAAGTCCTTGTTCTTGATGGCCACGTCCTTCAGTATGCGCTCCAGCCGGTCTAAGCGCTTGGTGTCCTGCACTGCGCCATCTTCCACCGCAGATATTCGAGCCTCAGCCTCCCCCAAACGCTTATCGTGGGCCTGGATCTTCGCCCCCATCGTTTCTAACGTTTTGTTCAGGGCATCAAAACGTCCATCGAGGGCCCTGAAACCAGCACGCATCTCTTGAAGCCAGTCTGGGGATGGAGCAACAGCCGCCGGGCCAGAGGACTGGCCCCCAGCAGGGTCTGGCATGTCCGGGCGATGGTCCGCCGGCTGATCGTGGAGCCTCTCAAAGGGCAGAGTCTTTTGCTTCAGGTCCTTTCGTCCCATGCCCCCACCCGGACAGACTGCTAGTCGCGGGTAGGGGGCCAAAAGGCGGCTTCAAGGCACTGTGACGACGACCCAGGAGGAGAAACGGCCCCGCCACTTCTTCGGCCCGCAGCGCGGGCGATGCAGCGGTCCCTCGCAGTTGCCGGCCACGTGGCACACCAGACCAGGGCACACCGCTACAAGGCGACTTCTCCGCCCCAAAGACCAGGGGGCGCCTCTCTGGGGGTCTGAGTCTCGGACTAGGCAGCGCGGGCGGCCAGTGGGGCGGCCGCAGACGCGGCCAGGCGACTCAGGGCCGGGGAGAGGGAGATTGGACGGCGCAGGCCGCCGACCCCAGGAGCAGCCGAGCAAACTTCCCAGGGAAGGGGGGCAGAGGTGGCCCGGGCGCTAAGGTCGGCGCGGATACCCCCCAGCCCACCCCCACCGCCAGTCAGCCGTGCTGACGCCCCCCCCAGATCCCCAGACCGCAACAGCGCGGGGAACCCGAGAGGGGTCAGCGAGGGAGGACGCGACAGCGGCGCCGAGCAACGGCCCAACGCCCGGACCGCTCCAGGCCAACGGCGGCGAAGGGGGCGAAGCGGACCCACACCAGACCGCGCCCCAGCGCTCAAATCCCCCCCCCAGTTCCCCCCCAGCCACCCGCATCACGATCGGCCGCCGCCGCCGCACTAACCTCCCCGGCCGCCGAGTCAGGCCGCCATCTTGGGCATCGGGTCCGCTCGGCCCTGGCGTTCTTCGGTCGCTCCGGGCGCAGTCGGGGCCAGATCACCACTCCGGGTCGCTGCAGGAGAGCAGGGGAGTCAGCGCCGGGTCCGGGCAGCCTTCGCCCGCATCAGGAGGTCGGGAAAGACAGGTTTGGCGCTGAGTCGGCCACGGAGCTTCAACACCACGCGGCCATCTCAGCCCGCGGCTTGGCCACGCCCCCCCCTTTGTCCTTCTCCCTTGACTCCCCCTTCCAAACTTTCCAGTCCATTACCTAACCTTCACTTTTCCTGGCTCACTGTGCCATAGCTACTTTCCTCTGTGCCTGAGAACTGTAGGGCTTCTGTGAGATTTGCCAGCTTGGCATTTTGTCTGCAGGAAGTATTAGTGTAGCACCACCAGGACAGAGTTATTGCCTATTATAGTCAGTGAATTTTATGGCATGACAGTCTAACGTTATGCAAATCTCCTTTATTGCTAGCTCACAGCAGCAACAATTGAAGAATCTAGGACTTCAATAACATTCCAACACTTATAAAATCCTCCAACATTCAGCCTTCATCCTTCTTTGTTGCTGCTGCTCACAGATACGTACATCCCCTACCAACTACTTGTTGTGCTGCATGCTTATTTACACGTACTGATACCACCCCACCCTACCCCCATAACCAATACTGCTATTCTCCCTTGTTTCATCCTTATACCTAATCCTTAATTTCTTAGAAAGTGGTCAGATTATTGCAAAAATGCCGGGGGAGCAGGGTGGTATCTTTCCACATTAGGTATTCTTTTGCTTACAGGCTCGAGCCGGACGTCTTCCCACCTCCACACCCGCGCCTATTGCGATGTCTATTTCGGCTCTTTATGGCCTAAAAGGATGTCTTTTACAGCGTGCCGTTCTCTCCTGCCGGGACCGCTCCTGCGCCTCAGTCAGTCCTTTGGAAAATAAATAAAGACCACGCCCGTTGCTACAGCAACAGGACTTTAATAAAAAATAACCCATGAGCTGGTCTCATCTTAGGAGACCGACTTGCAAAAACGGACTCCTCGAGGCTGACGAGTGTGACGGCATGACTGTTGCTACAGCAATGGAACTTTAATAAAAAATAACCCGCGAGCCGGACTCAACTCAGGAGTACGACTCGTGGAAATTGACTCCCCGAGGCTGACGAGTGCGGTGTGAGCCAGAATACCAACACTTGTCACGCTTGCCGCCCCTGGCAATGAATAAATAAATAAATAAATGCAATCTTCTCTGACTGACTCACCTCACAAATGCAGCCGATTTCCTCCGATCCCCTCACACCAGTGCGATGCGCAACCATCGCACAGTAGAATACAAATAAAAACAAAAAAAAAAAGTTACTACTTACTCTCACCATGATGTCCCTTAACCCCTCAGTAAGTACTATGGAGGATAAGATGGAAGGGCTCATAAATAAAGCTCCAGACAAAGTAATGGGGTCATTAGACATCACAATCAATACAAAATTGAAGGCCCTCTCCCAAAAAGGATGGTCAACTACTAGCGCAAGACACCCTGTAGGGCATATGGGGCAAGAAAGGCCCAGAGGAAAAGAGCTGAAGGGGATAACAAAAATAAAGAAGTTAAAAAATCTAAACTCTACAACCAGATGACATCATGCATTGGTGGTGAGTCAGAGAGTGCCCTGGGCACTATAGGCAGGCAAGAAAAAGGCCCAGTTAATATGCCCACCGACAGGGAGGATGAAATTAACCTATGTTACTCCGATTTGGATACAGATATTAAGGAGATTGAAACAAACGAATAGGCATTGTGGACCCATTTGGGGAAAGTATACCCCTATGTTCGGAATGGGCCTTTTCTCAACAAATTGCAGAGTCCCTCTCCTTCTGGCTCCGCAATAAAATACCGAAGTAAGTCAGGTCTCACCTAAGATCTGACTGCCCCGGCCCCTCCCTACCAAATAAAGTTTCCTCAACCCCAGAATTAGACCCAAATGTGGTGGCGTTTATCGTTAAAGGAGAAAAAGACTCTAGGAAAGGCCTTGACAAAGGCCTAAAGTCCTGTCAGGACCGCCTACTTGAAATCATCGTCCCACTCATAAAAATGTTTGAAATGGCTGAAGGGGCCTATCTAGATGATTCCCACATTGACATGAAGGAGTTGCGCCAGTGGGTTCAAATAGCCATTTGCCTCCTAGGGAATGCCAACAGCACACTATCCAATGAGAGAAGAGAAAGTATCCTGCTCAAAATAGACCCAAGGCTGGCTGACCTGGCCACGAAAGAAGGAAGAGCAGCGTCCCAGAGCCTACACTTTGGGGACAACTTAATTAAAGGTATGGCAAAGTATGTAGGAGTATTCAGCTCCATCCAGACGTCCCAGAAGGTCATCTAAAGAGTATTTCAGGATAAGGTTTTGGCAGGGCCAGGAGACAAGAGATCGGCTCCCCAGCCGTGGCCAAAGCTCTTCAAGACGCTGCATGGCACATGGCCAAAGATTTACACACCCAAGCTTCGCTTTCTACTCCATCTTCTACCCTCAGAAGCAAAGTGCTCAAGATAGAGGATTCAGAGATGAGCGGAGACAGTGAGGCTTTTCAACAGGTAAGAAATACCAAAGACCTTTCATATATCCCTATAAAGGTGGGAGGGAGACTGGCCCAATTCTCTGGGTACTGGAATATGGTAACTCAGGACCCTTGGGTCCTAGAAACTGTCAAGGGATACAAACTTGAATTCATTGCTACACCATGGCAAATGAATATTCCCTGGTAAATGGTATTCTCACAGGAAGATACAACCCTAGTACCACAAGAAGTAGAGGACTCACTGATCATAAGGACAATTCAGGAGGGCACAGAATCTGGGTTCATCAGAAACATCTTTCTGATTGAAAAGAAGGACAATGGGTTAAGAGCAGTGATAAACCTGAAAATGAAAGTGAAGTACTGGGTATTTTAGACCCAGCGGTGCAGGGGCACACACCCTATGACTTCTGGGTTTCACCCTGTTCCGGACCTACAGAAACACAGAGTCTTCTG
Organism: Triturus cristatus; assembly: GCF_964204655.1. NCBI lineage: Eukaryota > Metazoa > Chordata > Amphibia > Caudata > Salamandridae > Triturus > Triturus cristatus. The sequence continues at coordinate 442,529,778 of NC_140593.1, read as the reverse complement.
GGTGAAGTCAAAGAATCGTTTCTTGGCTGCAGACCAATGACAGGTATCCTAGAAGTACAACAGCGTGTATGTTCTCAGGAGACTGCTGAAAATCATAGAAACGGACTTCACTTTAAATAGGCCTTTTCTGGCCTCAAGCATACATTCCTAGGTTTTATGATACGGCCATATACAAGTATATGTTACAAAGAAAAGACAGAGTCATGATGACCATCCCACATTCCAGTTCGGCCAGCCCACAATGATTTACACAGTAAGGTTCAGATCCCACATTTGATGTTGGCAGACCCCCAAATAAGCCTGAGCATCTCCTGTTTTGGGAAACAAGTCATAAATCAGGAACAAGCAGGTGTGGAAGAGATTAGCCGGAGGTTTGTGTAGAATGAAAGGGTTTTATGATGGGTCAAGCCCTGATGCTAATCACAGGTGGACGGAGGAAGGGGAGCTCGTGAGACCGGTTTGACCCGGGGCAGCAGAGCCAGCTGCCCAGGTCACAGAGAAGTCAGAGGAAAAGCCCATGTACTGTGAGGCCCGTGTTTGCTCCATTATAGCCTATGTGAGGGCAATGACAAGATGGCCACTGCTTCCAAAATGGAACCCGCGTAGTGAAGCGGAATAACGTGTACACAGTGCATTCATAACTAGAACGGTATATAAAGCACTCGTACATGCCGCATTTACCATTTGCGGTTCGCTAATACCAAGATAGACAGGGGTAGGGCCCTGTCCCCTACGCGGTCTCAGAGATTAAAGTACGACAGACCCTCCTTTTGCCCTTACATAGGCAATCACTATACCCATCTCAATCCGAGTCTAGGTCAATGTCCGCAAAGTCATGGAGATGTTGCTGTAGCATCATCCTATTACTTAGCTCGTCCCTCGATACAGGTTTCCTTACACATAAGGTAGCACAGAGGCCACATATCGCAGGAGCACACTGTATGCACAGACAGAACAGGAAAAGAATGGCTAAGATCATTCCAATGACCATTAGAACTTTCCAACCCCAGGCAGGTATCAGTTCCCAGAACCACCCCATCAGTGACCAATCTCCTTTATCCACGTGTATGGCTTCAGATATTTTATGGAGCTTGGAGATGGCTTGATACACTGTTGGAGCGTTATCTGGTATGAAAATGCAGCAACTGGATTGAATAACCTTGCATACTCCACCGCGGTCTGCTAGGATAACGTCTAGAACCATACGGTTCTGTAAAGTCATAAGGCGATCCGCTTGGAGCTCAGCTGTCAGATTACTAAGGGCACCAGCCGTTACATTTATAGTGGATTCAACCACACGTGTCAGTTGTCGCAGGTTTCTACTATTCACCATAGGTCCCCAAAACGGCAGGAAACCCAAGAAGAAGTCTCCCGCTTCCTGACCGGCAGTATCCTCCTTACTAATCACGCCTCTCACAACTCTGGTCTTGTGATAGTCGGAGGCGGCAGTAAATGTTGGCGGTAGCAGATTTGCAATATAACATGTGCCCGAGAAATCAGGGGGCAACCATGTATATGCTCGGTCATTACAGATGAAATATGTGCCCTTGGCAGCCAGAAACGCAGGGGAGAACTGTGACGGGAAAGTGTACGTTTCAGTACAGTCACTTCTTCCCAGTTGAGCTCTAGGATTCTGACCATTACCCTGTAAGCAGAACCGACCCATGTGGGGTACGACCCAGATTGGAGAGGAGATTTTCCGCTGTCTTTCACTCAGACTAATACTATACCCCGTCGCGTTCCATCCTACATAAGGTCTCAACTCTTCTTTGGGAATGGACGAGTATGCGTCGATATCTCTACTCATATCGGCAACTCCTTTCATCAAAGCCTTATTATTGGTGAGGGGTCTGATGGAACGCGGTTGGCGAGGGGAGTACGTATCTAGAGCATAGAGAAACATGGTCTGGAATGCCCATGACGATCCATTGTAACTATACGGCAGCACCAGGTAGGGAATACCCTTATTAATGGTATGTGGCATTAACCCACACACCCAGCAATTGGTCGTATTCATTACTAGTTGGTGCTGGTGCAAGAGCTGGATAAACAAGTTATTTACAAACTCTGATCGTCTGGTCTGTTCGTGCTCAGGCAAAGGGTGAAAAGAGTGAGAGGAGGCAGTAGAAGGAGATATAGGCTGTACAGTGGGTGCAATGGGCTTTTGAGCAGAGAAAAACACAAATCCTACAATAAACATTACTATACTACACAGTGTAAAAAGGCACAAAAAGACAAAACATTTACTTTTCATAATTTTACATATCCTTGCTTTAAAGTTCATTTCCTCAACGGGTCTCTCCATCATAAAAAACTCCATCCTCTACTCGGGCCGCTCGCGGCGGATGAGTTTCTTCTGCTAAGGAGTACGCCTGTCAGTCCAGGGAAACGCCCTAGACCAACCAGAACCGTTGACCTAACGTCTTCGGCCTGTACCCCAAAGTCTTGGCACCGCGACCCTGCGGCAGAACCCGGATGGTGGTTCGAAAAACAAAAAAAATCAAGAAAGTCTTTCAGATGGGAGAGTAAAAAATGTCAAAGAGGAAATAGTAAGGAAATCTTTATTTGTCCATGGGCCTAGGTCTCAAATTATAACGGAGACGGCCAGGTGCTGTTTGGTCTCGGAACAAAAGTTCAGGCTGAGTGGTGTCCAGTCGATTTGATGGTGGCACAGCTTCCTGCAAAATATTGTCACTCTCTTGGTCTGAAACTGTGCCTCTTATGCGTGCGTCACTGAATGGTATGAAACGAGGTACAGTGTCTGTCTCAGAGTCGGCGATACCCTCCTGGACCCACTGGTCATAAGGCAGAGGCAAGGGGACTACTTTGCAGTGGGTGCCATGGATCCAGTGCTTCCTCCCTTTCACTCGCACTGCTGATCTTGTCGACAGTAGAACAAGATGAGGGCCGATCCAGCGAGGCTCGTCGTTGCTCTTGCGCTGGAAATTCCGGACTAGCACCCACGTACCAGGGTTGATAGGGTGTCCAGGAGTTTCAGAGGCTTGAGGGAGAGTATCATGTACCTGTTGGTGCAAAACACGCAGTTTAACAGTCAAATCATACAGGTAATCGAGCAGTACTGGATGCTCTATCTCACTGAACTTCGTAGGCCTCGGTACACCCCATATGTTGGCCGGGCGGCCAAAAACTACCTCGTAAGGACTAAGTCCCACTCGTGAGTGTACGGTCATTCTGGTGGACAGGAGTGCTAGAGGCAGAGCGTCAGGCCATTTAAGACCGGAGCTCGCCTGAATTGTGGCCAGCTTGAGCTTTAAGGCTCCATTGTAGCGCTCTACTAATCCAGCTGATTGGGGGTGATTCGCAGCATGGAATTTCTGCTGGATGCCTAATCCTTCACATACATTCTTCATCACTTTACCCACGAACTCACTTCCATTATCACACCACACCATTCTTGGCATTCCAAACCTAGGGAAAAACTCTTTCACAAGGGCTTTAGCTGTGGATAGGGCAGTGTTATCTTTCAGAGGATAAGCCTCTATCCATTTCGAGAAAGCACAAACAACCACCAGTACATATTTCAGATTGTTACATCCCTCCATGTGAATAAAGTCCAGCTGCAAAATTTCGAATGGACAGGATGGGGGTGCAAAGTGACCAGCTGGAGTTGGGGTTCCCCTACCAGGGTTGTATTTCAAGCATACCATGCAATTCTTGACCACATTCTCTGCACACTTGGGAATCCCAGCATTCTGCCATACTGGAGCCAACAACTTGCATATACCTTTTATACTGATGTGTGCCATTCCATGTGCCATAGTAACCACTGGAAGCACATATGCGTCAGGTAACAACCATCGCCTATGTTCTGTCAGATCAATCCAGCAACCATTCTCATCCAACTTACCCATACTTTCTCTCCACTTGCTTAACTCTTCCTCTGTGGCTTCAGCTTGAAGCGACTTCACACTCTCTATTGTGTTTTCACACATCCCAACATCATTAACCCATCTTGCGGGGCCTGCAACATACATCCTAGTCTTCACATTCTGTGCCGTTTCTTTCGCGACCTCATCAGCAAACGCATTCCCACGACCAACATCATCTGTAACTTTCCTGTGCGCACTTCATTTCATGATCGCAACTTGCAACGGTAAGGTCAGTGACTCAAGGAGATCATTCACCAGCTTGCCATTCTGAATTTTAGCTCCATGTGACGTCAGGAACCCACGCTCTTTCCACAATCGCCCAAAATTATGAGCCACGCCAAAGGCGTACTGGCTATCGGTGTATATGTTCACTCTCATTCCTTCAGACAACACGCACGCTCTCGTGAGGGCGATTAATTCTGCTGCTTGGGCCGAATTATGTGGCACACGTGCAGTTTCCACAACTGTGTGCAAAGTCGTGATAGCATATGCAGCAGTCGTGTCACCATTAGGGAGCTTGAAACACGAACCATCCACCCATAAAGTACCATCACACACAGTCAGGGGAGTGTCTTTTAGATATACTCTTCCTTTCGTCTCTTCTTCCGTTCTGAACAGACAATCATGTTGCTCAATCTCATCTGAGTCTGCTGGAATCGGCAATAACGTAGCTGGATTCAGCGTATTGCATCTCTTTATGTGTATGTGATTCGCCAACAGTGTAAGCTCATAGCCTGATAATCGCGCACTAGTCAAGTGCTGTGTCTTGGTCCTATTTAATAATGTGTCTACAGCATGTGGAACCATAACGATCAATGTGTTGTCCATTACCAAACCAGCAGATTGTCGGATAGACATTGCTGCAGCAGCTGTCGCTCTCAGACAGCTTGGCAATGCCCTCGCTACAGGGTCCAAGGTAGATAAAAAATATGCGCATGGGCGCGGTCTGTCGCCAAAAGGCTGTGTTAACACTGACAACGCACATCCATCTTTCTCGTGAACATACAATGTAAAAGGCTTGCTGTAGTCAGGGGTACCCAACACAGGTGCCGAACACAATGCATTTCGCAATTCCACAAAACTTTTCTGACACTCTTCAGACCATGGGATAGGATTTGGTGTGTCTTTACATGTTAATGCTAACAAAGGTTTTGCCAGCAAGGAAAAGCTAGGGATCCAATGCCTACAGTATGAGGTAATTCCTAAGAAAGCACGCACTTCTCTCTGTGTTCTTGGCACACTCAACTGTGCAATGGCTTGAATTCTCTCTGGGGTCAGTTTCCTTCCCTCCTTCGATAAGAGATGACCTAAGTAGGTCACCTCTTGTCGACAATATTGCAGCTTAGAGAGAGACACCTTGTGATGGAAAGCGGATAAATGGCGCAACAATGACAATGTGGCTTCTTTACAGATTTGTTCAGTATCCGCGGCGATTAGTAAATCGTCCACGTACTGAATCAGGATAGCGCCACTGGGTAAAACAAGTGCATCAAGTTGTGCTTTCAAAGCTTGACTGTATATGGATGGACTCTCACAGTAGCCCTGGGGAGCGCGTTTGAAGCGGAAGCTTCGGCCTCCCAGACTAAAACCAAAAATGTCTCTGCTCTCTTCCGCAATTGGGATACTAAAGAAAACATTCTTCAAATCGATCACTGAAAACCATGCAGCAGAGGCTGGAATCATTGTTAACAAGGCAGTTATATCAGGGACAACTGGAAATTGTGGTACAACAATCTTATTAACCTCTCTAAGATCAATCACAAATCTGTAAACAGGTGGCTGTGAAGGGTCCGTTCATTTTAAGACAGGTAAAATCGGACTATTGCAGACGTTGCCTCTTGTCTCTTCAATTACACCCTTATTAATCAAGTCGCTGACAATGTCTAACAATGCTTTCTGGCCTTCATTAGAGATTTTGTACTGGGGAATACGTGGCAGTCTGACATTAGCCTTTAAAGTCACCACGTATGGCGGTATCTCCAAGAGGCCCACATCATTGGGACCAGTAGCCCAAAGGGCATCCGGAAGGGATGACAGTTCAGGCGGCATTGTATTTTTGGACAAGTACATCGGGGAAATCACTTTCTTACCTAATGTAAGTTGTCCTCCTGAAGGAGAACAATACAGTGTAGCATGCAATCTTTTCAACAAATCTAATCCCAACAAATTCTCTCCACAACCCGTTGTCAGAATCAGGGGTGCTTTCAGCTCGCAAGGCCCAACAGAAAGTGACATAGGACTAGAAATCGGGTTCCTAACAGGGGCGCCAGAAAAACCTACTGAAACATTGATGTCGCCAGACAAAGGTGCGCCAGGGAGTTTGGAATGCATAATTGAACTCTTTGCAGCACCAGTGTCTAGCAGAAAGGGCTCCGTTACATTTGCTGTAGTCACCTCAACGTACGGTCCACTCTGATCCACTGGCACTGAAACAACTCCCTCTCTCTGTCTATGGCTGTCCTAGTAATCATTATTTTCTGCATCGCCATCCTCTGCATAATAATCATTACTATAATACTGAGCCGTATTACTAGTCGCGTTGGGTTGCTGATCAAAGCTATTAATGGTATTTTGAGGCGGCAGAGGACGCGCGTTCTGGGGAGCATTTCCACGCCCTCTACCTCTAGGAGCTTGCTGACCACCTCTACCTCTTGCGCCATACATATTACCGTTCCGCTGTAGTAATTTAGGGCAACTATATTTAAAATGACCTTCCTCTTTACAGTATGAACATTGGTTGGGACCTACAGGGACACGGGGTTGATAATACCCGTTCATTTGCTGATTGTTCTGAAACTGTTGGGGTTGGTGATAGACACCTTGGGGTTGCCTATAATTATTCTGACCTCCACGTGGTGGATAGGCCTGCTGTAAGAGGACCTTTGTCTTCAATTCCTTCGTTTTCTTTTCTGTCCTATCTTTCTCGTCTTTATCCCGATTTTCGTAATACTGTGCAGTAGCCAGTATTTGCGCTGAAGAAGAAACAGCCCAAGAACTCTCTGAATCTTTCAACTTTTTACACAGATCAGGAAGTAAATTCTGCACAAATTTATCCACAAATAACCGTTGGCCACCCTCAGTACTCATATCCTGCCCACTGTGATCAATAAACGTTTCTTCAAACCTGGTAAAGAAGTCTGACACTGTCTCATCCTTCTTCTGTTTGCATGCAGATAACTTGTCCCAGTTTACGCGCATCGCAGGCATTATTGTCTTCATATACGTGATAATTCTACCAGGCAGTTCAGCTACTAAAGGCTCCGGTTTCGCACCACCAGTTTGTCTAGCATCAGCAGCAACAATGTTAGCCCATGTGTCCCCTAGTTCTGCATCGTGATCTACATTACGGATTGACCCCCATAGAGGCTGTGGAACAACATTACCAAACAACATGTCTATGTCGGCCAGATTCATAACGCATGACCCTGCCGTCTGTGACAACTCTTTATAATAACCCGCTGGGTTTTTACGGGGATCAGGTAAGGACTGCTTAAGCGCTAACACCTCAGAGCGCTTCCATGGAACATGCACCCTAACACGCTGGAAATGTGCTGCCACAGCGGGGACACCACCGGCAGCTGCAACCGCTTCCTTCCATACCGGGGGAACTTCTCTCATGGGGTATTGTCGTGCTTTTACCTTTTTCCCCACAAGGACATCAGGTTCAAACAACGACCGTTGACAATCATCATTCCTGAAGGACAATACAACCGCAACTGCTTTATCTACTTCGCGATCCACAATTATACCAGTTCCAAAATCAGACCTCACTCTACACAATTCCTGTGGGCTCGGATGTTTACCACTATCCTCCAATTCTTCACAGAGAATTTCACACATTTTCTCAAACACATATCTCTGTTTCGGGGCATCCCACTGATGGAAGACATTAACCACTGACTCCACATCATACAATGAAGGGAAAACAATCCATCTGCGCGCCATGCGATCTATTACCTTTTGCTCATCAGGGTTAGGCAACTGACTACGCAGTTGCTTATGCTGTAAGCCAGGGGTCGCACCAGACGAATCAAAGAGAGGCGACATTAACGTAGTAACCACATTAGCTAAACGCTGTCGCGCCGAAGGAGAATTTGAGGCGAAAACAGGGGGAAAAACAGAGGGAAGAAAAGAGGATGTAGAAACAGGTACTGAAGTAGTGCAAGGAAAAGTGTCAGAAGAGGCAGCTGCTGAATTAGGCAAAGTCGCAGGGAGCGCGGGGGCAGTCGGGAACACAGCTGGCGGTTGCGGCAAGGTTTGCAGTATATTCACTGGAGGTGGCATATTTACAAGCTGGGGAGGCGCCGTGGCATTTTTAGCATACGGGGGTGGCGAACTCAACAAATGTGACATCAGGGGATCTTTCTCCTTTTCTTCGGACTCATTCTGCTTAGAGTGCGGTAAAGCTGGGTAACATTTGTCGATACCTAACTTGCGCTGCCTGTGCAATTGCTCACTCATTTGCTCCTCCTCATTATCTTTAAATTGTACAGCTGCTTGCATTACTGTCATACCTCTCTCTCTTTTATTCTTCTTCGCTAGCTTAATTTCCTTTTGTTTGGCTTCCTTTCGCCATAAGCGGAAAGAGTCAAACATCGCCGGCCGGGCTTTCTTCTTGAACAATTTAATTTCCAAATTATCTAAAATATCGGTATCGAAACTACCATTTTGGGGCCATTTTAAAACACCATCTTTCCTGGTGTAGTGGATCCATACTTCGTTATATGCAATGGGGCCTACGCCATGTTTCACATAGAGCTCATAAGTTGGAGTTCCAACCGGAGGAACCGGACATGATTCCTCCAGCTGGAAATCCTTTCCGCAACCCAAACAGGATAATCTACCAAATATTCCAGAACCAGGCATCTTCGCTCACTAGTCTAGATCCCAAACGTCAAAGGATTATCGATTACGATAGTCTCGTGAATACACGAGTCCTCTGGTTTTGGCGTTTGCAAACTCCAAATCACTAATTTCAAATGATCCCGAAGGATACCAAAACAAATGGGAGACGCTCCACTTATACTTAACTGAATATTGCTGATCGATGGCGTCACCAGAAGACTCTCTCGATTGTTTCGCTCTCTCAAACTCGTCAAGGGTCCAAAACAGGTCGATTAATCAGGGCAGCAGTCCTTCGTAGCCGTCGGGACGCGGAGAACCTCGCAGAAAAGACTTTCGGACCACGTCGACATGCAGGGGTCGATGAAGTGGCGGCCTTCCTCCGGAATTTCCACACGAAGCTCCTCACGAACCTCTGGCTTGGACTGGTACCGCTGAAATCGTCCCGAGTTGGGCGCCAAACTGAAGTACTGGGTATTTTAGACCCAGCGGTGCAGGGGCACACACCCTATGACTTCTGGGTTTCACCCTGTTCCGGACCTACAGAAACACAGAGTCTTCTGGGTGAAGTCAAAGAATCGTTTATTGGCTGCAGACCAATGACAGGTATCCTAGAAGTACAACAGCGTGTATGTTCTCAGGAGACTGCTGAAAATCATAGAAACGGACTTCACTTTAAATAGGCCTTTTCTGGCCTCAAGCATACATTCCTAGGTTTTATGATACGGCCATATACAAGTATATGTTACAAAGAAAAGACAGAGTCATGATGACCATCCCACATTCCAGTTCGGCCAGCCCACAATGATTTACACAGTAAGGTTCAGATCCCACATTTGATGTTGGCAGACCCCCCAATAAACATGAGCATCTCCTGTTTTGGGAAACAAGTCATAAAGCAGGAACAAGCAGGTGTGGAAGAGATTAGCCGGAGGTTTGTGTAGAATGAAAGGGCTTTATGATGGGTCAAGCCCTGATGCTAATCACAGGTGGACGGAGGAAGGGGAGCTCGTGAGACCGGTTTGACCCGGGGCAGCAGAGCCAGCTGCCCAGGTCACAGAGAAGTCAGAGGAAAAGCCCATGTACTGTGAGGCCCGTGTTTGCTCCATTATAGCCTATGTGAGGGCAATGACAAGATGGCCACTGCTTCCAAAATGGAACCCGCGTAGTGAAGCGGAATAACGTGTACACAGTGCATTCATAACTAGAACGGTATATAAAGCACTCGTACATGCCGCATTTACCATTTGCGGTTCGCTAATACCAAGATAGACAGGGGTAGGGCCCTGTCCCCTACGCGGTCTCAGAGATTAAAGTACGACAAAAGGTGTGCACCTGTTAAGAGATATATTAAGGAATGGGGATTGGCTAACCCATCTAGACCTAAAAGACACATACCTGACTATCCTAATTTGGCCACCACACCACAAAGTTCTTCAACTTACTTGGGGGGGGGTCAAACTTTGGCAGTTCTGCAGCCTCCCCTTTGGTCTTTCCTCAGCCTATTGGTGCTTCACCAAGGTTTCTTGCCCGGTAGCAGGATGGCTGAGAGCAAGAGGAGTATGACTAATACTCTACTTAGACAATATCCTAATAACGGCTCAGTCCAGGGAAATGGTGTCACATCACACAGAGCTTAAAATAAACCTATTAGAACACTTAGGTTTCGTCATAAACAAGAACAAATCATGCATGGCCCCAAGCCAAGGAACACAGTTCCTGGGCTTTGTCATAAATACGATACGGGCAGAATTAAAATGACCTGGAGAAAAGTTAAGGAAACTTTGCAAAGAACTGAGAAAAATATTAGGTAAAAAGGAATTATATCTGAGAGCACTAGTAAGGATTCTAGGTTTCTCAACGATCCAAGCTATCTACCCCCGCCCCGTATACTATAGAGCTCTCCAAAGACTCAAAGCCAAAGCATTGAGAACGAGTCAATCCTATTCCCAAGTACTATCTCTGGATCCAGACTCAAGGAAGGAACTAATCTGGTGGTTAAATAATGCAGAAGCATGGAATGGCAGAGCCATCTTTGGCGAATAACCAGAGATAGTGATAGAATCAGACACAAGCTTAGAAGGATGGGGTACAAGATGTGACAACTGGGGGATGCTGGACAGAACAAAAGAAAGAGTTTCACATCAACTACTTGGAATTATTGTCAGGTTCATTTGCAATTCGCTGCTTCACCAAGGAGCTAATGAAATGTCCTGTGATGCTGCAGATGGACAACGTATCTGCAGTCAGATATGTAAAAAATAGGGGGCCCTCACTCAAAGGGTCTTGCGGACTTAGCCACTTTTATTTTATTATTATTGCCTGAACAGTGGCATTTCCCTAGTAGCAGAACATATCCCAGGGCTTTAGCAATGGGGTCGCAGATTGGTTCTCTAGGAATTTCAGAGACTCCAGCAATTGGAGGTTAGACAAGTGAATCTTAAGCAGTATCCAGTCGATATGGGGACCCTTCGGGGTAGATCCCTTTACAGACAGACTGAACACTCGACTCTCAAAAAATTCTATCTGTAGGCTGAACCCTCAGGCTTTAAGGTGGATGCCTTCCTTCAGAATTAGAGGGGATTAGCAATTTATGCTTTCCCTCCGTTTGTCATGCTACCAAGATTATTGTTACACGTTCGCAGGAACAAGGAAATTACGTTAGTGATTAAACCTCTTTGGAGGTCCCAGGCATGGTTCCCAATCCTACTTGAGATGAGTATAGACCTACTAATCTTAATACGGACATTCAGAGAAATGATCACAGGTTCAGAAGGGGAATTATACCCTCTTGTAGGGCAAGGCCTTCTGGCACTGTTGGCCTGGAGGATTTCAGGAGACAGTGGCAGATCCCAGGCCTTTTGGCAGATGCTTTCAGACTCATATCGAAGTCATGGGTACCTGGCATGAGGAAAGCATATAGACTGGCTTGGGAGAAATGGGTTTGTTGTATTCGATGGAATTACAATCCTGTTTCAACCTATTTAGTACATGTAATCTACTATATATCCGAATTGTTCACATCAGGAGAATCTCATAGAACAGTCAATGTTTATAGATCAGCTATTGCAGCAGGTCACTGTCTTGTAGACGGAGTCTCTGTGGGTCAGAGCCTACTAACCAAAAAATACATGCGAACTATGCGGGTACTAAACCCACCTTCTGCAAAATAGGCTGCCTTATGAGACGTAAGAGATGTTTTACAGGTCTTAGTAAATTGGGGTGAAAATGTTAGCTTATCCCTAAATCGCATCTCCTACAAACTCACTGTTTTACTCTGCCTGGTATCTTTTAGACGGACCTCAGACGTGAAAGCCTTAGACATCAGCAGCAGGGCCTACCAACCTAAAGGGGTTTGCTTTTATTTAGAAAGACAAACAAAGACGATGTCAACCTCTGTAGGGCAGCCCCGCCCCTTCACTCCGCAGCACACTTGGCGTGCTGGGGTACCATGTCCCACCTGTCAGGCAGCAACAGGAAGGTGCAGCAGGTCAGTGAGGGCCTCCGACAGCCAGGAAGGGGATCCAGTGCTGCAGAAGTGTGCAGGCACCTTTACGGCATTACAGTAGGGCAGCCCCAACCCCTTCACTCAGCAGGGTGCTTGGTGTGCTGAGGGACCATGTCCCACCCCAGCCAGGCAGCAACAGGAAGGTGCGGCAGGTCAGTGAGGGCTTCCGGCGGCCAGGAAGAGCTTTCTGCAGCTCTGCCTCGAAGGTCCCAGGAGGCTTGGGACTCTTTGTGGATAATATTTGTTTGTTTGACCCACTGGACCACACCTAGTCCCCGCTGTCACTAGAAGTAGTCACTGGGCTGCCAAGAGAGTGATGACTTGCATACATGATTGTAAGTAAACACATTGAATCTCGTGAGTTGTTTAAAAATATTGCTTGATTTGAAGTGGTGAACCTATAGCTGAAATAACCCGATCATTCCGCTGTTGGTATTTTCTTTCCGAAAACACTGTTTCTGTGATGGAATATCCTATAAGGCTCAGGGGTTATGCTGTATTCTGGTAATCAAGCAGAGTTAATTTGTTTCTTATGCTGACAGAAATTTCAGCAATTTACAGTGGATCTTAGGATCTGTAGGAGGTAGGCTCTTGATTATTGCCATTCAGCATGTTTGTATCCCCTGTTCATTAAATGCATGTTTCAGAAATAGAGTTTGGGATTGCTTTAAGGCTGGGTAAAGGCAGACAATGTGGATTATGCCTTCCTTTTTTTCATTGCAAAGTCTACACGGTATTGAGCCTTTGTATCTCCATGTGGGTAGGTCAGCCATATCCAAGAGCCATCAGCTTTCTTTTTAGATATGTTAGGTATGTTGTGTGGAAGTATTCTGCTCACTTTAAGCTAATATAGGATTGAACTATCATCCAGGCGTGTGACCGTGAAGTTAGTTTGTGCTTATCTTCAATGAGGGAATGCAATTCAGCTACTTTATTTATTGCTTAACAAAATGTGGAATATGGCAAATGTAGGTACCATAAGTTGATGGTATTTGTTTCTAGTAGTGAGGACCTCAAATATTTACCATATATTGAGTTGTTATCATTATCCACTAACTGCCATTATCTGCTAACTAATAGGCTATTATGATTGCTCTGTCTTTTGTACCATGTTTTAATAGTGGTGTATCTTCTTGCAATGCTTGTTTTTTCAAACTAAATTCTGGTCAAACTTGGGCAGGGGAGGCACTCTGGGGGAGCCCAAAAACTCGCTTATAAGTATTGGTATATATTTTATCCAGAGTGGGAGAATCTTTCTCATGCATAATGACACTCGCAAAAGACAGTGAAGGCAGTAATTGTGCGGTAATAATGGCTAACAGTGGTTTAAAAGAAGGGCCATCCAGTGTTTTAGCATGTACGCAAAAGGCGTGCATCATCGCCTTACTTTTTTTTAACCAAATATTATTTATGCATTATAAAATGTAACTTTTTGACTATGATGACACCTAGGTATTTATATTTACTGACTTCTTCTAGCGCTACGTTGTTTGATTTAATCAGTAGTGAAGTGCCGGTGCTGTTTCCCATAGTCATCATTATTGTTCTGTTGATTTCCAGTTTATTTGCCATGGCGAATGTTGAAACTTCATCCATTGTCCTTTGCAGTGCTACCCTTGTATGGCTCAGCACCACGATGTCATCTGCATATGGCAAGTGTGACAGTGGCAGTACACCTAACCTGGGTGGATGAGAGTTTACTTGATCAAGTCCCATTAATAGATCAGCTATAAATAGATTGAAAAGATGGGGTGCCAGGACGCAGCCTTGCTTTAGGCAGATGGATGTGTGTATACGCATAGACAGCCGCGTCCCATCCCCCAGCTTGATTTGGATCCAAGTGTCGTGTCTAATGTTCTATTGCTCGTAAAGTTCTTTCATGGAGCCCCCACCACCTTAGTTTCACCCATAGTAGGACTCTATCAACTCGATCAATAAAGCGGAAGAACAACTTTTCTTTAGTCACTTACATTTGTCGCAACGTAGGCTATTGCTAGGGTGTTGATGTTAGTTCCATAACCTTTTCGAAATCCAATCTGATTAAGAGGAATCTTATTGTTGGAGTCAGACCACTCTACCAGATCGTCCAAGATTAATGAGGCATAGTATTTGGACTCTGAATCGATAAGGGCAATTAATCTGTAGTTCTGACCGCGTGCTGGCCCAGTACTCTGGGTCGACGTGGTAGATTGCTTGTGGAATGCCGTTTGGACCTAGAGCCCCATGTCGTCGACCTGCCATGATTGCCATTGCCACTTTTGCAGGGGTGCAATACTGTGCTGCTGGTCGGAGTGGAGTCTCGGACGTCCTCGTTGTGTCTATCCTGCTTAGCTCTTCGTAGGTATTTGTGGCTGGCACGGATAGGGACTTTTGATTGCCGAAGATCTCAGTCAAGTGAGCTATCCAAGTATATTCCTTAATGCTTGAGCTTTGTATAATTCTGACATCTCTACCAATGCCATTGATAGTTACCCAAAAAGCTTTAGAATTTGTTAATTTTGAGTTAAACAAGATCTTTGCCCAGAACTCTTAAGATTTTATTTTTCTATCGACCTAGAGTTGCTTTTTATATTGCTTTCTCAGGATTTTTATTTTTCCCCATGTTTGAGCAATTGAGCTATATTTCCCCATTTTTTTAATTTCATGCCTTAATGCTTTTCTTAGGACTAGGGTTCTGGATGATATGCCAACTGAGCTCCATATGGTTTTCGTTTTTTTGGATGTCGATACTGAGCATTGTTTTAACAGCTTTGTTGTGAACATATGCCATACCTTGATTGGGTTAACAGATGGTATTGTACTGGCTTCCAGTATTACTTTCACCTTTCCGCCCAGCTTCAGAAGAGAATTATGAGTCCTGAATAGACGCTTCAGACTAACTGATTGTAGACTTCCGATTTACCCTTGTTCCTGCTGGTGTCCAACTGAGTTTAGCATTAGCTCCAAATGTGATATGAATGGTCACTTTCTGTTGAGGTTTTGATTTTGAACGTTCTTAATTGTTTCATTAGTGGTAGAGAGATGATTCTATAATCATTTATTGATGCAGAGTTTGCTCGGTAGTGTGTGAACCGAGGAGGATTGTCATCTTTGGCCCTGCCATTGATTACTCTCAGCCCTAGGTGTTCAAGTGAGTTAACCGGTTTGCTCCCAGAGTGATCCGATCTTTTTTGAGGATGAGTTGCTTGTGGGAGCACTGCCCAGATTGCATTTTCAGCTGCCAGATGCTCGTCCTTCTCTGGGGTATGGATTAGATTGGTATTTCAAATCACCTGTCACCATTATATAGGTAGGGCTTGTGAATCTTATTTCCGATATTTTGTGTATTAGTTTCTTAAATAGAGTAAGCTTTCTTTTGGGATTGGAATGAGCATACATGTTGAAAAATATTACTGGAGGTTGCTAATAATCATGGCAGAAGCTAAGTTTATTACCTGAAAATCTAAAGTGGAGATTGATAGTTGCTCCGAATCGACTTTCAACGCTGTTGAGACGATCACCGCAAGACCCCCCTTGGCATGCCAAAGCGGCGTATTTTAATTGCATCAATGTGATGAAGAACATAACCCTTCAATTGGAGAGGGTCAATCAGCCATGTCTCTTTTAAGGCTATATTGCCATACCATTTAGTGCTGTTTGAGAGTTTATGCTTTGCACCCGTGATATTCCATGAAAGGATACTAAGGAATGATTCCTGGGGTATGTTCAATTCTGGTTTTGAGAGTCCCCCCTTCCTGGGAGCATTCAGTGCAGACGCTCGCCAGTGGCAATCCTCTTGAATATCTTCTGTTGCTTTGTTCTTCGTGTTAATAGCTGTTCTTGTTGAGCCATAAGCGATCTGCAAGACCAGGTACGCTGCAGTTGCATTCACAGTGGACTTTGGCTTGGTAAGTATGTTCAACAAAGAGAAGGGATAGTGTTCAATTATTGGTTTTGAAAGAGATATGGATATTAAGGGTGCCTTATTATGTGAGTTCTCAAAAGCAGTACGCCATACCTAAATTGCACAAATAAACATTTGGAACGGTAGAGGTTCATTTGGTTTATATAAGGCTTGAGGCTGGGTACACATTGGTGTTTGAGGAACTGGCCAGTTAGACTGTTATCCTGATATACTTTCCATGTTTGCAACAAAGTTGCCTCCCAGAACCGTTTTTTTACCTGTGCATCACTTTTAAGGATCAGTTCCAGCGTGGTCCATACATTAACCATTCCTATTCTATATGATGTGTCTTTTACAGCCTTCAGTCAGGGTGTACTCTGGTCTCTGTCAAGAGCCCAAAGGTCTTTTACGCAGTCCTTATAAGTTACTAGTTCGTTGGTGGACCAGAGTCTAATCTAGTATAACAGAGGTTTGACTAGAGTCGTTAGGTGTATTGGATTAAGGGCTAAATCAAGTCTCAGTGGGGTGATAGGGGAGCTTGGAGGCACTTTAAAAAGGCCCCCTATAGACTTATTTGCGATCTTCGTCAGAGTCTCTGCTGAGGCGTAACCCCAAATCTCAGCTCCATAAATCGCAGATGGCACAGATGATGCTCTATATACAGTAATGATCGGTGACAGAGCACCTCCCGAGGCAGCCCTGTATTTTCTCCCTATAGCTGAGGTTTTCATTTGGATGATAACTTTTCTAGTTGAGGGCCTCTATTCTGGCTGTCACTTAATCTGACTTCAAGGTAATCGAAGTACGAAAACTTATCAAGGGGCACCCCCTCTATGGTCACATTTCCTCTATATGTTCTGTGAGGATTAATGGTCATAACTTTGGACATGGTGGAGTTTAATTCTAGACCTCTTTCCTCACAGAAGGAGATGAAGGCATTTAGTTCTGCCAAAATAAAAGTAATTTGGTGAGAGACGCAGTCTTCATCTCTCAAACGACTGTGGTTTAGCCACCTATATGAGCAGTCTGAGTTGGTCATTTGCTCTTCCATTCTTTTATTTACTTTCCCTGTGGATTGTGCGTTGACCTTGGGTGCAGAGTTATCCTTCTATATAGTTGTTTTGAAAGTTGTTCATGCTTTGTCGGTTTCATTACAAGACCGGAGGCTACCATTATGCATATTCTTTTAATGCTAACTCCAAGCAGCCACTTAGAAGTAATACATCATAAAGTAGAATAGTTCCAGAACAGAATCTTTATCATGTACAATAGCCATGAGCATAGAACAATCTGCCTCTTTTAAATGCGGCTCCAGGCAGATAAGTATTATTTATGTTGCTCCCTGACTATTATATTTCCTCACAAGAGTGTTTGATTAATATAGTTTTACCCCCCAAATTCAGCTCTCTCAACATACTTCTGGTCCCTCACACCCCTCTGCGGGACCCATTTCCAATATTACCTGATCTCCAATTTACGGAGACCAACCTTTCTTTCACACAACCCACCCCCCCCCCCCCACTCTCTCATAATCGGGCTCCCACCCAACATTATTTCAAGCCCCAAGCCCCATACTTTTGCCAGGGGGGATCACCTGCGCACGGGCCCGCTGCCCATACGGCCTCGATCACTGCCCCGCCAAACTACATATGGAGAACTCACAACAACTTGCCTCCTATTTCCCTTAAGCGAGCGCTCCGCATCAGCCCTCTTCCCGGAGGACCGTATTAATTTAAGCACAGGTCCGTAGTGTTGGTCTCGTCATAGCGTGACTTACACACGTCACCAGGGACTAATAATAACAACAACAAAAAAAGAGGAGATGGGCTAACCATGCCCATGTGAAACCTCTCTGATTCTAGGGTTTCCATGGCAACTAATGCAACAGCTGATCGCAAGAGCGTCCTTTTCAAAGTTAGTTGAATTTCCTCGACGATCAGCTGCATCTTAATGACCGCAAGTACTTCTTCTGATTTTAACTTAAATTTAAAACCATATGAACCCAAGGTTTATCAACTATCCTGGGACACCTTTCCCATTTTATAACTTCTGGGCTATCTGCCTCCCTCTCCAATGATTGTAAGTTCTGGGTCATCCCTGAGCTACTTTAACTTCTGAAAGCACAAAAAAAGAAGAAAGATCTATAAAAGGGGCATATCTGAAAGCACAAATATATATATATATATATAAACGAGGCATATCTGATAATGTCTGACATCGACTCAGATGAAGCAGAGGCTTCTATCCCCAGCATGAATAACAATGCCTTCAAAAGAATGATCCAAAAAGAAATGCGTTCCTGCATGCTTAAGACCCATAATCAAGTTATGTCTAATAAAAGATCCCATCTATAGAAGAGGAGGATATAATTGAACTATAGAACCCCGAAGAAGTGAAGAGAAAATTATTACTGAAAGGGGAAAAAGATTAAAGAAAACAAAAAATACTGAAGATCGAATCCCCCTGAGCATGCTGGGAGGTCATAACACCTCAGATAAAACAGGAGGTCTAAGCACCTTAACTTTTAAAGGTGGACTTCGCTCCTCAAATATATTGGGTGTCCAAAGCGGTACAAACCCTCCAAGTGCTCATTTTAACATCTAAAATACCGATATGGGGGAATAAGGGGATGGCTATTCCAATCTAATAGACGAATACGTACTTGACTTAGAGAGGATGATTTAGAATTTGACAGTCAAGTTAAAAAGGAAGAACTCCCATCATCCTCAAATGAGATCATAACTAACCCCTTAGGTGAGGAGATGTTCTCTCCATATAATATTAAACACCCAAAAAGCTCAGAATGATAGCATCAGGAGCATGTGGCAAAATTCATAAAAAAATGGCTCAGAAACCCTCTAGAATGAGAAACACGGAACATCTTAAGGGCGGAATGCTCCAGACCGGCCATACAAGAAAAAGTCTGCCAGATTCCCAACCTTGACCCCAAATTAATCAAGGTCCTCCTCAAACTGGTAAGAGATCCAAGAAGAGGTATGGAGAGATCACTAAAAGCGTGCCAAGACTGCCTGCTGGACATTCTTGGCCCTTTGGCTAGCCTAATCGATATGGCAGAAGAAAACCACTTGACACTGAACTGGTCAGAGGATGGAGTCAAAGAGCTCTCATCCTTTTAGGCAACGCCAATGCTGGATGGAATGCAGAAAGAAGAAGAGTGGTCCTCACCAAAATCAACCATGAATTAAGCGACATGGCAGACAAAGAAACCTCTCAGAATCCTAAGGGCCTTCTATTCGGTGAAGACATGATTAAGACTCTGTGAAAAATATGTATCAACATTCACAGCCCCTGACAAAGCCCAAAGTAATATGAGATGTGTCTTTAATGCAAATATTTTTGGACGGGCCGGAAGAAGGGGCCTTTATACCATTCAGTCAATCCCCCAACAACTTCCAAAGTGAGTACCTTCATTCCTCATTGTTCTTTTTCCCAGCAAAAGGTGGGAGGCAGACTCAGGTTATTTTCCCAGGCCTGGAAAACAATCACACAAGATCCTTGGATCCTACAAACCATCCTAGGATTCAGAATAGATTTTTTTGATTATCCAATACAAACTGTGGAGCTGAGAACTCTATCACTGACAAAAGAACAACACAATATAGTAGAGGAAGAAGTTGCCTCCATGCTACACAAAGGAGCAATTATAGAAGTGCCATGAGATCACAAGACATTTGTAGGTGGAGACCTGTCATAAACCTAAGAGATATAAACAAATTCCTAGTTTACAGACACTTCAAAATGGAAGGTATCCATCTCCTGAAGAATAAACTGTTAGAGAAAGACTGGCTAAAGAAATTAGACTTAAAAGACGCCTACTTCACCATCCCCATGGTGAAGGAACATCAACCATACCTCCAATTCATTTAGAACATCCACTTATTCCAATTCAGGTTCTCCTCTTTGGCTTATCATCTGCCCTCTGGTGTTTCACTAAAGTTATGAAGAGTGTTGCATCATCCCTAAGAGAAAGTGGAATACGATTGATCATCTATCTGGACAACATCCTTTTCATGTCCCAACACCACTCCCAGATCTTACAAGATCTGAATATAGTCACAAACCTCATAGAAAGCTTAGGATTCATAACAAACAAAGAGAAATCCATACTGACTCCCTCCAGGTCCCTCGAATTCTTAGGCTTCACTGTAGAAACAAGGAAATGCTTCCTCTTACTACCTCAAAAGTAGATAACGAAAATACAGAAAGAAATAAGGTTAGTTTTAAAAAGAGAATCCCTAACCCTAAGGGAACTAGCCAGACTCCTGGGTCTTCCCTCCTCCTCAATTCAAGCTATTTTTCCAGGACCTCTGAGCTACTGACCTCTTCAAAGAGTAAAAATGAGGGCAGTAAGGTCAGGTCTATGGTATGGAGATCAAATACAATTAGATCGCGAAGAAAAATCAGAATTAATGTGGTGGTTAAACAATGTAGATGCTTGGAATGGCAAGGCTATTTTTGGGAGCTCACCAGAATTTATAGAAGAATCCGATGCAAGCCTTCATGGCTGGGGGGCTTGCCTTCTCGACCAGCGCACGGGTGGAGTATGGTCACAAGTAGAAAGTTCTCATCACATAAACTACCTAGAACTGGCTGCAGGTTTATACACCCTAAAGAATTTCAAACAATCCCTTTAAGGGAGATCTGTTATTCTGAAAATGGACAATGTATCAGCAGTAGGTTATATAAATTGATTAGAGAGTTCAAAATCTGCAGATCTCTCGAACATAGCCAAAAAACTCTGAGTGTTCTGCCTGGAACACAAAATTGTGTTAAAGGCAGAATACCTTCTTGGAAACTCAAACGCCTCTGTGGATTGGAACTCCAGGTTCCTCTTGGACCGCAGCGATTGTAAACTCAACAAGAGTGCATTCTTTGCTCTCAACCAGATTTGGAGCCCTCTAAAAACAGATCTGTTTGCAAGCAGACTGAGCTTCCAAGTAAAGAATTACTTCAGCTGGATGCCTGACCCATGTGCTCTAGCAGTAAAAGCTTTCCTCCAACCGTGGAAAGAAATCAAGGCTTAAGCCTTTTCTCCCTTCGCCATGATACAAAGAGTCCTCCAGAAAGTGAGACAGGAACAGAGCTCCCTAGTACTAGTGATATCCTCTCGGCCATCTCAGGCATGGCTTCCCATGACTTTGGAGCCAGCTTACGATGTTCCCTTACTCCTTCCAGGCAAGAAAGAACTTATTAGAGACATAGAAGGAAGAGACCACCCCGTAGTTCAGACTGGAACTTTGAACCTTCTTGCTTGGAGAGTGTCAGGAGATCTAATGGAATCACTGACCTTTCAAAAGGAGCTGCTGCTCTCCTCCGGAATCATGGGCCCCAGGCACCCGCTACAGATATAACAGCATCAGGAGAAAATGGGTATGCTGGTGCCTGGAGAGGAACATGGATTCCGTGGAGGCTCCTATTGTACACGTAGTAAACTTCCTTGTAGAGCAATTTGAAAGGGGTCTCATTTACAGATCAATTAACTGCTACAGATCAGCCATCTCAGCGGGTCACGCTTTAGACAACGGTAAAACGGTAGGCAAGAACGTCATAGTGTGTAGAGTATTAAAAAGTATTAGACTAAGGGGACCCCTAAACTTAATTACAATACACATTGGGACATCAGTCTAATTCTGAACTTGTTCCCAACTTGGCCTATTAACAAACACCTAGATAAAAACAGGCTATCCATGAAACTCGCCTCACTCCTTTGCTTAATCTCCTGCTGTAAAGTTTCAGATATGTTTGGCGTTAAATTCAAGATTATTAGAAGAACTAAAACGATGTCAGATACAATCGTCTATCCAAAGTATGATGCTTGCAAAAAACTATGTGTAGTAGACTGTATGAAAGAATAAGAGCCGAGAATGAGTGAACACCACATGCATGGTGAAAATCAACTTCTCATATCCTATGATAAACCCTTTAACCCCATAACTTCAGCCTTGATAGCGAGATGGGTCAAATGTGCCATGCAATTAACCGGTATCAACCTCAAGAAATTCCAAGCACATTCTGTTAGAGGAGCTATGGCAAGTAAATACTTCCTAACAGGTGGTAAATTGGATGACATCCTTAAGGTAGCTGACTGGTCTAATGCAAACACCTTTGCAAAACACTATTATAAACCAATTGGACATTTGTCAGATGTCGTATTATAAAGTTACCAACATGTAAAATGGTAGCCTCCGGTCTTGTAATGAAATTGGATTCTCCTAATACCATGTCAAGAGAATCTAGATTTCATTAAAGACATGGAGGCTAACATTATGCCTCCCCTCATTTGGACAAGATTTTAAGAAAGATGAGATCTATTTTTACAAATTCAACCTTTATTGATTGTATCATTGCTAAGCTTCTACAACATTTACTGTATTAATTTAAATTTGTCATTACATGCCTCTTTTGATGTCTTAAAAGTTTTCCTTTTAGTCACTCATACTGTTTTTCATTTCAGATAACTCAACGTAAATAATTTGCCCAGCGTCACCACCTCTCAGAAGCAAGATCTTCAGAAAGAACTAAGAGTGACACTTTCGTTAAAATCTCCTCGTCCTTCTCCACCTGAAAAAAAAATTAGTTTAAAGAGAAAGTTACTTGGTAAATAAATCCCAATATATTCCATCACATTTAAAAGAGGCAGACTGTTCTATGCACATGGATATTGTACATGATGAAGATTCTGTTAAGGAACTATTTTACTTTATGATGTATTACGTAAAAGTGGCTGCTTGGAGTTAGCATTAAAAGAATATACATAATGTTAGCCTCCGTGTCTTTAATGAAATCTAGATTATCTTTACATGGTATTAGGAGAATCGCAATTTCATGGATTTATCCGCAATCTGCGAGTGAGAAAATGAAATAATGCGATCTGACTGTAGTTTATGGCTTGAGCATGCAGTTCCGGTAGCACTGCCCTTACCCGAAAAAGGTGTTGCTATCCTTAGCTGCAGGCTGAAGTTCTTGCTGATGGATTCAAACCTTACCGGGCTGTCTGTGGCGACCCCAATATTCTTGCTTATTATATCTGGATGCTTTATCAAACCATAATAATTTGCTTCTTATGCTGTATCTGGACTAATGTCGGTGGTTTGCGCTATTTCCTGGCTGTTTCCCCGGTGTTCTTACTTGCTTTGTCTGTTTGTTGTGTCCAACCATGATGATCGATTTCTTGAGCTGTCTCCGAGCTAGTATGGACTTTTTGCGTTATTTCCCGGGTGAGTGGGGGCACTGAAACAGTTCCTACGTTAGTTAACTGATTGGGCTTCAACGTTTTTTTATTGCTCAGTGTTGAAACAGCCTACACATTCTGTGCAGGTGGATTCTTTTTGGTGCTCTGAGCTACCTGTGAGACTCCTGAGCTGGCAGAAATTGCTGCCATTGAAACCAAAGAAATTGGTTCTTGGTCTAATTCGACCAACCTATCTGAGTTGTTGCTATTTGCTTTAATAAGTGAAATATTTGTTGCATGGGAAGTTTGTTAAATTTGTTTAGCCAAAAATATAGGGTAAAGTTTCTTGACACAATCTCCATTCTGTATAATCTCGCGAGGATTCCTTCTTGATTTTCTAGCATGCTTCTTTTGCCTTTTGCTTTGATCATGGCTTTTTAAATCACACGCCTCACTTGACATTGGCGAGGTTGATGTGGGGCTTGTGAAGGCAGTGCTGACATTCCCTGGATCAAAGATGGATTGAGGGGAGTGTTCGATATTCTATTTCCTGCCATACTCTGATAGTTATTTATTAGTGGCTTGCCATCGCTTCTCGCTGGAGCTACAGTGGGGGGTAATGTGAGCTTTTCACAATTTCTCATCTCTTTTAGAATGTCGGATAAAATGACTGGCAGTAAGCTAAGTTTGTCTACAATTGCTGGACAGAGTTGATTAATGATGGGGTGGTGTTTATCCAGTGCGTCAGCATTTCTAGTTTAGTGTCAATGCTGACTATATGTGGTGCCATTACATTCGTGAGGTCGATCTGTATATCCAGTTTGTCTGATTGCATGTTCAAGCCCCAGATTGAAGCTTGCAGAATACTTAATAGCGAGGAACGTAGGTATGAAAATATTTTCTGCTTTAAGGTATTCTTGGTGCTCTTTGGGGCGTGTGCCTGTTTCACTGTTGGTCATTGTTTCTTTGGGATATTTGTAATAAGCCTTGGGCCGTGCGCCTACTTCCCTATTTGCCCCTATTGGCTGTGTGCCAAGGGCATTTATTCTGCATCGGCTTTCCACACCAGAATGGTCCTGTGTGTGATTCAGTGGATCGAACTTTGTTGTTCGCTGAGGACTATTTAGATTGATCTGTTCTAGAGATGTTAGAGGGCTCAAAATTTTAATTGGCGAGGAGGTATTTGGATTGACTTGTGCTGGAAATATTAGATGACTCAAGATTTTAATTGGTAAAGGGGCAAGCGCACTTTTTATTTTGGAGATGTTGCCTGCAGTGGTGAGTGGAGTCCCGAGTGGTTTGCTTGGGTTCTCAACTGGTAGGCAGGCACCTTGTTCTTGATTAGTTGTCAAGTTGATGGTCCTAACCTCCAAAGCTTGTATGAGTTCTATGTTATTCATAATTGAGGTTGAATGAAGCCATCCATGTCCTTGTGTAGGGTTCCTATGCTATCCCAGTTGAAGCTGCCGTAGGTGAGAGGGCAGTCTAGGTTCAATTTTGGATCCGTCATGGGTGTTGAAGGCTGGCAATTAGTGGTGTGCAACTGCGCCTGTGATGGTACTGGTTTATGGGCTGACAAGGTGGTAGATGGTCCGTTATTAATGTTGGAGCTAGTTACTGACAGTCTGAGCCTTTTGGTGACTCCTGGATCTGTCCTGTTTTGTGGGCTGGTGCTACCACAGGTAATAGTGCAGGGCCCCTCACAGGTTCTGTGGCTGGGTTGCCGCTGTTTGATATGTGCACTTGCGCTTGGCTAGTTATAGATTTGTCACTTTTTGAGTGGCTTTGTGAGATGCCCTCTGTTCGAGTTGAACTTTGATACCAATCCGGAGGGGTAGAAGTTATATCTGATCTTTGAGGGGTCAAAGGAGTCGGTAAGCCTTCGATATTTTCTGTTTAAGAATAAATCACAGTGGCCGGAGATGAATGTACCGCTGCAGCCTGATGTCCCCCAAAAGGCGTGAAGTGGTGATATCAGCTGGCTGGCCTGGCCTGCGGTGTCTTTTGAAATGTTTGTTACTGAGCCTATTATGTTCTGAAGCTGTGAGCCATTTTTCTGGTTCCTGTGCTTTTGCATGATTTGTCGCTTTCTGATACATCCCGACCTCATACTCCGCTTACCTTTACCTGCGAATGTGAGCAGGCTCTGGCTGTTTTGAGTCTGGCGCTAAGCTAATTTTGGGGCCTGAAAAATTTGAGTCCAGGTAGGTAGAGGCCCTGTCTAAGGGATGGGCGGAAACAGAAGCGAGGAGGCCGTATGGGATCTTTATTACATGGTTTATTTCAAGTAGTTAACAACACTAACACCAGATTGGGGAGATAATGGTAGAAGCTCTCCAGTTGCACCAGCACAGTGATGTCCAAAGCACAGTCTTGACCGAGTCTGAAAAGGTCCCGTAAGCCTGCTGGTCACGGAGTCCTCGTCACTTTGGTGGTTGTCTGGTCGGATCACAAAGTTTAACTCCAAAGAAAAAGAGAACAGAAGCAGCGGTCAGTACTCGTGCTTAGCTTGGTACCTCAAGCTTCCACCACACCTCGTGGGGGATTGGCCAAAGGAGTGAGGGAAAATGTGAAAGTCAAAGAAATTAGAAGAAAAAGGTAAAAGAAGCCTAGTGCCAGGAAGTCATCCAGCCGGACTTCCCAGTCGACCGGAACTATCCAAGTCTATATCGTATCAATTCGATACGTAGGGGAGTGAATTTGGTCAGGCATGGTGAGATGTGAGGAGGTTCTCAGGAAACCCTAGTAAAGAACCCCTTTTCTATCCCTTCCCCCTTCTGCTTCCCTCTGCCCTGGCTATGTACCGCTTTCTGCCGCAACTCTCCTGAGTTGCGACGGCTCATGCGCCTCCTCTGGGATCCACCAGTCTTCGGACCACTCCTCAGGATTCTTTGAGTCTTCGTCTCCGTTGTCTTCCGGTCTGGTCTCCGCGACATCCTCCTTCTTCGTCCAGGTGGCGTTCCTCGGTCCAACAGCACTGTCTCCTCTCTCGTGTCCTCTCCGTCTTCCTGACGCTGACACTTCTGGTACCGCGTCTTCCGCTTTTATTATCCAATCCTGTGTTCCTTTCCATTTATCGGATTGGTTGTCCTGGAGATCCATCTGCCCCTCCACGGAGTGACTGCTTCGGGGTTAGTCTCCCTGGGTTGCGAAATGAAGGTAAAGTCCTGGGTTACTGGTGAAAACTCCCTCCGGAATTTGTCGTCTTCCTCCTGACTGGGAAGGTAAGGGACTCATAAGGGGTTTATCAGGGTGACAGCTGGAGTCGCAATGGTTTTCAAGGGTGCTTCCAGACATCCCCCTTCCCTAACTTTCTTGTTCACAAGGGCTCATGGGGTATCTTGACAAAAAGTCTACATTATCCTGGTCTTTCCCTTTTTCGGTGGTGGACAGTATATCGGAAGGGTTGAAGGGTGAGAAACCATCGTAAGACCCTCTGATTGTGTCCTTTGTTGCGGGATAGCCATTCAAGAGGGGCATGATCGGTGTAGAGGAGGAAATCCCTGCCATCAAGATAATAATGGAGGGATTCAATAGCCCATTTGATAGCCAGGGTCTTTTATTTTATCACTGCGTATCGGGTCTCCCTAGGGAACAATTTTTTTTTTTTGTGATAGCACGGCTCCAATACCACTGTTGGATGCATCGGTTTGTAATAAGAATGGCTTCTCATAGTCGGGACTCAGCAGGAAGGGTTTGGAGGTGATGAGCTGTTTCAGATGCTGAAAAGCTTGCACTGCAGGAGGGGAGGGGATTCAAAGACATCTTTCCGTTTGTATGTTCTTCTTTAACAGATCGGTTAGGGGTGTGGCGATGTGGGAAAAGTGGGGGATGAATCGTCTGTAATATCCTAATAGGCTTAAAAAGGCTCTGAGATCTTTTCGGCTTTTTGGAAAGGGGATTCGTGCGATCGCCGCTACTTTCTCTTCTCGGGGCTTTATACAGCCCTCCCCCAAAAAGTACCCCAAATACTTTACGGATTTGGCTGCCAGGTGACATTTGGCTGGATTGACCATCACACCTGCCTCCCCTAAGGTCCTGATGACTTGAGTCAGGTGGTGGAGATGTTCTTTCCAAGAAGAACTATAGATGATTATTTCATCTAGGTAGGCAGCAGAGTAGTTTCTATGGGCTTGTAAGACGATGTTCATAAGTCTTTGAAAGGTTGCAGGTGCCCCGTGTAACCCAAAAGGCAACACTTTAAAGTGAAGCAAACCCTTAGGGGTACAGAAGGCAGTTTTCTCCCTATCCTGGGCTCTTACGGGCACCTGCCAGTAGCCTTACAAAGATCCAGAGTGCTGATGTATTTGGCCTTTCCTAATTTTTATATCATCTCATCGACTCTAGGGAGGGGGTAGTCATCAAACAAGGATATCTTATTCACCTCCCTAAAGTCGATGCAGAAGCGGATGGACCCATCAGGTTTGGGTACCACCACTATTGGCGAGCACCATTCACTCTTGGAAGGCTCTATGACCACTAGTTTCAGCATTTGGAGGACCTCCTTGCCAATTGCTTTTCGCCTTGCTTCTGGTATACGGTAGGGATGCAAGCAGACCGTTTTCCCTGGGGTGGTATGTATCTCATGTTCTATTAGGGTGGTTTTGCCTGGCACCAGGGAGAATACCTCTTGGACCGGTAACAGGGCCTCCTTCAGTTCTTGTTTTAAGGGATTGGGCAGTTCTTCATCTATGCTCTGTTCCGCTAATGGCTCGGGGTTTATCCCTGTCAGGACAGGTAGAGGGCTCTCCCACTTTTTCAGAAGGTTGATGTGGTAGATTTGGGTATGGTCACCAGAGGGGGTCATTTCTATATATATGTGACAGGGGTTACCTTTTCTAGTACTTTATAAGGAGCCCTGCCATTGACTCAACAACTTATGTTCCAAGGTAGGTCTTAGTATTAGTACCATGTCACCTACCTGTAGGGTTTTGTCAGCGGTTTTATCGCATTGAGCTTTCGGGCTGGCTTGTGCTTGTTCCAAGTTGACCATCACATTGGCCCGCACTTGGTTGAGCTGTGTTTTTAGGCCAGCTACATAGTCTAACAAGGGTTTGGCTGTTTCTTTTTCCTCCTCCCACTCTTTCTTGCCATGTCCATAAGGGTACGTGTTGGCCTTCCGTACAGTAGTTCAAAGGGGGAATAGCCTCTACTCTTTTGTTGGCCACACCGTATGGCAAACAAGGCCAGGGAAGCATTTCTTCCCATTTGCGGGACTCCAGCTTCAACAGTTTCCGTAGTGTGCTTTTTAGGGTGGAGTTGTATTGCTCCACTAGATCGTCTGTCTGGGGGTGGTAGGCTGCAGTGCGAATCTGCTTGATATTTAGCTGTTGGCACACCTGTCTCATGAGTTTTGATGTCAATGGCGTACCCTGATCAGTAAGGATTTCTTTTGGGAAACCTACTCTTGAAAATATATTGATCATTGCTTTGGCCACTTGAGGATTATTGGGCAGTCTGAGGGCTGCAGCTTCGGGAAACCTGGTGGCGTAGTCTACTAAGACTAGGAAGTAGCGGAAACCGCTACAGGAGGGAAGAAGAGGGCCAATAATATCCATACCTACCCGAGAGAAGGGAACGTCAATCACAGGCAGAGGCTTTAAAGGCACCCGGGGAGGAGTGTAGCAACTGGTTTTTTGGTAGATCGCACACTCCATGCAGTATTTCCTGACTTGCTGATATATACCCGGCCAATACAACCTTTGCAATATGGCCTTCTCGGTCTTTTCACCCCCAAAATGTCCTTCCAACAAATGGATATGGGCCAAGTATAGAACCTTCTCCCTAAAAGGTAATAGCACCAGTAGTTGTACAGACATGTCTTACCCCCCTCTCCTATGTAGCAGCCCTTTTTGGATAAAGAATTGGGGACCTGCTTGTTGAAGGTCCTCCTGCTTGGTCGCTTGCCTCCAGGCTTCTTGGAGAGGGTTATCCACTCGCTGGCCCGAGCGAAAATCGCGGTCATGTTCCCAAAGAGACGTGTTTGTGTGGGTTAGGAGGTCGGAAACCAGTTCTTCTTTTCCTTTCTCTTTTGTTGTTTACTTTTCCTATCCTTCCCCCTGTTCTACCCAGGGTCTGTGACTTGGGAAAAAGGAGCCTCTTCTCTCCACTCGGCCCCTTCCTTTCAAGATTCGTGGAGTAAGGTGTGTATATGGGGGTAGTCGGTTCCTAACACCACGGCTTTGGGGAGGTGCGGTATGAGGACCACCTTCAGTTTCACAGGGGTCTGGGTTGGCTGATGTTGTATAGCCACATTAGGCATGGGATAGGTTTTGCTGTCCCCATGAATACATTGGATGGTGTCTACCCCCGTGGAGGTTGGTGGACCCCCTGGGATGACCTGTGACCTCATAACGCTCTGGTGACATCCCGTGTCAACCAGGGCGTCTCTTGGTTCTCCATTAATTGCAACGTGTTGGTGAAATGGACAGGTGCCCTCCCCAGATGAACAATACAAGGCCTGCATATATCCAACCTCCATAGGCTCTTCCTTTTGGGGACACACTCGTGCAATATGTCCGAAAGCACCACAATGGAAGCATTGGGGCCCTGAGGGAATAGGAAACTGAGGTGTAGGGGTTACTGGGTTTGAGACTATAGTTACTGTCTCTGGTCTTCGGGGAAGGTGAGGGGGTAGCACAGGGGTCTGGGGTTCTCTTGTGGTCCCTCTCGGATGTGCCGTAGCTTCATTCAATAAGTCTCATCGTTAATTCCCATCCGTTCGAGAATACACCGTTCAATGTCCTAATAGGGGGTGTTTCCAAGGGGATTAGCGGCTGATAGGCTGACTGGAGATCCCCGGTGAGTAAGGGTCCTAAATACTGTCCCCTACTGTCTTCGGGCCACAGAGCGGCTCTGACCATTCTCTCAGCGTTGGAGAGGAAGAAATCCAGGTCCTCTCCTTGTACATACCTTTGGACCACCACAGAAGGAGGGGCTGTGAATCCCCTGCGTTGCCCGAGCACCTCAGCCAGCCTCCCGATGGTTGTCTCCTGTGTTTGGCCTGGTCCCGTAAGGGTTTTGTGCAGGGCTTCCCTCTCGGTTTCTGCTGCCTCTAGGAACCTTGTCATGATTTTCTCTAGCTTCTCCTGGCCTCCTGCTATCTTGTTAACTACGGCCTCCATTTCCTCCGATCCCACTTCTGACACCACGTGTCAGAGGGATGGGCGGAAACAGAAGCGAGGATGCCGTATGGGATCTATATTGCGTGGTTTATTACAAGTAGTTAACAACACTAAGACCAGATTGGGGAGATAACGGTAGAAGCTCTTCAGTTGCACCAGCACAGAGATGTCCAAAGCACAGTCTTGACCGAGTCTGAAAAGGTCCCGTAAGCCTGCTAGTCACGGAGTCCTCGTCACTTCGGTGGTTGTCTGGTCAGGTCCCGAAGTTTAACTCCAAAAGAAAAGAGAACAGAAGCAGTGGTCAGTACTCATGCGCAGCTTGGTACCCCGAGCTTCCACCACACCTCGTGAGGGAGTGGCCAAAGAAGTGAGGGAAAATCTGAAAGTCGAAGAAATTAGAAGAAAAAGGTAAAAGAAACCAAGTGCCAGGAAGTTATCCAGGCGGACTTCCCAGCAAATCGACCGGAACTATCCCAATCTATATTGTATCAATCCGATACGTAGGGGAGTGAATTTGGTCAGGCACAGTGGGATGTGAGGGGGCTCTCGGGAAACCCTAGGAAAGAACTCCTTTTCTATCCCTTCCCCCTTCTTCTTCCCTATGCCCTGGTGACATGTTGCTTTCTGCCGCAACTCTCCTGAGTTGCTGCGGCTCAAGCGCCTCCTCCGGAATCCACCAGTCTTCAAACCACTCCTCAGGATTCTGTGGGTCTTTGTCTCCGTTGTCTTCCGGTCTGGTCTCCATGACGTCCTCCTTCCTCGTCTCGGCGGCGTTCCTTGGTCCAACAGCACTGTCTCCTCTCTTGCGTCTTCTCCGTCTTCCTGACGCCGACGCTTCTGGTACCGCGTCTTCCGCTTTCATCATCCAGTCCTGTGCTCCTTTCCAATCATCGGATTGGTTGTCCTGGAGTTCCGTGCTGCCCCTCCATGGAGTGACTGCTTCCGGGTTAGTCTCCCCGGGCTGCGAAACAAAGGGAAAGTCCTGGGTTACTGGTGAAAACTTCCTCCGGTATTCATCGTCTTCCTCCTGACTGGGAAGGTAAGGGACCCATAAGGGGTTTATCGGGGTGACAGCTGGAGTCGCAATGGTTTTCAAGGGTGCTTCCTGACAGGCCTTTAATGTGTGCCGCCACACCCTTCCAGATTGAAGGGGGGACGAGCACGCAACAAGATGTTGAGATTCAGCAATGAGGAGGAATGTCTATCGCAGGTTTTTTCCTGTGTTGACCTGCGCACTTGCTGGTAGTCTGCTGCCAACCATGGGTGGTTGCACTATGTAGTTCACTGGCGATCGGGGGAGATCCTGTATCTAAATGCAGTGCCTTTCCGTCAAATTGATAGGCAGTGTTTGGGGCTTTGAATGTTGCTGGATAGCTGTTGTGTAATGTTGCATGTGGAGTGGAGCGTGAATGGAGTGGGACAACCAAAGAGCAACACGCACTGACCTAGTGTTGGCTGCTTCTGTTCCAATGGTTGGAACCACAGCGCTAGCACTAGCATTACCCGCTTTTGAGCTGCTATGCCGCTGTTTCCCTCCTCTATCCTCTCGAAAACAGCTTAACTACCATGACGGTACTGGGACCCCCTGCTGCCTTGGCCACTGTAGGAGCGCAGGGGGTAGAAGCGATGCAGGCAGGTGGATGGCGGACCAGAGAATAGCCAACACCCATGTTATCCCTACCGCCTGCCCATGGCTGCCTCACTGCATCTGCCAATCAGGGTGTCCCTGGCGTAGCCCTTGGTGACAGTGGCCTGATAGCGGTGGCTAATGGCAGAAGCCTGAGGGTCAAGGTCTGAGGGCCAAACGCCAAGCACCAGGAGCCGGGAGCCAGGGCGAAGGGGGGTTCAGGAGGTGGGGGTATGAAGACCAGGGGCCTTAGCCAGGAAGCACAACTGCGACCGCAGTGGGTGGAGCCCAGGTGGAGCATAGCGTATCATCATCATATCAGTCAGCCATGAACAGTCATCTGGAATAACATTAATATGCAAAGAACACAAGTTGTGTCTGTTCCCAGAATATATTCTACTATCACTGATGTCTCCCAAGGGATTGCTCCTAGGAGTACTGGAGGAGGTTGCAGAGTATAAAGAGGTATTAGGCTTCAATGTCAATATTTAGATATCAGTCACATTGAATTTAAATGCCCCACAGTGACAGTAACAAAACTACAGCAATTGCCCCTTTAGTTGGAATTACAAGCAATCAGATATCTTAAACTGAGATTAACGGGGATGGTGAAGCGATGGAGAAGGACCAATTGGATCAATCGGCTTAAGCAAATATATAAGGACCTGCAAAGATGGTTCTTTTTTGTGGATCCTGGTTGGGGCACATAAATGTGCTCAGAAGGAACATAATACACCTCAGTATTATATGTATTTCCAGTAACAATCCCAGTATACATGTACTACAGAAGCACCTAATGGCATTTTTATGGGCTGAGGGATGAGTGCAAATTCCTAAATTCTAATGACACCCAGACAGTGGGATCACTAGCATGCCCTTGTCCCTAGCAGTACTATTGGCATTAGTGTAGAATGAAATAACCAAAGGGGGGGGGGGTGAAGAGGTAATGCTTACAGAGCATAAGAGGTGGATACGTCCTCCTCTAGTCAATATGTATCAAACACAGGGATCCACCCTTATAGAAATGAAAAGAAGTGTTCCTCCTGACTTTGTGTGTCTCCTACACTGATGGAAAGCACACAGCTTTGTTAAAATACCCCTCAGCCACCAAAAGGACCATTGGTGGCATGCTTCATCATCGGGGTCTTTCCGCCCCACTGCGGGACGGGCGTGCTACGACCTACGACTACGAGGGAGGACTGGTTATGAAACAGTACTATGTGTGGTGTTGGAGTGTGAGTGGAAGGGTCAGAAGTGAGTGAAAGCTGTGTATAATTAAAAAATACCTAGCTCTGCTGAAAAATACATTTTAATGTTCCTTTGGGCTGGTATTGTTAAAAATGGGGAGTGAGACGGAGTTACTATGCTTCAATGGGAAGTACTTCCTGTGTCAACATGTTTCAAAGCCCTCCCCTGGCTTCACATCAGGACCTAGAAAGATCCCTTCTACACTCAAATTATTAAAGATAAAACGTGATTTCTAATTAAGATAAACACTATGTGGTGCATATTACAATCCACATGCACTGTATACAGTACCCCAAAAGGTATTATGCTGGTATGGGTTTATAATTAGCCCATCTACTGCCCCATGAGCCTGTAAAAACGGGAGGGAAGGAGCACCTGTAGTCAGACAGTCATCAAGGTTGCTACCTCGCCTGGAAACTACCTCACCGCGGCTCTGAAACATGTCGACACAGGAAGTACTATCCATTGAAGCATAGTACCTCCGTCTCATTCCCAATTTTTAACAATACCAGGCCAAAGGAACATTAACATTTATTTTTCCGCAGAGCCAGGTATTTTTTAATTATAAACCACTTTCACTCACTTTTGACCCTTCGACTCACACTCCTGCACCACACATCGTATTGTTTCATAACTAGTGCTCCCGCGTGGCCGTAGCACGCCCCGTCCCGCAGCGGGGCGGGAAGACCCCGATGATGAAGCATGCCACCAAGGGTCCATTTGGTGGATGAGGGGTATTTTAACACAGCTGTGGGCTTTCCATCAGTGTAGGAGACACACGAAGTCTGGAGGAACACTTCTTTCCATTTCTATAAGGGTGAATCCCTTTGTTTGATACATTAGTGTAGAATGGACAGCCAAGGAAAAGGTCATGCTATGAATATATGGATTGTCTGTACTGGTCCCGTCCAATTTTTCATAACATCCTGAATTCCTTAACTGGTTATATGTCTCTTCCCTGTATTCTGTGACCACGCAGAAGACAATGTTTTCACCTTTGTCTGAAGGCTTGATTATCATAGTAACATCATCCCAGGCCTTTCCTTTTGATGATTTAGATGGAACAGGGCCTACTGGGGTTTGAAGAATATCAGTTCCTGAAAAATGAAAAAGTAGGTACTCTGATGTTAATGAATGGTTTCATGCTCTCCTTTGTACTTAGCCTTCCCGCTTATTGTCAGGAGTTGCATCAGATGTACCATACTTATGATTGGATGTATAGGGGATGTATGGAATGGGATGTATATGATCTATTTTCATATAATTCGTTGCATAGCGTGGTATATATATATGACCTTAAAGTTCAAGCTGAGTGGGGCAATACCAGTTAATTTTGATAAATAACACATCTGGAGAGAGAATGAATTATTAATGGCGAAATGAAATGTAATTTATATATTTTTGTTACTATGCGAGATGAACCATATTAGAATGAATTGTACATGGAACATCTGTTTATAAATCGTTTGCATATCATAGGAACATCACTTGTCATTCTAGGACCAATTGAGCATTGATTGTACCTTCACATATTACATCACTAATGACATGTTCAATGACAGCAAAAATAACGTCACTGATGGCATCTGAAATGACGTAATTTATAACAATACTATGCTTGGGCCATATGTGGCACTGCAGAACTTTTGCGGTAGCCGTTGTACCATGAGACCACACAAGCATCAACAAGTGACTAATGCGTGGTTTTGAGGTGTCATGGGTGACGCTTCAGCTGCAGTACCACATGACTCCTGCAGTACAGCAAAAAAAAATGTAAAAAGCAAAACAAATGTGGGGTATGGGTTTGTGAGATGTAGGCCTCCTGCAGGGGGGTTGGGCGCCCATTGGGGGTTGGGCGTAAGGTCTGTCTGCGGTCCAGGCCATGCAACCAACCCACCTACTTCTCCGCCATTGCACAGGCCTAAAGCTAAGCTCAGTGAGGAAGTTGGTGAGTATGATCGAATCCCACGAAAATCAATGAAAAAAACAAAGGGTAAAGTGTTGTTATAGTCAGGTATGGCAATAGGATTTTCTTTAATGTTAAAAATTTTAATAATATAAAACTAATGTTTAATAAAAGAAATACTGAAATTCACCAGTTATACTTTATTGACCCAACTATAACTTACTCCTCCATCATACACTGCTTACGACCGCACATATTACATCACTTATGGCATGTAAAAATAAAATATTGATGACATCACTGATGGCATCGCGAATGGCATCTTTGATAACTGAAGGCATCACATCACTGATGAAATTTTCCAAGCTACTGCTCTGCAAATAAAGACTTTCTATCACTGGAGACAAATCACATTCAGTATGGTTAAAGTTAAATGGTTCACACTTTAGCTACCAGTAAAGTTTGAAGTGCAAGCAGTACTTCATTAAAGCAAGGTAATGACTGTGCTGCAGTCGTATATTTGAAATAGGCTGTCCCTTAATTCAAAGACCTTCTAATAAATATATGTGAGAAAAACTAAAACTTCGTCTTACATTACTATGGGCCTCATAACGATGGCAGTCGGATGAGTGGAAATATGCCTTTTACTATAACGGTTTGTACTGCAGCCCGGAAAAGGCCTGCAACACAAGCCCCAGAAGTAAAAGGCATGTATTTAAATATTCAAGCACCGTGTACCAGACCCCATGTAGTGCCTTGCACATGGTGCATGGATGTTTGGGGGGCACCACAAGTGCCCCCTGGCCACATAGCGGAGGCCCAATGGGGCCTTGCTGGGGGGCCCCCAAAGTCCCTTTCCGACAGCTTTTTCATGGCGGTAGCACCGCCATGAAAGGCTCTGGGAAATGGACATCGTAATCCCTACCTGTGCAGGCACCGCATTAATTGTAGGGAGGGATTACTGTCCACTGCTTCCCCAACGGCCTCCTTGAGCCAGTCGGAGGTGGAGGTCTTTCCTCACGCCCGCTATGCTTGTGCTCCAACTGCTGGTATCATAATCTGGCGGTCGGACCGTTCTCTGGATATCGACATCCTAATGAGGCCCATAATTCTTTCAATGTCTGTGTGCATGCTGACATTAAAGAGTTGTAATAAAGTACTTTACACAATTTCTATAAAAAACTGAGATTTATATATGAGGTGGCTCACATTCAGTCTGTAATGCAGTAAACATTTATTTTATGAGGTAGTAAACACTGTTTTTTGTCAGTTTCACTGTACTATGAAAGTAGCATCGATGTTGACTTTTGCACTGTTAGAGGAATCTGTGCAAAATTTTCCAAAAATAAAGTTCATCCACTTTATGTCCTTCGTAGAAGGTTTCATGCAGAACAGTCAAGCTGGGGCCAAGACAAATGGGGCCTGTTGGACTTGAGTGTAATGTTCCATTTGAATTCCTATAAATGTTTTGCTCTTCGCTACAGAAACAAATGCTGATTAGAATTACATTAAATGTGGTGCAAAGTTAGCACTTTACTGAAGGAACTACGTTTATGATCTGATGTGAATCTGTTTAGTTGTTTTCAAGGGATTAGTATTTTAAGATGGGCTCAGGTTGGACATGCTTATGACTTCACCATATATATATATATCAACAAATAACACCCAAAAGCACAAAGTAATTAAAGTACATCACCTCAAATCATCATGTAATAAAAGTCCTTCACATCACATTATAATCAAGCCAAATAATGATACTATATTCATATTTAACTCTGGCAAAGTGGTAGGGGTCATCTGTAAGATGATTTAAAACATTTGTAACTGCACCTGTTTCTTTACAGGTGAGACTATGAGCATTACATTAGGTGTGTGAGTTATGGCTTGCATAGCTGTTGTGTGAGTTATGAATTGTAGCCCTAACGATAACGAGTTATAGTGATTTTCAGTTTTAATTCACCATAACTGGATTTCTACTGTGTTTTTAGGAGGATTTTTGAAGATTTCTAAACATGTATTTTAACATGTATTATAAAAAGGGGCATAATTATCAACAACTTAATTTTCTTCACTAGAGCCCTGGCTAAATGGCACACCACAGTGGCCAAATCTCTCAGCATCCAGGAGGCAAGAAACATCCCATATGGATCTAAGATACTAATAAGACCCTCAAAACATCTGAGAGCCTCACTGAACATAACATATTACAAAAATGGCATTGTACTAATTCAGGCAGCCAACAAAGATCTGGAACTATTCGATTACTATTTTAACAAGCTAAAAGTTCATGGTAACTCTATACCCCAAAAAGCCCTCACAGAAAATACTAACACTTCTACTGCACAAAGTACATCGGCGATTAATGAAAACGGGACTGACAGTGATAGCCAACAGTCTAATTCTTTGCCCAGCAACAATGGAACTAGTGACAACAGGATACAGCAGTCAGATTCAGTAACACTACTCCAAGGTATTAGCCCCCATACTGTACCCCGAAGCACAAGACTCAGTGCGAAGAAGTGCAGGTTAGCCTCAAATCGTTCTTTGAACATACCCAAAGCAGCTAACATTAACACCATAGTAGCAAACCAGTGTAAATCCAGCCCATTGTCCATTCCTCACTCACCACGGGCGAACACATCTAATACTCTGCAAAGCGAGAGTTTCTCGGATGCAGCATCCGGTGATCAGAACTGCAGTAGGCTAGATCACTATACTGAACTGGAATCACTCAAAGCCCAGACTGATAGGATAGCAAGAGACATGCAAAACGCCCTCAGAAACATGAAAAATATTATACTTCTCTCAGAAAGCTATCTCTCTAAAATCATCCAGATTCAAAAATCAGTACACTCATTACACAACAAACTTAACAGGACTAACACGGCCCCTATGCCTCTTTCAAATAGGATTCTTCGTCCTCGCAAAATCCTCAGTTACCTGACAGTCTCCGAAACACAATCCCTAATGCTATTATACGGGTTGTCATCTAGTCCCACCCCTAAGAGAAATGATCAACAAATTAGAGCAGTCCCGATCAATGTAAATAGAATAACACAAGTGAATCCTAGAAAGCTAAATGCTAACAACCTGAAAGAAATAACATTAATATCTTTAAAGCAAGACTCGAATCTAATTACCCCTCAGAAACCGCTTATGTGCTTACTACTGAATTGCCGATCAGCTATGACACATGCAGCAGACATTGCCGACCTAATCCTGAACTAGGATATTGACGTAGCTATTCTAACAGAAACATGGCTCAATAATGCATCGTCCCCATGCCTAGACCTATTGGTTCCACCAAGCTACAATATTGTGAGACTAGACAGGCTTAACAAAACAGGTGGAGGAGTGGCCTGTATACAGAGATCAAGCATTTCAATCTCTAAAGCCCACTCCTACCCCCTTGAGTCTTGTGAATGCCTAGGGCTCTCTCTACGCCTCGCAGATAACCAACACCTTAAACTACATGCTTTGTACCACCCCCCAGGTAAAAAAAAATGTTCATAGACCAACTAATGGAAATTATTACAGCAAATTCTGATCCTCACTCCAACATTATCTTTCTAGGGGATTTCAACTTACATTGGACTGACCTCATAGATAATCAGATCAATACTTTCAAAAACTTCCTAGCAGACCAGTCTCTAGGTGCAGGCTTGTGGTCTTCCAACTCACACTAAAAGCGCGACATTAGACTGGATCATCTCCAAAGAAAATGTGGTAGACTCAATCGATATTGCACCCTGCGACTGGTCGGATCACCACATCATCACCTTCCAAATAACATCCTTAAAGAAGAAAAGAGCCACACAAGCAGTCAAGCCCAAACAATGGGTCAGAGATACGAAAGGCCTGAACAGGAAGTTGCTAACAGCAAGTTGTGGGAACGAACTTCAACCTCCTCCTGGAGTGGTGGACGTCAGTGAGCTTACGGACCATTACAACAGTACGATGTCTAAAATAATCAATAACATAGCCCCTTTAAAACTCAAAAGAATCCAAGTCAAAGATAAAAACCCATGGTTCAACAGCTCAATGAATGAAAAAATACGGATACTCAGAATCACAGAAAAGAAATGGAGACAGCTCCCATCATCTCCTCATCTAAATCAGCTAAGAAAGATTAGGAAAGCCTACAATAAAAGCGTACTTCAGTCAAAACAAGACTTTTTTAGAAATGAACTTGAAAACGCTAGGAACAGACCGAGAAAACTCTTCGATCTATTAAAGGATCAGTCAAACAAATTGGCTAAATCCTCTCAACTGCTCTGAGCTGTGAAGACTTTTCATCATTTTTTACAACCAAAGCTAGTTCCATGGAGAATGAACTCAAGGTTATCGCGGACAATATGGTGACTCAAAAGAGCACTCAGGTGATGCAGACAACCCAGCCTGCACAAACAGTGGCCAAAAATAATGCCCGTTGGTCAGCCTTCAACCTCTATGATCAGGAAGACATTGCAGAAACATTCTTGGCCTTAAAACCGAACAACAACTACAATGATCCTCTTCCCGCAAAATGTTGGCCAACGGTCAACCACATGGTCATCCCTAGCTGGGCTAAAATAATTAATGCTTCGCTTTCCCAAAGTTCTTTTCCCAACTGTCTAAAAACAGGCCAGGTTATCCCTCTACTAAAAAAACCTACAGAGAATCCTTCGGACCCTAACAACTTTAGGCCGGTAACAAACATTCCCTTACTGGCTAAGGTGTTGGAAAAATGTGCCCAACAACAACTGAACCATCACATCTCGGAATATAAGCTATTAAATGACTGCCAATCAGGGTTCATACAAGACCACAGCACAGAAACAGCAATTATGCACATAGCTGATGACGCTTTACTTGCTCTAGACCGTAACGAAACCTGTCTACTAGTCCTCCTCGACCTATCTTCAGCATTTGACACCATAAACTATGGCAAATTATTAGACCGATTGGAGAATAGGATGGGTTTTTCAGGGACAGTCCTAAAATGGTTTCACTCTTTCTTAGAGAACAGATCGCAAAGGTTCTTGGTGAACCACAAACTATCCCTTCCATCCCGAGTCATATTGGAGTCCCTCAAGGCTCTATCTATCCCCATCCCTATTCAATCTGTACATTGAGCCACTCACAGAAATATTGCAGCAGGCGAACATCTCCTTCCACACGTACGCAGACGACACTCAGCTGTATATGAAGATCACATCGCTTGAAGAGATCAAAATAATGAACCAAGCACTACAAAAGACCGTCCATTGGCTTTTTCTCAATCACCTTAAACTTAACTCACAGAAAACAGAATTCCTTCTGATCTCCCACCTAAATCCTCCATGATGATCAAGGAATGGACCAAAATGATCACAGCTCTAAATGGTACTCCGAGTCTAGTTGACTCTCCCAAGTCTCTTGGAATCACGCTGGATAAGAATTTAAACATACGAGCATGCATCAACATTATGGAAAAAAACGCCTGATTCCATTTGAGCTATCTCAGAAATTTGAAACCTTTCATTGATGCTGCCGACCTGAAAACGGCTGTCCAAGCTTTGGTCATCTCGAGGATTGAGTATGGTTGCACAACTCTAGCCGGGCACCCTAAAATCTGAACAACCCCACTAAAAGCCTGCCTCAATGCTGCAGCGAGACTCGTAACGGGTACAAGAAAATTTGACCACATCACTCCACATCTGAAAGCGCTCAAATGGCTACCTTACGAGGCAAGAATGCAGCTAAAGATGGCGTGTATTACGCACAAAGCTTTACACTACAAAACACCACTGCACAGAAAATCATGATTTCTGGAGGCCTTAGATCATCGAGGGGGGACGCAGATTTCCTACTGAAACCAGCAATTTTCCGCAAGAAAAGAACATATGATAGAGCATTCTCGGGAGCGGCACCAAGAATTTGGAAAGATCTTCCACCAAATTCTAGAAGAATCACCTCGGTCTCGCAATTCAAAAAAGAGGCTAAGTCCTTTCTCATGAGTATATTTCTCCCGTAACTAACTACGGCCCTTTTGTGACTCTTGTGAGACCTTTAAACATCCCTGAATATACTATTTTCAGATACGTGAACAGGTGGAGATAAGCAGGGTGACTGTAATGCGAATATCAAAGCAATAGCTCCTGGATAGCACAAGTCAGTGTGTTTTCATTGAGTCTCACCCGCAGACCTCAGTCAGGCCTGCATGGATTCCCAAATCCATACGCCAGATTCAAGGATGATAGCTACTGAAGATACGAACGCTAGAGTCAAGGGCGATAGCTAATGTTGATACTTCTATCAAGCAAGTTGGTTACTGATATGTGCCGGTAACTGTGCATCCAGTCAGAATCCAGGTTATCTTTAGAAAGGATATTCATTGTACATTACTTTTTATATGCAAGTATGTTAAGACATGTAATACTATAACCCTAGTGGCCGCCTAGTAAGACTGAATATGTTATTAACGTAAATTTGTAAAATGTGATCAATACTGTTTGGTGCTGAATTGTAAAGCGCTCTGACACCCAGGAATGGGTCAAGTTCACGCTATAGAAAACACTAAAAATAAAAAATAAAAATAAATAAAACAATGTGCTAGAAATGGGGGTCTCTGGTTGGCAATGGATGGCCACTGTCCAAGGAGGGACCCTTCTTTCTAAGTCAGAGTGAAGGGCTGCACCCCTTTTGACAACCCCTGCTCCACCCTGTGGTAACATAGCACAAGCAGTTAGGCTAATCTCAGAGGCAGTGTGTTAAGCATCTATGACCATACACAGTAATACAGTGAGGAACACTACAAAGGGACACAACACAGGTATTTATCAAAAATAGTTATCTTTATATATAGGCTTATCACAAGACCAAATAACGAGAAAGCCACAATACTGTACAAAAATAATACTCTCTTGGTGCTGCAAAAATAGTTCAATTGGGGAATGCAAAGTTCAGTTCAGGGCAGGGGTCTCTGCGACCCTTTTACTCACAGTCCCTGGATGTGTCAATAATCCACAACATGCCGCTACGGCGTGATAGCGATGTTTTTCCTCATTCTCTTGGTTGCGGCGGCTCGCAAATGGACCTTAGCGATGGTTTCGAGGCCTGCAAACGTGCGGGGCGATGATCAGATCAGCGAGCACTCAGCGGCAGCAGCGCAATGGATTTCCGAGTGCTCTTCGGTTGCGGCGGCTTGCAAACGGGCGATAGCGATGGTTTCGAGGCCCGCAAACGTGCGGGCGATGATCAGGTCAGCGAGCACTCAACGGCAGCAGCGCAATGGATTTCTAAGCGCTCTTTGGCCGCGGCAGCTCGCAAATGGGCAATAGCGATGGTTTCGAGGCCCGCAAGCGTGCGGGCGATGATCAGGTCAGCGAGCACTCAGCGGCAGCAGCGCGATGGATTTCCGAGCGCTCTTTGGCCGCGGCAGCTCGCTAACGAGCGTTAGCGACAAGATGGCGATCTGTAAGCGGGCGGTGCGATGATTTGGTCAGCGAGCACTCAGCGGCAGCAGTGCGACGGATTTCTCGATGCTCCTCGGCTGCAGCGGCTCGCTAACAGGCTTTAGCGACTAAATGAAGTCTACTGGGCCTGAGACTTCAGTCAGGAGGCTAGTTCTCTCTCTAGCCCTTGGGTGATGCAGGTTCAAGATTAAAAAAGTTCTCTTACAGCTCCTTTTCCCTCTTCTTTCCAGTCCAATGACAACTACTGCAGGCCAATCCAGGGAACAGCACACAACACAAGGACAGTCCTCTCCTGCAGTCTCCTTCAGTTCCACGGACAGAGGTTGGTCTTGAGATCCAGGGGCAATACAAATTGTAGGGGTTTGGGCACAAATATCTATACCCCAAAAAGTCTTTGTTCTTCCAAGCTACCAGGCACTGAACCCAGCCAGAACCAGTTCTGCATCTTCTCTTTCAGAAAAGGGGGCCTGCTATCAGACACACAGCAGGAGGAGGAGCCAGCATTCACCTTGCCAGGCACAGCCCTATTCAGGTCAAGCAGCTGCCCCTC
Source organism: Triturus cristatus (assembly GCF_964204655.1). Taxonomy (NCBI): domain Eukaryota; kingdom Metazoa; phylum Chordata; class Amphibia; order Caudata; family Salamandridae; genus Triturus; species Triturus cristatus. Next base: position 442,486,572 of record NC_140593.1, on the reverse strand, counting down.
CCCTCACTCAGGAAGTAGACCTCTCTATTCAATCCAGGTCTGACTCAGCCCGCCCTGCCCCTCCAAAACCAGACAGTCAATACACAAGACAGCAGAGCACACTGGAAGGCTTAGGCAAGAAAATACTCACTTTCTAAAAGTAGTATTTTCAAACACAGAATAAAAAAATCAACTCCACTAAAAGATGTATTTTAATATTCTGAGCTCAGGCATACTAAATTCGTCTTTCTACCATGTTCCTGGGCTCAGTTAGGACTATAGGGTGAATAGTCAAACCGCCCATTCTGGCCTTGGGGGAACAGGTAGCCTTACAGTAGTGAAAAACAAAATTGGGTGTAATTCACTACCAGGACATGCTACATACACCAGGGCATGTCCTACCTTACACATACAATGCACCCTACCATAAGGGGGACTTACATGATGCCAAGGGAAGGTTCAGGGGCTAGGAAGTGGGTGCACTTCACAGCCAAGATGGCAGTTCTGGACTGCACACAGACTCTGCAGTGGCAGGTCTGAGACACAATTTACAAGCTGCTTCTGTGGGTGCCACAACCCAGTGCTGCAGGCCAACCAGCAGCATTTTGGTTCACTAGCCCTGGGCACACACAAGCCACATTACTAGGGACTAACAGGTGGACCAAATAAGCCAATCAGGGATACATCTATTCATATATCATCTTTACACAGGGATCATCCGCGCTGCGGCACTGAATGGCAGTGGCGCAGCGCCCAGAGCATCTATCACCAGAAAAAACAGAGGCAGCACAGCGAAAAAATTGAAGGGAGACTCACGCCAATGGTGCCAAGTCTAACACAATGCCAACCAAAACATAACATAAACGGTTTCTATTTCTCTGTGAAAAAAAAATATATATATGTAGCTATAACTTAACCCGTGCCAATGCAATATTTATGACCTCACATATTACATCACTTATGACATGCTCAATGATATCATTGATGACATCACTATTGACATCTCAAATTACACTATTGATGATGTCACTGATGATATCTAAACTGTTCAATTTACTTTATAATCATAGGGCTTTTTTGTAAAGTAAAGTAAGTTTTAATTAACAAAGTTAAACATAATATCAATTTTGCCTTTAGATTTTGCCATAAATTCACAGTAGTTTACTTTAATGCCACAACTTAATGTGTTTTATTGGAGTTTAATTTGTTTTATACTTTCCATTCTCGTTCAATACTCCAGAGGGATTGCTACAGCCTTTGGAAGACGCCGACTGTAGCTCCTTATGGGTTTGTCATCCTGTTCCAGGGCCTACTGGAGTATCGTGTGAGCTGCCAAAAAAATTGAAAAGTTGTGTTCACATGAATGATTGATTTTCATGAAGATCTGTCGAATGACACCAGAGTTTTTGGCAAAACAAAAAACGCTCCCCCCAGTGGAAACTATTACCTAATTTTAACTACAGAGCAGCGACTGCCACTGTGTTATATGCATATAGTTATGTATGTGTACTTTACCCCTTGTGTGCACGGGACGGTTCTGTCCTGAGCCACACTGGGCGTGTACTGAGGACAGAACTGTTCTGTCCTCGCACCCGCCCATGGGAGAAGTACTGGCGCTCCCCCCATGGGCTGCCCATGAAACCCCCCCAAACATGGATGACAGCCCCTCCGCTGCTACCTTCACCCCCCTCGGCAATCCGATGATGTCAGCACGCACAACGCCCACCCGCATCATCAACAGCCGCCAAACGTTCTGGAAGCCATTTGGTTACCAGCCATCGGAGGGTGAAGGTAGGTTGTTCGTACCGGGTGGGGGGGGGGGGGAATTCGGTGTGCACAGAGGCATCGAGGAGAGGAAAGAGGTTTTTTTGCAGGGCATTTCTGCTGCACAATCACACATGGGGTCGTGACCGTGCAGCAAGAATGCCACTACTAGCACCAGGGATTTATTTTTGGGGAAATGGAAGCGACCCCTTGGGCAAGGGTCGCTTCCAAACGTGGACAATTTGTTTCAGTCAGTCAGGGCAGATCGGCCCTATTTTGAGGCACAGATGGCCCTGGGGTGGGACAGAAGACCCACTAGCACCAGGGATTAAGTCATTTTATGTTTGGGGTGGTCCCTTGGGCAAGGATCGTCTCTATCAGGGCTACCATTTTTTTTCTTCTTTTGCCCGTTTTCTACCCATTCTTGGGACATATTGGCCCTATTTAGAGGTCCATCTGCCCCAAATCCCACTAGCACCGTTGATATTGTTATATTAGGCATGGGGCGGTCCCTTGGGCAAGGATCGACCCCATTGGGGATATAATTTCTTTAAGCAGTTTTGGCCGTTTTCTGCTTCCCCTGGGGGCGGATTGGCCCTATTTAGAGGCTCATCTTCCCCCGAGTGGGGCAGAAAATCCACTGGCACCAGAGATATCGTTATTTTATGTTTGGGGTGATCCCTTGGGCAAGGATCACCCCTATTGGGGCTAATCATTTGTTTCAGTTACTTTTGGCAATTTTCTGCCTCCCCTGCCGGCAGATTGGCTCTATTTTGAGGCCCTTCTACCTTGGGGGTGCAGAAAAACCACTTGCACCAGGGATATGTATATATTATTCATTGGAGCAAAGGTCGCCCCCAATTGGGGATGAATCTTTTTTTTTTTTTACCTTTGGCCATTTTTGGCCCCACCCCCAGAGCAGATCGGCTGTCTTTGGTGGCCCATGTACCCCGGAGGGTGAGGGGAGTAGAAACCCCACAAGCACCAGTGATATGTATATATTTATGTTGGGGGTGACCCCTTGGGTAAGGGTTGCCCCAGTAGGATAGGGCATCGGTTAATATTTACTTTTGGCCATTTTGCTGTCCCCCTTGGGGGCAGATTGGCCATATTTGTAGGCCCAAGGGGGACAGAAATCCACTAGACACTAGGGAGCATTTTTGGGTGTGTCTGGAGTTTGGCTGGTAGTGTGTGTACTGGTATTTGGGTAGCGACATAGCGTTTTACAATGTTAATTGTTTTATTGCTTGCCATTTGCATTTGTGATTGTAATGTTGTATTTCTCCTTTTTATTATAGTTCAAAGCTTTTGCTTTTTTTGCTGTTATTCCTGCTTGTGGTTTCATCACTGATAGTTCTGCAGTATGTGTAGTTGCATGTGTTTGGTAAGAACACTTTTTTAATACTATTTACTCCTAATGAGTATCTTTTCCCTGCATGAATGCTTTTTTGTGAATGGTATAATAATAGCAGCATCTTTCGTTTCTGTTTTATTGTGTGAAAAACGTTTTGCATTTGTGCACAATGTGTATTGTGTTGTCTTGCAATTTTTTATTTTGTTTTTTCTTTCTAGTTGGATATCTTTAGCTTTCGCTGTGTCTGTGAAGAGTAGATGCTGGTGAGTCTAGCCCTCTCTGGCAAGTGAGTTGTATTGTTTTTGAGTATATAGATCTTTGTGATAAAGCCACACTTTGTTTATTACTTATTTTACACAGTGTTGGTCCTTAATCACTTTGTAGCTTGTTTTTCAGAGATCTATGCTCCAGATAAAGAAATAGCTGTGGATGAGTCTTGGGTCTTGTTCAAGGGCCGCTTTATTTTTAGGCAGTACATTCCTAGCAAGAGGGCACATTATGGAATTCAGATGTATATGCTGTGTGAGAGTAGGACTGGATATGTCTCTAATTTCAGGGTGTACACCGGTAGGGATTCCAGGATTGAACCCCCTGGTTGACTGTTCACTTGCGGAGTGAGTGAGAAAATTGTGTGGGAACTTGGTAGAGGACTTCTTAACAAAGGTCACCATTTATATGTAGATAACTTCTACACTGTTGTGCAATTGTTCAGGGAATTGATCAAAGTGGAAAGTGTTGCTTGTGGCACAATCCACTCTACCCATAAAGGTTACCCAAAGTAACTTATTTGTCAAAAAATTGAGAGGGGACAGTGCAGTGCTTTGAGTAGTGATGAACTTCTAGCTGTGAAGTTTGCAGACAGGAGAGATGTGTACATGCTGACTACCATTCATGATGAAAGTACTTCACCTGTAACGAGCTGTGAGTCACTGGATCAGTGTTTTGCCCTTTCAATTATTTTTTTTTTTTATTTATTTTTTTTTGAAAAACCTTTATTAGCATTTCAACCAATTACAAGTATGGGCCTACAACCCCCCGGGGCCGGCCGCTAAGCAGTCAAAGCAACAGAGATCCAATGTTGACACAGGCAGAACCTCGGGGAGCAGAATCTCCATGCTAATATATTCTCGGCCAGTGAATGGCGCAAGTAGGACACCAGGATTAGGAAGGCTTTCATTTTATAATAGGGAAAGACGAAAGGATCAGGTGCCAAACAATTTCCCAGCAGCGAAAAATGGCAGGCAGAATAACAAACGTAAACAATAAACGGCAATCTATTGAGTCAATGGCGCTAAAACAGGAAGTGCAGGATGTAGAGAAGTATCATGACCAGTTGCGCCTGCAGTCCCATGCCCTAAAGCCCAGAAAACACCCCGGAAATTGTGGCACACATGAAAAAGCAGTGATTCACAACAAAGGAGTTGTACCACGCTGATCCCAGAAAAGAAAAACAAAGAAGAATCAGAGAAGAAAAAGGAGGCCATGGAAAAAAAGGGTAAAGACTAAAGAATCCCCTTCCCCAACCCCCCACCCTGCACCTCTGCAGATGAGTACGGCCCCCCCCCCCCAGCAGTGTGCCTGTCGCCCTGGAACCAGACCCGAAATATAGAAGAACAGAGAAAAGGGAGTAAGAAAAGAACCCCACCAGACGGGGGGGTAGAGAGAGTATTAATAAACTGGAGGAGGGCCTTCAAAACATGCCCCCGGCTTCTCCCTCCCGCACGGTAAGTTTTCCCCAAGGCAAACAGTAAGCAGCACAAAATCGACCATGTCAAAGAAAGATGGGGAGCATTATGCACCAATTATACTAATAGCTATGCCATGAGAGCACGCAACCCCTGAGCCCGCCCGTCTACTAGATGACCACCCCTGAAGGATCAGCCTTATCCTTGACCACTCTTTGCAAATCTGCCCATGCATACCCCTCGACCCAGCGCCATGTCCAATGTTACAAGGTAAAGGAGTGTCCAAAAACGACTGGGAAGCGACGCACACAGGTGGGGTGGAAGTCTCTGAGTACCAACACAGTCCGCATCATGGAGGGACGTCTTTCCCAGTGTTGCCCCAGGATCTGCACTGCACACAAGGTCCAGGAAGGCGGAATCAGCCAAAGTAGACAACTGTTGCTTGAATTTTCCCTGGGTCGCCGGAGGCCGTGCACGGGACGAGGCCACCACCTCCCACTCAGGTCCAATACCTCCGGAACAGATCAGACCCACAGCCAGCCGATCACACGGAAGCATACTGTCTGGAGTTTCCAGCTGTTCACTAATCTCAGGGGTGGCCGCGACATTGTCCTCCTGTGTGCAGTGTGGGAAGTCCCTGTGTACCTGAGGACAGGCAGGCCGCAACTGTCCCGACGCTGATGCCACACCATCGAGCTTACTCCCCAAGACCCCGATGCCATGAACCAAGGTGGAATGAAGGGCACCGAGAGCCTCGAGGAGGTCGCCGTACCCCAGCACAGCTCTCTGCGATCGCTCCGCCACACTCCCAAAAGTCACACACTCCCAATCCTGCTGTGACCCGGTGGACAGGATGGTAGGCTTCATCATAACAAGATGGCCGCCGGGTAAGCCCGACCCGTATTGGGACCGGGACCCAGGAACAAGCGCCTCAAGGTCCACGTCGCTGGAAACAGGGTTCCGGGGGCAGGCAAAAATTATCCGTTGTGTGGTCACGGGCAACAGTCGTCCCCACCACGGACCAGCGCCCGCGAAAATCCGGGAGCAGCCCGCAAGAATCAGGGCGAGTTACGGGCGGCGTCCGGGCAGCTCACCGTCAAAGGCAGGGGCAATCACCGGAGAATCTCAGAATTGCCACCCCGGGCATGCACTCGGTCCGCTACGCTTAGCGGTAGGAACGACCACGGCGAAATGTAGGCCGAGGTGTGCACCGCTCCGGTGGTCCGACTCCACCCAGTCACCACAGGCCGCTGTTGTTGAACTGCCACCCGGCCAAGGCGTCCACTCGAGGTCCTGGCTCCAGGGCTGCACGGGCCGCAAATTTCAAAGGCACATTTCTCCGGCGGTACCGCCGCCAGAAACTTCGGAGTCACACGGTCGGTTGCCACTCTCATTCACAAATATGAGCGCATAGCGCAGGCTGAGGATCTCATGCAGGATATCCGTGCGGGATGCGGAGGTTCACGGAGCCGGGAGTCTACGCTGCCGTCCCGGTCGCCATCTTGGCTCCTCCCCCGCCCTTTCAATTATTAACAGTGCATTTAATTTTCGTGAAATCTCTTGTTAATTACATTTTATATATTGAACCTTCACTAACCCTCATGTCAAATCCAACTAGTATGTCTGTGTACTTGAGGAGTAGATTGGTTGTGCAGTAATAATTGGCTTTTTTCTCTTTCTCTGCCAGGGTGTACATTGTCTCTTTTTGTGAATGTTGTAATGTGTTGGGATTGTGGCTAGTGGTGTTAATGGTCTTGTGTGTAACACGTAAGAAAGGTGTGTGAATGGCTTGTAAAGCAGTTGGGGCCTTGACGCGGCTTTAGAGCTCACGAGCTGTGAGTCACTGGTTCATTGTTTTGAACTTTCAATTACTAACAGTGCATTGAACCATCAATCACCCTCATGCCAAATGCAGTAATATTTGTATTTTCTGTCTTTCTCTGCCAAGGTTTAAATTATCTGTAGGGAAAATCTTCCAGCTCTAGAAATGTCCATAAACTAAACACCCAGGGGGGTACATGATGGTGTCTCTCTTGTGGATCCCACCGCAAAATGTGACTAAAGTCACACATTTTCCTTGCATTACTGTGCCATGATCTTCCAGAATCAGAAAACCCCCAGAAATGTCCTACCCCCGGTGTTCCTCCAGATCTCCAGATAAAAATGCTGCCTCACTTGTGTGGGTGGGCCAGGTATCTGCAACAGGGAAGGCCCCAAAACATATTGTGGCGACCTCAAAATGATCGATCACAAAACAACCTGGTTTTTCAAGGGAGCCACCTGCGTTTTTGGTCTAGCGCCATTTAGGGAAACTTACAAAGCCCAGACATTTCTGAAAACTAGACACCCAGGGGTGTCCAGGGAGATGTAGCATGCTTGGAGCCCCAAACGTTTTCCTACTCAGAATCCCCTGCAAGAAGCGATTGATTGAGCGAGTCTGGAGAGAGAGCCAGCAGCAGCAGAGCAGAGTAGCGCCTAACGGAACGCTGGCGGCAGTGAGGAAACTAGTAACAAACACCCACCCACCGAAGGCTTGCCTGATGCCTTCCATACCTGCTGTGTTGCTGGAGTCCTTGTTGCTCCTGTAGCGCTCCTGGTGGGGCGTGTTTGCCTTGCTGCATTTCGGACAGCTCCTCCATTGTGGTGCGGCTGCCAGCTCACCGCGTTCCCACTGCTCTGGGCTTCAGAGGCTGGGGGGGGCCTCGGCCGGCTGCCCTGGGCCACACCGGGAGCCTCCTGGTGGTGTGCATTGCCCGGCACCTGCCCAGCTGTCTAGCTGCACCGTTTGTTTCTTGGATCGCTGCCAGTTTGTGGTGAGGGTTGTTGCGGGGGCACAGAGTTTGTGCGTGCCTCGTGGTCCCATCCTGTGCCGTCTGGGCTTTCTCTCCGCTTCTGTGACAGTGAGCAGGGATTTTAAACATTCAAGCCACCCGAGTAAGAGTCAGCAAGAGTCAGATAAGTGTTTGGAGCATGCGCTCGGTGCTCCTGATTCTAACTTAATTTAAATTACCTTTATACTTTGACTTTGACCCAGACAATCTGCTTTGTGTAATCCAACCTTCACTCCTTTTTGGTCAGCATCAAAGTGTGACTATATCCAGAGATTGTGACTAGATCAATTGCAATCACAAATAGTGATTTTGGAAGGGACCATTAGGTTTCTGTGGTGTAGTACTTTTGTTATGGGCTTATCTGGGTCCGTATTTTCTCAGTATTATCTTCTGGAGGAGAGTGTATTTTTCTGAGAATTCACTTTCCAGCTGTGACTTACCTTTTGCCATTGGTCACTGTGAAGCTTCTCAAGGGATTTGTTTTCCACTTCCAGCACTAGCACTGTCATGCATTGGATTGGATTGGAGGAGGATAGCATGTGACACTCCATGTTACGCCGAGATACCGAGACACCGCACAGTCGAGCCGAGCTGCAGGCGTGCTCCCCCGGGCTACAGTCCGCGGCAAGTGGTGGGAGACGCAGGCCCACAGGACTATTGCTGGACACAGAGGGAGAAGCATCGGAGGGTAAGCGCGAGTAACCGTAGAGTGCTTTTCCAGCTTGCCCTGCAGCTCTCTAGCGTGACTCTCTGCCTTCCTCCCACCCATCCATCTACCTTGTTCCCTGCTTCCCGCCTTGCCACTTTGGTTGCCTCTGTTGGGGGGCTGGGAGCTGGGAACAGCGGTCGGTTTGTGCTGGGGTGGTGCCGGACTGGGCTGTGGCGTCTGTGAGCCACGCAGGGGGCCACGCAGTAGTCTGTTTGGAGTGTGCTCCAGGAATCCACGGGAGCTGCCTCACAGTGAGTTTCTTTTTGTAGAGAGGGGCAAATGTTAACCGGCTAAACTGCCGGCCTTCAAGCTGCCCGCAAGTTCAAAAGACTACAGTCAAAATACTAAAGTCTATAAATCTACAAAAACATCATTCACCAGTAATTACCAGCATCCATTAGTAACTATCAGCAACACCGTTAGTATCACGATAACAGAAAGAAAAAAGGCAAGATTAAGGTGAGACTAAAGCCAAGATTAAAGGCAAGAAAAGGAACCCAAAGGAGAAGAGAATTACTCTAGGAAAAACAAGAGGACATAAAAAAATTAGAAAACAAACCATAAAATGTCAAAACAAACAAACAAACAAATAGCAAATAATAAACAACAAACCAAATACATAACAAACAATAAACAACAAACAAACATATAACAAAAGGGCTGAATTCAAACACCAAAAAAGGGCGGAAAAATTGAAAATAGGATCCTTATTTAAAACACCAAAATATTAAGGACCTTCCTATAACCTATAACAAAAAGAGTCTAAAGAACCCTAAGAATAACAGGAACCATAAGAACCACAGGAACAACAGGTGCACAAGGGTTTTGACGAGATCAGATCAGGCAGAGAAAGACTAACTGTCACATCCATACTGAATAAAAGGAAAAAAAGAGCAAAGGTTTAACTGACATATCCAGCAAGGAGAACTTAATGAAGGGAGAAAACCCCAATCTGATCCTGGTAGATGTTGCAGGCCACGAACTGAACACAAAAACTACAACAACCAGCTATCAGCTAAAGATCTACACACAATTTGCATTTTTGAGGGACGCAGGGGCAGCCCTTTGCACAAACAACAAAAGTCTAAACGGCCTCCCCTCTCCCTTGTGCCCGGTGAAAGCAGACCATCAAGGTCCCAAGGCAGACACGCCAGATCAAGGTAGCGAAGGTACAGAAGGCAGCAGGGAAAACAAGCCCATAGTCACAAGCACCCCACATTGGGAAGGACAGCAAGGGGGGTTAGTACCCAGCCCAAAAAACAGTGCCCTAACAAAGAGAGACCGCATTGGATCTTGCCAAGCACCAAAAATGGAAATAGCTTCTGGGGGAAACTGGACAACAATAGCAGGAGCGCTTTCTACTAGGAATGAGCTTGGCACAGGTATATCACTTGAACCAATTATCAAAATCTTTTCTGGGAAAACAACTTTCATTTATGAGATCAACTCTAAAAATACTGGAAAAGCGCTTACAACTGCCTCTAACCCAACCCCTTCACCCCAACACACAACGAGGCACTCGTAGAGAGCCCAGAAAGCTTGGCATATGGTCCCACGCCAACACACAATGAAGTCATGTAGATTGAGGAAGAGAAGCACACTGATCCTTTAGCGCCACCGGTGCAAAAACCTCTGGTACAGAAGGACATAAACTACACCAGCCCAGAGTCAGGTTGGGAAGTACGGCACACCGAGATCAGTCCCAGCGGGGTTAAGAGCCTAAGGACAAATTACAATAGAACACCAAAACGGGATAACTCAACCGCAATCAACTGTTCCAGCATTGACTTCCCCCTCCTGCCTAACATACAACCTAACAATTCTTTTAGTAGTTCAGACCAAAAAACTAGGGACAGGGAATTGGGAACCACAGAGGACCTACAAAGTGCAATATCCGGCAATTTAGCCCAAATAATTTACAACCAAGATCAGCAAGAGCTTTTCCATTCTTCTGTCGCCTGGCAGGCAAAGGTCATCCCTGCTCAGCAAACTGACACTAAAGGACTTAATCAACTAGATTCAGACAAGCTCTGGGAATCTTTACTGGACACCATGCAGCTCTCCATCAAGTTAATGCAGTATCAGTCTGACAAGATTGATGTTCAATTATCGATCCTTAACTCAGTGGCCATACATATCTCAAATATTGACAGCAGACTAGCAGACATAAATAACTTGATCAAAAGGGCCCAGGCAGACAGGCAACTACTCCCAAAGCACTGCACCTGCTTTGCTATTGTCGATAAACTCTCCACCCTCCCAGAGGTAATGGGAGATAGATATCCTGGCAGATATAAGGAAAACATCAAGAAGCCCCAGCACATTACCTCAGGAGGTCCAAACAAAAGGCCCCTTAATGCTATCAACCTGCTGTCAGGAGGACAAGGCAAACATAGAAGGGGTAAAGGGTCCTCCAAAGGATTCGTACAACGGAACATTACCTGCCAAGGACCCAATCGTCATACCGTTCAGAGCTGCCACAGAAACGCTGATCACAAGAGCGAGGATCCTGGCTGCCACAACACACTGGAGAACAGAAGGGGCCCAGAACATAGCCATGACCACCACCTGAAGGAACCATCACAAATAAAGCTTGAACCAGATGCTTCAGAAAAGCCCCATGCTTGAGGGGAAAGAAGAACCAACAAAAAGCCGCAAGCCGAGGAGAAAGGGAAGAAAGAAGAAAAAGAACACATTGGATTACTTCCAATCAGGTAGCGTAAGACCTGGGACAAAAGGACAAGCTGCTAGCAAAACAACGGAACTACTGCTCCAAGTAGGAGACAACAAATCGAGCCACTTGACCACTTTAATACTAGGGGATTCAGAAAACAAAGTGGATATAATAGCGGATGAATCAACAGGGCCATTTATAAAAACATTATATGAAAGCGCAAAGAACGCAAGCACCAGAGCTTCAGCATTTTCCACCCAAAAAAGTTCTGCAGAGGTAACCGTTCCCAGGACAATGGAAAGAGACAGCAAACTAAGCCCTTTTGTAGAAAATAGGCCTCAGCTAGGCCTACCAGTGCAAGGGGTTTGCCCTTCTCTGCACAGCGTCCTCAGACTATTGGAAAGAAGTTGGCACAGAAACTGAAATAGAAAATACAGAGTTTAATAAACCTCATGAGGTGGAACTACATTCAAACAGCACCCTTCGGTATTGAGTGAAGTAGCACACTGAACAGAAGGGCTATGGTCCTTTTATACCGACACAGGGGCTAAAAGAAGACGGTACAAGTATACTTAAGAAGAGTTGTGCACATATATGGTCATACAGAAACTGCACAGTCGACAAGTGGGAGGAGTTAACAGTTTGCTAACACTGGTAAACATATCCTGACAATTACATGCTACTAGCAGCTGCAAACTCAACTGGGCATGTGCGAAAGTAGAAGATACTAAATATAGTTTGTTTCTAGGCAGATTACAAGAGCAGTCAACACTAAGGGAGGACAGAGCACATGGTGAGCACATGGCAAACAAAATGGCTGCCAGAAATACAAAATGGATTCTACAACATGGACAAGATAGCCTCTAAATACCAGATGGATTCCGCTAATGCTAATCCAATCGCAGCCAATTTACAACAGAGGACCCTTTTAGCATTAGCTGAAGACATCTGTTCCTCTAGGGTAATCTAAATATGCATCTCGTACATCTATTTACATTATTTCGGCCACTTCTTTATTCAACATTTGTTGGGCCTTGGTCTCTACAATATTCCTCCTAATAGGTATACAAGCAGAAATGCAAATGGAGCAGAGCATTGGACCACATTGAATACATACGCAGCATGTAAATAAAACAGTAATAATTATACCCAAGATAGCTAGTAGCTTCCAGCCCCAAGCAGAAACGAGAGTCCAGAACCATCCAGCTAGAGTCCAAGTACCAGTCTCTGGGTGAATTTCTGCAGCAATCTTATGTAGTTTTGATATTGCGCCATACACTGAAGGCGAGTGAACCGGTATAAATACACAACAACTGCTACCGATGATGCGACATGCACCACCTCGATCAGCCAGAACAACATCTAAAACCATTCGATTCTGGAGAGCTACAATCCTTGCAATTTGCAGCTCCTCTGTAATATTTCCAAGCGCCAAGGCTGTCTGATTGGTAACAACTTCCACAACTCTAGTCAATCGTCTAATTTTTGTCAGGGCACGAATTCCAGAAAAAGGATACAAAACCTCGGGGGTGAAGATGTGTCTCCTCACTACCCTCAGGGCACGACCAGAGTCGAAGATAATCTCGACCTCTAACCGGCTGCCCCACGGGGAGGTAGGAGAAGGCGTAGGACCACCAGACTTCAAGGCTGAGACGGCTGGCTGTAGTGCGTGTCGGGGAAGCGTGTGCCCAGTTGAGTTTGTCAGGAGTTTGGATCCCTACAGAGAGAAGAAGACAATGGACAGGATGAGTAATGCTACCCGTATGTTCCTCCCCACCTTCCCGCCTACTCCGGCTAACCCCCTTCCTACGACCCTCCCCAGGAGGTGTGCACATGCAGACTCACCAAATCAGTAGTCAGGAGCTGGCGTCTAGATGAGACACAGGGGGTATGAGTGAGGTTTGTAGAGGCAGAGCACTCTCGACGAGGTGATTACACAGTTCCAAACTCCAAGATATACAATAGTATCACCAGAAATGGCTCTACTCAGCACCTCCGACAGAGTTCCAACAAAGTTCCAGCTGAGAGGGGAGAATTGCATACAAAAATAGATCCGAGGTCTTGGTGCAGCAAAGGTCCGGTCTGATGGGGTCCGGTGGGGGAAAAGGAAGTCAGGATGTATCTGAATCAGGGGTAGTTTCCACTGAGGAATAGGGATGCGGAGACCAGTGGAGAGATCCGCGGTGGAGTGGAAGCAGAAAGGGGGCGTTCCTGCTTGAAAAGGCCGTAGCGGGTCCGCGAGCAAAAGGGAGGCGTTCCTTTTAGGAACGAACGAAGCGGTCTGTACAAGATAGCAGTTCCAGTGCGGTAAACGCAAAAGTTTCAAGGCAGAACAGGATCCGTGAGCTTAGGTCTTCATGAAATCCAGGACGGCAAGGTTTCTACAACAAACACGTCGTAGACGAAGGATTCCTCTCGCAGGCACAAGTAAACGAGGCACAGCTGTGAGGAGGCGTGGTCCATCCGGAAACGGAAGGATTGTCAAGCTTCGAGGAAGGGGAGAGAGAGGCTTAAATCTCCGCCTTCAATGTCAGGTGATTACTGTAAGCACACACCTCCACCTCCCCTTCCCACAGGATGCTGGGAAATGTAGTGCGTGTAAGTGACCCATGTTCTCAGCGCGGGGTCGAGTCTGTAACAGTTCCCCCCCGCAAAGGCCTTCCCACGGGTCTGGGTTTGCTGGGATTCAGGGCGTGAAATCGTCTTACAAGAGAAGGGGCATGTACATGCGCAGCTGGTTCCCATGTTCGGTCATCCGTGCCATAACCCACCCAATCCACTAAATATTGGAGTTTGCCTTGCACCCGTCTAGAATCTACAATGCGCCGAACTTCGAACTCCTCTTCTCCATCAATGATTAGTGGAGGGGGTGGGGGTTCTGAACATGATGGTGTGATATATGGTTTCAATAGAGAAGTATGGAACACAGGGTGTATCTTCATTTCATGAGGGAGTTTTAACTTCATGGCTACAGGATTGATCACTTGTTGTACCTCATACGGCCCTGTATATCTGGGTTGTAGTTTGCGAGGTCCCGGTAATTTTAAGTGTTTGGTGGCTAACCATACTTGATCCCCTTCTTGATATTCAGGGGCGGGTTTTCTCTGAGTATCTGCTTGTTTTTTCATCCTGTCTTTGGCCTCCGTGAGTGCATGTATTGCCTGTTCCCATATCTGTGATAGCAGGGCATGATGCTCAACAACCGCAGGGAATTGTGTGACAGAAGGGGGCAAAGCCAAAGGTAGAAATGTAGGATGATAGCCATAGGAAAAATAAAAGGGAGACACCTTGGTAGCTGAGTGGTCAGTGTTATTGTAGGCAAATTCTGCCAAAGGCAGAGCCCTCACCCAATCGCCTGTAACAGTACTCAACAAACACCTTAAAAACTGTTCCAGAGTCTGATTGGTGCGTTCTGTTTGCCCATCCGTTTGCGGATGATATGCAGAGGATAGGCGATGGTCTAACTGCAGAACAGTGCAGATCCCAAGCCAGAATTTTGAAATGAATTGGGGGCCTCTGTCGGAAACGATAACTGAAGGCAGTCCATGCAAACGTACTTTGTTCATGATAAACACCTCTATGAGTTCCTTGGCTGAGGGGAGTTTTTTGAGCGGTACAAAATGCGCCATCTTTGTTAGCATGTCTACCACCACTAGTATGACGGTATACCCTTGTGAGCTAGGTAGATCTGTTATAAAATCCATACTAATGGATGACCAGGGTTTTGAGGGAACTGGTAGGGGACGCAACAACCCCGCGGGAGCGCTTCTAGGGGCTTTCTGTCGAGCGCAAACGGGACACGCCTTTACGTACTCCTGAATGGACAATGACATGTTGGGCCACCAAAACCATCTTTTACACAATTGTAAAGTCTTTTCACCCCCAGGATGTCCCACAAGAGGTAGAGCATGACACCACTTGATGATTTCCTTTTGTAATTCCGTAGAGGGAATATACAACAATCCTCCATGATAAAACAGAGAGTGTGTGATAGTGTTCAAGGGGTCTTGTACCCATTCGTATTGCCTAAAGACGGTGTAGGCGTCTACTAATCTTTCGATAAAGGGGGTACTAGTGGGCCCATTTGTTTCTCCCGCTGCCACGATTTTGTGAGGTGGTATCAGTGGCATCGGTTCTTCCATGACGTGTCTTGCTTCCTTGCCTAATCGGGACAAGGCATCGGCTCTGCCGTGTTGTGCCCCGGGTCTGAAAGTAATAACGAAATCATACTCACAAAAGAAAGTCACCCAACGCATCTGGCGAGGAGTGAGCGCCTTAGCTGATTTAAAAAACTGCAGGTTCTTGTGATCTGAATAAATTGTGATGACGTGTGGAGATCCCAATAAATAGTGTCTCCACTCTTGGAAGGCTAATTTAATCGCGAGGAGTTCTCTCTCTCCGATTGTGTAATTCTGTTCTGCGGGAGCAAGGGTTTTTGAAAAATAAGCTACAGGATGCAGTGTTCCTGTCCCCAGATCTCTCTGCAGGAGGACCCCACCCACCGCATACTGAGATGCATCAGCTTCCAGGTAATAAGGCTGCGTTTCATCCGCATGTCGCAAAATCGGTGCTGACACAAATTTGCTCTTTAACTGTTGAAACGAGTCTTCGGCTGTATCGTCCCACTTGAATACCACTCCTTTTTTTAAGAGCCTGGTGATTGGAGTGATGAGGTCTGAGAAGTGGTCTATGAAACGCCTGTAAAAATTGGCAAAGCCAAGGAACGATTGGACGTCCTTAATGGAGGTGGGACTGACCCATTGTGTGATGGCTGACACTTTTTTCGGGTCCATAGTAATGCCCTCAGGAGAAATTACAAACCCTAAAAAGTCCACCTTTTCCACGTGAAAAAGACACTTCTCTAGTTTAGCAAAAAGATGGTTATCCATGAGTATCTGGAGAATCTTTTTCACGTGGGGACGTGTTCTTGCCTAGTCTGAGAATACACTAAAATATCATCGATATATACGATGACGCACACATCAAGGTATTCTCTCAAAATTTCATTAATAAAAAATTGAAACACTGCTGGTGCGTTACATAGGCCAAACGGCATCACGCAGTATTCATAGAGGCCAAACTTTGTGCGGAAAGCCGTCTTCCATTCGTCTCCCTCCTTTACACGAATGAGATGATACGCTCCCCGTAGATCAAGTTTAGTGAATACCTTAGCTTTGCGAACTTGGTCTAGAAGGCCTGGGATAAGAGGGAGGGGATATTTGTTCTTGATTGTGACCTTGTTCAATGCTCTGTAGTCCAAACAGGCACGTAGACCCCCTTCTCTCTTGGGTATAAAGAAAAGAGGGGAAGAGACCGGAGAGGTCGAATGCCGGATAAAACCCTTTTTTAACATGTCCTCAAGGTATTCCTGTAGGTATTTGCTTTCGGGTTCAGTCAAGGCATTGATTCTACTGACTGGTAAGACTGCGCCTGGAATTAAGTCAATCCGGCAGTCAAAGGATCTATGAGGCGGAAGAGCCACTGCCTTCATCTCGTCAAAGACCACCGCATAATCTTGATATTCTGTCGGTAAGGAGGTGCTAACGGCCTCCGTGGGGGCACAAGTAACCGAAGTATTAATAGGTGTGGCGATTTGATAACAGTGTTGCAGACAATAGGGCGACCGAAGCGTTACCCTCCTTGTCACCCAGTCGATATTCGGATTGTGTTTCTGAAGCCATGGTACACCTAAGATAGCCCCAAAATTTGGCGCGGCTATCAAGTCAAACTGTACGTTTTCTGTATGACCATTGTCACACACCAATAACATGGCAGGCATTTGGTAGGTGATTTTACCGGATGATAGCTCGGTCCCATCTACTGCTCTCACAGTCTCAGGCTGAGTTTCGGGCATAAATCGTATACCTAAGTTTTTGGCTAAAGTAAGGTCAATGAAGTTACCTGTTGCCCCCGAGTCTAGCATGAGAGATAGTCTGGTTTTATCGGTATCGGATAGAAACAATATAACCGATAAGGTTAAGTACTTGGGTGTCATACAGGAAGTATTCGCCAGATATTTGGAGACCACTGTGGTTGTCGGACTTGAAGAACGGATCTCGTGTTTCTCCAAGTCATCTAGTTTTCCGCCGGCCCTGATAGCCCTGCCTTGCTCCCAGAAGGTCTACCACCTGGCTTAGGTCTAACAGAGCACTCTCGGGCATAATGACCCCCTTTCCCACAGTATAAGCACAGATCAAGTTTTCTGCGCTTTTCTTTCTCCTCTTTACTGAGAGGGCCTCGGATTCCCCCTATCTGCATAGGCTCGGGACAGTCTTTGTGCTCTTTTCTCTCGCTACGCGATACCAATAAGCGAGGAAAAACACCCTTCGTGCGTTCTCCCTTTCTCTCATTTAACCGGTGTTCCAGCTTAACCACCAGATCGATAAAGGAAGGACAATCTTCAGGGGGGTCCACTATTTGTGAGAGTGTGTCTTTCAATTCATCATGCAGTCCTCGATAGAATAGAGAAGTGCGTTTTTCTTCGGGCCATTGCGTCTCTGCCACCAGCCTATTGAAGGTGGTGATGTAAGTTACGAGGTCCGAGGAGCCTTGTTTCAGCCCTAATAACTCGTTATCGCTGGCCTGCATGTATGCGTGTCGGGCAAAAAGATTCTTCATACATTCCTTAAATCGGGCCAGATCATACAGGATGGGGTCATCATTTTCTATTAAAGGAACCGCCCATAAGGCAGCATTGCCAGATAAATAAGAGATAATAAATGCTACTTTGGCAGCGTCATCGGGAAAGGAGGCTGCGCGACACAAAAACTGCAAATGACATTGATTCATGAACACTGCGTATTTCATACTGTCTCCAGAAAACC
Source organism: Triturus cristatus (assembly GCF_964204655.1). Classification (NCBI taxonomy): domain Eukaryota; kingdom Metazoa; phylum Chordata; class Amphibia; order Caudata; family Salamandridae; genus Triturus; species Triturus cristatus. The sequence goes on along the minus strand of NC_140593.1, from coordinate 442,468,752 downwards.
TCTCAGGCATTGCCAGAGGGGTTTGAGGAGGAGTAAGCACTGTAACATTCACAGGTGCGGGTTGAACCCCCACCGGGGGGTCTGTTAATGTAGAATGCGTCTGAAAACGCGCAGGTTGTATATATGTCTTCTTGGGTTTAACAGACCCATCTGAAGAACTGACATTGGCCTTGTGTTGAGTCTTGATAGTGTTTAACTCCAGGTGCAGTAGGATGTTCTCATCCTTCACTGCCTGAAGTTCGTGTTGTAGGTTATGTTCTACTTCGGCTAACTGTGACATCGTGAATACCTGGTGGGGGTCTGCCATAGCTTCTGCTCCGCCTATTTCATCGTTATCCATCTTCGCCCGGGGGTTTTGGAAAGACGTAGGCTTGACAATCTGTCAGGGCACGAATTCCAGAAAAAGGATACAAAACCTCGGGGGTGAAGATGTGTCTCCTCACTACCCTCAGGGCACGACCAGAGTCGAAGATAATCTCGACCTCTAACCGGCTGCCCCACGGGGAGGTAGGAGAAGGCGTAGGACCACCAGACTTCAAGGCTGAGACGGCTGGCTGTAGTGCGTGTCGGGGAAGCGTGTGCCCAGTTGAGTTTGTCAGGAGTTTGGATCCCTACAGAGAGAAGAAGACAATGGACAGGATGAGTAATGCTACCCGTATGTTCCTCCCCACCTTCCCGCCTACTCCGGCTAACCCCCTTCCTACGACCCTCCCCAGGAGGTGTGCACATGCAGACTCACCAAATCAGTAGTCAGGAGCTGGCGTCTAGATGAGACACAGGGGGTATGAGTGAGGTTTGTAGAGGCAGAGCACTCTCGACGAGGTGATTACACAGTTCCAAACTCCAAGATATACAATAGTATCACCAGAAATGGCTCTACTCAGCACCTCCGACAGAGTTCCAACAAAGTTCCAGCTGAGAGGGGAGAATTGCATACAAAAATAGATCCGAGGTCTTGGTGCAGCAAAGGTCCGGTCCGGTGGGGGAAAAGGAAGTCAGGATGTATCTGAATCAGGGGTAGTTTCCACTGAGGAATAGGGATGCGGAGACCTGTGGAGAGATCCGCGGTGGAGTGGAAGCAGAAAGGGGGCGTTCCTGCTTGAAAAGGCTGTAGCGGGTCCGCGAGCAAAAGGGAGGCGTTCCTTTTAGGAACGAACGAAGCGGGTCTGTACAAGATAGCAGTTCCAGTGCGGTAAACGCAAAAGTTTCAAGGCAGAACAGGATCCGTGAGCTTAGGTCTTCATGAAATCCAGGACGGCAAGGTTTCTACAACAAACACGTCGTAGACGAAGGATTCCTCTCGCAGGCACAAGTAAACGAGGCACAGCTGTGAGGAGGCGTGGTCCATCCGGAAACGGAAGGATTGTCAAGCTTCGAGGAAGGGGAGAGAGAGGCTTAAATCTCCGCCTTCAATGTCAGGTGATTACTGTAAGCACACACCTCCACCTCCCCTTCCCACAGGATGCTGGGAAATGTAGTGCGTGTAAGTGACCCATGTTCTCAGCGCGGGGTCGAGTCTGTAACAATTTTCCTACTGTTTAATGCAGCTCCCACAAAGAAGAACAAACCCAGATTAAAATCAACATACTGTTGTAGAGTGGTATCTGTTTGGTCTACTTCGTCAACACTTATTGTCCTTTTATATCTGTTCTTAGAGATATCGGTAAATAACTTAAGGTCTCGGTGGTAGGATGCAGGTGCTAGAAACACAGGGGGCAATAGAAAAGATACATAGCATACGCCTGACCATCCAACAGGTAGGTGATAATATCCGTGGCTACCACAGATAAAGTAGGTATTGGGTGAGGCTATGAAAGTGCTATTATTTGTACCCTCAATAGGCAGAATCACAGTACATTCACTTTTCCCCACTGGAATTCTTCCAATACTGCTTACACATAAATCTGCTTTAGCTCTAGTAACAGAAATCACAAATTGTTTATTACTAGGAAAAGTTCTTATATTTGTGAAAATATATGGCGTTGAAATATTGTCCGGTTGATACTCTTCCCATTCCCATTTAGTCCCGTTGGCTTGAGGATAACCATCTTTATCTTGATAACATACTTTATTGAGGCGAAAAAGAAGCCCGCCTACTGTATGTTTCCCAGATGCAAACAAAAGCGCATACCAAGCTTGGCAAGAACCATTATGAGAAAAGGGAAGAGGAATAAAAGGTGTTCCTCCTTTCTTCTGATGTGCAGGTATCATCCCACACACCCAACAGTTGGTAGTATTCGTGGCATTGTGAGTGTGATGCAACATCTGAATGAAGGTATTATTTAGGTAGGATTGTCGATGCTTCCGTTCATGATAGGGAAGCGTGAAGTAGTGGTGTTCAACTGGTACCGGAGTAGTGGCGATCAAAAGTTCTCGAGCAGGAGCCACCCTCTCAACGAACCAGGTTATTACTGCTACTGCCACCATAGCAACAATAAACCCTATAGTACAAATGATCTTCCTCTTAGAAACAGTGTATCTCATTGTGGACATGATCAGCTTATCTGTCAAAGCAACCGTTGGAGCTCTTATCCCTGGGCAGCCGTTGATTTCTTCACCGAGGGTCAAGACGGGTGTCGCTACACTACACAGAACTGATCCCCCCCCTTGCCACATCGGCATTCCGTTTCACTAACCCAGGAAGGTTGCTCAACCAGTCTCTTTCAACGATGCAAGTTCTTTCCGTGGTCTCAGTCGGTATCGAGATACTCCAGGAATCGTGTGGTCCGGCAAGACTTCCTCAGGTTCGTCAGGTGATATTGCCTGGCCTTTCTCTGTATCCAAGATGTCCCGATGGTCGATCAAAGCAACAGGATCCACCAAGGTAGACGGCACTTTCTTGCAGTGGGTGGAGTGCACCCAATTCCTCCTATTCGTTACTCGAACCGCAGTTCTCGTCGATAGGAGCACCTGCTCCGGGCCGCGCCACCTCGGTTCCAAGCTGCTCGACCTCTGGAACGATCGGATCATCACCTGATCTCCAGGCCAAAGTCCATGGCCTTCACCTGCAGACCTGTCCGGAAGAGCTTCTCGAACCTGTTGATGAATAGAGATCAAACTATCAGTCAATTGTGCTAAATAGTCACTCATCAATACACACGGTACGTCGTGTAAGGGACGTGGCTTAGGAATTCCCCAAATGTTCATAGGCCTGCCAAACACCACCTCATAGGGTGTGAGGCCAGACCGCAAATGTGGCACCGATCTAATGGACAATAGTGCCAAAGGTAACGCGTCTGGCCATTTCAGGGATGTGGAGGCTAGTATTTTCGCCAATTTTAATTTAAGTGTGGCGTTATACCTCTCCACTAACCCTGCTGATTGCGGATGAAAGGCGGCGTGAAACTTCTGTTTTATTCCTAACCCCTTCAGGACATATTCGACAACTTGCCCAATGAAATGGGGGCCGTTATCACTCCATAAAAATTTACAAACACCAAATCTAGGAAAAAATTCCTTCAAAAACACCTTTGCAGTGGTGAGAGCTGTATTGTCCTTCGTAGGGTATGCCTCGATCCACTTACTAAAGGTGCATACCACTACTAGGACATACTTTAAGTTATTACAGCGCTCAAGCTGGATGTAATCCATTTGCAAAACTTCAAAAGGTGCAGTTGGCGTAGCAAACCCTCCTGTTGGAGTTTGTGTCCCTTTTCCAGGGTTATGCTGAAGACAAATCAGACAGGACTGTACCATCTTTTTAGCTGTGCCGGCAATTTCTGGATGCTCCCAAACTTGCAAAAGCAATTTCGTTATCGAGGAGGCTCCAACATGTGCCGGCCCATGTGCCATATGAATCATAGGTTGTAAATAAGCTGTCGGCAATCTCCACTTACTCGTCTCTTTATTCCTCCAACAGCCCTCATCATCCAATGTTCCTTCCTTGGACCATTGCTCAATTTCTTCTGCAGAAGCAGATCTCTGCATATCTAGTACTTCCTGCTTGGTATCATGCCAGCGTTCAGCCTGTGACTTCACTACATACATGGACGTGATGCTTCGCTGCATGGCGGTTTCACGGGCTGTTTGGTCTGCAAAGGCATTGCCTCGTCCTATCTTATCAACTATTTTCTTATGTGCGCTACATTTAACAATCGCTATTCTCTTCGGGTATGTTAAAGCAGTCAAGAGATTATGCACTAATTCTCCATGCATTATTTGCACCCCATGGGATGTAAGAAAACCCCTCTCCTTCCACAGTAGCCCAAAATCATGAGCCACTCCGAAGTGCATAGCGACTGTCTGTATAAATGTTCACAGATAAGTCAGTACTGAGTTCACACGCTCGTGTCAGTGCTATTAGCTCAGCTGCCTGAGCTGACTTCTGTGGAATACGAGCTGTCTCAACTACCGTCTGAAGTGTTGTAATTGCATATGCAGCTGACGTTGTACCATCTGGTAACTTCAAACAGGACCCATCAACCCATAGCTCCCCATCAACACTTAAAAGGGGCGTGTCTTGCAAATCAACGCGACCCTTTGTCTGTTCTTCAGTAAGGAATATACAATCATGAGATTCCTGTGACTGAGACTGAGTCACCGGGTATGGCAACAAAGTAGCTGGGTTTAATGTCGCACATCTCTTTAGTGTAATGTGAGGGGCCAGCAATGTCAATTCATATCCTGTCAGACGAGCGCTAGTTAAATGTTGCGTCTTTGTCTGATTTAAAAGGGCATCAACCGCATGAGGTACTAACACCAACAGCTTATGTGACAAAACTATCCCTTCACTCTGACGTATTGACACAGCTGTTGCTGCAACTGAACGGAAGCACCCAGGTAACGCATGAGCAACAGGATCAAGAACTGCTGAAAAATATGCACAGGGACGCTGCTTGTCGCCGTGTGTCTGCACTAAAACTGACAATGCGCATCCATCTTTCTCGTGTACATATAATGAAAAAGACTTCTTATAATCTCGAGTTCCTAACACTGGTGCTGAACAAAGAGCTTGTTGTAACTGTCGGAAAGCAGTCTCACACTCATCTGTCCATGGAAGGGGCATTGGGGTGTCTTTGGTTAAAAGTGCCAGCAAGGGTTTAACAATATGTGAAAATCCTAATATCCATTGCCTACAAAAAGAAGTAAGGCCAATGAATGCACGGACATCTTTCTGAGTAAGGGGTACTGGTGTGTCTAAAATGGCTTGAATGCGATCTGGTGTAAGTGCACGTCCCTCCTTAGACAGAAGGTGACCTAAGTAGGTTACCTTCGGTCTACAATATTGCAATTTCTTCCGTGATACTTTGTGATGATGGGAAGCAAGAAAGGACAGAAAAAGACAAAGTACATTTTTCACACTGTTCAGGGGTGTCAGCTGCCAGCAAAATGTCATCGACATATTGAATGAGAGCCACTCCTTCAGACAAAACAAAAGAATCAAGTTGTCTTTTCAATGCTTGACTGTAAATACTAAGACTCTCAGTATAGCCTTGAGGAACTCTACAGAATCTATACGATCGATTATTCAGGGTAAAACCAAACAAATATCGGCTGTCAGGATGAATAGGGATCGAAAAGAAAGCATTCTTCAAATCTATCACAGAAAATGTAGTCGCTGTCGGGGGAACCAGAGTAAGAAGTGTGGTTATGTCAGAAACCACGGGGTATTGTGGTACTACAATCTTGTTAACTTCTCGTAAATCAATAATGAATCTGTAGACCTTAGTGTCAGTATCTTTTTTCAGAATAGGAAGAATCGGACTGTTACAAATATTGTAGGGAAATTCCTCAACAACCCCCACTGCAATAAGATCACGGACAATACATGTGAGTGCTTCTTCACCTTCCTGTGAAATTTTGTATTGAGGCAAACGGGGCAATACAGCGCCCACCTTGACACTAATGTGTACTGGTGGAATAACCATTTGCCCTACATCAGTATCTGAAGTAGCCCACAAAGTACTAGGAAGTGAGGCTAATGCAATATCCTCTTTAGCAAGACAAGCTCTCTCCGCCACAGGATGGTTGTCATTCAAGATAACACGGACACCTTCTGGAGAACAGCGTATCGTAGCCCTGAAATACTTAAGCATATCAAGACCCACAATATTGTCTGGTGTATTCGGGGAAAGCAAAAATGGACATGGAGCAGTAAATTTATCCACATCGAATGCAAGTGGTTGCGACAATGGGCTAAGGGAAGGGGTTCCATCGAACCCTATCGATGTAATGGTTAAGCCAGACAGGGGAGCCCTTGGGACCAATTGTTTAGACAAGGCACTACGAGTAGCTCCTGTATCAACCAGAAACTGATCAGTGGAGCCCAAGACATTTGCTGTAACTCAGGGACCCCTCTGATCTACTGGAACTTCAACTGATGCCTTACCCCATCTTAGGCAATCCTATGCATGAGCAGAATCTTGAGAATCAAATGGCACATAATCAGACATTTGATATTGGTTCCTTCTATCAAAAGTGTTAAACCCATCCTGCCCACGTATATTAGTATCAAACCTAGCACGATCACCTGTGTTTCCTCTAGGCCCTGAATATCCTGGTCGATTCCTCATTTGTCCCCGACCACGTGTATACTGCGGAGCACGTAGTGCTGGGCAATCCGAAGCCCAGTGGCCAAATTTCTTACAGTATGCACACTGGTCAGCAGACAAATTCGAACGAGTATAAGAAGTGAAAGATGAACCATAAGACCCACGTCCACCTCTATCACTACCTCTGAAAGACGGACCATAAGCCTGAGCCAACATAATCTTCGTTTTCAATTCTTTAGTCTTTTTGTCCTCATTACCCTTTGCCTCTAATTCCTGGCGCTCATAATACTGGGCCATAGTCAAAAGGGAGACCGGGGAAGACGTAGTCCATGAACTCTCACTGGCCTTTAGGCGACTAGCTATTCCTGGCAACAGGTTTGCGACATATTTATCAACAAACAAATGTCTGCCTGTGTCATCTGTCAAAGACTGGCCACTAAAATCGTGGAATGCTTCTTCAAAGTGTGTAAAGAAATCAGAGACCGATTCATCTGCCTTTTGCTTACAAGATGCTAAAACAGTCCAATCTATCTTTTTAGGACGAATAATCGTTTTTATCTTAACTAATATAGCTGTAGGGAGATCTAAAATTAACTGACATGGCTTTTGTGCGGGTTCCCTTTCGGCATCCATTCGTTCTAAGTCTCTCCATAATGCCCCAAAAGCTGCATGATCATCAATTTTACGAACAGTTCTCCACATATCAGGTGGTAATATTAATCCAAAAAATAAATCAATATCAGGCAAAGTCATAGTGCAAGAACTAATAGCACCTTCAACTTCCTCATAAAAAGCGGCTGGATTTTTTCGCGGATCAGGCAGTGCAGTTTTAAGTGCCATAACATCCGTCCTATTCCAAGGGGTGTAAACCCAATTATAAATAAAATAACCCTTTGCATCAAGAGAGGCCTTATCATCGCTTGTACCCTGTCCTTTAGGAGGAACATACAAGGGCGCGGCCTCCCGCATAGGTTTCACATGAACTATCATAATCTTATCTGTTCCGGAGGCAGGAGCTTGTGCCATGCTGGTCTGACATGTCTGCACAGCCCTGTCTGCAGCCTTTTTCTCCTCTCGCAAACGGACTGCATCAACACGCAGCTTTACCAAATGCCTGATTGTATCAGCCACCTGGGAGAAAACAAAAAGACCATCACGCATTTGCTTATAATCATCTGATATATCCTTAGGCTCTAACTCCTCAGAATATTTCCTAAACAACTCAAGGACCTCTTCGGCAAATACCTCAGTAAAATACAAATGCTCCCTTTCATACCACCCTCTCATACTATCAAGAATTTCAAAGACGGTGGCAGTTCCATGAGCTGCTTTACGAGCAGCAGATCGGAGCTGAGACAAACGCGCAGCAGTTAACATAGAACGAGTTTCTCGTGTCTTATCTTCCTCCAAACTAGAGTCCCCACCTAACTCATGGGGGGCAGAAGGAACAGTATACGGAGGTGGAGGACGATCTAATAATAAGGAATCATCTTGTGGTTTATTAAGTATAGGATAAAGGGGCCTCCGAACAGAGTATTGGCCAGTTACCTGTAAAGCGCCCTCCCTACCTTCTCTCTCCTTCAACTCTTTCATTTCTTTGTTCTTTAACTCTAATGCTTTCACATAAACGTTTTTTCGCTGTTCTTTTTCAATCAAGGCTTGCTCACGCTTCAGCCGTTCACGCACTTCTTTCTCCCACATTCGTACACAATCAAACATATCATGCCTAGTCTTACGTTTAAACATACATTGCTCCACATACTCAATCTTTCGTAAATCAAATGACCCATACATAGGCCAATGCAACTCAGGATCCTTACAAGTGTATTTATTCCATAATGCGCTGTACATTATAGAAGAAAGACCATACTTAATATACATATCCCTATTAGGCGTCCCCTCCGGGGGGGCCGGTTGTGCTTCATCAAGTCTCAAATTGGTACCATTACAAAAGCAACACATCTTACGAAGTGTGCTAAAGACAGGCATGCCAAAAATAGTGCAGAATATGCAGTATTATAATCAAAGTAGCACTTAAGGTACCTTTAGTACGATGTGCCGTTCAAATCAATTCAGTTAGACAAAATTCTCCTCATTACCTGCCTATGTGAATTGCAAGTCACATATGTCAAAACAAACCAAGTTGGCCAACACAAATATACAATACTCAAAGCCACAGTAAGTGTTACTAAACTACCTTACCAATCCCAGGCATCAAAACCAACAGCAAGCGCCGCAGAAGGGCACTTACCAATCACTTGGTGTCCAGATTCATCCTGCCAAGTTCTAAAATCGACCAAATGGTCACTGCACGGCGAATCAACAGAAGAGATCTCAGTCGAGGACCGGCGCCACCTGGATGATCAGACCAGAAAGAAAGGAAAAGCCGCCGCGGATGCCAAGACTCGGGTCTTATCGGGCAGTGATCACGTGCAGAGCGAGATTCCAATCCTTTGTCGCGACCAATCCTTCGGGCATCCGAGTTCTCGATGAGCCCCGAGTTGGGCGCCAATTTGTAGAAAATAGGCCTCAGCTAGGCCTACCAGTGCAAGGGGTTCGCCCTTCTCTGCACAGAGTCCTCAAACTATTGGAAAGAAGTTGGCACAGAAACTGAAATAGAAAATACAGAGTTTAATAAACCTCATGAGGTGGAACTACATTCAAACAGCACCCTTCGGTATTGAGTGAAGTAGCACACTGAACAGAAGGGCTATGGTCCTTTTATACCCACACAGGGGCTAAAAGAAGACGGTACAAGTATACTTAAGAAGAGTTATGCACATATATGGTCATACAGAAACTGCACAGTCGACAAGTGGGAGGAGTTAACAGTTTGCTAACACTGGTAAACATATCCTGACAGTTACATGCTACTAGCAGCTGCAAACTCAACTGGGCATGTGCGGAAGTAGAAGATACTAAATATAGTTTGTTTCTAGGCAGATTACAAGAGCAGTCAACACTAAGGACAAAGCACATGGTGAGCACATGGCAAACAAAATGGCTGCCAGAAATACAAAATGGATTCTACAACATGGACAAGATAGCCTCTAAATACCAGATGGATTCCGCTAATGCTAATCCAATCGCAGCCAATTTACAACACTTTGACCACTCCAATAGATTTAGAAATTAAACCGGTTAAGACAGCGGATTAATTAACAGAGCCATCTATAAATACATCAGTTGAAGCCAGAAAGCACAAATGCAAGAGAGCTACAGAATACTCTATCAAGAAAAAACCTGGACAGGCAGCCACCTCAAGGAAACCAACTACTACCATCAGGGAAGACTGCAGCATCCGAGTGGATTTTTCCAACCCTCAACACGAAGAGGAATTAGCTATCCAGGTAAAAAACTGCCAATCGCCAGCCAACTACAACTCAAAAACAACTCAGTTTTGTTTATCCCTGAATATAAATACAGAGGTAGTGGGGATATCCGTAACAGAGGGAATATTCTACATTTAATTCAAGCAATTAGAAACTTGGCGGATATAAGTACGCATGATCTGGAGAGAATAGCATTTAAAAACATCAAATAAATTTCTGGTAGATAAGTAACAAAGACAACCTGGGCCTCAGAAGAAATAGTGAAGGGGATTCTGGACAAAGAACCCCAACTAAAAACATGGGGAATAAAAATACTACTCTATCAAAAGCCTGGCTATCCAGATCCACTGATTCTAAACAAAAGAGAGCAAGCAAATGCAGCTAACTCCTTAGTGCGCCTACAGCCACAATCAGTGCTTAAAGGCGCGCGCAGTACGGACGCACAATCATCAGAAAGGAATGATCAACAATGAGTAACCAGGTCAGACAACTGGTCCTGGCTAGCGAGGATGATAAACCAACAAGAGCAGAGTACTTGACTTAGGATAAAACAAATACCTCCAAGCGATCGCCACCTACGAATTTGCTCCTGGAATATAAACGGTCTGGGCAATAAAACATCGGATAAAGACCTTCTGGACTACTTTCAAGGCTTAGATCTCATCCTGTTACAAGAAACATGGCTAGAAGCACCCTACCATTTATTTGGTTTCAAAACCCATCATACTCCAGCAGTGAAAGGCTCCAAATCTGGACATTTAAAGGGCGGTCTAACAATTTATTAATCAATAAAAACAATGACAGCGACTGAAGATGTTGACACCTTCACATGTTCCACCAATGCAATTAAAGCACTCAGGGGCATATGTATCAAAGAATGATTTTGCGATTCTCAAATAGCGATTTTTAGAGAATCGCTATTTGAGAATCACAAATATTTAGCGATTCCTTTGCATTCCTTAATTGCTACTCTCAAATTGCGAGTCACAATTAAGGAATGGCTTCCCATTCATTGCTATGGGCCAAGAGGCCCATAGGAATGAATGGGAATTGCATGAGCAATTTGTGAGTACCCAATAGGTACTCACAAATTTCGCATGCAATTTCAAGGGTGCAAGGGTTCCAACAGGACACCCTGTTGCACCCCTGAAATGTGCATGTGTGCACATGTGGCACACATACATGCCCTGAGGGCATGTATGTGCACCACATGGCACTTTGAAAAAATGCAAAAAAGTGTATTTTTCAATGAAATCGCAATTTACCACCAACCTGAAGTTGGTGATAATTTGCGATTTCTTAAGCCAAAATCGACAACTTGGGTGCTTCCTTCATAGCATTTAAGGAATCGCAATTTACGATTCCTTAAATGCATTCGCAAAATAGGGAATCGCAAGTTTTGCAATTCCCTATTTTGCGAGGGCCTTTTGGGATGATACATCCCAAAGGGATTTTTCCCATTTGCAAACGGGCCGATTCTGAGAATTGGCCCGTTTTCAAACGGGAACAGAGCTTGATACATATGCCCCTCAGAGTGAGTATAGGGGATGGAAACACTATACAACTAATACTACTCCTAAACACCTATATACATCCTTGCGATAAAATTAAAGGAGTTAAAATGGTGGAGGAAGAAATTATTAGGCTCCTCTCGGAAGAACCAGCTTCAAATCTACTGCTGACAGGTGACTTCAACATGCACCTAATGGGGCCACGGAGGAGGGACCAGCTACTCGAGGAACAGCACACTGCCTGGAATATCCCTTGTCCGGAGCTGAGTACCAAGAAGCAAAAATCAGTACTTGCTAGGAACTTCGTCAAGGATCTGGAGCACCTAAGCTTTGTGGCACTAAATGGGCACTTCCCGGGAGATCAGCCCCCGGCGGCAACATTTCACAGCACAACCTCAAGCACGCTAATAGACTACACCTTTGTATCCTTATCTTCCTTCAGCATGATTACAGGCTTCCAGGTAGGGACCCAATATCAAAGTGACCATCTGCCACAGGAAATCTTCACAAGAATAATTGGATCACCACTAGATCAGCCTGCGGAGGACCACGAGTCTATATACACGGACAATTTCAGGAGGATCAAATTTAAAATCAATCAACCAGATGAACTACTGGCCTCAGCAAAGTCATTATGGGAACAAAGAGACGAGACTGATATAAATGAGATAATGCACTGGGAATACTTTATTAAAACACTAGGAGCAAAGCACATGGCAAGCGTTCCTCCAGCTTCAACGACAAACAGGCCTTTAGACAAACACTTTCTCATCATTAAAACTTCAAATCTCCGCAATCTCAAGAAAGCAATAAATAAAACATTACACAGGCTTTGGCGTATAGGGCAGGATCCAAGTTTACAAAGGGACCTAGCACAACTCAAAGAGGAAAAGGAAAAAATGATCTGGCAGGCAAAAAGGGATTCAGACGAAAAGCTGTGGGCTAGACTGTTACACGACTCAAAATCAAACAACAGCGCAAGATTCTGGCGCACAATAAACAGCGTAGCCAACCTGAATGCTCAAAAAATCAACTCACACATGACAGAGGAAGCTTGGGCCTCACATCTGCTTCACCAATTCAATTCCAATCAGAAGCAGAGCATACGCTATAGCTCTGAGGCAATCCCTTCCAATCAAAATGTTATATCAGGAAATGAGAATCTCTCTTTCACAACTCGCCAGATCAAGGACAGGATAGCTAAAGGAAAGCCAGAGAGCACCCCGGGCCCCAATTGGATTCCACCAAGCCTATTAAAAAAAGACCCGGAATACTGTGTGCTTCCAAACTGCTACCGTTGTTTGCACAAATCGCAGGAGGAAACACCATCCCGAACTCTTGGAGGAGGTCAATCATATCCCCAATATACAAGAAAGGTGACAAGAACTCAACAAATAGCTACAGGCTTGTGGCTTTAATTGATATCAAAGCAAAATATTACGCTGGCCTACTTTTGAAAGTCCTCATTGCCTGGACAGACAAAAAATCAATCATACCCATCAATCAAACGGGCTTTTGCAAGGACATGGGAACAGCTACAAACATACTTGCCCTGTCCCTATTGGTAGATGGGGCAAAATTAGCAAAACACTCTCTATTTATGTGTTTCATTTACTATTCGTCAGCGTTTGATAAAATTGACAGGAGCAAACTCTGGCACAAGCTCAAGGATAAAAAAATACTACCTGCTCCCCTAAACCAGTTAATACTTCTCCACACAAACACGTGGGTTCAAGTCAAGCTAGGAGATGGTAAGTTCCTGTCTCGGAAAATCCCAACAACCACGGGGCTCAAGCAGTGGTGCGTCTTGGCACCAACACTTTTTAACTTGTACATGTCTGATCTATCATCTGAACTGGAAACTTGTAACTCGCATGCGCCAAACATAGGAGGGCTGCTACTCTCCAACCTCCTGTATTCAGATGACCTTGTGCTGGTTAGTCGAACCCCCATTGGCCTTTAACATCTATTAGACACAACCAGTAGATATTCAGTAAACCACGGTTTAACCATCAACTACGATAAAACGAAGGTAATGAGGATTCATCCAAGAAAGGAAACCTTCAATTTTTGCTGGCACTTGGCTAACTCAACAATAGAAGTAGTTGACCAATACAACTACTTAGGAGTGTTAATAGACAATAGAGGTCAACTCAACACACAAAAAGAAGTCATCAAAAGAAGAGGCAACTCTATTGCATCAGCAATAAAATCTATCAAACAAAAAACTACTGGCCCAAGTCTTACTCTCCTTCTACAAGTCTGGCAAGGAAAGCTCATCCTGGCAATCACTTATGGGAGTGAGTGCCTGAAGGGAAGAGGTGCAACCATATTAGATAGCACTGTTTCCAGAGCGGCCAGAATGATTTTCAATCTACCTAAGTATGTTTTGCCAGCCCAAATAAGGTTAGAATTCGTCCTACAAAGCCAAGAATTAGCACGCAAAAGAGCTTATGTCAAGAGCTGGTACAGGATCAAAAGGGCTGAAGCAGGAACACTGAAATCCTACCTTTGGAACGAAATACATCGAAAGAGGGACTGTGCAGCTATGAGCTATCAAAACAGCATAAAAAGAGCGCCTGGGTCTGGAGGAACTCTGGGCGGCCTCAGGGTCCTACCATTGCTTTAAACAAATTGTAAATAAGACAGTGAAAAAACTATCCCTAGTAGAAGACAAAGCGCTACTTGCAGAAAGAACCCACGGATGGTTTGTTGTCCAAAGTTACGCCAAGCCCTCTCCGCAATCTTACCTAGGCGCAGGTTTCAATAGGAGGAAGAAAGAAAAATATCTTCATTTTCGAATGGGCATCTTACCATCATTGCCGCACCATCCCCCTTGGAAACGATCGCCGGGTCAGACAACATGTTGTTTATGTGAGGAAGCCAGCAAAAGTGTATTACACCTGTTGTGCATGTGCGGAGAACTACAAGCTGAACGATGTCAATTACTGAAGCCATTCTTTGTAAGCAAGGGGATAAGAACCTGTAGACAAGCTGTGATGGCATGCTTCGGAGGAGGAGACGTTCAGCTAGCGTGTCGTTTCGTGCAATTTATGGAAGTGGTAGGGGAGAAACTTGGTTGTTTACAGTAAATAACACTTTTTTAGGTTGCCCCTCAACCAGATGACATATGCTCCAGCATAACAGTCAACAGCAATCTATTACTGACTCTGGTCACAAAGTAACTGATCAGTGTACATTTACCCCTTCACTGAGAACTGAGTATTTGTTTTATCAAATTTTTAAGTCTGTACTGTACTAGACAACAATTATCGATAATTGCATCATTGATGTTAGCATAATGTACGGATGTTTTATGGAATGTTATTTTTAAATTTGTCTTAAACCATGAACATTGCTGCTATAACATCTTTTATTATTTTATTTTTATGAGAAATTGTAAAGGTTTTAACCCCTTTGGTGCTCATGACGAGCTGAACTCGTCATGGCACAAAGTGGGCTTGTGCTCATGACGAGTCCAGCTCGTCATGGCACCCACCCACGGGGGAAGCGCTGGCGCTCTCCCCGTTGGGACTCTGATCTGGGAATTTTTACCTGGGAAGGCAGGGGAAGCCCTTCCCCTGTCTCCCGCCACCCCACCGTACACGTCTGCTGACGTCATTGGAGGTTTCCCTTTCTTCCCCGACGCGCTGGAATCCATTTGTTTTCAGCGCGTCGTGGAAGAAAGAGGTGAGTTTTGGCTCTGGGGAGGGGGGATTCAAACAAAAGAGGCATCGGGGGAAAGGAAAGGGTTTTCCTTTCCCCAATGCCTCTTTTGGGCATTCCTGCTGCACGATCGTGCGATCATGCAGCAGGAATGCCCACTAGACCCAGGGATTTTTTTTATTTTTAAAGGGCCATATAGTTTTGTTGTTTGGGGGGAGCGGCCCCTTAGGCAAGGGTCGCTCCCCTTATGAGGGTAATTATTTTGGCTTTGTCTGCCGCCCTGGGGAGGCAGATTTCGCAAAATGTTTTTTTTTACGGTCCACTGGACCACCAGGGAGTATTTTGTGGGGAGTGGCCCCTTGGGCAAGGGTCACTCCCCTTTGGGGGCTATGTTTTTTGCTGTCTGCCCCCATGGGGGGGGCGATTTCACCTTTTATTAATCTAGGGCCCACTAGGCCACCAGGGATTTATTTGTGGCAAGTGACCCCTTGGGCAAGGGTCGCTCTCCTTTGGGGGCAATATTTGTGGCTGTGGCTGCCCCCCAGGGGGCCAGATCGCCATGTTTTTTTTAAAATTAGGCCCACTAGACCACCAGGGATTTATTTGTGGGGAGTGGCCCCTTGGGCAAGGGTCGCTCCCCCTTGGGGGCATTGTTTGTGGCTGTCTGCCCCCATGGGGGGGGGAAATTTCGCCATTTTTTTATATTGGGCCCACTAGACCACCAGGGATTTATTTTTGGAGAGTGACCCCTTGGTCAAGGGTCGCTCTCCTTTGGGGGCAATGTATGTGGCTGTGTCTGGTGGGCAGATCTCGCCATGTTTTTAAAAATTGGGCCCACTAGACCACCAGCGATTTGTTTGTGGGGCGTGGCCCCTTGGGTAAGGGTTGCTCCCCTTTGGGAAGCATTAATTTGGCCGTTTCTGCCACCCTGAGGGGCAGATCGGCTGATTTGTTTTTTTGTAGGGCCACTAGGCCACCAGGGTTTTTTTTATGTTGGGGAGCGGCCCCTTAGACAAGGGTCGCTCCCCTTTATGGGAGGATGATTGTGGCCATTTCTGCCCTCTTTGGGTGGCAGAATAGCAGTATGTTTTTAGGTCCATCTGCCCCCAAGGGGGGCAGAAGCCACTAGACACCATTTTGTTTTTAATTTTTCTGTTGGGGATTGGCCTCAAGGCAATGGTTGCTCCCCTTTTACGGGGGTGAATATTTTATTTATACTCTTAGGCCCACCTACCCTATAGCTTGGCTGGTGGATTGTGTGTGGACTGGTGCATTATTTGCATATGTGATTGTAATGTTTTTTTCTCCTTTTTATTCTAGTGTAAAGCTTTTGATTCCTGTTTGCGGTTTCGGCAGTGGTTGTTCTGCAGTTTTGCGTAGTTGTATTTTTTTGGCAAGAAAAACATTTTTGTTGTATTTACTCCAAATGAGCATTATTGTCATGTATGAATGAATGTAAGTGGTGTCATAATGGCAGCATATTTAGTTAATGTTTTGAGCGTGAAATTCTTTGCGATGTGTTTTGCATTGTCTTATGTGTAATTTTCTTTTCTCTTCCTTTTTTAGTGGGATATTGTTGATCCATACTGTGTCTGTGCAGAGTAGGTGGTGGTGAGTTTAGCTGCTTCTGTCAAGTGAGTGGTATCATTTTGGAGTATATAGGTATTTCTGATAAAGGTGCATTTTGTTTATTACTTATTTTACAAAGAGTTTGTTGTTTTGGACTTGTTACCTTTATTAGTAAGCATTATGGCTAGCCGTAGAATGACTGCTCAGCAGGTGGTTGGTATCCTTCTTGAATCTTCCTCTGAGCAGGATTATGAGACTGACAGTGCGTCTGAGGGAGAGGAGGGAGGGGAAGATTCAGGCAGTGAGTTTTCTCTCCACATGGAATCATCGGATGATGAAGGTACTCTCAGTGCAGATGAAGCTACTCTTGGTGTGGATGAAGCTACTCTCAGTGTGGATGAAGTGCCTGTTTTAGAGGAGGATAATGCTGTGCCGATGGTGCAAGAGGCATCTGCACTGGAAGTGCTAGACTCGGGGTTGATCCAAACATGGTGCAGCCAGTGTTGCCTGCCGTTAGTGGTGATGCAGGGTGTGGAGTGGATTGTGAATTTTTTTGCCTATACAGTTTGTATGCTGAACAGTTTTTGAGGGACAACAGTGACAAACTTAGGCCCCACTCTAGAGCTACCCAGTGGACTCCCACAAATCTGGAAGAGATGAAGAAGTTTTTGGGTTTGACTTTATTGATGGGTTTGATAAGGAAGCCGTCCATAGCTTCATATTGGTCTACTAGTCCCTTGATGGCAACGGCCATATTTTCTGCAGTTATGACTCATAATCAGTATTTACTTTTGCTACGTATGCTGCATTTTGTTGATAATTCTTTGGCGTTGCCACGAGTTCACCCTGACTGTGCCTCAATACGTTTTGGGCCCTTGCCTGTCGTGGGTACTTGGGCCTCCCACACGAGTGAGGCACTGTTTTTATCGGGAGACCCGGGGGAACGCTGGGTGATAGGAAATTTGTGTTAGCCCGGTGATGCCACAACTTTCCCACACAAAAATGTGTGAAAAAAGTGATTTTGTCAGCTAAAATTGAGGTTTGCTGGGGATTATGAGTAAGGAAACTTTTGGGGATCCACGCAAGCCATACCTCCTCGAATCCCCTGGGTGTCTAGTTTTCAGAAATGTGTAGGTTTGGTAGGTTTCCCTAGGTGGCCTCCGAGCACCGGGCCAAAAACCCAAGGTACCCCCTTGCAAAACCAGGTCGTTTTCAGATAGGGAATTTTGATGTCGCCTCACTATGTTTTGGGCCCTTGCCTGTTGCGGGTACTTGGGCCTCCCACACGAGTGAGGCACCGTTTTCATCGGGAGTTTCCGGGGGAACGCTGGGTGGTAGGAAATTTGTGTCAGCCCGGTGATGCCACGACTTTCCCACACAAAAATATGTGAAAAAAGTTATTTTTTCAGCTAAAATTGAGGTTTGCAGGGGATTCTGGGTAAGGAAACATTGGGGGATCCACGCAAGCCATACCTCCATGAAAGCCCCTGGGTGCCTAGTTTTCAGAAATGTGTCGGTTTGGTAGGTTTCACTAGATGGCCGCCGAGGAAGAGGCCAAAAACCCAAGTGACCCCCCCTTGCAAAACCAGGTTGTTTTGTGATAGGCAATTTTGATGTTGCCTCACTATGTTTTGGGCCCTTTCCTGTTGCGGGTACTTGGGCCTCCCACACGAGTGAGGCATCGTTTTCATCGGGAGACCTGGGGGAACGCTGGGTGGTAGGAAATTTGTGTCAGCCCGGTGATGCCACAACTTTCCCACACAAAAATGTGTGAAAAAAGTGATTTTTTTCAGCTAAAATTGAGGTTTGCAGGGGATTCTGGGCAAGGAAACGTTGGGGGATCCACACAAGCCATACCTCCCAGGAATCCCCTGGGTGTCTAGTTTTCAAAAATGTATAGGTTTGCTAGGTTTCCTTAGGTGCCGGCAAAGCTATGGTTAAAAACCTACAGCTAGGCACTTTGCCAAAAAAGGGACATTTTTCACTGCAAAATTGAGTTGTGTCCACGTTGCGTTTTGCGCCGTTTCCTGTCGCGGGCACTAGGCCGACCCACACAAGTGAGGTACTATTTTTCTTGGAAGACTTTGGGGAACGCGGGGTGGGTGGAAATTTGTGGATCCACGCATATTTCAGAACTTTCCACCACAGAAATGTGGGGAAAATGTGTTTTTTTGCTAATTTTTTAGGTTTGCAAGGGATTCTGGGTAACAGAACCATTTGGGAGGCAGTCAAGTAGCCCCATCCTGGATTCCCCTGGGTGTCTAGTTTTAAAAAATGTATTGGTTTGCTAGGTTTCCCTAGGTGCCGGCAGAGCTATGGTTCAAAAACTACAGCTAGTCACTTTGCCAAAAAAGGGTCATTTTTCACTGCAAAATTGAGGTGTGTCCACGTTGCGTTTTGCGCCGTTTCCTGCCGCGGGCACTAGGCCGGCCCACACAATTGAGGCACCACTTTTCTCGCAAGACTTTGGGGGACGCGGGGTGGGTGGAAATTTGTGGATCCACGCAGATTCCAGAACTTTCCACCACAGAAATGTGGGGGAAATGTGTTTTTTTGTTTGACAATTTTTTAGGTTTGCAAAGGATTCTGGGTAACAGAACCTGGTGGGAGGCAGTCAAGTCACCCCATCCTAGATTCCCCTTGGTGTCTAGTTTTCAAAAATGCATAGGTTTGCTAGGTTTCCCTAGGTGCCGGCAGAGCTATGGTTCAAAAACTACAGCTAGGCACTTTGCCAAAAAAGGGTCATTTTTCACTGCGAAACTGAGGTGTGTCCATGTTGCGTTTTGCGCCGTTTCCTGTCGCGGGCACAAGTGATGTACCATTTTTCTTGGAAGACTTTGGGGGATGTGGGGTAGGTGGAAATTTGTGGATCCACGCGAATTCCAAAACTTTCCACCACAGAAATGTGTTTTTTTGACAATTTTGTAGGTTTGCAAGGGATTCTGGGTAACAGAACCTGGTGGGAGGCAGTCAAGTCACCCCATCCTGGATTTCCCTGGGTGTCTAGTTCTCAAAACTGTATAGGTTTGCTAGATTTCCCTAGGTGTCGGCAGAGCTATGGTTAAAAAACTACAGCTAGGCACTTTGCCAAAAAAGGGTCATTTTTCACTGCGAAATTGAAGTGTGTCCACATTGCCTTTTGCGCCGTTTCCTGTCGCGAGCACTAGGCCGACCCCCGCAAGCGAGGTACAAATTTTCTCGGAAGACTTTGGGGAATGCGGGGTGGGGGGAAATTTGTGGATCCACGCAGATTCCAGAACTTTCCACAACAGAAATGTGGGGAAAATGTGTTTTTTTACTTTTTTATGTTTGCAGAGGATTCTGAGTCACAGAACCTGGTGGGAGGTAGTCAAGTCACCCCATTCTGGATTCCCCTGGGTGTCTAGGTTAAAAAAATGTATAGGTTTGCTAAGTTTCCCTAGGTGTCAGCAGAGCTAGGGTTCATAAACTACAGCTAGGCACTTTGCCAAAAAAGGCTCATTTTTCACTGCGAAATTGTTGTGTGTCCACGTTGCGTTTTGGGCCGCTTCCTGTCGCGGGCACTAGGCCGACCCACACAAGTGAGGTACCATTTTTCTCGGAAGACTTTGGGGGATGCGGGGTGGATAGAAATTTGTGGATCCACGCAGATTCCAGTACTTTCCACCACAGAAATGTGGGGAAAATGTGGGTTTTTTGACAATTATTTTGGTTTGCAAGGGATTCTGGGTAACAGAACCTGGTGGGAGGCAGTCAAGTCACCCCATCCTGGATTCCCCAAGGTGTCTAGTTTTCAAAAATGTATAGGTGTTCTAGGTTTCCCTAGGTGCCGGCAGAGCTACGGTTCAAAAACTACAGCTAGGCACTTTGCAAAAAAAGGGTAATTTTTCATTGTGAAAATGTGGTGTGTTCACATTGAGTTTTGAGCCATTTCCTGTCGTGGGCACTATGCCTACCCACACAAGTGAGGTACCATTTTTATCGAGAGACTTAGGGTAATTCATATTTGTAAAGCAACTGTTATTACTTATTGACTTTCGGTGCATTTCTGCCTTCCAAATGAAAGACATTGCGTAAAAAAGAAGTCATTTTGAAAAATGACCGATAATTCTCCATGTGAGTATTCCCAATTTCGAAAATGTGCAAATATCTACTGTTTCTAAACTCTATAATTTGTTCCTATTTCAGAAATACATAGGTGTCATTCATATCGATTTTTCCATGTATACATTTTCCCACAATAATTGCTTTATACCGGTACATAATAAAAAGCCATTGCAAATTGCTGCTCAGTTTTTGACTCTGGGTTCGTCGGGTTCTTGGTGAACCTACAAGTCCTATATATCCCCACACCCAGAAAGGTCCAGCGGATGTAACGGTATATTGCTTTCAAAGAGCTGTCATAATTAGAAGAAGTTACAGGTTAAAACGTTGACACAAAAGGCTGTTTTTGTCAACTAATTTTCATTTTTTCCTATATTTAACTGTTAGTTTCTATAAAGAAACCTTGAAGGATCTATACAAATGACCCCTTGCTGAATTCAGAATTTTGTCTACTTTTCTAAAATGTATAGCTTTCCAGGATCCATTATTGCTTTCATACCCATTTCTACTATTAACTGGAAGGAGGTTGAAAGCACAAAAAATAGCAAAAATAGGCTATGTCCCAGAAAAATGCCAAAACTGTGTAAATTTTTTTGGTTTTCTGACAAAAGTCTGTCATTCCCTAAAAGCTGGGAAAATGGTGATTTCAGCCCCACAACTAGGCACATTGCAAAAAAAGGGTCAATTTTCACAGGGAAAATGTGATGTGTCCACATTCCGTTTTGGGCCATTTCATGTCGCGGGCACTAGGCCTACCCACAAAAGTGAGGCAGCATTTTTATCGGGAGACGTGGAGGAATGCTGGGTGGGTGGAAGTTTGAGGATTCCCACAGATTCCAGAACATTCTATCACAGAAATGTGGGGAATTCTTTTTTTTCAAAGTTTCAGGTTTGCAAGGGATTCTAGGTAACATAACCTGGTGACAGCCACACAAGACACCCCATCCTGGATTTCTCTGGGTGTCTAGTTCTCAAAAAGGTAGAGGTTTGCTAGGTTTCTCTAGGTACCGGCTGAGTTAGGGTCAAAATCCACAGCTAGGCACATTGCAAAAAAAGGTCAGATATCACTGGAAAAATGTGGCATGTCCATGTCGCGTTTTGGGCTGTGTCCTGTCACGGGCACTAGGACTACCCACACAAGTGAGGTACCATTTTTATTGCGAGACTTGGGGAAATGTTGGGTGGGTAGAAGGTTGTGGAATTCCACAGATACCAGAACTTTCCATCACAGAAATGGAAGGAAATGTGTTTTTTTTTTTTACAAAGTTTGAGGTTTGCAAAGGATTCTGGGTAACAGAAACTGATGAGAGCCACACACATTACTATATCCTGGATTCCTCTTTGTGTCTATTTTTAAAAAATGTACAGGTTTTCTAGGTTTCCCTAGGTGCCGGCTGAGCTAGTGTCCAAAATCCGCAGCTAGATACATTGCAAAAAAAGGGTTTGATATCACTGGAAAAATGTAATGTGTCCATGTTGCATTTTGGGCAGTTTCCTGTCACGGGCACTAGGCCTACCTACAAAAGTTAAGTAGCATTTTTATCAGGAGACTTGAAGGGAGTGCTGGGAGGGTGGAGGTTTGTGGCGTCTCGCAGATTCTAGAACTTTCCGTCAAAGAAATATAAGGAAAATGTGTTTTTTTAACAATGTTTGTGGTTTGTAAGGGATTCTGGGTTACAGAACCTGGTGAGCGCCACACAAGCTATCCCATCCTGGATTCCTCTGGATGTCTAGTTTTCAAAAAGGTACAGGTTTGCTTGATTTCCCTAGGTTATGGCTGAGCTAGCATCCAAAATCCACAGCTAGGCACATTGCAAAAAAAGGGTCAGATATCACTGGAAAAATGTGACGTATCCATGTTGCATTTTGGGGTATTTCCTTCCACAGGCAATAGGACTACCCACACAAGTGATGTACCATTTTTATCTTAAGACTTGGGGAAATGCTGGGTGGGTGGAAGTTTGTGGCTCCCCACAGATACCACAACTTTCTATCACAGAAATGTGCGGAAAATTAATCTTTTGTCAAAATTTGAGGTTTGCAAGGGAATTTAGGTAACAGAACCTGGTGAGAGCCGCACAAGGCATCTTATCCTGGGTTCCCCTGGGTGTATAGTTTTAAAAAATGTACAGGTTTGCTAGGTTTCTCTAGGTGCTGGCTAAGCTAGGGTCTAAAATCCACTGGTCGGAACATTATAAAAAATGGGTCAGATTTCACTGAAAAAATGTGACATGTCCACGTTGTGTTTTGGGCTGTTTCCTGTCGCGAGCAGTAGGCCTACCCACACAAGTGAGTTACCATTTTTATTGGGAGACTTAGGGGAACGCAGAATAGTGGAACACGTGTTATTACCAATTGACTTTCAATGCCTTTCTGCCTTCCAAATGTAACACAGTGTGTAAAAAAGAAGTCATTTTGAAAAATCCCTCTAATTCACATGATAGAATGGGAATCCACAAATTTGGAGATGCGCAAATAACCACTGCTTCTAAGCTCCATATATTCTTCCCATTTCAGAAATTCATAGGTTTCATTGATACTTATTTTTCACTCTTTATATTTTACCAAATGAATTGCTGTATACCCTGTATGCAATGAAAAACTTTTGCAAGGCGCAGCTCAGTTATTGGCTCTGGTACCTCGGGTTCTTGGTGAACCTACAAGTCCCATTTATATCCCCGGTTCCAATGGATCTAACAATATATTGCTTTGAAAAATCTTCCATACTTAGAAGAAGTTACAGGTGAAAATGTAGGCTCAAATGTCTTTTTTTTTCTACTAAAGTTCAATATTTCCTTTATTTTAACTGTTACGTCTATAGGAAAACCTTGAAGGATCTACACAAATTACCTCTTGCTGAATTTTGAATGTGGTCTATTTTTCAGATATGTATAGCTTTCCGGGATCCAATATTGGTTTCATACTAATTTCTACCAATATCTGGAAAGAGGTCGAAAGCACAAAAAAGAAAAAAAATAGGCTATGTCCCACTAAAATGCCAAAACTGTATGAATATTTTGGTTTTCTGACAAAAGTCTGTCTGTTTCCAAAAGCTGAGAAGATGGTGATTTTAGCACTGCAAACCCTTCATTGATACCGTTTGCAGGGATAAAAACAGGCGCTTTCTTCTGCAGCACTATTTTCCCCCCAAAACACAAAATGTAGCTGTATTTTTGCTAATTTTTAGTGGCCACCAGTGGAATCCACATACCCTGGGTATTTTTTTGAATCCCCAGGATGATGGAGGAAAATGATGCAAATTAGGTTTGGATACCTAAAGTGGCCAAAAAAGTTATAGGGGGGCCTAAGAACAAACTACCCCAAACAGCCAAAAAAAGGCTTAGCACGGAGGAGGGGAGGCCTAGAAGCCAAGGGGTTAATGACAGTAATAACTGTGCCTCACAATGATTTGTTTTGATGCTGTTGTTTTGTTTTGTTTCTTTTTTCTTTCTTCTTTCCATTTTGGTACTAGTTGTATTTTTAAGGACAATGTTTTTACATCCAACACCTATACTACTGCATGAAAGGGAGGAGAGGTAGGATTGTATATAACTGGTAGAAAAAAATGTACTCACCGCCGTGACAAAGAACGAACATGCACGAAATGCATTGGTAGAGCTTTGCACATTGAAATAAAACGTTGACGATACAGTCCCTAGAGTGCAGCATCTTTGCATTTAACTTGGTGGGAGTATATTTAAATAGAGTATAAATGCAGATGCTAAGAGTGTAATATGGCATGTTTTACGCTAATTGTTACTCCACCCCTCCCAGTGCTAATAAATAGCAATAAACTATTAGCTTCTAAAAAATTTGATTGATGCTGTGGCATTTTATCATGTGTATTAACAAACGGTATGTAAAAAAGACCTGTATGCAAGGGGTCAAATTTGTTAGTTTATTACATTACCACCATTAATTCTACGTGCCATTCTGTCTTACTTGCACACAGCTCTTTCTGTGTTTTGACCTCATAATAAGCAAAGTTAAATATTACTTTTGCAAAGTCTATGTTCCAAATTTTTTTTTTTAATGATTGGAATTATTCTCTTTATTCCAAGGATGTGATGTTTGTCAGGCGGTGCCTATGTATCACAGTTCATTGAGGAAAAAAACAGGATGTGGTGTTTTTCATTAAAAATGTAAAACCTCTGATGTAATACTCAAAACAGAATGGTTGTTGAACATCTGCTTGAAACTTACAAAAGCGAGCACTATAAAATGCTAATGCAGCCAAATTGATAATCTTATGAGCATTATTACCACTAATTGCAAAATCAGTTGAAGTATGATCATTTTAAGCTGCAATACATGCCATTAACTGTAACCACACCAGTGAAATGCATTCTTCCCAGTAAATAGAACATTTTTTTCTAACATTTTCAGCGTCCATGGGTGACTTAGTATTCCAGCTAAAATATATATTCTTGTAATACATGTTAGCATAATACCCACAACAAAGTTGACATGCAATTTACAGGCATGTAGACAAGCAATTTACAGGCATGTCTGCTGTGTGAATGTAATGTAGATTACATGTGCATACATTATCCATACTTAAATGGCAAGTAGCTGCAAAAATGAGAGTGTTCTTAGGGGTGCACAAGAGGCATGACTTGGCACATGCAAATTTGGATTACACCTATCAAGCAGTACATATTGTGAAATCTAGTTGCCTCAAATTAAACTCGGTAAGACCAAGGTGGTAGTCTTGAGGAAGAACGTCTCACCAAGGGACCACACTTGGCAGCCCACAGACCTTAGACCCACCCCCACGTCTTGCTCGCAAACGAGAAACCTCAGAATCACCATAGACAAATACTAGACATGACTGCCCAAGTCAACACATTGGTCTACAACACATTGAGGATGCTGAAGAAAAACCTCAACTTGCTACTCCTTCTTGTACCTGGCGCCTACAGCCTGGAACGACATCTCACAACCCATCAGACCCTCCTCCTCTCTTCTTGACTTTCCCGAGAAGCTGAAGACCTGGCTTTTTTGAGTAGGCCCACAGGGCTGGCCTCATACACCTGTTACAGAGCACCTCAAAACCCTCATGGATGATTAGCATGTTAGATAAACACTGATAACATAACATACCATACAAAGATTTAGGAATGTATGTGCCACACTTAATTTGGAACTGAATCCTTGCAAGTGGAAATGCCCAAATAACAGGGTATCCCTTGCAATGCACAGAGAATTAAGATCTCAATACCCAACACACATCCAGTAACCACATGCATTCCTCCACTTCAAGAAGAAGCAGAAGACTCTTCTCTTGAAGTTACACATTATCAAAAAGTAGCAATTATGACTGATTTCATCAAATGGAAATTAATTAAAAGGTCTTACCATATGTAAACTAGTTTTACTTACTATTCTAGTGAGTGTAAATCACTCCTTAGTTTTATAGCTATGTTCACACTGTGTACATTTCCTTGCATACCTTTAATCATATGTATGTAACAAACTTAAAAAGGCCCATAATTTATTGAATTCTTGTATTATGTAGCGCTTCATAATCTTAATAAGTCCACAAAGCACCCTGATTCATATCGGGTTCCTGGCACACTTTCAAATTTCATTGTTGGTTGGATGTGTGCTGTAGTTTGGTCAATGTGCAGGTGTTGGTTGAAGCATATGAGGTTTGGAGATGTGCTACAAACATGGTGTGATGACGTGGGTAGTGTCCTCCGCAGCCTGGGTAGGCTCCAATGACTAGGCTACACATGGAGCTTAATATTACACGTCCTTATTCGTCTGCGTGTAATTGGGAACTCCACATTTTAAACCAAGCTTTCATTGCATTCCGCTCTGACACCTCCGGGTAATTGTCGCGCTATATAAAAACCAATAACATAACATAACCTATGTCACAACTCTACGGAGTCCATTAGAAGCCACAGGTATTCTGTCATAAAACTTGCAAGACACTACATCTCCCCCTCTGTTAAATAAAAAAGTTTTGAATTGAAATAAAAAATTCTAATGTTTTGCAAATTGGTATATATACACAACATTGGTGCTTTAATTGTTTAACCTGATCTGGTTACTGGGAGCTGTCATCTTCAGTGTCAATGATTTACAAAGATGGTGAAGAGGTAACAGCAGTCACTGAGTTTTCAGTTTCAGTCTTTCCTTCACCCTCTCGATCAGAAGACTGATGAATCAAATGCTGAAAGTGAAAAGAGTCTCTGGTAACAGACTTTCCAGGACACTGGGAAGTCCCCAGCTGTCCCTTGGGGGACACTACGTAGAACGGTTCAGCATCATATGGAGCATCAGATTTCCTTCTTCGCATTTGTTGGACAATTACTTAATCTCCTCTCTTAAACTTGATGTTCTTTGCCAGTCACCACTTGTCTGCATAGGCTTTTCATTTTCTGCTTGTTACCCGAATCCTGTGTACAAGTTGTGCTCTCATTTCCTTCTCTTTTGTTTGTTTATTGAGATAACTTGGTTGTCATCACTCTCCCGAACACCAAAGTCAGTGGACTTTCGCCTGTGGCTGAGTGAGGTGTTGAGCAGTAGGCTTGTATGGTAGAATTCAATATAGTTTTTAAACTGAGCCTCTCAAGAGTTGCACGCTGTACTGCTTTCTTTAGTGTACTCATAAAACGCTGAACAAGTCCCTTGACCTGTGGCCATAAAGGTGTACACTTCTGATGCTTTATTTTCAGGTGCTCTAAGAAATCCTTGAATTCACAACTGCTAAAAAGTAGGCCATTATCAGACTTAACAATGGCTGGAACGCCCCATGTCGCAAAGATGCTATCTAGTTTCTTAATGACTCGCTCATGAGTTGTGGATGAGATATCTTCTATTAATGGAAAACGTGAGTAATTCTCCACAATTGCCATCAGATGATGTCCTTTATCAAGTGGACCTAAGACATCGATGGCTATTCTCTTCCGTGCATGTTTAGGGAGTTCTGAATATGTCAAGAGTTAGTTGACTACTATTTGTAGAAAGGCAGTTGCATAGATGACAGGCCTTGAGTTCCTTTTTAACCCTTCTCATCTGAATATGGAATCCTAACTCAATCTTGGAGAGCTCTTTTGGTGACAAGAATACCTAAATGTCCTTCAAGGAGCTACTTCAATTATTTTCTGTCACAGACTCTGTGGAATCAGGTTTCTCAACCATCAAGGTATAACTCCTTTGATGGAGCGCAAAAACCTTGGTAACGGGGAAAGCAAAACCCGTAGCGGTATCCTCTTTGCATCACAGACGCGACGTCACACTAACTCATTCACACATGCAGTCATTGGTGGGGCCCATAACACCAACACTCACACTAACCATTCTCCGGTCTGCACACAGATGGAGGGATGAGCGGTTCAAGCGCTCGACATGTGGGGGAACACCTTATAACCTATCGGGAAAGAAGAGTTAATTTACATAATATACATCAATACCCCTTCCACCTACAGATCTCAATCCTGAACATCAAGGCACTCCTTCCACGTGGTCATTGGACCAAATAGTTGGATTGGTTGATGGTGATCTAGAACCGGCTAAAACACATTTCAAGATTTAGATCTTACCTTTCTTAATAAACCACAAACTCAATTCTTGTTAATCAATATCTGTTTATCTAAAATTTCTTGAAAAGTTAGGTTTGCATTAGAAAAAGTTTATATCAATTTTCAAGTAAATCGCAGAACATCATATTTACCTAATCTGAAGTCCTCTAAATCATTAGGTCTGCATACTCAGATCTGACGTCATTCGTCAAAGTTCTTTGGTCAGCACGCTACAATCTCAAAGGATCGGTAAAGACCAGAGACGTGCAAGCATCTGTCAGTGCCCATAGAATTAGGAAAAGTTTGCAGTCATTAGGTAATTGGGCAGCGTCCGGACCATCTAGGATTCAGAAAGCGCAGCAGTCACCCTAAGTAGTAGAGTTCGCATAGCGTCACCGTCGTCGTCGTTGTCATCGGAAAAAGCGATCGATTGAGACCCTCTCTATTCTACCGCGTATTTTCATAATAAAATCAAAGCAACATTTTGTTATTTTAGTACGGTCGTGATTGGCTGGTTGGGATCGTCCGATCGAATTTTTTTGGGAATATTGGTACAGTTCAAGGGGTGATGTCACACGTCCATTTATGTTGGTCCGTTGTGGTTTATTGTGGAAGTCCATTGTCTTTCGTCTTGGCCGTCATCCCACACTATTAAAATGTACTTATCTGTTTCCCCAATTTCTTCTCTTCTAGCTGTTTTATACATACTTTCTTTCATTACTTCTAATTCTACTTCTTCAAATTCCCTCTCTTGTTTCTTATTCTGCCTTCTTTTCAAATTTTCTCTTTTTAACTTTATCTGTATTTTCGTTCTTTTATGACACAAACAAACTAATCTTAGAATTAATACTATAAAAATCACACAGGTTAATGGAAATAAGATTCTACCTATAAAGGTACCACCTAAGTTTAATAAGAAATCTTTAATAGAAGAAAGTTTCTTCCCAAACTCTTTCAACCTCCAGTGGTGTAATTTCCTCATGCAACTCAGTTATATATTTGATGTACATTTTTAGATCTTTACTTTCGTCGGGAATGTAATTGCAACAATGTTGAACTTTCAGCATTCCGCAGACTCCACCCTCTTTTGCCAATAATATATCAAGGGCAAGTCGATTTTGTATTACCATAGCACGCATGGCAACCATTTCAGTATTTACCAATAAAAATCCTCCAGCGGTGCTTGTTGACAAGCGATCCACTACTGTTGATAGTTTTCTAATTTTGTGTGCATTCAGAGATATTCCCACTGCTGGTATCAATGCTCCAAAAATGTCTCCTACAATTTCTGACCAAGATTCTCTCTTTCTACGAGCTAATAGACTACCTAACTTATGTTCACCATCTTCTCCTCTTCCCATGTGGAATATCTTTGGAAAGACTAGGCCTACATAACATGTGCCATACCAATGGTCTGGCAAACGATAATATGCCTTGTTCCCGCAGATAAAATATAACCCAGGAAAAACTGGATCATTTCCTTCTTTAAATCCCCATCCACCCATGATTCGGTATGTATCCTGGCACTCACTGTTACCTACAAAGTAATTATCATATGCAGTTTGATTCCTTCTAATACACAAATTCCCTTTCTGGGGCCAATCTAAAGCCATAGTTGGACTAGCTTCTCCCTTCAAGTGTTTTTCCATTTCAACATCCCAGACTGTCTTTTCCTCTTTTCTTTCAGATGCTTTCTTTTGCATTTTCAATCTCCTTTCTTCAACCATATCTAAGAATGTCTTTTCTTCTTTCTTTAAACTGCAAGTCAAATTATTTCTAAATATATATTCTAATGTTAATTCCTTAGTTTCTAAGAAAAATTCACCTAACACCTTTGCAGGCATTACTTATTTAATTTGTTAATCGCAGGTACTTGTGAAAATATATTATCTACATCTGAAAAATAGTATTCTAACGTCCCTATTTGGTAAAACAGACTAGCTATTACACTACATATTATTCCATATGTTACTGGGAGGTGATGGTAGGTCACTCCCTCCGATACAGATGCAGGTAACTGCATACAAACGTAGCAATCCCTCACATCTATTGTCTTTACATATTCGTACAAAAATTTTGAAAACACATCGTTAGAGAAATCATTTATAGACCTGTCTTTATGTAGATAGTTTCTATCTATTCTAGTTGGATATACTTTCTGAACCTTCTTTATATTAGTTTTATTCTCACCATGTCCTTCTATTGTATCTATTGTAACTTTCAATGAAATCAGTGATGCTAACACACTCCATAGAAGCATTAGTTATCCTGTACAACAACAACACATTTTAAACCATCTCTTTAAAAATACACATTTAGTTTTTCTACTTTCTGTGTTTGCCATTTTTTGTAAAATGATCAGTGTCTTTTGACTTAGCCTCTTCTACTTCACAACTAGTTTTGTCTAACCCAAGGCTCTAAGCACCTACTTGGTTCTATCTGTTATGTCTTTTCCAGTATTCTATTCTCTTTCCATTAGCAGTACTTTTGTCTTGTTCAGTTTGGCATTTGGTCGTCTTTCACTTTTCTCTCATAAACTTGATACAGAACTTCCTGAACATCCGTCTCTTCTCCAACATCGGACAAGATAACTCGCAGGATTTCCGATTCTTCGTCCTCCTCAACCACTTCCGGTACAGTCACCTCTGGATTTTCTTGCTGTCCGCCTCTTCTTTTATTTCAGGCAGGGCCACATACGACCATTCTGGCAACTTATACTTCTGGTTGGGCTTTCTCGTTCTTTTGTTTTCTTTTGCTGTAGTTATTTTCTCATTTTTCGACTTTTCTTGACTTGATACTTCATTCACCTGCTCTGCTCTTGGTGAATTCACTTGTGTCAGTCGATATCTTAATCTCTTTATTTTATTAGGCCAGATTTCATCTCTTGCTGGTCTTTTCGATTTATTTCCTTTATCATTCTTTTCAGCTCTCCATGCTCTTTTTCTCAGGACTCGACCTTTGGGTACTTCCTCATCACTTTCCTCTGATTCTGTTTCAACTTGCTTTTTGCTTTCAGTTATTCCTCTTTCCACCACTTCTTTAATTTTCCCTACTTCTGTCCCTCCTCATGTTTCTTGCACAATATCTTCCTGCTGACTAACTGTCCCTTCTTCTAACTGGATGTTAGAATTCCCTACAACTCCTCGGGGGTCTTCCGCAAGAATATTTCCCTCACTTTCTGTATCTGGCACCTGTTCATCTATTTTTGTTACTTCAGGTAGAATTTCTCTCAGTTTTTCATCAGGAACTTCCTTATCAGTAACTCCTTTGATTGTCTCTTCACTGCATACCGGTGTTTGTTCAGTCTCTGAGTCTGAGCTGGTATCAGAAATTTGTAATCTTCTACTCAAGGGAATATTTTATGGGGCAACGACCAAACTTGGTTCTGACTCCCCCCTTTCAAGATTTTCTCTTGTTCTTACTTCTTCAGTATCCGATTCAGAGCTATTTTCTGACTCGTCATAATATTCTCGTTCTTGATTATCCACTGGATTTGGGATTCTCAGTGTGTGACTAGCATGAATCCAGTTCTTGATCCCTGCACACTTCACAGCTGTGGTTGTAGTCAAAATCACTTGTCGTGGTTTTCCCCAACATGGGACCAGACAGTTTCTTCTTCTGTGTACTTTGATTCTCACCCAGTCTCCTGGGCTCAGATCATGAGCTTGCTTCTTTTCAAGGGTGGTGGCATCCAACCTGATGAAACACAGAATGAACTGCGTCAGCCTGCCCCTTACAGTAATCCAACACCAAGTCATCAGATATAGGCAACAGCTTGTTGACTGGTATGAATACATGGCGCATTGCTCTTCCCATGATAATTTCATGTGGACTCAAACCCGTGGTTCTATCTGGAATCGATCTAATAGTCATGAGTACCAGAGGCAAGACATCAGGCCATTTCAAACCTGTGGCCAAACACATTTTTCCCAATCGTTTTTAATAGTGCCATTCATTTGTTCCACCACACCAGAAGCCTCTGGGCGATAGGCACAATGTAGTTTCTGTTGTACATTCAATGCTTCACAAATACATTTCATGATCTCATTATGGAAATGCTTTCCTCTATCTGATTCAATTGTAACTGGGAACCCAAATCTAGGGATGAATTCCCTCAAGAGCAGTTTTGCTACAGTAATTCCATCACTCCTTCTTGTGGGATATGCTTCTACCCATCTAGAAAACAAGCAGACCATTACTAGAACATACCTCAACCTATTACAAGGTGGCATCTCAATGAAATCAATCTGCATTCTGTGAAAGGCCCTCCTTCTCGACCTATCATTCCTAGACTAACTACTGTTTTTCTTCCAGGATTGAACTGCTGACATATAAGGCATCTTTGACTCTCAGCTACAAGTCTAAATTTTGCATTGTACCCTGTTAGACCTGTCAGCCCTTTGGGTGGTCCCTCCTCATCATTATTTATTTTGTCCCACTTTTGCCTCAAACCCTGTTTGAATTTTTCCTTTTTGGGAACGACCAGACTTTTTAGTGTTGCTGCAGATTCAGGGAGCCATTTTATCTACCCCTGAAACTTCTGTCTGAGGGCCTGGAGCACAAAATGGTGGCCACCTGTGACATCACCAGCATCCACTGGAACCTACCAGCACCTTCCAGAACATTCCAGAACCCTGTGACAGTTGGAGGCGGTTTGGAATGTTGGGGAGTTAAGAGAGAGAGTTGGCAGTTGGAGCTAGCAGTTGGCACCTGACTGGTGAAGAGAGAGCAGCACAACAGTGAAGGAGGAAGGAGTGAAGCAGCAGGGGTGGAAACTTGTGCCTGGAGTGGGGTCCATAAACCCACCCTTGATACTAGTCCCTACTGATGGATCCCAGCCTGTAGCCCTGTGTGGGAAGAAGCCAGAAAAACTCATCCTAAGGACCTGGACAGCAGGAACAGGCCTTAGAAGCAGAAAGCAGCAAGATCCTTCCCTGGAAACTGGTTTCCCTGGAGTCCGGCGTCGAGTAGCCTAAGACCTGGAGCCCGAGGTGGAGAAGCGGCGCTGACTGAAGAAGCAGACGTCGTACCCGGAGCCGCCTGAGGTCGTGAGAGGGCGCCGACGGAGGTCGTGAGGAATACCAAAGGTCGAGGAGGAAGTTAACCGAGGTCGAGTGAGCGGCGTCATCGGAGGAGTGAAGTCCGCCCTCCGGAGTCGTCGGAGACCGAGGTGAAGTGTACCGGAGGTCGGGAGTGAGGATCGCACTCCGGAGTCGCCCGGAACCTGAGAGGAGGAGCGCCGGAGGTCGGGGGTGAGGATCGCACCCCGGAGTCGCCGGAAGTCGACATCGAGGCCAGGCCGGCCGACGTCATCGAAGCCGAGAGCGCCATCGGACCGGAGCCGCCCGAAGTCGACATCGAGCAGAGACTGCCCGACGCCGCCGAATCGGAGGTCGAGATCGAACCGAGGCCGCCGACATCGGACCGGAACCGCCTACCGGCGTCGTCTAGAACTGACATTGTGCCGAGGCCGCCGAGACCGAACCGGAACCGCCTCACGGCATCGACACGACTCCAGCGGCGTCGGAACATCAGAAAAAGGGCAGTAAGTGGAGTAGAGGGCGCCTAAGGCCCTGTGGAGACCTGAGAGACTGCTCTAAGGGGCTAGGGAGGTGCTGGAACCAACCTGACTGTGCCAGGGGTGAATTGGGACTAACCTAGAGAGGTTGTGTGGAGAGAGAAAGCCAGGGCACTGGTATTCCCCCCTTGATCTACCTCAGTTTAGGCCTCAGCCTTGTCCCAGCCAGGGAGTAGAACCCCTCAAGCCTTCCACAACCCTACAAGCTGTGCCTGGGCCAAATCAGCCCTTAGGAATTGAAAAGTGATCTGATTACATGAGTGTTGCTGTATACTCTTAATTATTTATTGGGGGGCCCTGTATTTATTGTGGTTAACCTATTTATTGCTTCACTATATTTATTGGTCCACAGGACTTGTTGGTGTACAATATTTATTGGTGACAGTATTTATTGCCTCAGAATATTTAATTGCCTGTATTACCTGCACTGTTATTTATGTCCTTTATATTTATGATCACCCCTATTTATTGAATCTCCAGACAGTATTTATTTGACCTGCACTATTTAAAATTTGTATATTGTGATTGACTTATTTATTTTCCCAATCAGCAACTAAGAGAAAAAGATAAAGAAAGATATTTTCATAATTTTTACGGTGTAGAGTCGTTTTTGGAACGGATGCACGCATGGTTATTGTATGGGTATATTGTATGCTTAGCACGGTGCCTGTTTCCTGACCACTCGAGCCAAGCTACCACAGTGTGTTCGGGGAGTCCACCACCACCCTGCGGAGTGGGAGTGGGCTGTTTCCAACATAAATTGGTGTTCAGCGGTGGGATAGAGCTGTGCCTACGTATACTCAACAATAACTGTGGGTAGTCCATAGGCCTACACCGGGAGTTTTCTCAAAGCGGCCTTCCTAATTGTGGGTTTTTGTTTTTTCCAAATTTACTCTGGTGGTGGGAGGAGGTATTATTAAAGGTACCCCCCTGCATTGTTACTGCACAAAACCTGTCCTCTAACCTGAGTGGGCAAGATGGAGTTTGTACTAGAAAATCTAGAAACGTACACTGTGGCCCAACTCAGGGAGTTTTGCCAGCGGGAGGGGGTGTACTGTCCCCCAGGAGCAAAGAAGGGTGCACTCCAAACCAGCTTAAGGGCTTGGGGGGAGGCACGCAGGGAAAGCAAGGCTGAGGAGGAAGACAGGGATGGAGAGCCTGACCCCGAGGGGGCTGAGATGTACCAACCTGAGGTGGGGAACCTGTCAGCAGGGCCCAGAACCATTTCTAGGAAGGGCAGCAGTGCCTCTAGCGGTGGCTTGTCTGAAGTGGAGCTAACGGACCGGAGGGAGAAAAGACAGCTCACATGGGACTTAGCAAGGCTGGAAAAGGAGAAGGAGGAGCAGAGGATGGCCCATGAATTACGACTGAAAGAAATAGATCTTCAGATCTTGAGAATCGGGGCACAACCTGTTCCTAATGGTGGCAGCCAAACCCAAGAGATCACCAGGGAACCTAAACCATACCTGCCAAAGGACATAGTAGCTAGCTATGGAGTGGGCGACGATATCGCCAAGTGGCTAGCGGCCTATGAGGTCTCATTGAGGGCCCATGGGGTTCCAGAGAAGTACTGGGGAGGGGGATTGTACAAGTACATGCCTCCAGCAGGTAGGGATGCTTTATTGGCCCTCGAGGAGGATGAGCAGACCCACTACCCCACCATGAAACTGGCGCTCATCAGAAAGTTTGGACTAACACCTGAAAAGTACAGACAGAAGTTCAGGGGTAGTCACAAACTGGGCACGCAGAATTGGGTGGACTTCCTGGACTATGCGAAGAAGGCAATGGAAGGTTGGATTCAGGGCAGTGAAGTGAGGAACTACAAGGAGTTGTTTGACCTAGTACTGAAGGAACACCTGCTCGAGAAATGTTTCCCTGAACTGCGGCAACACCTGGTGGATAGCAAGCTGACCAGTCCCCGGAAGCTTGCTGAGGAGGCGGACATTTGGGCTAGTACCCGGGTGTCCACAAGGGGGACTGGAGGGGATACTCAAAAGGCCGGACAGGGCGCCCCCCAGAAGAAAGAGGGAGGGGAAAAGAAAAAGGAGTTCTCCAAAGGCCCCCAAAATAACTTCCAAGGGAAAGGAACAGGATTCACCTCTAAGGCTAACCCACCCAGAAACCCTAATCCGGGCCAGAGTCAGCAGCCAAGGGTTGTCCATTGCTACGAGTGCGGTGGCGTTGGACACTATAAAGGAGATCCGAAGTGCCAGAAACGACCACCCCCTCCCACTGGAGGAAAGACCCCCGGAGTAGCTAGTGCAGTGCTCGGGGAGGAGATGCCCTTAACTAAGGGAAGGGAGTGGGCGGGTGTCACTTTAGTGTCCCTGGGAGAACGGGAGATGGTTCCTAAGATCCAGGTGCCCGCAAATACCGCAAAGTATGGGCAGTGGGTCACCATCAACGGCCAAAGAGGGGAGGCTCTGAGAGACACAGGAGCCAGTATGACTATGGTGCGTAGTCAACTGGTGTCTCCAGAGCAGGTAATTCCCGATGTACTCCACCCAGCCGCGATGGCTGACGGCAGAACAGGTCACTATCCCGTGGCCGAGGTTCCCTTTGAATGGGGGGGGGTTGCAGGTTCACTTCGAGTTGCCGTAAGCCCTGCCGTGCCAGTCGATTGTCTGCTGGGGAATGACATGGAGCACAACGCTTGGAAGGAGGTGGAATACCGGACTCACACCGAGATGCTGGGTACACCTGACTGGGCCTGTGTTAGCACAAGGTCCGTGACTACCCGAAGAGGGAGTTCGTTTCGGCAGGAGCCTGGAACAAAGGCCCAGCCAGCTGCCAGTCAAGGGAAGAACCGAGGACAGGAGGAGCCTGCCTCGGCGTCCCCACCCCGTAGGACGGATAGGCCACCGGAGGTGGTGGACCAGGAGTCTGCGGTGGGGGACGTTACCAACCTGGAGGACCTACCCATCCCGGCCGAGTGGCACGTGGAGGGAGGCCCGTCCAGGGAGGAATTCTGCCAGGGCCAGAGGGAGTGCCCTACCCTTGAGGGGCTGAGGCGACAGGCCGAAGCCCAGGCAGCAGGGAACGTTGAGGGGAACTACAGTGTTTACTGGGAGGATGGCCTCCTCTACAGTGAACCCAAGGCACCTCTACACGGATCGTCACGAGCCTTGGTAGTTCCTCAACGTTATCGAGCCTTCCTTCTGGAGTTGGCTCACGAGATACCCTTGGCAGGACACTTGGGGCAAGACAAGACCTTCGCCCGTCTTGTCCCACACTTTTATTGGCCTCAGATGAAAGTGTCGTCCGATACCTACTGCCGGACATGTGTGTCTTGCCAAGCCAGTGGGAAAACAGGGGTGAAGCTGAAAGCTCCCCTGGAACCACTTCCTGTCGTTAGCACCCCCTTTGAAAGGGTGGGCATCGACATTAGATCCGCCAACATCAGCTGGTCACAGGTTTATCCTGGTCCTGGTGGATCATGCCACACGGTACCCAGAGGCAATACCTCTGAGGACCATAACAGCACCTGTTGTGGCTAGGGCCCTGATGGGAATCTTTACCCGAGTGGGTTTTCCCAAGGAAGTTGTGTCCGACAGGGGGACCAACTTCATGTCAGCGTATATGCGGGCGATGTGGAAGGAGTGTGGAGTGACCTACCGGTTCACAACTCCTTACCACCCCCAGACCAATGGTCTGGTGGAGAGGTTTAATAAAACCTTGAAGGGCATGATCAGAAGTCTGCCTGAAAGCCTGCGGAGGAAATGGGACGTCCTCCTACCCTGTTTACTTTTTTCTTACAGGGAAGTGCCACAGAAGGGAGTGGGCTTCAGCCCCTTCGAGCTTCTGTATGGGCACCCTGTACGTGGACCTCTTAACCTGGTGAGAGACGGATGGGAAAGAACTCCCAGAAAGCTCCCCCAGGATGTGGTGAGCTACATGCTGGCCTTCCGGAGCCAAATGGCTAAGTTGTGGAAGCAAGCTTCTGACAACTTGGAAGCCAGCCAAGCAGTGATGAAGGCGTGGTATGACCACAATGCTCACCCGGTGGAGTTGGAGCCTGGCCAGAAAGTGTGGGTGATCGAACCGGGAGAGCTTAGTGCCCTCCAGGATCGCTGGTCAGGACCCTTTGAGGTGTTGGAGAAGAAGGGTAAGGCTACCTACTTGGTGGACCTGAAGACCCCTCGTCAGCCCCTGCGGGTGCTGCATGCCAACCGCCTCAAACCCCACCACGAGAGGCCCGAAGTCATCTTGATGATGGTGACTGACGGAGGAGAGGACGTGGAAAGCGAGCCTCTCCCTGATCTGTTTGCGTCTCAAGAAAAGGATGGGTCGGTGGAGGGAGTGATTCTCTCCCCATCTCTAACTCCTGAACAGCAGGAGGACTGTCGCCAGGTCCTGGGGCAGTACTCTTCGTTGTTCTCCCTTGTCCCGGGTAGGACTCACCTGTGCGTCCATGACGTGGACACAGGAGACAGCCCACCTGTGAAGTCCAAGATCTACCGGATGTCAGACAAGGTGAAGGCCAGCATTCATAGTGAAGTCACTAAGATGCTGGAGCTAGGAGTGATCGAACCTTCTAGCAGCCCCTGGTCCAGTCCGGTGGTGTTAGTACCAAAAGCTGCACCACCGGGTGCCCAACCAGAACTGAGGTTCTGTGTGGACTATCGGGGACTGAATTCAGTGACCAAAACTGATGCTCATCCGATCCCTAGGGCGGATGAATTGATTGACCGGCTGGGAG
This sequence comes from Triturus cristatus, assembly GCF_964204655.1. Classification (NCBI taxonomy): domain Eukaryota; kingdom Metazoa; phylum Chordata; class Amphibia; order Caudata; family Salamandridae; genus Triturus; species Triturus cristatus. Next base: position 442,430,291 of record NC_140593.1, on the reverse strand, counting down.
CTGCCCAATATCTAAGTACCTTTGACCTTACTTCAGGGTACTGGCAGATCTCGTTGACTGATGGAGCAAGGGAAAGGTCAGCCTTCTCCACGCCCAATGGCCACTACCAGTTCTGTGTGATGCCCTTTGGGCTCAAGAACGCACCTGCCACGTTTCAGCGCCTGGTAAACCAGATCCTCACCGGAATGGAGAGTTTCTCTGCTGCTTATCTGGATGACATAGCCGTCTTCAGTAACAGCTGGGAGGATCACTTGCGTCACCTGCAAGCTGTTCTCCAGGCCCTGAGACAAGCTGGATTGACGATCAAGGCCAGCAAGTGCCAGATCGGGCAGGGGTCGGTAGTGTACCTTGGACACTTGGTGGGTAGGGGAGCGGTGCAACCCCTCCAGGCGAAGATCGAGGCCATCATGGCCTGGGAACCCCCCAAGACACAGACTGAGGTCCGAGCATTTTTGGGCCTCACGGGATACTATCGCCGCTTCGTGAAGGGGTACGGTACCATCGTAGCCCCCCTCACGGAGCTCACGTCCAAGAAACAACCTCGACGGGTAGTCTGGACGGAGGCCTGTCAGCAGGCCTTTGTGAGATTGAAGAAAGCCATGTGCGAGGCCCCGGTCTTAAGGGCCCCAGACTTTTCCAAGAAGTTCATTGTCCAGACAGATGCATCAGAACATGGCATTGGGGCAGTGTTATCGCAACTCAACGAAGAGGGTCTGGATCAACCCGTGGTCTTCCTATCCCGGCGACTACTTCCCAGGGAACAGAAGTGGAGTGCAATAGAGCGTGAAGCCTTTGCAGTGGTATGGGCTCTGAAGAAGTTGCGGCCATACCTGTTTGGCTCGCACTTCCTAGTTCAGACCGACCACAGACCCCTTCGTTGGCTGATGCAAATGAAGGGGGAGAATCCCAAGTTGTTGAGGTGGTCTATTTCCCTACAGGGGATGGACTTTCAGGTGGAACATCGGCCTGGAGTGGACCACGCCAATGCAGACGGTCTCTCAAGGTATTTCCGCCTTAGTGATGAGAACTCCCAAGGGGTTGGGTAGCTCTCCCCACTTTCAGCTGGGGGGGACGCGTGTTAGACCTGTCAGCCCTTTGGGTGGTCCCTCCTCATCATTATTTATTTTGTCCCACTTTTGCCTCAAACCCTGTTTGAATTTTTCCTTTTTGGGAACCACCAGACTTTTTAGTGTTGCTGCAGATTCAGGGAGCCATTTTATCTACCCCTGAAACTTCTGTCTGAGGGCCTGGAGCACAAAATGGTGGCCACCTGTGACATCACCAGCATCCACTGGAACCTACCAGCACCTTCCAGAACATTCCAGAACCCTGTGACAGTTGGAGGCGGTTTGGAATGTTGGGGAGTTAAGAGAGAGAGTTGGCAGTTGGAGCTAGCAGTTGGCACCTGACTGGTGAAGAGAGAGCAGCACAACAGTGAAGGAGGAAGGAGTGAAGCAGCAGGGGTGGAAACTTGTGCCTGGAGTGGGGTCCATAAACCCACCCTTGATACTAGTCCCTACTGATGGATCCCAGCCTGTAGCCCTGTGTGGGAAGAAGCCAGAAAAACTCATCCTAAGGACCTGGACAGCAGGAACAGGCCTTAGAAGCAGAAAGCAGCAAGATCCTGACCTGGAAACTGGTTTCCCTGGAGTCCGGCGTCGAGTAGCCTAAGACCTGGAGCCCGAGGTGGAGAAGCGGCGCTGACTGAAGAAGCAGACGTCGTACCCGGAGCCGCCTGAGGTCGTGAGAGGGCGCCGACGGAGGTCGTGAGGAATACCAAAGGTCGAGGAGGAAGTTAACCGAGGTCGAGTGAGCGGCGTCATCGGAGGAGTGAAGTCCGCCCTCCGGAGTCGTCGGAGACCGAGGTGAAGTGTACCGGAGGTCGGGAGTGAGGATCGCACTCCGGAGTCGCCCGGAACCTGAGAGGAGGAGCGCCGGAGGTCGGGGGTGAGGATCGCACCCCGGAGTCGCCGGAAGTCGACATCGAGGCCAGGCCGGCCGACGTCATCGAAGCCGAGAGCGCCATCGGACCGGAGCCGCCCGAAGTCGACATCGAGCAGAGACTGCCCGACGCCGCCGAATCGGAGGTCGAGATCGAACCGAGGCCGCCGACATCGGACCGGAACCGCCTACCGGCGTCGTCTAGAACTGACATTGTGCCGAGGCCGCCGAGACCGAACCGGAACCGCCTCACGGCATCGACACGACTCCAGCGGCGTCGGAACATCAGAAAAAGGGCAGTAAGTGGAGTAGAGGGCGCCTAAGGCCCTGTGGAGACCTGAGAGACTGCTCTAAGGGGCTAGGGAGGTGCTGGAACCAACCTGACTGTGCCAGGGGTGAATTGGGACTAACCTAGAGAGGTTGTGTGGAGAGAGAAAGCCAGGGCACTGGTATTCCCCCCTTGATCTACCTCAGTTTAGGCCTCAGCCTTGTCCCAGCCAGGGAGTAGAACCCCTCAAGCCTTCCACAACCCTACAAGCTGTGCCTGGGCCAAATCAGCCCTTAGGAATTGAAAAGTGATCTGATTACATGAGTGTTGCTGTATACTCTTAATTATTTATTGGGGGGCCCTGTATTTATTGTGGTTAACCTATTTATTGCTTCACTATATTTATTGGTCCACAGGACTTGTTGGTGTACAATATTTATTGGTGACAGTATTTATTGCCTCAGAATATTTAATTGCCTGTATTACCTGCACTGTTATTTATGTCCTTTATATTTATGATCACCCCTATTTATTGAATCTCCAGACAGTATTTATTTGACCTGCACTATTTAAAATTTGTATATTGTGATTGACTTATTTATTTTCCCAATCAGCAACTAAGAGAAAAAGATAAAGAAAGATATTTTCATAATTTTTACGGTGTAGAGTCGTTTTTGGAACGGATGCACGCATGGTTATTGTATGGGTATATTGTATGCTTAGCACGGTGCCTGTTTCCTGACCACTCGAGCCAAGCTACCACAGTGTGTTCGGGGAGTCCACCACCACCCTGCGGAGTGGGAGTGGGCTGTTTCCAACATACCCTGTTTGCTTGAAGGACCGAATCATCGCGTCCCTCCCTATGTGTCCCTGTCCATGAGAGATCCGTGCCATGGCAGATATCATGCTATCAGGCATGACTGGTCTTCCATCTCGATAAACCCACACATGATCTGTTTCCCTTGGTGCACATCCTGCTTTTACCCAATATCTCATTTCCCCATCTCCTGCCTCTTCCTGCAATTGCCTCACTTCTTCCCAGGTATCCACAATGTTAGTAAACATTAGAGGTAAAGAATTCATTTCCCTCTCTTTAGCCCTGTTCACTGAGTTCTGATTTCGAGCACAATATTGGGCCATATCGTTGGCATATTTCTTTCCAACCCCGATGTAATCAGCGGTTTGCACATGAGCAGCACACTTCACAACAGTCAATTGCTTTGGCAGCTGTATCACCTCAAGCAATTTCCCAACTACTTCAGAATTCTTTATGGGAGTTCCACTTGAAGTCAGAAATCCTCTCTGCAGCCATATCTGGCCAAAATCATGCACAACACCAACATCCTACTGACTATCAGTTATTACAGTCACTCTCACATTCTTTCCAATCTTGCATGCTCTATTTTAAGCTATAAGTTCAGCAACCTGAGCTGATTTTACTCCCTTCAGGTAAGATGCTTCCATTACTGCTGCAACTGTGCACACTGCATATGCTGCACTCAGATTTCCTCTGTCTGTTCTCAAACATGATCCATCTACAAACATCACAAAGTCACTCTCAGACAAGGGTACATCCTTTGTATCAGGACGTGGTTTGGTACAGAAATCCAATACATCCAAACAATCATGATCCACTTCGTCCCTGACTTCAACATTTTCAGCATCAGGCAGTAGCGTTGAAGGATTCACATTCAGGCATCTTCCAAGGCTCAGATTCTTTGCACCTAATATGACTTTCTCATACTTAGTCAGCCGACTATGAGTTATGAATTGAGTGCGACTCCTTGTTAAAAGGTTTGCCACATCATGAGGTACATACACTCGTTCCAGACTCTTACAAGTGGCAGCTACTGCTTTCAAACAACCTGGCAAGGCTACAGCTACAGGGTCTAGCATAGCTGAGAAATATGCAATTGGTCTTCTCAATTTTCCATGTTTCTGTATCAATACAGAGAGTGCACATCCATTCCTCTCACTGCAGTACAGCTCGAACTCTTTCTCATAGTCAGGCATTCCTAACGCTGGCGCTTCACACAAACTGTCTCTCAATTTCTTAAATGCTGCTAGTTCTTCCCTATCTAAGTCAATGGGATCTCTCACATCACTTCTCGCCAGACGTACCAAAGGTTTTGCGATCAGGGAAAAGTTACTTATCCACTGACGACAATACCCAACCATTCCAAGAAACATCCTCACTTCTCTTTGCGTCATTGGGGCTCTCATTCCTTTTATTATCCTGATTCTGTCTGTTGTTATTTTCCTCAATCCCTTTTCAATTTTTTTACCCAAATATTGTACTTCTTTCTGACAAAATTGCAATTTCGATGGCGACACTTTAAGTCCTCCATCTGCCAAATGATTTAACAATGCTATGGTGTCCATTACACAGGCTTCTCGAGTTTTCGATGCCACAAGCAGGTCATCGATATATTGAACTAGCACTGAATTCTCGGGCATTTCTAAATCTTCCAAAGACTTATTCAATATCTGATTAAGTATCGAGGGGCTTTCTGTATACCCCTGTGGGATTCGGCACCAAGCCAAAATACGTTCACCAAAGCGGAACGCAAACATTTGCTGGCTATCAGGTGCAACGGGATGGAAAAGAAAGCGTGACATAAGTCAATTACTGTGTACCATTCTGCATCATGAGGAATCTGATACAAAATCACAGATGGATTTGGTATAATAGGACAGCATGACACAACAATTGTGTTTATCTTTCTCAAATCCTGCACTATCCTTAACTTTCAGTTAAGCTTTTTCAGTCCCATAATTGATGAATTACATGGAGTACTCATTATTTCTCCCAAAATGTGTTGTTTAATCATTTTCTCAATTATAGGGGTAACTCCTTCAATTATCTCTGGTGTCAATTTATATTGAGGAACATTTGGGTAGCTTATTCCTTCCTTCACTGTTACTTTTACGGGATCCACATTTCTCATCAATCCTACATCCTCTCCTGTAAAATCCCAAACCTCTGCTTTCACTGTCTGTTTCGATTCTTTTGGTAGTTCGTCAGGGTTGAATACAGCATAGGCTTCAGTAGTCTTGGTTTCCATATTAGCCATAGTCATTTTATACAGTACGTCTTCATCAGGCGTCTCAAATGCTATACCATCAGGGGTACAAAATATGGTGCAATTCATTTTGCACAACAGGTCTCGTCCTAATAGGTTTACAGGACTTGAATCGCACACAACAAAGCGGTGCATTTCAGAAAATTTCCCTATAGTGACTTTTACTGGTTCTGTGAGATACGTTTTGATTTGTCTGTTGGATACTCCAACCACTTGGATTGTTTCATCCGAGAGAGGAAGATTCTTAACATCAGCTGACCTAACAGTTGATCGAGTAGCACCAGTATCTACTAGGAAAGTAATAATTTCATCTTTTACCTTTCCGTCCACAGAAGGGCCTGTCTGGTCTACTTCTACAGTTGCGCCAAGTACGCACTCTTATTCCTCCCTTCGGCACCGTCAATAACCTTCTTCTGACTCACTCTCATCGCGTTGTAGTCAATACTGCGAAACAACGCTAGCGCGCGGCAGCTTAGTTACCTGTTCTTCGTTGTAGAATCCTGTCTCATTACTGTATTTCTGTGAATTTACGCTCTGTGGAATAGGCGGTTTTGGCACCTGATTCTGTTGGGTAACAACCTGCTGCTGTCGCTGCGGTTGACCACTCACCTCTTTCTGCACCTGCGGATTCAATGATGCATTATCACCATTAGTATTCGGGGGAAATTTACACTTGGATTTCCAGTGCCCTATTCTTCCGCAATTATGACATGGCTATTTCTTCTTGGCTTCCTTAATATTGAACTGTCCCTTTCCTTTTCGAATATTAAATCTAGGTTTTCATCCTGTACCATTTGATTGTTCAATCAATTGTGCTTCCTGTCTTTCTGCCACTTTTACTTGTGCCCACATGGCCTTTTCTTTTAATTTACGCTGCTTGCTCTCAATTTCATCACTAAAATACTTTGCATGTCTCAGTACTTCATCTATCTTCTTGGTTTGCCAATCCACTGTATGCCGCTTAATCATTTCACTAATTTCAGGACGTAGTCCATATACAAATCTGTATACAAAATGACTTAAATCCTTTTCGCTCAAATTTTCGTCACCACTAAATTGCTTAAAGGCAAGAATTAACCTTTCGTAGTATGCATGCACTGACTCCTTAGCTTCTTGATGAGTTCGTCTATTTTTACCCAATTGGTCTCTTTGGGAGGTACTTTGTTTTTCAAAAAGGCGATTACTTGTTCATATTTTTTCACCACCTCTGCATCAGGGGCACCTGTCTTTGGATCTCTAGGGTATTCTTTTGTAGGCCAGTCTATCACTATTTTGCACTCTGTCCATAAATCTGCTGGTACTATTATATCAAAAAGGCTATTCAAATCAATCCACAAAACTTTTGATAATTTTACAAATCTATCCACTTGTCTATACCACTCGACTGGCTTCTCGCGTAGTCGAGGGAAATCATTTGTAAATGACAAAATATCTTGCCTAGTCCAAGGAACATGTACATATTCTCCTCCTGGAATTTCTCTCATAGGGCATTCTGTCACTATCTTTTCTTTTTCTCTTACAGGGAAAGCTGCAAACGTTTTCTCTGAGGCATCATCTCACTTTCTAAACCACCCACTTGTCCATTTATCCACATCTCCCCATTTTCTCAACAAAATGATTATGTCATTAATCTGGATTATCCGTCCTGCGGTGTTCAAATTCTCAATGTCTTTCTCAGTAAAATCTACTCAATATGGTTTTTTGTAAAGCCTTTACCTTTTCAAATTCTATACCCATTTCATTTGCTACTTCCTCTAGTCTCTCATGTAGATTCTTTGCTCTCCAAGTTATACTTTTGCACAAAAAGAGTAATTCTTCATCTTGATAGGATTTTAATTTTTCTGTGGGGATAGTCCCTACTATTAATTCTTCCAAAACCATTCTTAATTTGGCCCCATCTATAGATTGAGATTCTCTGTCTTTTCTCTGTAAGCTCATTAACCATTCACTTAATTCTTCTGAAGTAGGACCTACTGGTGTTTCCTCATTGCTTCTTTTTGAGTCTCTTGGGGTTTCTGATATGGAATCTGTATTCATTATCAATTTCTCAACTAAACCTGGATTTGCTACCAAACTTTTAGGCGTACTCTGTTCCGATGTACTTACTGTTTATCTCCATGGGTTCTCTTCTGAATGTATCCTTGGCCCTTCTGTCTGTTTATTACTGTTATAATGGACCGTTAAACAATGTTCATTATCCTTTTGTTTATCAAAAACAGGCATTACTGGACCTATAGTTATGGGAACAGTTATGGCTTCTAAGTTTTTAGTCAATTCCCTAATCTTTTCGGTTAATTCTAAAGTTGTTTTTGCTAATTCTGCTGAATTTTCACTACTTACCTTACTATCCTGTTTTCTCTCTATTTCTCTGAAAGAATTATTTTTCCCTAACTCTTGGGGTACTGGTTCAGTCTTAATGTTTCGCAAAGTCTCTCTCATTGGGGCACTTGGTGTTAACATGTCAGAATCTGGTTGATACGGGGGTGGATTTTTCTAAAACATGTCGTCAAGAACATCATCCTCCGATTCATTCACTCCATACCCTCCTGATTCTATATTATGTCTCTTTTCCGTACATTTTCTACCACTAACATCTTCAACATGTCTCACAGGAAAGAAACCCTCAACCATATTTGCACTTCGCCATCTCCTCATTCTGTCATCATGATTTTCTTGTCCATGTGATCTACCAAACATGTACCTATACCTTCCGACACTCTTTCTCTGTCATGCATCTCATCTTCCTGTTCCGTTAATGCTTCAAACTGTGTCTGTCTACGTCTCGGTTCTAGATTCATCATTCTCTCTCTCAAATTTCTCAAAACCGCTAAATTAAATGAACCATGCTCTGGAAATGCTAAATCTCCATCATCTTTCGTGTACTTCGCCCACTTGTCCAACCAAATACATGTATGATATCCATATTTCGCAACCATAAAGGATGCCGGCGATTTCGGTGGGGGAAGAAAATGTCCCTCTCTAGTCTTAATCGGTTTGTCCTTTTTAAACAAGCTCTTAATTTTCCCAAACCAGGACTTTTTCTCTTTTTCTGGTGGATCGTAATACATAATTTTTGTCTTCCGTATATCGCTAGTTTTTTCCTACGACTATTCTGTTGTTTCAACCAATCGTAGCGCGACTCACACTAACGCACCATTCAGGAGCGTCTATGTCGCTTCTGCAATTCTCCAATCCCAGCGCGTCTCGCACTTACGCACCAATCAGCAGCATCTACGTCACCCTGTAATTCTCCACTCCTAGCGCGGCATACACTAACACACCAATCAGGGGCGTCTACGTTTCTTACTGACTAGCCAATCCCAGCGCGGTCTTTCTGACGTCAGCTTTTCTCGCTGTCGCAGCTCCTGCTCCTGCTGACCCCTCCTTTACAAAATTTATCGGTAACTTTTCTTACGTTCTTCTGACTTACAAATCTGTTAGTAACGACATAAAAACACCACCATTGTCCGCTTCGCTAACCAAAGAACAGTCAATGACCTTTTTCACAAGAATTCCTTCTTTCCCGAGAGCAGCGCTTACCTCTGCCCTACTACGGAATCGTTACTTCCGTTGATAAAGTAGCACATCCCTCTACTTCACCCTTCTAGCAAGCATTAGCTAACCGTTTCTCCCAAATTAAGACACCTAGTTGGAGACGTAATGCTCCTGAGAAATAAAACCAGAGTTTCACAATTAACCTGAATGCCTTTTCATTCACACACTTTCACACATAAAAATGTAGTACATTCACACAGAATTCTGTCTTTCCTGAGAACAGCGAACAGTCTGTCCTACTACAGAATTATGACATACGTTAATAAAGTAGCACTTCCCTCTACTTTATCCTTCTAACAAGCTTAGGGAACACCTTTTACCTTTCCAGTGATAAGCGTTATCAGAGCTCCTTTTGGACTCCTGGTACTTAATACCAAAGTCTCATAGATGACCTTCGCTACCATACACTTCTCTCATACAGAAAATGTCCCTAATGGCAACACACGACGATGTTACCGAATCGAACCCAGACAATGCGTCGTGTAACTCCAATCGTCACACGTTTTCCCTGTGTACCTACAGAGCAACAACAATTCCATCTTTCCCGAGAACAGCGCTTACCTCTGCTCTACTACGGAACCGTTACAACTCCCGACTTCCTACATCCCAGAAGCCGTCAAACAACATAGAACTTGACGTAACTCAATATAGAGTGTTAATACATAAACCAATACTAATCAATAATCAATAAGCAATTTACAAGCAATAATCACCAAACCAAAACAATATAACCATCATCCTGCTACCAGAAAAACTGTTGGAGCGCAAAAACCTTGGTAACGGGGAAAGCAAAACCCATACCAGTATCCTCCCTGCGTCACAGACGCGACGTCACACTAACTCATTCACACATGCAGTCATTGGTGGGGCCCATAACACCAACACACACACTAACCATTCCCCGGTCTGCACGCAGATGGAGGGATGAGCGGTTCAAGCGCTCGACATGTGGGGGAACACCTTATAACCTATAGGGAAAGAAGAGTTAATTTACAAAATATACATCAATACCCCTTCCACCTACAGATCTCAATCCTGAACATCAAGGCACTCCTCCCACGTGGTCAATGGACCAAATAGTTGGATTGGTTGATGGTGATCTAGAACCAGCTAAAACACATTTCAATATTTAGATCTTACCTTTCTTAATAAACCACAAACTCAATTCTTGTTAATCAATATCTGTTTATCTAAAATTTCTTGAAAAGTTAGGTTTGCATTAGAAAAAGTTTATATAAATTTTCAAGTAAATCGCAGAACATCATATTTACCTAATCTGGCTATCTGAAGTTCTCTAAATCAGTTCTTTGCTCAGCACGCTACAGTCTCAAAGGATCGGTAAAGACCAGAGACGTGCAAGCATCTGTCAGTGCCCATAGAGTTAGGAAAAGTTCACAGTCATCAGATAACTGGGCAGCGTCCGGACCATCTAGGATTCAGAAAACGCAGCAGTCACCCTAAGTAGTAGAGTTCCCGTAGCGCCACTGTCGTTGTCATCGGAAAAAGCGATCAATTGAGACCCTCTCAATTCTACCGCGTATTTTTATAATAAAATCAAAGCAAGAAGATACATTTCGTTATTTTAGTACGGTTGTGATTGGCTGAGTGGGATCGTCCGATAGTCTTTTTGAAATATTGGTGCAGTTCAAGGGGTGATGTCACACGTCCATTTATGTCGGTCTGTTCTGGTTTATTGTGGAAGTCCATTGTCTTTCGTCTTGGCCGTCATCCCACAGTGACCTTGCTTGGGAACACGAAGATCAGGGTTCACGACGAGGTCTAGAAGACTTTGTCGCTTCTGCGCACTTCACTCCATGCCTCGTGGTGAGGAAATATGAATTTTTATGATCAATTGTGTCCCCTATCTAGACCCCAACGGCTCCATGTACATGCTACAAGTACATGTATGTTCCCTCCACTTCAAGCTATGAAGACGCAAATACAATTGTGTCCAACGTTAATATGTCCTCTTTCAGATCTGCCATGAATGGGTCAGATATTCCGTTCCTAAGTATGCCTTGCCACCGTCTTTATATGGTATACTTTTCACGTTTTCCAGCTCTGGCAAGGTAGGCCCTGAATTCTGCCATCGAGCTTTTCCTGCTTCTGACTCTGAATGCTCCAGCCTGGACCTGTATCTGTATCCATGAACTTTGTTTTACTCCCTGCGCGGCTAACGGTGCCTAGCCCGGCCTGTTGCCTGCCAAAACTGCATTCAGCCTTCAAGTTATCTGCTCCGCTCCTCGAGAAATGCATTCCTGTCTAGTAGCTTAGGTAAACATCCCTCCAGCTGCAGAGCAAAGGGCCCGGCCTTACTGTCTCCGTGCAAGTAATTCATGACTTTCGTTACTATGGTAGGCCCATGCCCCCGCGCATCTCATGTAGACACCTAGACGCTTGTACACGCACTAGCAGTCAGTATAGAACAGGCTCTGTCCGAAAAGACCTTTCCTTCCAGATAATATAGTTCCTTAAACACAAGATATTAGATATGATTTGGGATTAAGTTGTCCTGACATCCCAGACTTCTGTCTCCTCATGTAGGGCTAAATGTCAAGTTCCCTTCACCCTTTAGTTACACGTCAATCACACGTCATGCAGCTGCGCGCGCATCTCTGCCATGTATTTCTGCTGACTTCGCAGGATTCTCTTATGGATCCACCCACTTGTGTCATCATCATAATGACGTTTCTAGTATACGCCTTTATGCACGCCTATTGTAACGCCTTTTTCATTACGTATGTGTATTCTTATCCCCCTTCTCAGCTGTAACGCCTTCTGCATATGTCTTTACTGTAATGCATTTTTCTATAAATATGATAACCTGTCAATAATATGCTGCTGATCCCTTCCTGAACCTTCGTGGTGACGGAACTCGATTGCCTGGTTCGAACCATCATTCCTTTGTAAGGAATAAATTCCCTTTTATAACCTCAAATACCACGGATTCTGCCTCTTATTTTTACTGAGTTATTCTTATTGAATTTTACCGCATAAATTAAGTCTAGGTAATTTAAATTTACCACATAATTGGCGCCCGAACAGGGACACCTCTCACACCCCACGCGCCGGAGGTGCGTTGCAGACCCGGTCTCCTGCCACAGCCGGACGGACAATTACGCGTACCCGCAGGATTTCCTGAATCTCCCTCAGGCCAACGGGGGCGACTGAGGCTGCGATCAACACCCAGACGAGGCGGTGAGGAGTGCGGAGAATCCCGACCAGAGCCTAGCTGAGAGATCAAGATCCGAGGTATACAGAGGCCCACCAGATTCCGAAGTTCCGAAGTATCTAAGTCACGAGTCGAGTCCAGTCCAGTTTGGTCTAGTCCAGTCCAGACTTCCGAGGCCTTCCGTTCCGTGCTTCCCGGTGAGTACCGTTGCTGGGGACGCATCTAGACGTGCACATTAGTTTGTGCCGGTCAAGACGGGTTTGGGTACACAGACCTGGTCTGCACTGTTTCAGCAGTGTATCTGTACTGTTTAGCAGTACATCCAGTATATTTAGTATTATGCAGTTAACTAGTTTTATTCTAATTATTATTGTTCGTTCTAAAATGTTTTGATATGTTTTAAATGTCGTGGTATGAGTGATTGTTCGATCTTCATTATTGTGTTTATTGTAATTATTGTGTTCAAGACCGAGATTAAGTAGCAAGGTTCAAAATGCCGTTATTTTCAAAATTAAGACAGATAAAAACTAGAAAAGGGATACTCGAGGAAGCTGTTCCCATTCCACCTAGGGACACTCCGGGGTACTTTATGTACCATAAACATGGCCTAGATGCCGTATTATATCTTGATCTATGGGTGGACTACACCAAGGATTTAGCAGAGAGTCAGAGATGGCCCGCTGCTGGAACATGGGATGCAGATTGCATCATGAGAGTAGAAGAAGTATTATGGAAAAAGAAAGCCAGACAGTCACAGAAAGATGCCATTGAATTATGGTGTAAAGAATCGCATAGGCGCACAGAGAAAGCGCTCAGAAAGGAAGAGAAAAGTAGGGAAGATTCAGAAAGAGCCCGAGAAAACATATTAATTGACGAAGGTATCCGAGTAAAAACAGAACAAGTAGACAGACAACGAAACACTCTTATGAATGGTATGTATCCTCTTCTGGCCGAGGGTTTGCCTAAGGCCACCCTGGAGGTACCAAGAGATCTGCCACCTCCATTACTCCCGATTAAAGTACATCCCAAGACCGCAAAGGACATTTTCCTTTCTTCCTATTTAGATGATGCAGCCCCCGAATATGCTAATGGTGCGCAGCCACGCACACCACCTGTTAACGACGCTCAACCCCAAGATCAGCTGCACCCACCTCCGCAGCAACAAACTCCTCCTCACGTTCTAAACATTCCATCTGTTTCTACAGTCCTTCCTGCATCCACACTCTCTACCCTACACCCAACAAATCCTTTTGGACTTGGCACCTCAGGAGGTGCGACAGGAGGTTTTTCCACGCCACCGCCAGCAACTAGATTGACTTATAGGGATTTAGCGCACCAACGTACACCCCAAAGAGCTAATGACAATATATTAAATGAGCCTCTTACAGATTGTAGATATGATCCAGTGCCAGGTAAACACGACAGAATGTTGCTATCTTCAGTACGTTCACGACGAGTTGCAAACTATTTGACGACATTACCAGGAATGGTTGAACATCTAGACAAAATATATCGCTTTGTCCAAACGGGGCAAGGTCCTGAAAGTATTGGCGAGGCCATGGAATACCAGAAGGTGGACATGCAAAAATTATTGTTACGCTTTTTTATAAACTGCTTGATCAGAAACAGAGATAGGCCTGAGGTAGGTCCGGAGGAAATGCAAGTACTTACCAGATGGGGTCAGAATATAGCAGAGGGAAAACATGATAAACAGAAGTATATAGAAGTCATGTGCCGAAAGATCAGAAAAGAAGTAGAACGAATACATGAAAGAAGATTAGAAGCAGATAAAACTGAATCAGAGGAAGAGGAGGAGGAACAGTCAGAAATGAACACAGGACAATTAGAATTACCAGCTAGACAAACGATAGCTTATGTAGGAAAAGGAAGATCTTTTAATAAAACAATACGTCCGATACGTCCAGAATGTCACAGAATTTTTCAAACAGTTACCTCAAATCCAAGGACCCCTGAACACTTATTCCAGGCTACTGATAAATTACTTCGAGAACGAAGGGGGTACCATGTGCTCGATTCTATGGATGAACAAGAATTAGCCAGGTCAGCAGTACAATGGGCTGAGAGCTCTGAAAAATACAGTGATGATGCACTAGCACACACGTTTCTGAATCTCGCCCCAGATGAACAGCGTTTAGCTAGTACATACATGATACAACATCTCCTTATATTATATAAAGGCCAACACTCCGATCCTGGTCCCCTACCTGATATACTGATAGAACTACTCCTGAATAAATGGAGAGGTCTAGGTACCGATCTAATTAAAGTAATTCTAGAATACCGACATAGATATAGTGCCTTTTTGTGTCCAGAACATGATCCAGCTCCCTCCATGGAGAGAAAAACGTATTACATAGACAGACAGAATCCCTTACGCGAAGTACACCCAGTTAGGAATGATGATAATACTTTTAGACGCGTGTTTGTGTACACGCCCATAACTAAAATAGAACTATTGGAAATGAAAAAATTAGTGCCCAGCCATGACAAAGATCCAGCAGGTTTTCACCGTGAACTAAAGGACATGTTACTCATGGGTGATTATACCTATCCTGACATTATGAAAATATTGAAAGTATTATTGCCTGCCGGTATTTATGAGAAACTCAAAGAAAAGGAATGGGAAGTGGGAGACCAAAAGATTGATTGGACAGTATTAGAAAACGAAGAAAATGCCCGAACTGAAGGCGTAGGGCTTGGGGACAAAACTAAAGCATTACCAGCATTATTAGTACAAGTATTGCCACGTTTATTAACTACGAAAAAGGAAGACTGGGGAGCAATCTCAGCTTGTAAACAGAAACCCAATGAAGACACTAGTGATTTTTATTCCCGTTTTGAAAAATGTTTTGGTATTAATAGCGGCCTGAAAGCAAGTAGCGATTCATATCCACATCTTTTTGTAACAAAACTAGTCGAGAATTCCCTGCCACAGGTCAAAAACAGAGTATTGAAAGTTGAGAGCACTTGGCAAGCTAACACTCCTTCACAAATGTTACAAATGTTACAGTATCACCAGAATAGAATTAGAGAAGAACAAGAACATGAACAAAGACGTATGAAAGACACGAAAATGAAAATGCTCGTCGCTCAGTCAGTTCCAGCTGACGGTCATAAAAAGGGTGCGACACAGTCCAGTAATTCAGCGGTTCCCGTTAAAGGGACATGCAACTATTGTAAACAGCCAGGTCATTATATAAACGATTGTGCAGTTCTGAAACATAATATCTCTACGGGTAAAACCAAGGAGAGACCACGTCCGCCTAGACAGGATCAGATCCAACAACAAGCACCTCAACATGTACAGCCTATGCCGGTTCCACAACAGACCGTAGTGGTACCACAGCCACAGCCTATTGCCGCAACACAAAACATGACACAACAGATGTACCAGTATGCACAAAATGACTATCCAGATTATCAGCGCTACACATGAAATAGCCTAGAGAGGGAAGTTGGCTTACCCCTTATTGAGGTTCCTGTAGATCAAGAGGGTCCTTATGTACAGAGTCAAGTATTAGGGAAAGACAGAAAGTTTCTACTTGATACAGGGGCAAGCAGAACAACTATAAGTCACGACGAAGTCCCAGGGGCACCCCTCTCAGGCTCACAAAATATTTCCCTTGGTTTCTCAGGAAAGCCTACTATTAACGAAGTATCACAACCGCTTGCATTTACAGTTGGTCCATTGACACGGACTACAGATCTATTGCTTACAAAATCATGCCCAGAAAACTTGTTAGGTATAAAAACATTGAAAGCTCTAGGAGCTATAATATGTTGTTCTCCGGACGGAGTACGACTATTTTTGCGTGACTTTAAAGGTCACTACGTGTCAAGAGACATGGATCACCGGTTACAGAATCTACCTGCACATTTATGGGCAAAAGGCCCCACTGATGTAGGTTGTATGCACATTACACCATATCGAGTCACACTCAAAGCAGGAGTGGTATTACCACGAATGCGACAATACAAGTTACCTCCAGATGCTATAGTGGCTTTACTGCAAATCATTGACGAGCTCATTGCACAAGGAGTGGTTGTAGAAACCGACTCCAATGTATGTAATTCTCCGATCATTCCGATTCTTAAACGAACTGATCCAAAAGCACCCCCAGTATATCGATTAGTTATTGATCTGCGCAAATTGAATAAATGCATTGTACCACAATATCCCGTGGTCCCAGATATCTCTTCATTACTGACAGCCATTGATTCAGAAGCAACGTTCTTTACTGTGATTGACCTCAAGAACGCCTTCTTTAGCGTCCCAATCGATCCGGAAAGCCAATATTTGTTCGGATTTAGTTTAAATGGACGTAGCTTTAAATTCGCACGCGCGCCTCAAGGATTTACAGAAAGTCCTAGCATCTACAGCCAAGCACTGAAAAGACAACTTGACAGTATCCACATGCCAGTTAACACTGCACTGCTTCAGTATGTCGATGATCTGCTGATCACCGCCCGAAGCGAACCCGAATGTGAAAAAGCATCACTGACGGTTTTACATTTTCTGGCCGACAAGGGGCACAAGGTGTCCCCTTCGAAGCTGCAATTCTGTGTCCAGCAAGTTGTGTACCTTGGGCACTTGCTGTCCAAGGGGGGGAGACAGCTCACACCTGACCGCATCCAGTTAATTGTAAACATGCCACCACCCAAGACACAAAAGGAGGTACGGGCCTTCATAGGCCTTACTTCGTACTGTAGGCAGTGGATCCCCCAATATGCCTTTTTAGCAAAACCACTCATTCAGTTGACAACCCAGGAGGCAGCGACATCGACTGTCCTCCCTTGGACTTCAGAACATACACAAGCTTTTGAAGACTTAAAGAAAGCTTTATGCCAAGCACCTGTTTTAGCGACACCATGTTACAGTAAGCCTTTTACACTCTTTGTTACAGAACGTGAAGGTACTGCCTTGTCAGTACTCACTCAGGAACAAGCAGGATCACACAAGCCATGTGCTTACTTTTCTAGCACATTAGATCCCGTAGCTCAAGCTCTTCCTGCGTGTCTGAAATCAGTTGCAGCGACAGCTCTAGCGATCAGACAAAGCGATTCCATAGTATTAGGACATCAATTGACAGTACAAGTACCACACGCAGTAGAGGTTCTCTTGAACCGGACACAAACACAACACTTGACTATAGCACGACTGACAGGTTACGAACTAACATTGTTTCAGCCACACATAGAAATCAGACGTTGTAGTACATTAAATCCTGCCACACTTTTGCCATTAAGTGGAACAGACCCACTGGCACATGATTGTATTGAAGTCATTACTATTACGACGAAACCCAGACAAGACTTGACAGATGTCCCATTACCAGACCCAGACTTGACATTTTATGTAGATGGTTCATGTATGAGAACAAGTACAGGAGAGTTAGTGGCCGCTTATGCAGTCACGACAGACACCGAAGTCATTAAAACAAATTGTATTGACACATTATCAGCTCAAGCAGCAGAGCTTATTGCTCTGACACAAGCCTGTATTCAAGCCAAGAATAGAAAAGTTAACATATACACAGATTCACGTTATGCATTCGGAGTTGTACACGACTTCGGAGTCCTTTGGCGAGAGAGAGGTTATTTGACTTCTCACGGTGCCAACATTCAACACGGTCCCCTCATTCAAGCTCTATTAGATGCAATACATCTCCCTACTGCGATATCTATCATGAAGTGTAAGGCCCATACAAAAGTCACCAATATTATTTCCCAGGGTAACGACCTAGCAGACCGAACAGCTAAGCAAACAGCACAGAATAGGAATCACGCAACTGACTTGACAAAGACAATAGTTCCGACGCCGACACACTGCATGACAGTTAGGGATCCCGCCCTTGATGTAATTGACATACAGACACATGCTACAGCAGAGGAAATAAAGAAATGGACTGAATTAGGAGGGATCCAAACAGATCAGGGATGGATGACGAAGGGAAAATCTATATGGTTTCTCCCCGACTCAATGGTTCAAGTTATCATTAATACAATACATAGTCCAGCACATCTAGGAGAAAAAGCTATGTTAGACAGTATTCAACACATTTGGTTCAACAAACACTTACGAGCTGCAGCCAAACAGAAAGTCCGAACTTGTATGATTTGTTGTCAGTTTAATCCAGGTAAAGGCGTACCTGTAGAGCAGGGTGGATTTCAACCTCCCGATCACCCTTTTGAAGTCCTCCAGATGGATTATATTCAGATGGAACGATGTCGAGGATTCAAATATGTCCTCGTAGTTGTATGCGCTCTTTCCCGTTGGACAGAGGCATATCCCGTCTCAGATTACACTGCCCCGACTACTGCCAAGCAGTTAGTTCGTGAATTCTTCCCACGGTATGGTTTGCCCCGTATCGTGTACTCAGATAATGGCCAGCCGTTCTCATCCGAGCTAATGAAACACATTTCACTCTTGTTAGGCTATCAATGGAAATTCCACTGTGTCCGACATCCCGAGGCAGCAGGTCTCGTGGAACGTCATAATCAGACCCTTAAAATACGATTTTCTAAAATCTGTAGAGAGAAAGGTGTCGACTGGATAGTAGCCTTACCAGTTGCACTCTTTTACATGAGAATGGTAGCACATTCTCGCACAGGGCTATCCCCGTACGAGGTGGTCTTCGGTAGGCCACCAAATATGTGGGGGACGCCTATACCTCGTAAAATCACTGATGTTGATTGTAATATGCTGACAGATTACCTTGCTTCCTTGATGTCTGCACTACAATCTTGCCGTTCACAGGTAGCTGCAGCCTTTCCCGACAACACCGAGGTGAAGCCCCATGAAGTGGTTCCTGGAGACCTGGTCTTCATAAGAAACTTCGACAGGAGGAGCCCGTTGGAGCCTCGCTGGCAAACGCCAAAACTGGTACTTCTAACGACGAGGACAGCAGTGAAGGTCGAGGGTCGCAAGGGTTGGTTACACTCGAGCCATATCAAGAAATTTCATGGACTACCATCTGATTTGAACTCTCAGCCCTGCCCCCTTCCACAGACTGATTCAAAACTCCCCCTGGTTGAAAAGACCGAATCTCAAGACAATAAACTGAAACTAAGGTCTAGCAAGTCAGACAATTCGATTGTTTAAGTCCTCTTCAAGGTGAATCGGTTGAATTAAGTCTCTGACATGTATCCTCTAGACCGAAGTAGAGAGAGAAATAGACAGAAACAGCTCAAGAAACATGCATACTGTAAATCACTTCATAGTCACTGTATAGTGACATTGTTGATTATGTTTTTTCTAAGTCTTTTTATTATTGCTGCAAGTATACTGTTGCACATGTACTATCCTATTTTCAAGCGTGCTTATTCTGCTTACAACGTTACTGCCGAACATTCTTTTAGTGAACTACCTCCACATGAGTTGTCCTATAGATTTGCGCTGCGCAACAACACATTCATTAGTATGTTACATCATTTCCATCAGACCAGCAACGCTACAAATTGTTGGATATGTGGCCGACTCCCTCCCTATCAGAAATACAAAGGAGTTCTGCCTCTCTTTCCGTACCCGTTCACACACAATGGTTCCTGTGGAGCATGGTTTAGTTTGATTAACTCTTTAGATTCAAACACTGTAGTTTACCAGAGCAACTGGGTATGGGGAAACCTGAACTTAGTTTTGCTTAAAGCCTGTTACCCTAACAAGGAGGGACTTCCCAAAAGAACAGGAACTGACCTAGAAAATGAAGTATATGGATTAAGTAATTTTACACTTAACGTCATGATTCTGAATGTTGAATCTGAAGGTGAATTATGTGTAAGAAAGAATGGTTCAGTACACCTGGGTCATAGTAAATGTACTACTGTGATCGGATTCAGTGATAAAGGCAAGTCTACATTTAGAGCTTCCCGTCATTCCTATTTCATATGTGGTCATACCGCATATATACGCCTACCTCTAGATTGGGATGGTACCTGTTACATTGCATTCCTTCTGCCACCTGTTTTCCTAGCCCCTCCTGATTATCATAGAAATACCAATCTAGTGCACCATAGACCCCAGAGAGATATCCCGATTGTTGACTACACTGAAACAGCATGGGAACAATATACAGACTTCAATAAAGGTCTCTTTCCTTACATAGGTGTTGTCTCAAATAGTAAACTGATACGTAGATTAACCAGAACCCTTGAAGCAGTAGTGAATGAAACTACCTCTGCCCTAGGCAACTTAACAGAGGAGCAGTCTGCGATGCGGATTGTTGTTCTCCAAAATCGTCTTGTCCTTGACGTCATCCTAGCCGATAGGGGCGGAGCCTGTAGGGTCATCGGATCAAGTTGCTGTGTTTTCATTCCAGAAAACGCGCCATCCGTATATGAGGCCATAACTCGTCTTCACAAGATTGCAAACCAGATACATCAGAATCCAGGCACCTGGACATGGTCCGGTTGGTTCTGGAGCGTGTTGTCAGCCTGGGGATGGAAAGTCCTATCCTTCCTAGGTATTGGCCTTCTCATAGTATTCAGTTGTTGCCTGTGTCTACAATGTGGACCAGCGATTTGCGGCCTGTGTGCCACATCGTGTATTCCACGTTCAAGTTTTCATTCAAAATCCCGGAAGAAGAAAGAAGAGCAAATGATGTTACATGAACAGATTGATGGATTCCTGAAGATCGATATTTCATGAAGGGTCCGTAGGGGACAAGGAGGGAATGAGGAAATATGAATTTTTATGATCAATTGTGTCCCCTATCTAGACCCCAACGGCTCCATGTACATGCTACAAGTACATGTATGTTCCCTCCACTTCAAGCTATGAAGACGCAAATACAATTGTGTCCAACGTTAATATGTCCTCTTTCAGATCTGCCATGAATGGGTCAGATATTCCGTTCCTAAGTATGCCTTGCCACCGTCTTTATATGGTATACTTTTCACGTTTTCCAGCTCTGGCAAGGTAGGCCCTGAATTCTGCCATCGAGCTTTTCCTGCTTCTGACTCTGAATGCTCCAGCCTGGACCTGTATCTGTATCCATGAACTTTGTTTTACTCCCTGCGCGGCTAACGGTGCCTAGCCCGGCCTGTTGCCTGCCAAAACTGCATTCCGCCTTCAAGTTATCTGCTCCGCTCCTCGAGAAATGCATTCCTGTCTAGTAGCTTAGGTAAACATCCCTCCAGCTGCAGAGCAAAGGGCCCGGCCTTACTGTCTCCGTGCAAGTAATTCATGACTTTCGTTACTATTGTAGGCCCATGCCCCCTCGCATCTCATGTAGACACCTAGACGCTTGTACACGCACTAGCAGTCAGTATAGAATAGGCTCTGTCCGAAAAGACCTTTCCTTCCAGATAATATAGTTCCTTAAACACAAGATATTAGATATGATTTGGGATTAAGTTGTCCTGACATCCCAGACTTCTGTCTCCTCATGTAGGGCTAAATGTCAAGTTCCCTTCACCCTTTAGTTACACGTCAATCACACGTCATGCAGCTGCGCGCGCATCTCTGCCATGTATTTCTGCTGACTTCGCAGGATTCTCTTATGGATCCACCCACTTGTGTCATCATCATAATGACGTTTCTAGTATACGCCTTTATGCACGCCTATTGTAACGCCTTTTTCATTACGTATGTGTATTCTTTTTTTTTGAAAATTTTATTGAGCAATAAATCAATTACAAGCATGGGCCTACAACCACCAGGGCCGGCCGCTAGATTCAGAAAGGATCATACAGATGTTAAGGCAGTAGTCGACTCCCGGGGCCCAGCCCCGTACATGGCTCCGGATAGTCCTAGGGAAGCAGGATACATAGGTTTAACATAAATAACAAATAAAAAACAAAAGGCGAGGCATAAGGGCAGAAAATGTGGGTCAGGCTACATCCGGGGGACTCTACTTCAGACCTTCAAATAGCTATCAAGAGGAAGGAGTACTGATAGGTCGGGGGGGGGTCACGGGAGAGGAACGTCTATATTCGGTTGTTCCAAAAGTCGCAAGGAACCATCAAGGGTCAGGGGGACAAGGCAATATCGGTATCCACTAGGGGGGGAGTACAGATACCCCCACGATACGCGTTCCATTGCCCCCAGATTCTACCCCATGCCCCCGGTTTGCCACGAGCCACATACACAGTCTTCTCCCTGAACATGCACCAGTCCATGTTCTCCTTCCATACGGACACGGTGGGAGGCCGCTGGGAACCCCAAAGCTGCGCTATATCTCTCTTGGCAATCATGTTCCCCAGGGCCGCCCACCGAGTCTGAGCCGCGTTATAGTCATTGGGCTCCCACACATTCAGGACACAGCGACGCACCTCCGGCAGCAGCACAACCCCGGTGACTTGTCCCATGACCACATGAACCCGGCGCCAGTATTCCGCCACCTCGCGACACTCCCAAAGGATATGGAGAAAGGTGGCACTGAGTCCACATCCCCGCTTACAGAGCCCGTCTTCAGAAAATCCCATCGAGACCAAACGAGGACCCGTCACATACACCCGGTGGAGAATCTTAAGCTGGACCAGGCGGAGACGGGCTGGAATGGCCACTTCCTTGGGGGACGACAGTGCGGACTGCCAGTCCTCGTCGTCCAGCTCCACCCCATCCCCCGTCCACGCCTCCCGGAGGCGCACCAAGAGGTCAGCCCGATTATTGATAAGTTTTTTATAAATTAATGAGATAGTACTGTCGGGGACATGACCGTCGAGTATGCGGTCCTCGAGGGGCGAAGAAGCCGGGATCTTGGTCCCCACCCCAAAAACAGAGAGCAGGGCATGCCGAATCTGGGCGTAGCGGAAGAACTCCCTTTCCGTAAGTTCGTATTCGCTCTGGAGCGCCGCGAATGTTTTAACCGCACCCTTAATCCATAAGTCTCCCACTCTACTAATACCAATCGTGTCCCAACGTTCAAACCCCTTCGTTGTCCAGAGGCTTCCCAGGCGGTCGGAGGCAAACAGAGGAGTAGCACATGTTAATCGCTCACTCCAGCCCAAGGCTACATTGGCCGCCTTCCAGATCCGTACCGCAATCTTAGTAGGGCCCGTAAGGGTCCGTCCAGCCGAGCTGGAGTAAAGTGCCCTGTTATAGTTTCCGCCGGGAAGCAGGAATTTATCCATCTCATACGCCGGATTCAAGCCAGGCGCATACGTGGCATGGTTAATGGCCGATAGCTGTGAGGCCCAATAATACCTGCGAATGTCGGGAAGTGCGATGCCCCCGTCGTACCAGGGGAGAGTAAGCTTTGCCAGAGCGATACGCGCCCGTCCGTCCCACACCAGCCTCCTCTGCAGGCTCTCCACCTCCCAAAAGTAGGACACAGGAATGACATCGAAGGAGTTCTGAAGTGCATAGAGGAATCTGGGAAGGGACATCATTTTAAACAGTGCTGCCCGACCCAGCTGGGACAAGGGCAGCTTACACCACCGAGCCGTGTCCTCCCTCAAACGCCGAAGTGGAAGCAGGAGATTCTGCTCATAGCGAGCCACCGGGTCCATCGAGACGTATATTCCCAAGTATTTAAAGCCGGACAGAGATAACTGGATCGGAAGCCGAGGCGGCAAGAGAGGAGGGTCACCGGAGATAGGATAGACACAGGATTTAGACCAGTTGATCGTTAGACCCGAATTTCTCCCAAAGGAAGTCAGAACATCAAAGAGAACATTAAGCGACTGCCGCGGCGAGGTGAGATACAGGAGAATATCGTCCGCATACAACGAGACCCGATCCTCGAAGCCCGGGGCCCACCGGATCCCTCTGATCGAGGGCTCCCAGCGGAGCCAAGCAGCGAGCGGCTCCAAGGCAAGAGCAAAGAGCAGAGGGGACAACGGGCACCCCTGCCTCGTGCCCCTACCGAGAGCGAAGGGCCGAGAGACCCGTCCATTAACCACCACCTGAGCCATGGGTCCCGTGTAAAGAAGCTTCACCCAGCCAAGAAATCCATCCCCAAAGCCGAATTTGGTCAAGACAGCCCAGAGGAATGGCCACTCGATGGTGTCAAAGGCCATCGTGGCGTCCAAAGAAACCAGCACGGCTGGTTCGGAGAGGTACTCCGCCCTGGCGAGGGCGCCGTGAAGACGCCGCAAGTTAAGAGCGGTGTTACGGTGAGGGATGAAGCCGCATTGATCAGGATGGATCAAATCGCAGATGACGCTCAACAAACGATTGGCAAGGACTTTAGCCAGGATTTTAGGCTCTGCATTTAGCAGTGAAATAGGCCTGTAGGAGGCACAGCGATCTCGTGGCTTACCGTCCTTGGGGATCACGACTATCGTAGCCAGACGCTGGTCGTCAGGAAGGGAGCCTGCCTCAAGGGACTCCTGAAACATACGACGGAGGAAGGGCGCGAGTTTATCCGGGCGCAACTTATATAATTCAATAGGCAGCCCGTTGGGACCCATTGCCTTGCCCGAACGAAGGGACCGAATCGCAGTTGCAATTTCATCTACAGACAAGGGGGCGTCCAACTGCTCACGGTCTTCGACGGACAGGCCGGGCAAAGCAATATCCCTCAGCAGAAGGCAAGAGTCTTCTTCATCCCTATCAGTCACCGGGGAGTACACGGCCCGGAGGTGGTCAGCGAAACATTCCACAATCTCACCAGGCTCAGTCACACACACTCCATCCGAAACACACAGCTCCGGGACCACACGATTCACTCTCTCCTTCTTATCCAGCCACGCAATCAACTTTCCCGCCTTGTCCCCGGCATCATACAATCGACCCTGCTGCTCCCTATACATCGTTTTGGCAGCATCAGTGACAAGAGACCTGTATTCAAACTGTTTCAGGCTGAGGGCATGGAGCCCGTCCGGAGTGACACCCGTCTCCAAGGCCGACTCCAGCCCCGAGATGTCAGTCTCCAGCTTCACCACTGCCTCACTCTTGAGCTTCTTAGCCACCACTATCTGGGAGAGGGCGTGTCCGCGGATTACGGTTTTAAAGGCTTCCCACAGGGACATTGCGGACGACACCGACCCCTCGTTTTCAAGGAAGTATTGGTCTATAGCCTTAACCAGGCTGTCGCGAGTCGTAGGGTCTCGCAGGTACCACGGGTTAATGGGAGCGATCCGCCCTGCAGACCGCGACTCGGTGTCAAAGAGCAGCCACAGCGGGGAATGATCGGAAATACCCCGCGCCAGGTGCCTAACCTCTCGAATCCGACCAGTCTGTGCCGCGGGCATAAGGAAATAGTCTAACCTAGAAAGACTCCCATGCGCCCCAGAGTGAAAGGAGTACTGACATTGGGTCGGATGCATTATTCTCCAGCTATCCACCAGGCCGAAGGTCTCCAGCAGGCCACCAAGCCATGCCTGGGCAGCGGGGAGGGCCCTGGGTGGGTGACGATCCAGGTCACCCGAAACCACCGAATTAAAGTCCCCGCCCATAAGCAAAAGACCATCCGGAAGTTCAAGCAGCATTCGACCCAAGTCCGCGAAGGTGGAGTTCTGGAGGCCCGGGGGGACGTAAACTGAGACCAGGGAAAGGGGCTGCCCCTCCCACCTCCCAGTCAGACACACATAGCGCCCCCTGTCATCCGAGATTACCCTAGTGATATCCAACGGAAGTGAGGATCGCAGGAGAATGCCCGCCCCCCTGGAACCAGTTGTGAAACCAGAATGGGCCACGAGGCGGTATCCCCCCCTGTTCATTGCATGACAAACATTGCCAACCAGATGCGTCTCCTGGATAAACACCACATCAGGAGTCAGACGACGCAAATACTGCAGTACTACACCCCGTTTGATACGATCCCCCAACCCATTGACGTTCCATGACATCAGTCTCAACCCGTCCCCCCCCATCCCTTCCAATAGATCAAAGGCCCCCCAGCCAGTAGCACAGTTCCCAAATCTGGACAAAAATCAATACCTCGCCCTGCGAACAAAAAACACACAACAAAACAACCCCTCCCTCCCCCCAACCCCCCCCCCAAATCCAACTCCCCCCACCCTGCACCCCTGCGGGCCAGAAAACCCCCCCAACTTGCAGTGTGCCTGTCGCCCTACTAACCCCATTCTACGAAAAGACCCCGGAGGAGGAAAGGGACCCGTCCCCGCCCGCCCCCCACACAGGTCCTAGTGAGACAAAATGAAAACCCAGCTGAACAATGCAAAATGGCAAAATCAAGGACCAAAAGTCACTCCAAAGGGGATCCGTCACCTTCGGCGCCTGCAGAGGGCCCGGGACGGTCACCTCTGTCCGGCAGCGAGTCCAGCCAGTCACTCACGGCCACAGGAGAGTCGAAAAAGGCAGTCCGATCCTCATGTTCCACTCGGAGTTTTGCAGGGTAGAGCATAGAGTACTTTAGGCCCAGTTCACGGAGACGACGCTTCACCCCCTGGAATCCCATCCGCTGTTTCTGGACAAGTTGGGTAAAGTCCGGATAAAAGTTAATGGATGAGTTCTCATGACGAACCGGGCCGTGGACCCGTGAGGCCTGAAGAATCGCATCTCGGTCTCTATAGTGGAACAGTTTGGCCACGATAGGCCTCGGGGGGGCCCCCGGCCGTGGCCGACCGCCCGGAACTCGATGGGCCCGCTCCACGGCAAAGAACTTACTTAGGCCTGCGGGTGCCAACTGTTGGAGGATGAGTTCCTCGACCAGGAGGCCAACCGGGCGGTTGTCGGAGGACTCCGTTACGCCTATGACACGGATGTTGTTGCGTCGGGCCCGTCCCTCGAAGTCCTCCAGCCGCCGGGCCATCCGATCGTTGACCGCCGTAATGTCACCAAGCGCGGCCTGCAGGTCCGACACATCCGCACCAAGGGTGGAAGTCCGCACATCGCGAGCCTGAACCCTCTCGTTAGTTTTGGAGAGATCTGCCCGAATTAAGGTGACATCGATTGCCACCGTGTCGATTTTACGGGCCAGGGCCTCGTATTGCGTGGCGATGGTTTCCCTGATGCCATCAATGGCGCCCATGATGTCCTGCAGGGAAAGCTCCGGAGAGACGGTCGGGCCACCACCGACGGCATCCGGGGGGGGACCCTCTGCCCTGAGTGTAGCGGTCCATGTTGTTGGCCTGGACCGGTCCCCCGCGGAGGGAGGCCTTAGTCTTACGCCCCTCGGGGCCCCCCTTGCCCCCCATGTGGTCACGGACACCGAAGGGGACCGCCGATCAAGAGTCGTAGGGGCACCGGCACCGCAGACCAGCGCCTCACCAGGGACCACAATCTAGCGGTGCGGGGGGACCCCAAGGCGACGGGCACACTAGTGGCAGGTGGAGACAAGGCCTCGCGCAGAGGCCAAGGAAACACCCCGCCACATCAAGTGCATTCGCAGGCCAGCCCCCTGAAGTCCGAAAGTGAAACCGAAAGTGGTAGAGCGGTCACTGGCACCGCACTGAAGCCGCTGTTGTTCAATTACGACACAGCTCCACGGTTCACCTGCGCCCCGGGCACCTCCGTCGGGTGGGTCCCAAAAGTTCGAACAACGACAACTCAGGATTCCCAAGTCCGATTCGAGTTCTGAAAAGAGATACGTGCTCAGCCGGTCTTCATCCGTCAGATTCCATAAACCACATCAGGATATTCTCAGGATAAATTCCGGGGAGCAGCAAGGGTCCGGGGAGCCCTGTGCTCACGCGACCATCTTGGATGCGCGCTGACGTATGTGTATTCTTATCTCCCTTCTCAGCTGTAACGCCTTCTGCATATGTCTTTACTGTAATGTATTTTTCTATAAATATGATAACCTGTCAATAATATGCTGCTGATCCCTTCCTGAACCTTCGTGGTGACGGAACTCGATTGCCTGGTTCGAACCATCATTCCTTTGTAAGGAATAAATTCCCTTTTATAACCTCAAATACCACGGATTCTGCCTCTTATTTTTACTGAGTTATTCTTATTGAATTTTACCGCATAAATTAAGTCTAGGTAATTTAAATTTACCACAGTGGGACAGTGGCCACTTCGTCGTGTCGCGTCGGCGGCCATTTTGGGATTTAGGCCTAAACGCCAACTTAAGCGTAACAAACACGAAAGAGTAATTGATGCATAGAAATAATAAATCTAATGTTAACCCCTTACTAATCCCTCTATGTGTTTGTATTTATCTAGCGTATAGCAACATTTAAAGCATTTATAGTCACCCTTTTGGTCCTCCTCTTGAGCAACATTACAAAGACATCACAAAGCAACATATATCATGCAATATTCTATTTATTACATATACTACTGTTAATATGCGTACAGATTTTAGTCTTAAAGGTTATTTAGCCATGCAATATGCAATCCCACGTGTAATTTGGATATTAGTAATGTTGGTTTAATATTCATGCAAACTCATTTAATAATATTATAATTAATAGGTTATTCTATTAGTATTTTCATGCAGAATGGGGGAGGTATACAAAATGTTGTACTACCCGCTCCATCACCTTCTTGAGTTCATCTTTAACGTTCTTATATTTTTGATATTCACCATCACTGATGAGAGATCAATTATGTCAGTTCAATGACTGTTGTGTAATTATATCTTTCAACTTCAGCATGTCACTATCATGGCTCATGCACTGATGATCTGGGCTAACGATATAGCAGCAGGCGTATTTGATTTTACAATGAAATTAATGTAGGCTTTAGCTGTCTTGGACGGAGTACTCTAACCTTGCATAGGCACTCGGGAAACTAGTCAGCAGGATTTTGATCCTACGCTGTGCAATGCACAATGGTTTAATTGTACTCTTGTAATCGTAGTCCCCACCATTCAATGCAAGGAAGCATCTTGGCTTATAGATTGTCACAGATAGTCAGTAAAGCTTGATGATCAGTTACCAGCGTAAAATGTTTTCAATACAGGGATACATGGAAACATTCACAAGCCCATACCACTGCAAAACTTTCTTTATCATGTTGAGTGGGCACATTCTTTCTAGGACAAACTTCTACTGGCATATGCCACAATATGCCTTTGAACATTTGGGTATCCGCTGTGCAAGGATAGCGCCTAACCCGACTAGGCTAGCGTCAACAACAAGTAACCATTTCAGTAGCAGTTTCAATAGCTTGTATGATTTTCTTGTAAATTCTCTCACATTCTTGTGACCACTTAAATGAAACATTTTTCTTCAATAACTCTGGCAGGGGAGCACTCATAGTAGCAAAGTCTCATATGTATATTGAACAGTAACTGGCCATGCCAAGAAATGAATGTATCATAGAAACATATTGTTGGGGATCAGCATTTGACAGTGCGTGTACCTTTGCAGGCTCAGGTGTCACACCCCCATCTGAAAAGATATGGCCAAAGAATTTTAACTTTGTCTTGTGGAACTCACACTTGCCTGCATTTAAAGTCAAACCTACATCAGACTGCAAATGGCATACTTGTGTGAGAGCTTTGTCATACTACTTCTGTGTAGCTCTGAAAATCAATATGTCATCGCTATAACTTAATGCATTCACAACAGGCTGTATGACACGTCAAATGACATCTTGGAAAAGGTCTGCAGCCAATGACACACCAAAACTGAGTCTCTTGTATCAAAACAGAACAACATGTGTTGAAAAGGTTGTAATGTAATTGCAATCTTCTTTGAGTTCCAACTGACGCTAACCTTTAGTGCAATCAAGGTTAAAGAAGACCTTTGCACCATTTAATTGCATTATCATGTCAGCAGTGTGTGGACCTGAATGTCGTTTTCTTTCAATTGCCTTGTTTGCTAGACGCATGTCAACGCATATGCATTCAGCTCCTTCATTGTCCTTTTTAAGCACTACCACTATGGGAGAAACTCATGGTGTCTGACCAGTTGAACACTCAATAATGTCATGCTTAAGTAATGATTCAATTTCTTTTTCAATAGGTTCTTGCAAAGAAAAAGCAATTAGTCTATATCTCTGAGCAACAGGATGGACATCTTTTTTAAACTTGTTTTTATTTGCAACATTGCATCGCATTACATTTTTGACATGTGGCATACACATTTTACATGGAAAACTGTCCTATATTTATGTTGATAATGTCCATGCTAACCATCATCAGATCCACACTCCTCGTGATATAGTGTTCATTGCAATGTGCTTTAACATATTTACATATATCAAACCTAATAAAGACGCAATAAAACAGCGACAATATTAACTGCCCACCCACCTCCCCCCTCCCCAGCTGCAGACAGCAGTACCAACACTCATTATCTAGTTTGACAGGTGAACTGGCAATGTTAATGTGATATATGTGTAGAGGAGGCATTAGCACTATCTTTGCTAGGTGTCAACCTGTCGCAGGTGATCGATTGTGTGGGCGCAGAGCCGTCTTGGCTTTTCATCAACTCTCACAGCCCTAAGGCGACATTCTTCCACACATTCACGCATATCTGAGCACCATTTATCTAGCGCAGGGGGTGCTGAACGGATCCAATTTATTGCAATTCGTCTTTTTGCAAGAACCAATCCTAACAGTGCAAATTTATACGTGTCCCCTTCTTTGGAGTTGGGAGTACGCCCAATAGGCACAGCTTTATAGAGGCTTCCATTCGCACTGTTGTAACATAACGGAGAGTCTGCACTACCTGGTTACAATACTGCTGCAATCGTATGCAAGTCCATATCATATGAAGGAATGTGGCAGGGTCTGTGCCGCACCAAGGACAGGATGAGGCTAGCCCCGGGGTGAACCGCGCACGGAGTTTTGGGGTCAGATACGTGCGATGCAAATAATGGAATTGGATAAGTTTGAATCTAGCATTACTTGTTTCTTCAGCCACCTGCGCCAGACTTCTCTTCCATTCCCTGTCTGTTAGAGGTAAGGGTAAGTCTTCATCCCATTTTCTCCTGACTACCGATAAATCCACTGAACGGTCTTCCTTCAGGGATTTGTATATACGTGATATCAGGGCCCTACTAGAACCGGGGTCTAACAGTGTAGCCAATATGTGCGATTCCTGTGGCTCCTCCGGGAAGGTGGTCCATATCTCACGGACCGTACATGAAATTTTGGCGTACTGTAAGAAATGCCCTGCTGTTACATGAAAGCAATCCTGAGCCTCATCGAAAGTTAGGAAGCTTCCATTGTGGTACAGATCCCCTGCCGATATGCATCCTCCCTCATACCATTTCGAGATATTCATAGTTGCCTGAATGCTCTGAAATCCCCGTAGCCATCGGAGCGGCAGTGTCACCGCATAGGGTGCCCTGCGGAATACCAAAGTGGCTGCCTGTTCCCGGACCACAGCGACTTGCCTCACAATGAGGTGGCAATCTCTGGGGACCTTTAATCCCATCATTAAAAATCTTTGTAACCGAGACCCATCGTTCCACTCCCCCAGTAGCTCTTTGTCCGTTGTGCGACCTTCCATACACCACTGTGCTGCATATTGTAGCAATCCGGCCATATAGTATAACCTAAAATCAGGTAAACTCAAGCCCCCAGAGTCCATGTCCAGCTTGAGCGTTTCTAGCTTAACCCTGCTCCTTCCCTCTGCCCACACCAGTGAAATCAGTAGGTTATCAGTGTGTCAAATGTGGACTTCGGAATATTGCAGAAAGAGTTCTGCAAGACATACAGGCAGCATCACCATTTTTGACACAGCCACTCTTCCCATGACAGACAACGGATGCTTGTTCCAGAATTGTACGGACATTTTAAGTCCCGCAATGACCCTCCCCATAATTAGCTCATATTGAATATCTGGCAAGTGAGCTACCTGAATGCCCAGATATTTAAAATGTTCCATTTCCCAGGTCAGCCACACCTCAGGGAGGTCTAGGGATGTCCTGTTCACAAGGGAAGCTAACGGGAACAGTATTGTTTTCTGATGATTGATGTAGAGACCAGAGGCAACACCAAATGAGGCCTGCGTATCCTGGAGTACTGGGATCACCTCCTCCAGCTGTCTAACGTAGAGGAGCGTGTCATGCGCATACAATGAAATCATGTGTGTGAGGCAATCTGTCCCACACCCCACGGGGCCATGTCACTCCTCAGCCTCACAGCCAGGGGTTCCATCGCCAGTGCAAAAAGCAGCAGCGATAGTGAGCACCCCTTTTCCATGCCTCATTCAATTTTTATAATATCCGATACCTGTCCTCCATTTCGCACTCGAGCTCTCGGCCTATTGTAAAGCAATTTAACCCATGCAATGTATTCCTGTCTAAAACCCATTCGTCTCAGCACCTCGCAGAGATATTCCCACGGTAGTGTATCAAAAGCTTTTTCAATATCCAAGGCAACAGCAGCCATCCGGATGTCACTGTTAGCCACTGAGTGAGGGACATGAGACAGCTGGCGTATATTCATGTGTGTACCCCGCCCAGGTATGAACCCACATTGATCCTCATGAACCAAGGAGGTCATAACTCTGCTCAATCTTATGGCCAGGAATTTAGCAAGCAATTTAGCATCTGCCCCCAGCAAGGATAATGGTCTATATGAACCCGGGTCTCCACGTTCCAGCCAGGCTTAGGAAGCATGATTATCTGTGCCTCCCTCATAGATTGCGGTAGACTCCCAGCCAATTTAGACTCCTGTAATATCTCCAACAGGCGTGGAAGCACGACGTCAGCATACGTCTGGTAAAATTCCACAGGAATTCCATCAGGCCCTGGTGACTTAAGGTGGGCCATGGCTCGCAATGCCTCCTGCAGTTCTTCTAGGCTGATATCTGCCTCCAGTTCCTCCCTCTGCTCTTCTATGAGGCCTGGGAGGGGAACACTTGGAAGATACCCCCTATCTACAGGCAGTTCCGTCACTGGGCCCTCCCTACATATTGCAGCTAGGTATTGAAATTGCACCTGGTTAATACTGGCCTGCATGGTCGCCATCTCGCCATTAGGGTGGCGCAACGTCATTATCATCTGGAGTTGCCAATATTCTCGGCTTAACTAAGCAGTCTAACCTATCCCAGATCTCTCCAACCTGGTGTTGTGCCTGCAAGAGAGAACCGTGATTTTGCCCTGACACTTTCTCCCCTTGTTGTAGCGTAGCCAGTCTATCCTCTGCAGCCGCCAACTCTAACTCCAATCTCTTCCTGGTGCCTCCCACCCTGGACAAGCAGTCACCTCTGGTGACCACCTTGAATGTATCCCATTCCTCACCCCTAGACTTGGTGGTCGACCAGATAGAGGCGAAATAACCCATAATGACCTCTCTGAGCTCCTCTTTGAATAACTGATCGCATAGTGTGTTTGGCTGTAAACGCCACAGTGGGACTTTCGGCCTATGTCTCTATGGTCCCCACTCCAAAAATACCGGGGCGTGGTCTGATAAAAACTGACCCAACATCTCGGTATGCGCTACCGCACCGCAAGCCTCCAGAGAGAGCAGAAAACTGTTGAGTCTGCTATACACCTCGCAAGCCGGTGTATAACAAGTTTAGCCTCGGTCACCCATGTGTGTTTCGCACCATATTCCCACACAGTTTAGCCGACTCATCAACTCTCTCAAGGAATTCGACATGTGGGGTTTTGTGTGTTGTTTCGGCGGCTTTCTATCCAATAGTCCATCCAACACACAGTTAAAATCACCCGCCCATATTAGAGGGATCCCTATGTACGGGAGAAGCAGGCTCTCCATGACACCAAAGAACTCTTTCTCATCCACATTGGGGGCGTAAACATTCGCCAGACATACCTCTACACCATCAAGCTCACCATACACTATTACATATCTGCCCTGTACGTCTGCTAAGTAGCTGTGCAATTTAAACGGAATCTGTGGGGCCATCCAGATATCCACTCCCCTCGCATAAGTAGAGTAGGTAGATGCAAACAGCTGTCCTCTCCATTTCTTGTGAAGTTTTTGTACCTCAGCGTCTAATAAATGTGTTTCCTGTAACATAGTAATGTGGGCGCCCTGACCCCGCAGATATGTTTGTACCCTGTATCGTTTAACAAACAAATTTAGCCCCCTCACATTCCATGTCATGATTTTGTGTTGTTCCATGCCATCCAGATTATACCCATCTTATTCAATGTGCGTACGGCCGATACTCTGCCACCATCGCTGCCAGATAGAACTGCAAACCGAACATTTAACCCTCCCCCTCCCCCTAGGGAGACACTGTAAAAACAAAACGTGCATCCCCACATAGTCCCCAACTTTCCACCCCCGCCCTTAATTACAATCAATGAACAAACCTCATCTGGAATATCAATAAAACTCCATAAGAGAAACAATAGTACAATTAGTCTACTCATGCGTTTCCCAACTATCATCCCCATGACACACCAACCTCATGAAATCATCCAATATGTATCTGTTGCCCAGGCCAGGGATGGCACCCTCCAGACACCAAATGCGTCCAACAGGCACGCCGCCCTCAACCCCGATCGTCACTCACACCCTTCCAGTCACCTATCAACACACTCACACTAATATATCCCATACCGAAATCAATATTAAGAATTAAGAATCAATAATACAAGAAAGCTAAAAGGAAATTAGACAGAAAAAAGAGAGTAGAAAAATAGAAAGGAAAATAAAAGAAAGGGAGGCGTCGTCTCGGCATCTGTCCCAGGCCAGCTTTCCAGTTTTTCAAAATGTGGAGGGGGAGCCATGCGACGCAGTATGTCATTCAAAGGGGGTCATCCGGTCCATGGCCCAAGCCCCATGCGCAGCCAACTTTCCGACAATTTGCACAGCGATCACTGTTTATTCATGACCGTCCCATCTGTGGAGTGTCTTCAACAATGTCACCAGTGCTTGTCTCTAAGCCAGTTGCCGTTACCACCTCTATCAGTGCTCGAGCTGAGTCTCGTTCAGCTTGTTGTGTCAACTGGTCTATTCGGGAGATCTTCTGCCCTCAGCACTCAAATCTGCACTTTCCATCTCCAAGGAGCCGTCCCCACGTACCACCACATGTTGTGTGTATATGGATGGTTTCTGGGACTTCCTGCGACGGCTACCACTTTTTCATCCACTGGGCTTGACTGTGGCTCTCTCCACTTCTCTCCCCCTGTGCGGGATCCGCTCATCACCATATATACCTCCAACTAATACCATGCCGCCTCCGGGGTCATAAAGAAGTGCGCCCGATCTTCATGTAGGACCTTCAGCTTTGCAGGGTAAAGGAGCATGTATTGTTTATTCATGGCTCGCATCTTTTGTTTCACAACAATAAAGGAAGCTCTCTGCTGATGAACCAAACGAGTGTAATCTGGAAATATACGTATCTTTTGAATACCGAAGGCAGGGTCTCCTTCCCGTCTGGTCGCTTTAAAAATGGAATCTCTGTCTAAATTTTTGCTTTTAGGGTTCTGGGTTGAGCCCCTTTTGGCGGCAGCGCTACAAGGGCCCGGTGTGGCCGCTCCACAATAAAGATCGGGGAGAGCTCAGCTGTAGGGAGTGCCTCCTTGACCCATCTCTCCAGAAAGTTTTCCGGCTCTTTTCCTTCCTCACCATTTGGGAACCCCATGAAGCGCAGATTACATCTACAAGAGTGTCCTTCGGCATCTTCAGCCCAGCGCTCCAGAGCTGCCGTCTTAAGTGAGAGTTCAGCTACAGTTGCCTTTAGTGTGGCTTCTTTGGTCTTTATCTCACAGACCGTTTGTTCAGTGGCCAATGAGCAGTCCGCGACAGTGCGGAGGTCAGCAGGCAACAATCCGACATCCGTTGAGACCGCATCTATTTTAGCCTGGACTGTCGCACTAGAGTCTTCAATTGCCGCAAGTATCTGGGCCCCTTTAGGCTCCGGTCGATCCGTGTCCGCCCCTGTCTACACCGCTTTTATCTGATCAGTTCTCTGTGGGGCCTCTTGCGCCGTATAATGGTCCATTTTCATCTGCTGGGCCCCCCTTGCAGGTCTATCTTTGCCCATGGCGCTGCTCTCCTCCCAACTGCAGTGGGAGCCGGACGACCGCCCCGCACCCCAACCCTGCACGACCAAGGTGGGCCTTATTCCCTTTCAACTTTGGTAGCCATGCATGTAGATGCTCTTGACAAGGTAGGAACTCTGTGACCTCCGCGAGAGGAGCAGCACGTCTGGGGGCCACCTCCGCCCTATGTGCGCACTTCTGTTCCATTGAAATTATGTCTCATGGGCCCTCCGCGCCCCGTAGTCTATCTAGCGTATCCTGCTAGGGTGTAGTACGGCTCGTAGAACACGCCACTGCAATTTTTATCCCTAAGGCAACTCTGCCGTGTACTTACTCAGTCTGCACTGGCCTCCCGTCGCGATGCTGGCACTAGACACACTGGCGCCACAGGCTCTCCAAGGCCGGCACTTCTCATAACCTTTCAGGCCCAATCGCTGCCACCTGAAGAACTATACGTGCCCAGAGTATACTTTGGTGTTGGGTCAGCAGCCCTATGCATGCACGTTCCTTTATTTAGTCTGTTGTTTTTTTTTTCTTCATTTTATTGACCCCCACCGTCCCTTCACTGTCGGAACCCCTTGCTCATCTGGGCCCACCTCTAGGCAGGAGTTCCTCATCTCTTACCACGATGGTCCAGGGTCAGGTCTGGGCTGGTCCCACCATCTGCGCGTGTCCCCGTGTCGGACCACTGCCACCAGCACTGCCACAACTCCGCCGACCTTTCTTCACTCGGTCATTGCCGGGAACCAGTGCGGAGCTGGGCCCCCAATGTGGGTTGTTCCTGCACCACGCTGGATCAGCAGCACTCACTATTTCAGTCACTCTTGGCCCCCACCTGGAGGCTGCGCCCTAGTCTCCAAATCCAGCAGGTGCCAGGCTGATTCCACAGGCCTGAGGGACAGGGCAGCATCAGGCAACTCCAGGCCTTGCAGCTTTTAGGCTCTCCCACACTCAGCCAGACCGCAGGCCTCCCACACCCCCCCAGAGAGGGCTCCAACACCGGGGAGGAGGGCAGGGCACAACACCTCCTCACCTTGTTAACCCATGCTCCACCAGTGCTCAGCTTCAATAGGGAGCGGAGCGGCCTCCTGTGCAGTCACCCCTCCAGCTCCAGTTCAAGCCAGGCTCCGGCTCCAATCTCCGGGCAGGCTCACTCACAGCTCTGTCCTATCGAGCACAGGGCTTGCAAATTCACGTCAATCTGCGGCGGAGAGGCCGTCAATCTCACCCCGCAGTCAGCCAGCAACCTCCAGGTTCCCGGCCGCACCTCCGAATACTCCGGGCCCGGGGATGCATGAGCCCAACACTGTCCGGTCTGCAGCAGGAGGCTGCTCACCCCTCGTTCTTTGTTCACAGTTTTTCCCCTGTGTGGGTTACTCCACCACAGCCCGATGCACCATTAAGGCGCCCCAGGCCCTGACAGGCAGGATGATGCAGGAGTATAATACGGGAGGACGCGGAGCTCCTCAAGCTGCGTCCGCCCCGGTTGCCATCTTGTATGGCCACGCCCCCAGAATGGAAATCTTCATTCATATGAAACTTTACTTTCATAGTCTTAAGCTTTTCTAAACCATGACACAACAAAGGGAATTGACTTACTATTATATGGTAAGCATTCATGTTGTAATTCACAGAAATCAGTCCCATATTAGCAGCTGTACTGAAACTGAGCAGATAAGCACTTGACGCAGTACCTTGAAGCACATGTATGAATGCTTGCACCTTCGTTTTCTTGTGTTTAATTGTCGCTACAAATTAACCTTGACTTTTTATAGGTGTTGATGCAGCCCATGTATACACTTTGGCTTTCCATGGCATGAGTTGTTGCAATGGAGATAATTAATTATGATAAATAAATAAATTACACCTGTTCAGTCTATCCAGCCAGCCAGCTCCCCTGATGGTCTTGGGAGCCGTGGATTCTTCTAAGGGAATTGCGCAGCGGAGAGGCTCGGCCTCTAACCTCTGTTAGGATCACGAAGGGCAGTACTGCTGCCAGGGCATTGTGCGTTGCGTTGCTTTTGCCATAGCGGCCTTCTCCCCAGCCTCTGCCCTGGGCTGTTTCCACAGACTCACTCTCTGTCCTGCAGGGCCGGACCGATACTCTACATGGTCCATGCGAGGAGATGCTCTGTTCCTCCACTGCCTGGGACCTACCGTCAGCACTGCCGGCACTCCCGGCCACAGTGTGATAGACCGTATGGGAGCGCCTGAGGGTGGGACGCGCAATAGACATATGTGGAGGCCCATGCATGCACTGATTGCCCTCCCTCTGTGAATGCAGGCCTGAAGTCTGGGAACACTTTGGCAGTGCTCTTGATCATAGGAGCTCTGGTATTGACTTTGATCAAGTCACCTGCCATCGCTGGGAACCGGAGGCGAGAGACCCTTTGTGAAGTGCTTTTGATGCCGTGGCCACATCAGCGAGGGTGCCCTGGATGCTGCAGGGGGTAAACCACTATGTGATGTAGCCACTGGGTCACTACATTGCCCACAATCCCTTGCAGCATAATCAGCTGCCTGCAGTTAGCGCTATTTAAGGGCTTTAAGGTACCGCTGCTTGTTGTAGGAGCTCCGGTTTTGCCTTTGATCTAGCTGCTTGCAATCACTTGGGACTGGAGGGGAGAGACCCTTTCTGAAGTGCTTTGGAAGCCGTTCACAAATCAGCAAAGGTGCCCTGGACGCTGCTAAGGGTTAGCCTCTACAAGATATCCGCCCCCCCCTCTAAGTCGCTGGAGCTTGGATCACCTTCAAGTTATAGGGAAAAGGAAGAAGGCCAACCAGCCAGCTCACGGGGGTAAAATAATGAATGCCTTGGACTCATTTCTAACAGGACCCACAAATGCCTTGACTAAGAAAATAGAATTTACGGAACGCTGCCTTTCTTTGGAGGAGGTAAGGAGCAGCCTGGAGGTTAATGCTGTGCTTAGTTTAGCACCTCCATTGATTACTGTAAGTTCGCTAAGGCAAGTTGCTGTACCCAGCACATCTATTGAGATCTCCCCTGGCTCTACTGATGTTGCCCTTATGAGCCCAATAGAACTCCCAGTAAAGAGAAGAAAGGGTGGACCTAAGAAGAAGAGAGCCCCTATGGTCAATAAGACTGTAACTCCGGAGAACATTCCTAGAGACATTCCGAGAGACTTTCCAAGAGACAGTACTCTTTCCAATCATGATGATGTCTTATGCAACAAAATGGAGCGTATGGTAATGTCATTGCTGCAGCCAATACAGAAAAGGCTAGAGACAACTGAAGAGAGTCTTTCTCTCCTCATCTCTCACTCAGAGTTAGCTACAGATTGGAAGGGTTACCAGGGCAATCAGGGATATAGTAGTACAATTCCCTTCTATAGCCTCATAGCAGAACCTAAGGTCAGTACGGGGATCAGAGGGTGATAGAGAGAGGAAGAGTAGTCCAATACAAACCTCTCAAGTTGACCCCCCACTCAATCCTTCAGGGCTTATCCAGTCGATACAGGCCTCTGATGTTTGTGTAAATATCCCCATAAGTGCCGCTGTCAGGGCTCACCTTCAGCTTCTTGCTGGTTTCTGTTGTCTTGCACAGGAACAGAAGTCGCTAGCTTCCCAACTCCCACTTCCACCCACTCAGCCCAAGTAATACTTTGGCGCTAACTGATTAGTGAGGGGGAAGGGGGAAAGTGGATAAAATAATAAACTCTAAGAAGAGACTGGTTCTGGACCTTCTGGTTTTCTATCTGGATATCTTCTTCAGCTTTCGCACTGCCTACCGAAGACTCCTAAGGAAAACTAAACACACAACAATTTTATTTTTTCCCTTCCTCTACTCTATCCTATCTCTTTTCTACATTTCCCTTGAGATATGCTACCTACCCAAAATCCTGAACTCCGTGCCTCTCTTCCTGACCAACTCTGTTTTCTTCTTTCCTTGTTATGGATGTCTTTTAATTATCTGTAAAACAGTTACTTTTTTATTATAACCTATTTATTCCTTGAGCGTTTATCTAATAACCTTTTTTTATATATAACCTACCAGCAGTTGGTTTACTGGGGGCTTTCTCTTTTATCACGTCGTCTTTTCTTTTTCTGTTCTTTAAATTCTATAACTCTTGTCTTCTAGATCATTTCTTCCTGAGTTTTTAACCCTTTTGTCTCTGTTCTCTTTCTCTCCTCAGGTTTATGCTGTGCTGGAATAACTCTGGTAAGTCTTTCTCCTCACATCTCTTTCGCCTCCTAGTTTACAGTTTTTTAATTGTCTGTGATTCTGCACCACTCTAACTCTCTTCACAAAAAATCGTTAATGTTCTCTTTTTTCTTTTACAGGACCCAGTATACTTATAAATGCAGTCAACAGTGAGTTTTAATTACTTTCAGCGATATTGCGTCTTTTGGCATTACTTGACATTATTTATATGCCTGAAAACCTTTCCTATAATTCACTTAGCTTTCTACTTGTTCTCTGTCAGGTGTAGCTGAATCTTCACTCGGAACTGAAGAGACGAGCCGACTCCTATCTCTACTCCGGTAAGTCTTTCACCGCGAACTCCAAGCGTCTTCTTTTTTCTTCAAGTAAGTATCAGTTCTATGACTAAGAGACAGGTCACGAAGGGGTGGCTCTCTGAAAACTTCGTACTCAAGGGTAATACACTTCAAACTGGGAACACTCGCAAAACAGTCTTCTCTGAGGAAAATTCTTTAGTGAAGTGCGCAATACTTCAGGCGTGCGCGCGTCGCATCAGCCTCTCCGGATTTGCAAACAACTAGACTGCAGACCCCAGCGCCTTAGCGGCCATCTTGGAATTGCGGACATGCCACCAACTCGACCATTGATGCCTGTTCAACCCTGTAGCACCACTTGAGTTTAACCCCTTGCGCATCGCTTTGAAACTCGCATTAGGGATCCTGACAGTACCCCCCACCAAAGATGGTCCTCCCACTCTAGGTTTGGTTGGATTGCGCTGATAAAAAAGTTTTATTAGCCTAGGAGCATGAACATCTGAATCTAATTCCCAGGACCGCTCCTCTGGACCATAACCTTTCCAATCAACCAGAAAATACAGTCTTCCTCTAACTAATTTTGAGTCCAGAATTTCTTTTACCTCAAACTCCACTCCTGTATCTAGCTGAATAGGGTTTGGAATCGATTCTTTTCTCAAATTGGGAACTGCCTTCTTCAAGAGAGAAACGTGAAACACTGGGTGAATTTTGAATTTGGAGGGCAAGGTCAATTTATAGGTCACTGGATTAATCTGCTCCACAATAGGGTAAGGACCGATAAATCGTGGCTGGAATTTTCGGTTCCCTTTTAGTCTTAAATTTTTTGTATTCAACCAGACTTCATCTCCAATTTCTAAAGGGGGAGGTTTCTTTCTTTTCTTATCTGCATACTTCTTATACTTTTCCTTAGCCTGTCCTAGATTCTTTGATGCTAATTCATGTACAGAATTTAAATGAGTCACCAAATCCTTGACTGCTGGGACTGTGAGCTCCACATCTTGTACTGCGGAATTTGGATGTCTACCATAGTTTAAATAGAACGGAGAGTACCCAGTGGACACATTCTTCGCGTTATTATGAGCGAATTCAGCTGTCCACAAGTAGTCCGGCCATTCCCCATCCTGTTTCAACGAGAACAATCGCAAATATTGCTCCAGTTCTTGGTTTACTCTTTCCGTTTGTCCATCCATCTCCGGATGGAAACTGGTGGAAAAACGAGTTTCTATTCCTAACCCTTTCATAAATGCCTTCCAGAAATGTGAGACAAATTGGGTTCCCCGGTCTGATATTATGACCTTTGGTATTCCGTGCAACCTTACGATCTGTGCACTAAAATGACTTGCTAGCTGTTTCGGTGTAGGGATTCCCTTTAAGGCCAAGAAATGTGTCATTTTCGTGTATGCATCTACTATTACTAGGATTGTATTTGTCCCATGACAGGATGGTAAGTCTGTAATTAAGTCTAGAGTGATTGTGTGCCAAGGATGAGGAGGTATGGGCAGGGGTTGCAACAGTCCCTGAGGAGCGTGCCGTTCTGATTTTCCCTGAGCGCATATCTCACAGGTTTTTACATATTGTTCTATATCTTTACTCATCTGTAGCCACCAATATTTTCTTTTGATCAGATCTGCGGTCTTGAACTCTCCTTTGTGCCCAGCCAACAAATGGTCGTGACATTCCTGCAAGGCTTGCTTCTGCAACGCTGTAGTCGGCAAATACAATGCACCTTCTTTAAATGGTAATTCATCTCGAACTTCTCTTCCAGGCTCTAGTTGCGCCCACTTCTGCATTTCTTCTGGGATCAAAACTTGGATTACTTTTTCCTTGAAGTTCAGTATATCTGTGGCGCCGATGATCTTGGCATCTGGAATGATCACTTAAGCACTTAGTGGGTTCCTTTCTTCTCCAGTTCCCATCCTTGACAAGGCATCCGCCTTTCCATTCTGTGTACCCGGTCGATAGGTTATCACGAAATCATAATCAGCAAAATAAAATGACCAACGAAGTTGGCGAGGTGTCAAAGTTCTGGCTGACTTCAGGAATTTTAAGTTACGATGGTCCGTGTAAACTGTTACCACATGGTGGGCGCCCATTAAATAATGTCTCCACTCCTTGAAAGCGTCTTTTATAGCCAGCAACTCTTTTTCCGTAATTGTATAGTTAATTTCAGCTGGCGTCAACTTCCTAGATCGATAAGCCACCGGGTGTAATTGGCCAGTTTTCTTATTCCTTTGAGAAAGAACTCCTCCAACCGCAAAGTCAGAGGCATCTGTCTCAGCATAAAAGGGCTCCATCGGATCGGCATGAAGGAGGATGGGTGCAGTGGGGAACTCAACCTTCAAATCCTTAAAGGCTAGCTCTGCTTCTTCTGACCATTCGAATCGTGTCCCCTTCTTCAGTAATCGTGTCAAGGGTAGTATTCGTCGAGAAAATTCTCCAATAAACCTCCAATAGAAATTTGCAAACCCAATAAACGCTTGGACTTCTTTGACACTGATGGGTGACTTCCATTCTAGTACAGCCTGAATTTTCTGTCTGTCCATATGAATTCCTGTTGGCGAGATCACAAAGCCAAAGAATTCTACCTGCGAAACTCCAAAAGCACATTTCTCCAACTTGACAAATAATTTATTCTCTCGCAGTTTTTGTAAAACTCCTCGAACTTGTGTCTGATGCTCATGCGTATCTTCTGAGTAGATCAGTATGTCATCAATATACACAATTGCGCATTGATCAATGAATTCACTGAGTACATCATTTATAAAGTGTTGGAACGCTGCAGGCGCATTACACAACCCATAGGGCATAACCTGGTATTCAAATAGCCCAAAGCGTGTCCTGAAAGCCGTCTTCCACTCGTCTCCTTCTCTAACTCGAATAAGGTGGTAAGCGCCTCTTAAAAAATCCAACTTCGTGAATATCTGGGCTCCTTTGATCTGGTCCAATAAGACGGAGATAAGGGGAAGAGGATACCTGTTCTTCTTTGTTATTCGATTTATGGCTCTATAATCAATACATTTTCTCAACTCGCCCTGCTCCTTCTTAGGCACAAAAAATAGTGGCGAGGACACTGGAGATTGGGAAGGACGTATAAATCCATTGGCCAGGTACTTGTCGATATATTCCCTCAGATGATGATTCTCTTGTTCTGTTAAGGCATACACCCGACTGCAAGG
Source organism: Triturus cristatus (assembly GCF_964204655.1). NCBI lineage: Eukaryota > Metazoa > Chordata > Amphibia > Caudata > Salamandridae > Triturus > Triturus cristatus. The sequence continues at coordinate 442,386,886 of NC_140593.1, read as the reverse complement.
TAAATTCGCCCCTGGCTCTAGGTCTATCTTGCAGTCGTAAACACGATGAGGCGGCAGTTGTTCAGCTTCCTGTTCGTTGAAAACGTCCTCGAAATCTTGATACTCTGGTGGTATTGATTGCGTATTGATTACGCACACGGAGACTTCGGCTGAAAATAAGGCGTGAGCTGGGTTCAGTTTACTTGTTTCCTTGAGAGCTCCAAAACAGTTCTCTCTACAATATTCTGAGTTCATTTCGATTGTTCTGTCGTTCCAATTAATTGAGGGATCTTGCTCCGTGAGCCATGGAAGCCCCAATATAAATTGAAATTAAGGGGCATCAATTAAATTAAAGTGTATAGCTTCTCTATGCCCATCTTCTCGAACCAGCTCTACCAATTCAGTGTGACTCGTGATAGGCCCTGAGGATAGGTTGGTACCATCAATCGCTCTAACTGGTTCTCCTCTTGCCTTGGCGATTGCTTGCAGCCCAATTTTTGCCGCGAATTTCAGATTGCAGAAATTACCTGTGGCTCCTGAGTCCACCATCACCGCTACTCCTTTCATTGTTTCTTGACGGAATCGGATTGTCACAGATAGAATCAAATGGGGTGAAGACGACTGTAATGTATTCGCCAACCGATGTTCCTGGGGAGTTGATTTCAGATTTGCATCCACCTGCACAACTCCTTCTACAGGTGGTGCTGCGAGTTTTCCTTCGGTTTAAATGAACCCTTTGGCTTTTTTGGACAATTTCGCACGAAATGCCCACTAGACCCGCAATACATACATAAGTTGCTAACTCGCCTTTTTTCCTTTTCTTCTTTAGTGAGCGGTCCCCGAATTATTCCTATTTGCATAGGTTCGGATCCTGAGAAACCTTCTGTGCCCTTTCCTGGTTCAGTCTTAGCTCTGTCGAAACGTGGGAAATCGTACTTCTGAATTCTCGTCTTCTCTCTCCTCTTCGCTCTCCCTGCCGAAAATCCAATTCTAGAACCAGATCTATTAGGGCGGAAATTTCAGTTGGACGGTTCAGTATTTGAGCCAAACCATCTTTTAGTTCATCTCGCAGGCCTCTATAGAATATTGCTGTCCTCTTGTTCTCCGGCCAATCAGTTTCCATTACAAGCATGTTGAACTGGGCTAGGTAAGCCACCAAGTCTCTATTTCCCTGCTTCAGCTCCAATAGTTCGTTATCTACAGCTTGAGAGATCCGTCTTCGGTCAAAAATTCTCAGAAATTCTTTCTTGAACTCGTCAAAATTCTGCAATATTGGATCATCTGGTGAAACTATCGGCATCGACCATGCCGCAGCATCTCCACTTAAATATGACAAAATGAAAGCTACCTTAGATTGCGCATCAGGAAAGATAGAAGGGCGACACATGAAATGAAGTGAGAATTGAGTAATAAACACCTGTGCCTTTTTGGGTCCCCACTAAATCTCTCGGGCGCTGCCAACGGCATCACTGGAGATAAGGAATGTATTACTTGTGTTGTTAATTGTGTTGTGTCTCCTATAGATGTGGTGGGACCCTCCCTTCCAGCAGAATACGGTTGTCTTATTCTCTGTGCTAATTCTGCCGTCTCTTTCCTAGAATTCATGACCTCCTGTCTTAGGCTTTGATTCTCTTTTTTAACTCCTACCAGTTCCTTTTGTATCGCCTCTAGTACCGACCCTAAGGTCTGTAAATTAATTCCCTCAACCATTTCTTTTCTGTTCGGGTGCAAGATTTAGGACGTGGGCACTTCACTCTGTCAGGGCTCACCTTCAGTTTCTTGCTGGTTTCTGTTGTCTTGCACAGGAACAGAAGTCGCTAGCTTCCCAACTCCCACTTCCAACCACTCAGCCCCACGTAATACTTTGGCGCTAACTGATTAGTGAGGGGGAAGGGGGAAAGTGGATAAAATAATAAACTCTAAGAAGAGACTGGTTCTGGACCTTCTGGTTTTCTATCTGGATATCTTCTTCAGCTTTCGCACTGCCTACTGAAGACTCCTAAGGAAAACTAAACACACAACAATTTTATTTTTTTCCTTCCTCTACTCTATCCTATCTCTTTTCTACATTTCCCTTGAGATATGCTACCTACCCAAAATCCTGAACTCCGTGCCTCTCTTCCTGACCAACTCTGTTTTCTTCTTTCCTTGTTATGGATGTCTTTTAATTATCTGTAAAACAGTTACTTTTTTATTATAACTTATTTATTCCTTGAGCGTTTATCTAATAACCTTTTTTTATATATAACCTACCAGCAGTTGGTTTACTGGGGGCTTTCTCTTTTATCACGTCGTCTTTTCTTTTTCTGTTCTTTAAATTCTATAACTCTTGTCTTCTAGATTATTTCTTCCTGAGTTTTTAACCCTTTTGTCTCTGTTCTCTTTCTCTCCTCAGGTTTATGCTGTGCTGGAATAACTCTGGTAAGTCTTTCTCCTCACATCTCTTTCCCCTCCTAGTTTACAGTTTTTTAATTGTCTGTGATTCTGCACCACTCTAACTCTCTTCACAAAAAATCGTTAATGTTCTCTTTTTTCTTTTACAGGACCCAGTATACTTATAAATGCAGTCAACGGTAAGTTTTAATTACTTTCAGCGATATTGCGTCTTTTGGCATTACTTGACATTATTTATATGCCTGAAAACCTTTCCTATAATTCACTTAGCTTTCTACTTGCTCTCTGTCAGGTGTAGCTGAATCTTCACTCGGAACTAAAGAGATGAGCCGACTCCTATCTCTACTCCGGTAAGTCTTTCACCGCGAACTCCAAGCGTCTTCTTTTTTCTTTAAGTAAGTATCGGTTCTATGACTAAGAGACAGGTCACGAAGGGGTGGCTCTCTGAAAACTTCGTACTCAAGGGTAATACACTTCAAACTGGGAACACTCGCAAAACAGTCTTCTCTGAGGAAAAGTCTTTCATGAAGTGTGCAATACTTCAGGCGTGCGCGCGTCACATCAGCCTCTCCGGATTTGCAAACAACTAGACCGCAGACCCCAGCGCCTTAGCGGCCATCTTGGAATTGCGGACATGCCACCAACTCGACCATTGATGCCTGTTCAACCCTGTAGCACCACTTGAGTTTAACCCCTTGCGCATCGCTTTGAAACTCGCATTAGGGATCCTGACAGCCGCCTTAGATTAGGTGATAGGGGGGGTCAGGTGTATCTGGCGGACAAGGCAATATCACTGAATATCAAAGGACAGCAAGCAAGGGAGGTAAAGGTGTTGTACAAGATATATCAAAGGGTCAAAGGTTGAATCTCCCCTGCAGCTTGCCCATATCTAATACAAGCTAACTCACCTGAACTAGACCATATGCAATCAGAGACTACAGAGCAGTTGAAGACAAAAGTTACCCATTGGATAACTAGGAATGCCCGGTTTTCTCTAGCTATGCATGGACACATAATTATGGCCAGGAGAGTCTTGTGGATAGGTACGGCCCACAAAACCGTAGGTGGCGACTGCATAGTTGTCAATTTTGACGATATGCAATTGGTGGAGGATTTGTTGTGAAGACTATACTTTACCCCCACAACAGGCACCCAAATACATGTATTCCCCCTGGGGCTTTTCTACCAACCAGAGATTAAAGAGAAGGGGTATATCAGTAATATTGGTGCCAGTTACTTCTCCCAATTTAATCAGCAAGACACAGATTCCAATAGGTATGGTGTAAGTACAAGAAAAAGATTTGAGCCATTGGAAGGATTGGAATCCTGTAAATGACTGGATAATCAATTGCAGCAACCAAAGTAATTTGGTACAGTTGAACTCAGCCTGGTAGCATCACAGGGGAGGGGCAAAAAACCGAGAGCAGACGGCAATCAGAAGTAAGGAATGATCACATGGAATGGTGCCGGTCTGAAACATAAGAGGGGTAATCCAGATTGGCTAAGGGCGGTAGCAGGGTTCGATATATTATGTTTGCAGCACACTTGGGATACCTGACAGTTTTTTTAGATGGGTACTGTTCATACGAAACGCTCGCTACTCTGTCAAGAACAGGAAGAGTGAGAGGCATTCTGACCCTAGTAGCCAACAGCAAATGAAAAGGTTCTCAAAATTTGGAATGAATCACCCTACTAACCACATTCTACTGTGTGAAGGTTCCAAAGAGTGGGCCTGGATTTTAATTAATAATTTTAATAATAATTTTGATGGTGATATGGTTGAAGTGGTCAGAGCACTGGAAAAGGAGATACATTTATTGTATGAGGCACACCCTAAACAGATTCACATGCTGTGGTTAGGCGATTTTAATGCCCATACATGTGACCTAATCTACAAATCAGTTTATGGGCTAATTGAGGGGGATGTGATCCCCCACTTAACTCACAGTCTTTATGGCAAGGCTCTCAATAGGATGCTAATTGTTAAAAACGTAGAAATTATGAACCCAGTTGACAATCATTTGGGTCTATTGCAAAAGACCTTCGGGTGCCCGGAAAAGGGTGAAACCGTTGAGTATATAGTAGCATCAAATATTGTGGGCAGCTTGCTGACTCAAGTGGAAGTGAGATGTTTAATTTTAAGTAATCATGCTGCCCTTGCCTTCATGATGGTTTGGAAAGCTAAAAGTAAGACACCTGAGGATACGGTACCCTGTACAGGGCTATTTTCCTTGCGGTTCATGTTCTGTGTGTCGCCACACTGCACCTGCTAAAGAAATTGTGTTCTCTGACACATTCACATGGCACATTACGAAACACACAAATTGCAATACAACACAATGCATTTATATGATCACATGCCCTTGCCAACTTAGGTATATAGGCATGACTATGAGAACTGCCAAGACCAGGATCACAGAGCACAAAAGCAACATCCGGTGCCAACGGACGACAACTTAAATGTGTGCACACTTCAAGGAACGTGACCACTCCCCAGATACCATCAAATGGGTGATACTCGAATCTCATCTGTGCATCACCCCGAGGTCACTGTTCAAGATTGAACAAAGATGGATACACCGCTTATCTACTGACAAACACGGGCTTAATTATGACATTCCTTGGGCACAATTAAGTTAAGTACCTATCCGTCATCTTTCTGTATGTTTTTCACTAGTGGTAATTGATGTGCGACATATAGCATCCCTTGTATGTATGGTGAATGCTATGATCATATGCGTACCACTGCCGGTGCACCATGACCTTATCCGTCCTAAGTTTTCAATTGGCATTGCATATCACCTTGTTCATGTATGGTGTATATATAGGGCACCATGTTTAATATCTGTCCTTACATTTTTAAATGTACTTTCATACCAATATTTCCATATGTAGGTCATGCATCGAGCATTATTGCACCTATGCGATACACATAATGCCTACAAATGATCCTTGAGTCACACTACGACATCAGGGAGGAACTACCGCTGCTTCAATCATTGGAACCACTATGTGGTCCAAGCACCCCTCCTTCCACGCATTGACTTGGTTACCTCAGGCGCCCCCTACACCACCATATTTGCTTCCTCATAACCGGGCGGCGCTGACATCCGGCAATTACACCTCCTGCTTCCACTACTTTTTTTATTTTTTTTATTGGTTGCAGTAAGTATACATAAATAAGGAAAGAAAAAAAATTAACATCACTTCAACATTAAATATCAGTGCAAAGATTCTAATTTCCAATTTATCACATACAAAAATAGGACCACTTCCCTATCTGGTCCAGAAAAAATCAAATCAAATCTAATTCCCCTCAAGACTAGCCTCTCTCCACTTTGTGATAGGAGCCCAGATGCTTTCCCCGAAATCCCGTACTTTTTTCCCTTTCTGTGCATACAAAGAAATCTCAATATTATGCATACCTAATAATCTAGAAAGCCACATTTGAAAGGAGGGGGGTACTGAATCTTTCCAACCTGCAGAAATTAATAACCGAAATACAGCCACAGAAATAAACACCAGGGCTGCCTCCGTTCTCCCTACTTTTAATCTGTTGTCCGTGCCTAAAACCAATAAAGTAGATGACAGAAGTATTTTTTTTCCTAACAACATCTCCCAAAATTTTTCTATCTCCCTCCGTATTCCTAGCAGAGACTCACATTCAAAAAACATATGAAGTTGGTCTGCCGCGCCTAACTTACATCTGGGACACGTATCATCCTCCCTTATACCCCAAGCAAATAACTTTGCAGGTGTATAATATAAATTAAACAGCGTTTTGTAGTGCTGTGCCCTCAGATTGGTTGAGCGAAATATTTTCTTATTTAATAGGAGGGCTAGGTCTAGATCTATGTCGGAATTTCCCAATTTTAAAGCCAGAGCTGCTTCTGTTTTTTCTAAATCATCCTGTATTTCCCCACATAGTAGATTATAAAATACCCTGATCTTCTCACTCCCTTTAACCAACTGGTCGATAATAGGAAATTCAGCTGATATTAAGGTCCTTGGTCTTACAGCCTTCAGCCAGCTAAAGGCTTTATTATACAGTAGCCAATGACTTAAAGAAATACCAAATCTAGATTGTAGCGCCTCAAATCCAAGAATCTGATCTCCCCTCATTATGTCGCCCAGCGTCTTAACTCCTAATTCTTCCCAAACTTGCAGATTCCTGTCTGCTACCATCTGCGGGAATAGTCTAGAATTATATAAATGTAAATATCGATGTATCTTTGGGATTCGGCAAAACTTTGAAATGGCTCTCCAAACCCCCCAAACACCTCCCAATACCTTAAATCGAGCCTTCCTATAATATCTACGGTCGATTTCCCGCATTAAAAGACCGGTAGCTTTTCTCCCGACTAATAACTCATAAATTGTGGGAAGAGTCTGGCTGCCATGAAATTCCTGAGTGATTTGTGACTCTGTCCGAAAAAGAATAGACATATGAATCAATAAACAAGACCAATGATACAGCCTCAAATTCGGTAATACCAAGCCGCCCCTATCCCTAGGAAGAGACAAAAGGTTAGTAGAGCGCCTGACTCTTCCGTACTGCCATACAAATTTTATAAAAATAGATTCCAGGCCTTTAATTATTTTTTCCTCTATATAGAGGGGTATGGCTCGAAATAGATAAAGAACTTTGGGGAACATTGTCATTTTCAAAACATTAACCCTTCCTATCAATGAAAGATGTAAAGCATCAATTCTTTTTAAATCTTTTTCTATAGATTGACTCAGTGGACCAAAATTCTCATCTATAATCTTGACTATTGAAGCATTAATTCTAACCCCTAAATATATAGCCGATTCTACAAATCTTGCATCTGTTTTGGTAATATTTTTGGAGCATATTATTTGCGTTTTAGATTCGTTTAATAAATAGCCTGAGTATTCACCAAAGTCCTTTGCCATTCGTATCAGCTCAGGGAATGCCTGGTGCGGATCAATCGTGATCACGGCCAGGTCATCTGCATACGCCAGGATCTTCGTTTCGTGCCCCTCCCGTATCACAGGTCTAATTCTTGGACAACCTAATATCCTTTGAATAAGCGGATCTATATATAAAGCAAAGAGAATTGGGGAACAGGGGCAACCTTGACGCGTACCACGACTTATTGTTATAGTATCAGAACTCTGACCCATAACCACGACTCGGGCGACTGGATTAACATACATTGCCGTGAGTGCCCTTATAGCTTTCTCTCCAAATCCTCTTCCTGCTAGGATCCCCCAGAGAAAGTTCCAGACCACCCGGTCGAAGGCCTTCTCTGCATCGAGCAGGATCATGGCCATCTCGTCTCCCACGACAGACTGAGCATCAAACAAAGTAATTGCCCTCCTGATATGATCCGTGGTGCCACGCCCTGGTACAAACCCATGTTGCCACGGGGAGACCAGGCAACCTATGACCCTGCCCAACCTCTTTGCCAAAATTTTTGAATATAGTTTAGTGTCTGCGTTGATTAAAGATATAGGACGATATGAGCCCGGTTTCTCCCTGGGTTTGCCCTTTTTGTGGAAAACCACTATATTCGTTTCCCTCCATGAGTCTGGAACCACCCCTGTCGATACCACACCATTGAATAAGTCGATTAAAAGCGGAATAATCTCTGCCGCCATGCATTTATAGATCTCCAGTGGAATCCCGTCAGGGCCCGAAGCCTTACCAATGGGTAGTTCCTGCAGAGCTGTTGCTACCTCATTCTCATTAATGTCCTGTTCCAACTCTTCTCTGGCAGCATTACCAAGCCTAGGACCGTTATCAACATACTCTTGAACTCGTTGAACACCTGGATTTTCTTCGGTATAAAGGACTTGATAAAAGTTCTTAAAGACCTGAAGAATATCCTTAGCTTCGGTGAACTCCATCCCATTATCTTCTATTTTAATGATATTATTTCTAACTCTTTCTTGCTTAATTTGTAATGCCAAAATTCTGCCAGCTTGCTCGCCAGTTTCATAACGTTGAAGCCTCACAGTTTGATATTCACTTACTGCCCTAAGTGTAACCAACCTCTGCAGGTCAGCTCTTACTACTAGCAATTTCCTTTGGCTCTCATTGGTCTCTCTGCCTTGTGTTATATCAGAGGTATGTTGTTCCTCAGCTCCTACTAATTCTCGTATTAACCTTTCGACCTCACTCCGATCTTCTCTTCTCAATCTTGCAGCACAGCTTATTAATTCACCTCTTAAGGCTGCCTTGAACGCCTCCCACACAGTATTTCGTGAGGCGCTAAATCTATTAGCAGAGAAAAATTCTCCAGCCCATTTCCTTATATGATCTACAAATCTTTTATCTTGTAGAAGTTTCCTTTCAAAAGTCCACCTGGTGGGGACTCCTTCTAATCTCTCCACTTCGTATACTAACACCAAAGGGTTATGATCCGATAGTAGCTTTGGTAGTTTAGATATTGTTACTCTATTTCTTTCTGAATCAGATACAAAAAAGTAATCCAATTTAGTATATTTCTGGTGTGGGTTTGAGAAATACGTGTATCCTGGATCTTTAGGCTCCTTCATCCGCCATACATCTAATAGGCCATGTGATCTTATAAGAGATGAAACAGCCCTAAAAATTCTGGGTTTTCGTCCAGAATAGACTTTATTCGAATCCCAATCGGCTGTGATATTTAGGTCACCACAAAGAATTATAGGGGTTACCCAAGTGGCTAGCTCTACTTCCAAAAAATCAAACATCTCTGGATCATCATTATTAGGCCCATACACTACGCATAATGTAAAACCTTTTTCTAACTCGACTAAAACCCATCTCCCATTACTGTCGGCTTTAGTCCGTCCCACTCCTCCCAAAGATGATCTTAACAAAACTGCTACTCCCCTATTTGACGAGGATTGTGATGAACAGACCCCTAATTCATAGCCATTCATATGCATCAGATTCCTTTTAGCCCAAGGAAGGTGTGTTTCTTGGAGACATAACACATCGACTTTATTATATTTCACAAAGTGAGCTAAGTTTTGACGCTTCCTGTGATCATTCAGTCCACCAATATTTATAGTACAAATCCTAATATCCGTCATCCTGTGAATCAATTTGAAAAACTAGGGAAACAAGCACAACACGGAGCCTTAACTGAACCCTATTAACAAAGCATTTGCACTGATGGTCAAACCTATTATATACCCAACTGCAACTCTTTCTCCCTTTTCCTGTTTCCAACCCCCCCCCAACCACCCACCACCCCCTCCAAGCCCTGACATTCACCCACCCCCACCACCCAACCCTGACCTACCCCTAACTGTGGAGCGCTCAGACCTTGTCTGTGCACGTGATGATCTGCGGTGCATGCGGTGAAGGACAGAAAAGTAAGTCATTACTAATTAGCCTCTAAGATCAACGACCTACAACAAAAAAAAACATATACCGCATGTGCAGAAAAAATAGTAGACAGTTTAGAACATTTAAGCCACATTACATAACATTCCTTTTTTTTTTTTGCAACTCCTTAACCCCACGAATAGTTAAAGACTATTTCCCAGTATAGTCAATAGAGTCCAAGTACTCCTTAGCTTTGATTTCAGAGCTAAAGAATAGAGTTTTACCCTCAGATAGCACCTTAAGCTGTGCCGGGTTAATCAAAAAGGCTTGCATTTTCTTATCTTGAAAAGGCTTAATCATCTCCCTTAATCTCCATCTTCGCTCGACTGTCGAGTGACAGTAATCCGGGCGAACAAAAAACGAAATACCTTCGCCGGATCTTCTCGCATCCGGTTTTGCTTTTTCGGCGATAGACTGTCTCAAGATAAAGTTTCCAAAGTACACCAGTATCGCTCTGGGTTTGTCACCCCCTCTAACATTTTTGCGTAATTTAAAAGGTGTACGATGGACACGCTGAATCTCGGTGACCCAGTTCCAACTGGAGAGTTCTGGAAAAGCCTGCTCAAAGAGCTTGATGATATAGGCCTTTATATCGAGACCCTCCACACCCTCCGGGACCCCCAGGACCCTCAGATTACTTTGACGGAGCCTATTTTCCAACTGTTCTGTTTTCCACTGGAGGTCCACCACCTGGGCACATTGAGCATTAACCTTAGACACAGAGTCAGCTGCTTCAGCCTCCATTGTTACTATTCTCTCTTCCAGGTTTGAAACTCTGTCCCCGGTGTTAGCACAGGCCTTAGATAATTTCCTCACAACACCCTGCATTTTCCTCATTGCTGCCTGGGCCTTGCGATTGTCCTGGCGTGTCTCCTCTCTATGTGCGATGATTTCTTTATGGATCGTCTCCAATAATGAAAGATTGGTATGATTGGCGCCGGGATCTTCCTGAAGAAGGGGAAGAGTAGGAGGTTGATTAAGGCTGATATCACTGCGGCTCTGAGTTTTATGCCTTATATCCAAAGGAGGTCTGGTTGCCATTACTGGGGCATCCATTTCTGGATTGCTATCTGAGCCATCTTCAGACTCTGGATCAGAGCTATCTTCGCCCTCTTCTGACCAACCGGCCCCCTCCGAAGTCGAAAAGAAGCACTCGCTTGGGGCTTTCTCCTTTTCAGCGCAAGGACCTCCCATTTCAGAATCCAGCTCTATTCCAAGAAAACCCATATCAGGGGTATCCTCTAATCGTGTAGCTAGTATTTCCCCATTGTCAGCTGTATTGTCAGCTGTATTGGCTTCCAACCTCGGTTTGCTTAAATCTGACCTCATTGAGTTCTGAGGCATCTGATCCGCTTCTGCCTCTGCCTGAGAAACAGTTTTTGAAGACGCTTTCTCTGCTATCTTGGTCTGGGGGTACATTTCAGCAGGCATACTGTCGTCCTCCTGACCTATTACTGGCTCTTTACTAGAGTCTACTTTCGACCCCCCCGTTGGTCCGCTATCCTTCAGTACGGTAGTATTACCCCCGATCAACTCAGCCGTAAGTGCCGCGGCCTCCACTTCCCCCGCCTTCTCCTTCTCCTTACCGGCTATCAGGAAAATATCCGCAATTGAAGTGGGAGCCTGGCGAGTTTTCATCGTGCCTTTTCTTCCTCTCTCCGTTGAGAGCCTGTTTGCTTCGGCCTCAGTACCGCCTTCCTTCCGAGGCGCTTTCTTCCTTTGAGACGTTGTTTTCAGGCCGGCCGCGATTTTTGGAGCCATCCTGCTCTCATCGGTCTTCTCCGCTCCGTTCCGCTCGATTCCGCTCCGTCTCCTCCGAGTCTGCACTGTTCCGGCTAAGCTCCACCTCCCCGTTCGTCCGCGAGGCTTCCACCGAACCGAGGACGCTGTGCACTCCACCTCAGCCTCTGTCAGCCGGCAAAAGGTATTTCGTACTGTCGTAGCTATGAATATCAGCAGCATCTTCTGTTCTCAGAAATCGAAGGGAATTTGCATGCCATCTCCCTTCCGTGCGCACTTAAGCTTCCATCGATCTAATCATTCTGCTCTCTGCCTTCACCGCCACACTGCACCGGCCGTTTACACAGCCGCCATCTTGCTCCTCGCCCTCCTGCTTCCACTACTAGGGGAGGTTAGCACACTATTCGTCCTATTTCTGGTAAAACAACTGCCTATTCCCACTTTGTAGGGAGTTAGCATAGTAGGCGTTCTACTTCCGGTTTGCTATCCCCCGCCCCCGGGGACGCACCAGTGAGTATATCTTCACGACGGCGTGGGAGTACCTCACTTTCCCGGACCGGCGGCGGGGGTAGGTGTTCTGCCGCAGTGACGCTGATTTACAGGTGAGTGTGTATGCCTCCATCCATGCTGGCGGCAACGCTTCTCCATTTCACTCCATTTTGTTTTGGGTTCATTTGAGCGCTTCTTTGTCAACAATTAGAATGCCTTTACAGAGGAGCTTGCCTTAGAATTTCAGCAATGCGGCGGCTCGCGCCACTAACAGGGACCTGGACGATGCGATGGGGGCGGGTTGCCTCACCCATGCGATAATGTGTAGTACGGGTGCATGGGGGCCGCCGACCATTGTCAGTATCGCCTTCCCCGCCCTACATTAACCGGGCTGCTTAATGGCTATTGAATGGGCAGCAATCTTCACTGGGGGCACCTACTTGTTCCGGAGCCACTCTGAGCTCCAGAAGTCAATCGAAGGCGGTTAAGTCTTTACCGACAGGGTTTGGTAACCCACAATACCCATGTCTTTTGTTTAGGATCATTATCTTTGATGTGCCACAGCGCCGCTGGTACTGTTGAAGCTTGATTTAAAGTCTAATACGGTGATTCTTTTGTCTTGACATACCCGTGAGAGTGGAGTTTTTATGATTGTTCGTTACTGTTTTTACCCTGATTGAATGTAGTGATTTTAACTACATCCATCTTTGTTGGCAATCACAATTTGTGCTTCCTGTCACCACACCATGAACAATGTTTTTATGAATCACCAGTGTAAGCACTATGTGTCATGTTCTATTGCTACAGAGAGTAATGGCTTCAGTAAGCATGCACAATAATTAAGAAGTATTTACTTTGATGGCCCCTTTTGTTCCCTCCTTTCTTAGATTTTCTTCTTCTGTGTTTAGTTAATTATCCTAAAACATACATGGTTGGTAGATTACCGTCACCACCACAGGGTGTAGATAGTTTACACTTTGGTCCTGGTGAATTGCCGTCTGACCTCTCAGACAGTTTGGCAAGAAACATGTTGACCAGTATAGAGTAGAGCACTATAATCTTAAACCACTAAATTTAAGATAGGAGTTGCCGCTCTAATTTTATTTTAATCAGGTAGGAGCCACTTCATTAAAATACATTTGTGGACTACCTTACCTGTTTTAAATTGCACTTTCACCACATAACATCTACTCTAACCTGGGCCCCTCACCCACACCTCACCAAGGGCCATATGTAGGAAGCCCAATACCAGTCGGTAACGGCCGATTTTCGGTAATTATCCCGTTACCGACCAGTATTCAGGCTTTTGGTATGTAGGGGGCACATTTCAGGATTCGGTAATTTACCGAATCGGTAAAATTACCGAATCGGTAATTTTACCGATTCGGTAAATACTGAATCCTGAAATGAGATGTAGGTGACACTCAAATGAGTGATGTGTAGGGAAAATAATTTGGTATTTAGCACCAAATATATGTTGGTGCTAAATACCGAATTCATTGCAAAAAGCAATATTTTGCTGGACTAACAGTGCCATGTGGCAGAAATACATGCCCTTAGGGCATGTATGTGCGCCACATGTGCACACATGCAGGAATCAGGGGTGCAACAGGGTGTCAATGTGACACCCTGCCACCCTTGAATGTGCTCCCCCTGAGGTTCTGTAGCGATCCGAACCCGTGAATTCGGTATCGTAGTACTGACACGATTTCGGTACCAATGAACCGCAAATGATCCATTGTATACATGACAGTGTTTTCGCTGCGCAACTAGCATGAATTCTCTGGAAAATAGGGCATTCTGTCATAAAAGTCATGGCATCCATTTTAGTTACGGCATCCATCTTGTTTCTTGCGCTCACATAGTCAATGAACGGACGATGACCCCGGCAGAGTCACCTTGTTAAGGACACGTAAGCTCGAGCCCGAGAAAGGCTGACGCTGCATGACTAGGCAGAATCAAGCTGCCTCCCTTGCCTGAGGCCAGTCCTGCTATACTGGTTCTCGTGTCCGTTGTCCTGACTGAAAGGCCGAAGACGGTAGCCATACCCGTTTATGATCCATAAACACCTCTTATCCTGCATTTCAATCCTTTGCACCTGGCACTGTTCCTTTCCTTCTGGGCTTTTACAATGGGGAGGTTACGATTTTTATGATGGGGAGGATCGGGCGAAGAATGGAAAACTGTCGAGAGGACCTGATCGAATACCGAAAACCTACAACTAATTATTGTTTGATGTCAAATTTACTGTTTGTTTGGGATGCCGGGTTGGGCATGAGAAATATTCGTGTAATGTTGCCTAAAGACATTTTGCGTGTATTTAAAGAGTAACCCACTTAATGCAATTCGAACAGTCTCGTAGATTCTGCCTCTGTGTGGTTCCTATGATTTCTGTGTCCCTGCAGTAAATAAACCTTGGTCTTTGACGCCGCCATCGAGAAGCCCGTGTCTCTGTTTATTTGTGCACCGAGACAGGAGGAACTCAGGGGTCTTCGGGTGTTGTTTCCCTGACACCTCTGGACTCTTAAAAGTCCAGAACCTCAAATTGGCGCCCAATGTGGGGCGACGTCATCCGGTACCGGTCCAAAGCCTGAAAAGTTCGAGAAGTTTCGTGTGAAGATTCCGGAGGGAGGTACTCCGCTTCATCGATCCCTGCATGTCGTAAAAGTGGCCCGACGATCTCTTCCACGAGGGTTCCCGTTCCCAGACGGCTACAGAGGACCGCTGCCCTGACTGTCGCCCTGTCTTGGACCCGAGGTGCAGACCTTAGTACGGCGAGACGTAGACGGGTTCTGCTTGGTGACGTCTTCCACATTTCAGTTAAGTATTTAGTTACGCTCGATTTGGTTGTTCCTTGTTGCTCTGGTTTGATTCGTAGATTATCATTGGTTGCTCTTGTTTAGATAATCTTTGTTTTGGTATTGGTTCATTTTGGTAGGCCTAAGTTCTCTGCGCATTTTGGTTGGAATTTGTTTTTGTTGTCATGACTACCAGTAGTAATTGTTTCTTGTCCTGGTTACGTTGCAATGGGGATTCCCGGTTGGAGGATTCGTGTTCGGTTCCTCCGATTGGAACTCCTACATATGAGCTCTATTGTAAACATGGTGTGGGTCCTATTACGTATAATGAAGTATGGGTCCGTTATACCAAAAAAGATGGTGTCCTTAGTTGGCCACCGCATGGTAGCTTCGAAACGGAAATACTAGATAATCTAGAAATGAAGTTGTTCAAGAAAAAAGCCCGGCCGGCAATGTTTGATTCTTTACGCGTATGGCGCAAAGAAGCCAAACAGAGAGAAATTAGGAAAACGAAGAAAGAACAGAAAGAGAAAGGGTTGACTTTAATGGAGTCTGCTAGGCAGTTGCATGTCAACGAGACTGAGAAAGCAATGGAGATGGCGAATAGAAAATATAATTTGGCAATTGATAAATGTTACCCTGTATTGCCAACATGTCCTGCTAAGCCGATGGAGGATCATGAAAAGGATCCTCTGTTGTCTTACCTGTTGAATTCACCTCCACCGTATGCACAGGGTATTACAGTACCTGTTGTACAGCCAGCTGCTGGTCAGCCTGGAATAGTTGCTCCACTTCCTTTGATTACAGCTCCTATCCTTCCCGTGGTTAATGTTCCTTCGGCACCCCCTCTTCCTGGGTTGCCCGTTCCGCCTTTGCCTGTCGTTTCGCAAACTGCTTTACCTGCTACTCCCACCCTTACTATTTCATCTGCTCCAGCTGCCCTGCTCCCGAACCCTGTGAATATTCTGACTCCGCTTTCCGTTCGTCGGAAAATAACCGACTCTGTAACTAATATCTTAACTCCTCTCTACGGGTCTTTAATTGGGACCCCCGTTTCTGACTCTATACAGAGACGTAGCCAGCTTCCTGGTTCCCAAGAACGAGACAATTTAGATTCGACAGCTCTTAGGTGGATGTCGAAAGCTGTGAAGTATGATGCACGAAGAGTGTTAGATACATTTATGCAATGGAATGAACCAACTCAACGTTATGTTTTTGACGTGATGTGTTCTCTTGTGCGTGAAGAATGGGAAGATGATGATTTAGACTCCATCCCCTCTGACCTGATGAATATTCAACAGAAATTTGCCGCAGGAATGGTGATAGGTCCAGAAGTAAGGGGAGCGATAGAACTGATTTTAGCTTATAGGGATGAGTCCCCTCTTCGAGCGACAAGAGACCCTGATGGTTCACCGATTACTACTAGGAAACGACGAGGACAATATCCAATGAGGGAAGTTCCACCGATATGGCGTGATGCAGTTCAAGCTGATGCGGCTCATAATATTTTAGCTGCCCCGGCACATTTCCAGAGAGTGTGGATACACATCCCTTGGAAACGGGCTGAAGTATTAGCAGTAAAACAAGCATTACCAGACCCACGTAAAAATCCTGCTGGTTATTACAAAGAGTTAACGCAGACAGTTCAAGCGTGTGTCATGAATTTGGCAGACATTGAAATGTTGTTTGGTAATGTGGTGCCACAGCCTATATGGGCCAAAATTCGGCAAGAGAACCACCCAGTAGCCTTAGGAGGTGATTGGGCAGCTATTATAGCGGCAGATGCGCAACAAGTTGGCGGTGCTAAACCAGAACCTCTGATTGCTGCCTTACCTGGCAGAATAATTACTCTGATGAAAACGCTGATGCCAGCGTTACGAGTCAATTGGGATAAATTATCGGCATGCAAGCAAAAGAAGGACGAAAGCGTCTCTGACTTCTTCACTAGATTTGAAGAGACCTTCGTAGATCACAGTGGGCAAGATATGAGTACTGAGGGAGGCCAGAGATTGTTTGTCGACAAGTTTGTGTTTAATTTACTACCTGAGCTTAGTAACAAGTTAAAGGATTCTGAAAGTGCATGGGCAGTATCGACGACAGCACAGATACTTGCAACTGCTCAGTATTACGAGAATAGAGAGAAAGAAGAGAAGGAAAAATCAGAAAAGAAAACGAAAGATTTAAAGACCAAAGTTCTTCTGCAACAGGCGTATCCGCCTCGTTTGAATCAGTCAGATTCACAGCAGCGACCCCAGTTTCAGCAGCAGCCACAATTCCAGCAAGGGACGGCCCAAAGATTTAATTATAGTTTTCCCCGACAACAATTAGCATGGAATCAGTGTGCTTATTGTAAAAAGGAGGGTCATTATAAGAATGAGTGTCCAGTTCTGCACCCACAAACTAGTGGTGTCCCAGCTCAGAGAGGTAATGTTGGGTTTATGCAAGCTCCTAGAGGTAGAGGGCGTGGTACGATGACACCACAGACTGATCGCCAATCGAATTATTTCGATCAGCGAAATATACAACCTACGCAACCAGGTAGATCTCCACAGTATCATGTTGAAGATTACTATGATCATAATGAAGAGATTCAAAGAAGCGAGCAATAGGACAGCCGCAGGCAGAGAGAGGGAGTAGTATCAGTTCCAGTTGATCAGAGTGGACCTTATGTCGCAGTAGTTACCGCAGGCGTGGTCGAACCGTTTCTGTTGGATACTGGTGCGGCAAAAAGTTCAATTATGCATGCGAAACTCCCTGGCGCACCTTTGTCTGGCTTAACGAACACTTCGGTAGGATTTTCAGGCGCCCCTGTTCACAATCCTGTTTCTAGTCCTTTGTCAATATCTGTTGGGCCATGCGAACTAGAAGCACCCCTTATCCTAACAACCGGTTGTAATGAGAATCTGCTTGGTTTAGATCTGTTGAAACGCCTGCACGCGACACTGTACTGTTCTCCTTCGGGAGTACAGCTCACATTAGGCAAACGAGTCATCTCTCCAATGTATATGTCGATGGACAAGCTCCCACCGGAGCTGCGTTCTCTCCCTGATACTCTTTGGGCGACTGGTCCTAACGATGTAGGCCTCTTGGAAATTCCCCCTTATGTGGTAAGTCTGAAAGCGAATGTTAAATTTCCACGAATCCCACAGTATCGGATTTCGAATGAAGGTGAACGAGCACTCTTGCTGATTGTGAAAGACTTAATACAGAAAGATGTGATTGAGGAAACTAGAGGAAATGTCTGCAATAGTCCTGTTCTGCCGATTTTGAAACGTACTGACCCTTCCAAACCTCCAATTTACAGATTTGTGATTGACCTCAGAGAGGTTAACAAAATAGTAGTTCCGCAGTTTCCTGTGGTACCAGATATCACTGCATTACTGACGTTGATTCCTGCCTCAGCCTCATGGTTTACAGTGATCGACTTGAAAAATGCCTTTTTCAGCATTCCCATAGCCGAAGAAAGTAGAGACATTTTCGGTTTCTCCTTAGGAGGTCGCAGTTTCAGATTCAAACGCGCTCCACAAGGTTATTGTGAAAGCCCTTCAATTTACAGCCAAGCATTAAAGAGTCAATTAGATGCCCTTGTACTTCCTCATGGTGTTGCTCTGATCAAATACATAGCCGATCTTTTACTAGCCGCTGATGACAAAGAAACTTGCAAAGCAGCTACAATTTCTTTGTTGCGTCATTTGTCAGACTTACATCACAAGGTGTCACCTTCTAAACTGCAATATTGTTGCCAAGAAGTGACCTACTTAGGTCATCTTTTGTCAAAGGAGGGAAGAAGGTTGACCCCAGAGAGAATCAAAGCAATTTCGCAGATGACTGTACCAAGCACACAGAGAGAAGTACGTGCGTTTTGGGGTATTACGTCATACTGTAGGCAATGGATCCCAAATTTTTCTCTCATGGCAAAACCATTGGTAGCCCTGACTGGAAAAGGTGTTCCGAGCCCTTTGCCATGGTCTGATGAATGTCAACAGAGCTTCTCCGACTTACGTGATGCGCTGTGTTCAGCTCCTGTGTTGGGTACTCCTGACTACAGTAAGCCATTTACTCTATATGTCCATGAAAGAGAAGGTTGTGCATTGAGTGTATTAACGCAACAATTTGGTGACAAACAGCGGCCTTGTGCATATTTCTCA
Source organism: Triturus cristatus (assembly GCF_964204655.1). Classification (NCBI taxonomy): domain Eukaryota; kingdom Metazoa; phylum Chordata; class Amphibia; order Caudata; family Salamandridae; genus Triturus; species Triturus cristatus. The sequence continues at coordinate 442,367,993 of NC_140593.1, read as the reverse complement.
TCCACATTAGATCCGGTAGCCAGAGCATTGCCAAGTTGTTTGAGAGCTACAGCAGCAGCTGCAGTGTCTATTCGACAGTCTGCTGGACTAGTCATGAACAACATGTTAGTAGTCATGGTTCCACATGCTGTGGATACACTCATGAATCGAACGAAAACTCGGCACCTCACCAGTGCTAGACTATCAGGCTATGAGCTGACGCTTTTGGCAAGTCACATTCAGATCAAGCAATGCAACATATTGAATCCAGCAACACTGTTGCCGACTACTCAGGAGTCGAGTGATTCAGAGCCCCATGACTGTTGTTTCAGAACTGAGGAAGAGACAAAAGGTAGGATTGATTTAAAAGATACTCCGTTATTAGACCCAGACGGCACTTTATATGTCGATGGGTCTTGTTTTAAACTACAGAATGGTGATGTGACGGCCGCGTATGCAGTTACGACTTTGAGTACGATTGTTGAGACTGCAAGAGTGAGTCAGAATTCTGCCCAAGCTGCAGAATTAATTGCATTAACAAGAGCATGTGTTTTAGCTGAGGGAAAGAGAGTGAATGTGTTTACTGATAGCCAGTACGCCTTCGGCGTTGCACACAATTTTGGGACTAAGATCCAACATGGACAGTTAGTCAGCGATCTATTGGAATCCCTGACCCTACCGAATGAAGTTGCAATTGTGAAGTGCAGTGCACATCGAAAGATTACGGATGATGTTGGCCGTGGGAATGCGTTTGCTGATGAGGTCGCTAAAGAAACGGCCAAGAACATGACGAGCCGAATGTACGTTGCAACGTCTGCAAGATGGATTGCGGAATCAGGAATGTGTGAGAATACGATTGAAAGTGTGAAAGCAATCCAGAATGAAGCAACTGAAAATGAGAAGAATGAATGGAAGGAGAAAACGGGTAAAATGGATTCAAGTGGATGTTGGGTCGATTTGTCTGAGCAGCAACGTTGGATGTTACCTGATGCGTATGTACTTGCAGTAGTCACGATGGCGCATGGAGCGGCGCACATCAGTTCGAAAGGGATCTGTAAAATGTTAGCTCCAGTATGGAAGAACGATGGAATTACTAAGTGTGCAGAAAGAGTGGTGAAAAATTGCATGATATGCCTGATGCATAATCCTGGCAAGGGAACCCCAACCCCAACTGGCCATTTTGCTCCCCCTTCTTGTCCCTTTGAAGTGATTCAGTTGGATTTTATCCACATGGACAGGTGTAACAATCTCAAATACGTCCTAGTGGTAGTCTGTGCCTTCTCAAGATGGATTGAGGCATATCCGACACTGCAATGTCCACTGCCAAAATCCTCCTCAAAGAATACTTCCCTAGGTATGGTATGCCACGGATTGTTTGGTCGGACAATGGAAGTGAGTTTGTAGGGAAAGTTATGAAGAGTGTGTGTGCGGGTCTGGGTATTTCCCAGAAATTTCACAGTGCGAATCACCCACAGTCAGCGGGTTTGGTTGAAGGGTACAATGGCACCCTGAAGCTGAAACTTGCGAAAATTCAAGTTTCCACTGGTCTCTCTTGGCCAGACGCACTGCCTTTAGCTTTACTGTCCACCAGAGCGACTGTACACTCTCGAGTAGGGCTTAGCCCATATGAGATTGTGTTCGGCCGCCCTGCTAATGTTTGGGGAGTCCCTAGGCCAAAGGAATTCAAACAGATTGAAAACCCAATGTTGATTGATTACCTTCATGATCTGACTGCTAAATTGAGCCTTATTCATCAACAGGTATTCGAATCCTTGCCTAAACTGCCGGAGAGTCCAGGCCACACGTTGAAACCCGGCGACCAGGTCGTAGTTCAGAACTTTGAACGTACTCGGAACCTTCAGCCAAGATTCGTGGGCCCGTTTCAGGTCCTCCTCACAACCAGAACTGCAGCACGCCTAGCTGGAAGGAAAAATTGGGTGCACGCCAGCCATACGAAGCGTGTCCCTCTTCCACTCCCCTATGACAACTGGGTTAGACAGGGAATTGGTGTATCCGAGACAGAACCTGTTCCTAGGCACATCCCTTTCAGTGATGCAGAGTACCTAACGGACCACCCACGAACGGAAACACAGAACTTTGACACCTCAGCAGGAACCGCTCCTTTGAATCCTGAACCGAGTATTGTACAAAGTGAACACTTGTCACCTGTGGAGTCGAACATTTCCGCACCTGTAGACCAGCTATTCCAAGACCAGACAAGACCCGGAAAGTACAGATATAACCTACGTTCTCATGTGATGAACTAATGACATTGCATTATTACCTTTCTGTTTGAAAACTGTAAAACTGTTTTGATCGTATTGCATTCCATTCAGTCAGGAAGTTTGCTAGAATTTTTATCTTTTTATTTTTTTCTGTTTCTCTCACCTTACCATCTGGGTTACCGTAGGGTCGTAACGTGTGCCTTGTTTTAATTTGCAGGGAATCAGACACTAGGTCGGGTTCTTCTGTTTGTCTTGGGAACTCCCAGGATAAACAGAGGCAAGTTTTTAACAGGTACAAACCATCCGTTGCGAACGGTTATAGAAGATGGAGCTTCCTGAATTACGACGGGTTAATGTCATAAATGTGCACAAGACAAAATTATACGACATATTGTACAGTAAATGTTTCCTAATGCAATGTACTCTGACACTTCTGATTGTCTTAATAACTTTGGTAGGCGGAATTATTTTTGATATTCAGTTGATCTTTACACCTGTTGCATCTACAGTATCTCCCCATGCTCCTGTTTCTCCGACTGTTGTTTCTCTTCATTCTTTCCATCCTTTTCCTGCCCACGAGCAAGCTCGACGCTCTGAGTTTATAAATAACACTTTCATTCAGCTCTTGCACCAACATCAACTAGTGGTTAACACAACAAACTGCTGGGTGTGTGGCTTGATACCACATACCATGGACAAGGGCATCCCTTATTTGGTTCTGCCTTTTAGTTATAATGGATCATTCTGGGCATTTCAGACCATGTTCGCTTATGCCCTAGAGACCTATCCCCCACGACCTCCGCGTTCCACCCGGTATAACTCTGCTAATAGAGCCTTGGTAAAAGGAATCACTGACATGGTGAGAGATGTCAATAATACTCCGTACATTCCCAAGGATGAATTGCGAGTTTACATGGGTTGGAATGTTACGGAATATGGCATTACTCTGGGTGAGAACAAACGTAAGAGCTCAACTCCGATCTGGGTCGTACCCCACCAAGGTCAAGTCTGTTTGCAAGGAAATGGGAGGAATCCGAAAGCTCGACTAGGGAAAAGTGACTGTATCGAAACATATGTTTTCCCGTCACAGTCTTCCCCTGCATTCTTAGCTGCTAAGGGTACCTATTTTGTTTGCCAAGACAGAGCATACACATGGCTGCCTGCTGACTTCTCAGGCTCATGTTACATCACTCAACTGTTACCTCCGACATACACTGCTGCACCGGACTATCACAAAACTAGAGTTGTGAGAGGTGTTTTCAGTAAAGAAGATACTGCTGGCCAAGAGGCAGGAGACTTTTTCAAGGGTTTCCTCCCATTCTGGGGGCCTATGGCCAACAGTAGAAACTTACGTCAACTAACACGGGTAGTTGAATCCACCATCACTGAAACTGCGGGTGCCCTTAGTAACCTGACAGCTGAGCTTCAAGCGGATCGCCTCATGACGTTACAGAACCGTATGGTTCTTGATGTGTTACTTGCAGATCGAGGTGGAGTATGTAAGATGATCCAATCAAGTTGCTGCGTTTTTATTCCAGATAATACGCCAACAGTATACAAGGCCATCTCTAAGTTACATAAGATTTCTGACTCTATTCATGTAGAGGAAGGTGACTGGTCATTAATGGGATGGTTCTGGAGCCTGTTGTCCGCGTGGGGATGGAAGGTTCTGATAGTCACTGGTGTTGCATTAATATTTTTATTTTCGTGCTGTCTCATTGTTCAGTGTGGTCCTGCCTTATGTAATCTCTGCATTTCTACATGCGTAAGAAGACCACCTGTTTTTAGAGATACGCCACGAGATAGAGTAATGCTGCAACAACACATCAGTGGCCTGATGAACATAGAAATGGACTCTGACATAGAGTGAGTTATTGCCTATGTAAGGGCAAAAGGACGGTCTGAGGTTCTGTAGCGATCCGAACCCGTGAATTCGGTATCGTAGTACTGACACGATTTCGGTACCAATGAACCGCAAATGATCCATTGTATACATGACAGTGTTTTCGCTGCGCAACTAGCATGAATTCACTGGAAAATAGGGCATTCTGTCATAAAAGTCATGGCATCCATTTTAGTTACGGCATCCATCTTGTTTCTTGCCCTCACATAGTCAATGAACGGACGATGACCCCGGCAGAGTCACCTTGTTAAGGACACGTAAGCTCGAGCCCGAGAAAGGCTGACGCTGCATGACTAGGCAGAATCAAGCTGCCTCCCTTGCCTGAGGCCAGTCCTGCTATACTGGTTCTCGTGTCCGTTGTCCTGACTGAAAGGCCGAAGACGGTAGCCATACCCGTTTATGATCCATAAACACCTCTTATCCTACATTTCAATCCTTTGCACCTGGCACTGTTCCTTTCCTTCTGGGCTTTTACAATGGGGAGGTTACGATTTTTATGATGGGGAGGATCGGGCGAAGAATGGAAAACTGTCGAGAGGACCTGATCGAATACCGAAAACCTACAACTAATTATTGTTTGATGTCAAATTTACTGTTTGTTTGGGATGCCGGGTTGGGCATGAGAAATATTCGTGTAATGTTGCCTAAAGACATTTTGCGTGTATTTAAAGAGTAACCCACTTAATGCAATTCGAACAGTCTCGTAGATTCTGCCTCTGTGTGGTTCCTATGATTTCTGTGTCCCTGCAGTAAATAAACCTTGGTCTTTGACGCCGCCATCGAGAAGCCCGTGTCTCTGTTTATTGGTGCACCGAGACAGGAGGAACTCAGGGGTCTTCGGGTGTTGTTTCCCTGACACCTCTGGACTCTTAAAAGTCCAGAACCTCACCCCCATTACCGAATCGGTATTTACCGATTCGGTAATGAGGCATACCTTCCCATTGATTCCTATGGGCCTCCAGGCCCATAGGAATCAATGGGAAGGTATGCCTCATTACCGAATCGGTAAATACCGATTCGGTAATTACCGAATTTCTCCGATTCGGTAATATTTACCGAATGATTACCTACATAGGAGTTACCACTTCTTAAATACTGAATCGGTAAAGTTCGGTATTTAAGAAGTGGTAACTTGTATGCTACCTACATATGGCCCCAAATGGCAAGGAACAAAAGTTCTCCGCCAAAGAGCCCCATCATTGGGTGCCCCTCGGGTATTGCAGCACCGACCCGACGAGGAGCAGTCCCGATGATGAAGAATGACACCTAGCTGGCTGGGTGTGTGAGGGCCTTAGTTCCGAAAGGAGGAATTCCCGATCCTCCTTACTTACCTCCCTTGGAGGACTCTTGGCACCCCAAGGTAGATTGTCAACCCCTTTTCTCTCTGTACTTGCCCACTGGGTGACCCACTTAGGAACTGCATACCCTTTCGGCTTCTGATACGGTACCAAAACCTGTTCTAACATGGAGAAATGGTTTCACACTCAAATGGGATAGGGTGGACAAGGAGGACCTTCTATCCACGATCTTGACCCAAAGACAGACGGAAATAATGATCTGTCTGGATCCTAATTATGACCCGGGTATATTACTGGAAATGTTTTAAGACCTCCTGGCCAAAATTTAAATCCAACTGGTGAGACCATATTCTCTCAAGTCCCCCTCCAGAGTAAGATGGTTTGATGCCGCTTGCACACGTGCCCTAAAAAATCTACACAATGCATTCAGGATGATTCCTAGAGATACGATCCTGGTTCGGTGCTTGCACGTGCAATATAAGGAAGCACTGAAGTTGAGACTCAGAGATCTTAGAGAGAATGCTTGGGAGAATTTGAGACTGGCAGCACTAAGGAAAGACAGCAAAGATTTTTGGAATATAATAAAAGCTCCTTGAAAGAAGAAAAATATCCTTCCCTAGATGTTCATGTAGGAGAATATACCTGGGCTGATTACTTTTCAAAAATATTAGGGCTGATAGGTGGGCATTCAAACCCCCCCCCCCACTCACTCAGAGGCCCATAGATCAGGGTGGCAGCCTGGTCTTTGATTTGCTGGAGGTAAGGTATGGTTTGACTCAATGCAGAAGTGCCAATGCCCCGTATAAAAGACGGGGATCCAATAGATTGTTTCATGAAACACCCGGACTTATGGGCCCCTTTACTAACCAAAATTTTTAATGCCATTGGTAAAAGGGGACCTTCGGAGTCCTGGGCAAATACTATAATAGTCCCCATTCACAAGAAAGGTGATAAGGCCTTACCCGATAATTATAGACCTATCCCCTTGCTGGACAGTACAGCTAAATTGATGGGCCGGCTTTCACTGAATAGATTAGAGGAATGGGCAGAAGGGAGCAATGCCCTTATATAGACAAAGTAAAAAAGGGAAGGGGACAGTAGATCAATGTCTTAACTTAAGCCTGACAATTGCCAAGTACACGGTGGCAAAAAAAAGACCACATTTATATGACCTCTCAGCGGCATTTAGTTATGGCAAATAAAGGAATATATGGGTATAATGTAGGAAAGTGTCCCTTTTTGCAAGGTTGCCCCGCCACTTTTTGCCTGATGTTTGATGCTTCTTGACTAAGTGTGCCCTGGGTTCGTGCTAATCCGGTGCCCAGGGACTCTGTTCTTTCCCCAAAACTGTACCTTTGATCCCACAGTGGCACTCCTCTGGCCTACATATAAGTCCCAAGTAAAAGGTGCCAGAGCCACCAAGGGCCGTGTAGCCAGAGAAAGTCTCTGAGGGCTGAAGCATATAATTTGCCACCCTCAGAGACTTCTCCCCTGACCCATGCACACTTCCAGTGCAGACTGTGTGCCAGGGGGAGACCCAAAAAGTACGAGTCGACATGGCACACATCCCTGTGTGCCATGCATACCAAAACACTGACTGTGGCATAGGTCAGTCACCCCTCTAGTAGGCCTTACAGCCCTATGGCAGGGCCACTATACCACTGGTGAGGGCACAGTGGCATGAACCCTGGGCCCCTACAGTACCTGTGCCATTCACAGGTATTGTAAGTGCAGTGAAGCCATTTCAGACCATGCGCTGGTAGTTTGACACCCCGAACTCCACAGCTCCATGGTGGATTTACTGAAGACTGAGAAGTTTGGTATCAAACTTCTCAGCTAATTAAACCCACACTAATGCCAGTGTTGGATTTAATACAAAATGCACTCAGAGGGCATCTTGGAGATGCCTCCTGAAAAACAACCTAACTCTAGTGTCCTGGCTAAGTGGCTGCTCACCAGCTGCCACCCCCAGACATGTTTCCGGACAACTGGGTCGAGAGCCTCCCACTCTCGGGGTCCCGAAACAAAGCACATCCTGGGCAGAGGTGCCAAGCCTCCTCACCCAGGAAGGGCAGGGTCCACGAAGGGGAAGCTTCAGAGAATTGCCGCCTTTGTCAGCTGACCATGCCTTTTGGACGAAATGCAGAGCAAATCAAACATTCTCCCCCAGTCAATAGATCTGGGTTAAATCCATCACTCTTTTGCTCACCATGCCACCCCAGTTTAGACCCAGCCATATGCAGATGCCCAGAAACCAGTCCCAGGATGCTTGTTTCCAGTCCAGGGAGGACCTGGCTTGGCATTTCGTTCTGGACTGTTCCCATGAGGCACAAGGTCAAGACTGATTTGCATATGGCTGGGTCTAAACTGGGGTGGCATGGTGAGTAAAAGAACAATGGCTTCAACCCAGATAAGGGGTAACAAAAGACGTTCCACATTTTAATTCTGTTCCACTCCTAGTACTCCTCCACGCAGATGATGCGGTGCTCATAGCAAGAACTCGAAGGGCACTGCACATTCTGATCGAAGAGTATACAAGATTTATGCATAGTTTGGACATACGGGTCAATGAGTCTAAATCCTGTGAAATGGAGGGACACTTCCAAAGAAGCTCCCAAATTTTAGATTAGGTTCATGTAGTATTAAGGTTGTGGATACATTTTCCTACATGGGAATCTTATTTGACAGAAAGTACTCCTGGAAAAACATATAATCAGTAGAGAACTCCAATTGGAGAAGAGTATAGCAAAAAACCTGATTATCCGCGGGTCTCCCAGGCTTAGAAAGCGCTAGAGACATAAAGCACAAGCAGAGACTCCCATTCATACATGGGGGAATCCTTTAATAAGGACGGAATCCCATCACCAACCTGAGGGGCATGCTTCATCATCTGGGATTTCTCCTCTTGGCTGGAACTCCTAGTGCAGCCAAGGGCTACAGCCCCCTCACTATGAGGGAGGAGCTCAGAGATGTTTTCAAATTCTATTGTTATACAGGATCTACTAAAATCCAACAGATGTAAAGCGCTATAGTATTTGAATGATGGGCGCAGTCCAAAAAAGGGGGTCATTAGTGTAGTAAAACTGGCTACCAAGAGAAAAAGGAGCTTTATTAGTTAACTCTTGGTGTCAGGATTAAAAGTAGTGCATGTGCAGTTTTGAAAATATTAACTGCATCTGTCCAGTAAACAGTTCTACATATTTCGGCCAGCCTGACCTCAGTGGTATCGTGGCCTTCCACAGGACCTAGATGTTTAATGCTACTGCGTAACAATCTGATAAAGTGAAAAAAAATAAAAAACAATTAGAGGTGTAATTGAAACGTATACAACCTACTAAACCAGTAGTCTCACTTAGAGTGGATTATGATATACTGGTAATACCCATTAGAGCAGAGTTATTCAATCTGTGGGGTGCGCCCCCCCCCCCCCCGAGGGGGGCGCGACACCATCTCGGGGGGGGGGGCGTGCACTGCAGCTAAGAATTTACCTTTGTTGGACCTTTACTGTCTCGAGGCCTGGCAAGTCTTCACCCATTTCAAATGGGAATCCTTTTTTGGCAAACTCCGGTAACAGAGGGTTGGAGGGGGGAGGGAGGGGAAATAGATGAGGCACAACTTGCGCTTTTGTCCTGTAAAGAGTTAACAGTTAACCTTCCCAGGAGGGGGTTAATTAGTAGAGCTGAAATACTTAGGCTGCAGTAGGAGGCAGTGTCTCCTCTGCTAAAACCGAAAGCAAATCCTTTGCATTCGATTTCATATCAGAGGAGACTTCTTGCCTTCCACTGCAGCTGAATGACTGTCTGTTCCTTTCTTTCAGTTTTAGGAGAGGAGACATCCTGCCTCCCACTGCAGCTGAAGCATTTCAGCTCTACAAGTTTAACCCCATCCTGGGAGGGTTAGCTCTTAGCAGAAAGGAGACAAAGTTTCTTTTAAATTTACACAGGCAGGTGCCACAATGCCCACAGGGCTTCAAGTTACCAACAGAAAAATGCCAGCCAGCCATGTGTTTTTTAAACAGCCTGCAAATTGCTGGTCTTGACACTAAATATGCTTATAAATAAATAAGTATATATACATTAGAAATGTGACTTTTCTGCCTTTGTTCCATTTTATTATCAGTCATGGACAATTCAGGCAGCTATAGAACACAATTAAATGTGCTACTATTTATATTTGCTGTTCAAAGTATGCACAGACAAGTGCTGACAATACAGCTTTAGGTGACTGTTTATTTTTTGTACTGCATGGGACATCAAAATAATGAGCTGGCAACCCTAATCATAAAACTGAAAGTTTGTTGCAAGATCAGCACATTTATTACCTCCACCCTGATCCCTGTAATGCCATAACAGCAATAGTTCAACATATCTGAAACCCTACGCTGCCGTCAATAACCTGCTGAGTTACTTCAAGTGTCTGGGAATGCACCATGCATTCAGACAACTCAATCCTCATTCTCGCCCTTCACTTTCATGCTCACCCTTCACTCACAGCGATCACAATACACTCACACTGATCACCATGCACTCACACTGATCACTCCTCACCCTGAACTCAGTAATCACTCTGCACTCACAATGCACTTGTGCTGTTCACCCTGTACCTCACCCTGCAGTCACACTAGCACACTACTCACCCTGCACTCATGCAACACTTCACTCACATGTCCCCCATTACTGCTCAATGTGCAAACTCACTCAAATAAGACCATCACTAACCATACATTCATTTGTCCCACTCTGCACTTACATCCACACCCAAATTCAGATGGTCACCTCACTCACCCTGCACTCGCTCCTCTTACCCTACTCTCACACTGTTGCATGGCTCACCCTGCACTCACATGGGTACTCATGCCACCCACACAGCGCAGAGGTTTAATGTGCCTGCTACAAAGAACGTGTACCATCCAGATCAAAGAACTGAGTGTGGGTAAACTATGAGTAGCACTTTCAAAAAAATGAAATGTTTGCCAGAAAGGTGCTATAGTGAGATGGGGTGCATTGTTGGTGAGCGGTAGTGAGGAAATTCATGGAGAAGGAGGAAATGAGGGAGGGGGCGCCAAAACAGACCGTTGCTCTGTGTGCGACCAGTGCTAGGGCCAGCCCTGGATGGGAGTGTTAGACTCCCCCTGAAGTTCGGGTCTAGTTGTGCCCCTGTACACAAGTATGGGCATGTCGTGCCCCATCAAGGTTTTCGTCCTAAATTACAAAAGGACAAATTTACATGTACTGCAATCCAGCCTTTCAGGGGGTTCCTTGATAGAGGCAGCTCTGTTTTTGCCCTGATGGCCTGGAATAATTCCTAAACAGATTCTTGTAAATACTGTTTTGTTTCATTTCTTTTTAATGTGATTGATGTGAGAGAGTCTATTACTATTTGCAGAGAAATGTTTTTGTTTCATGCAACAACCATAAAAAAGTTTATTTTAGATCAAAACAGGTCCTCACATATGAGAAATTGGAGGATATCCCAGATATTATTTGTTGTAAAATTAGTGGGCTGCTGCTTTGTTACAACAGTGAAAACACACATCACTATCTCTGAATACTAGATGTAAACACTTTTAGAATTTCGACCATAGTGCCTGTGCACCGTATGTAGCCTGGCTAAAGAGGGTATGGCAGAGCTGAAAGTGAATCATGTAATCTCAAAGCTGTTCTGAACAGGGGCCCCCAAAATAGTAGTGGCCCAGGGCACCAAAACTCCTTAACATGTCCCTGCCACCACAAAGTCTGTCAGACAATATTGCTCTGAAGTAAAATAGGCAACATCATTAATTTATTATCAGTTCTATTTTTTTTAAACATAAGCCCGACGTGTCCTAAACCCCCACTGCTTCAGGTAAGCAACTTATCGTACCACTAAGGAATTCTCAATTAGGTGTTCTTTCAGCGCCCTCTCTGTGGACTTTCACCTTTCTGTTCAGATCTATAACTAGTTGGTGGGCAATTATCCCATTATAATGCTGTCTAAAACATTTGTTAATGGTTTCTAGAGAAGAATTGTTTCTCGTGTACCAACGCTGAGCTAGGGAGTGCTCGAAAAATCTGATAACACGGTCTCCCTTACAGTCACTGTTTTGGCTGAAAATGTCTGCAGAGTATTCAGCTTTAGGAGAAACTGCTATCAAAACTCTCTTCCCTTTCAGGTCACCCTATTTATGTGAGATTGGGTTCTCAGCACTTGCGGTATTAAAGACTAAGTACCGATCAAGACTGGATATGGAGCACAACCTGTGGATGGCAGTAGCAAAAATCCATCCAGAGATTGACAGTCTATGTGGATAAAAACCGGCACACCCGTCACATTTATGTTGGTGGTGTTATTATTCATTTATGTCCTGTATAAAACAAAGCATCCTAGGAAAAAGAATTTGCGCACATTTTATCTTGGAAAATTGTGTTTTGAGCTGTGTAATTAGCCTCTGTCATTCCTCCACACCCATTCACAAACCTGCAGTTTACTAAACACTCTTATTGTGTTGAACATTATTTGCCAGATATGGCCTGTGATATGCGCGTGGCAGTCGATTATGTAGTGTACTAGATTTCAGAAATTTCTCTGTCAGGTGGTGGGGGGGGGCCCAATATCTAAAAAAATTCAACTGGGGGGCTCAACCTACAAAAGTTTGAAGACCTCTGCATTAGAGTATAGCATCCAGTTTTTCTTTTGATAAAAAGCTGGGCTCTAAATCCATTCCTGAAATGTTGCAGGTGTATACATCTGAGGCTATTTTAGTAGGCACATATGGGGCAGGGGTATGGGGTTCTGTGGAAAACGGACTCCTGCAGCGAAAAGAAGATGCCTTTTTTAAAAAGCTATTAGCTCTTCCAAGTAGATGCTCAAACTACATATAAGACATAGAGCTAGATGTCCCATATCTTTCAGATATGCTCTACCTTGCGCCAATTTTATTGTGGCATTCTATATGGCGCAGGATGACAGTTAGCCTGAATCAGATTATTCCGAAGGATTGTCTAGAGTTGGACTCAGCTAATAAAATGATGTTGCTGAAGTATGTTAAGCATACTCTTAGAGTGCTCGGTCTGCTAGATATCTAAGAGATCCCTTCTAAATATGGGTTCATCTCTAAAGCTAGGATAAAAGAAATTTGCCTTCAGAAAACAAAGTTTGATAGAAGGGAGGCTAACAGCAACAAAGTAACTGTGAATCTGTATTAATTGTCTCCCCCAAAGTCCCAGATTATATGTTCTTACTTAGCTACTGTGTCTAACCCTCAGCACAGGTTCATTTTAACGAGGTTTCATTTAAACTATATTCCTTTGATGTTGGGATATCCCAACAATGTATATTTTGTAGATGATTTGACCTTCTGCACCTGTGATTGGATGTCTTCACAGACAGACTTGCACATACTCTTTTTCTGTTCTCTCTATACTATTCAGAGAAAGAGAGTTATAATTCCTATTTTACATACATTTAATTTTAGGAGTTGTAGACCTGCACTGTACTTCTTTCAAATGCTGGGTAGTCCTGTGGTGTGTGTCCCATTAGCATCATTCCTTTGGGCTGCTTTGAAGAAAAGGCGAGCTCAGTTACTTCATGAAAGTAGATTTTAGAGTTTTGTTCTTCATTTTGTAAGAATTGTTCTCACGTGATTTTACTGATTGGTCATATCGATGAAATAATGTATTTTTATATTGTAAGTCAACTCTTATAACTTATTTATTGTTAGCATTTATCCTTACATGATATCCTGTTAATGAACTAGATTTTTAATATACATTATTATTGTAGATGTACTTAATATTCTATGAAATTTAGTGAAATATAGAGTATTGACTGACTGATAATTAATTGTATTTCTCTTCAGGCATTATGTTTATTAATGCACCATTGTCGATGTTGAAAGGTATCAAGCAACCATTTATTTTCAATGTAATCTTTGGACAATGTTTGTATGACTTGGGCGTTTTGGCATGTTGACTTTTCTTTGACTGACATTTTTCCTCACATGCTACCAGTTCAACATGCACACGTCTCACAACCATCTTCCTCACTTTCACTTGATATTGAGGTGGAAGAACTGGTTAACGATGATTTAGATGACGTTCGACTTCATTCAGTTTCAATTTGCCAATTGATGTTGTTGCTTAGCTTCTTGGGTGTGCGTCGAACGTTGCTTCTTGAATGTTATGGTGGCTATTTTGTCATCGCGCCGTGACGCACTTACTTTTTCCTTCGCTTTACAAACCGTCACATAATGGTTCTCTTTCACACAGCCTTTACATATCTGTCTAATGGCGTTACATTTACCTTCATGTGGAAACAAAAATCCACATTTAAAACATAGCTTCTTTTTATGTGTAAACATCACTTTGTGTCCTTCAGTCTTTTACTTTGATTTACTTTTTATACTCTTGACTGATTCACTTCAGGAGCCTTCGGCCTCCATGTCAGCAGCTTGTCTTTCAGCAGGCTCCTCAGCTCTGGCAGCCATCAATACTGATTCCAAACTAAGAGTTTCTCTCAGCATTCATCATCAGAATGAGTCTGGCAAGCATCCATCACTAACTCTAAGAATCATTGAGTCTTCATCATTACAATAATTGAACTTACAGTGTTTGAGTGTCTCGAGTCTCTCCATAAATTCATCAATTGTTTCACCAACTTTTTGTTTTTTTTGACTGAAAATGTATCTTTCGTAATCAACATTTGGTATTGGATTGAATTTGAGATTCAGCGGTTCTTTAATCTGAATTTATGAGATTTCTTCGTCAGTTTGCACCATTTTCTTTTTGACTTCTTTCACACCATCAAGATTTTTGAGATACTTGATAATCTTTTTGTTATCAGTCTCTTTAAATGCATCAATGAAACCATCAAATGTCTTTATCCAAGCAGCCCATTTATCACCAATATTTTGCTTTTTGGCTGTATCAAAAGGTGGTGGTGGTTTCAGGGAGGTAGCAGCATGGTAACTAGTTATGGGAGTTGCTTACTTTAAGGGTGGAGCTCTATATGCTATTCATTTAAGTCCATTTGCTTTGTTTCTGAGGCCGTGCAATGGGCCGGCCTCAGAGTTGTCATGGACAATCAGGGGAACTGTGACCTTCTCCTTGGGCTCCATCAGAGCCCCTTCACTTGTTGGAGAATTTGTTCTGAGCCATCACATGGCAGGTTTAGCAGTGTGCCAAATCAGGTATCGGTTAGCTCAGTAGTGAAATATAGAGTATTGACTGACTGATAATTAATTGTATTTCTCTTCAGGCATTGTGTTTATTAATGCACGATTGTCGATGATGAAAGGTATCAAGCAACCATTTATTTTCAATGTAATCTTCGGACAATGTTTGTATGACTTGGGTGCTTTGGAATGTTGACTTTTCTTTGACTGACATTTTTCCTCACATGCCACCAGTTCAACATGCACACGTCTCACAACCATCTTCCTCACTTTCACTTGATATTGAGGTGGAAGAAATGGTTAACGATGATTTAGATGACGTTCGACTTCATTCAGTGTCAATTTGCCAATTGATGTTGTTGCTTAGCTTCTTGGGTGTGCGTCGAACGTTGCTTCTTGTATGTTATGGTGGCTATTTTGTCTTCGCGCCGTGACGCACTTACTTTTTCCTTCGCTTTACAAACCGTCACATAATGGTTCTCTTTCACACAGCCTTTACATATCTGTCTAATGGCGTTACATCTACCTTCATGTGGAAACAAAAATCCACATTTAAAACATAGCTTCTTTTTATGTGTAAACATCACTTTGTGTCCTTCAGTCTTTTACTTTGATTTACTTTTT
The DNA here is from genome assembly GCF_964204655.1 of Triturus cristatus. Lineage (NCBI taxonomy): Eukaryota > Metazoa > Chordata > Amphibia > Caudata > Salamandridae > Triturus > Triturus cristatus. The sequence goes on along the minus strand of NC_140593.1, from coordinate 442,352,813 downwards.
ATACTCTTGACTGATTCACTTCAGGAGCCTTCGGCCTCCATGTCAGCAGCTTGTCTTTCAGCACGCTCCTCAGCTCTGGCAGCCATCAATACTGATTCCAAACTAAGAGTTTCTCTCAGCATTCATCATCAGAATGAGTCTGGCAAGCATCCATCACTAACTCTAAGAATCATTGATTCTTCATCATTACAACAGCGCTGTACTTTTATGTATGGCCTGACCAGCAGGTTCTCGGCCATCAACGTGTAGATTCTTTACAAAGCTTATGTGGTCTTCACCTGCTTTACAGTTGCTGGAGCTGTGGTTTGACTCCACATGCATGAAGTGTTGATTCTGTATTTCGACAGTGGCACACGTTGTTCTTCGGGTTGCTTATCCCCTATCTCATCACCAGTTGTAGCGTCCTCCCATCCTGGGTACCCGCCAATGACTACTCCACACACAGATCTTAATATTACATGTCTTTATTCGTCTGCGTGTAACTGCGAACTCCACATTCTTAAACCAGGCTTTCATTGCACTCGACTCTGACACCTAAGTCACAGCTTTAAGGAGTCCATTAGGAGCCAAAAGGGTTCTGTCATAAAACTTGCAAGACAATACAACGTGGTACCTACACAAATATATGAGGTATTACAGTAAAGTGTGAGAATAGCTATGGTTATGCATGTCGGTACCTACCTTCCCTTTTTTGGAGTGGTCTTTGTAATGCATTTATATGACTTGGACAATCCAGGTTTTAGAGCTCTCAGAAATTCGAGGTGATTGTTGATTCTCACACTTGCCGGCATTCTTTTTTTAGACCTGTCCTGTCTGAAATGGCAAAGACCCTCTGCCACTGTAAGGCCTTTTGAAGGGAGGGATGGTCAAGAGTGAAGTCAGCTTAAAGCATAATTTTGTTGCATTTATAGAGCTTTGAGTTTACCCCAGGAGTATCCTAGGGTGCCCTGGCCCTACAAATAAAGCAATAGGATAAGGAAACAGATCAGATAGAAGCGCCTCATTATCGAGAGCATATCCAGTTAGCAACTTCCTGTCTTAAAAAGCCAAGTTTTTAGGGTCTTTCTAAACTGAAGGAGAATGGAAGACAGTTGGGAATGGTCGGAAGCCTTATTCACAGCAAGGTCATTCTCACCAAAAAGGCTTTGCTTCCAGACTGCACTCCTTTGTATCTAGACACAACTAACAGTTTAACCTCTGAGAAACGCAGAGGAAGGAATGGAATGTGGTTTTAGAACTTCTGCCTTGGGTACACAGGACTATATTGGTTCATCACTTTGTACACTAAACATAGAGTTGTAAAGTTAATTGTTTTACCAGCTGGCAACCAGTGCAGAGTTTTAATGCCTTTGAGGCAGAGGAGAAATGTGGAGCTATCAAAGCCAGATAAGTTGCTGTGTTTTGTACTCTCTGGAGATTCCTCAGGAGACCATTATTCAGTCCAAGATAAAGGGAATTGCTAAATTCCAAGTGATTCAATATTGTCGCCTCGATTACTACTTGATGGACTGGTTTAGGCAGAAAGAGGAGAATTTTTCTTAGAACCTTAAGTAGGAAGAAACAAATGGCTGCTAAATGCTTTACTTGGGCAGTGAAGGAGAGTTCAGGCTCACGATAGACTCCAACTACCTCTGCCGGAGCATAAGCCAGATGGTAAAGGCTCACGCAAGCAGGAGTTCTTTATCCACAATATCCCCATAATTCATATATCGCAGTCCAAAAGATTTACTTTTTTGATAACCAATTTTATTATTTTTCCATAGAACACAAATATCAGTGCAGTCAAACCAACCGTGTTACAGACCACCCTCTAATGCACGTACATAGTTCTATTAGTCATGTAGACCCAAACCATGAACTGCACCATTGGCCCCAAATCTTCCCTTGCTTCTGTGGACATCCCCATGTCATATAAATGGGCTTTTCTTGTTGGCCGCACCAGTCCACTCCCACCCGCCAGGCAGCCAACAAGGGAGGGGTCTTTGAATTCCACTCCCTTGCAATGTCCTCTTAGCGATCAGTGTGGCTACCCCCACAATTGCACTTTACACCCTCAGCCCACTGAGTCCTCCAGCAAGCCCAGAAGTGCAAATCTCAGATAGAGATCTAAGGGCTGGTCAAGGACTGACGAGAGTTCTTGCTCTATCCCCACCAGTACGAGGTCAATATCGGGCATGACCAAACCACATGAAAAGATTCTGCATCTGAAGCCAAGCAGCGGAAGCAGTTGGCTTGCAAAATCCTATCCGCCCATTGGAGCCACTGAGGGGTCATGTAGGTAAGATGAAGATAGTTGAGTTGGATCAACCTAAGGCACATGGAGCTGGCAAGTTCCCGTGGGGCCATTCTAGCAGCCCTCCAGTCATTGTCATCCAGTTCCCCAACCCATGTCTCCCACCTCTTTTTCAGCTTTGCAAACGGGTCAGAGGAAATGATGACCAGAGAACAGTAAACCTGCAAGGATGCACCTCTGGTAAGCCTACCAGTTAGCAGTTTAGCCTCCAGGGTGCTAAAGTCTGGAACGTCAGTATTTAAGAGGAGGTGAGCTGTGACAGCAGACCGTAGTTGTAGGTTCTGGTGAAATTGGATACTAGAGAGTTAACAGTGTTCTTGTAGAGCTTGGAACATCTGAATGCGGGTGCTGGATAAGACATCCCCGAGCTGGGTGATTTCTATCCTGTCCCATTTTGCGAATCCATCCAGGGCTGCAGTGAAGATTTTATAAGTTGGACAAGCGGGCAGATGTAAATATTGAAAGAGGTGGGACTAAGTGTTGCCCCCTGGGGAAAATCTTGTTTCAGTGCTTTATATTCTGATTAATAAGGAGGTAGGAATATCGCCTGGGCTCTAAACTTTAGATAGGACCTGCACCAATTCAAGTCTTTAGCGTCAAAGCCAATATGCTGCAGCTGCATGAGGAGAATATTGTGTGATACTGTGTCAAATGCAGCGGATAAGTCTAATAAAATCAATGCAGCACAATTTGCCTTGCCCCCTAGCATTCGAATATGATCCACCACAACTAGCAAGGCCATGATAGTGCTATGTTTTGGATGAAATCTTTATTGAATGGGGTCGAGAAATTGTCCTTGAACCAGCCAATCAGAGAGAAGGTATTTGACATTTTTCTCAACTATCTTGCTGACAAACTGTAGCAGAGAAGTTAGCATAAGGCTTGCCAATAATGTTTGGTCCGCATTTGCTTTTTTAAGAATGGGCACAACCAGAGCCTTTTTACACTTATATGGTACAAGCTCACTTTTCAGTGAGCTGTTGCAGATCTAAAGCAGCGGTGGACTCAGTGCCTCTGTAGCTGCTTTCCGCTGGACTGGTGGTATTGGATCAAAAGGTGATCCTGATTAAAGAGCTAATGTATTAGAGGTTAACATATGTGAGGATATAAGTTCCCACTCTTCTAGCCTTACACTCATATTCTCAGACTGTTTGCTTTGGTATGGCAAACCATTCTGTTGACTATCAACTCCTAATGAGAACATTGTTTCAGTTACCCGGAGGCGGTCTTGGGGCCACAACCATGGACAGCGAATTCTAAATCACCAATATCTTTTCTTCAAAGAAGATGGAGAGGCTTTCTGCTGTCGCACGGCTCCTACTAATTCAGTAAGACTATGCGTTTGGGCACCATAAGCATCAAAACTATAATGACTGAGTCCATTCATGCCAGAATATGTTGACCTTGTTCCTAGCTAGCTAACAGCGCAGCATCTGGACCTCTAAACCTTACAAGGTGCCAGATGGTGTCTGCTACCTCAGAACATATCAACCCTGATGCTCCCAAGGAAATAATGGAAACAGATCTACCCTTTCGTTGTTAACTCAGGCATGCTCAAAGAGAGACACAAGGAATACACAAATTGGTATTTCAAACATTTATTGAAACAATTGGATTTCTGTGTAAAATATGTGTGCTGCAATGTTTGGTAGAATAAAGCAGAGTATAGTAACCAGCATTACGAGAATGTTGAAAAAGATAAACAATTCAACCATTGCACATTTACATTGATTATATGAATGCATATAATTGAACTCCTACCTAGCACTGCCTAGCCTAGAGAGCATAGGGTAAATGGGGTTCTGCCAGGTATCTTATATTGGTCTTACTCTCCATTTACCTGCGTGTGTTATCTGATCTGGTAGCTACTCCGTTGTAGAGCAGGCAGCCTTCCCGCTCTGTATAGTGATGAGATTCGGCTGGGCTATAATTCATTCACGCAGCGACCTTGACAACCCATCGAAATGCTCCACTGCCTAAACAAAGGCTTGGTGTAGTTTATATAATAAAATTAATCTCATTCATATTGTGCCTGAGTTCTGGTACGGCTGTCATTGTTGATTCTACCCACTCAGAGCTATCGCCGAAAAGCCAACAACAAACAAGGCCAGTGTGGGCAGTGTACTGGGTCCTTGAACAGAATGTTCTAAGGTATGATGTGGCTACAAGGAAATGTAATTATAAGCAAACTTTTTCTGAGTACACTATCTCAACTTGGCACACAAGCAAATGTGTGCTAAAATTAAGAGTTTGAAAGCATGTCAAATTTAAACGTGAACATGTAAAATGTAAGTGTTTGTGCACAGGGCCTATGTAACCTCACAACACTGCCAAGTACTCAGAATGATCAATTCTTTTTGCTACACATTCTGGGGCATACAGGTTGCAAACAATGTGGAACATCTTCTTACATGAGTTCTCTGTTTTCATAATTTTATCAGGATAAAAGGCCGTTCAGCAACAAATACTTGTTTCTTATATTCTTTCACGGCCAATTGCAATTTTGCCTTTGCAAGACAAGCTTAATAATATTGATCTTGATTGGTGATAAGTGGAGAGTTTATGCTGAAGGAAGAGTGGTCCATTGCCATGGATGTCTCGAAGTTCAATGTACATTGGTTTAAAGGTGATATGTTTAGCCAGTGACAGCCAGTGTAGCTGGTGAGAAGTGAGTCTGTATTGCGCACGTCGAGGAGCTGTCTTACAGCAGTGTCTGGATTTTCTGAAGGTTTTAAAGTTGGTTGGGAGGCTCTCTGATGTATAGCCCATTGGTATAATCAAGTTGGGAAAGCACAAAATATGGTGGCATGCACTTTTGGAAGGAAATTTAGGTAAGTGTTACATTTCCTCCGGGACTGGTGCAGAGGTCAGTAACAAGAGCTCACGTGAGGTTGTCTTTTTTCAGAAGGGAGAAGAGGTTTTTCTCAAGTTTTCCATCAGCATGATAGCAGATGCTGCTCTCTGATCAGTGCTGAGTGTCCTGAGTACTCATGAACCATGTGGATCATGAAGGCTGGCAGCGAAACTCCAGAATTCTGAGCAGCGCATAGTATGTCGAACCGGGGCTTCTTCTTCAATGTCGAATGAATGCCGTGATCTTTTGGAAAGAGGCAGAACCAAATTTATAAATAGCTCTTTTGAAGATGGTGGTCTCTCCATTGGAGTACATCTGAGTCTCCCAATCCAAAAAGTTGAGGAGTTTCTTCTGTGATACCAGTTCCTAATTGAAGCATATATAAAAGAGACTTGATGAGAGAAAAATGTGTAGCAAACAATTTCGATCCATGATTTTACATTGCAGTCTTCTCCCCTTGTTACTTTTTCTTGTCCCTGATTTTTATTCCAACAAGTTGAATTGTTTTCCTACTGAGATCTTCTCTTGGCATAGCCTGGCTAATTTCTCCTTCCTATTGTGAAGACGAGTTTGGTGGTTTTGTCAGGATTCCTGCCACAGCTCACCTCTCTTGACTATCACAATATACCAGCATGACGCATATCATTTCTCCCAACACTTATGAATGAACAAACATCTTGTACCCTGACTTTTAGGTTTAAAATGTTTTTATTATTATTGCAATGCATAGAAACAAACAATACGACACATCGTGAGTATACGAGTACAGCGGCGAAGTCCAATGCCGGGCTGGAGGCCCTGTAGCGAACATTCTAATAATACTGCAGTCCGCTGTGACCCTCGATGATGAACAGTGCCGTAACAATCAAAAACAGTTCCCCCCCCTCCCGAACCAACCTCCCCCACCCCTAATTCCCATACCCCCACCCCAAACCCTGCCCTCCCCCCGTCCAGTGCGTAGGTCTGATCCACTCCGTCTCCCCCTCCCTGTCTCTCCCAGAGGGACTCCACCCCATTACCAATTAAGAGGCAGATTCCTCCAGGGCCGTAAGCCGCAGGAGGCGAAGATATCTCGGGCAGGTCAGTTCCCTAAATTCAGTAACCAGCAGGGACTGAAACGGCTGCCAGAGATCATTGAACTGCTCTATATCCCCTGCCAGTGTAAGCGACAATTTCTCCATCCCCAACACATGCCATAATCTGTGAAGCCAGCCCGTGACAGTGGGGAGTGTCTTGGAGCGCCAGTGCACGAGGATGTTCTGCATCGCCGATCCCAGTGCAATAGCTATCTGTCTACCCCTGCGGGATTTCAAGGGATACATCAACCCGTTCGGGAGGCCCAGTAATATGTATGCAGGGGAGCGCGGCAGCTCAGTGGCAAAATGGGAATCGATATCGTCTATCACCTCCTTCCAATAAGAGTCGAGGAGCGGACAGCCCCACAAGATGTGTAGCAGCGTGCCCACCCGCCCGCATCCCCTCCAGCAGTTAGCATCCTTGCTATGATCCATGTCGTGTATGCGCTCCGGGGTCTAGTACCAGTACGTCGAGACTTTGGTGAACGTGTCAGTGAGTCCCATATGGTACGCCGAGTGCCTGGCCCTATATGCCACCTGCTCCCATTCCCTATGGCTCAGCGACCTGCCCAGTTCCCTCTCCCAGCGCTCCCGTCCCGGATTATAGAAGTGGGAGGAGGGTGTTTGTAACAGCTTGTAGAGATCGGTGATCAGCTTCGCGTCGGACGTGCAAGTCAGAAGCCACCGCTCATACGGGAGAAGTCTCCTATCAGCCGTCTCTCGCACCTGTGGATGCAGCGCCCAGTGGCGAGCCTGTAGGTAGTGCAACCTCTCGGTCTCCGGGAGCGCATACTCCTGTCTGAAGCGCACGAAGGGGATGACCCCTTCCGGGTCATACATATGACACAGGGCCCGACACCCCGCCTCCCGCCAGAGAGCGAAGGCCCCCTTCTCCAGTCCCGGGGTGAAGTCCGGATTATCCAGCAAGGGTGTGAGAGGTGAAGGGAATGTTGTCAGGCCGTGCACAGCGTTGGTAGCATCCCAGACCCGTAGGGGTACTCGCGTGACGAAGGAGGCATATAGTTTCGCCGGGCGGTGAGCCCTTCGAAGGAACGGCACCTCTTGCAAGGGCCTGCCTGCCACCGCTTGATCCTGAAAAAGCCAGTGCTTGTCGGATTCCCACCTACTCCACTCCACCAAGTAACGTAACTGCACTGCCTGAAAGTACCTGCGGAGGTCCGGGATCCCCAGCCCCCCGGCCTCCGGCGTGAGCATAGAGAGCGCCCTTTTCATCCTGGGCTTCTTGCCCCGCCATATGAAACGCGACAGGTCCGACTGCGTCTGCTGGATCCAGCCCGTAGGTGGCTACAATGGTAACGCCCTAAACAAATACAAAATCTGGGGCAAAACAGTCATTTTAATGGCAGCTATTCTGCCCAGCCATGACAAGGCGCTGCGATCCCACCGGCCTATCTCCTCTCGAATCTTCCTGCCCAAAGCGGCATAATTAGCCGCCACCATAGCCGGCAAGGTGGGAGCCAGCTGAATCCCGAGATAAGGCACCAACTCTTTCGACCAGAGCATCGGGAAGAGGTCCTGCAACGAAGTCCTAGTAGCTGGCTTGAGCGACACGTCCAACGCCACTGACTTCCCCACGTTCATTTTGAATCCCGAAACCGCGGCAAAGGAGTCCAACTCCTCGATACACGCCGGAAGGGCAGTGAGCGGATCATCCAGCGACAGTATGACGTCATCTGCGTACAGGCTAATGGCATGAGTGAAGCCTCCGAACCGCACCCCCCTCACTGCTGGGTTATGACGCACCCGTTGGGCGAAAGGCTCCATGTACAGGGCGAAGAGCAAGGGCGACAGCGGGCAACCCTGCCTCGTGCCCCTCTCAATGGCAAAACTTCTGGAGCTGTAGCCATTCACCCGTACCTCTGCCGTCGGAGATTTGTAGCAATTGAAAATTCATGATCGGAATCTGTCCCCTATCCCCACCTTCCGCAGGACCTGCTCCAAAAAAGGCCAGTGGACGCGGTCAAACGCCTTTTCCGCGTCCACCGAAAGCATCATTCTCTCCCCTGGGATCCGTGATGCTTTTTCTAAGAGGTGAACTATCCGCTTGGTGTTGTCTACCGTCTGCCGTCCCGGGACAAAGCCCGCCTGATCTGGGTCTATAAGGCCCGGTAGGTGGGGAGCCAACCGGGCCGCTAGGATCCCAGTGTACAGCTTAAGATCCACGTTCAAAAGTGAGATCGGCCTGTAGGAACTACATTGCGTCCGGTCCTTCCCCGGTTTGGGGATGACCGTGATAGAGGCTTGCAGCAGGTCCGGTGGGATGGCCCCCGGGAGCAGTGAAGGAGTTGAAGAGGCACGTGAGAAGCGGGGCCAGCGTCACACAGAACGTTTTGTAGAAAAGGGATGTGTAGCCATCCGGCCCCGGGGCCTTCCCGTGTTTAAGTCGGGCGATGGCGGAGATCACTTCCTCAACTCGTATATCCCTGTCCAGGTGCTCCGCCTGCAAAGGCGTCAAGGAGGGGAGGGCAATCGAGTCCAAATAGGCCGCCGTCGCCAATGCATCCGGGGGGTCCCCCGTATAGAGGTCCGCATAAAATCCCCGGAAAGCCTCAGCTATATGGGTGTCCTCCGTAACCATCGACCCCGTGGAGTCGGAGACCTCCTTCACTACCTGTTGTTGTCGAGCCGCTCTAAGCCTGTTCGCCAGCAGCCGGCCACATCTATCCCCTCCCGTGTAGTAGGCATGGCGTAAGCGCAAAGCCGCGTACTCCGCGCGGTCCATGTCCAGGGCCGCCAAGAGCTTTCTGGCCTCCTTTAGCTGCCGCCATACCCGGGGAGCCCCTGTCCTGCGGTGCACCTGTTCCAGTTCGCGGACCCGCTGGGTGAGCTCCTCCCTCTTGTGCCGCCGCTCCTTGTTGTCGGCTGAGGAAAGAGCTATAAACTCCCCCCGTATCACCGCCTTCATGGCCGCCCACTGTGTCGCTTGCGAAGTGTTGGAATCCGCATTATGGGACAGGTAGTCCTGGATGGCATGCGTCACGTGCGTGACTACTGCCTTCCTATGCAGCAATGTGTCCCGCAGGCGCCAAACCCGCGGTGGACCCGAGATCGGCGGCAGTCGAAGCTCGACGGTGACCGGAGCGTGATCAGACAGGGAGACAACCCCCATCTCTGTCGCGGTAGCTATCGCACATACCGGCGCGGTGACCAAAAAGTGATCCAGGCGCGCGTAGGTCTTATGTGCGTGGGAGTAGTATGAATAGTCTCTATCAGTAGGATGCATGTGGCGCCAGAGGTCGTGGAGGTCCAGCTCCGCCAGCTGTGTCTTACACCCGGCCGAGAATTCCCCCGCCTGCGGAGAGCGAAGCGCGGATCTGTCTAGGGCCGAGTCAAAGACCATATTGAGGTCACCCCCGAGGATAATGTGCCTGTCCTGTGAGGCAGTGACATCTTCCAAAGCTGCGCGTAAGAAGCGTTCTTGTTGGTCGTTTGGGCTATATACAGATCCCACTGTGAAGTGGATACCCCCCACCCTGAACCTATAGGCTACCAGTCTCCCTTTCTGTTCGGATTGTTTGTGCAAGATCTCTCCCCTGAACTGCGTGGCCACCAAAATCGCCACCCCCGCCGTCTTAGCATTGCCAGAAGAGAAGAGTTGAGTCGGTAATTTGTGGGACCGGAGCCTGTGGCAGTCCCGAGGCAACAAGTGAGTCTCCTGGAGGAGGCAGATGTCTGCTCGGGTGCTTTCTAGTAGGGATAACACAGCGCGCCGCTTAACCGGGTTGTTGAGGCCCCGAACATTAAGTGTCACGAGCTTAAGAGTGGTAGGCGGCATAGGGAAGGATAGGTGAAGTAGCGCAAAGCCTCCGCAGGCGCGGAGTCCGTCTCAAGAGCGCCGCCAAGGCGGCCGTAATCCCTGTGGTGCACTGGACGTTCCCCCCTCCCCTCCCGAGCCCCCCCCACACTCCCACTCAACCCCCCAACCACTCCCTTCCCCTCCCTCAACCCCACAACCTAAATGAACCCCCCCGAACCCCAACAGGCAACCCCTTGGACAACAGTCGAACAACCCCAAACCCCACCCTTCCCTCCCTCCCTCCCCCGTCCTCCAACCCCAATGAACCATAGTCCCAGCCGAGTCCCACGAGGGACTAGTCTGTGGTGAGTAACTTAAGTGGACGTCCAGCCACCGTCTCCTCCCCGCTACCCCCTCCCCCCCCAGAGCCCCCGAACCTGCAAAGTGAAGTAAGCTGTGATGTTCTCCCCCCGGAGTGTTCTTACGCCGTCAATGCGACGTCACCAGCGGCGGTGTCTCTGGCCACCTCGAGCACCGCGCTGGCCATGCCAGCCCTGATGGTGGGCGAGTCCGGCCTCACGGTGCGGCCAGAAGAGTTCCGCCCCGTCACCCGCTGCCAGCCGTCTCTGGTAACGCGCCTCCGGTGCGGCGTAGCCGTATCCTCCTCCGTCTCAGGAATGCCCAATACCCCGCAGGTCTCCCGCAGGGAGCGTAGTTGGTGCAAAGTGCCATTCCACCGAAAGATGAGTCGGAAGGGGTGCCCCCAGGCGTAGGGCGTGCTGTGCTCCCTCAGAAAGTCTGTGGCAATCCTGAAAGCTTTGCGTTTCTGAAGCGTTATGGCAGATAAGTCCTGATACAAAGCCACTGGATGTCCTCGAAAGGTCAGGGGTGACTTCTTCCTTGCCTCAGCCAAGATTCGCTCCTTGAGTGGAAAGTCCGGTAGAAAGGCCAGAATATCCGGAGGTGGTGCCGACGTGCGTCTCGGCGGGCCCACCCTATGTGCTCTGTCAATCCGGATGGGGAAGTCCGTCGCCTCTCCCAAGATCTCCCTGAACAGGTTCTGTAGGTAGCTGGTCACATCAGACCCCTCGTCCACGCTCGGAACTCCCCGGACCCGAATGTTGTTCCGCCGAGATCTGTTTTCAAGGTCCTCATTATGGGCTTGCAGGTCGAGCTGCTGGTCTCGGAGGCGCAGCACCTCCTGCTGCAACTGCTCAATGTCCTCGTCCCTCCTCTGACCAGCACCCTCCACGGAAGCCACCCGCTCTCCCAGGCCGTCTACCTCTCTGCGCACCTCTCGCATCTCCCCAGCGACCTCCTGTTTCAGCGTTTGAAAGTCATCCCTAAGGGAGCTGAAGAGTGACTCCATGAAGGCTCTAGTCACCGGCGGCTCTCTCTCGTCCGTCTCCTGCGCACCCCCGGAGGAGCCCGGAGACGGTTGCCCCTTATCCACCCTCTGGTGGTTCCTGCTGAGCATCTCCGGGAGAGTGCGGTCCCCCTTCTTGCTGCTTCTGTTGCCTGCCATTGGTAGGGGGCGGCCGGCTCCTCCCGTGTCTCGGGTGCTCCACCCGCCCGCCGGCGTCGCTAGGCCACGGGGCTCGCTCCACGCTTCTTCGGTCTCCCGTCCTCCTGCTGCGTCGGTTGGTCGGGCGGCACCAGCCCACTACCGCCAGGGCCCCGCCGAGCCCACACCTCACCTCTCGGGCCCGTTGACGTGACACACCGCAGGAGGGTCTCCTCAGCCTGCTCCTCTCTCGGGCCTTCAGTCCCGGTGCTGCTGCCTCTCACCCCGGGGTGGCAGCGCGAGTCCGTGGGGCCTACTTTCTCTCTCTGCAGCCCTTCCCAGGGAACAGCGCCGGCCAGGGAGGGAGGGGAAACCGTCCACTCCGAGTCTCGCCGGATACACTAGTGTCCTCCACCCGGCCCCCGGCCACGCAGGTGGCGCCCTCCGCAGGCCCCTGGCCGTTCCTCGCAAGATGCCACGTGTCCTCCCAGAGGCCTAGATCGCCCGATCCGGGCCCGGTTCCGCTGTGGCAGTCCTCCGGGGCTCACCGGCTGCTCCGGCAGGCGAACTGTCCGTCTCTAAGCAATACAGGGGCGACTCCCCCAGGCAGATGCGTGCTGGGCCCTTGGCCAGGCCGCCGGGTGCACCTCGACCTCTTCTCCTGCCGCGCTCGGCCCCACGCTCCTCCGCACTCCTCACTGGGCCCTGTACCGCTCTGCCGCTGACGTCAGGCGGCTAGCGGGGCCATCCGTCGTGTCCCCCGCGGAGCCCAGGACCGGCTGCCGCCCAGGCTATCTCGCCAGAGTACCTCCTCACCAGGGCCTCCGATGCGGGGCTCCGCTGTCGCTCTCCACCTCGTTGTCCGCCTGTAGGCCGCGCCCCCGGCTCCGCGCCGTGTAGTGGCTCCGGGCCCCGGCCTCGGCTCCGCCTCCCGCCGTCTTCAGTCGACCTCTCCCCGTGAGGGTCTTCTGGCAGTCCCGTTCCCGGTTTCTCCGTCAATCGGGGTAGGTTCTCGCCGGCTCAGCCTCGGGGGTGCTTTGGCTCCGCACCGTGGTCCGCGTCGGCAGGCTCCGGCTCTCGGCCTCTCCCTGCTGCTCCGTCCCGCGCTTGCCTTCCGCGCCCTCCTGCGATATCGTTCGGGGTCTCGCTGAGTCCCACCGCCGGGTCGCTGGTAGCCCCCTTCTTTCCCCACGATCTCCCAGCAGGTATGGGGGAGATACTGCTAAAATTCTCGGTCCAAGGGCCTGGGGATTCAGGAGCTCACGGAGAGTGCGACCGCTCACTCCGCCATCTTGGCCACGCCCCCCTGTACCCTGACTTTTGACCATATTAAAGGCTTTTGTTAATAGCTAGTTGCAGAGATTTTTAGTGTCAAATCCGGCCTCCTGTATGTGCCCTTTTGGGACTTCATTTCAAAACCCTTAGATAGAAGTCTGTACTTCCAATTTCGGGTGCAGGTGGGCACCCTCCCGCTAAAATCCCTCACATGCAAATGGTACAACACTGATGATAGCAAATGGCAGTTATGTGTAGATCAAACGGAAACTTATTCCCACATTCTCTTTGTTTGTCCAGCCTATGAGGTTCCACGAAAAAAATGGTTGAGGCCATTATTTAAAAATATGGGTACTAGAGGCAGCAACATCGCGCTGAGAATATTATGTACAAACTCATCGGAGCAGTGTGCAATATCTGTAGCTAAATTCCTGGGTTGGATGTGGGTAATACGTACTGAGATGCAAACCTTATCTGGGGGCATATTATACAGCAGTCAATAAAGAACACATGATGTAATCACAAATCAGGGACTTGAAGTCAGTCTAGTATAGTCATATACTAAACAATTACTTTTTTTTTAGAGTTTAACTGTTTGAAGCAGTGTTCAAATTCATATAGCACTTTATTGCTACTTTGCACTAAGAGGACGTTTTGGGATGTAACACATAGGAATAAGTTAGTCCTGGTGTCAAAACCGATGGCAATTCAGCACCAGGATTGTTACATGATTAATATGTTTTAAAAAAATATTTGAGGCCCAAACCTATGCATTTAAAGTTGAACTAGGAATGTTTTAATTGGATATTAATCTTTTCAGTTCTATTTATATTTCGACCTAGGATCAAATGAAAACTGTATTATTTTAATTGTATATATGGCCAGATTTTAAGTGAAATCCATCTTGATATTAACTGAATGTTTTATGCTCTTATGTTGATGTACTTTTATGATCCTGGAGATCGAAATAAAGTCATGATGATGATAAGATCTAGCTGCAGCTGGTGTTCCCCGGTTTGTTTAAAAAGGCTTGATAGCTTTTACTAATGTTTTACCATGCATATGCAAGATCAGTTTTAGGCGCCACAGAAACATCATAGATGACCTCAACGTGAACCTTCCGGAAGACAGCCCACATCAAATTAATCTCCTGCACCTGTTCCTTGCTATAAGCAATTAGAATACGACCTTTGTGAACATTCTACAACACCTACTAGAAGGCAGCCTCATCAAGTTAATTATCTGAACCTGTTCCTTGTTACAAACAGTTAGAATGTGACATTTATGAACGTTCCAAAAGCAGTCTTATTTAAAGACTGTCCACACTCCTCCCCTTCTCTTAGCCTCTTCGCCTGCCGCTTACCTGTTTCCCGGCTTGATTTTACTACGCACTGAGCTCAGTCGCATCATCGTGCTGCAAACAAAGGTAACCAGTGTTTTTGTTCAACTTGTACATACTGTTGGCAGAGCTCTGTCATAGAGGACTTGGGTGAAGCTAACCCCGTCGAAATTTGTTTGTGGGTTTGATGCTGAAATCATACTCACTACAGTTTCGAAAACTTTGATGAAAGGGTCTCTACAGACAATTTAAATGAAAACAAAACAACAACAAAACTAAAGGTTGGTTGAGATTTGAAAAGCTTTTGTGAGATTATACCTTGAGAGATAGAGTTAATACTAAAGTCTTATTATTTGTTTGTTTATAGGTACCATATCTGCCGATACCATTCATCATACTGGTGTGAATGCCTGCTGCAGTGTTGCTGTTGAGTAGATAAGCCACAGCATCTTTGATTCTACACACTCTCTCCATCCCAACCCCCTTCCCCGTGTGATTTGCCACCGCAGTAGTGTCTCCTCCTGTAAACCGAGGGCAAGTCTCCGGAGGATCGGGAACTAGCATTCGCCACCCCTTTGGAATCATTCTGGGATCCAGGTAGGTGGCTGATTTCTCCAGTTATACCTTCATCTTCAACCAAGAATTACAGTTTTGGCAAAGGAGGTGTTTTGCCCTTAGTGGGGTTTTCCTCCTAACTGTGAACCTTTGAACAATACATTTGACACCATCATGTATATTTTTCTGTGTAGAGTGGATCTCTGGCTCTTCCGAGTAGTCATCCTTTGCTTTGGCAATCTAAAAAGGTACTCAATAGTTCTTCTCGGCACCAGTCCTTGACAACAAGGGAACATTGGACAAAGGCATCACATGACAGAGCAGCTTCATTTGGAAACCTGATTTACTTTACTGCGACAAAAGACTGGAGTCCATGATCACACCTAGATTTCTTATTTGAGCTGAGTGCATTGGTTATGGTCTTAGTTCTTTTAGCATGATGGCTGAGGGTGATAGTTGATCAATTTCCTATGTTTGACTTTCTCAGGTTTTGGGCCGTTAAGCTTGAGAGCATTCAGTGGTCAACTGCTTGTTGGCATTGTCCAAATTATTAATTTACCAATTTTAGTTTGACTCGTGTGGCATCAATGTAGTAATAGCCGTTAAGGTTTAAGGAAGTGATACTGTCTGGCACAGGGCTCATTTACATGTTGAAGAGGAGAGGGCAATGGTCAAGCTTTGAAAGAATTCGCTGTGAGCGGGGAACAAAATGCATGTATTACATTGTAGGAGGCTGGCTTAGTATATGGTGCACACTTATTTAAGTGGACAACCTTGCACTAATCCACGCAACCCATATGGTAGTTTTAGTGGCTTAGACAACCTTAGAAAGCTCTCTAAGTGGTAGCTATGGAGAGCAGCCTTCAGGCTTAGTCCAGAAGGAGTGTATGCCTGTTATACAAGTACTAATCATACAGTGCAGGTTAAGTGAAAAACAACCACACAGTGTAGTTATAAAAATAGTTATAAAAATATGTATTTACTCTGAACCCTCACTAACACATTCTCCCTGGAGATATAATCACAATACACATGGTACTTCAGTAATAGAACAGGTAAGTAGCACAAATACACAGTGGTCTTCAGGGGGGACCAAACCATTTACTAATAAAGTGGAATGTGACACATGACCAAAGTCGAAACTGGACCCAGAAAATGTAGAAGACTGGACACCCAAGGAACCACCCAAGGTAAGTACCCAGGAAGCCCACGGAGGCAGTGTGCAGAGTGGAAACACGACCTCTTGCTCAATACAAGTCAATGAGGAAGTTGCGGTTGCAGTTTTTAAGAAGGACCCTTCCCAGAGGACCCTGAAGAAACCCCGTGGAAGATGGATGGTTGGAGAGTCACCCCACCCATGGATATCGCGGAAACCAGAATACCTACCAGTGTCGGCTCCTCCATAGGGGCCTGGGGGCATCGCTCCACTGCTTTCTCGCAGTGCGAGAAGCAGAAATATAAAATGGAAAGCAGAAGTGCCTGGTTGTGGGTGGGCGGTACTGCTCCAGGGCAGGGGGGAGTGGCTTGCCCATTTTTGTGGGCCCTGACTGCTTTCATTGGCCTTCTCTATGTAGCATGCAGCCTACATAGAGAAAAGGGCCTCCAATTAGGTGCCCTGCTGGGGCGCTGTGCACCTGCACTGCACCAATCACGACGCTGCCATTGCAGCGTTGTGATTGGCAGAGGGGAGGGAGGCTGCCTATGTGTGGCTGCTTCCTGTTGAGGACTGGAGTAGCAGAAAAAGCGGCGGGCCAGGAGCTGAGGTGGCCTGTAGAAGTTTTTATTTAATTAAACTGGCTGGTGCTTTTGTGCAAGAATTAGTTTCAGGCACCTTCGCAGCGCGAACTCCAACATACAACGACACAGCACTAGTGTAAAGTTTAAATAAAAACCACGCGTGCCTTGGCAAAATGTCAACTCTTCACAAAATGTCCCAAAAATGCTAAACATGTCTATTTCCCTCCAATATTTCCAAATTTGAAGAAGCATTTGTTAATATTTCATTTGTTGTGAACACAGAGCCGCTAAATTTCTGCCTGGCGCGCGCTAATGAGCAAGTCTGGGCTGCTCATATCTAAAGCTGGCGTTGGAACTGGAATAAAAATATTGCTAATACAGCCTATTACTCATCGGAGTCATATCCGTTCCGCGCGGCGTTCCTAATGCGAGAGTCGTGTTCCAGCCCACAACTCCCCCCACCCCCACACATGCCGCATTATCAACCACTACACGCACCAAGGAGACTTGTGCATGCTTCTGGGAGCAGACGGCAGACTCTGGTGATGACACAACACGAATGACATAATGTGAGATGGCGGGGAGGGAATTGTGCAGTGTGGAGACTATTGTGTAGGGCACGCGGGTAAGAGCGTTGATAGGGTGGGAGGGAAGAGGGGGTAAAGCTTCATTTTATACCCTGAAATGGGTTAATCTTGGAAAAATGACCTATCAAACAGAAGCAGTGAACCCCTGGCCCAATTTTATATTGTTGAGTACAACACAGGTGTTAGGAACTGGATTTATGCATTAGTATGGTTGTAGGCGCCCACACCAGTTCTAGTTGGTTCTATATAATGACGTTTGTCAGACCCCATTTGTGGGGCTGCAGGGCAGATAATCCTCCTAGATTTGACAAATAAAATAGTGATTATCTTCGTTTCGGGTGCTTTTTGTTGACTTTTCCCTTTACCGGTAATTTACTTTTCTCTCTTCAGTGTGCAATTTTTTTAGCAAACTTTACGCCATATGTGCTTTACTAATGTGCTCTTAGTGTAAGCGCGTGCATGTTTATTTCTGGCTTCTTCTGTTTATTCATGCGGTATAGTGATTAATGATTAGACCCTTCCAAGCTACTTTGCTTACTGGAGCATTACATAACTGATACAATTGCAGGTGCTCTAGGCATTGTTGGGCATTGTTGAGGTTTGGATGTAGATATACAATTAGAGAAAGACGTAGAGACATAATAAGTAGAGACGGAGAAGTGAAGGTGGGGGTGAAGATATGTTAACAGTGATTACCAAGTATCTTCGGGAGTGATTGTGAAACAAAAATTAGGCGTGTGCCAAGGCTTTTGCAAATTTCACAGGAGCTTGGCTTTCGCTTGAAAATGCACCATTTGCCCACCCTTTTTACAAAATTTTCTCGGGGGAGAACCCCACTGAACACCTTGTAGGTGATTCAGGCTCACTCACTACGCTCTCTCGCCGCAGTGCGATAATTGTTTTACGCCTTGCCACTTTCAAATGTCACTAGCCGTCACTGATACCTACACCAGGAAAGGTGGGCATAGCTGCAAAGTGACGTCGGAAACCGCAGTAGGCCACAATAAAGGATTTCAGTAAAGATGCCCCTGGCGAAGAAGGTGAAAGAGTCCAATTGAACCCGAGGTACCTGCAAGCAGAGGGGACAGAGTCATTGCAACACAGGAGTGACCAGGAGGCATGGAAGACAAAAGTCCACTGATGTCGGAAGATGCAGGAGAGTTGACTATGACCTTGGCGCTGCAGCTGTGCAGACCAGGCGATGCTGCGGAAGACATGAGTCATTCATGGGCTGTCTCATGTCGGCTGTCAAGAGCCAGGGAGTCGGTGTCCGGTGGGAGCACCATCAAGCCATGGCAGCGGCAACAACCATGGCAGACGAAAAAGCTACAGTGTTGGGACCAGCAACGTCCAAGGGACTCACCAAGTGCAGGTAAGTCAGAGTAGGCCCCGAGCAAGCCAGGGAGCCTAGTAGAGCCAAAGAAGACCCTCAAGAGGACCCACAGGCCGGATGCACATGAGTCGCAAGAGGACCACATGCAGCTCACCAATGATGCAGGCCCACGGTGCAGAGGATGCAGTGAGGATGAAGCTCTTGGTAGCAAGAGATACTGGAGGCTGGAGCTTCTTGGAGCCTGAAGATCTTCGGAGAATAGAATCAACAAGCCTTGGCAACAGCAAGTCAACACAGAGCACATGGGTTGGGTCCAGCAGTTCTGACGAGGAATACTGGCCTCAGACTCAGTGAGAGGACAGTGCAGGCCTTGAAGGAGATGCAGAACCACCGGCTGTGGTGCTGAACCTTTTGGTGTCCGTGAGAGCTCAGGAGCAGCAGACCGGTCAGCTTTGTTGCAGTGCCTTCACATGCACAGGAGTGACTCCTTGTAGGAAGTTGGCTCTGTATATATACCAAGATGAGGTATAGTGTGCCCAGAGTCCAGTGGAACCCCAAAGGTAGGCAGACGTTAAAGTAGATAGCACCTTACTCTCTATTTGTGGTAGTGTGGGCAAGCAGTAATGCTTTATCAGAGGGTAGTGCTAAGCATTTGTTGTACACACTCAATCAGCAAATTATGTCACAAACTCAAAGACTCAACTCACACAGGTAAGTGAAATAAATGCTTTGCAAAATCTTATGCAATGTTTTACAATTGGATGCAGGTTCAAATGCAATTGATTGAAATACAGGTAAGTTAAAATGTCGAAATTACTTTGCAGATTACTTTTTAAGTTACTTTTTCTACTCAGTGTGATAAGCCTAGTGTTAGAAATGGGGGTCTCTAGTTGGCAATGGCTGGCCACTATCCAAGTAGGGACCCTTCTTCCTAAGCAGCCTACACCCTTTGATAACCCCTGCTCAACCCTGTGGTAACGTAGCACGAGCAGCTAGGCCTATCTCAGAGGCAGTGTGTGAAGCATTTATGACCATACACAGTAATACAATGAGGAACACTACAAATGGACACCACTCAAGTAGTTATAAAAAATAGGTGTATTTATATAGACTTAATCACAAGACCAATAACAGTAGAAATCCACAATACTAGAAAAATATGGTTACTTTAGAAAATGCTGCAAAAATAGTTCAAGGTGCACTAAATGATGTTCAGTTCAATGCAGTGGTCTCGGCGACCCTTTTACTCACAAGGTATCTGGATTCTGTAGCAAAGCAACAAAAATGTCGCTAAGGAGTTGTAGCGATAAATTTCCTCACGCTAACCAGCGATGCGTTGAATCCTTACCGCAAGGGAGGATGATGTGCTGGGTTGTGGGCAGGACAAAGCGACAGATTTCTTCACGCTAAGCCGGTGATGCGATAAAATCCTTGCCGCTAAGGGAGGATGATGCACCGAGCCTGGTGTGTGTGCGATCTTGCTGCGATAGAAGAAAATGGCGCTCCGCGAGAGAGCGACTATCCTGATACGATGCGGGGAAAATGGCGAACGCTCGGCGTCCGCGTTTCGATGAGCTTGGTGCGATGATTTGGGGTTAGCGAGCGCTTTGGGGCACGCTAACAAACAATGCGACAATCCTTGGGTTTAGCAAGCATTTTCAGGCCCGCCGTCAGGCGATTCAAATACTTGGGTTAGCGGGCGTTTTCAGACCCGCTGACAGGCTCTGCGACGATCTTCGGGATAGCGGGTGTTTTGGGACCCGCTGACAGGCTCTTCCAAGTCCAGTAGTAACCACTGCAGGCCAGTCCAAGAAACAGCACACAAGCACAAGGACAGTCCTTCTCCTGCAGATTCCTGTAGTTACACGGACAGAGGTTCCTCTTGTTGTCCAGGAGCAATACAAATTGTAGGGGTTTGGACACAAATATTTATACCCCCAAAGTCTTTGTTCTTAGGAGTCACAAGTCTCTGAACCCAGCCAGAACCAGTTCTGCCCAGCCCTGGAGCACTTTGTTTACCAGGCTGCATCCTTCCTTTCAGAAAGAGGGGGTCTGCCTTCAGACGCACAGTGGGAGGTGGAGCCAGCATTCACCTTGCCAGGCACAGCCCTATTCAAGTGCAGGAGCTACCCCTCCCCTCACTCCCGGGCAGATCTCTCTATTCAACCCAGGTCTGACTCAGCCTGCCCTGTCCCTCCAAAACCAGACAGCCAATACACATAATAGCAGAGCACACTGGAAGGCTTAGGCAAGAAAGTACCTATACTCTAAAAGTGGTAGTTTCAAACACAGAATATAAAAACAACCTTCACTAAAAGATGTATTTTAATATTCTGAGCTCAGGCATACTAAATTCGTTTTTCTACCATGTTCTGTGGGTCACTTAGGGCTATAGGATGTAATAGCCCAGACCTCCCATTCTGGCCTATGGAGAACAGGTAGCCTTACAGTAGTGAAAAACGAAATTGGGTGTAATTCACTACTAGGACATGCTACACACATCAGAGCATGTCCTACCTTACACATACAATGCACCCTATCATAAGGGTGGCTTACAGGAGGCCAAAGGAAGGTTCAGGGGCTGGGAAGTGGGTGCACTTCACAGCCAAGATGGCAGTTCTGGACTGCACGCAGACACTGCAGTGACAGGTCTGAGGCACACTTTACAAGCTGCTTCTGTGGGTGGCACAAACCAGTGCTGCAGGCCCACCAGCAGCATTCGGTTTACCAGCCCTGGGCACACACAGGCCACGCTACTAGGGACTAACAGGTAAACCAAATAAGCCAATCATGGATGTACCAATTCACATGTCATCTTTACAAAGGGAGCATTCGCCCAGAGCATCTATAACCAGCAGAAACAGAGGAGACACAGCGAAAAATGGAAGGGAGACTCACGCCAATGGGGCCAGGTCTAACACCTAGATATCACACTGGGACATTTCCTAGAGAAAAGGTAAGCATAATCAGTTTTGCACAGTTGTAGCTTTTCATACAATTCAACTCCACACAGACATTTTTTCAAGGGAAAACAGGTAATGTATTCCTATGGAGAGAAATGAAGTTGTCGGTTAACAGGTAAGTACTCAGTCTTTGGGGTTGAGTTTCTGGGGTTAGAACAAGGGTTACCCCCAGGGTTAAGAATGCACTCTCAAAGCACCCTCAGCGGCAATAGGGCGGCCGGGTGCAGAGTACTGAGGCTCAATGTCATCGAATGGGGGATAGGGGGCCTCCGGTTGGTGACTGCTCACGAGCAGGCCACAAGGTTGTGGGAGCAAAGCTCCTGGTGTTAGGCTCAGGGCAAAGGGGGATCCGATTTAGCACACAAAGTACACCCGCAGCGGCACAGGGGCGGCTGGGTGCTGTTTTGGCGTCGGGTAACCTGTTGTTTTCAATTGAGATTTTCAGTTTTGGTTTTTAGCTATCGGCTCGGTCCAGGAAGACTTCCAGGAGGAATCAACAGCTGGGCAGGTAAGTTGGAGGGCTCAGGGATGTAGGTGCACCTCTGGTTCTTTTCTCCAGGGTGCAGGGCGGCTGGATGCAGGAGTGTCTTTTGAGTTGCAGTTGGTGGGGTCTCTGTGCAGAGGCTGTAGGCGATGTTGGGGAGCCCTGGAGGGGTCTCTGGAGTCCTGGGGGACCTTGCTGGGACCGGTGGGCCACTCGAACTCGGGCCATAGACGATGGGTGCAGTGGTGGTTCCAGGCGTCGGGTTTCTTTGTCCTCAGCAGGCTCAGAGCCTGTCTTGGGAGATGCTGTTCACAGGAGATCCGGTTGTTGTTGAAGGCAGTCAGTCCTCCCAGGATTCCTGAGGTCACTGGCTGCGGGACAAGGCGACTTTTGGCGCAGGATCTCTGGATACTGCAGACAGGCCAGTAGGGCTGGGGCCAAGTCAGTTGTTCTCTACAGTCTCCTCTGCTGGGTGTCTTCTTTCATCCTTCTTCTTTGTAGCTTGCGGGATTCTGTCTTCTTGGTTTAGGGCTGGCCCTAAATACTGTATTTAAGGGGTGTTTTAGAGGTCTCGACGTCAGTAGCCAAAGGGCTACTGACCTTAGGGTGACTGCACACTTTGTGTGCTCGCCCCATGTGGGGGAGTGAGCACAAGCCCTAATCCTGATTGGAGAGTGCCTGCCATGGCGAGCACTGAAGAGTGGGCTTGACCTCGCCTCCCCCACCTGAGGGATGGGGTTGTCAGAGGTGGGCACACCTTTTGGGTTGGCTAATTTTTCCCGCCTGTCTTCCCGTCAAAAAGGAGGGGAGACAAGAAGGGGGCCTGCTCCTGACAGCAGGAGAGATTGGGGTCACATTACAAAGGCTATCTGGCCTTTGAAGCTCCCCTGCCACAGATGGTTCTTCCTGGCCTGGGGGGGGGGGTTTGAACACCTCCGCCCAGGAAAGGATTTTTGTCTGGGCTCAGGGAGTGAAGGCTCCCATCCCAGGGGTTCTGAAACATGTCTCGTGGTGGCAGGCTAGTGTGTACCAGTCAGGGAACCCACCAGAGGCTGGTCGTTTTTCAGGGGGAATCTCATGGATGCCCTCTGAGTGCTTTTTTAATTAAATTCCACACTGGCATCAGAGTGGGTTTAATGTGCTGAGAGGTTTGATGCCAAACTACCCAGTTTTCAGTAAAGCCATTATGGTGCTATGGAGCTTGTAATGACAAACTCCCAGCACCATATACTCTTGGTGGCAGTACTGCACTTACAATGTCTAAGAATTGGCATAGACACTATAGGGGTGCTGTCGTGTAGTTCATATAAAAACGTATACAGGATCTGCGCGTTCTGACAACATACACTATAGGACTGGTGTCAGACTGATTTTAAACACCCCCACCATATATGTTGGCCTTCTGTATCAACGAGCTCACAGTGCCAATAGAATCTCCTCCTACCAAGGAGAGAATAGTTCTTGGCAACCATCGAACATGATAACCCTGATCCCTCAGGATCATGGAAACAATATACTACCTTTCGCTCAATCACTCATGCTTGCTTAGTCTGTCTCTGAGAGATACACAGAATAAAGAATCTGGGTGTTTTCGGTAAGTGTTTATTGAAAAGTTGTTATTCTGGTGTAAAATAGATTAGCTGCAACAACCGTCAGTCTGTAACAGATATACATGATTAGAAGCACTATGAAAGTAAAAGGATGATACAGTTCTACCATCTTACGAGAATCATGAATATATACGAGTATATAAAATACATGACCATATACATATACATGACCATAAAAGTGCGTACTCCTACGATGTCTCCCTAACTAGATGTACCTAAGTGTACCTAGCATGTGTGTAGGTGTTAAGCCAAGAATCCCTCTAGGATAAAGTCAACCCCATTACCTGAATTAAGAGATTGTGGGGCCCCGTCTTGGTCTTGGGTTGGACACCCCACGAGGGATATTAGACCACTGCGAGCTGGAGTGTCTGAATGCCGAGAGCTCAGCGTCTTGAGTCAGTGTGTCAGCCGGGAAGTCCTGGTCTCCTCTGGCTATCTTAGCAAGATTTGATGTATATATACCCATAGGTCTCCAAGGGGGTTCCACCTCACTGTATTACTTTGTCCGACTTAGGATGATGTCGAGAATTAAATTTGTACATAGATATTATACAGGAGATGTTAGCCCTGCTGTGCTTCCAAGAATCCTCATGCATAATGTATGAGGTTTTTACCAGTGAAAATCCTGCGTTCTGAATGCAGTGTCGTATCTAGGTAAAAGGTCAGTCCTTAAGAACGGTTATGTATGTAATGAAGGGAGAATATAGGTGAAGGGTTACAATGTTACCTGAGCCTATATTAGGGTACCTATATGGAATATAACAGTACAGGGCTCATGCACCTGTACACCCACCAGTGGTATAGTGCACCCAACTAGAGGGGTGGCTGACCTATGCTACGGCAGTGGGTGTATGCATGACACACAGGGATGTGTGCCATGTCAACTCTTTACTTTGCTCTGCACCAAAACACGTAGCCTGCAATGGCAGTGTGTGTGTGTAAAGGTACTGGGCCTCTAAGGGTGGCACAATAAGTGCTGCAGCCCTTAGAAGCCTCCTCTGGCCACAGTGCCCTTGGTACCCATGGTATCGTTTACAAGTGACTGACAGGTGGCCAGAGAGGTGCCAATTGGGGGTACAAGGTACCGTTTTTGGGAAAGAACACAGGCCCTGGGAACCTGATTGGCAGAGGCCCAGGACACATCAAGTCAAAGTGCATCAGTAGTCTGGCAAAAAGTGGGGGAGTTACTGCAACAGAAACTGAGCTTCCTACACTCCTTCACTCCATGGGAGATTCCTTTGGGTGTCTTTGATGCCCACAGGCCTGGAGAAGAACCTGGATGGAGCACAGGCACAGACGACGCAGAAGACTGGCAGGACGACGAGACCAGCAGGAGTCTTCCAGATGCAGTCTCGGTTCCCAAAGCGAAGTCCAGCAAAGTACAAAGTGCCCAGACGGTAGAAGCTGAAGGGTTTTTGGATCTTGATCTTGTCCCACGAAGTATCTGAAGAGCCCCCCACAGTTAAGCCCTTAAGTACCCTAAGGAAGGAGTTGGGATGGTTCGGGGGTTCCTCCCAGAGGAGGGGTTGGGCAGTGGGAAGGATACTCTCACGTCCTTTGTCCAGCTTCGTGCCAGAGCGGGAGCCAACGGCTCCCTGAACTGGTATGCAAGGAGGGCACCAAATGTGCCATTCAAAGCAGTCTAGTGGTGCTGGTAAGCACCCCCTTCCCAGAATAATACACTAAATCCTGTCTGGGAGGTGGCCACACCTCCCTGTAACAGGAAACCTACTGCTCTACTTTCCCCTGCTTGAGCTTGGCTCAGCAGCAGGAGGGCAGAATCATGTCTGTGATCGGCAGCAGCCCTAGCTTGCAGTCAGACTCTGGAAGACTGGTACCGGGAGCATGGGGGCTCCCCGGAGGAGCCCCACAGTGCATGGAATCATACCTCCAACACCGTATGATTCCAACATGTTTGATACCAAACATGCCCTAGAGCGTTACAGCCAATTTATAGTCATCGCGTAATGACGCATGGCCACTATATGTATAAAAATGGCTGACACACAAGGCATGGACAATGGACTCCGGGATTTGTAGGGGTGTCCTGCTCATGCAAGGGCACCCTCACACTTATAACCAAGCACCCTGCCTTCAGGACTGAAAGGTCTGCCTTAGGGGTGACTTATAGGGTTTAAGTGTAGTGACCTCAGATATGAGAACATTTATATCTGTCGTCAGCAGTGCTAGCACCAACTTACACAGGCTGCAATAGCAGGCCTGTAGTCACAATCAATTTGAGTGGTCTCCCATGGGTGGCATAATACATGCTTCAGCCCACGGGGGACCCCTGGTGTACTTATGCCCTGGGTACCTTAGTACCATATACTAGGGACTTACAAGGGTACACCAGTAGCCAAACTGGGGGTACCTAAGTACTCAACATGGTCCAATTTAGGGAGGAGACACAAAGACTGGGATCCTGATTAGCAGGATCCCTGTCTGACTAGCTAGAAAACAGAATGAGACCAGCAAAAAGTGGGGGTAACAATGAAAGCAGATCCTACTTTCCTACATACATACTTTGAGCACATAAATAATGAAAATTAGGCACACGAATAAAGGGGTAGTAAGTGAATAAATAGGTAAACTATTCAAAAACATTACGTTTGATATTTCTTGTTCAAATCAAAGTTGCATGAAAATTGATGAAATATGTGGAATACGTTGTTCAAAAAATGTCAAATACAATTCACCCTATTTTTAAAAGGATCAAGTTAATTTTTAATGTCCTTCTTTCGCATGACTTTCCTTTTCAGCCCTCCTTTGTTAATATTGTTCCTAATGAATTAATGAGACAGCAGAAGCCCCCCAAGCAAATACTCATGCTGCCCTGATTTGCCGCAGAACAAATCAATATTATGACTTATAATTTCAACATCCATGTACATTTTGCTCAATCCTTTTGTAAAAAGTAATTGAATTAGGCTAAATAGCCTCACGTTGTACTTGTATCCAAGTGAGAATGTGCAGAGAAATTATTATTCTGGGACAAAGGATCTATGCAGCCACTTTGGGGGCACAGGTGTGAACATAGGGCTTGGTCAGAGGATATGCCCTACACTCAAGTCCTGCTGTGCAAAACTGAAAGCCTTGTGCAGTGGATTCTGGGATCATGGAGGTCATGCACTGTACCAAGACCCTTTTGTCCACATCTAAGGATCTGTTATAAAAGGATCTAAGGGCACTGGGCTGAGCACAGCCAAGACTGTACTGTTGGTTCAGGAGACACAAGTTCTGGGGGAAACGTATGTGTGGAGAATACATCTTGTTACCAAATTCAGCAGTGTATTTCCAAAGGCTTTGTGATGTAAGGCTAGTGCACAGAACATGAACACAGACCACACCCTGCACCTAGGTCCAGTTCTTCATGTCCAAAGACTTTGTAATGCTGGTTCTAAAGGGCCACGTGAGCTGGGTAAAAGGTGCATCCAGCAGAAACATCCTTTGCCCAGATGTTGACTTAGCCAATGTTCTGTGGCCCCAGGGACTGGATGCAGGTAATGGCCAGAGGCCAAACCCTACACCCAGATTCTGCAGCACATGGCTGAAGGAGGTGTGCAGTGGGTTCTCTTGCAGGGGTGGGGGTACACTCACACACTTTGCCCAGAGCCCGCAGCACATGAACCATGGTCATGTGTAGTGGGTGGCCATTGCCAAAGCTTAAGCACAACAGAATGTAGGGGCTTGCAAGGCTGAATTCAGGGCCTGGTCACACATATCTATTTAGCCGTGGACAAATTCTGTGTTCTGCAGTTCAAGGATTACAGGGAGACAGAGCAGGATATGACCTATGCCCTATGTATAGATTATGCTACACATGGAAAAGAGGTATGAGTAGCGTTTCTTGTCCACATGGAATCTGATACACTGAGCATGACTGTAGGTAAGCCAAAGTCATGGTATGTACTTTGGATTAAGAGTTCAGGTGTATGGTTACAATTCACAATCTAAAATCAACTAAACTGTATGCCAGCTATGATGAATAAATTAATGAATGAACGAACTAATGAATTAATTAAATTGTTTTTTAAAGCGCAACAGCTACCCTAGGGCCCCCCAGTGCTCGATTAGCCAAAATGTATTAAATTAATTGTGATTAGGGGTCAACTTAAGTTTAAGCTGCAGAGTGTTTAATTCATTTGCTGCTAGTAAGAGAAGCATCTGCCGCTGATAGTTTTCTAATCGGTTATAGGTGTTGAAAGAAGAGTCTGTGATCAGTAAAGTAGCAAGAATGACATGGGCTCTGGTGCATGCAAGGAAAATGCCCCCTTTGACAGCAATTGGGGTAAAACATACAGCAATTACCAGGTCTCAATGGGCCCCTCAGGGTTCCAGCCCTGGTTCACTGCACCTGCTGCACCAATGATAGCTACGCCCCTGTCCGTGATGCAGTTCATGAGTAATGAGAAGGGTGACATTTCCTGTTTTTTTATGTATCATGTAAGAAAGCTCGTTGCCATAAAAGGCTTTCTGAGTAAAACACAGAAGTAGACAGAAGTAGATTGAAGATAGCCTCTTATGGACAGGGAGCCAGTGAAGAGCTCTGATGCTGTGTTGCACGTGAGGCTACTTGGGGTGGTCTAGAATTACATCTGCCATGTCGTTTTGCATGAATTGTAGTTTCTTAAGAATATAGGTGGTGTACCTTGTAGAAGGGTATTGACATAATCTATTCTAGAGGTAATCAAGGCCAGTACAATGGTGTTACTGCTTGTGGGAGGAAGCTGGGGCAGAATCTTTCCGACTGTGTGAAGTATGTAGCCACCAATTTGCCTATGTATATAAAACATTTTTAGGATGTATCAAATATTATACCTTGATTCCTTGTGGTTTTAACTGGGGTAAGTGACAGCCCAAGATCTGTTTGACGCCAGTCTTGAGTCCAAATCTCAGAATGTTTGTCTCAATTTTCTCCCTCTCCATTTAGTCTGAGATAATTATGGTTCATCCAGTTGGCCATGTCTCTCATGCAGCTTTTAAATCTAACTGTAGTTTCTGTTAGGGTCACTGGAGATTGTTAGTAAGATTTGTGTGTCATCTGCGTATGAAAATATGTTCAATTTAAAGGATCAATTTAGAGCTGCCAGAGGAATCATGTAGACATTAAATAATTTTGGTCTGAGTAAAAGAGCCCTGAGCTAGTCCCTATTGGCGAGTGTAAGGGATGGAACTGAAAGGTCTGAGAGAAACAGCCTCACTTCTATCAATGAACAAGTAGTGTATCCATCTCAGCGCATTTCCTTGCAGTCTTATGTTTTGAAGCCTGTTGATCAGAAATGCATGTGATACTGTATCAAGTGCAGCTGATAAGTCTAATAGTACCAGTGCTTCCATGCCGCCATGGTCCAGGATGAGTTTAAGGTCATGGGCCATAACTAGTAGCACTGACTCAGTACTCTGAGAGGGTCTAAACCCAGGTACGGGGCAGGAAAGAAGATTGTTTGAATCAATGAACTCAGTAATCTTAGATTGTCATCATTCTCACTAATTTTAGATTTAAGTGAAAGAGGTAAGTTTGGACAAAGTTTATGGATCAGCCATAGGTTTTCGTTTAAATAATGGTGTCACCACTGCTATTTTCTATTATGCTGCTACTACTGCACTGGACTGAGAAAGGTTACAGATGGCTGTAACAACCAGAGGGATACTGTCTTTTCAGAAGCATAAGATCAATGTCAATCAAGAGGTTAGAGACTTGATTCTCCAATAGGATTGACAGATTCAGAAAAGCCGGGTGATTGGTAGGTGGGAGGCTGACACCCTGTGTGTTCTCATCCCATTCTCCCAGTGCATTATACTCTCAATTTGGTGGTAAGAGGGCAGGTTGATCATCTAAAGGGGGTGGCGATTTCCTCGTAAGCTACTCTTGGATAGGGTCTGATATGGTAGGAAAAGAGGAATGGATTTTTTTCTAGTTTCTCCCTGAAGAAGATAGCCGGATTATCACAGAGGTTTTGAGTACTTATGATGGAGATAGGACTCAATTAGGATGGGGATATGATTTGATTCTATTTACTATTTCTAACTAGTTCCCTTGTAGGGTTATGTGATAAGGGTAGCTGTGAGATGCAGCAATCAGGCCGGGCACTATTTAAGAGTTGTCTATAGTTGTCAATTTCCTTGAAGTGTGTGGACTTCATCTCTAGGTTGTAGGCTTTCCTCCATCTCTGTTCTATACTTTTACACCACTAATTACATTGTCAGAGGGAGTCATTATACCAGGAGGGCTGTGGGATGTATTCCATATGCCCTATTATGCTTAAGAAGGCCAATTCTATCTAGTGCCATAGTAAATCCGCCTGATGTCTGAGGCCACCAATTCAGGGTTATCCGTAAGGGCGCAGCTAAGATTAGTAGTATTGATTAAGCCCCATGAACATGAAAAGTCCAGGTTCTTTTCATTGTAGGTCTTAGACAAACCTTTAGAAAATTTAAATTGTATGGGGACATCTGCATGGTCCTGGGCAGCTTGATAGGTTGCAGGGATTTGGTGTAGTGCACATTAGTGAATACCACATCCAGGGTGTGCCTCACCTTGTGTGTAGGATGATCCACAGTCTGTTTCAATAATATGGCCGAAAAATTGTCCAGGAGGATTATCAAATATGAGGAGCTATGAGGGAGGCAATGTTGTTAAGGAAATTACTCTTAGGACCCAAAAGCCGGTATACTAATGCTCCAAAGAGAGAGGTATTATGATTTTTATTGAAATAAACATGCCTTCGATTCTGGATAACTTGGTTCAAATGTAGTGGCAGAGTAAAGGTATTTAAGTATGATTGCTATGCTTCCTCCCTGTTTTTTCAGTCCAGTCGTACCTAATGTTGCAACAGGTTGGGAAAATACCAATGGCAATGTCGGGACCAGAAGCAGCATTAGGACAGGTTTCCGTTATACCATGAAAATTGGGTGCACATGAATTTTAGCATTTTGTACTTATGTTTAACAATGGATCTAACATTGAGCAAATGTCCTGAAACAGCCAAGCGCTCTTCCTGACTAGGGATAATTTCTTGTTTCATTGTAGTGATTTTAGCATTGTTGATGTGGTTGGAGCAGCTTTGTTTTGAAAAGGTAAAGATGCAAAATGAGCAGTTAATTACTTTGTTAATACATAGGTTAAAGAGATTACACTTTGCAGTATCCTCACCTGTTATTCTTAGTGCATGTATGTGGGAAAAGCCGGTTTAAAAATAGTCATTTGTCATGCGTTTCTGGCTCAATCCTGGTGAGGATGGACGCAGATGGCCTTGCCTTTGGTGAGCGTTTGACGCTTCTATGGCGCATTTGCAGCACGTACATGCCAGTGTTTCAAACTTTTAGCCAACCAGGTGAAAGGCGCATTGCAAATCTAGTGATGCAATGGTGTCCCTGAACTACTCAGGGGAAGCAGGAAGGGGTGACATAAATGCTAATCAGAGTCCAGCTGTTCCTCTCAGCTTGTTTAGGCTTCCTATCGTGAATGAGTACAGTGCTGGAAAATTGAAGCTGATTTAACAGAAAAGTGATAAATAAAAACATAAAAGTTAAACTTCCACTACCCATGGCCCTTTTTTTACGGGTTGGGGCAGAAATTGAATTATCCACTCATGAAGGGTGTGTTCTCAAACCTTCCAGGCTTGGAGTGGAGAAGTGTAATCTTGATCCCATTTGAGATATTGTAGAAGTGCGTCATATTCATGTGCAGTCAGCACTCGAATATATTCTGTGTAATTAACGTTACTAAAGGGAGTGGATTTTTGCATATCTAAAGTATTGAAAATTACATATTCGTGTATAGAACGTGATTAATATGGGTTTATGTGATACTTACATATTACTGTGATAGGATAAGTTAACATAGCTGTGTTCCATTTTGAGGTTATTTAAATTGAAAATGTGTAAACTAATGTTTGAGCATTCATACGTGTAACAAGAATTTATTTCATGCAGGTGCATTTAGAATGCCATCTTCTTAACTCTTTGCAATGTATACATGTATTAGGGAGTTGCATTTATTGTGAGTAGAAATGTGCACATATTTTGTAACCCTGCGCACTACCAAAGTTATCTAGAGTAGGACTCGATAAATAGTTTGGTCCAGGCTCATGTTTAGAGTTAAACATGTAATTCGTATTTAACCTTCAATGTAGACTGTATATACTTGTATTTTGTTTCCACTACAGGTATGGAGAGGGAAATCCCCGTTAGTTAGCATAGGAGGGCTTTGTTTTCTTGAGATAGCAAGGTATGAGAAGACGAAGTTGGCAAGGAGAAGCGCGGTAATTAGCAAGGAGGCAAGTTCTCATGGGAGAGGAGAGGAATAACCAAGCATTAGTGAAGTGGCAACTTGTTGATGTGGGAAAGACGGTGAAAGTATCCAGCTGTAGTCAAGCTATGGAAATTCACTGCAAAGATAATATGGGACTACTCTAACAGCAATTGATATTTTATGCTGCACGAAGTGCGGGACAGATAACTCATCTTAAGTTTTCATAGGGACCAGACCTATGCTTCTGCTTGTGTGACTTTATGCTACTTGACCCATGGTTGGAGTGTCTCCTACTGAAGACTCCGACAGCTGACACCTTTCTGATTTCACCCTTATCGAATGCTTCTTAGCTTAGGGTTGCTACTTTTAAGGTACCGTAGGGAGAGATAGCTTGCTCATGCTTACTTCGGAGAGTCAACAAATGAAATTTAACACTCAATTATTTTTCCTGATCGTCTGCATCATCTTCATAGAACTAATTGTTTGCTTTGTATTATATAGGGTACATTTCTTTAGAGATTTGATCTTATCTTAGACTTTCTGTACTTTTATATGTTTATGTTGAGATTGGTCTACATTGATTAGTTTCTAAATTTATAATTAAACCCTACTAAACTCAGATGAAGTTGTCAAGTGGATTATTGTGTGGTCAAATTAGTTGCACTGAAATCAGATGTTAACAAGCGATGGGTTTCTCCCTTTACCTCTCGTGCTGCTACAAAGGTCGCCCTCCTGGAGAGAAATTTTTGAGTGGGCCCAAGCTCCAACAGGGCATGTCTTGCATTGTCTATGATTACTCATTTCTGTAACACAGGTTTTTGAACCTCCATTTGTAGTTTGTAAACCATCACATCGTGTCACAGCACACTCAGCAAGAATTTCAATGTTTTGATTGCAGAAAACTCTGTATACCTGCAAATTCTTCAAACTTGTAAGCAACATATTGATATGGAGAATACTTCATATTCTGACTTGGTGAAACAGTATCTAAAAATGCAAAGGGCATGTTTTACAAGCATATGTTACACTTCGGCACAAAAATTGAGAGTCTGGTCCATTAATTCTCAAGCAAACCGCGATTGCACAGGCACTGTACTGTAGTCAACATGGCCACACTAGGAACCAAAAGCAATCCTGGCAAGCTTTGTCAGACGTGCCCCCATTCTGCATGTAGAGAGCAAGAGCACTAAGCAAGCCTGACTACTGCAAGGATGGTTTGGAGGGGATCTAGCCCCAAGAATTTGTTTAAAAAAAAAAATTGTGCATTTATAACATATTTTTCATTACATAACCTTGTCCAATCATTGAATGGATGTATGGTGATTGGACACATGGCTTCATGGCTCAATGAATGAATGAATGAATGGTTGGATGGGGTGAAGAAGCTGGATGAACTAATTTCAGAATGGATGACAATTAATAAAGATTTTTATCTACGTGGCACAAATTGTCTCAATGCACTGATCAAGGGTGGGTGCTCTGGTTTTCATTTTAGTTTCTGCTTTAAAGCGTCACCGTCCCCAAACACTACCACCGCTACTCCTTATAAAACATTCACAGCCCAGATGTATTTAACACAATGCACTGATTTAGCCTCAAAGAATTAAACACAAACCATTAATCTTTGATGTAAAATGGGGGAGAGATAACCGTGTAATGGCAGAATTGCACAGCTTTAAACTAGAAAACCATGCTTCAATCCCGGCTTCCACTTGACCTTGCATGATCCTAGGCAATTCATTTTTTTCCTTCATCATCTTCAAATACATCTGTTCAGGATGTGCACTGAACAAAAACAAAACACCCTAGGTGACATATGGGGGCAAAAAAATACTAACTCCCCTCTTGGTTCACTAATAGCTTAACTGGGTGAGTGTCAAAATGACATGAGTGTTTCTAAGTTCATGATTAGAATCACTTCCAATAATTTGCCATGCAAAGGATGGCATCATTTAATATGACAAACTGAAATGGTTTACAATGGCGACATTACAAAGAAATACTCTGTTTTTGATCTTTAAGTAGCTTAATCACATATTACCTGGACTCTCTGAACCAAGCAACGGCAAACCCCTCATCACCCTTCCCTCTGACGGTCAGCGGTGCTCGTGGTGACCCTGTAGGAACCAGGAACCAAATAAATAAAAATAAATTGCTTAGAGGTAAGTGAGGTCTGGCCAGCATGCTTTAAATCCATTTGCTTAGAATTGTTTGTTCTGCAAAGCACCAAAGCGCTGCAGGCAGAAAATGAAGCCACCTAGCCCCCAGCAACAAAACCGACCCCTACCAGCAGTAAAACGGCCCCACCCTGCCAACCCATGGGGAAAACTCCGGTGTCGCAGGACGGCCTGGCCGGGCCTGATAGATAAGCATGGGCAAAAATAAAGCTTGGCAGATAGTTGAAAGTGAGAATTTGACAAGAGAGTCCTCAAGTGCCTTCAACATAAAGTAGTTAATCTCCTTCTCTGCAAAAATCTTGGTGGTTTACATTGCAAGCTTTTGTAAATCATTATTTGCCAAGGTGCTTACATTACACTTAACTATAAATTATAAGATGTAATGTGACAGTGAATGAATGGATGAGAGATGTAATGAGTGGTAGTAGTGCATGCATAGTGTATGTTCAATTAACTAATCCTTCTACTAATGTTGTGTAACTGTTGGTGGTGATTTTGCTTTGCTTGATTTTTTTCTGTTGATTTTGAACTGGATAGCTCTTCAGGTCATACACTGGGTCAAGAGCTAAGACGGTGGGGTAGAAAAAGTGACACATGTTGAGGCCTTGTTGAGTTTCTTGTGAGAGGCTTGCGGAGCTGGGGTAGAATCATTCATGTCAGATCATTGCTTCTGGAAGCCAAGTAGGTCTGGGGTAGGGTCTGTTACATGCTAGACCCTGTGTCAGTAAGTCTCTTTGATTCATGAGCTACCACAGAGAAGTTCTTTCATCTGTTGATAGATAAGGCAGACTCTCAACACAATTCTCTACAAACCACAGTAGATATCAGCCTAGTACCCTTGGAAAACTGAATGCTGCAGAAATAAAAGCAATGTATTATGTTCATGAGCAGAAACTCAGTTTCTTTATTAAGCTTCAGTCAGTCAATCTCCGTTTATTGTATAATTAATTAAAAGCATTACAATATATACATAAAAATCATGGATTTTAAACTATTATCACGAGCCTGCTCTGGAAGAATAAAGTGCATAAAAGAGCATTTAAGGGGGATATTGTAGGGGGTGCTTTTAAAGCCAACGTAGAACCTAAGGTTAGGAGCTAGCCAGTTCAAAACTCCACAGTAATTGAGATGACCAGAACGTGCAAGTGTTCTAAAGAGACCCTGAGAACCTAGCAACAGGAATGTATCTTAGCAGATAAAAGTAAAGTGCTTAGTGGTGATGAAAATACCCATAAAATACAAATTGTCTGGTCACGTGCTAAAATAATTTGGGAATAATAAAACATTAAAATACAATGGGTAAAAAACATTGGTAGTAGCCATTAATATGGAACACGTAGGTATTGCTCTAGTCAAAGAGAGAAACAATTTACAGGAGTATAACCTGTTAACCCAGGTGAGACCGGGTAAAGTTTGCAACATATAATAATGTCTCAACTAGAAATCATTCAATTAGGACAAAGACAAAAACGTGTTATAAATCACAGCGGGAAAGGGACAAAGGAAAGGAGACCACAACGGAGATGGTGGAGTAAAAGAGTTATTATTTGTACGTAGTCATAACAGCACTATAGTACAGTTAATATACATTGACCATTAACACACAAAGTGAACACTGGACGTACTAGTGATAGTGAACGGTGCAGTGACACAAGGGTGAGAATACCAGCGTGAACTGTGAAAAAAATGATAATAGTACTGTGGTCAAAAGAATGTAAATACGGATTTATATACAAGGGAGATATTTAGCATTCAAGACAGATAAATTGACCACAACAGCACCAACATTTTTAGCTGGGTAGTCAACGGCATTTCAACCTGATTAATTACAGATCATTCTTTTGACCACAGTACTATTATCATTTTTTTTGCCGTTCACGCTATTATTCTCACCCTTGTGTCACTGTGCCATTCACTATCACTAGCACGTCCAGTGCTCACTTTGTGTGTTAATGGTAATTGTATATTAAAATGTACTGTAGTGATGTTATAACTACGTACACATAATAACTATTTTACTCTTCCATCTCCGTTGTGGTCTCTCTTTCTTTGTCCCCTTCCCGCTGTGATTTCTAACACTTTTTTGTCTTTGTCCTAATTGAATGATTTCTAGTCAAAGAGAGGTCATTGCTTGCCATCGGCGGCTAAAAAAAATGAGGTTTAGCTTTCCAAACTATGCCTAGCCAGTCTTATTGAGTTCTTTACGCAAATATATTTGCCAAATTTTGCCAGGTCACATGGCTCTGCCATAGTGAAGACAAACTTTGTGGCCTTGTTGCAGGTTTGTATTCTGTGGACTAAAATAAGAGGTTTTAACAGTGCCAGGCGTGCAGCAGCACTGGGCAACAACAGAATAAATGATTAAACGACCAGCCACAGAACCTGCAGTTGACTACAATGGAAAGGGAGTGCCATTTTGGATTAATTTCTTTGATCTGGAGGCACATCATCTTGCAGACATGATTTGTTTAAGGCAAGCCTTCTCAATCGAACACTGAAGATATGATTGTGGTCTCAGACAGGACTGATGCTTATTAACCTATGATGTGGCCACAACTTCAAGAACAAGTGTGCTCTTCAGCTTGCTCTTATCCGGTTAACATTGACAATGATTTCGTCTGTCATTTCAGGATGGCTTAAGTGCTGTATGCAAGAGCAGACATTTGTTCAGTTAGGACTGATCTATTTGGAGGGTGTAGAGTGATTTCTTTAGATAATTGGTTCAAGGGCTATTCTTTAAGTCAAAGATTTGCCGGAGAGCAGTTTTCAGGGTGCTGAGCGGGGCCTTAATGATCCTATAGTAATATTTTTGGAAGGCGCCCATGTTAGACCACATTTGGCTCTCCAAGACAAGTTCCAGTCTGATCATGCAGCCTCTTGTGTATTGGGCCAACCTAAAAAGTCTGTTGATCTCTTTAAGCTGCAGTTTATCCGTTATTTTAGTGAGTTGCACCTGAAAAGCTTCATGACCGTAATTGCGGGTAGGAGGAATGCCCTGAGTACCCATCCTATTGAGACTGAAGAAGGGCTTTCTAATATTGCGTTGAGCTGGCTGAGTCTGGTGATAATCAGTTCATCCTTTGCTTTCAGGTGGTCCAAGTGAGTTTTAGTTTCTCTATTTGTTGTCAGCCGCACACCCAGATAGTCGTACGATTTTTTCCTATTGAGTTTTAAGGGGCCCAGGCTCCAGTCAAGGTTTACTTTCTTGGTCGTCCTGCAAAAGACTATAACATTTGTCTTTATCTCATTTGCCGTCATTAAGTTTATCTCGTTATACTTATGGAGGGCGTCTAGAGCTTTCTGCATCCCAATTCTGGAGTGGTTCAGCAGATCAATCTAATCTCATATATTGTAATATCGTGACCTTAACATCGCCGGATTTTGGTGGTATCAGATTGGCGTGTTTTAGGGCCAAGAGCCAAGGACATATCTGCGGTGTACAGATTGAATGACAAGGGAGCAAGGACTCAGTATTGCTATGTGTGTTGTCCAATGGGATTTTCCTTGTTGTAACCATCTGAGATAGCTTGACCCTCACCCAGGTTGAGGTGCTTAGTGACATAATAGTCCAGACCAAAATGTTCGGAATGCCCCAGCTCTGTAGTTTCCTGCGTAGATTGTTCCTGTCCACCGAGTCAAATGCGGCAGAATAGTTGACAAAACAAGCATAGAGGGGGGGCCAACTTCTGGATGGAGGCTTAATGAATTAAATAGGACAGTGTAACTATGTTGTCCATGGTTGAAGAGTTTGCCCTAAAGCTAGTTTGACAAAACAGAACTATCTCATTTGATTCCTCCCAGCACTCCAGTTCTTTTAGGAGGACAGAGGCGTATGTCTTGGCTTCAATGTCAAGAGAGGCGATGAGGCAGTAATTGGCTGGATCCAGCCTATCTCCTTTCTTGAATATTGGATGTAAGATTGAGCCCTGCCTGCTTTCAGGTACCTGCCAAGTAGCTGAGCTTGCGTGGTACAATGGGAGAAGTATGGAAGACCACAAGTCGATATCATCCTTGAAGACTTGAGCTGGGATGCCGTTTGGGCCCAGAGCGCCTGTTGCTCTGATTGTTTGCAAGGTTTTTAAGATGGCTTTGGCTGTGAAGAATGGCCCTTGGTTCAGGGTGTCGGGTGCAGCGCATGATTTACTCATGGAAAAAGCACCTGTTGGTTTATCTACGTATAACTTGTTTACTTGCTGTGTCCACTGACATTCATCAATTGCGGTAGTTCTTGGGCTATCTTGGTACATTTTATTTATGATGTACCTCCATAGGTCAGCCTGACTACGTTTGCTAAGTAATGAATAGACGTGAAGACATTCTTTGTCCATCTGTTTACGTTTTTGGGGACCAAACCAGTTGCTAATGTTGTTTCAAGTTTAGCTGCAGTTCTGTTTTAATGGGCACATTTTTAGTTTTAGGGAGTAGTTTCCAAAGCCTGCTGGTGTTCCTCTTACTTTCTTTTATAGACCACTTTATTTTGGTACGGTTTAATTGAAAACCTCCGGGGGGCTTAAGCAGAGCCTATTGTAGAGTGGATGTCTTTAATAATGGTCTCCCAGGTATTTACCATTTTGAATCGTAAGAAAAGGGCTGCTAGTAGAATTCCAGACCTTGAATTTTTGCAAGGAGGCAAAACCCCATTTTAGTCACTGGGTTGTGAATTTTCATCCCTTTTTGAGGTGCCCACTGTCTTTATGCAGTCGAGCTTCGTCAAGCGTAGTTGCAGTACCATGCAGAGTTGAAGGTGATCGCTCTCTTGTGATGGAAGAATTTCAAAGCTCTCCAGGTGCGCCATGATTTTATCCGAGATAAACAGGTAGTCTAGTGTATTTATTCCCTTAAATGTTTTAGAGAATTGTGGAGCCACTGATGTGCTTTCAAGTGTGTGCTGGATAGACTTAAGGCCAAGTTTATTAACCAAACAACGGAGCAAGCTAATCGGAGAGCTCACTGCCGAATAGTCAGACAGAGATGCTCCCAATTGGCGGAGATTGAAATCACAGCAGATTATGATGTCATAGTTGACATAGTCCCAAAACAGGACTTCTAGCCTTTCACATAATTGCGTCATCCTATGCGCACACTCTGGCTGAAACTATTGAAGTAGAGATTGATCAATAGAATCAGTGTCCCACGGCCATTAATTTTTATTCCTTCCAAGGTGATCCCTTGTATCATTTCGTCCTGGACTGTGATTACTTTTGCTTTTAGTTCTAGACCAATGTTTAGATATATGGAGAGGCCGCCGAAAGGCCTCCAAAATATGTTGTTGTTTTTTTAAAGCTTAGCGTATTTTGTGGAAGCCGGGTATTACGGTAGAACTCATTGCCCAGGTTTCTTCAAGGCAGAGTAGGTTGACGTTAGTTATGAGGGACTGCATGCAGGGGGGTATTGAAGTAGCCTAGCTAACCTGGCAACGTTCCATGATAAAATCTTTAGGTGTTGTTTACACTCCAAGGGTTGTTTGCTGGTGCTAGGAACAACTCTGAGTATCGCTGGATAAGGCAGATGATAAAAGAACAACTAAGAGAGACCGAGGAAAAACAAGGGGTACGTCCTTCTCCCCAAATTCAATAGATAAACAACAAAGTGGACGGACCCTGTAAGGAATCCAAATACAAGCATGACTCAATGTCAAGCACAGGTATGGAGAAAAACCATTGGGTTTTAAGAAGAACCCTCGCCCACCAACCTAGTTGGTTGCATGCTTCATCATTGGGTTCCCAGTTGGGCTACTGAATGCAACCCAGCTGTGCTGTGACGCCTGAGTTACAGCAGAGCGGGTTGATTTTTTTTGTGTGAGAGGGGTGTTTTAAATGTGGTTTAAAAGTATCTCTAGGATCCTCAATCGCCATTTTTATTCGGTTAAAAACAGAACGGGGATATTGCGAAGATGAAATTGGTCTTAATTATCCCCATAAAATGGTCGACATGTTTCAGCCTCAACAGAGGTACTGAGGCTTTCTTCAAGACTAAGGCAAGTGAAATGTGTCAAGAAAATAGGTGACCAAGTGAATTTTTCAGCACACTCGCTAAGGTGTGCTGTGAGTGTAGTGGTGTAGCGGTACTTACAGTTCCCACCATCAGGAAAAAATTAGAAGCTACGTGGAATAGGCAGCTAATAATGATCCCAGAGGGGGCGGACTCCTGTAGTCACACATTTGTCAAGGAGGTCTGTCCGCCATTGATACCTACTGTGGTCCTGCACGGGATCCCGACGATCAGACAATAACCAGCTCCAGACTGTTTTGCATTTTACCTCAGTGGCTTCCAAGGCAACTTTCCTGATTGGGCCCCTTGTGTTTAGGTAGAATCGGGGTATATGCAGTTTACTGTAAGGCAGGTATATTTGTGAGTGCACTCATGTATCAGAATATTGGGCAAATGTAACAAGTAGGCGCTCCATAGAACGGTGCAGTGATAGGTGCTTAGTGACAGAAGTAAACAAAAGTGTGCTTTGAAAACGTTGTTGACTGTAATAGAATTGAATCAGGAAATTACAGACTTAGTTTGAGATTTGTACACTTTGTTTACGTGATGAAGACATAGATATGTCTATGTTTTGACCACGAAACCTTAAATCATGGTTGGGATCCTAATAAGGACACAAATAACGTAGTGACCTCTCTATCAATTGCTTCAACTCTTCAACACTGTTTCCTTTATCATCATATCACACGTTTTCACTTCTGTGACTGAGCACCTAACACTGTGCAGTTCTATGTACCACCTACTTATTTAGTTTAGCATTTGTCCAATATTGTGATACTTGAGATTAAACAACTGTTGATTAGACATATATGGTTGTCCATTAACCATTGATTTGATAGTAAAGCACACAATTACTTCATCTGAGGGAATCATTGCACTTTGATTCTAATTGCTTACCCAGGAATACCAAGTTGCCCCTTATTTATTTCCCCCTGAGTTTACAGATAGAAAGGAATAGATCATTTGAAATAATGTTTGCATCTGAACTCACTGATTCAGGAAAATAGGAACATCCCTTGCCGACTTATTGAAGTCAATGAACTAATTTGCTGAGACCTAATGACATTATCAAGTTAAAGCTAGAAAAGCTTAGTTCTTCTTATGGAGTAGAAGTGTTAAGAATGTTTGTGAGGTAAGAGATCATTAATGGAGAGAATGTATCAATGTTGTAGATCCTTTTACTCATTGTTTTTAAAAAAAAATGTATAACCAACTTTATTGAAAATTTTGCGGCAAGACACAGCATCACACAATACAAGATATGGTCGAAAAACATGCATGACATAGCAGCAGCCCAGACAGCAATAATGTATAACATTTCATTATCAGATCGATAGACCATAATAGCCACACCATTTCCTAGGACAGTCATGAGACTCAAAAATTGGCTTCTCTTGGTGGGCGCACCGGTCCAACCTTGCAGGCCAGTTCCAAATAGTCAGCGGCTTCTGTTGTTTCCATGCACAGGCCACATCCTATTTGGCTACCAAGCAAGCCATCCCCAGAAACACACGTTCCACTCTGGGGCCACCTACCTCCTCCATCAACCCAAGTAACGCAATATGAGGTGTTAACTCCAGGGAGCCGCCAAGGAGCTCATTGGTTATTTAAATCTTTGCGTATACCTTCTTAGGGTGTGACATTCATGAAGTGGATGTGTGCACTGGTTATCGTAATCTGGTATTGGAAGTTAGGCATTGAACCTCCAGTCATAACGTTTAGACTAAAAGACACATGTCCAAGCCAATGGAAGTGAATTTTAATGGAGAAAACCAAAATGAATTCATATTATAAAGACCAAATGTTTGTTTAGTATATAAAATTAAATTTTGCACAGTTAATGTGTGCCAAGTGAAGTATGCAATTAGAGATTTGTATATTAAATGCCACGTTCCCAATACACCTTATACTCTTGTTTCTTTTATCAAATCAATGCATTCTGAGAGTTATAGCTCTTTCATTTGAAATGAGTGACATTTCCACCAATTTGGAAAACAAAAATTAACTAGATCTTATCAATCATGCTTCCGGCCTAAGCACAGTATGGAGCCCCCCTTGGTGGCTGTCACTGATGATCTAAGAATGCTACTGCATAAAAGACACTCTGCTGCCCTTATCCTGCTTGATCTGTCGGCAGTCTTCGACATGGCCTCCCACTCCATCTTAATTCAAAATCTCTTTCAACTGGGAGTCTGCAAGAAAGCACTCAGCTGGCTCTGCTTTTTTCTTTCAGACAAATGTCAGACCCTGCATATGCTTCCATTCAAATCCAATACATTGGAAGTTACTCATGGTGTTCCTTAGGGCTCGTCCCATGTATTTCCTTTGGCTGCCTTTGTCCAACATTTCATTTTAGTATCAGATTGGTATT
The DNA here is from genome assembly GCF_964204655.1 of Triturus cristatus. NCBI lineage: Eukaryota > Metazoa > Chordata > Amphibia > Caudata > Salamandridae > Triturus > Triturus cristatus. The sequence continues at coordinate 442,310,653 of NC_140593.1, read as the reverse complement.
TTATGGCACTCAACTAATTGTATCTCTTTCCAACAATCATGATTTTGCATGGCTCCAATTTTGCTCTTCTTCAGTGCAGTTGGTCACTTAATGAACGACAACTGTCTTGAGCTCACCGGGATACATAGCAAATCTTACTTTTTTTAAAGCAGGCAAATGCCTGGGCTTCTGCATGGTGGTCAGCCAAACTCAGTTCTACCCCTGCCCCTTCTGCCCAGGTCAGGAACATCGGGTTACTCTTTGATTTTGAGTTACCCTTTACTAAACAAGTCAGTCTGGTTTCTGGCACAAGCTTTAATCTCCTTTAGATGCTCAGACAAATGTTTCATCTGCTCACAGCATCTATTTACAAAACCATAATCTATGCCCTCATCACATCATGCTTAGATCATAGTAATGCATTTATCTGGGCCTCTCGGACTCCTGGATGTTTTAGATTGCCCTGAATGCCGCAGCTAGGCTGATCCTTAGTCCTCCTCCCTTAGTTCCCTTTACCCCCACCTTAAGAGCCTTTACTGGCTGCTAGTTAAATAGAGTTCTCAATGTAAAGCTCATTGATTTGTCCATTTAGCTATTTACAATGAGGGCCTGATCTATGTCAGGGATAAGTTGAATTTTATATTTACATTTTATTTACATTTTCGGAACATTTGGATGTGCTTCTCTTCTACTGCTAACAGTCTCAGTTATTAAAAATGCCAGACTGTATGGCAGAGCTTTCTCTTTCCTTGCTTCCAAACTGTGGCATAACCTTCCTCTCTGCTTAAAGAATATTATGGATCTTTCCTTTTTGCTTTTTCAGGAAGGTACTCAAGACCTGGCTTTTCACTGAGTCCTCTGCTATTCCTATTGCCTTCTGTTAGCCCCATTCCTTCAGCGCCAGGACACCCCTCAGAGTATTTGCGCCCCTTACCAATCAATAACATAACGTTCCGTAACATTGACCCATTTGTTCCATTGTCTGTTTGTTCAGCTAACTCGTCTGTGTGCCTGTCTGGGGTCTGTATGCATGTCATGAGGGATTGTATGTAGATATCTATGGTTAGTGTTTGTGTGTAAGCCTTTGTGTGCATGTGTTTTTGTATATTTGGTTGATATGTGTGCTGTGATCCCTGTTCATCTAATGATCTGCGTGAGGGAGTTAATATGAGTCTAGTGGGGTTTGTGCATGTGTATCTGTCTATGTGTTCGTTTGTGCATGCCTCGGTATCTGTAGGTGGCTACATGTGCATGATGTGTGCTCTATGTTGATGTGTGCCTGAGTGTGTATACTCTACGAAAGCAAAGCTTGATGAGATTGTTTAGACAATTCATGCTGGCTAATCTGAAGCAGTGTACTACTTTCTAGGTGCAGCTTTTTCTAGTTTCTAACAGGCTGATGTAAATAGTATTTTATTTCTTTTTTAAAGCACTTGCACACACAACAGAGTTTATTGGCACCAAACCAAAAGCAACGATGGGCTAAAAGAGAAAAGAAGACTACCTGGCTCAAGAAATGTAAGGCAGAGAACAATCTGTATGTTGTCTTCATGGCCATATATTAGCAGGCTAAAAGACTGGCTCAGATTGACAATTCAAGTACATGGTACAGGCTGGGGGACACTGTAGACCATTCAAGTGAACACCACAGGTTAATCTCTTGCTCCAAGAGTGGTAAGGAGAAGGTGTTTTTTTTGTGTTTGGTTTGTTAGATAGGTTCCAATCCAGTTGTACTTCTTATTTTTTAAACCAGTTGCCCTAAGTCCTTCTAGCAAGAAGGAATGATCTATAGTGTCAAATACAGCTGACAAACCTTACAGAATCAGTGGGCTGGCATCCTTAGCATCAATGGAGCATCAGAGTACTTCCAACCGAGGCACTACAACATCGCAATGCTTCTGCAAGACCACAGCCCATCTGGTAATCAAGAATAAGGCTGTCTTCTGGACAATCCCTTAACTGCCAACACATTGAGACTACAATATTTTTTAGGCGGAGCTGGGAGAACAGAAACTAGATAATAGGGAGGAAACCTGCGACCACATTAGATTTGAGTAGTAAGTAGTAAGGGTGTCACAGAGGCAAATGTAAAAATTTTGCACACATTCCATAATGTAGTGTAACGATTAAGCTTTCATTCCTCTAGGCACATTCTAAAGCCCACCAATGTGGCTATCAAAATTCTGTCACATCATCACAAAGGTCTTGCGATGGAAGAGTACCAGACTTTACAGCAAGAGGACTGGACCAGGGCAGAGCAGGTCATTGATAATCTTCAAAATATCTTGTTGATTGCTCTACACTAAAGATGTTTGAGTGGTGATTAAAGTAATTTTTATGGATGTTTTACATGATGGTATTGTAATTCATCAAACTGAACTTTCTAAGAGCCCGAATAGTTTGTTGTACAATGGCATTCGGTCCTCTTGACTTTTGAATTCAAAAAGATTTTTTGAGTCACTAGATTCAATATCACTAGTTTCCTACTTTTAAGAGGGATAATCTCGTTCATTGTTAGACTTGGCATCTTTTGGCGTGTTTCCCCTGTCTTTTTGCTTTCTGACCTCCTGGTTTTTTACTCTGTTTTTACTGGTTTAGTGTCTCTGCACACTTTCTCACTGCTGTTCAGTGTTAAAGTGCAAGTGCTCCTGTTGTAAATTATTTTTTAATTTAATTTATTTTTTCCTCATATCACTCAAAGCGTCTGCAATACTTATATAGCCGCCCTTCTGAACTGTGCGCTCTGCAGCTTCTGCATTCGCCGTGGTCTGCAAACCTTACCAGACCCACACCTTTGTTAGTGTCATGGTGTAATCATCGGACCTGGGGAAGATGCACTAAACCCAAGGCTCTACTCCATGTCAGAAAGTCAAGCCAAATGTTAAGATTATTTTCCTTCGCCACTGCTTGGTCTAAATGAGCAATTTTAATGACAGCCTTGACCCAATCTTCCACCTTGGCGGGCAGGGGGTCCCTCCATTTTAAACATATTTCCCTACGAGCTATCAGGATCAGATAGAACAATAGTCCTCTATGTGAGTTCTTCAATTTCTTAGTGATTGTACTATCTTCTCCAAATAGGACTAGAGCCGTGTTCAGGGCGATCTCTCTGCCAAAAATTCCCCTAAAAGCGTTCTCTATTCCATCCCACTAATCTTTCAACTTGTGACATTCAAAAAATATATGCAGATTGTTAGCTCTTATACAGTCACATCTTGGGCATTTGGGGGGGAGGGATAGGGGCAAACTTTGCTATCTTAAGTGGTGTCCAATATAAACGATGTATGATGAAAAATGGTACTTTTTCAGATTAGCAGGTTTTACAAATTTGTAAAGGAGCCTCAGAGAATATTCCCAACTGTCTCTATGTCGCACCCTAGAGGAGCCCCATTCCAGACTAAATGTTGCAGTGGGCACTCCTTCTCATCCGGCTCCAAAAACTTCTCATACCACATAGAGACTTCCTTGTTTTTAAGGCTCATGTCTTGGAGAGATAGCTCCAACTCCCAATCAACCCGGGCTTTTCTTTTCAGAAGTAAACCATGAAGATAATTGGATATACTTCAACCTGGAAAAGTCACTCCCAATCTTTGCTCTCAGAGCCTCCCATGGATGGACGCCCCCAGCTGATATCAAGTTTGACCATTTTGTAAGGCCTTTTGTTTAGTGTACTCAGGTTATTTTTCCAACATAACGGCGTCCCCGGAGATTCCCATATTGGAATAAAATCCGAATATTAGCCTAAACCCCACCTGCTCCTAACCCTATACCATAGGTGTAAGGCAGACTTCAATAATGTTAGGCGTACTTTTCCCTGCTGAATGCGGACTATAGGATCTTCATGAGCATCTTAGCAGGGAGATTGGCCAAGCTCATACCACAACTGATTCATTTAGATCAGAAGGGTTTTATCCCGAAGAGATACATCCAAGAAGAGACCCAGCAACTCATAGGCACCATAGATCTTGCCTCTGAACGTCTCAAGCCTTTGGCCGTGGTGGCCTTAGACGCGGCCAAAGCGTTTGACAGAGTTTGCTGGGAGTACTTGTGGGATGTATTGAGAACAAGGGGTTTTGGTTCTATTTTCTTATATACTCTAACAAAGTGCTATGAGGCTGCCTCAGCCAGGATCTTGCTAAATGGGACTTTAACATCAGGTTTTAACATTCTGACACAGCAGGGTTGTCCACTTTCACCCTTATTATTTGATTTATATATAGAGCCATTAGCTCAGATGTTAAGATCAGATGCCTCTATAACCCCTTTTAGATCTCATCCGTATAGTAGTAAGATTGCTCTATATGCAGATGACCTCCTGCTATATACTGCTGATCCGACTGTAGCAACACCAAGGGTAGAACAACTGTTAGAGGAGTTTGGGTCTTTATCGGGATATCTAGTTAATCCATCCAAAACCGAGGTGATGTTTTGGAACATACAAGATTGGGAGGGGAAAGTTTGCCAAGATTTCAAGTATTTAGGTGTAATAATTGTTAGGGAAATAGATAAGATCCCGCAGATTAATCTAAATAAGGTTTCAAGAGAAATAGACCGATTGTGAGCAAGGTGGAAAAATCTCCCTCTAATATCTATGGAAGGGTCAACCTAATTAAAATGGTCATACTCCCCAAATTAACATACTTGTTTAACACCATCCCTCTCGGCTTTCCCAAGCTAAGCATTAATAAAATCCAGGGAAAGATTGTAAGCTTTATATGGGCCTACAAGGGCGCAAGACTTGCATGGAAGAAACTCAGGCGCAGGCTCATTAAAGGTGGCTCTTCCAGATATCAGTTGGTACTGCGCAACTTTCCAATTTAAAAACATCCGGATGGTGCTTGGGAATTTATTTATTTATTTATTTATTGTGACTTGTATAGCGCACTATAACCCAGGGGTCTCTAAGCGCTTTGTTAGGATCAGCTATACAATAAAAAGATGCATCAGATTAAAATTTAGCGGCCACCCCACGCTTGCTGGAAAAGCACAGTTTTTAATTGCTTGCGGAAGGGCATTAGTTTCTTTTCATTGCGGAGTTTCAGCGGTAGTTTATTCCACATAGCTGGCAAAGTATGTGAGAAAGCACGCCCACCCACAGTGGTCAGTCTACAGCGTGGCTGAACCAGATATATGGAATCAGCAGATCTAAGCACCCTCCCTGGTTTGTAAAGGGACAGGCGAGATTTCAGATAGGTGGGTGCTCTGCCATGAAGCGCTTTGTGTACAATGCAGAGCCCCTTGAACATTAGCCTCTGCCTAACTGGCAACCAATGGAGTTCCCGCAGGAGGGGGGATGCCTGGGTACTCCTTGGTTTCTTGAAAATGAGCCTGGCAGCATCGTTCATGACCGTCTGCATTCTGTTTAAGAGGCCCTGTGGGAGTCCTATATACAATGAATTGCCATAGTCCAGCCTAGCCAAAATCATTGCAGAAACCGCGCTCCTTAGGGTGGAAAAAGAGAGCAGCGGGGAAACTTTCCTGAGTTGGCGAAGGAGGCCGACGCAGCAGCCCACCACAGCTGTGACTTGCTTTTTCATGGACAGCTTGCTGTCCACCTGGATGCCCAGGCTCTTAACCACCTCAGCCGGTTCTGGAGGCGTGCCCAACTCCCCAGGCCAGAAACGGTCACACCAAGGGTTGCCAGCGATGGTAATCGGCAACACCTCGGTTTTGTCCGGGTTGATTTTTAGGGAGTTGCCGGACATCCAGTTAGCTGTACTTCTCAGAATGTTTTGCAGTCTGGTAAATGCATTCTGGCTATCCTCCAGCTGGATAATGATCTGGGTGTCGTCTGCGTAGTTATATACCTGACAGTCCATTTGATTAAGCATTCGAATCAAAGGCTGTAGGTATATGTTGAACAATAGGGGTGACAGAGCAGACCCTTGTGGGACTCCGCAAGTGATCGAGGTTGCGGTAGAGAGCATGTCACCTAATTGCACTTTCTGCGTCCTCCCTTGAAGGAAGGATGTGAACCATGCCAGTGCTATGCCCTGAATGCCGAAGTCCCTCATCCGCGACAGTAGTTGTTCATGACACACGGTATCAAATGCCGCGGAGAGGTCCAACAGCACCAGGGCCCCCGGGATTTTCTTGTCTGCTCTGTTCCTAAGTTCGTCTACGATTGACAACATAACCAGCTCCGTGCTGTGATTCGCACGGAAGCCTGCTTGATTCGGCTCTAGCAGCGTGTTGCTTTCCAGATGTTCTGAAAGGGTGATAAGGACATGCTGCTCCAGGACCTTCGCCAAGAATGGTAACTGGGAAATTGGTCTGAAGTTCTTCAGACATTTTGCGTCTGCCCCCGGTTTTTTTAGCAAGGGAATCAGACGGGCTTCCTTGAAGGCAGATGGCACTTGACCAGTTTGTAGAGAGAGGTTCAGGAGACTCAGCACGTCATCCTCAATGCCCGGGAGTGCGAGTTTGAAGACTTCAGGTGGGCATGGATCCGCCCTAGAGCCGGACTTGACCCGTCCCGTGAGGGAGACTAAACTCTCCTTTGTAATCAAGGGTAGATTAGAGAGCGGGATTATAATTGGCAGTATGGCTGGGATATCCACCGGTGGACAGTCAATTTGCGAGGTTGCCGTAATTTCAGTGACCAAATCAATGACTTTGTTGGTGAAGAAATCCTGGAACTTCTGACAGTCCTCCTGACTAAAGTCCGGGGGCTGTTCCTTGTTCTTCCTGAGCTCCGTGAGGACTCGGAAGACTTCTTTCTGAGGGTTCGTGGCCGTAGAAATCCTCTCCTCGTAGAACTCGGACTTCCTGGCTATAATCGCTTGCTTATAACCAGCGAGAGCCCGTAGATAGTTACTACGAGAGTCAGGACTGTAGTTTTTCCGCCAGGTTCTTTCCAGTTTGCGTAGCCCACGTTTCTGAGCTCTGAGTAAGTCATTATACCACGGGGCCCCTCGTTTCCTATCCGTACGGTTCACCCTACAGATTGGTGCAACTTTGTCTGTGGCATTCTGAAGTTTGTCCATGAGTGCCCCACAGAGGGCCTCTGGGTTGAGGGGGCAATTGTTGGCAGGGGGGTTGGTGCGAAGTAAATTTATCATTTTATCCCCATCAAACTTATTCCACTTCCTAACTGCCTTCCATCCTCCTTTGGTTGTTGTTTTCAGTCTGTCCGCCAAAACCTTGCCTCTCACCAAGTGGTGGTCAGACCATACGCATGGCAGAGCCGCAGCCATGTCCTGGACAGGAACTGTCGTCCACACCAAGTCTAGGGTGTGTCCCTTAGCATGTGTTGGGCCTCTTACTTGTTGAACCAGATCTAATGAGGTTAACGCCTCATCGATCTGTAACGCCTGACCATCTTTTGGGACCTTCTCCCAATGGTAGTTAAAATCCCCCATTATCATTACCTTGTCATATCTTGAGCGAATGTCCTGGGCCAGTCTTATGAACAAGTCAGGGAAATCAGGCGAGGTCCACGGAGGGCGATAGACTAACAGAATCAGCAGACAATCCGTCCCTGATTGCAACTTAACGCCCATCACTTCCGCGCCTGCCAAATTTTCCGTCAAGACCCTTTCAACCAATAGGCGTGAGTTGTACAGGAGGGCAACACCTCCCCCCCTCTTGGCTCCAGATCTATTGTAGAAAAGTGCCGAAAAGTCGGATGGTAGGGAGGCGACGAGATCCGGCATAGAGGAATCCTCTAACCATGTCTCGGTGAGTCCCAGGAGATCTAGTTCTCCTTCTTCAAGAAGGGTAAACACCTCTAAATTATGTCGTTGCAGGGAGCGTGTGTTAAGGAGGCCAAAGCGTAAGCCGCGGGCCTGACTCATAACCTTACGACCCGGCTGGGGAGTGGGGGCGGACAAGATTCTCTCACGCACAAGAATGTCAACACAATCTGGGCTAATATCAAAATTGCAGGTGTTCAAAGACTCCAACTCACCTCTGGTGTATACCAAGCGAGAACCAGGGGTCGTGGCCCCGGGTCCCGTCTGGTCCCTGATGGGCACAGATGGGCTAGCCTCTGGCGAGCCTCCGGCGCGCCCACGCTGCGCGCATACGCTGCGCGCCTGCATGGTGGCAGGGTTAAGTAGCCTCGAGCGTGCAAGGTGGCCAGGCAGCAACTAGGCTGTCAACCACAATGGCGTCCCAAAGCGGCGCTTCCTCCCCCAAGATGGCTCCCGCCCCAAGAACCCAAGAAAGCAGCTAAAGACCCGCTCAACAGCGGTGCAATCTCCGATTAGAGTGTGGGTATATCCTAACTCAAACCCCACCAGAAAACGGGACCCTTCGAAAAAATTTTAAAAGTGCAAATTGATTAATTATTTCCGCATTTAAAAAGCGCTATACTCGCGCTAGTAGCAGCATGTAAATTCTAACAGGAGCAGCCTCAGTATCGCGGCGCTTACCTAGGAAGGCTGATTATTCAACCTGGGGTAGGCTTTTGGGAGAAATGGTGAGGAAGGAAGGTGAGGATGGTTTTCTTTACGAATTTGGTGCCCCCAGGTACCTGTTGTAAATTCTTATTATGGATTGGTGTTTCCATGATTGACATATTTGATTTACTTGTCAGTCCCTAGTAAAGTGCACTGAACGTGCTAGGGCCTGTAAATCAAATTCTACTAGTGGGCCTGCAGCACTGATTGTGCCACCCACATAAGTAGCCCTGAAAAGGTACCTCAGATCTGCCACTGCAGTATCTGTGTACAGTTTAGTACTGCCATGTCGACTTGGCAAGTGCACCCACTTGCCAGGCCCTACCCTTCCCTTTTCTTACATATTAGCCACCACTGAGATAGGCCCAAGGTACCCCTGTGGGCAGGGTGCACTGTATGTGAAAGGTAGGACATGCCCTGGTGTGCGTGGCATGTCCTAATAGTGAACTACTGCCAATTTTGTCTTTCACTATTGTAAAGCTACCTGTTCCCATAGGAGAGAATGGGGAGTTTGCTAATATTATTTTATAAACATAACAACCCCTGGGAACAAGGTAGGAAAATAAAGTTTAGTATGCCTGAAATCAGAATGTTAAAATGCATCTTTTAGTGAGGGTGTTTTTTACATTCTGTGTTTGAAAATACCACTTTAAGAAAGTAGGTATTATCTTGCTCAGCCATCCAGTGTGCCTCTGCTAGATTTGTGTATTGCATGTCTGGCTTTTGGGTGATAGGGGCCTGGGAGGAGCAGTGGCTCCAGACAGTCTGAATGGGTCAGGGCTGGGCTGAATAGACCTGGGCTGCATGAAGAATATGGGGAGGAGATTTCCTTTCACCGGAATGGGCCTGGTCTGCCTCTGACAATGCTGGTTCCACCTCCTGCCAGGAAGCTGCACAAGAGAGGACAGAACTGGTTCTGACTGGGCAAAGAAACTCTCTGCTTCCAGAGAACAAAGGATTTTGTGGTATAAATATTAGGGCCAAGGCCCCAGAACTTTAGAACTCTTTGGGACAAAGAAGACTGTCATGAAGAAAAGCTGGAGAAGCTGTGAGGAGGAACTACCTCTTTGCTGAGTGCCTTGCTGTGTTGGCCTGCAGTGGCTGCTTCTGTCTTGGGCAGTTAAAGGACTGGACTGAACTTTCTGCAATTTTTGTATTGAGTATCTCCAAAGACCTGAATTAGAGCTTGCCTCCTGTTCTGAAGTCTCAGGGACTGCAAAGACTTCATCAACCTCTGGGTACTGCTTCTGGAACTGCTGTTTCAGATGCCACAGAGAAGGGAAATGCAACCGACTCTGTCGCTGACTCTGTGTCCTGACAATACCACAGACCGCACCGTCCGCATCTCGCACCGCAACCCTGGTCTCACTGACGATGACAACCGCTGCCGCCGAGCCTCTGCTTGCACCGTGACCTGTGGGCACCACACTCCGCACTGCCTCGCTTCACTTCGCCATCCTGGTCTCATCGATGCCGTCGCTGCTGCTGACTTCAACATTCGTGTCAAAATCGTGGCTGGGGGCACCGCTCGTAAGTTTCATGACGTACCGCCTTGTCCCACACAGCCGTCTGGGCTAACCGACGCCAGCTCCCGCTAACCGGCTCTGTTGCTTGCACCGCAACCTGCCAGCACTGCATCGAGTACCCTCTCACCCTGCGCCGTAAGCCTTGGACTCACTGAAGCCGTCTGGACGATCGTCACCAAGCCGCTGCCTGCACCGCATCAAGAGGACACCGCGCCATGCACTGCTTCCATTTTGCAACGCAACCACGATGGTTGCCACGACCAGCTCGCCCAACGTGTTAGCCGCAACGAGAAAGGTACTGTTACCAAGTCTATTCACGCTTTCGCTGGCAAGTACCAACGTGGTCAGCTGGAACTGTCAGACTCTGTTATTTTCAGCATCACGGTAGCCCCGGACGGAGCTACCGACTTGTACGAACTGTGTTTTTTTCGAGTATTTCTGCAAAGTATACCTTTTAAAGTACTGTAATGTGTATTTTTATTATTTTGGTCTTCTTTTAAGTATATAAAATATTGGATATTTGTTTCTAAAACTGGTGTGGTGTCTTTTTGTAGTGTTTTAACTGTATCACTGTTGGTTATGTGCAAATGCTTTACACACTGCCTCTAAGATAAGCCTGACTGCTCGTGCCAAGCTACCAAGAGGGTGACCATGGGTTATTTTAGGAGTGTAACTCTATTATCCTGACAAGAAGGAAGGGTCCCTACTTGGACAAAAGTGCAAGCCCTTGCCAACTAGAGACCTTCATTTCTAACATTGGTTGTCAGCGGTGAGGATAGGACTTGTGTTTGCACTTGACTTACAGTGATTGGTGTGCACTACTACCATATCGCAGACCATAACATGCCACATACTGTTTTTTCTGGTCTATTTTTGTGATCCTATCATTTTGGAACTTTAACTTCCTACTGCATCATGCCTGTCACAGCAGCATCATCACTTGCATCCCTAGAGGTGGTCTTTGAGGAGGAAAGGTTGGAAACCTACAACGTCAAGGAGTTGAAGGCTATTTGTAAAAACTTAAAGGTCCAAGTCAGAGGCCTCACCAGGAAGGAGGAGCTACAAAAGGCGCTGAGGGCCTGGGTAGTAGCCAGACATGCCAGTGGGCAGTTTGGAGATCTTAGTGGGGAGGCGGAAGAGCCTACTCCATATGGAGTAGGCTCACTACTTGTCAACTTGAGATCCCCATTTCTAACATTCATTCATCCCTTTAATGGTCACCTTTTGAATCGGAATGCAATTCAAATCACCAGCTTTTCAGGCCAGATTTGGGATGGTTCCCTAAGCAAGTTTGAAATCCTCCTGGTTCAACTTTGCCAATATTCTACCAGATTTGTGTCTCACAGAACCTGGACAACCACGCTTTTACACCCGATAAGGTGAATGACCAGATCAGATGTTTGTTATATCACTTTAGTGAGTAAACACTCAATGTGGCCCTGTTTCGAGTTGGTTAGAGTTTTCTGACCCCAGTATAAAACCCAGTTTGCGCAGGGATCCGAATTCCTAGTTGGGTTGTATTTACCGCATTCGGTAATTACTGGATGCATTAAATATCTCCTCCTTTGTTACATTTTGGCAGGTTAAACCTGCTGGCATTTAACAGGGGAAAAATGTACTGTATTTATCGTACTATCCACAATTTGGTGCGGCACCAAAATCTGCGTTATTATTCCAAAAAACTACAGATAAATAAAGAACCCAAGGTATTCCTGGAAACCAGCAACATTTTCCATGCATAAATATATGCATATATATTTTTGTAAGAGAAAATCAGCCGTGCTAGAGAAAATGCACTTCTTATCGTATTTTTTTTCCAAACATTTTTCTGCAAGAACCCACCATCTACCCCTACAAACTACTTAATTGTTGGGATTTGCTTCCCACCCTGGAAAGAATTTTCTCCTTTTCTTGACAGGAATAAATTGCAGACATTTTGAAGGATATGAAAGGGTCTGTTATAAGCTTGTGAAAACAGACTAATGTGTGTAAAGGTCCGGGTCACATGTATATCACTTTTAAGTATGGCTATAATTGAGATTTATTTTCAGATGAACATCTGTGTGATATCAAGGGCTCAAACTCCATAGGTGCAAAATAGTGCTTATTAGTGGTGACCAGTGTAAACCACATTCTATTTATTCCACTTGTGAGCCAAAATACTGGCTCAGTGAATTTCAGTTTTTTTAGCGTAAGGTAAGATATTATCACCATACCTAACTATAACGTCACTTTAACCTTTGTATTTTTCCAAGTGAATATATAGAGATTTATAGGGTACATGTTTGTGGATTTAAGTAAAGTAAACCTATGTTTATCTTTATATATATATGCCTTGTTGATATTTTTGTCATCAATATTTTTGCTACAATATCTAGTAGCATGATATTTAAAGTGCTATATTCCGATTCCACATGGGCAGAACTGCTAGGAGGTTGATTTCCTCTGTGGTGCCTCTTCCTCTGTGTCTGGCCTAATTATCAACCCTTCAGTGCTAGTCTCCCTCACAGTGTCAGAAATGGCTAGCAAAGTAATTTCCTTGACAGGCATAGCCGAATGAAGGGGCCCGCGGGAGAGCGACAGGCAAAGCCAGTCCCCCCCAGAGCAAATTTGTAACTAGAACAGGACAGGGAATAGGTCAGGGATTGGGGAGGCGGTGGGCCATAGGGAAAGTAGATAAGCTAAGGAGGGGAAGGGTCGGCCTCTTTTGACGACTCCTTCACCTTGGCGGAGTAGAGAAGTTTCTTTGAGCCACCCATCCACCTGGCATGTGATTGAGTCAGTGGAGGCTGGTGATCAGGTTATGCCACAGTAGGGCTTGGTTTTATGCAGTAAGTTGCAGTATTTTAGTGGGATGGTGAGTCAGACGCAGCAGAGCCACCCCTCTGGGAGGAAGATGGGAGCACAAGGGGAAGATGGGATGTAGGACTTTGGAACTGGACAAGGAGGCTGCATGGGAGGATGTTTGGTAGGGTAAGTGAGAGAGAGACTCAGGGAATGTAAGGAAGATGCAGTAGCGTAGCTAGGCCATTTGCCGCCCGTGACGGTCCTAGCATTTGTGTGGGGGGGGTGGCGATCAATTCCATTGCTTTTGATGCCCCGCGTGGCCACAGGTAAGAGCAGGTGGGTGGTGCCACCAAAACTGGTGATGCCCGGGGTGGACCACCCCCCCTCCCATCCCCTTGCTACGCCACTGGAAAGATGGAAGGTCAAATGAAAGAATGAGAGAGGTGTATGGAGGATTGGGGGTGTAAATGTCTGTTACACTTTGAGGGGTTTTAACGTTTTGAAGAAGTTGACGTTTATGTAATGTTGTCTCGAAGTTAATTATAATACTGCGAAAACCTGTCCTAATAAAGTGCCCTTTTATGCTTCAGTATGGAGTAGAGTGTGATAATTTCACGATAGTACATATTTATGACTTTGTTTGTTACTCTTTGAGCAAAGCTGTGAGCGGAGCTCTGCCCTTGAGCACATATCTGTTTTTGTCTGTTAAGACTGGGTCAGGCAGTTCAGAATGGTATTTGATAGGTACGACAGTCCATTCACCTACTGAAAATCACTGATATTTGCTAATAGCAGTTTGTTAGCTTTTGCACTGTGAATCTTTGTGATTAGGTACACAATTAGCCTTTCTTTTGATATACGTAATTTTGCAATTTGATCTTTCTGATTTGCAACCATCTGAAGCTTAGTACAGTTGATTATCTTCATACCTGTGGCCCCGTTATATTAACATATTCACATCAGATCCAAAATATTAGAAAACATACGTTGTGACCATTGCAAAGAGTAAATTACATATATTTTCATGTATTTAATCATTTTATATGTGCAGTAGAGATTTCAAATAATTGTTGGTGTAAGAAGAAATTACCTTTAACACATTTTCCTCTATTTTTATTGTTTACAAATAAGGAGTGGAAAAACGACATTTGTGTGAATTTGTTTTCATCCCTTTTATTAAAATTAAATAAACTGTTTTGCTCTATTTCTTGTTATGTAAACACTACAAATTGAGTCAAATTAGCTTGATATTTTTTTTCCCTGAGTAAGGGTTTGATGTGGAGCAAATTATATCTTCTGTATTTCATACTATTCCACAGCAAAAAGAGTGCAACATATTTGCTCCAGTGGAAAACAACGTAACATGGCGCAGATACCTTATTTGGGCTTGACAAATAGGACAAATTTGCAAAATGTTCTTGGGTCACACAAGCCACCGCTCTCTTATTACCAGAGGGAAATAGTGGCCCCTTGACGACATGCTGCTGGCCGAGGACCCCGCAGGGGGCCACTAGAGAGGTCAGCACTCTAGTGTCACCTGGGTACCCCACACCCCCCACCCCCATCAGGGGCAGGGACTCTGGGTGGAGTCCCCCCAGCCTGGTCACGGCGCGCTAGGGACGTCACTTCCTGGGCGCCAGGACTTGGGAGAGGGTATATATACCACTTTTACCGATTTACGCATGCACATAAGTATTGGATACTCCTAGGTGTCTCCTGTGTCTATGTGTATTCAACAAAGGAGCCTGCAGTGCGCATTCCTTCCTATCAGTAGAAAAGTTTTAAACACCAGAACTGCACCGCTGGTTTGTTTGTGCTCTTGCAAAAATCAAAACAAAAAGCATGTGAAAATAAAGACTAAAGTGATAGAGGTTTCATTTCAATTATCGGAGTTTTTTTCTGGGAAGCACATTCACATCAGAGTCCCCGTTGATGTCCTTCTTCTATCGAATATCCTTCAAACATAACCTAATATATGCTCCACTTCATGGCAGTTTGTTCATCTTGCAGACAGTGAAAATGTAGCTGTTACCTTCTGGCGCGTGGCCAGACATTGATATGCATTAGTACTTAGTTAGTAGAGTGGTGTCCCGAGGGTACCAACATGCTGCTTAACCATATAATCCGCTCCTGACTACTGAAATTTGCTGGACCGTACTTTTAACAGTGGTAATCCCTAAACCATTAGGCTTGTTACCATCTTCTCGTCTGCAAGTACGCCAGAAGCTACCAGTTGTGCACACATCCCAACGTCTTCTTTCCTCGAAGTTTTTGATGTGTTTGTGCATCAGTTTATAGATTTTACATTGCAGGTCATTAATTTTCTAGGCGGAGAAAAGTTTCAGATGGCAGCCGTCTAGCTAGCCCAGCGTGCTTTATTTACTGCTACTCTGGAAATTAAATGTTTTGTCAATAAATAGTTAATTTGAAGCACCATTTCATAAATTTTTATTTGTCACCAAACTCACTTGTATTAAAGATCCATTGACCAGGACAAATCCCGGGGTTATTACAGGTCAAAAACCCTGAAATTTCACTATTTTAGTTGGTTAAACCCTCCACATTAAACTGCAGCAGCTTATTTGACAGGCAATAGAATGCTTATAATCGATAAGAGGCAGCTGATGTATAGTTTAAGCACTCACTTTCCAGCACTTTATTTCTGCATGAGGGTGTACTTTTGTAGTTTGGTAAATAATAAATTGCTGTAATGGAAATTGATCTTTGCACAATAATTTCGGTGCGTAAATACATCATGTGTATGGCAGAGTCAATAAGGGCCACTGGGCGAGATTGCTTCAAGATGGCCGCCATGAGTCATAATGATAAATGAGCCTGGTACTGGAGAAGCCATGACACTGCAAAACTCTGAAAGCTACTGCAGTGCAAACCAAAAGAAATAGAGTGACACACTGCCTTCAAATTCCATACTATCGAGATCGACGAAGGTGACGACCAATTGTACTTGCTTTAATGCACATTACTCAAGGAACACAAGATTTTCAAGAAATAAAATGGAAGTTAAAATTAATTTAAAATATTGGAATTGAAATTAAAGAGGTGCTTCCATAAGCTTTATCCGCACAGAAATTGAAAACAAACGCAAAAGTGTTTTACAATATTCAATGCTACAGCACACTGGCTTTCCCAGACCGTTAATGGATAGATACGTCTGAATTAAAAGTAAAAGTCCAGAGGGAATTTTCAACTTCAGAAGTCGAGTAGGAAACAGAGATGTGTTTTTTTCTAATGGCTTTGATGTTACACGGGTTGAATTACATGAACTCATTAAAAACTGGAGCTTTCATGTAGGTTTCAAAGTGTGAAATTAAAAGCTTGCTAATGTTTCAAACCTGAAACACGGTTCAAACAGATGATAGGTTCTTATGGACTGCGGATCAATCTTCTCAGATGGCTATTTAATGTAAATTGCACACGTACTTGTCTCAAGACACAAATGGGATTAACCACATAATGCAAAATCGTACAAGAAAAGCTAAGATCCAGAAAAAGCATAGTAAAACTATAAAGGATGCAAAGAAGGAATCATTTGTGTTTAAGAAATGAAAATGCACACTTCAGATGGGCAACTAATTTATTTTTTGACTTTTTGGTTTCACAACGGAAATACACAATATAACCTGATCCCAAGTTTTTATGTTTAAAACAATTTATTATAACATTTTAGACATCACTCTGCAAAATGGTGACATCACATTTCTAAATGCATCAGTGTCAAAAGAATAAAGACCATAAACACAGAAATGCATAATTTTACTTGCATACTTACAATTCATGTGTCGTGACAACAACTATAATTCAAACAAACTCACCCCCCATTCACGTCAACACGCCCACTGCCACAATCTGCATAGAAGAAAAAGGGTAAGTAAGGCGACTAACCACCATCGGAAATTTTATAGGTTTTGCTGACTGAGTGATCCCTCTTACTCTAACTCCCCACCTGTACCGCAGATCTAGCACATGCATTCAGACTGGTCATATATGATTAGCATTCAACTAAAGGAGATGTTCAATTGATGGTTGCCAATTGGAGAGAATGTGCTTGTGATGATCTATCAGTTCACAAGAAAGTTTCTCTATGGCTAGGAACTATCACATCTTATAGTAACATTTTGTAAGAGGGGGTGTGGTGTTTTCCAAGCCACTGCTGTGAGCTTTCATGCAGTGATCAACAGATGGCATGGCCAGACTCTGTCATCTCTTGTCATTCCATCAGTCAGCAGATCTCTAAATCCCAGCAATATAACTATTGATGTCTCCAGTGGTGGATAACCTAGAACTCTTCTAATTCTGCTCAACACTTCCTTCTAGAAGCCCCTCAAGTTTTGACATAATCTCCAAATGAGCAAAGTTGTTCCCACCTCCGTTCCTTATCTCCAGCTTAAATGAGAAACCCCAGGTTAACGGTTACAAGTGTCTTTGATGTTAAATATCAGTTGACATCATCTTATAAAAGTGTTTCCTATCAGTGACATTTTTAAATATGCAGGGTATGTATTGCCAAATGCAGGGCCATTTCTTGTCTCCACGTTCTCTCACTACATATCTGGCCCCTGGTTTATGCTGGGCCAGTTTACCTATGCCCTCTCCCACTTTCAGTAGTTCTCAAAGACTGTAGTTGACTCCTTTGGAAGCACAAAATGGGTGCACATGTGTTTTAAATTAGGTCCGACCGGTAGTTCTGCCTTTTTATACCCAGGGTGCAAGACCCAATATCAAATCTGAACATAAGACAATCTATATGTCACTGTCAGATTAAATTCACTTTTACACTGGAGGGAGGTCTTAATTTCACACCTTGAAGGATATAGCCTATCAACCGCTACTCTGTTTCCCTCCATCTATGAAACAATGTCCGGTGGAGTCCCAGAGTGTATTCAGGTCTATGGTGAATCAATGTGTAGGGTGCTAGAAGTGAAGAGAGTGCCAATCTGGAAATCATGAAGTTTAGTGGCTGCAAGGCAGTGCGTGTGAGGAGCTAACTAGGCATATGGGGGTTTAAGCTGCCTAGGAACAAAACATCCCAGAGATCTCTCCTCACCGCTGCTCGATCACATATGGACCCATTTCTTGTCTGTCACCCTCGCTGTTCATAACTTAAACAATTTATTCTTTTGAAATGGAAGTCAGTAATGCATGAAAGAGGTACAGGAACATTTGAACTGTTGGTGTTCTGCCCATGTGCATAGAATGTGTTCAGGTCAGCCATTATCTCAGATCTAAGTGGAGGTTAATTTCTCCAAACCCATGTCAAGAACGAACTAGTGAGCACTATGCCCAAGTAGCGAGTGGACCCCATTGCTCAACAAAATGGGCATATATCTTGCAGTAATCAGAAATTAGCATACAAGAGGATCAAGTTCACAATTTCAGACTTATCTTTCTTAATTTTAAACCCTGCCACTTTCTTGAATCTCTCGAGTCGGTTAAGGATGGCTAGCACAGACCTTTCAGGTCAGTCACCATCAAGAGGACAGCATCTCTGGAAAGGGTCATTTTGTGATGGTTCACGCAAAACAAAAGTCCAGTAATGTCTGAGCATTGCCTGATAGCAGCTACTAGCAGTTCTACTGAAAGGACAAAATATTGACAGAGATAGAGGGCATTCCTGAAAGATTCCCCTTTTTAATGTAAAGTTGTTAGACCTGCTACCATTTATTAAAATCCCTGACAATAGTGTCTTGTACACACACAAAACCCATCCATTTAGTCGACATCTTAGCAGTGTGCGCTCAGCCGTATTCTTCTGCAACTACATTAGTTGCGTCTTCTACATATTGACCGGCCTGACTCTTCTTGCTGTTTTTCTAACTTCGATGCCCTTTTTGCCTTTGCATCCAGGGCTATCAATGCAACTCTGATTGTTGCTTAGTGGCCTCCCAATTCATAGCTGTAGATGTCGGGCCATTTGTATGCTTGACAAATAATTCTTTAATTTGCTGCCTTACCTCCCTAGCATTCAGCGGGTAACAGAACACATTTCCTTGTAGTGTTAACTGTGGGCCTACCTACCCAAAGGAGGTCCCTTCTATCAAACTCATTATGAGTATGGACTGCAAAAACGTTGCCTCTAATACCCACCCACTTCATCCTTCCCACCAATTGTCTACTAACAAACAATTAGTTCATGTGGTGTGCACCACAGAAAAATAAGCATTACTGTCAGTGTGTGTCTTCAGATCTCAATGAGTCTCAAATGAGAGAACCTCTGCTTTAACCGCTTGCTTGCTACTCGTGTTGATGGCCTGGGGTGCAGTCTCACAGGGGGGGGGGGGGCAATATGTCCCCCCTGCATGCAACCCCTGTGCACAGGGCCAAGAGGCCCCCTTTCTTTCCTCACCACCCGCAGTTTCATGGAGTAAGAACCTCCATGAGACCGCTGGTGATGAGGAAAGTCGTAATATGCTTGTTGGTGCCGCAGGGTACCGCCAAGCATATTGCGGCCCTCAGATCGCTGCGCCACCGCCAGGGATCTCTGATCCCTGCCAGTTGCGGAGGGGCCATGGCGGTCCTGCTGCAACCCAGTTTTCTCATTGTCCGAGATTCCTTCTAAGGTATTGGGAGGAGTGCTGCCAGCGAAGACAGCGCTAGTAATCAGCAGGAGGCCTTCAATGTTGAGTCTGACTGCTTTCAAAATAGTGGGCCCTGCATCCAGAAGGGGTGCTGGACCAGACCCAATATTTTGCTGTGATTGTTCTCCTCCTCTTTCTTCCACCCTCGAGGAAACCAGGCAGTCTCCCTGTTTTATTGCCCCTAGAACTGCTGTTTTTTTAGCCCATGGAGTTAAGCTCATGGGTGCAATAAATCATGTTTTATGGTAGGGCTAAAGTGGAGTCTTCTCATCCTGTTCCATGCATGGCCTAGTTTCCATAGGAAGAGAGTTTTTGTTTCGCCAATAAAATTAGTGCTGTTTGACGGATTTGCACAAAATTGTGAAAAAAAAGTTCATTAGGCTTCATGGAAAGTTTTGTGCTGATATGTCAAGCGTGGGCCAAGAAAAATGACAGGTTGGACCAAAATACTGATTTCCCATGTTAATTTCCGTAGAAAATTATGTTCTCTGATGCAAAAAAACGGTTGAACGTTAATGCACCAAATTTGTTAGAAAGATACAACTTTACCCAGCAAGTGCGCCGTTTGTGATATGGTGTAATTACGGTAGGCCGTTTTAGAGAAATTCGCGTTTTAACAGTTGTACTTGGTCGGTCCAATGGTAATGAAAATGAAAAAAGTCAGGGCTTCTGATTGGCTGAGGGAGCTTTTTCTCATGTCACGATCTGATTAGCTGGCTGCAACATTGAAGAAAATGTTGACTGACATTACAGGACTTGGGGACGCGTCCCTCTGTCCTGAAAAGGTTTTTAAACAAAAATGGCCTAAGGAGGCAGGGTAGGGATACCTAGAACCCCAGGCACTTGTTGGGGAGATCTAGAGGGCGCACCCCTCTAAGGTTAAAATATTTGTTTCAGGCTGTAGGCACCGCTGTACACCGCAACAGCTCTCCCGTGAGGAACCACGGTACTGCTACTGGAACTGCTGTAGAAGCTTCCACCACACAGCACCGCTGCACTATTCAAACTTCTTTAGGCAGGGCAGCACAGTACTGCAGTAATGCGGTGGGAGGCTGTGTGACAGGTACCTTAGAGAGTACTGCAACACATGAAAAAAAATATATGAGAAGAAAATGGGGTTTGGTTACCCGTGGGGCTAGGCTGCCCGCAGGGACTTGGATCCCGCAGCAGGATAGGGCTCATTAACCATCCAGAGACCAGGCCCAAAGGTCAACCCATCACTGTGCATGACGAAACGCTGTGCACAGCTGGCCTCCCCTCAGTGAGATGACCACAGGGCCTGGCCGGAGGCAGCGGTTTGAATGGGGGGAGGGTGGGCCTGCCTAATATGAGAGATCATAAGCGATACATGGCATAGGTGCAAGTTATAGGTAGCTCAGTAAACTACAACAGGAAAGATTTTTTCATTATTAAACATTTGTTTTTATCTCATTTCAGCACTTTACAAGAACGCCAGTTTAATCTTTGTTTTTTTCAGTGAATTTTATGTTTTGGAACATAAGCTGAAATCTTATTACCTAACATTACTATACTATATGACTATACTATATATACATATGCATAGCTTACTTATAATTGTTAGTTCTACAATATTTTAGTAGCGGATACAAATTGCTTAAATGCATTTCCACATTTTTGCCTTAAATTGGAAGATCTGACTAATAGATTGAGGGTGTCTTAGGTTGTAGATGGTGTCTTAGGTTGTAGATGATCTGTTACATAGGGTCATAAATGAGATTTCTGCGTGTTACTTAAGGCCAGAATCAGAGGCAAAGGATATCTGCTCACATTGTCCTTAGAACAACAATTATTTTAATCAATATTTTCATTGCTTAGGCACACAGTTAAGTGACGGCCCAGAACAAAACAA
The DNA here is from genome assembly GCF_964204655.1 of Triturus cristatus. Taxonomy (NCBI): domain Eukaryota; kingdom Metazoa; phylum Chordata; class Amphibia; order Caudata; family Salamandridae; genus Triturus; species Triturus cristatus. The sequence continues at coordinate 442,289,493 of NC_140593.1, read as the reverse complement.
CTGGAATATAATTTAGAATGTACTTAAACTCATTATATGAAAACAACTGGGTAGGGTTGAAGTCAGGCAGTGTTTGGCTGGCTTTCTAATCCGATCAGGGAACCGTAGCTAAAAGGTTTTATTTGTAGTTTTTATTATTGCTATTTACCCGCATGATTTTGGCTTTTTAGATTTTTTACCAGGTAACTGTTTACAAGTTCTCAGGTTCTCAGTTAGTTTATATGTATAGTTCTGCGGTGCGGCATTCGTAGGTGAACTGTGATGTGGCTACAGATTAACATGGTGGGTTCGGTTTACAGTGTAAAACAGTGCACAGCCTGTTAAACTTAAGTGTTGGGACTAAAAATTGAGCCCTTGACATGCACTGTCTGTGATTCTGTAATTACATTGCCGCTGTATAGCAGTTAAAGCAAAGCAAAGCAGAAGTCCCACTTAATCTGATTTATTGGCCATTGTGTTATTGCAGCTGTGGTCATTAGTTGGAGTTGCATTTCCTTGGAAGAATCAAACTAATGCAGGGTCTTTTGTTCATTTGTCCCACTCATGTCGTGATCTTATGTAAGTGTTTTAGGTAGGTATTGTGTACTTAACACAGGCTCGTTGTAGACTGAAGAGTTTGTTTGCGCCGAACACACAAAAATGTCATCAAAGCGTTTTAGTGGTCCAATAACTATATTTATCTGTATCTAGTATTTTCTCTTCTTATTTGTATTTATCCCGATTTATTTTTTGTTTATTAAAACATTAAGCTGCAACTACTACTATATTTCTACAGGTATATAACTGATACATTTTAATAAATAATGTAATTACCTGGAAACAGAAAACATTAGTACTGTACACATGTACAGCTATTTAAACTTCATTAGATATAGCATCTGTTTCAGCTCTGAATATTGACAGTATGTCCATCTAATAGCCTACCAGTCATGTTTGACAGCATGAAAGGCGCCCATAAAAGACCCATTTTCTTTTTTTAAATTAAATGATAAATACGGGAAACGGACTGTTTGCTGTCTGTATTCATTTCTAAATACAGAAAACTGGGAGCTATTATTTTAAGTGTGCACCTCAGAAAAGCATAGTTACATTTACCAAAAGAAAAAACAGTTGATAAATAGCATTGCCCATAATTCTTCAGGCACCTAGGGTCATGCACAGCCATTGGACCGTGATAGAAATTGATATGTTGATCACAGAGCTAAAGTGAGCCATTGCAAAACTGAATGTTCTGACTACAGGATAGGTCCTGAAAGAGCAGTGCCAGCAAAAGTATCTTTTCTGCCCCTGTTGATAGTCTACAACCTGCTCTTTCTCACATAAGCATTTGAGGATAGGAGTATATTAAGTTGATAACATTTGTTCCAAATTGTTTCATGTATTTTATTCTCTTTCCCAAGCAAAAGCAAAAAGGCTGAATGCATTTATATACATTATTAGTGGGCGTAAGTATAGGTGATACTTGGGTATGTGGTTCCCTTCACAGGGATTCCACAGTGTCTTACTTGCATTCCATTATTCCCTTTTAGCTTTGTATTTCATTCTTGAATTTCAAGTAAACCTTCCATTCTTACCAGAGAGGAACACATAATTGATTGGAAGTCGCACTCTGACCAAAGTAAAGAGACTGGAGCATGTCTGGCAACGGATGTATGACGTTACAACGCATACTATTACAACGCATACCTTTACAACGCATTTTTTACAACGCAAACACTATTACAACGCATTATTTTACAACGAATACTGTTACAACGCAAAACTGTGTAAAATACTTAAAAGTGCTTTTACAACTAAAACAATTACAACTTATACCATTACAACGCAAAGTACAATAAAATCTGGCACGGGATGCAGGGAAAATAGGGGTTTTAGGGTGGGGAAGTGTATTAAAATGTGGAGCAAAACTGAACGTAAATTAAGTGAAATGCATAACAAAATGAATACTCGAGTATTAAAATTAATACTCGAGTATTAAAATTAATACTCGCGCATTAAAATTAATACTCCTATTTCCCAAAAAAATCAGTTTTATCAAATTTAAAAGTTTTAAACAAATAACGAATAATTAAACAACAGTTCATATACATGCAAATCATGATTATATCAGAAAATAAGTAAACGGATTAAAACACAAAACACATACACATAGTCGCCATTTTAACCATCCCACTTCTAAAACTTGTCCTACAACACTTTCTATGAAAACAATAGCAAAATACATGTTCCAAAATGGATGCCAAAACGGAGCAAATAAGTGAAAACAACACATCTTTTAATGCTTTTTTAAATTATCATTTTCCACAGCAAATAAAAGTATACTAAAAAACACAACGAACGCTGTTTTTAAAAAAAATATTAATGACACTGACTAAAACTTATAAATACCAGCAAGACACCATTTTACAATCAGTTGATTATCAACTACCAGAGAGACCAGACGCAAAAACCTGACCCTCTGACACCTAGACTGAGAGAACACTGCAATCCATTGGAGAAGCATTCTTTCTTTCCCACTACAAGTAAGTTAATATTCTATTTTTAAGCCATGTTTTCTCCTAAATCATGTTTTATTTCCATCCAAACAGTGCAGCAAAAATAATTTTAATATTTTATAAAATGTACTCTAACATTTTTTTTTCACTGAAGTAACTTTAATATATACGAACATATAACATCTTATTTTTTTTCCTAAAACAGAAATTTGTTTTTCTATCAAAAGCAACATATCGTTTGCCAAATTTTTCTTCATCTCAACCTACTCAACTCACCTTTCTTAATGTGAAGGTAAATTAATTATTACTTTTTATTTTTTAAATTTTGTTAATAAAAACATTAACTTTACCATTAGCAAAAGTGTTGGATGGTGTAGGGGTAAAAAATAATTTTTTTACTCATTGAAGGTGCATCATTAAGGAAAGTGTGGGATGGTGCAGGTGTAAAAATTAGTAATGTAACTCCAGGAAGGTTCAGCAGTAGGGAAAGTGTGGGATGGTGTTTGGGTTATAATTATTATTTTTATTACCGGTAAGTGTAGCAGTGGTGAAATTGTTGGATGGTGTATGTGTAACAATTACTATTCTAACTCCATGAAGGTGCAGCAGCAGGGAAAGTGTTGGATGGTAAAGATGTTTTCAAAATTTGCATTTGTCACCAACGTTGTCAAAGTTGTTCATTTCTTATTTTTTTTTTATTTCATTTTCACAGACAAATGTTTGCAACTTTGTGGTAAAGAGCTGAAACACCAATAACCAAAAACAACAGCCAGCAGGCCAAAACCATAGCAGAAGCCAAACCAAAAAAGAGACACCAAAAACAAAAGGTATTTTAAATGAACTCTGTTATAATTCCAACAATATGGATGGTGTAGGGGTAACAATTACTATTCTAACTCCAGGAAGGTGCAGCAGTAGGGAAAGTGTTGGATGGTGTATAGGTAACAATTACTATTCTAACTCCAGGAAGGTGCAGCAGTAGGGTAAGAGTTGGATGGTGTAGGGGTAACAATTACTATTCTAACTCCAGGAAGGTGCAGCAGTAGGGAAAGTGTTGGGTGGGGTAGGGGTAACAATTACTATTCTAACTCCAGGAAGGTGCAGCAGTAGGGTAAGTGTGGGATGGTGTAGGGGTAACAATTACTATTCTAACTCCAGGAAGGTGCAGCAGTAGGGAAAGTGTTGGATGGTGTAGGGGTAACAATTACTATTCTAACTCCAGGAAGGTGCAGCAGTAGGGAAAGTGTTGGATGGTGTAGGGGTAACAATTACTATTCTAACTCCAGGAGGGTGCAGCAGTAGGGAAAGTGTTGAATGGTGTAGGGGTAACAATTACTATTCTATCCCCAGGAAGGTGCAGCAGTAGAGAAAGTGTTGGATGGTGTAGGGGTAACAATTACTATTCTAACTCCAGGAAGGTGCAGCAGTAGGGAAAGTGTTGGATGGTGTAGGGGTAACAATTACTATTCTAACTCCAGGAAGGTGCAGCAGCAGGGAAAGTGTGGGATGGTAAAGATGTTTTCAAAATTTGCATTTGTCACCAACGTTGTCAAAGTTGTTCATTTCTTATTTTTTTTTATTTTATTTTCACAGACAATTGTTTGCAACTTTGTGGTAAAGATCTGAAAAACCAATAACCAAAAACTCCAGCCAGCAGGCCAAAACCATAGCAGAAGCCAAACCAAGAAAGAGACACCAAAAACAAAAGGTATTTTAAATGAACTCTGTTATAATTCCAACAATATAATAGACAAAGCTTTTAATTTTTAATTAAAATAAAATCCCACAATGCAGAAAATATGGGTTGTTGTTGGAATAACTATTACTATTCTAACTCAAGGAAGGTTTCAGCAGTAGGGAACGTGTTGGATGGTGTAGGGGTAAAAATGACTATTCTAACTCCAGGAAGGTGCAGCAGTAGGGAAAGTGTTGGATGGTGTATAGGTAACAATTACTATTCTAACTCCAGGAAGGTGCAGCAGTAGGGTAAGTGTTGGATGGTGTAGGGGTAACAATTACTATTCTAACTCCAGGATGGTGCAGCAGTAGGGTAAGTGTTGGATGGTGTAGGGGTAACAATTACTATTCTAACTCCAGAAAGGTGCAGCAGTAGGTTAAGTGTTGGATGGTGTAGGGGTAACAATTACTATTCTAACTCCAGGAAGGTGCAGCAGTAGGGAAAGTGTAGGATGGTGTAGGGGTAACAATTACTATTCTAACTCCAGGAAGGTGCAGCAGTAGGGAAAGTGTTGGATGGTGTAGGGGTAATAATTACTATTCTAAATCCAGGAAGGTGCAGCAGTAGGGAAAGTGTGGGATGGTGTATGGGTAATAATTACTATTCTAACTCAAGGAAGGTTTCAGCAGTAGAGAAAGTGTTGGATGGTGTAGGGGTAACAATTACTATTCTAACTCCAGGAAGGTGCAGCAGTAGGGAAAGTGTTGCATGGTGTAGGGGTAACAATTACTATTCTATCTCCAGGAAGGTGCAGCAGTAGGGAAAGTGTTGGATGGTGTAGGGGTAACAATTACTATTCTAACTCCAGGAAGGTGCAGCAGTAGGGAAAGTGTTGGATGGTGTAGGGGTAACAATTACTATTCTAACTCCAGGAAGGTGCAGCAGTAGGGAAAGTGTTGGATGGTGTAGGGGTAACAATTACTATTTTAACTCCAGGATGGTGCAGCAGTAGGGTAAGTGTTGGATGGTGTAGGGGTAACAATTACTATTCTAACTCCAGAAAGGTGCAGCAGTAGGGAAAGTGTTGGATGGTGTAGGGGTAACAATTACTATTCTAAATCCAGGAAGGTGCAGCAGTAGGGAAAGTGTGGGATGGTGTATGGGTAATAATTACTATTCTAACTCAAGGAAGGTTTCAGCAGTAGGGAAAGTGTTTGATGGTGTAGGGGTAACAATTACTATTCTAACTCCAGGAAGGTGCAGCAGTAGGGAAAGTGTTGGATGGTGTAGGGGTAATAATTACTATTCTAACTCCAGGAAGGTGCAGCAGTAGGGTAAGTGTGGGATGGTGTATGGGTAAAATTTACTATTCTAACTCCATGAAGGTGCAGCAGTAGGGAAAGTGTTGGATGGTGTAGATGTATAAATTACTATTCTAACTCCAGGAAGGTGCAGCATTAGGGAAAGTGTTGTATGTTGTAGGGGTTACAATCAGTAATCTAACTCCATGAAGGTGCTGCAGTAGAGAAAGTGTGGCATGGTGTAGGGGTAACATTTGAGCTAGTGTATTTACTTGTACATCCTATTTTTTTTTTATTCTCTTCTCTTCACAGATAATGTCTACTCTTGAAGCAGCTAAATATATAAAATCTAGGAAAGGGAAAAATGTATTGAACCATGCAGGATACATATATAGTAAGGAAAGAATACGTTTTCCTAGAAATCATTGGAGGTGTGTGCAATACTACTCTACCCATTGCAGTGGCAGAGCGGTTACACTTGATAATTTAGTTGTCAAAACAACAGAACATAACCACTCTGCCTCTGCAATGGAGGTAGAAATAAGAGAAACTGTAAACGAAATGAAAGCTTTTGCAAGCACCTCCAATGATTCTACAGGATCCATTTTAAGAGAGGTTGCACAGCATGTCCCCAGTCATGTTGCTAGTAATATGCCTATAATTCCTAATTTGAGAAGAATTATTCAAAGACAAAAGCAGGCAAGTAACATCCAATTATCTACACCACATACTTTTTCTGATATTAGAATTCCACATGATCTTTCTATTTCTTTTGCTGATGAACCTTTCCTTCTGCATGATAACGAAAACCCTCAGAAACGAATTCTTATTTTTAGTACCCCACGTAACCTAGCAAAGTTAGAAAATAGTGAAATTTGGATGATGGATGGGACGTTTAAAAGTACACCCCATCCTTTCACTCAAATTTACACTATACATGCAAAAATTAACAATAATGTAATCCCCTTGGTATATAGTTTGCTACCTGATAAGACTTCTGCAACATACTCTGAACTTTTATCAGTTATTAAAAGTAAAACTTCTCAAAGTCCTAGGAAAATAATAATAGATTTTGAATTGAGCATGATCAATGTGATCACTAAAACGTACATGGATACCCAAATTCAGGGATGTTTTTTCCATTTTTCCCAGGCATTTTGGCGTAAATTACAAAAAACATCCCTAGTTGCAGAATACTGTCGAGATAGCAAACTACAGTTTGAATTAAAAAAATTAACAGCACTTTGTTTTGTTCCTCCCGATAGTGTGGACGAGTACTACACTGCTATTACAGAATCTGATTTTTTTACAAGTAATGAAGAAAAATTGGCACCCATTCTAAATTATTTCGAGGACACATGGATTGGGCACCTAAGCAGATCGGGTCGCAGGAGGAAGCCACGATTCCATGTGGAGTGGTGGAACTGTTACACGAGCTGTTTAGAGGGAGAGGCAAAAACAAATAATGCCATTGAGGGATGGCATAACTCCTTCAACCATACAATTGGCAAACCTCATCCTAATTTCTACTCTTTCTTGGAAACTTTGAAGAAGGAGCAAAGTTTTCAAGAAATGAGACTTTCCCAAACACTTGCTGGTAGTCTAAACCCACGAGTAACTCTAAAAACAAAGGAAATGTCTGAGAGACTATTGGCTATATTACAACAATTTACGTTGTGTGTGGCTCTAGACTACCTGGAAAATCTTGCTAACATTCTTTCTTTTTAAAAATACTTTTCTACTTACTTTCCTGCTTTGCTAAAAAATTAAATAACCTTTATTAACAATTGGCATACAAAATTTTCTCAAACATTATTTCAAAATTACGAGTCGGGTCTACTATTTTTTCCCTTTTTTTTTTCCAATCTTCATTTTTTTCCAAACAACCAAAGTATCCAAAAAGACTTTCCTATAATAATTTTCCAACTTTCCAATAATCAATAGAAAGATATTTATTTGTATTATACTTCCAAAATGAGTACCACCCAAAAATTCCAAAATATCTCTACCTATTCCAATTTTCAAATGTCAATCAATTTTTCGAAATGCACATTGCTGAATAAACAACAATTAAAAATCAAACTTTTTTTCACAAATTATGAATACGCAAAATTTTTTTTTTTTAAACGAAGATATAAATCATTTATATTCGTACTGAAGTGTTGAAATGAACATTTTTTGTAGAAACTTTAATTAATGTTACAGCTAAATATATATTTTTTTTGTTACAATTAACTTTCCTCGACCCGACATAGGCATACACTAATGACATGAACGTGGACATGCTTTTTTACATTTTAAACATCAATTAGTTATTCCGCAACCTCTCCTTATTCTTTATTTACTATATATGTATCTATTTTTAACTTTATATCTGTAAATAAATGTGAAAAAGTTTCCTACCTGGACGCAGATCAGCTTCCTGCTGCTTCCTCCTCCGATGCTCTCCAAAATGGCGCCTTACGTTTACGTTCACGTCATGACGTCATCCCGTGCATCAATGTTAAAAAAGGACTACTTTATTTACTATTTCAATAAATATATGTTTATTAATATTAAAAAATAATGTATATTTTTATTAAATATGTACATTATGTTATAAATAAGAATAAAACAAAAATGTTTTTCCAATGTTTTTTTAAATAAAGAATTATTTATAACACCTTTTTTGTTTACTGTTGTTTATTTTTAAATTGTTATTTAAACATGTTTAATATATTTTATAAATGCTAAAATTACTAAATGTGTTCCTTACCTCCACTCTAATTTCTTTTTCCTTTCATACTTGCGTTTTCTTCTCTTTTCACTCCTTCCTTTCTTGTTCCGCGGCTTGTATCTTCTTAAGCTGCCGAAATAAATGTAGGACAATTTATCACATAGACTTCAATACAAAAGCGTGGGAACTTTTTTTAAAGTAAGTAATATTTTCTTATTTCTTTTCTTTTTTGGTAAAATTTAAAGTTAAATAATTTTTAAATATCTCTTTAAATTATTATAATATTAATTTAATGTTTTAATTTTTTTTTAAAATATTTTTTTTTAAATGTTTTAATATATTTATTTTTTAATATAAACTTTTATGTATTAATGTCTTGTATCATTTTAACTTTTATTAAATTTTTTATTTTTTTATTCTACATATATATTTTTACATTAAATTTAATAATTTTACTGTAATAATTTAAATATATATATTATTTAATTTCATAATTATTACATAATACTCTAGTAATTTATATTTGCTAATTATATTTTTTTATATTTTTCTAAAAATACTCCAGGTTATTTCTTATTTTTTTTTATAATTAAATTATTATTAATTACTCTATTAATACTTAAGTATTTTTCTTTAATTTAAATTCGCTATTATTTTACATGTTCTTATTTAAAATTGTAATACTCCATATTTACTAAGTATTTTTTTAAATAATAAATAATTGTAATTACATTTTAAAAAGAAAGCTAAAAATACTCAAGTATTAATCTTTTATAATACTACTCATTTTTTTAACTTTTTTTATTTATTTATTTATACTCAAAAAATACTCTTGCATATTTTACATTAAATTTAATAATTTTACTGTAATAATTTAAATATATATATTATTTAATTTCATAATTATTACATAATACTCTAGTATTTTATATTTTCTAATTATATTTTTTTATATTTTTCTAAAAATACTCCAGGTTATTTATTTTTTATTTTTTTATAATTAAATTATTATTAATTACTCTATTAATACTTAAGTATTTTTCTTTAATTTAAATTCGCTATTATTTTACATTTTCTTATTTAAAATTTTAATACTCCATATTTACTAATTATTTTTTTAAATAATAAATAATTGTAATTACATTTTAAAAAGAAAGCTAAAAATACTCAAGTATTAATCTTTTATAATACTACTCATTTTTTTTTACCTTTTTTATTTATTTATACTCAAAAAATACTCTTGCATATTTTTAAAATACTCAAGTATTAATCTTTTATAATACTACTCATATATTTTACTTTTTCTTTTTATTAAATTTTTTAATACTCAAAAATTACTCTTTCATATTTTTTAAATTTTTCTTATGTTTACTAAATACTCAAATATTAAATAATTTTCTTTTCAAACAACTTTTTACAATAATTAAAAATTTTTTTAAAAAAATGCGTTGTAAAGGTATATGCGTTGTAAAAGTACTTACCATATAAAAGCATGCATTGTAAATGCATGCGTTGTAAAAGCTTTTACGTTGTAAAAAATGCGTTGTAATAGCATTGCGCTGTAAAAGTTGCGTTGTAAAGGTTGTTCCCCCTGGCAACAGTTACACCAAGTGCCTTTGACATCCAGCAAGTGACACTGGTAATGCTGGCAAATACCAAAGGAGTGTTCTGCTGAAATATCGTCTGACTATAATGCAGTCAAAATATACAAAAGTATCATGGACCAAAATATCGAGGTTATAGTTTTTAGAACTGTTTTACAGTTATTTTGAAGGTTAACATATTGTTTATTTTACTATCTTCTTTCGTGGTGTTTTATTGTATTGTTTTATGTTTTTCATGCTCAATATATTGTTATTTGTATGTTTTGGGTTTATTGGGAGATTGGATGGTAGTGTTTTTTAAAGCACATATTGAATAATGTATGTTTTTAAATTGTTTTTTAAATTTATATTGTTACATACTTTTAAATGTTTAATACATTTGTGTCTGAGTAGAATATCTTATTAATTACATATTCATAAGTGTAATTGTGGAAATGTGTTAATTTAAATATTTTATTCATTATTTATTTGTTTGATTGTTCATTAAAATTGTATTTCATATTGAAGTTTATAGTTGAGTTGTGGGTTTCTTGGGGGATTTGGTTGAGTAGAGTTTTTTAAATAATTATATATTAATTCATGTAAATTGCTTATTTTTTGGATTAATTAATATATTGTAATTGTTATTTATTTGTCGCATTGATTATTATTATTTCTATTTATAAAATGAATTTAAAGTTTGGGTGGTGGACTTTGTCGGGAGATTGGGTGGGTAGTTTCTTTTAAATAAAATTTGCAATAAATGATATTACATGTGTAATGTATTCATTATATTATAACATTATTAATAAGTATATATTGTTATACTTTTAATAGATAATGTTTAAAATGATGTTATTTTTCATGAGTTGTGTGATATTTTGTTGATTTGATTGTGTGTTTTTTAATTTCTTGAAATAAATTTAAGATTTATATTTGTTAAATTGTAAAAGGAAATGAAATTGTTTTGTAAATAACTATTTTATGACAAATTAAGGTGCCGATCACGATCCGGCAAAAACCGGGTACGAACCGTCGGACGGAGCATATTCTCCGTCCGACGCGTACCCGGTCGTCAAAATATACAAACATGGAATTACGATTCGCACGGGTACACCATTACCGTACGAATCGTAAAAAAGACCGACCGAACAAAAAACACCTACCAATGCGATCCGGGAAAGCGCCGACCTGACGTCGGGACGCACGCAGCCAGCCATTCACGACCCAGGAATCACGATTCGCACCGACGTCACCCCGCACGGTGAATATTTTGCGGCAGCCAAAAACTGCCGGGAAATCAGGACGACGCGAACAAGGACCACCAGTACGCGACGGACAGACGGCGACGCGAACAAGGAGGACCAGTACGTGACGGACACACAGGACGACGCCACCAAGGAGGACCCGTACGCGACAGGACGACGCGATCAAGGAGGACCCGTACGCGACAGGACGACGCGAGCAAGGAGGACCAGTACGCGACGGACAGACATGGACCCGAACCTACGAGTCATCCCTGCCCTCATAGCAGTACACCTCCTCTACAGGTTACGACGCAGACGCCGCAGAAGGTCAGAATAACTAAGGGAGGGGGGAAAGTGGGGTGGGGTGGGGGTGGCACGACCAGGGCAGGCCACAAAACAACCACATGAGTGACACACTACACATGGCCTGGACATACCTGACTCCCATGCCCTGGTCACCACGAGGGGGTGGGGGCGTGTCCTGATAATCCAGCGACCGCCACAACGGAAGTCCGTCACCACGCGAACCGGCAACACAACCAGACAGGTACGTCCCGTACCCACGCCTGAAGAGCGTGGGTACGAGTCGGACCACGCCCACACACGTCACCCCAACAATGGCGGGACGGATCGCACCCACGTGGCAAAGGCCTGGGTACGGGCCGCACAAACATCACATAGCGTGGGGACGGATATGTACGGACCCTACCCCCACCCCGTATGCAAGGAGCGTACCCCCCAGCCCAACAGTGCAAGTACGACCCGTACCCCCACCCGCGGACGTACGGAGCGTACCCCCAGCCCAACAGTGTAAGTACGACCCGTACCCCCACCCGCGTATGCATGGAGCGTACCCCCCATGCCAACAGTGTAAGTACGACTCGAACCCCCACCCACGAATGCAAGGAGCGTACCCCCCAGCCCAACAGTGTAAGTACGACCCGTACCCCCACCCGCGGACGTACGGAGCGTACCCCCAGCCCAACAGTGTAAGTACGACCCGTACCCCCACCCGCGTATGCATGGAGCGTACCCCCAGCCCAACAGTGTAAGTACGACCCGTACCCCCACCCGCGGACGTACGGAGCGTACCCCCAGCCCAACAGTGTAAGTACGACCCGTACCCCCACCCGCGGACGCACGGAGCGTACCCCCAGCCCAACAGTGTAAGTACGACCCGTACCCCCACCCGCGGACGTACGGAGCGTACCCCCAGCCCAACAGTGTAAGTACGACCCGTACCCCCACCCGCGGACGCACGGAGCGTACCCCCAGCCCAACAGTGTAAGTACGACCCGTACCCCCACCCGCGGACGCACGGAGCGTACCCCCAGCCCAACAGTGCAAGTACGACCCGTACCCCCACCCGCGGACGCACGGAGCGTACCCCCAGCCCAACAGTGCAAGTACGACCCGTACCCCCACCCGCGGACGTACGGAGCGTACCCCCACCACACCAGTGTCAGTAGACTCGTACCCTCACCTCTAATGCAGTGTGCGTAACCCCACCGTGTATGTGCCAAGCGCACATATCCAGAAATCGGAGGTGTGTGTGCAGAGTCCACCCAGCAGTGCCCTGAGACAGGAGGGGTGGGTGCCCATCACTCCCAGCAGTGCCCAGAGACAGGAGGGGTGTGTGCAGAGTCCTCCCAGCAGTGCCCTGAGACAGGAGGGGTGGGTGTGGAGTCCTCCCAGCAGTGCCCTGAGACAGGAGGGGTGGGTGCAGAGTCCTCCCAGCAGTGCCCTGACACAGGAGGGGTGGGTGCAGAGACCTCCCAGCAGTGCCCTGAGACAGGAGGGGTGGGTGGTGAGTCCTCCCAGCAGTGCCCAGAGACAGGAGGGGTGGGTGCAGAGTCCTCCCAGCAGTGTCCAGACCCAGGAGGGGTGGGTGGTGAGTCCTCCCAGCAGTGCCCAGAGACAGGAGGGGTGTGTGCAGAGTCCTCCCAGCAGTGTCCAGACCCAGGAGGGGTGGGTGCAGAGTCCTCCCAGCAGTGCCCAGAGACAGGAGGGGTGTGTGCAGAGTCCTCCCAGCAGTGTCCAGACCCAGGAGGGGTGTGTGCAGAGTCCTCCCAGCAGTGTCCAGACCCAGGAGGGGTGGGTGCAGAGTCCTCCCAGCAGTGTCCAGACCCAGGAGGGGTGGGTGGTGAGTCCTCCCAGCAGTGCCCAGAGACAGGAGGGGTGTGTGCAGAGTCCTCCCAGCAGTGTCCAGACCCAGGAGGGGTGGGTGCAGAGTCCTCCCAGCAGTGCCCAGAGACAGGAGGGGTGTGTGCAGAGTCCTCCCAGCAGTGTCCAGACCCAGGAGGGGTGTGTGCAGAGTCCTCCCAGCAGTGTCCAGACCCAGGAGGGGTGGGTGCAGAGTCCTCCCAGCAGTGTCCAGAGACAGGAGGGGTGTGTGCAGAGTCCTCCCAGCAGTGTCCAGACCCAGGAGGGGTGGGTGCAGAGTCCTCCCAGCAGTGCCCAGAGACAGGAGGGGTGTGTGCAGAGTCCTCCCAGCAGTGTCCAGACCCAGGAGGGGTGTGTGCAGAGTCCTCCCAGCAGTGTCCAGACCCAGGAGGGGTGGGTGCAGAGTCCTCCCAGCAGTGCCCAGAGACAGGAGGGGTGGGTGCAGAGTCCTCCCAGCAGTGTCCAGACCCAGGAGGGGTGGGTGCAGAGTCCTCCCAGCAGTGCCCAGAGACAGGAGGGGTGTGTGCAGAGTCCTCCCAGCAGTGTCCAGACCCAGGAGGGGTGGGTGCAGAGTCCTCCCAGCAGTGCCCAGAGACAGGAGGGGTGTGTGCAGAGTCCTCCCAGCAGTGTCCAGACCCAGGAGGGGTGGGTGCAGAGTCCTCCCAGCAGTGTCCACACCCAGGAGGGGTGTAACACATGTGTGTGATGCCACAATTACCCACATCCATACTGCCTACAAGGGAACATGTCCCCATGAACTCATGTCAACTGACTCCACACACAAGTACAGTGATCACCAAGGATGCCACGATTGTTGCAGGTGGAGACATGGCCATGCATGCATGGCCAAAGTAGAAGGGCTCCGTCACACACACAGCTCATGTAGACACAGCTCTGCGCTAAACATTGGGAACACCCTGCAGGGAAGAAACTGGGTACACAGAGGAAGGAATACACCCTGGGACAATTGAACCATGCAGTAACTGCTGACATGACCTAAGGAAGTTAGCCAACACCTTGTGATGGCACACAGATCCTAGGGTGGCCCCAAAGAGCAGAACACTACTACAAATCCCACACACCCAAAGCCTTAAACACCACCCAAAACAATGTAGCAGCCCCACCAACACCAATACCACCATAGCAGGAGTGTGATAATGAAAAAAGAAAATAAAGCTTTAATCAGCATGAGCACAATGTCCGTGGATCAACGGCAGTTCAAAGTCAACAAAGGCCATAGGGCAGTCAATTATTCCCAGCTGCATGGGGGACACAGTGGGATGTGTGTCCCCTACCTTGCCTGCACAGTCAAATGCCATCGTCTTCCATACTGGTGAGGGCATCAGGGGGGGGGGAAGCAACAGGCACCGCAGGGACATCAGGGCAAAGGGGCGGCGTTGTGGGTGCAGGGATGGAGGACTCAACCACAGGGGGTGTGTCATGGCCAAAGGCGGAGGCCAGGATGGCACTACACACCTTAGCAAGGTCCTCCAGGGAGTCCCCTGCACCCGAAGTGACCTCAGGCCCCAAGGAGGGGGGGGGTTCAGAGGGATGGGTTGCAGCGCCACCGGGGGAGGGTGGAGACAGGGGGGGAGACTCAACCACCCTGACCGAGGACTTCCTTGACCGCTTGCGTGGTGGCGTAACTGTGGGGCTCAGGGACAGAGCGGCCATGAAGGAGTCCTTGGGGGAGATGTGGCCAGGAGAGCTGAGGGGAGGGGATTTGGAGGGAGTGGATTGTGTGGAATGCGGACTCCCACTCTGGCTGCGTGTCACACGTTTGCCCCCCGACCCAGTGGGTGTGCCTATCTCACCCTGTGTGTGCGTGTCAGGAGGAGTGCGGTGGACCTTCCCTGCTGGTGTGGTGCCTGTGTCTGTTGTGGTGGGTGCATGCCGACGTCTGGGTGTACGTGGGACAGGCATGGAAGTGGGAAGTGTGGATGGGGCAGGGGTAGGTGGGGGGAGGTCGCGCTGCAGGAGACCCACTGCTGCAGTCAGTGTGGAGTCTAGGGACCTCAGCAAGTTGCGTTGCTCAGCCTGCAAAGAATGAATGCCCTCCAAGAATGCCTCGATGTTGGTGAGGGTTTTCCCGTGGGAATGGAGGACATTCAGGATCGCAGCCTGACCAACCTGCATTTGCCGCTGGATGTCCATGGACTCAGCATTGGCGGCAGCAGTGGAGACAGGGGCAGGGGGTGCGGTGCCTGGCAGGAAGGAGACATGCGGTGACCGGGCACGCTGGGAAGGGACACGAGCAAGTGGGAGGCGGTTGGTGGGAACTGAGGGGGCGGTGGCAGGTGTTGTTCCACTGTCAGCTGCTGGTGCAGCCTCCGCCAACTC
This sequence comes from Triturus cristatus, assembly GCF_964204655.1. Lineage (NCBI taxonomy): Eukaryota > Metazoa > Chordata > Amphibia > Caudata > Salamandridae > Triturus > Triturus cristatus. Next base: position 442,273,970 of record NC_140593.1, on the reverse strand, counting down.
TGAGACATCCTCCTCGGACCTGTCAGCTTCGTAGTCTGATGTGCCAGTCGACAGGTCCTCGGCCACACTATCCTCCGCCTCTGTCCCACTCGATGTGCCAGCCCCGATGTCACGGCTGCCACTGGTGCTCGGTCCCTCCGCCTGGTCCGTGTCCATGTCTCCCTCTGTGTCCCCCGACGATGCTGTGGGCAGGGTGGAGAGACAGAAATTAATCAGACACCTGTACACATCTGTCACATGAGTCCAATCTACATAGTCAACATTGCATAGCCTGAAGAGGCAGATCCCTAACATCTGCAAAACAAGGTACCGATGTAGGGCATGAAACACAGTTGGTTGAGCCACCATGCCACTGAAATACCATGGAGAGCATGAGACAATAGCTGATGACAGGAAACGGAGTCTGACATAGCACCCAGGCCCTGGGGACAATCCTGCACTGCCTCTGCACCACACAGCGTTTGTGAAAATACCTATGACCAGGGACAATATCCATGAACTTGAGACACATGCTGCATAGGTAATGCTGCAAACATGCCCAACATAACTCGGTCACTGCACCTTGCGTGTGTGTCCAGTAACATCACACACTGTCCAGACCCAGCAATTAGGAATCAGGATTTGACACATAGGCATTGCCCGCCCCAAGCAACCCCCACACGATGCTAATTGCTGAGACACAGGTGGCACCAACATCTCATAGTCTGGGTGATAAACACAGTGGCAGGCAAAAGGCAAGATTGGACGCAAAACAGCAAAGGTGCGCCTGTACAAATAATGAGGTACCAGTGCCCATCCTCAGATGAGTATAACAAGACACACAGGCACTGGCAACTGTGAGTATGAAGAGGGACAATCAGGTCAGGCTGCACAGTGGACACCTGTACATAATAGCACGTCTATATACATGGTGACAGGGGACAATGGCACAGAGCACAACCTACGCTGTAGACAGTGAGAGTGTCCACGTTGATGATGACACAAACAACACTGAGGATAAGGTGCCCCAGGGGACAGTATTGGGCACGCAACTACATGCTACTGAATGGCTGAATGGGAATGACTGCTACACACGTCACCATCCCTGCACTATGCGTAGCGCACACTCATGCACATCATGTCACAGGCCACTACATAGGACATGCGCGCTGTAAGGCATGACACATGAGAGACCAACTCCCATGTCTGGAGCCAGCATCAGTGCCAACTGACATGGAACCCACATGCAGTGAACTTGACAGTTCACAGGCAAGGTCCCACAACCTGTTACCCACCACCACCACCCATGATGCTACAGTCATTGTTCTCGTGGACAAAGCGCCAGCCTACATTACCTTGTGAAGGAGTGACTACACAGAGACCAGGGAACACATTGCAAGGAGGGGAAGGGTGGCAGGGGCGCAGCGCTACACTTGGGCAAACTGGATGGGCACAGCACCTTTAAACCCTGCCAGTGAATTAATGCCACTGTGCCCTTACAAATGCCGGTGACACACAACAAACGCACATGTACCTACCCCCTTCCGCCTGCTGCATCGCCTGTAAGCGCCTCTCCAGGTCTGGAAAGACCACCGGCAGCACACGCCTGTGGAGGTGGGTCAGACGGCGGCGGCCGCGGTTCTTGTGGCTCTCAGGTGAGTCCCCCAGCAGGAGCCGTGCAATCCTCCGCGTCCAGCACCGGATATCCTGCCAGCGTTTCCTCACCTGGGACAGGCTCCGCCTCCGACCATCCACACGCCTCACGGCACTGACGGCGGTCAGCCAGATCTGCTCCTTGGCAGAGGCGCCTACCTGTGAGGAAGTACAAGTGACACCACATCAATACACCAGCCACATGTCACAGAGAGACATATGTGAACATAATAGCTGGTTACTACATGGCATGTAATGCAGCCAACGCATTGCACCTCTGTCATAGGGACATCATCCTCTGGTGAGGGAAAAGGCAGTACGTGCCATAGTGGGTACTCAGGTGGAATGATGGCAATGTCACAATCAATGATCAAGGCTCACACTGTGCATCACACCCACCCCTCCTGTCTCAGGGCACTGCTGGGAGGACTCCACACCCACCCCTCCTGTCTCAGGGCACTGCTGTTAGTGATAGGTCCCCACCCCTCCTGTCTCAGGGCACTGCTGGGAGGACTCCACACCCACCCCTCCTGTCTCAGGGCACTGCTGGGAGGACTCCACACCCACCCCTCCTGTCTCAGGGCACTGCTGGAAGGACTCCACACCCACCCCTCCTGTCTCAGGGCACTGCTGGAAGGACTCCACACCCACCCCTCCTGTCTCAGGGCACTGCTGGGAGACATCAGGCACCCCCCCCCTGGTACCCCCCCGACAGTACATGGCATGTGTGTCACACCGGGTCACAATGCCTGAAGACACAGTCACAACATAGGGACAGTCTGTGGCAGTGGCCTATGCACTCACCTGATACCCTGGTCGCCCATACAGCATGGGGTACTGTGGGAGGATCACATCCAGCAGAGCCATGTTCTCCTCCAGGGTGAATGGCTGTGTCCTCTCCACAGCCCTTGACATGGTTCCAGGGAATCAGTAGCAGCAGCTTGGTCGACAAATGCAAAGATGTGCAGGCAAGTAATCCCTCATGGGACCTGGCTGCCTTATATGTGGCCTTCTGCCCAGTCTCATGCACAGGAGTACAGAGTGATTGGTCACTCACATTTGCATCCTATGTTTCCACCAATCCCTTCAAACCTAGCAGTCTGTGGGTTCTCTATCGGTTTCATTCTCCTGCATGATGTCAGCCCCACAAACACATTGCAACAAAGTAGAAGAATTCCAACTGACTTCTGCTGTGCACCTTCCAGAACAAAATCGAAATTTGAACCTGGTCGCCATGACAACCAGCATGCATGTAGGCCTTAATACATGTCCCCTATGTAATTAGGAGAATCACACACAGGTACGGTGCGTTTCCGGGCCCTAGGGCACCCCAAATGCATGGCAACGGCCCGTACATGCATGCCTACGTTCAAAATCACTATGGGTCTGCACGCGTATGCGTACACGTAGTGGTACGGACCGTACACTCGCATGTACGCTCACTATCACTACGGGTCTGCACGCGTATGCGTACACGTAGTGGTACGGACCGTACACTCGCATGTACGCTCACTATCACTATGGTTCTGCACGCGTATGCGTACTCGTTGTGGTACGGACCGTACAAATGCCTGTACGCTCACTATCACTATGGGTCTGTGTACCCGTAGTGATAGTGAGCGTACATGCGAGTGTACGGTCCGTACCACTACGTGTACGCATACGCGTGCAGACCCATAGTGATAGTGAGCGTACATGCGAGTGTACGGTCCGTACCACTACGTGTACGCATACGCGTGCAGACCCGTAGTGATAGTGAGCGTACATGCGAGTGTACGGTCCGTACCACTACGTGTACGCATACGCGTGCAGACCCATAGTGATAGTGAGCGTAGATGCGAGTGTACGGTCCGTACCACTACGTGTACGCATACGCGTGCAGACCCATAGTGATAGTGAGCGTAGATGCGAGTGTACGGTCCGTACCACTACGGGTACGCATACGCGTGCAGACCCATAGTGATAGGGCCGTACACTCGCATCTACGCTCTCTATCACTATGGGTCTGCACGCGTATGCGTACCCGTAGTGGTACGGACCGTACACTCGCATCTACGCTCGCCATCACGATGGGTACACATACGGCAGCACTCCCACAGTGATTTGGGAACATGCACAGGCCCTCTCAGCAGCAGTACGGCGGATTTTACACATCACTGTGGTGATAGGCGACACACATGTCGGAATAGGGCGGACATACTTGTCCATGGATGGACATACTTGTCCAGGAATGGACACCAAGGCATCGTCTGTGCATTACCACATGTGTGGGGCACAGGTGTCACAGGCTGTGATGTGGAACATGCCTCCTGAGTGGAGAAGGCACCAGATGTATGATGAGATGTGTACATGTGTACTGTGTGAGGGTGCAATGTGTGCCAGGCATGCCCTTGACTCCTTTGACATGTGTGCATGTGGGACTGCGCACTTGGGATGAGCGTCACTGGCATGGCACGGACACCAACACACGGAAGTGTCCCATGATGCCCGGTACAGGGGTCATGACACATGACTCATCACCACCCACAGTGCACAATGTGACTATGCCATATATGTGTCCGGGAGTTACATCGGGTTGATGTTGTAGCACCCTCAAAAGCTGCAGCCGTTGCAGCAACCAACATGTGGCTGTGTGTAGATTGTCATTGCACACTGTTCCCAACACCATGCCACATGTGTTACCGGATGTGAGGTGCACATGTATGCAAGGGACACGGAGTAGCGTGACAAGGCCATGTCAGCAAACTCACAAGGAATGTGTGGGGAGTCATGACATGTGCACCTTCATGGCAAGGTGTGTGGGCTGGACTAGTGTAATGTCATGTGACCTGTGGCTCAAGTGTTCCGCTGCCAGTATCTGCAATCAGCATCACACTTCTGCTGATGTGTGGGTGTATGTCACTCCTGTCTTGCGTCGGGCAGTGCACTTGCACTGGGACACAGCTATTTTCATGGCGTGGCATGGGGAGGTTCTCAATCACCGTGTGTAGCTGGGTCTTGGAAGGAGCGTCACCTTGCATCCATACGTGTCCTGGGCATGTAGCACATGCCTGACTCCCTATGAGGCATGTGTGTATTGCCAGATTTACATGTGCTCAGTAGACATGAGTTGTTCTCGTAGTGCACTCACTCTTCCTTGTCACTTCCAAATTACTGCAGAGCGCCTCCTGTTGCCCGAAGAATTCCAGACTTGGCCACCATGCAGGAGAATGACACGATCCGGCTCTACCGGTTCACCCAACCGTTGATTCTGGAGCTGACGGCGAGACTGGCACCACACCTGCAACCGCAGCACAGGTATCCTACGGCACTGACACCCCAGCTGAAGGTAATGGCTGCCCTACATTTCCTTGCCACGGGTACCTTCCAATATACCATAGCTCATGTTGGTGGCATGTCCCAGAGCATGTTCAGCGGTGTGCTGCATGATTTCTTGGAGGCCATGTTGATTCACCTGGATGACTTCATCAAGTTCCCAACCCCTGAACAGATGACTGAGGTCAAGCGTGGTTTCTATGCCCTGGGAGGGATGCCCCATGTCATTGGGTCCATAGATGGGACACATGTAGGTTTGGTACCACCACACGCACGGGAGGTGGCGTACCGCAATCGGAAGCACTACCACTCCATCAATGCCCTTGTGGTGTGTCTGTCCAACATGGTGATTTCGCATGTCTGTGCTCGTTTTCCAGGATCAGCACACGATGCCTACATCATGAGGCGTAGCGGGATGCCTGATATGATGATGCAGCTGCGCAACGAACGGGCATGTGTTGTTGGTGGGTACAGTCTGTCTGATCTGTATTCTGTTTGGCCGAGCAGCACTACCGCTTCGCCAGTTCTAACGATATCCATGTGCTTTCCATTTAGGGGACGCTGGCTATCCCAACATGCCTTGGCTGCTGACACCTCTCCGCAACCCCATCACGCCGGCCCAGCTCCGCTACAACACCGCCCATGGCCGGACAAGGCGAGTGATAGAGAGGACGTTTGGCATGCTGAAGAGCCGATTTCGGTGCCTCCACAAGACCGGCGGTGCACTCCCTTATGCCCCGGCGAAGGTCTGCAAAATCTTCATGGTCTGCTGCATGCTGCACAACATGGCAGTTGAGAGAGCTGTGCCACTCATCCTGGATCAAGATGACGAGGACCATCCACCCGTGGAGGACGAAGGGCTTGGCAATGGGGCTAGTGATGTGGAGGATGTGGAGCCGCAAGAGGACATCCGGACTCGGCTCATACGCGACTTCTTTGCTTAGTGGTGAGTACCAGGGTCTGAGTGTGCACGCATTGGTCCCCGTGTGGCATGCGTTGTGATGTGTGTCTCCACCTGCATGTATGGCACGTGGGTCAGAGGTGTGTGTGGGTGTGTCACTGGAGTGATGGTGGCAGTGATGGTAGTATTTCCCCAGGCATAATTGTGACCTAGCATGTTGTCATACATTCATGTGTCGAGTGAATGCACATGCAAGTGGCTGAGCTTCTTGTGGCTGACTTCTTGTGTGTCTCTCTTCCCCAGGTACCTGCGCATGCCGTTTGCTGGTTGCATTGTTGTGGCACTGATATTCCTCATGGACATGGCATCGTGGGCTGACTCAGCGTTACAGGCACGGACACGTTTGGAAGTCTCCATGGGGTAAGGGATGCATCTGGGGTGTATTGGGTGTGGCAGTTGTTCACGATGTGTGCACACTGCCCCGGTCGGGGTTTGGGTCCTCTGCAGACATGTGGCATCCCCATGGGACACGACATGCAGCTGGGTACACCTGAATAGATGGGCTGCCTGGTTGTCAGTCATCAGTGATGGGATAGTGGATTGTGATGAAGGCATCAATGTGTGTGACACTGCCCTCGGACACATACGGTTAACATTGTCTTGACATGGCGTGGGACTTCCACATCAAGGGATGTATGGTGTATGGCGGTCTCTCCGTGAGCAGCTGTGGGTATTTAGCTGTTATCCGACACTTGTGTGCCAGTTCCATGCCTATCACGCATTTGTGCTGCAGAAGGGGGGTGCCAGTGTTGGAGCCACATGTTACTCCACATGGTGTGTTCATGTGTACTTCAAGTTGCCTCTGCAATCCCAAACACATGACTATTAAAGGTGTCCCTATGCCTCCAAGGTGCCTCTTCTCAGTCAATGCTGGTGTGTTGGCACGGTGCATCCTGCATGTCTGGCATGGTATTCCCTGATTGTGGCTATGTGTCAATGTGTCGAGTGGCAAGATGCAAGCTGTGTGTGTGTGCTGAGACTGTGTAATGGGCATGATGTCCATGACTGTGTGGGTATTGTGACATGTGCCATCCCCATGCATCCAACGTTGTCCATGACCCCATTCTCTGCATCCACCGGACTCAAGCTTGCAGGACATGGTTCTGCCACCTGTCTACACGTACCTGGGTGCCCCCCAGGACACGGGCCAGGATCCCTGACCTCTGCGCATGACTGTTGCTGTACTCAATGTGTCTGTCAGCACGGTTGTTCGGCCACCCCCTCAGCTGGTTCTGACCATCACGGGTGTGTATGGTGCTCCATGTCTGTCTTGCCTAGAAAACTGTGACCCATGTGTCCTGTGCCAGACTCAGGCCCCAGGGTGTGGATGGTTGAAGTGAACAGATGACTCAGGCATGTTTAGACTGTACAAGTCACATGTTAGGTAATAATGCTACCAGCAGGCATCTACTCTTAATAGTGTGATTTATTATTGGGGGGGGGGGGCCAAGTGAGGGGCTTTCCGGGATTAGGGAATCCAAAGTTCAGTAGGGGAGTTGGTGTCCTTGCCATTGGAAATCCTCAGAGTCCATGCCACAGTCTTTGTCAACATTGGTCAGCCAGTGACCAGCAGGGCCATGTGGCAGAGAATGTCTCTTGATGCTGTGATGCTGTTGCTCCAGTGGTCCAGGTGCCAGGCCAGGTGTCCTGGGAGATGGTGATGTAGCAGCCACCCTCACGGTCCTTTCCGTGGACGACCCGGCTTCCTGCGGGGAACCTCAGCAGCAGGCCGTGACGACGTCTGGGATGCTCCGTCGGATGTTTCCTCCTCCTCCTCATGATCCCTCCCTGTGGGTGGTGATGTTCTCCGCCTTCTGGCACAGGGAGGGTCGGCCATGGTGTTGGCCATCCGACGGAGTTCAGCGTGAATCCCCTGGGACGCCGTCACTTGCTGAGCCTGTCTGTCCTCCATCCTCCGTTGGTGTAGCTGTAGACAGGCTATTAGCTCCGCATGTTGCTGGGCCTGCTGGACCTTGATCCCCTCGAGGACGGACACAACCTGGGCCATGCCCGTGGTGTCCTGCCGGTATGAGTCCAGGATGTTACGGACATGGGAAAATACCGGATCCCCAGCCAACTGGTCAGGCTCGCGCCTCCGCCGTCCTCCACTCCCACCACCCCTGCCCACTTGCGTCTGGCCTGCACTTGTGGGCACATGGGGTCTCCGGGACCCCTGAGGGGTGGCATTGGCGTTGTCGCCTGCCTCCTCCTGGGTGCCCGGGACACCGTGTCCCTCCTGGCGAGCCTGGCTGCATTGTGGTGTTGGGGCAGGGATCCTGGGTGTCTCCTGGGATGTGGCAGGAGTGGGGGTGGTGGTTGGCACGGTTGTACCTGACGCAGGTGCTGCAGGTGGTTGGACACCAGAGGGGCCAGGTCGGTCGGGGTCGTCCGCAGAGTGGTGAGAGTGGTCGCTGCCGGTGGGATCGGTCTCCTGCAGATCCGGGTCCTGTGAGTGTTCCCCCCCAGTGTTGGGGGGTGCAGCACGACGTTGACCTGTGTGTGAGAGAGACAATGTTAAGTTTGATCCATGCAACATCCATGTTTCATCCGTTACAAAGTTGGCACATTTCCTCTTGGAATTTGGATCTGTCTTGCATTCCACTCACAGTGCACTTGTGCATGTGTGTGTCCCTTGGGCACCAATTTGGCCCCTTTAACTATGTGTGGCACAGTCTTACTTGCTGCGTCAAGTGTGACTGCAGTCAGCAGTGGAGTGTGCATGTGTGCCGAGCTATGCATTTGCGCCTTCCTTGTAGCACTGTACATGTGCACATGGAGTGGATCCACACACTCATATGATGCAGGTGGCTGTCCTTGTGCTCGTGTACAGGTTGTAACATGGCCCTGCGTTTTGCCATGATGAAGAGGGGGGGTTCTGGCACTGGCCACCCTTGTCTACATGCACGCAGTCCACCTGCTGACGGGCAGACATTCCCACACACCAAAGGACTGATTTGCTCTCCCTGTGTCTCCCTCCTTCTCTGTCCCCCTCTCCCTCCCTCTCTGTCCCCCTCTCCCTCCCTCTGTGTGTCAGCCTCCTCCCTCTGTCCATCTTCCTGTGTCTCCCTCTCTCTCTGTCCCCCTCTCCCTCCCTCTCTGTCCCCCTCTCCCTCCCTCTGTGTGTCAGCCTCCTCCCTCTGTCCGTCTCCCTCCCTCTCAGTCCCCCTCTCCCTCCCTCTGTGTCCCCCTCTCCCTCCCTCCGTGTGTCACCCTCTGTCACCTTGGCCCAGCTTCCTGGGCACACACTGTTAGCAGATCTTTGAGTGGCCCTTGGCCTGTTGATGTGAGTTTGTTTCTGATCTCCAGGCACCCATTTTGTCTGCTGTGTGTCTGTGCGCTGCTGCTGTGGTGGTGTGTGCTGCCACTCTTTCACACTGTTGGCTGTTCATTAGCTGCTGGCATGTGCAAAACAGTGCCTTCACCCCCATGTGTTGATGCAAGGCGTCCGCCATTTGCTGGCAAGTCATTCCTGTGTTGGGACACAGTGTTTGTCTGGCTGTGACCTAGGCCATATGGGCAGAGGGCATTGTTGTCTACTTTGGAGTCGCACTATGTGATTCTTGGTGCCCAGCCTCCCGCCATCCGGGTTACCGTGTCATGTGTTGTTGTCTTCTGTGGCCTGTGACTTGACATTGTCCAGCTGGGTGCATGGGGCATGGTGGCAGCAGTGGCATGTGCCTGCTCATGGAGTGTGGTTGAGTAATGCGATGGCTTGTGGTGGTTGCGTGCCTGTTATTAATTTTGGTTGTGGTTGCAGTTCCCCCCATGTGAGGTGCGTTGTTTGTGTACTCACCCGGGTCTCGGAGTCCTTCTACTCCTTCAACTGCCTCCACCGGCAGTATGGCCATCACCCTCTCCTCCCAGGGATGGTACTGTACGGCTCTGCGGGAGGGCCCTCCTCCGGTGGCGTTGGCCTGGTCGTGTTCCTCCTGCCTCTTGGCTCTGACCCTCCTCCGCAGATCGTACCACCTGTTCTGGCAATCCTGCTTGGTCCTCCTGGTGTCCGCAACAGCATTCACAGCATCGACGATGGTCTGCCACATGGCTGTTTTGGCTGCCTGGCTGGTGCTTCTGACCAATGTTCCAAAGATCTGTGGCTCGACTCTGAGGATTTGATCAACAAGGACCTCCAACTCTCGGTGACTGAACTTTGGATTCTTGGTAGTGGGCATGGTGAGGGGTGTGGGTGGGGATGGTGTGGGTGTGGGGGGGGGTGTGGATGTTGGGGGGGGGTGTGGATGGTTGTGTGTGTGTGTGAATGTGATGAGAGGGTGTTTGTGAGGGTGGTCGTTTGAAGGTGTGCAAGTGTAAGGTGTGGTGTAGCTTGTAGTCTGGTTCTGTGGTGTCTGGCAGCAGTGAGTCTGTTGGAAAGGCTCATGGTTTGTGTGTGTGGGCCCTTTTTATTGGTCCATGGGTGGGTGTGGCAGTTTTTGAATTTTGGGTGGGTGTGTTATAAGGAGTGGTGGTGTATTGGGCCTCTGTTTGTTTTTGGCAGTTGCAGGTCAGTGATTGTGTTATTTAAGTGGTTGTTGGCCATGTTTAGTGGCTGTGTGCCTTTCGACTGGTGTATTCTTGTGTTGTTTTATTGTGTCCTGGTTGTGTACGTGCGTTTTGAGCGTGTGTACGGTGTGTACATGGGCCATTTGGTTGTACGATTTTGTCCTTGTGTGTGGCTTTGTAAGACTCGTACATGCGGTTGTGATGTTGGGGCATGGGGTGCGCTCCGTACTTAGGAGGTTGTGTTGGGGGTGCGCCAGGAACGTCCAGGGGTGGGGGTACGACTGGAACGTACTGGGGTGTGGGTACACGGGGGGTACGACACGTCCAGGGGTGGGGGGTGTACATTGACGGTGGTACGACACGTACTGGGGTGGGGGGGTGTACATTGACGGTGGTACGACACGTACAGGGGTGGGGGGGTGTACATTGACGGTGGTACGACACGTACAGGGGTGGGGGGGTGTACATTGACGGTGGTACGACACGTACTGGGGTGGGGGTACGACTGGAACGTACTGGGGTGTAGGTTCACGGTGGTACGACACGTCCAGGGGTGGGGGGGTGTACATTGACGGTGGTGCGACACGTACTGGGGTGGGGGTACGACTGGAACGTACTGGGGTGTAGGTTCACGGTGGTACGACACGTCCAGGGGTGGGGGTACGACTGGAACGTACTTGGGTGTAGGTACACGGGGGTACGACACGTACTGGGGTGGGGGGGTGTACATTGACGGTGGTACGACACGTACTGGGGTGGGGGTACGACTCGAACGTACTGGGGTGTAGGTTCACGGTGGTACGACACGTACAGGGGTGGGGGGGTGTACATTGACGGTGGTACGACACGTACTGGGGTGGGGGTACGACTGGAACGTACTGGGGTGTAGGTTCACGGTGGTACGACACGTCCAGGGGTGGGGGTACGACTGGAACGTACTGGGGTGTAGGTTCACGGTGGTACGACACGTCCAGGGGTGGGGGTACGACTGGAACGTACTGGGGTGTGGGCACACGGGGGGTACGACACGTACTGGGGTGGGGGGGTGTACATTGACGGTGGTACGACACGTACAGGGGTGGGGGGGTGCACATTGACGGTGGTACGACACGTACTGGGGTGGGGGTACGACTGGAACGTACTTGGGTGTAGGTACATCGGGGGTACGACACGTACTGGGGTGGGGGGGTGTACATTGACGGTGGTACGACACGTACAGGGGTGGGGGGGTGTACATTGACGGTGGTACGACACGTACTGGGGTGGGGGTACGACTGGAACGTACTTGGGTGTAGGTACACGGGGGGTACGACACGTACTGGGGTGGGGGGGTGTACATTGACGGTGGTACGACACGTACAGGGGTGGGGGGGTGTACATTGACGGTGGTACGACACGTACAGGGGTGGGGGGGTGTACATTGACGGTGGTACGACACGTACTGGGGTGGGGGTACGACTGGAACGTACTGGGGTGTAGGTTCACGGTGGTACGACACGTCCAGGGGTGGGGGGGTGTACATTGACGGTGGGGCGACACGTACTGGGGTGGGGGTACGACTGGAACGTACTGGGGTGTAGGTTCACGGTGGTACGACACGTCCAGGGGTGGGGGTACGACTGGAACGTACTGGGGTGTGGGTACACGGGGGGTACGACACGTACTGGGGTGGGGGGGTGTACATTGACGGTGGTACGACACGTACTGGGGTGGGGGTACGACTCGAACGTACTGGGGTGTAGGTTCACGGTGGTACGACACGTCCAGGGGTGGGGGTACGACTGGAACGTACTTGGGTGTAGGTACACGGGGGTACGACACGTACTGGGGTGGGGGGGTGTACATTGACGGTGGTACGACACGTACAGGGGTGGGGGGTGTACATTGACGGTGGTACGACACGTACTGGGGTGGGGGTACGACTGGAACGTACTGGGGTGTACCTAGACGGGTGGGGGTGTACATACACGGGGGGTACGTGTCGGACGTACGGGGGCTGGGGGGAGTGTTGGGCGCGTATGCGGGCACATGTCTCCATGGTTGCTATAGGTGTTCGGTGCGGACGGTGTTTTTTCCATACGGTTGTACGCTCGGACGCACGGGATGGATCGTGATTCCTCGGTCGGACTTGGCTTTTCACGTTTGTAAGGTAAATCGTCCGAGGACGTGTCGGGCACATTTTCCGACCCGAGGACGTGTGGGGAAATATTCCCAGTGCGGTTCGTATGGACTTTTTACCATGCGAATCGTGATTGCCAGTTCGTACGGCACTTGTACGATTCGTACGGTAAAAAGACCCGATACGAGTCGCACGGGGATATTTTTTGCCGGATCGTGATCGGCACCTAAATGTCTAATTGTTAGTATGTTTTATGGGTGAGTTAGAGATGTACTGGTTATTTTAATATAATTTCACTTGTTTGTATTATATTTCGGGACATTATATTGTTTGGGTGTAAATAATGTAAATCATCAAATAAATGCTCTTTCTTCAGTGTTTATTAGATTGGTATTGAAATTGTAAATCTGAGGCCCCAATGTATGCTCTTCCCCAAACATTTGTTAGATTGGAGTTAGAAGAGTAAATCTGATCCCTCCCATGTATGCACTTTCCTTATATTTTGTTACACTGGAGTCAGAATAGTAAATCTGACCATCACCCCAGTGTATACACTTTCCCCAACATTTGTTTATTATTATGTATACTGATATAGAGCCATTATTATTAAATCCACAAACTAAACTAACACTTGGAATGCCTGATTATAGCAAAGAGTTTTATCTCTTTTGTCAGGAGAGAAGCAGTTGTTCCTTACTGATTTTGACCCAAAAACATGGAGAAAATAGGAAGCCAATAGTGTTTCCGTCAGTTGTGTTGGTTCCAGTAGCTGTCGCTCTTCCTGGCTGTCTGAAAGCAGTTGAAGTACCTTACATTGCAATTGAGCAAAGTGAAGGAAATGTGATGGGACATACATTAATTGTGTTTGTTCCACATTCAGTTGAGATTTTGCTGACCCGTACCCTACCCGGACTCAGCATATGTTACACAATCATCTGACCAGAAAGGAACAAGTCATACTGACAGTTGAGTACATCTCTGTCACAGGATGTAATTTTCTAAATCATGCAAAGCTGCTTCCTGTTTCAGATAAAATTAAAGACTGAGACAGGAGTGATGATGATGATGACAGTGAATATGAACACGACTGGGTGAATGTCAGATAGTTATGTAACAAACCAAGACCGGACATCAAAGAAATCCCTCTTGAAATGGTTGCTCTGATTCTGTTTGTAGATTGTTTTTGTTTTAGAGACCACAGTGGAGCATTGAAGACTGCCTATGCTGTATGTTCTATTTCTGAAATCTTTTGAGCATCAAGCCTGCCTAATGTAATTTCAGGACAAGTGGCAGACTTGATTGCACTAACAAGAGCTTGTTGTTTTACAGAAGTTTTGAATGTGATGATTTATGCAAATAGCCAATATAGTTTTGGAGTAGTGCATGACTTTGGGCAGTTGTGGTCATAGAAGGTTTTTTGATATCTTCTCGAACTCCCATTAGGAATAGTTTCTATATTTTTGATTTGTTGGAAGCAGTAACACTGCCAAAAGAATCTAGTAGTAGTAAAGTGTACTACCTATGATGTGTAAAAGACATTGCTATGCTTGGAAATAAATATATAGACCGAGTAGTGACATACTCTGCACTTGTGAATGAAATGAACAAATTATCATTCAAGAGACAAGCCAAAATTAAGTTATTGAGATTTCGTCTGAAAGTGCAGAAAATAAATATTGCTTCTTTTTTAATTCAGACCAGACTGTTTTGAGTCAATTGAGGGACCTGCAGGAGGAGAAAAGGGTGACAAAAGAAGGTGAGAAATGTTGGTTTTCAAAAAGAATTGCTAAGATGTGTGGATCACTCTTGAGTGAAAGAATATTTAATCAGACTAAGGGGCCCAATAGGATGGCGGGCGGACTTTAGTCCACCCGCCACCCTAGCGGTGCTGGGACCGGCCGCCAGTGGTGTGGCGGTCCCGCACCTGCAATTAGGATGCCACCGCGGCAGTGGCATCCTCTATTCACAGCACCGCCCGCCACAATGCTGGGAATACACTGTGTGCATTGTAATGCACAAGGTGACAGGCACCGTGAGGTGCCTGCCACCATGTCCATGACATATGGTACCCCCCATGTGCACCCCCACCCCCCCTACCCTGGGGGCCTGCAACGGGCCCCCGACAGCAATCCCCGCATGCCTTTCCGTGGTGGCATTGCCACCACAGAAAGGTACGTCTTCGCCTGCGGCCAAATATGGATGGCGGTGTCATGCAGACACCGCCATCATATGGAGCACCTTTTCCGCCCGGTCGACTAGACGACCGGCTGAAAACCAGCAGACGGTCTTTCCGTCCGCCGGGGTCCCCCCGCCATACTAATTTGGCGGGGGGAAAAAGGTGGCGGGCGGGGAAGGATGTAGGGCATATTGCCACCACCATGCGGGCGGTGGTGATCCGCCCTACATCCTAATGGACCCCCAAGTGATGAATTGCATGGTGAGGTATGTGCATGGTCAATCATATGTGGGGAAGGATACTATGACCAAAATGGTAAATAATAATTCATCTAATCCTAACTTCAGAAATGTGTGTGTATATTGTCAATGGTGTCTTATTTGTCAGAGAAATAATCAGGGATAGAAGACTGTGGTTATCATAAAACACATTGGCAAATCAGAGGGCTTATTTACAATACTTCAAGCAGATCTCATTGAGATGCCAGTTTACAATGCCTTAAGTAAATTCTTCTGATTGTCTGCTTATTATTTAAATGGGTTGAGGCCTATCCCACCTGGAGATCTAACATCATGACAGTTGACAATCTTTTGTTGACCAAATTAATACCTCATTTTGGCCTGCAGACTTCTATTGAGACGGATCGTGGTTCTCATTTTAAAACTGAAAATTTGAAATTTATTTGTACACCTCTTCATATTAACCAAAAGTTCCATTCTAGTTAGAATCTTCAATCATCTGGCATTATCGAGAGGATGAATGGGACCATCGAAAATAATCTAGCTAAAGTATGTTCATTCACTAATCTGAAATGGCGAGATGCTCTTCCTCTTGTCTTGATGAGCATCAGAATGCCAAACAGAAAGACAGGTCTTTTGCCTCATGAAGTGTTATTGGGCAGAGCTATGAGATTGGCTTAAATTCATTCAGCATTACCTGTTTCAATGACTGATGACATTGTACTTGATTATTCCAAAGGTCTGGATGTTATGGTAAAATCATCAAATGAATTTGGCAACAGCCCCATTAAAAGAAACTCAGTGCCATTCCCTGAACCCTTGTGATTGGATTGTTGTGAAGAAACATGTCTGCAAGAGCTGCTAGAAGAATGGTCAGAAGCCTTTATCGGGGTAATGCAAGTGACTAAAAATGCTGCAAAGAGTGCAGGAATCCCACAGTGGATCCACGCTGCTCCCACAAAAAGAGTGGTGGTGGTGAATGAAGAATGGAGGTGGTGAACTGATTCAAGAGTTTCCGCATAAGTTCACAGCATTGATCCAGAGACGAATAAAGACAATTTTGAAAGTTCACCAGTTTCTGAAGTTGCTGCTTAAAGTGAAGGCAACGATCCTGGTGAAGGCACTAGCTGACCAGTTTGAGTGTCAGAGTGAAGAGCTGTTACAAACTCATGAGCGGCAGCAAGAAGAATGGTTCCATCCAGTAAAAGGCTCCAGTTTAAAATCTGAGCCTCAAGAACACCTATAGGGGGAAAACAGTTCACAGTGTGGCAAGTTGCTGATGCACTAGTTCATTAGTGAGTAAAGAAGTTTCAACGAGAGTCACACATGATGGTGAAAGAGTCAAATCATCAAAAGCAGAGAACTTGCAAAAGAAAGCACCGGCAGACTGAAGGATTAAAGTCAATCAAAGTAGAACCTGTAGTAATTTAAATCAACTAAGAGAACAGTGAAAGTGGGTCACCAGTTGCTAAAAGACTAGCTACAAATAGGAACTCAAATAGTACGTTCTGACTTCATCTAACATCTGTGTCTGAAGAAAAAGAGTCAGATACATGGATCTACAGTCCAATAAACCACTGGCAATTTATTTTTGAAAATGAGCAAGAGAAGAGTCCTCTTGATTTTTTGAGAACTCGTGACAGCAATAAAAATACATTTGAACATTGCAAAATAATCCAATTAAAGAAAAGAGTTTGAGAAAATTAACTGTATGAATGTAACAAAGACCTGCTAGAAAAGGAGTTTCTTAAATTGACTTTTTGAAATTCCATGTATCCTTTTTTCTTTTTAGCTCTCAATAGAAAGGGCCTATAGCAAATTCTGTAAAATTGTTGGCTTGATCTCCTTCATAATGGCATTAATAGTCTTTGATGTTTTATTATTGTGTCTTATTTCTCCGGTGGTATATGACACCACAGAGATTGAATTAACTACAGTACATAATGAAGTTGGGTTTAATACATTGACACTTAAGGAAATTGAGCTAATGGATGTAATGACAATAACTATAGTAAAATGTTGGGTGAATATGTGGCCACAATAGGGATGAAGAATTGATTTGTGTGTGCTTAGTATAATACCCTTCTTTAACAGGTGAAGGTGCAACCTACTTACAAACTCCAGTTTCTTATGGCCTTTCTTGCAGTGTGTTTATTAGTATTTTTAATAAGCCTGAATTTCTATTGCCATTTCAAAGTTTTGCTGGAGAATCTTCTAGTTTTCGAAGATGTTAACAATAGGGTAAAATAAGGTAGATTTCTGAATCCATTTGTACAAACTAACCATAATTCTTAAACAGACTATATGGAAGTGTGTGTATAGCTTGAGTAAAGAGGAGCATGAATTTATTAAGGAATATAATGAGAGAAGTGTGAAAATTGTAGGAGATTGGAACGATAATAAGAAGATAAGAGTGCAGATTAAGACTGAAGAAGAATATAGGCTTTCAAATTTGCATCTAAGGTTGAGAATAGAGCATGAGAGAAAGGGTGAGTTGTGTATGATACATCGTGAACCTACAGGGATTCGGTCACTTAAGTATGTGGGTGAGAGTAAATGTGAGAAAAGTCATGTTGTTCGTGATGATTTCCTGGTTAGCGAAGAACCACTTCTGAGAGGGATTATTTATGTATGTGGTAAGACTGCTCATTTCAACCTACCTCGTAATTGGGTGGGTTCCTGCCACCTAGCTTTAGTGTTTCCTGTAGAGTCTATCTGAGGGGAATGATGCTGTTGGTTTGAAGAGAGTGAAACATTGCTTTGGGTGGATAGTATTAGATATATTAGGAGCTATGATTCCATCTATAGGTGGGACTTAAAATGGTGCAAAGATAAGGAGATTGCCTATGTTTGTGGGCTGAATTGCTTTGAATGCTGCTGCAGAGATAGCTCAGATTAATACCGAACTAATAACAACGCATGCAATGATGATGCAAAACCGTTCCTTCTTGCAAAGGAAGCTGGTGCTCACAGGGTATTGAAAGTTAAAGGGTGCTACATCTCCATACGAGATAACAGTAGGGTAATTTATTCCTGTCAACAATATTACTGATATCGCTTATGAAGGCCAAGCTTTAGAACAGCATGGCTTGTAGGAAACTGTAGGTTTCTTGGTTAGTGAGATATGAAAGTTTGGTGAATGGTTCAATAGTTTGGGTGTTGATATGTTTAGGTTGATACTAACTCCTGTAATTATTGTGTTGATTTGGGAAATTGTCCTGTTTCTCTTGCTTAAATGTTCAGAGTTGCTATGTCTAAAATATGGGTGCAGAATGCAGCACATATGGAAAGAGGAAATAACGAGTAGAAAGAAAGATAGTTCTCCTTGTTGTGTTATGCTCTTTTGGGTAGGTGCACCATTGTGAAGCAAACCCAGGTTTATATGTCCTTGTTAATCTGGGTTTGCATCATAATACATGAGTGGATGTATGGGAAAATCCATGCTTCACCCATGTTTTATGCCTACTAGATTCAAAGTAACACAAGGCAGGTGCGATGAGTTACTCAGTATTTACTAACCCATGCAAGGCCACTTAAAGTGGCTTTACATTGATTAGTACATGCCAACAATGATTTTGCGTCAGGCTGAGCTACAAAAGTGACAAAATTCCAAAGCAAAATCACAGTAAATCTGGGCCTAGTGTTTATATTGTTTTATTTTATATTGTTAATTAATGATGTTGTACGTTTATAATTGTTTATTTATTTGAGTATTTGATTTTATAGTTCAATCTTAAAATGTATACATATCACTTTTAAAGTTATTTTAAAGTTAAAATGTTTTTAAATTAATATTTGTTGTATATTATATATATAAATATATATATATATATGTTATAAATCTGTTACATAAAAAATATTGTAAATACTATTTAAGTTACTATAATCATTAATGTGTGTATATATATATATATATATTCACTGAAAAAACCATAGGTTTCACACATGTTATAGTAACATTTCACTCGTAAAAAACCAATGAAATTCCCCCGTTATAGTTAGTGCAGGCAACTATAGCTCACGCGACCGCAATCCTCTGCTGATGATGTCAAATATTACATCACTGATGACATATGTGTCTTTATGAAAAATAAATATTTGTAATATATGTATAGCTAAAGAGACAGTATTAGCATCAACAGAGGATTGCGGTCGCGCGAGTCATAGTTGCCTGCACTAACTATAACGGGGGAATTTCATTGGTTTTTTTACGAGTGAAATGTCCAGCTAACTATAACATGTGTGAAACCTATGGTTTTTTCAGTGAATTTGCAAGGTTTTTTAAATGCTAATTCCTAACTATAACGTGTGTGAAACCTATGGTTTTTTCAGTGAATTTGTACGGTTTTTTAAATGCAATTTTTTTTTGAGATTTTTGGTAAACCTATGTATAAAATAATATATGTACTATATCCTGCATTATGGAATGTTTTTTTTTTTTTATATGCATTTTTTTCCGTGCGCGTACGGTAAGCTGACGCTACGCGCTCCATACGTCATAAGTACGGTGCGCTTACGTGATACGTACGTGACGTACGCGTACACGCATGCGTGTTGCGCGTTGCGCGGATGCAATGTCGCGGTTACGCAGGGGCATGTAATGCGCATGCGTGAGTGCGTCTTACGTACGCGCTCTGTAAGCGCTCCGTAAGCGTCACGTTTGCGCATGCGTACTTGTTTACGAGCGCGTACCGTAAGCTTACGGAGCGCGCACGGTAGGTCATGTGATCCACAAAGAACACTTTTCATTGGTTGAAACTACTTTCAGTTCCAGAAACTTCCCACACCACACCCATTCCCCTCATTACTGCTTGAGATCCCCTAGGAGAAGGAGCTGAATTGACATTGAGATACAATGGCAGAGCAGCAGACCTCTTCTGAGAGTGAGCCTAGCAGCACCATCATCAGACAGAGAAGGAGGAAACAAAAAGATTCTTTTGTGTGGGAGTATTTTACTTTTCCAGAGGGGCAGAAAAAGGTCACTGCTCCATTGGTCACTTGCACACTTTGTGACCGTGTTTTATCTAGAGGAGATCCAAGGAAGAAGTATTCCTTTGGAAATCACTCTATGAAGAGACACCTTAGGAATAAACATCCCAGGACCTGTGCTCGACATACTGAAGAAAACTCTTCAGTAAGTCACCGGAGCCCAACCTCAGAAGCTCAGCCGAGTACATCATCGGCAGCTCAGCTGAGCCCTTCCTCTGAGGTGGGAGCATCACCTTCTTCTGCTCCTCTGGACATTAACCCTCGATTTCGGAGGGTTTCAATGAGGTGTACAACGTGTTGTGGTCTTATTGTTTTTGGGGAAGCCAGTGCTTCCCTTATTAACAATAAGATAGACCAGCACGTTTGTAGACGCTCATAATATTCTCATTCTTTCTTTCCTCCATCCCTGTATGAACCCAACGGCTCTTTTAAGAGCCAAATTTTACCTCACAATTTTGTTTATTTTTTTTAAAGTTTTCCTTTTTGAAATTTTTTTTAGCCGTGCGCGCACGGTACGCGTAATCGCGGAATAGTTACGCGAAGTTCGCGGAATTTTCCCTCGCGGAATTTCTCCGTTTACGCCGTGCGCGTACGCTACGCGCATTCGGCGATTTTTCGAAAAAAAATTAAAATTTATTTTTGCCCTTGGGGGTCCTTCTGGGACCCCCTGACAAAGGCTAGGGGGTCAGGAACTGTCCACCCTGCCCCCTTTTCACGTTCTCCACCTTTGTTTTTCACCCCCTCAGACTGCGAGAGACAAAATGGCGGCCGACACTTCCTGGTTTCGACCGATTCGAATGTTTACTGAGATCTAACAACCAATCAGAATCGCGCTCGTGCACGGCGGCGTGCACGTACGGTAAGCTTACGGTACGCGCTCGGAGCGCGCCCATAGATATATATATTGATTGAAATGCTATTTTCTCAGGAAATACTGAACAGATTTACACGAGACCTTCAAAAGGCACATCCCTGACCTGAGGGCTACCTCTCTGCCAAATTTCAACTAATTCTGTTCAGCCGTTCGGGCTGTAGCTCGGACTAAAGGTCCTATGGAAAAATGCATGGGGAAAACGCGTTTTGGGACCCCCCCTTTTTCTCAGCCCCCGCTTGACGAATCCCCCCGAGACTTTCAGGGTAGGAGCGGAGCGGAGCGCCCCACCTATTTTGAGAATTTCGCGAGGATTCGTCAATCGGCGCCAAAGTTATTCCAAATAGAATGTTGCGCATTTCCTATGGAAACACGGTCCTAACTATAACTATCTACTGGCGACCGCCAGTAGATAATATATATATATATATATGTGTGTATATATATATATGTATATAAATATCATAACATAAAGGATGCCCTCAAGGAAGGAGCCACACCTGGGGAGTTGACACACGTTTATTGCACTCAACAGCAGAGTCAGCTTGTCACCTCGGCTCATATAAAATTGATAGCATTAGTCGAGGCGTTTCGGAGTTATCCTTGATCACGGCTTGTGTAGCAATTAGAACAGCAGCCTGCGGATCCATTAGGTTAAATACTCAACCAAGTCCCGCCCCATGGGCATTAGCGTAGTTGCCTGTTGGTCCTGGTAGTCCGCCAAATAGTAATACCAGTGGATGCTGCCGTACTAATATTAGGTCTATCCCCAGTGGGCGAGTCAAGATTGGCACGCTGCTCCTCCTGTCCTTATGTACCACAATAATGGCCTCCACAATCTGTTCATCGCGCGTGTTTCCGAGCGGTGCAGATCCGCCATGCTCGGCAGCGGGGCTCCTTCGCGGCCGGACTAGACGCTAAACTTCATAACATAAAGGTTGCCCTCAAGGAAGGAGCCACACCTGGGGAGTTGACACACGTTTATTGCAGTCAACAGCAGAGTCAGCTTGTCACCAAAATTGCCAGCATTAGCCAACACGTTTCGGCTTTATCCTTGATTATGGCTTGTATAGCAATTAGAACAGAGCCTGCGGACCCATCAGGTTAAATACTCAACCAAGTCCCACCCCATGGGCGTATATAAATATATATATATATATATATACACACACACACACACGCGCATATATATATACACACATATATATATACATCTATATATACATACATATATATATATTCAATGAAAAAACCAAAGGTTTCACACATGTTATAGTTAGCTGGACATTTCACTCGTAAAAAACCAATGAAATTCCCCCGTTATAGTTAGTTCAGCTAACTATAACTCGCGCGCCCGCAATGCACTGCTGATGACGTCACATATTACATCACTCATGACATGGTCAGTGACATCACTCATGACATCACTGATGACATCTCAAATGACATCACTGATGACATCATTCAGAGAATGTGTGTTTTTCAGAAAATTACATATGTTTTATATATGTATATCTCAAGGTCGATGGAAGAATAAATGGGTATATAAGTGTCTAAATGGATGAATTGTTTTTGAAAAATTGATTGTATAACTGACTGATTAAGTGTATCTTAGTGAATACATGGCTTAGTGAGTAATGTTTAAATATGTAAATATCTGTATCAGTCTCTCACTTTGTGTATAAGTGGCTGCATGGGTTGGTGAGTAGCTACATGGGTGTCTATATAGGTTATTAGTTGGTTTTTTGAGTATCAGTGTCTGATGTCTGTATGGTTCGGTGGGGGGTATTACGTAGTGCATAGGTGCATGAATGAGTGACTCACTCTTTGTATGTGTTGAAGACAGCATGTGTGCAGGACTCTATGGGTTAATGAGTGTGTGCATGGGTGTGTTAGTGAGTGAATGACTGTCTCAATAGTGTCTCTATGAGTAACTACATATGTTTTAAACTAGTATATGTGACAATTGGTGTATATAAGCGAGTATATGTGAGAGTGAGAGATTGGAAGAGTTCCTGTATGAATAAGTATGTGTTTCTATAAGTGATTGTTTAAAAGACTAAGGTGCCGATCACGATCCGGTAAAAAATTTCCCCGTGCGACTCGTATCGGGTCTTTTTACCGTACGAATCGTACAAGTGCCGTACGAACTGGCAATCACGATTCGCATGGTAAAAAGTCCATACGAACCGCACTGGGAATCATTCCCCACACGTCCTCGGGTCGGAAAATGTGTCCGACACGTCCTCGGACGATTTACCTTACAAACGTGAAAATCCAAGTCCGACCGAGGAATCACGATCCATCCCGTGCGTCCGAGCGTACAACCGTATGGAAAAAACACCGTCCGCACCGAACACCTATAGCAACCATGGAGACATGTGCCCGCATACGCGCCCAACACTCCCCCAGCCCCCGTACGTCCGACACGTACCCCCGTATATGTATACCTCCACCCGTCTAGGTACACCCCAGTACGTTCCAGTCGTACCCCCACCCCAGTACGTGTCGTACCACCGTCAATGTACACCCCCCCACCCCTGTACGTGTCGTACCACCGTCTATGTACACCCCAGTACGTTCCAGTCGCACCCCCACCCCAGTACGTGTCGTACCCCCCGTGTACCTACACCCCAGTACGTTCGAGCCCCACCCCCACCCCAGTACGTGTCATAGCCCCGTCTACCTACACCCCAGTACGTTCCAGTCGTACCCCCACCCCAGTACGTGTCGTACCCCCGTGTACCTACACCCCAGTACGTTCGAGCCACACCCCCACCCCAGTACGTGTCATAGCCCCGTCTACCCACACCCCAGTACGTTCCAGTCGTACCCCCACCCCAGTACGTGTCATACCCCCCGTGTACCTACACCCCAGTACGTTCCAGTCGTACCCCCACCCCAGTACGTGTCATACCCCCCGTGTACCTACACCCCAGTACGTTCGAGTCCTACCCCCACCCCTGTACGTGTCGTACCACCGTCAATGTACACCCCCCCACCCCTGTACGTGTCGTACCACCGTCTATGTACACCCCAGTACGTTCCAGTCGCACCCCCACCCCAGTACGTGTCGTACCCCCGTGTACCTACACCCCAGTACGTTCGAGCCCCACCCCCACCCCAGTACGTGTCATAGCCCCGTCTACCTACACCCCAGTACGTTCCAGTCGTACCCCCACCCCAGTACGTGTCGTACCCCCCGTGTACCTACACCCCAGTACGTTCGAGCCCCACCCCCACCCCAGTATGTGTCATAGCCCCGTCTACCCACACCCCAGTACGTTCCAGTCGTACCCCCACCCCTGGACGTGTCGTACCACCGTGAACCTACACCCCAGTACGTTCGAGTCCTACCCCCACCCCAGTACGTGTCGTACCACCGTCAATGTACACCCCCCACCCCTGTACGTGTCGTACCACCGTCAATGTACACCCCCCCACCCCTGTACGTGTCGTACCACCGTCTATGTACACCCCAGTACGTTCCAGTCGTACCCCCACCCCAGTACGTGTCGTACCACCGTGAACCTACACCCCAGTACGTTCGAGCCCCACCCCCACCCCAGTACGTGTCATACCCCCCGTGTACCTACACCCCAGTACGTTCCAGTCGTACCCCCACCACAGTACGTGTCGTACCACCGTGAACCTACACCCCAGTACGTTCGAGCCCCACCCCCACCCCAGTACGTGTCATACCCCTGTGTACCTACACCCCAGTACGTTCCAGTTGTACCCCCACCCCAGTACGTGTCGTACCACCGTCAATGTACACCCCCCCACCCCTGTACGTGTCGTACCACCGTCAATGTACACCCCCCCACCCCTGTACGTGTCGTACCACCGTCTATGTACACCCCAGTACGTTCCAGTCGTACCCCCACCCCAGTACGTGTCGTACCCCCCGTGTACCTACACCCCAGTACGTTCGAGCCACACCCCCACCCCAGTACGTGTCATAGCCCCGTCTACCCACACCCCAGTACGTTCCAGTCGTACCCCCACCCCTGGACGTGTCGTACCACCGTGAACCTACACCCCAGTACGTTCGAGCCCCACCCCCACCCCAGTACGTGTCATACCCCCCGTGTACCTACACCCCAGTACGTTCCAGTCGTACCCCCACCCCAGTACGTGTCGTACCACCGTGAACCTACACCCCAGTACGTTCGAGCCCCACCCCCACCCCAGTACGTGTCATACCCCCGTGTACCTACACCCCAGTACGTTCCAGTCGTACCCCCACCCCAGTACGTGTCGTACCACCGTCAATGTACACCCCCCCACCCCTGTACGTGTCGTACCACCGTCAATGTACACCCCCCCACCCCTGTACGTGTCGTACCACCGTCTATGTACACCCCAGTACGTTCCAGTCGTACCCCCACCCCAGTACGTGTCGTACCCCCCTTGTACCTACACCCCAGTACGTTCGAGCCACACCCCCACCCCAGTACGTGTCATAGCCCCGTCTACCCACACACCAGTACGTTCCAGTCGTACCCCCACCCCTGGACGTGTCGTACCACCGTGAACCTACACCCCAGTACGTTCGAGTCCTACCCCCACCCCAGTACGTGTCGTACCACCGTCAATGTACACCCCCCCACCCCTGTACGTGTCGTACCACCGTCAATGTACACCCCCCCACCCCTGTACGTGTCGTACCACCGTCTATGTACACCCCAGTACGTTCCAGTCGTACCCCCACCCCAGTACGTGTCGTACCACCGTGAACCTACACCCCAGTACGTTTGAGCCCCACCCCCACCCCAGTACGTGTCATACCCCCCGTGTACCTACACCCCAGTACGTTCCAGTCGTACCCCCACCCCAGTACGTGTCGTACCAACGTCAATGTACACCCCCCCACCCCTGTACGTGTCGTACCACCGTCCATGTACACCCCAGTAGTTCCTGGCGCACCACCAACACAACCTCCTAAGTACGGAGCGCACCCCATGCCCCAACATCACAACCGCATGTACGAGTCGTACAAAGCCACACACAA
Source organism: Triturus cristatus (assembly GCF_964204655.1). Lineage (NCBI taxonomy): Eukaryota > Metazoa > Chordata > Amphibia > Caudata > Salamandridae > Triturus > Triturus cristatus. The sequence continues at coordinate 442,248,154 of NC_140593.1, read as the reverse complement.
GGACATAATCGTACAACCAAATGGCCCATGTACACACCGTACACACGCTCAAAACGCACGTACACAACCAGGACAAAACAAAACAACACAAGAATACACCATTCGAAAGGCACAAAGCCACTAAACATGGCCAACAACCACTAAAATAACACAATCACTGACCTGCAACTGCCAAAAACAAACAGAGGCCCAATACACCACCACTCCTTATAACACACCCACCCAAAATTCAAACACTGCCACACCCACCCATGGACCAATAAAAAGGGCCCACACACACAAACCATGAGCCTTTGCAACAGACTCACTGCTGCCAGACACCACAGAACCAGACTACAAGCTACACCACACCTTGCAAACCTTCACACGACCACCCTCACAAACACCCTCTCATCACATTCACACACACACACAACCATCCACACCCCCCCCAACATCCACACACCCCCCACACCCACACCATCCCCACCCACACCCCTCACCATGCCCACTACCAAGAATCCAAAGTTCAGTCACCGAGAGTTGGAGGTCCTTGTTGATCAAATCCTCAGAGTCGAGCCACAGATCTTTGGAACATTGGTCAGAAGCACCAGCCAGGCAGCCAAAACAGCCATGTGGCAGACCATCGTCGATGCTGTGAATGCCGTTGCGGACACCAGGAGGACCAAGCAGGATTGCCAGAACAGGTGGTACGATCTGCGGAGGAGGGTCAGAGCCAAGAGGCAGGAGGAACACGACCAGGCCAACGCCACCGGAGGAGGGCCCTCCCGCAGAGCCGTACAGTACCATCCCTGGGAGGAGAGGGTGATGGCCATACTGCCGGTGGAGGCAGTTGAAGGAGTAGAAGGACTCCGAGACCCGGGTGAGTACACAAACAACGCACCTCACATGGGGGGAACTGCAACCACAACCAAAATTACTAACAGGCACGCAACCACCACAAGCCATCGCATGACTCAACCACACTCCATGAGCAGGCACATGCCACTGCTGCCACCATGCCCCATGCACCCAGCTGGACAATGTCAAGTCACAGGCCACAGAAGACAACAACACATGACACGGTAACCCGGATGGCGGGAGGCTGGGCACCAAAAATCACATAGTGCGACTCCAAAGCAGACAACAATGCCCTCTGCCCATATGGCCTAGGTCACAGCCAGACAAACAGTGTGTCCCAACACAGGAATGACTTGCCAGCAAATGGCGGACGCCTTGCATCAACACATGGGGGTGAAGGCACTGTTTTGCACATGACAGCAGCTAATGAACAGCCAACATTGTGAAAGAGTGGCAGCACACACCACCACAGCAGCAGCGCACAGACACACAGCAGACAAAATGGGTGCCTGGAGATCAGAAACAAACTCACATCAACAGGCCAAGGGCCACTCAAAGATCTGCTAACAGTGTGTGCCCAGGAAGCTGGGCCAAGGTGACAGAGGGTGACACACGGAGGGAGGGAGAGGGGGACACAGAGGGAGGGAGAGGGGGACTGAGAGGGAGGGAGACGGACAGAGGGAGGAGGCTGACACACGGAGGGAGGGAGGAGGCTGACACACAGAGGGAGGGAGGAGGCTGACACACAGAGGGAGGGAGAGGGGGACAGAGAGGGAGGGAGAGGGGGACAGAGAGGGAGGGAGACACAGGAAGACGGACAGAGGGAGGAGGCTGACACACAGAGGGAGGGAGAGGGGGACAGAGAGCGAGGGAGAGGGGGACAGAGAGGGAGGGAGACACAGGAAGACGGACAGAGGGAGGAGGCTGACACACAGAGGGAGGGAGAGGGAGACAGAGAGGGAGGGAGAGGGGGACAGAGAGGGAGGGAGAGGGGGACAGAGAGGGAGGGAGAGGGGGACAGAGAGGGAGGGAGAGGGGGACAGAGAAGGAGGGAGACACAGGGAGAGCAAATCAGTCCTTTGGTGTGTGGGAATGTCTGCTCGTCAGCAGGTGGACTGCGTGCATGTAGACAAGGGTGGCCAGTGCCAGAACCCCCCCTCTTCATCATGGCAAAACGCAGGGCCATGTCACAACCTGTACACGAGCACAAGGACAGCTACCTGCATCATATAAGTGTGTGGATCCACTCCATGTGCACATGTACAGTGCTACAAGGAAGGCGCAAATGCATGGCTCGCCACACCTGCACACTCCACTGCTGACTGCAGTCACACTTGACGCAGCAAGTAAGACTGTGCCACACATAGTTAAAGGGGCCAAATTGGTGCCCAAGGGACACACCCATGCACAAGTGCACTGTGAGTGGAATGCAAGACAGATCCTAATTCCAAGAGGAAATGTGCCAACTTTGAAACGGATGAAACATGGATGTTGCATGGACCAAAAGTAACATTTTCTCTCTCACACACAGGTCAACGTCGTGCTGCACCCCCCAACACTGGGGGGGAACACTCACAGGACCCGGATCTGCAGGAGACCGATCCCACCGGCAGCGACCACTCTCACCACTCTGCGGACGACCCCGACCGACCTGGCCCCTCTGGTGTCCAACCATCTGCAGCACCTGCGTCAGGTACAACCGTGCCAACCAGCACCCCCACTCCTGCCACATCCCAGGAGACACCCAGGATCCCTGCCCCAACACCACAATGCAGCCAGGCTCGCCAGGAGGGACACGGTGTCCCGGGCACCCAGGAGGAGGCAGGCGACAACGCCAATGCCACCCCTCAGGGGTCCCGGAGACCCGATGTGCCCACAAGTGCAGGCCAGACGCAAGTGGGCAGGGGTGGTGGGAGTGGAGGACGGCGGAGGCGCGAGCCTGACAAGTTGGCTGGGGATCCGGTATTTTCCCATGCCCGTAACATCCTGGACTCATACCGGCAGGACACCACGGGCATGGCCCAGGTTGTGTCCGTCCTCGAGGGGATCAAGGTCCAGCAGGCCCAGCAACATGCGGAGCTAATAGCCTGTCTACTGGTACACCAACGGAGGATGGAGGACAGACAGGCTGAGCAAGTGACGGCGTTCCAGGGGATTCACGCTACACTCCGTCGGATGGCCGACACCATGGCCGACCCTCCCTGTGCCAGAAGGCGGAGAACATCACCACCCACAGGGAGGGATCAGGAGGAGGAGGAGGAAACATCCGATGGAGCATCCCAGACGTCGTCACGGCCTGCTGCTGAGGTTCCCCGCAGGAAGCCGGGTCGTCCACGGAAAGGACCGTGAGGGTGGCTGCTACATCACCATCTCCCAGGACACCTGGCCTGGCACCTGGCCCACTGGAGCAACAGCATCACAGCATCAAGAGACATTCTCTGCCACATGGCCCTGCTGGTCACTGGCTGACCAATGTTGACAAAGACTGTGGCATGGACTCTGAGGATTTCCAATGGCAAGGACACCAACTCCCCTACTGAACTTTGGATTCCCTAATCCCGGAAAGCCCCTCACTTTGTCCCCCCCCCCCCCCAATAATAAATCACACTATTAAGAGTAGATGCCTGCTGGTAGCATTGTTACCTAACATGTGTCTTGTACAGTCTAAACATGCCTGAGTCATCTGTTCACTTCAACCATCCACACCCTGGGGCCTGAGTCTGGCACAGGACACATGGGTCACAGTTTATTAGGCAAGACAGACATGGAGCACCATACACACCCGTGATGGGCAGAACCAGCTGAGGGGGTGGCCGAACAACCGTGCTGACAGACACATTGAGTACAGCAACAGTCATGCGCAGAGGTCAGGGATCCTGGCCAGTGTCCTGGGGGGCACCCAGGTATGTGTAGACAGGTGGCAGAACCATGTCCTGCAAGCTTGAGTCCGGTGGATGCAGAGAATGGGGTCATGGACAACGTTGGATGCATGGGGATGGCACATGTCACAATACCCACACAGTCATGGACATCATGCCCAATACACGGTCTCAGCACACACACACAGCTTGCATCTTGCCACTCGACACATTGACACATAGCCACAATCAGGGAATACCATGCCAGACATGCAGGATGCACCGTGCCAACACACCAGCATTGACTGAGAAGAGGCCCCTTGGAGGCATAGGGACACCTTTATTAGTCATGTTTTTGGGATTGCAGAGGCAACTTGAAGTACACATGAACACATCATGTGGAGTAACATGTGGGTCCAACACTGGCACCCCCCTTCTGCAGCACAAATGCGTGATAGCCATGGAACTGGCACACAAGTGTCGGCTAACAGCTAAATACCCACAGCTGCACACGGAGAGCCTGACATACACCATAGATCCGCTGATGTGGAAGTCCCACGCCATGTCAAGACAATGTTAACCGTATGTGTCCTAGGGCAGTGTCACACACATTGATGCCATCATCACAATCCACTATCCCATCACTGATGACTGACAACCAGGCAGCCCATCTATTCAGGTGTACCCAGCTGCATGTCGTGTCCCATGGGGATGCCACATGTCTGCAGAGGAACCAAACCCCGACCGGGGCAGTGTGCACACATCGTGAACAACTGCCACACCCAATACACCCCAGATGCATCCCTTACCCCATGGAGACTTCCAAACGTGTCCGTGCCTGTAACGCTGAGTCAGCCCACGATGTCATGTCCATGAGGAATAGCAGTGCCACAACAATGCAACCAGCAAACGGCATGCGCAGGTACCTGGGGAAGAGAGACACACAAGAAGTCAGCCACAAAAAGCACAGCCACTTGCATGTGCATTTACTCGACACATGTATGGATGACAACATGCTAGGTCACAATTATGACTGGGGAAATACTACCATCACTGCCACCATCACTCCAGTGACACACCCACACACACCTCTGACCCACGTGCCATACATGCAGGTGGAGACACACATCACAACGCATGCCACACAGGGACCAATGGGTGCACACTCAGACACTGGTACTCACCACTAAGCAAAGAAGTCGCGTATGAGCCGAGTCCGGATGTCCTCTTGCGGCTCCACATCCTCCACATCACTAGCCCCATTGCCAAGCCCTTCGTCCTCCACGGGTGGATGGTCCTCGTCATGTTGATTCAGGATGAGTGGCACAGCTCTTTCAACTGCCATGTTGTGCAGCATGCAGCAGACCATGAAGATCTTGCAGACCTTCGCCGGGGCATAAGGGAGTGCACCGCCGGTCTTGTGGAGGCACCGGAATCGGCTCTTCAGCATGCCAAACGTCCTCTCTATCACTCGAATTGTCCGGCCATGGGCGGTGTTATAGCGGAGCTGGGCCGGCGTGATGGGGTTGCGGAGAGGTGTCAGCAGCCAAGGCATGTTGGGATAGCCAGCGTCCCCTACATGGGAAGCACATGGACATTGTTAGAACTGGTGAAGCGGTCGTGCTGGTCGGCTATACAGAATACAGGACAGACAGACTGTACCCACCAACAACACATGCCCGTTCGTTGCGCAGCTGCATCATCATATCAGGCATCCCGCTACGCCTCATGATGTAGGCATCGTGTGCTGATCCTGGGAAACGAGCACAGACATGTGAAATCACCATATTGGACAGACACACCACAAGGGCATTGATGGAGTGGTAGTGCTTCCGATTGCGGTACGCCACCTCCCGTGCGTGTGGTGGTACCAAACCTACATGTGTCCCATCTATGGACCCAATGACATGGGGCATCCCTCCCAGGGCATAGAATCCACGCTTGACCTCAGTCATCTGTTCAGGGGTTGGGAACTTGATGAAGTCATCCAGGTGAATCAACATGGCCTCCAAGAAATCATGCAGCACACCGCTGAACATGCTCTGGGACATGCCACCAACATGAGCTATGGTATTTTGGAAGGTACCCGTGGCAAGAAAATGTAGGGCAGCCATTACCTTCAGCTGGGGTGTCAGTGCCGTAGGATACCTGTGCTGCGGTTGCAGATGTGGTGCCAGTCTCGCCATCAGCTCCAGAATCAATGGTTGGGTGAAGCGGTAGAGCCGGATCCTGTCATTCTCCTGCATGGTAGCCAAGTCTGGAATTCTTCGGGCAAGAGGCGGCGCTCTGCAGTAATTTGGAAGTGACAAGGAAGAGTGAGTGCACTACGAGAACAACTCATGTCTACTGAGCACATGTAAATCTGGCAATACACACATGCTACATAGGGAGTCAGGTATGTGCTACATGCCCAGGACATGTATGGATGCAAGGTGACACTCCTTCCAAGACCCAGCTACACACGGTGATTGAGAACCTCCCCATGCCACGCCATGGAAATAGCTGTGTCCCAGTGCAAGTGCACAGCCCGACGCAAGACAGGAGTGACATACACACACACATCAGCAGAAGTGGGATGCCGATTGCAGAGACTGGTAGCGGAACACTGGAGCCACAGGTCACATGACATTACACTAGTCCAGCCCACACACCTTGCCATGAAGGTGCACATGTCATGACTCACCACACATTCCTTGTGAGGATGCTGACATGGCCTTGTCACGCTACTCCGTGTCCCATGCATACATGTGCACCTCACATCCGATAACACATGTGGCATGGTGTGCGGAACAGTGTGCAATGACAATCTACACACAGCCACATGTTGGTTGCTGCAACGGCTGCAGCTTTTGAGGGTGCTACAACATCAACCTGATGTAAATCCCGGACACATATATGACATAGTCACATTGTGCACTGTGGGTAGTGACAAGTCATGTGTCATGACCCCTGTACCGGGCATCATGGGACACTTCCGTGTGTTGGTGTCCGTGCCATGCCAGTGACGCTCACCCCAAGTGCGCAGTCCCACATGCACACATGTCAAAGGAGTCAAGGGCATGCCTGGCACACATTGCACCCTCACACAGTACACCTGTACACATCTCATCATACATCTGGTGCCTTCTCCACTCAGGAGGCATGTTCCACATCACAGCCTGTGACACCTGTGCCCCACACATGTAGTAATGCACAGACGATGCCTTGATGTCCATTCCTGGACAAGTATGTCCATCCATGGACAAGTATGTCCGCCCTATTCCTACCTGTGTGTCGCCTATCAACACAGTGATGTGTAAAAACCGCCGTACTGCTGCTGAGAGGGCCTGTGTATGTTCCCAAATCACTGTGGGAGTGCTGCCGTATGTGTACCCATCGTGATGGCGAGCGTACAGGCATTTGTACGGTCCGTAGCACTACGAGTACGCATACGCGTGCAGACCCATAGTGATAGGGCCGTACACACGCATGTACGCTCACTATCACTATGGGTCTGCACGCGTATGCGTACCCGTAGTGGTACGGACCGTACACTCGCATGTACGCTCACTATCACTACGAGTACGCATACGCGTGCAGACCCATAGTGATAGTGAGCGTAGATGCGTGTGTACGGTCCGTACCATTACGGGTACGCATACGCGTGCAGACCCATAGTGATAGTGAGCGTAGATGCGTGTGTACGGTCCGTACCACTATGGGTACGCATACGCGTGCAGACCCATAGTGATAGTGAGCGTACATGCGTGTGTACAGTCCGTACCACTACGGGTACGCATACGCGTGCAGACCCATAGTGATAGTGAGCGTAGATGCGTGTGTACGGTCCGTACCACTACGGGTACGCATACGCGTGCAGACTCATAGTGATAGTGAGCGTACATGCGTGTGTACGGTCCGTACTACTACGGGTACGCATACGCGTGCAGACCCATAGTGATAGTGAGCGTAGATGCGTGTGTACGGCCCTATCACTATGGGTCTGCACGCGTATGCGTACTCGTAGTGGTACGGACCGTACACTCGCATGTACGCTCACTATCACTATGGGTCTGCACGCGTATGCGTACTCGTAGTGGTACGGACCGTACACTCGCATGTACGCTCACTATCACTATGGGTCTGCACGCGTATGCGTACTCGTAGTAGTACGGACCGTACACTCGCATGTACGCTCACTATCACTATGGGTCTGCACGCGTATGCGTACTCGTAGTGGTACGGACCGTACACTCGCATGTACGCTCACTATCACTATGGGTCTGCACGCGTATGCGTACTCGTAGTGGTACGGACCGTACACACGCATCTACGCTCAATATCACTATGGGTCTGCACGCGTATGCGTACTCGTAGTGGTACGGACCGTACACACGCATCTACGCTCACTATCACTATGGGTCTGCACGCGTATGCGTACTCGTAGTGATAGTGAGCGTACATGCGAGTGTACGGCCCGTACCACTACGAGTACGCATACGCGTGCAGACCCATAGTGATAGTGAACGTAGGCATGCATGTACGGGCCGTTGCCATGCATTTGGGGTGCCCTAGGGCCCCGAAACACACCGTACCTGTGTGTGATGCTCCAAATTACATAGGGGACAAGTATTAAGGCCTACATGCATGCTGGTTGTCATGGAGACCAAGTTCAAATTTCGAAATTGTTCTGGAAGGTGCACAGCAGAAGTCAGTTGGAATTCTTCTACTTTGTTGCAATGTGTTTGTGGGGCTGACATCATGCAGGAGAATGAAACCGATAGAGAACCCACAGACTGCTAGGTTTGAAGGGATTGGTAGAAACATAGGATGCAAATGTGAGTGACCAATCACTCTGTACTCCTGTGCATGAGACTGGGCAGAAGGGCACATATAAGGCAGCCAGGTCCCATGAGGGAGCACTTGCCTGCACATCTTTGCATTCGTCGACCCAGCTGCTGCTACTGATTCCCTGGAACCATGTCATGGGCTGTGGAGAGGACACAGCCATTCACCCTGGAGGAGAACATGGCTCTGCTGGATGTGATCCTCCCACAGTACTCCATGCTGTATGGGCGACCAGGGTATCAGGTGAGTGCATAGGCCACTGCCACAGACTGTCCCTATGTTGTGACTGTGACTTCTGCCATTGTGTCCAGGTGTAACACACATGCCATGTACTGTCGGGGGGGTCCCAGGGGGGGGTGCCTGATGTCTCCCAGCAGTGCCCTGAGACAGGAGGGGTGGGGGCCTATCACTCACAGCAGTGCCCTGAGCCAGGAGGGGTGTGTGCAGAGTCCTCCCAGCAGTGCCCTGAGACAGGAGGGGTGGGGGCCTATCACTCACAGCAGTGCCCTGAGACAGGAGGGGTGGGGGCCTATCACTCACAGCAGTGCCCTGAGACAGGAGGGGTGGGGGCCTATCACTCACAGCACTGCCCTGAGCCAGGAGGGGTGTGTGCAGTGTCCTCCCAGCAGTGCCCTGAGACAGGAGGGGTGGGGGCCTATCACTCACAGCAGTGCCCTGAGCCAGGAGGGGTGTGTGCAGAGTCCTCCCAGCAGTGCCCTGAGACAGGAGGGGTGGGTGTGATGCACAGTGTGAGCCTTGATCATTGATTGTGACATTGCCATCATTCCACCTGTGTACCCACTGTGGCACGTACTGCTTTTTCCCTCACCAGGGGATGATGTCCCTATGACAAAGGTGCAATGCGTTGGCTGCATGACATGCCTTGTTGTAACCAGCTAATTTGTACCCATATGTCTCTCTGTGACATGTGGCTGGTGTATTGATGTGGTGTCACTTGTTCCTCCTCACAGGTAGGCGCCACTGCCAAGGAGCAGATCTGGCTGACCGCCGTCAGTGCCGTGAGGGGTGTGGATGGTCGGAGGCGGAGCCTGCCCCAGGTGAGGAAACGCTGGCAGGATATCCGGTGCTGGACGCGGAGGATTGCACGGCTCCTGCTGGGGGACTCACCTGAGAGCCACAAGAACCGCGGCCGCCGCCGTCTGAGCCACCTCCAGAGGCGTGTGCTGCCGGTGGTCTTTCCAGACCTGGAGAGGCGCTTACAGGCGATGCAGCAGCCGGAAGGGGGTAGGTACATGTGTGTTTGTTGTGTGTCACCGGCATTTGTAAGGGCACAGTAGCATGAATTCACTGGCAGGGTTTAAAGGTGCTGTGCAGATCCTGTTTGCCCCAGTATAGCGCTGTGCCCCTGCCACCCTTCCCCTCCTTGCAATGTGTTCCCTGGTCTGTGTGTAGTCACTCCTTCACAAGGTAATGTAGGCTGGCGCTTTGTCCACGAGAACAATGACTGTAGCATCATGTGTGGGGGTGGTGTGTAACAGGTTGTGGGACCTTGCCTGTGCACTGTCAAGTTCACTGCATGTGGGTTCCATGTCAGTTGGCACTGATGCTGACTCCAGACATGGGAGTTGGTCTCTCATGTGTCATGCCTTACAGCGCGCATGTCCTATGTAGTGGCCTGTGACATGATGTGCATGAGTGTGCGATACACATAGTGCAGGGATGGTGACGTGTGTTGCAGTCATTACCATTCAGTAGCATGTAGTTGCGTGCCCACTACTGTCCCCTGGGGCACCTTTTCCTCAGTGGTGTATGTGTCATCATAAACGTGGCCAATCTCAGTGTCTACAGCGTATGTTGTGCTCTGTGCCATTGTCCCCTGTCACCATGTATATAGACGTGCTATTTTGTACAGGTGTCCACTGTGCAGCCTGACCTGATTGTCCTTCTTCATACTCACAGTTGCCAGTGCCTGTGTGTCTTGTTATACTCATCTGAGGATAGGCACTGGTACCTCATTATTTGTACAGGCGCACCTTGGCTGTTTGGCGTCCAATCTTGCTTTTTGCCTGCCCCTGTGTGTATCACCCAGACTATGAGATGTTGGTGCCACCTGTGTCTCAACAATTTGCCTCGTGTAGGGTCTTGTTGGGGCGGGCAATGCCTACGTACGGGTCCTCCTTGGTGGCGTCGTCCTGTGTGTCCGTCACGTACTGGTCCTCCTTGTTCGCGTCGTCGTCTGTCCGTCGCGTACTGGTGGTCCTTGTTCGCGTCGTCCTGATTTCCCGGCAGTTTTTGGCTGCCGCAAAATATTCACCGTGCGGGGTGACGTCGGTGCGAATCGTGATTCCTGGGTCGTGAATGGCTGGCTGCGAGCGTCCCGACGTCAGGTCGGCGCTTTCCCGGATCGCATTGGTAGGTGTTTTTTTGTTCGGTCGGGCTTTTTTACGATTCGTACGGTAATGGTGTACCCGTGCGAATCGTAATTCCTTGTTTGTAAAAATTGACGACCGGGTACGCGTCGGGCGGAGATTGTGCTCCGTCCGACGGTTCGTACCCGGTTTTTGCAGGATCGTGATCGGCACCTAAGTATGTGTAAGTTTCTGTAGAAGTAAGTGTGGCGGTGTGTGTATAACTGTATATGCAAGTAAATGTATGTTTGATTCTTTATTAGCATGAGTGACTATGTGTGTGAGTACCTCTATGGATGAGTGGCATTGTGTAACAGGATGTATACGTGTATGAGTACATATGATGAGTGAGTACATGTATGAGTGACTGTACAGGACTGTTGGTGAATGAGTGGATGTGTATGTGGATCTTAGAATTACTGAATAGGTTGTTGTAACTGGTATTGGTATGTCCATTGTTTTTAAAATTTTAATTTCTATTTTTGAATGTGTGTATCAAAGGTTATATTAGGGGCAGAGGTGGTCTGCCACTCTATCACAAGGATAATGTCATCAGTGATGTCATCAGTGATGTCATTTGAGATGTCATCAGTGATGTCATGAGTGATGTCACTGACCATGTCATGAGTGATGTAATATGTGACGTCATCAGCAGTGCATTGCGGGCGCGCGAGTTATAGTTAGCTGAACTAACTATAACGGGGGAATTTCATTGTTTTTTTACGAGTGAAATGTCCAGCTAACTATAACGTGTGAAACCTTTGGTTTTTTCATTGAATTTCTAAGGTTTTTTAAATGCTAATTCCTAACTATAACGTGTGTGAAACCCATGGTTTTTTCAGTGAATTTGCAAGGTTTTTTAAATGCTAATTCCTAACTATAACGTGTGTGAAACCCATGGTTTTTTCAGTGAATTTGCAAGGTTTTTTAAATGCTAATTTTTTTATTTTCTTCTATTTTTTAAACATATATTTTTTTTAATTTTCTATCCTTTTTTTAAGACTATGGTTAAATTTTTAAAATTCTATAATATGTTTTTTTTTAAATATTTTATAAAATAAACAGGTAAAATTTATTAGCAATACATTTTTTCCTTTTTTTTTATTTTTTTTTTTAGTACGCGTACCGTAAGCTTACGGTAAGCGTACGGTTTATGCAATGTCCGTAATTTATCTACGCTGTTTGCGTATAGTTACGCAATTTGCGTAGCCGCGCGTACTCCGCGTGGGACGCGTACGCGTGTACGCTACACGCGCACGTTACGCGGAAGTGTCGGGTAGTGACTGTTATGCGCATGCGCGCAAGCGCGTGTCTTTTTTACGCGCATGCGTACTTTTGCCGTAAGCGTACCGTAAGCGTACCGTAAGCGTACGATAGGTCATGTGATCATGAAACACAACTTTTGATTGGTTGAAACTACTTTCAGTTCTAGAACTCTCCTACACCACACCCATTCCCCTCATTTCTGCTTGTGATCCCTTAGGAGAAGGAGCTGGGTTGTCTTTGTGATACGATGGCAGAACAGCAGAGCCCTTCTGAGAGTGAGGCTAGCACTAGCAGCACTACCTTGAGGCAGAGAGCGAGGAAACAAAAGACCTCTTATGTATGGGATTATTTTACTTTTCCTGAAGGCCAGCAAAAGGTAAATGCACCCTTAGTGACTTGCAAGCTGTGTCAGCGTGTACTTTCAAGAGGTAATCCTGACAGGAAGTATTCCTTTGGGAATCATACCATGATGAGGCACCTCAAGGATGTACACAAAAGGACACATGCTCGACTTACTGGAGGTAACCCTTCAGTAAGTCAACCAAGCACATCCACAGCAGCTCAGCCTGGACCATCATCTGCAGGGCTGAGTCCTTCTTCTGCAGGTCAGGTGAGCCCTTCATCTGTGGGGGGAGCATCTCCTTTTGCTGGCCCTCTGGAAATTAACCCTCGATTTCTGAGGGTTGATATTCGATGCGCCTCTTGTCATGATCTAATTTGTCATAGGGAGACCAGTGTTTCCCTAGTGAACCTCAAAATAGATCAGCACACTTGTCGCAGAGACTAATTTTCCAAATCTTTCTTTCCTCTGTCCCTGCATGAACACAACGGCTCTTTTAAGAGCCAACCTTATCTTTCATCTTTTTTTTATATATGTTTTTAAAAACTTTTTTTTTTTTTTTTTTTACCGTACGCGTACGGTGCGCGTATTTTTTTTTTTTTTTTTAAAAAAACACTAAAAATCAATTATCACATTACAAGGTCTTTGAGAGACTACAATTATTATTATTGACTTACCATACCCACTCAAAAAAATATTTATTCATTTGTTTTTTAAAAAAATTGCTTTAAAAATGGTTCTAGTTTTCGAAAATTTTCTATATCAATCTGAAAAAAAAGAAAAAAGTATTAATATTTTTAAAACATTTTATAATACAGTACACATATTTACATATTTATCAAAAAAAATTTTGGCTTATTTTTGCTGTTTTCAGAATATATTGCATTTCACTATAAATTGTGAAAGCAATTGCATTCATCATTTTATAGCGGGCAAAAAAAAATAACAATCTCAAAGATTGTATTAAAAAAGCCCAGAATCTCTTTTTACTTAAACTTAACATTATAGAAATGCATAATATTCTAAAAAAATATCATCTAATATCAATACTTATTTCTTTAAAATACCGTCTGATATGTTTGTTTCAGAAGTATAATCACAACATTATATCTCAAATAACTCCACATTACATCTGGTTCCATTTCCTTTAGGCCAAATAGTAATTTTAAAATTCTTTTTTGATTAAATTTCCAATGGTAATCCAATAAAATTCTAAAGTTTTAGTTGTACAGATCTCACCGATTCTCTGTAACATATTGGTTCCCTAAATATTTATTATTAATTTATTAAGTCCACAATAGAATTATTTACCTTTCCACATGGCCAAATAGTAATTTAAAAAATCTTTTTTGAAAATATTTCAAATGGCACTCCAATAACATTCCAAAATTTAAATTGAGCAGATGTTACCGATTTTCTCTAAATTTTTGGTTTTCGAAAGTTTCATTAAAAATTTAAAAAGTCCACATTACAATTGGTTATCTTTCCATTAGGCCAAATGATAATTTAAAAAATCTTTATTTTTGAAAATTCCAATGGTAATCCAATAAAATGGTAAAATTGTTTTGTCCAGATCTTGCCAAGTCTCTCTAAAATTTAGGTTTCAGGAAGATTAGATAGGAATTTGCTAAATCAAAAGGCAAACGTTGCTTAAAAACCAATTGGGAATCATTACACAGTGTCCAGCCTTTTTCACATTTAAGATAAACTGTGTAATGTCCAGAAGTAACAGTAGGTCCTTCATGGAAAATTATTGCAACAGTTACAAAAGTTTTTCCTGAAATTGATAATTGCTGTCCTGTAAACTTCTTTATTAAAGTATCCAATTTTGAACCATCAGCTCTACATCGTTGCATCATTAAAATTACATACTGTCCGTATTCCTTTAAAATTAATGTTGAAAACATGTCAGATTGACACTCACCGCATTGCATGCTATGATTAGCATCTTTAACTAATTTAGCAAAAGTGACTGTTTTAGTCTCTGGCAATGTCAAAAAAATAAACCTTTCATTATCAACATTAGAGCCACATATATTATAACAGTTTTCACAACTATGTTCCCATTTATAAGAGAGACCAAATAAATTATCAATTGCAACTTCTTCTTCTTCCAGTACCTGAAGAAAAAACATCAAAAATTTGTGTGCATCTTGCTGTTCATTTTGAGAAAACTGTGTTCGTCCTGAACATACATCTAAAAGTTTTCTAATTTCAGTAGCACTTTCTATTTGAGTTTTATCATTACTCAGCTTTTGAAAAAGGAGACTCAGCTCTGAACAGAATCTTTTTCCCTGATTTACTATTATCTGCTCTTGCAAACTTTCCAGATAAAATGCAACATTCAGCACTACATTTGCGTAGCAGTTGACACCAGAGCTATTTTCAAAATGACATCCTACAACCTGTTCTTCTTTTTCCTTACTCTTTTTGCTTGCAATTACATCACTCCTCTTTTTTTTCCTCCTCTGTACATCTTCATCACAGATATTCTCATTTCTCCTTTTACGAGAAACTACATGTTTCTCCAACACAGGATACTGACCTAAATGAGGAGCATAGCTTCTTCTTAATCTATTATACTCCTTTACACAATTTGTATCAGCACTAACTTTTGAGTCATCAAAGTCTATCATGAATAAACCTGATAATGTTTTCACTCGTGACAAAGCAACATATGCCATACCTTCTTTGAACACAGTTGAACCAATGTTCACAAATGCACAATCTACAGTCAATCCTTGAGACTTGTGAATAGTTACAGCTGCTTCCTACGTACATATAAGTCTTTCACAAGCATGAAACGAACTGTACAACGACAAATGTCTTTAACTTCTTCTATCTGATCAAATTTTATTTTTAAACATTCAATTCCATCTTTTTTCTGATAATTAATAAAACCCACAACTCTTCCCATGGCTCCATTAACTAAACCTTTTTCAACATCCAAATTTCTCCTTAAAAATACTCTACAGTTCATGCAAACATATAGATTTTTTTCTAATCCAGCTGTTTTGGAAATGTTCTTCTCTAGTGAATCCAATTTATTTTTCAGTGTGCCTGTTACTGTGACAGTAATTCTTCCATCCTCAATTTTGTCCACTGCTTCTAATTTCCTGATCTCTTCCTTTTCCAATTTCAAAAGCTCCTCATTGAATATTGAACATTCACGTAGAGTTGGCATTAAGCAGATGATACTTTTGTTTTCTGCAATGTTCTTGTATATCTTCTCTGCAACTATTTCTTCCTTTGGAAATAAATTATGTAGCAGCCGACTCTGTAATGCTTTTTTGCCAACTTCTGTGAGTAGTCCAATTCTGATATCTTTCAGAATACTTCCATATTCTTCATCGCTTGCTTGCCTCATATTAGTAGTAAGTTCCTTGTACTCAAAGAAGGACCAAATATTTGTATTTCCGATGCTTCCCAATGACTTCTTCGTGTCTTCATATGTGACAGTATTAAACACTGGTTGTCCTTTAACTGGAGTAAGTTGCAAAAGATCTCCAAAAACTATGACGTGTTTTCCACCAAATAACATGTCATAGTCTGTCTTCAGAATTTGCTGCATTCTTAAATGCACAAAGGCAAGCATTAAGTTTGAAACCATGCTCACCTCATCAATAATGAGAACTTGCATCTTCTTCAAGACTCTTGAAACTTCCAAGGATGCTTCTCCAGTTAGCTTGTTGTATTGTATTTTGTTCTCATGCTCCACTGGTAACATTAGCAAACGATGTAAAGTGATTCCTTTTATGTTATATGCTGCTAACCCAGTTGGAGCAGTGACCACACAAGACAAAGTAGAATCCGTTTTTTGCTGTAGGTAGCTTCTGATGACTTTAATTAGGAAACTTTTTCCAGTTTCAGCTTGTCCGCTTACATACATCCTGATTGGATGAAATGATGTGCATGAGCACTCTTTTTTTTCATGTAGAAATCCGTGATCAATTTTGTTTCTGATCTCTTCATAAATTTGTTGCTGCTCTTCGTTCAGTTGTCTTTCCAAATTTTGTAAGTCTATAAATTCTTCTTGAGCTTGATTCATAGCCGTTTCCACTTCATTCATGGCTATTGATGCTTCATTTTCAACGATTGGTTGTCCTAGGGGATCTTGACTGAGTGTTTCTGAACTTTGCCTGTCCTGAGAACTGTCTCTAGCTATTTCTGCTGCAATTGTAGTTTCCTGTTCAATTTCTTCATTTAACATTTGCAGATAACTTGAGAATGTACTGCATTGTATGCTGTCTTTGCAAGCATTAAAAGAATCTTCATAGCTTTGAAATTCTCCCAGTAGTTCATCCTCTGTACGCCATGGTTTAAACAACTGTAAAAGAGCCAAGTAGTAAAATTCCTTCTTGTCAGTAGTGTCGCAACTCAGCTTCCTGTGATTTATCAAACTTCCTTTTGTTTGCTTCACCAAACATCCTTCCTCACCAATGACTTTATAGTTTCCATTGTTGATGTCTTCTGCGGCTTTCCGTGAATAAATGTAGTTCTGCAGCACTTCATAGAGACACATGTTCTCCAGATGTTGACTTCTCTTGGGATAATATGTGTCCAACATGTTTGATTTCAAAATATCTGTACTTTCTGGGTCATTCTCGGCCAAATATTCAATTTCTCCAACAGATTTTAGTACCCGATTTCTCATTGCTGCAAGGCCTAAACTTGCCCAAATTATTCTTCTTGACTTCGAGTAGAGACTTGCAGAAGATAACCTATCTGAACATTCGTAGGATCCAATTTCTCGATGCGATAACATCTTCAAACTGAAACTGTACAGCTTCTTACTGACAGTCTTCTCGTGAGAAATCTCTTCCCACATTTCCTTCAATTCTGTTTTTTCTGATTTCGTAATGTAAGACGTTACATATCGAGCAACAGCAATGGAATTGTCAGCTACATACTGTATATCCATGTTAGCGTTCCACATGGATAAAATGACTGGGTTGTAGTCATTTATATTTTTTGATTCTTCTTTTCTTTTAAGGTTGTAGGTATTCTTAGGTGATTTTCTTGTGATAGTATGTCTCACAGCTGACATAAAACTGTTTACTCTTCCATTTGAAAGAACAGGTCTAGGAAATCCAAATCGACATTTAGTGTAGTATTTATCTTTGCTCTTGTATTTCCGTCGACAGTATTTTCCACACCGATGACTTTGGAAACGTAAAACTTGCTCCTTTAACTTTTTCTCTTCTGTGCTTTTTGGTATAGCACATGTTGCATATTCTTCAATGTAAGATAACACTGCTTCATCAGTATCTGTTCCAAACTTTGGGGCATCCTTGATCCACAACAGCATATGAATATGAGGAGCACCTCTTGCCTGGTACTCTTTTCTCCAAAAGAAATCTACTACTTCTCCAAGAGGTGGATTTTTTTATTGCAGATGAAGGACATCATAGCCTCAAATCTATGATTGAAATATCTGCAAACATTAACCGGATCCAATGAGCACAGTTCTCCTGCTGTCTTGTATTCGATGTTTTTAATGTTTGAATTTGCCTCTCGTAGAAAATCCAGTAAATCATCCCAAGCGTACTCGGCACAGCTTAGTGTAACGAACCATGTTGGTGTTCCTAAATTCCGTAACATGCATTTTAATTCACCATGGCGTCGGTACCAATATTCATTTGTCCCACGCTGACAAGCCATCAGATTGATCAGTTGTGTTTCCAAATGATCATCTCGGTGCTGCACTTTCTCCATAAAATCCTTAGCAGACACATTTTGTAAATGTACTCCACTTTTTAAAATGTGATTTACTGCATAAGACAGTGCAGACAAGTCGCTTTCAAATAAAAGATGGAACAAATAAGGAATACTTTGTCGAAATCTGGGATCTTCAGCATATAGTCTTGTAGTCCGATACTCAGAAGCTGGAATCTGTTCCGGACGTTCATCGTATCGTCCTCCTTTTCCTTTAGGAAACAGCTGGGGAAACATCGAGATCCAAGCTCTCCTCCCATACACTCACGGGAGTTCCTTTTGCTTTCTTCATCTGAAAGAGATCAATATTGTCTCCCATAACTTCTTTTGAATGAAGAGGATGTATGCTAAAATGTTCATAAATTTCTTCTTCCTTTGACTTGTCCACTTTTTCAATTTGTCCAGTTGGTGTTTCTGTGTCTTCTTGTAAATCTTCTTCTTCTTCTTCTTCTATATAAATTGATTCATACCATTTGTTATTCCTTTTCAAATACAAATTTGCTCTTTGTACTTTCCGCACATCTACCAGCTCCTGCCAAATCTTCTTATTCTTTGTAGGTACACCATTAACCAGAATAATTAATGGTTCAGTTTCCAAAGTATCCGCATCAATAGTTTCCATATTTTTTTTCAAATCCAAGGGCAAATACACCACTCTACCTTTTAAACCTCTCAGTAAATCGGAAGGAGGTAATTTACCAGTTTTGGGCTCCATACGTACTATGGTCTGGAACGGATGAACACATTGAATGAGTATAGACTCATATGTATTTAATTCAGAAGGTTCAGCAGGAATAGCATCCAATTCTAAATTATTATGTACAGCTCTGGTCGGCATTCTATTTTCCTCTAACTTGTTGTAACAGTATTTACAAATACGCTGATCTTCACCCAAATCAAAACAATTTTCAAGAAATATATATGTGGCAAAATCCTTCCACTTATAATTATCTTCATTTTCACTCTTTCTGTAGAGATCAACATTCCTAGTTTGTTTTCTATAATGAGTTCTGCGGCAACAAATACAAGTAAAATTTGGTCTTTCATTAGAGATTATTGCAAATTTTGTTATGTGATCATTAAATGTGTTACTTACAGAGGGTTCTACATTCTCTTCCACTTCTTCCTCATTTACTGTGTCCTTCTCTGCACTGTTTTGTTCAGGACCAAAGTAACAAAACTGAATTTCATCAACAACCTTCTCTACATCTGATACCGTTCCTCGGAACAGAGCCCTATTCAATTCATTTAACTTTATTGCTGGACTTTTGGCAAAATACAACCGTCTCACAAACTTTCTCATTTCAGTATGATGAACAGCCAGCATCCTAAAATGATGGAAAACACTATTACACACTTTTCTAGATAGACAAGCCAGAGAATGACCCTGCAAACCATTATTCTCTCTCACTCTGCATGGATCCAGACTTTGAAGCACCTTAATCTTCTGTTTTATACTTTTTTTTACTATATTCTCTTAGAAACTCACGAAATTTGTCAATAGATTCCTGACGCACAGTGCAAATACTACTACAATTCCAAGTGTACACTGGGGCTTTAGGACGTCTCCCCATAGCCTCATCTGCCATCACTTGTACCTCATCTCTTGGAGCCATTATCTCCTTCTCCATTATGCAACCATTTTTTACTTCGTAAGCACGACCTCTGGTGTCAACTGCATGCAGCAAACTATTACTTTGAAAATAGCTCTCTTCATTAAAAAAAGGTTCACTACTTGAACTATGCATCCACTTTCCTAAAAACACTTTACAAAAGTTTGTTCTGTTCACTACTCTTTTCCTTTTGCTATGTGATTTCAGTACATTAACCATTTTGTCTAATGTACGCATCCTATTCAAAATTAAAATGAATAGTTTCCTTTTTAATTCTAATGCCTTTGCTGCAATGGCTTCAATTTCTTTTTTTCTTTTATAAAACTTAGTCTTTTGCTTATATTTCTTCACATCCTTTATCAAATTGGACATAACTCTTCTCTGAAACATTTTTCTACGTATCTCTTTAAACGCTGTTTTTCTATTTATGTAAATCTTTTCAGTTGCAGAAGGTATATTTGCATTAACTAAATTCTCAATTTTTTCCTGTCCTTTTCTTTTCAAAACATTCTTTCCAGTACAGACATTTTGTACATTTTTCATTCTTTTGAATATATTTTTTAGAAATTGTTTTTTCTGCTTACAAGAAGATTTTTTCTTTTTCCCAACATGAGCATCTTCTACTAACTTTGGTCCTCCAGTTGTCTTCAAATATAGGTTTTTTTTGTGAGTTTTTTGAACTCTGGATTTTGTAGGCATCTTAAATTTTGTTCACTGCTCTTCAGCAATACCTGAAAAAAACTAAAAAAAAAATCCTTTATTTTATTTAAATATATTACTACATTTCTTTTCACAATAGTCACAAAACGTAATTTCTTTGCCAATTTGAAAACACACTTATTACTCTTTTTTTTGGCAAGTGATAATCACTTTTACAGACTGACACATTATAAATCCACTTTTCAGATTTTTTTAAATGCACATGTCCAGACTGCTTTTTCAGACCACCAACATGTGTATCCTGGGTGACTGCCTACACTCCAGCAAGGGCAACCAGCCTTAGTGATGCTGAATGTATTTGCATTACAGACTGAAACCTCAAACCCCACTCGCTTGTAAATACTGTGCATGATTATACATGGAAAGGAGCTGGGTGTGTGCTAAGAGTCTGCTTCTGCACCAAAAAATCGCTCCCCCTTTTTCCTACTAATGCAACTGTGAAATCACCAGAGCAAAACGCAATAAATCTCTGCCTGTAATTCCTATTTGCACACAGAGTCATGTTTTCACATTAGTCACAAAACGAAATTTCTTTGCCAATTTGAATGCACACTTACTGCTCTTTTTTTTTGGCAAGTGATAATCACTTTTACAGACTGACACATTATGAATCCACTTTTCAGATTTTTTTAAATGCACATGTCCAAACTGCTTTTTCAGACCACCACCATGTGTATCCTGGGTGACTGCCTACACTCCAGCAAGGGCAACCAGCCTTAGTGATGCTGAATGTATTTGCATTACAGACTGAAACCTCAAACCCCACTCGCTTGTAAATACTGTGCCTGATTATACATGGAAAGGAGCTGGGTGTGTGATAAGAGTCTGCTTCTGCACCAAAAAATCGCTCCCCCTTTTTCCTACTAATGCAACTGTGAAATCACCAGAGCAAAACGCAATAAATCTCTGCCTGCAATTCCTATTTGCACACAGAGTCATGTTTTCACATTAGTCACAAAACGAAATTTCTTTGCCAATTTGAATGCACACTTACTGCTCTTTTTTTTTGGCAAGTGATAATCACTTTTACAGACTGACACATTATGAATCCACTTTTCAGATTTTTTAAAAAGCCCATGTCCAGACTGCTTTTTCAGACCACCACCATGTGTATCCTGGGTGACTGCCTACACTCCAGCAAGGGCAACCAGCCTTAGTGATGCTGAATGTATTTGCATTACAGACTGAAACCTCAAACCCCACTCGCTTGTAAATACTGTGCATGATTATACATGGAAAGGAGCTGGGTGTGTGCTAAGAGTCTGCTTCTGCACCAAAAAATCGCTCCCCCTTTTTCCTACTAATGCAACTGTGAAATCACCAGAGCAAAACGCAATAAATCTCTGCCTGTAATTCCTATTTGCACACAGAGTCATGTTTTCACATTAGTCACAAAACGAAATTTCTTTGCCAATTTGAATGCACACTTACTGCTCTTTTTTTTGGCAAGTGATAATCACTTTTACAGACTGACACATTATGAATCCACTTTTCAGATTTTTTTAAATGCCCATGTCCAGACTGCTTTTTCAGACCACCACCATGTGTATCCTGGGTGACTGCCTACACTCCAGCAAGGGCAACCAGCCTTAGTGATGCTGAATGTATTTGCATTACAGTCTGAAACCTCAAACCCCACTCGCTTGTAAATACTGTGCATGATTATACATGGAAAGGAGCTGGGTGTGTGCTAAGAGTCTGCTTCTGCACCAAAAAATCGCTCCCCCTTTTTCCTACTAATGCAACTGTGAAATCACCAGAGCAAAACGCAATAAATCTCTGCCTGTAATTCCTATTTGCACACAGAGTCATGTTTTCACATTAGTCACAAAACGAAATTTCTTTGCCAATTTGAATGCACACTTACTGCTCTTTTTTTTTGGCAAGTGATAATCACTTTTACAGACTGACACATTATGAATCCACTTTTCAGATTTTTTAAAAAGCCCATGTCCAGACTGCTTTTTCAGACCTCCACCATGTGTATCCTGGGTGACTGCCTACACTCCAGCAAGGGCAACCAGCCTTAGTGATGCTGAATGTATTTGCATTACAGACTGAAACCTCAAACCCCACTCGCTTGTAAATACTGCGCATGATTATACATGGAAAGGAGCTGGGTGTGTGGTAAGAGTCTGCTTCTGCACCAAAAAATCGCTCCCCCTTTTTCCTACTAATGCAACTGTGAAATCACCAGAGCAAAACGCAATAAATCTCTGCCTGTAATTCCTATTTGCACACAGAGTCATGTTTTCACATTAGTCACAAAACGAAATTTCTTTGCCAATTTGAATGCACACTTACTGCTCTTTTTTTTTGGCAAGTGATAATCACTTTTACAGACTGACACATTATGAATCCACTTTTCAGATTTTTTTAAATGCACATGTCCAAACTGCTTTTTCAGACCACCACCATGTGTATCCTGGGTGACTGCCTACACTCCAGCAAGGGCAACCAGCCTTAGTGATGCTGAATGTCTTTGCATTACAGACTGAAACCTCAAACCCCACTCGCTTGTAAATACTGTGCATGATTATACATGGAAAGGAGCTGGGTGTGTGCTAAGAGTCTGCTTCTGCACCAAAAAATCGCTCCCCCTTTTTCCTACTAATGCAAATATAAAATTACCAGAGTTGTACACAATAAATCTCTGCCTATATTTCCCAACATGTGTAACCTGGGTGACTGCCTACATTCCACCAAGGGCAACCAGCCTTAGTGATGCTGAATGTATTTGCATTACTGAGTCCAACCTCAAACCCTTAAACTATTCATTTTTTATACCAATACACCTTAATTTATCGTGAAAACATAGTCCATATTATTTTACATGTTCCTCACATTTAAATTTCTCCCAAAACAGAAAATAATAAACGCAACTTCAACAAAAAGAATTACATTTCTATTATTCATTTCTTAATTTACCATATACATCTCCTCTCAAACTCTAACCTCACCTTTAAAATTAGTTAGTTGTGAAAGAAATGTGGCACTCAAACAGCAGATTATCAGAGCCAGGATCTCTGTTCTCTACACCTCTCTCCTCTCAGCAGAACCAGATAATGGCAAAGTTTCCCTCTATTTTTCCACACATATACATGTAAGTTTCAAATCTCAGTGCTTCCCCCTTTTTTTCAAATGTAATCACACATTTCTATTGGTTGAAAACCAACCCTTTTCCAAAAGTACCCTTCCCCCAACTTGACTTCTGCCTAGTACCCTTCCCCCAACTTGACTTCTGCCTGCTACCATAGCAACAGCTCATGGAACACTGCTGTGTGGAGTCAGGTCAGAAGTTCGCCAAACAATGTTTCAATTCCACAGAGCAAGAGTGCTTGACTTTTCAAACCTAACAGCAAATCCATAGTACTGTTCTTTGGTAACACATTTTTCCGTACCAATACAAAACATGCTTCTATTAATTTACACATACAGCCTAGTTTTTATTCTAGAATGGTATGAAACAGCCAATCAGTTCTTTTTTTTAAAAAAAAAATATGTATGCCTCCATTTCCAAACTGTCTTTCTTTTCATATTGCCATTCTACTGAAAGACACCTCCTGAGTGCATCCAGTTCTCCTTTGAAGATGTTCACAGTGTGGATTGTAGGGCACAGCTATGTCTTCTGGAGTGAAAAGTTTGCAGAGAAAACAGGTATGGTGAGAGACCTTGCTTTGCCAAATGTAGACATTAAATGGATTGGTCAGAGAGGGTTAAAGTGGCACCAATTGATGCCATTGGTGAAATCCTTCATGCACATCCAACACCCTGACCTCATAATAGTGCACTGTGGTGGCAATGACCTAGGCACTTTGACTGGGGTAGGTCTGGAAATGCTTATGAAGGACACCTTTGCACAACTGTTTTCACTTTTCCCTAAAACTGCCTTTGCATATTCTAACATATGCCAAAGGCAAAAATGGAACTGGTCCAATCATTTCTGTCCGCAGATTGACAAAGCAAGAAAGCACGTCAACAAATCTGTTTCTGCTTTCCTCCGTGACTATGGTATGGGTTCCATTTACCACAACAACTTGCGTTACGACATGCAAGACATTTATAGAGGAGATGGTGTGCACTTCAATGATGAAGGGAACAGAGTCTTCCTCTTGAACCTTAGACTCTGCATCGGTACTTACTTGTAGGTACCACTAAAAAATCACTTAATAAACACAACGGCTCTTTTTAGAGCCCCCTATTATCTAAACACTTAAATCTGAATTTCATTTCTTTTTTTTCTTTTTTTTTTTACCGTACGCTTACCGTAAGCTTACCGTACGCGTACCCCGTGATTTTTTTAAAAATCAATAAATGTTTTCTTTGTACTTTTCTGTCCTTCTTTGACCCCCTTACAAATGTTAGGGGGTCTGTAACTCTCTCCCTTGCCCCCTTTTCAAGATATCACTCTTTTTTACCGGAGTGAAATACACAAAATGGCGGCCGCCGCTTCCTGGTTTCGGCCGATTCGAATGTTTACTAAGATCTAACAGCCAATCAGAATCGCGCTCGCGCACGCCACCGTACGCGTACGGTAAGCTTACGGTAAGCATACCGTAAGCTGGCTCAGATATATATATTGATTTAAAGGCTATTTTCTCAGAATCTACTGAACAGATTTACACCAAACCTACAAAAGGCACTTCCTTGACCTGAGGACTACCTCTCTGCCAAATTTCTAGTAATTCTGTTCAGCCGTTCGGGCTGTAGCCCTGTCTAAAGGTCCTATGGAAAAATGCATGGGAAAAACGCGTTTTGGGACCCCCCTTTTATCTCAGCCCCCGCTTGACGAATCCCCCCGAGACTTTCAGGGTAGGAGCGGAGCGTAGCACCCCACCTATTTTGAGAAATTTGCGAGGATTCGTCGACCGGCGCCAAAGTTATTCAAAATAGAATGTTGCGGATTTCCTATGGAAACAGGGTCCTAACTATAACTACCTACTGGTGACCGCCAGTAGGTAATATATTTATAAATATATATGTATATATTTTCAATCGCAAACACCCAAACTTGGAAAGCCTCACGTAGCGTGTTGTTTCTTCAATTATTGGCAGCATGCAGAATTCAAATACAGCGATTCATGCGCAGTATGCCTCGTTTGCCAAATTCGTTTCAGGACACGAGTGCTGGGCACTTGGAAGCTAGGGAGGCAAGAGGTGACGCTGCACTTGCAGCGTGATTTTAAGTTCCGCCACAGTGGGCGTGTGCTCTCGTGCATTCTGGTATTTTGAGTCCACTGATTTCATAACCCTTCGTGGGTACCTCCCATCATGCTTCTTACTTGTTTTCTTCCTTTAGTAGGTTCACGAGAAAGCCAGGTAAGTTTTCCGCCTTCTGTTTGGCTCCCAATATGAACACGCTGCTTTGCTGGCACTACTCTCCTTATCAGTGCCATAGACTCACAGTTTCTGCGGGGGGGCTTTCCGTGACCAAGGCAGGCCAATATATAATCCAATCGCAAACACCCAAACTTGGAAAGCCTCACACAGCGTGTTGTTTCATCATTTATTGGCAGCCTGCAGAATTCAAACACAGCGATTCACGCGCAGTATGTCTCGTTTGCCAAACACGTTTCAGGACACCAATCCCTTTTTCACTGGCTGGGCACTTGGAAGCAGGGAGGCAAGAAGTGACGCTGCACTTACAGCGTGATTTTAAGTTCCGCCACAGTGGGCGTGTGCTCTCATGCATTCTGGTATTTTGATTCCACTGATTTCATAGCCCTTCGTGGGTACCTCCCATCATGCTTCTGACTTGTTTTCTTCCTTTAGTAGGTTCACGAGAAAGCCAGTTAAGTTTTCCGCCTTCTGTATGGCTCCCAATATGAACACGCTGCTCTGCTGACACTACTGTCCTTATCAGTGCCATAGACTTGCGGTTTCTGCAGGGGGCTTTCCGTGACCAATGCAGGCCACTATATAATCCAATCGCAAACACCCAAACTTGGAAAGCCTTACGCAGCGTGTTGTTTCATCATTTATTGGCAGCCTGCAGAATTAAAAGACAGCGATTCACGCGCAGTATGCCTTGTTTGCCAAACGCGTTTCAGGACACCAATACCTTTTTTACTGGCTGGGCACTTGCAAGCTAGGGAGGCAAGAAGTGACGCTGCACTTGCAGCGTGATTTTAAGTTCCACCACAGTGGGCGTGTGCTCTCGTGCATTCTGGTATTTTGAGTCGACTGATTTCATAACCCTTCGTGGGCACCTCCCATCAAGCTTCTGACTTGTTTTCTTCCTTTAGGTAGGTTCGTGAGAAAGCCAGGTAAGTTTTCCCCCTTCTGTTTGGCTCCCAAAATGAACACGCTGCTCTGCCGGCACTACTGTCCTTATCAGGCCATATACTCGCGGTTTCTGAGGGGGAGCTTTCCGTGACCAAGGCAGGCCACTATATAATCCAATCGCAAACACCCAAACTTGGAAAGCCTCACACAGCGTGTTGTTTCATCATTTATTGGCAGCCTGCAGAATTAAAAGACAGCGATTCACGCGCAGTATGCCTTGTTTGCCAAACGCGTTTCAGGACACCAATACCTTTTTTACTGGCTGGGCACTTGCAAGCTAGGGAGGCAAGAAGTGACGCTGCACTTGCAGCGTGATTTTAAGTTCCACCACAGTGGGCGTGTGCTCTCGTGCATTCTGGTATTTTGAGTCGACTGATTTCATAACCCTTCGTGGGCACCTCCCATCAAGCTTCTGACTTGTTTTCTTCCTTTAGGTAGGTTCGTGAGAAAGCCAGGTAAGTTTTCCCCCTTCTGTTTGGCTCCCAAAATGAACACGCTGCTCTGCCGGCACTACTGTCCTTATCAGGCCATATACTCGCGGTTTCTGAGGGGGAGCTTTCCGTGACCAAGGCAGGCCACTATATAATCCAATCGCAAACACCCAAACTTGGAAAGCCTCACACAGCGTGTTGTTTCATCATTTATTGGGAGCCTGCAGAATTCAAACACAGAGATTTATGCTCAGTATGCCTCGTTTGCCAAATGCGTTTCAGGACACTCATCCCTTTTTCACTGGCTGGGCACTTGGAAGCTAGGGAGGCAAGAAGTGACACTGCACTTGCAGCGTGATTTTAAGTTCCGCCACAGTGGGCGTCTGCTCTCGTGCATTCTGGTATTTTGAGTCCACTGATTTCATAACCCTTCGTGGGTACCTCCCATCATGCTTCTGACTTGTTTTCTTCCTTTAGTAGGTTCGCGAGAAAGCCAGGTAAGTTTTCTGCCTTCTGTATGGCTCCCAATATGAACACGCTGCTCTGCTGACACTACTGTCCTTATCAGTGCCATAGACTTGCGGTTTCTGCGGGGGGCTTTCCATGACCAATGCAGGCCACTATATAATCCAATCGCAAACACCCAAACTTGGAAAGCCTTACGCAGCGTGTTGTTTCATTATTTATTGGCAGCCTGCAGAATTAAAAGACAGCGATTCACGCGCAGTATGCCTTGTTTGCCAAACGCGTTTCAGGACACCAATACCTTTTTTACTGGCTGGGCACTTGCAAGCTAGGGAGGCAAGAAGTGACGCTGCACTTGCAGCGTGATTTTAAGTTCCACCACAGTGGGCGTCTGCTCTCGTGTATTCTGGTATTTTGAGTCGACTGATTTCATAACCCTTCGTGGGCACCTCCCATCAAGCTTCTGACTTGTTTTCTTCCTTTAGGTAGGTTCGTGAGAAAGCCAGGTAAGTTTTCCCCCTTCTGTTTGGCTCCCAAAATGAACACGCTGCTCTGCCGGCACTACTGTCCTTATCAGTGCCATAGACTCACGGTTTCTGCGGGGGGGCATTCCGTGACCAAGACAGGCCACTATATAATCCAATCGCAAACACCCAAACTTGGTAAGCCTCACGCAGCGTGTTGTTTCATCATTTATTGGCAGCCTGCAGAATTCAAACACAGCGATTAACGCGCAGTATGCCTCGTTTCCCAAACGCGTTTCAGGACACCAATCCCTTTTTCACTGGCTGGGCACTTGGAAGCTGGGGAGGCAAGAAGTGACGCTGCACTTGCAGCGTGATTTTAAGTTCCGCCACAGTGGGCCTGTGCTCTCGTGCATTCTGGTATTTTGAGTCCACTGATTTCATAACCCTTCGTGGGTACCTCCCATCATCCTTCTGACTTGTTTTCTTCCTTTAGTAGATTCGCCAGAAAGCAGGTAAGTTTTCCGCCTTCTGTTCGGCTCCCAATATGAACACGCTGTTCTGCTGGCACTACTGTCCTTATCAGTGCCATAGAATCGCGGTTTCTGCGGGGGGGGGGGGGGGCTTTCTGTGACCAAGGCAAGCCACTATATAATCCAATCGCAAACACCCAAATTCGGAAAGCCTCACGCAGCGTGTTGTTTCATTATTTATTGGCAGCCTGCAGAATTCAAACGCAGCGATTCACGCGCAGTATACCTCGTTTGCCAAACACGTTTCAAGACACCAATCCCTTTTTCACTGTCTGGGCACTTGGAAGCTAGGGAGGCTGGAAGTGACGCTGCACTTGGAGCGTGATTTTAAGTTCCGTCACAGTGGGCGTGTGCTCTCGTGCATTCTGGTATTTTGAGTCCACTGATTTCATAACCCTTCATGGGTACCTCCCATCATGCTTCTGACTTTTTTTCTTCCTTTAGTAGATTCGCCAGAAAGCAGGTAAGTTTTCCGCCTTCTGTTTGGCTCCCAATATGAACACGCTGTTCTGCTGGCACTACTGTCCTTATCAGTGCCATAGACTCGTGGTTTCTGCGGCGGGCTTTCTGTGACCAAGGCAGGCCACTATATAATCCAATCGCAAACACCCAGACTTGGAAAGCCTCACGCAACGTGTTGTTTCATCATTTATTGGCAGCCTGCAGAATTCAAACACAGCGATTCACGCGCAGTATGCCTCATTTGCCAAACGCGTTTCAGGACACCAATCCCTTTTTCATTGGCTGGGCACTTGGAAGCTAGGGAGGCAAGAAGTGACGCTGCACTTGCAGCGTGATTTTAAGTTCCACCACAGTGGGCGTGTGCTCTCGTGCATTCTGGTATTTTGAGACCACTGATTTCATAACACTTCGTGGGTACCTCCCATCATGCTTCTGACTTGTTTTCTTCCTTTAGTAGGTTCGCCAGAAAGCAGATACGTTTTCCGCCTTCTCTTTGGCTCCCAATATGAACACGCTGTTCTGCTGGCACTACTGTCCTTATCAGTGCCATAGACTCGCGGTTTCTGCGGGGGGCTTTCTGTGATCAAGGCAGGCCACTATATAATCCAATCGCAAACACCCAAACTTGGAAAGCCTCACGCAACGTATTGTTTCATCATTTATTGGCAGCCTGCAGAATTCGAACACAGCGATTCACGCGCAGTATGCCTTGTTTGCCAAATGAGTTTCAGGACACCAATCCCTTTTTCACTGGCTGGGCACTTGGCAGCTAGGGAGGCAAGAAGTGACGCTGCACTTGCAGCGTGATTTTAAGTTCCGCCACAGTGGGCGTGTGCTCTCGTGCATTTTGGTATTTTGAGTCCACTGATTTCATAACCCTTCGTGGGTACCTCCCATCATGCTTCTGACTTGTTTTCTTCCTTTCGTAGGTTCGCCAGAAAGCAGGTAAGCTTTCCGCCTTCTCTTTGGCTCCCAACATGAACACGCTGTTTTTCTGGCACTACTGTGCTTATCAGTGCCATAGACTCGCGGTTTCTGCGCGGGGCTTTCTGTGATCAAGCAGGCCACTATATAATCCAATCGCAAACACCCAAACTTGGAAAGCCTCACGCAGCGTGTTGTTTCATCATTTATTGGTAGCCTGCAGAATTCAAACACAGCGATTCACGCGCAGTATGCCTCGTTTGCCAAATGCTTTTCGGGACACCAATCCCTTTTTCACTGGCTGTGCACTTGGAAGCTAGGGAGGCAAGAAGTGACGCTGCACTTGCAGTGTGATTTTAAGTTCCGCCACAGTGGGCGTGTGCTCTCATGCATTCTGGTATTTTGAGTCCACTGATTTCATAACCCTTCGTGGGTACCTCCCATCATGCTTCTGACTTGTTTTCTTCCTTTAGTAGGTTCGCGAGAAAGCCAGGTAAGTTTTCCGCCTTCTGTTTGGCTTCCAATTGGAACACGCTGCTCTGCTGGCACTAGTGTCCTTCTCAGTGCCATAGACTCGCGGTTTCTACGGGGGGGGGCTTTCCGTGACCAAAGCAGGCCACTATATAATCCGATCGCAAACACCCAAACTTGGAAAGCCTCACGCAGCGTGTTGTTTCATCATTTATTGGCAGCCTGCAGAATTCAAACACAGCGATTCACCCGCAGTATGCCTCGTTTGCCAAACGCGTTTCAGGTCACCAATACCTTTTTTACTGGCTGGGCACTTGGAAGCTGGGGAGGCAAGAAGTGACGCTGCACTTGGAGCGGGATTTTAAGTTCCGCCACAGTGGGCGTGTGCTCTCGTGCATTCTGGTATTTTGAGTCCACTGATTTCATAACCCTTCATGCGTACCTCCCATCATGCTTCCGACTTGTTTTCTTCCTTTAGTAGGTTCGCGAGAAAGCCAGGTAAGTTTTCCGCCTTCTGTTTGGCTCCCAATATGAACACGCTGTTCTGCTGACACTTCTGACCTTATCAGCGCCATAGACTCACGGTTTCTGCGAGGGGGCTTTCCGTGACCAAGGCAGGCCACTATATAATCCAATCGCAAACACCCAAATTCGGAAAGCCTCATGCAGCGTGTTGTTTCATCATTTATTGGCAGCCTGCAGAATTCAAACACAGCGATTCACGTGCAGTATACCTCGTTTGCCAAACATGTTTCAAGACACCAATCCATTTTTCCCTGGCTGGGCACTTGGAAGCTAGGGAGGCAAGAAGTGACGCTGCACTTGGAGCGTGATTTTAAGTTCCTCCACAGTGGGCGTGTGCTCTCGTGCATTCTGGTATTTTGAGTCCACTGATTTCATAACACTTCGTGGGTACCTCCCATCATGCTTCTGACTTGTTTTCTTCCTTTAGTAGGTTCGCCAGAAAGCAGATACGTTTTCCGCCTTCTCTTTGGCTCCCAATATGAACACGCTGTTCTGCTGGCACTACTGTCCTTATCAGTGCCATAGACTCGCGGTTTCTGCGGGGGGCTTTCTGTGATCAAGGCAGGCCACTATATAATCCAATCGCAAACACCCAAACTTGGAAAGCCTCACGCAACGTATTGTTTCATCATTTATTGGCAGCCTGCAGAATTCGAACACAGCGATTCACGCGCAGTATGCCTCGTTTGCCAAACGCGTTTCAGCACACCAATCCCTTTTTCATTGGCTGGGCACTTGGAAGCTAGGGAGGCAAGAAGTGACGCTGCACTTGCAGCGTGATTTTAAGTTCCACCACAGTGGGCGTGTGCTCTCGTGCATTCTGGTATTTTGAGTCCACTGATTTCATAACCCTCTGTGGGTACCTCCCATCTTGCTTCTGACTTGCTTTCTTCCTTTAGTAGGTTCGCGAGAAAGCCAGTTAAGTTTTCTGCCTTCTGTTTGGCTCCCAATATGAACACGCTGCTCTGCTGGCACTACTGTCCTTATCAGTGCCATAGACTCGTGGTTTCTGCGGGGGGGGCTTTCCGTGACCATGGCAGGCCCCTATATAATCCAATCACAAACACCCAAACTTGGAAAGCTTCACACAGCGTGTTGTTTCATCATTTATTGGCAGCCTGCAGAATTCAAACACATCGATTCACGCGCAGTATACCTCGTTTGCCAAATGCATTTCAGGACACCAATCCCTTTTTCACTGGCTGGGCACTTGGAAGCTAGGGAGGCAAGAAGTGACGCTGCACTTGCAACGTGATTTTAAGTTCCGCAACAGTGGGCGTGTGCTCTCGTGCATTCTGGTATTTTGAGTCCACTGATTTCATAACCCTTCGTGGGTACCTCCCATCATGCTTCTGACTTGTTTTCTTCCTTTGGTAGGTTCGCGAGAAAGCCAGGTAAGTTTTCCGCCTTCCGTTTGACTCCCAATATGAACACGCTGCTCTGCTGGCACTACTGTCCCTATCAGTGCCATAGACTCGCGGTTTCTGCGGAGGGGCTTTCTGTGACCAAGGCAGGCCACTATATAATCCAATCGCAAACACCCAAACTTGGAAAGCCTCATGCAGCGTGTTGTTTCATCATTTATTGGTAGCCTGCAGAATTAAAACACAGCGATTCACGCGCAGTATGCCTCGTTTGCCAAATGCGTTTCAGGACACCAATCCCTTTTTCACTGGCTGTGCACTTGGAAGCTAGGGAGGCAAGAAGTGACGCTGCACTTGCAGCGTGATTTTAAGTTCCGCCACAGAGGGCGTGTGCTCTCATGCATTCTGGTATTTTGAGTCCACTTAATTCATAATCCTTCGTGGGTACCTCCCATCATGCTTCTGACTTGTTTTCTTCCTTTAGTAGGTTCGCGAGAAAGCCAGGTAAGTTTTCCGCCTTCTGTTTGTCTCCCAATATGAACACGCTGCTCTGCTGGCACTACTGTCCTTATAGTGCCATAGACTTGCGGTTTCTGTGGGGGGGCTTTCCGTGACCAAGGCAGGCCACTATATAATCCAATCGCAAACACCCAAACTTGGAAAGCCTCACGCAGCATGTTGTTTTATCATTTATTGTCAGCCTGCAGAATTCAAACACAGCGATTTATGCTCAGTATGCCTTGTTTGCCAAATGCGTTTCAGGACACCAATCCCTTTTTCACTAGCTGGGCACTTGGAAGCTAGGGAGGCAAGAAGTGATGCTGCACTTGCAGCGTGATTTTAAGTTCTGCCACAGTGGGCGTGTGCTCTCGTGCATTCTGGTATTTTGAGTCCACTGATTTCATAACCCTTCGTGGGTACCTCCCATCATGCTTCTGACTTGTTTTCTTTCTTTAGTAGGTTCGCGAGAAAGCCAGGTAAGTTTTCCGCCTTCTGTTTGGCTCCCAATTGGAACACGCTGCTCTGCTGGCACTAGTGTCCTTATCAGTGCCATAGACTGCGGTTTCTGCAGTGGGGCTTTCCGTGACCAAGGCAGGCCACTATATAATCCAATCGCAAACACCCAAACTTGGAAAGCCTCACGCAGCGTGTTGTTTCATTATTTATTGGCAGCCTGCAGAATTCAAACACAGCGATTCACGCGCAGTATGCCTCGTTTGCCAAACGCGTTTCAGGTCACCAATCCCTTTTTCACTGGCTGGGCACTTGGACGCTGCGGAGGCAAGAAGTGACGCTGCATTTGCAGCGTGATTTTAAGTTCCGCCACAGTGGGCGTGTGCTCTCGTGCATTCTGGTATTTTGAGTCCACTGATTTCATAGCCCTTCGTGGGTACCTCCCATCATGCTTCTGACTTGTTTTCTTCCTTTAGTAGGTTCGCGAGAAAGCCAGGTAAGTTTTCCGCCTTCTGTTTGGCTCCCAATATGAACACGCTGTTCTGCTGGCACTTCTGACCTTATCAGCGCCATAGACTCGCCGTTTCTGCGGGGGGGGGGGGGGAGCTTTCCATGACCAAGGCAGGCCACTATATAATCCAATCGCAAACACCCAAACTTGGAAAGCCTCACGCAGCTTGTTGTTTCATTATTTATTGGCAGCCTGCAGAATTCAAACACAGCAATTCACGCGCAATATGCCTCGTTTGCCAAACGCGTTTCAGGACACCAATCCCTTTTTCACTGGCTGGGCACTTGGAAGGTAAGTTAAGACGAAGGTGAATATATATATATATATATTTTTTTTTTTATATATATATTATCTACTGGCGGTCGCCAGTAGATAGTTATAGTTAGGACCGAGTTTCCATAGGAAATCTCAAAATTCTATTTTGAATAACTTTGGCGCCGGTTGACGAATCCTCGCAAAATTTTCAAAACTAATGGGGCGCTCCGCTCAGCTCCTACCCTGAAAGTCTCGAGGTGATTCGTCAAGCGGGGGCCGAGAAAAAGGGGGGGTCCCAAAACGCATTTTCCCCATGTATTTTTCCATAGGACCTTTAGTCGCAACTACAGCACGAATGGCTGAAAATAATTACTTGAAATTTGGCAGAGAGATAGCCATAAGGTCAAGGAAGTGCCCTTTGCAGGTCTGGTGTAAATCTGTTCAGTATTTCCTGAGAAAATAGCATTTAAAAGCATTTCAATATCTATACGCGTGCAGCGTGCGCGCACTGTGCAAGCCCTGTGCGCGCACCCTAACGTGCGCGAGCGCACTTCTGATTGGTTGTTAGATCTTAGTAAACATTCGGTCGAAACAAGGAAGTGTCGGCCGCCATTTTGTCTGGTGGCGACACACTGTCCCGGTTCGTGTGTAATTATATCCCCCAAAACAGAAAATACACGGACTTAGGCTGCGAGGAGAGAAGCATGCGTGTGGTCCACGACCCCGGCGCTGAGATCCTGAGCTGAATGGTGATCATGGATGCGGTGACAGCGAGTTTGGACTTGTGATCCCTGTATGCTGGGCGATCCTTGTTACTCGACTTGCCCTGTGATGTCTCCAGCTGCCTGCCCTAGTCGGAGGAGGTAGGGGGCTCCCTGCATTTTGCTTCATATATATATATACATATTCACTGAAAAAACCATAGGTTTCACACACGTTATAGTTAGGAATTAGCATTTAAAAAACCTTGCAAATTCACTTAAAAAACCATAGGTTTCACACATGTTATAGTTAGGTGGACATTTCACTCGTAAAAAACCAATGAAATTCCCCCGTTATAGTTAGTTGAGATAACTATAACTCACGCTCCCGCAATCCTCTGCTCATGACGTCACATATTACATCACTCATGACATGGTCAGTGGCATCACTCATGACATCACTGATGACATCATCCTTGTGATAGAGTGGCGGTCGCGCGAGTTATAGTTATCTCAACTAACTATAACGGGGGAATTTCATTGGTTTTTTACGAGTGAAATGTCCACCTAACTATAACATGTGTGAAACCTATGGTTTTTTAAGTGAATATATATATATATACATATATACACACACACAAATATTTCTCCATTCAAGGGAGCCATAAGCACTGCAGGGCGGTTGCGTGATCCGGGAATGGAGTCCCCATCACCAATCCAAATGAACAAAGGCACAGTAGCCAGCATTGAGGTTTCATTGCTTTTATATCAAGCGTGGCATCATGTATTCCTCCCCTGACACATTTCGGCTCTAAAACAAGCCTTGATCACAGGTGGCCAAGGTTAACTAATCAAAGTAACCGCCCTTTGAATGCAGGATTGATGTAATCGGTAGTTCATTGTAAAATACTTTTACCAGCATGCGTCACAATTAAATGTTCAATTCACCTTCCAGTATATTAAAATCTTGGTTTAATACCATCTTCACTAGTGTGATTTAAAATGTTCAAAGTTACCTAATTGCTGGCAAATCACGAACAACTTCATGCATTGATGATATTAATATTCATTTACAAGCTGTCACTATTTAAGTGCTGAACAAAAAGACAAGTCCCGCAAGCGAGAAGAGGCAGTACCATACTCCCCGAATCCCACTTTCTTGCCTCCAAGATACAGTGTTCCCAGGAAAATCCTTTTCGTTGTATGGCTGCAAGCGGGCTGTACTCCCAAATGTAAATCCACCCGCATTTCTCCATTCAAGGGAGCCATAAGTGCTGCAGGGCGGCTGCAGCATCCGGGGAATGGAGACCCTATCACCAATCCAAACGAACAATTGCGTCGTAGTCAGCATTGTGGTTCTTTTGCTTTAATGTCAAGCGTTTCTCACAAAAAACAAGAGTAACCCAAATGTCCTTGCGAACTGGGTATTGCTATTCAAGCAGAAACAATATTCACAAGGAACTCATTTAAATCTGACTGATAGATTTTTATGCAATGGGTTAGATTTCTTGCGTGATTTAAGCAGAAACAGCATATAATAAAAGGTCAAACCATATAACACTTAGGTAGTATCACTTTGAAGATAATCCACAGAAAACAATATTTTTGGTGTACCCACTTCAGCCGAAGTGAGTGTTATTTATTTTGCATAAACAGTATTATAAGAGTAACAAGACATATAAATTCTGATGTGTATTTACACTATATACATTATATATATACTATATACATTTTCATATTTGGATGTGACTTTGTGACCCCAATGAAGTGACCATAACCAAAACAGTGGAATATTTGTAGCGCTGATAAAGAAGGAAACAATTGGTTATTGGAATCTAAGGGGAGCCCTTTGGATATCTGATACAATCATTTGTTCCTAGAAAACTTTTCTAGTTTGTTGGGGCTCTCCCTTTGTAGTTGCTGATGACGTTTTGACCCTCTTGTGGTACTGGGTCTGTTTAGGACGGGGATCCTGGGGACTGGAATTAGGACATGGATTTAGTGTGTTTGATAACTAACACATGTGGGCTGTAGGTAAAAAGGGAGGACATGCTTACCCAAGGGCACTGTGGAAGTGCCGGAATAGGAATCTGTCTTCCTAATGGTAGTTCAAGGAGGGTTCCTGGTTGTAGCCAATGGCAATTTAATTCCTACCAGAAACAGGGATACAAATAAAATATCAACACCAAGGATTGGTGTAGAGTGCTTGGCGGGAGTGAGTAAATCAAGTGCCCCAGGGATTGCTTACCCTTTGGTTGTAAAGCCTCTGCCTGTAGTCGGGCAATGTTCGATAACAAAAGTAACTCGAAGTTACTATGAAACCTATTGATGAAAGGATAGCATAAAAATTCTTAGTTCATATTCCATATTATTAGAAAATGGGGTTAATAACCCAACTCACCAGAATTACAGCGTGATTGTGGCGTGAAAATATGCCATTATTGTCGGGATTAACTTAATTAATTAATCATTCTTGATGTGGCAGTCACGGATCTGCATGGGACAGGAACACTGGGTTAGATATATGAAGTCGCCAAATTTGTAGCCGATAGACTGCATGGGCACCTACTTGAGGGAGGAGAGGCTTACCTGAGTCTCCGGACGGCGGTCCGTGCTCGGCGGGATATTATTCAGAATGAGCGCAGTCGGATGGCGTGTAGAAATATCGGCCGCTACTGCGCATGTGCTTGGCACCTCGTCCGGACCACGCATGTGCGTTAGCACTCGGGGAAAACACCCGGTCATCGTTTAAGAGTTACCGTTTCACGTCAGCCATTTATGAATGGATGCTGTTATGGGTAAAAGGAGGGGTTTAAATCTCTACTATTCAGAAGTGGTGAATTACAGGATAATGCAAGTATCCCTGACTCATCAGTTAGCATGTATGGTTGCTCGGATGTTAACAACTCTCATAATTTAAAAATCAGCAGACATAATACTTATTACTTAAAACACAGTGTAATTATTTGCATCAATTTATAGTGCACTCATTTATATTTGGAGAGTATGAGTATCTGGGGGTCTTATTGGATGATCAAATAAAATGGGGGGCTCCTAAACAAAGAAAGCAGGGGGATCTGCTGAGGGTGAACACAGCTATCTTTAATTTCGCCTCTAAATTAGAAAATAGACTGATTGCAGCCTTGTTGAAGATTTACCAAACCAAGAGTATAGCTATAGCCTCTTATGAGAGCGAAATATGGGGGCATACCACCACAGATGCTCTTCAGGTGACCGAGAATACATTTTTGAAGTGTCTGTTGGGTGTCCCGCGGGGCCTGTCTAATATGGTGGTCCAAGAGGAACTGGGAGTGCCTTATTTAAGTGACACGTTGGCACTCCGTCCCTTAATATTTAGGCAAAAAATATGGCTGTACGAGGGATTAACGTTGAGCCAGTCAATTTTAAAAGAGTGTATGACTCTTGATCAGGCACTCAATATACCTTGGCTCAGATACATTATGAGCAGTTTTGAAAAGCTAGGACGAGTTGAACTGTACACCAACCACAAACAAATAACAAAAAAGGATGTGGGGATTACAAGAGAGTCTTTTAGCTGTTTGAGGAAACTAGAGCGGGAGGAGCTGGAACTGCAGAAGCCTAGTGTCCGTAGATTTCTTATGTTAAAGACTACAACTTTGGCTGAGCCTTACCTCCTCGGGCGTTTATCTATCTACAAACGTTTTTTATTGACTAGGTTTTTACCCCAGTGGGATGTGATAGTTTTAGTGGATAGTTTTTATCTAAGGGTGAGCTTATATGCATTTGTATTTTGCATCCAATTTTTTAGATTATCATGGATTGTTGAGGAAAGTATTTTAATTGAAACAATGTGTGTTGATATTTTATGAAATTTGATGTATTGGTAACTTTTATGGTTTTACATTTCTGAAACCGAATAAAGTTGATTTGATTGATTGTGTATTAGTAATTATACAGTGCCTTTTAACAGGATATGAAACATGTACAACAGGTTGTTGTGTTCTCATTTATGTGTGACACAGACACCCTCTGATGCGTTTCCGTATTATGAATATGTTATACCGTCTATTACTGTTGATGTACCCTAAATATGCACTAAATACATAAATTCATTATTCTGTATTAGCTGACAAAATGGAGCCGAGGCATCAGAGGGTGTCTGTGTCACACATAAATGAGAGCACTACAACCTGCTGTACATGTTTTATATCCTGTTAAAAGGCACTGTATAATAACTAATACACTGTATCGGCTGCCATAATGAGGCTTAACCAATAGAGGGTGTCTGCTGTAAATATCAATGAGGACACTTGGCTGAAGTGGATACAGCAAAAATACTTTTTTCTGTGGATTGTCTTCAAAGTGATACTACCTAAGTGTTATATGGTTTGACCTTTTATTAAATGCTGTTTCTGCTCAAATCACACAAGTAATCTAACCCCTTGCATACAAATCTATCAGTTAGATTAAATGAGTTCCTTGTGAATATCTTTCATCTCAAGCCTGGCAGCATGTATTCTTCCTTTATACCCTAACACATTTCGGCTCTAATACAAGTTTTGATCACAGGTGGCAAAGTTTAACTAATCAAAGTAACCGCGATTTAAATGCAGGATTGATGTCATGTATATAACAGGGGACAAGCAGATAAATGGAGGAACAAAGAAATCAAGTTATAAATTCATAGAAGAAACACTTGAGGGAGGATGGGTGCAAATGTGAAGAACTTTCTCGCTTTGGTAGGTTGTTAATATCAAGAGTGATTCCAATGACTCAAAACCCAACTCCAAATTTAAACCCCAACTCCCATATGATTATATTGATGCTTTCCATGACACTGTGATCAAAGAGGTACAAAAATGTAACATACCAAATACAAAGCTCAAAACAATTTACCCAAGAACAGCATTAAGTGATCTATTGAATGCTGACACTTTAGTCATGCAATTGTTGGTTAAAGGGGGGGATGTGTGGTAATGTAAAAAAATATGTGCAGAAAGGAAATTGCAAGACAATTGTCAAACAGATCATTATATAAGGAAATTGGACGGCAGAATTATGTACTCACGACGAATAAGCACTGGGATCTTTTGACTGATTTGATGGACCAAGGATTATTTAAATTGGAAGAAGACAGCCTTCTGAAAAGTGACCACTCCAAGATACATGAAAATTCTATGAATTCTCTGGGCACGTCAATAATTTAATCAAAAGAAAGGTTTTTAGAAAACGCCTCTAAATATATTGATAATTTGTGAGACCATTTGTAGAATATCTCCCCTCTTATGTTAAAGACAGAGTAGATTTTCTGTCTAAGATTGATCACGTGGGAAAAAGACTATCAATGATGTTGGAAGTCACTGCACTATATATTAGTATTCGACACAAGGGTGCCATTCAGGCACACAAGTATTTCCTAAAAGTGAGGCCAATTTGTTATTATTTACAAAAAGAGATATTACTGAGCATTACACAATTAACTCTGGAGAATAACATCTCTCGATTTGAGGACAAGACATAGCCATGGGCACATGCTTCACCCTCAGCTATGCCAATTTTGTGGGTTGGTGGGAGGAGCAGATGTGGCATGGTCTCTGAAACATACAATATACACAAACCATATGATTGTACATTTACATTTTATTGATTGTGTTTATTATTTGGAATAGCCATAAAGCACTTGCCTAGGAATTTGTCCAACACCCGAACAACAACTAGCTAATTTCACACTTTACCAGTACTGTCAGTAACATTTCTGAACGTTACAATTACCACACAAATCAACAACCTCATGATCCCTCTCCATAAACAAACAAATAGAAATAGTCTACTACATGCAGTCAGCATCCATCCTAAAGGACTCAAGCAAAGCATTCCCTTTGGGGAATTGATCAGTATACAACACAACTGTGGTGAAGTTTCTAGCTTCTAAAAAGAGAAGGTTATCATGATTAAATGATTTTGTGAATAAGGGTACCTTAAGTGTTCTACTAAAAGTAGTGGGGGGAGTCAATCACATATCAAGGCAGGATGTTCTCTGAGCACAAAAAAAACAAGTTGGTAGTAGAGACATATAGGAAGTTAATCACTACATACACAAATAGCTCCGAAGGAGTAAGAGGAATTTTCAATAAACACTGTGAAGTCCTCCAAGCTGACAACATTATTATTGTTGATTTGTGCCCCTATCCATTCTTTTGACACAGGAAGAGTACAAAATTACATGTATTATATCAAAACAGAATTAGATATTAAAGTCGATTCGACCCGCAAACAACAAATGTTTGTTTCGCGTGTTATGTAGTACCAAGTATAGAAATTTCAGCCACAAAGTTAGAATCACATGGCATTAATACTGCCTCTTTATACTGATGTCATCCAGTAAATGTGCATGTTCCCTAGCGTGAACAGTTTGTCCCTGGTTTTTGCAAGGCATTGTGGTATTTGTAGTGAAATGTACTACTCTGTAGCCTGATGCATGAAATCATATCGCTGCTATATTTAATTTTCGCTTTGATGCACTGCTGCGATTGTATATGAAATTGAGTATTTATGTATATTTCATAAAATTCCTCCCTTATTAGTGGGAATACAATTCTTTTGTCGTCTGCAATGTGCTCCATTAGCCTTGCCTATCTTGAGATTCCTGTGACCTGTGTGTAATAGCCCAATGGGGTGAATACTGTGTTCGCATAGTGCTTCTAGTGTGTGAACCCATAGTGGAAACCCACGGTCATAAAAATATTCAACAGGTGAGGCTAGTCAACATTCCAAAGTTCATTTTGAATTTTTTCCTGCATAAAACCAAGGTTATCGCGAAATGGTAAGTCATTGTATTGTCCATTAAATTGCCAGGCTTCTTTACCCCCTGTAAAATACCCCTAGTGCTCTTGAAAATGTAATAATCAAATGTAATCAACACAAGTTAAAATCTTATCTGCATCGTGGAGTATGGTTGGAGGATGGTGCGAAGAAAAGGGTAGGGATCCTGTTGCCACTGGCTTGAGATAAATTCCCTTCCTTTCCTCCTATAAGAGAGAGATATATAGTACAGAATATAAGACAATTGCATTGTTCATAAATATCCTGTGAATAAATGTCAATATTACATAAACAATGTTAACAAGACATTACTAAAAAAACAATTACTTTCATTCTTTAAATTGCAAAATCACCCGCTATAAAACCACTATTCTCCTTGTAGGTGTTTTGCCATCTCGTCATCCAAATTCTGTCCATTAGGGAAACGGGTGCACATACCTATAATGTGCCTAGATTCTCGCTGTCTAAGTCTTAGAACACAATTTCCTCCTCTTACCTTAGGTAAGACTTGTTCTATGGCATAGAATGACAACTTTGCGTAATCTGAGAAGTGATGGCTTTCAAAATGTCGGGCAATGGGATACTGTTTGTCTGTATTCATAATGGCCCTCATATGTTCCAGAACACATTTTTTCGCCATATGTTTCGTACTGCCCACGTATCTAAGTTTACATGGACACTCTAACACATAAATGACGAAAGTACTAGTGCACGTCAAAAATTGTGTTATACTAATCATGGGGTTGGTACTCGTATTCCAAAATTCTTTAACCAT
This sequence comes from Triturus cristatus, assembly GCF_964204655.1. NCBI lineage: Eukaryota > Metazoa > Chordata > Amphibia > Caudata > Salamandridae > Triturus > Triturus cristatus. Next base: position 442,205,682 of record NC_140593.1, on the reverse strand, counting down.
CTGGCTATTTCCACAGGCCTTGCAATGGCCGCATGGGAAAAAACCTTGCAGTTCAATTCCCCTGCTACCTATGTCTCTAGTTAAGTCACTGTGCACCAGTAAATCTTTTAAATTACGTCCTCTTCTGTATGTTATACTTGGTCAATCTGGTAGGTTCTTACCTATGATCGGGTCGCTTTTCAGCACATTCCAGTGGCGTGTGATAATCCTACATATCTGGTTTGAATTGCCATTGAATGTGAGAATCATGCAAGTTTTGTACTCATCCTCATTGTCTGTGGTTTCTGCTTGTGTTGTCCCTAGGGTACTTGCTCTATCTATTTCTTTCCCTCTATATATATTTTACCTAGTGGCGGTCACCACTAGGTAGTTATAGTTAGGTCTGCTTTTCCATAGATGGAGTGCGTTTTGGTTTGCTAATAACTTTGGCCATGTTGGACCAATCTTCACAAAACTTTCAGAGAAAAAGTTCATCCACCTCAGCTCCTTCCTGGAAAGGTTTGGGGTGGTCCTTCAAGCAGGGGCAGAGAAAAAGGGGGTCCCAAAACGCAAAATCCCTACGCATTTTCCATAGACTTCTGTAAGATGGGCTACAGCAAAAACTGCTGAATGAAATTCGTCAGGAAGCTAGATCTTGGTCCGCTGATTGGTGTTAATCTGTTCATTAGTTTTTGAGATATGAAGGGTAAAAGTGCAGGAGCACTGTTTTAAAAATAGAGCATTCTGATTGGCCTGGGGAGCTTTATTTCCCTTAGGTGATCTCAAGCTCACAGGAGTTAGACTCCTGTGAGAGATCTGATTGGCTGCCAGCAACATGAGAAAAAGTTTGGTGGCAGCCATTACAGGACTCAGGGACTTGGTCCCCTGTCCAGAAGTTCTAAAAAAAGGATGTATGGGGCACCCATGGGAACAAAAAAGAAAACAAAATGGCAAAAAATGCAGCCGTCCTACAGACTCTCACGGGATCGACAAAAACAAAATATGGCTGGGCCCAATTTGAATATGTTAAGTCCGGCCCTCCTCCCTGAGACTCTAAAGACCCTGGGGAGCCCACCCCAGTGGCCGGCTCAGCAGCTATGTCCGTGGGTGCCCACCGGAAACCTGTGTTTGCTCTTGCTTAAAGGGAACCTTTTTTAGATCTCCCGCCAAGCGGAAGCAAACACCAAGCCCGCTGTCGGCAGGCGAGCTTCAAAATTTCTCCCGGACACTGGGAGTTGACTTTAAATCTGCAGTAATGTGGGCAGAGAAACAGATCTAAATATTGGTCCTGCCCATAGGAATTGTTGGCTGCTCCCTGTGGTCTGGAGCAAGCCGGCTTCCACTGGATGCGGGGAGCCAGCTAAGCCGGCTGGGGGTGCAGGGGTCTTGGTGCTCCCCAGCAGCCCCTAACAACATTGTGGCCTGGGGAGGGGGACCACGTGCCCCCTCCCCCTTTAATCTGCTGCCAGGCCCTAGGCAATGGGTTTCCTTAGACCGAAATCCACCAGGAGAGAGGGGCCACGTGCCCCCTTCCCCTTAAATATACCACCAGGCCCCAGCGGATGGAGTCCACGGGGCAAAATTGACCCAGGGATGGGGGCTGCGTGCCCCCTACCGCTTCAAAATGAGTCTATGCTCCACAGAATGGGGTCCCTAAAGCTGAAATAAGCCTGCGGTGGGAACTGCGTGGCCCTCTCCCCTCACAATGGTGTGGGTCCTAGCGGATGGGGTCCCCAGGGCTGAAATTGGCCCAGGGAGGGGGGCCACCTGCCCCCTCCACCTTCAAAAGTATGTTGGCCCATGGGGAAGGGATCCCTGAGGGGCCGAAACCAGCACGGGAAAGGGAGCCACGTGCTTCCCTCCCCTTTGAATATGCTGCCAGGCCGTGGGCGATGGGTTCCCTGGGGCTGAAATTGAGCCAAGATGGGGGGGCCACATTCCCTCCTCCTCCTTGAACATGGTGCTGGCCCTGATAGATGGGGTCCCCTGGAACGAAATTGGCCTTGGGAGCCACGGACCTCCGCCCTCTTTAAAATCATGCTGGACTCCGGTGTCAAAATTAGGCCAGGGAGGGGGGTCCTCGTGCCCCACCTCCCCATTGAACATGGAGCAGAGCTCCAGAGGATGTGGTCCTCAGGGCCTAAGTAAGCCCGGAGAGAAAGGCCACATGACACCCTCCCCTTTAAAATGGTGCCTGGCCCCGGAGCATGGGGTCTCCAAGGCCAAAATTGGCCTGGGGAGGGAGGTGTGCCCCCTGCCTCTAACCCCCTTCAAAATGGTGCTGTTACGCCCCGGGGATGGTGTCCCCGGGTCAAATTGGTCCAGGGAGAGGAGCTGTGTGCTCCCCTCCACAAACGAGCAGACGAGGTCCCACAGGATGAGGTCCCTGGGGCCACAATTTGCCTGGGTAGAGAGGCTGTGTGCCCCTTACACCCAAACAAGCACACCTGACCCTGGGGACGAGTGATAAAAGAGTGGCACTGGTGGAGGGGTTCCCCAGGGCCTAACAAGGCTTGGGGAGGCAGTGCCACACAGCCCCTCTCCCCTTTATTTAAATAAGTGGCAAGGGGGATGGGTTCCCAGGACCAGACCCTATAGCCAACTGGCCATGTGCTGTGCAGGGTTGACTGTATGGGGGGGGGGGGGGGTGTTGGCTGCAGGACCAGGTCCTGAAGACAACCCCCAGCTGCTCACGGGGGTTGAATTTACCTATGGTAATTAAGTATTATTTACATTAAAAAAGCCCTAGAAATTGGGTGAAAAAATAAAGGTTAAAGTAACATTATAGTTAGGTGAATTTGTCAGTGACAACATTAAAGTTTTAAACTAAAAGAAAACACAGAAATTCACCAGTTATAGTTAGAAGTGCTAACTATAACTTGCGTCCCTGCCATGCACTGCTTATGAATTAACTTATTACATCACTCATGACTTGTTCTACGACATCATTTATTACGTCGTGATGACATCTCAAATTAGATCATTGACTACATTACATGTCATGGCATCTGTGACACAATTGGGTAGTAAGTGGGGAATAGATGGCAAATTTCTAGGGAGTAGGGTAAGCCCGATGCGGGATGTAATAATGAATAGTTTGAAGATAGCATTAGAGGACACTCCTGGGAGTAACCTTCACCATGCTCCCTTCTATGCCACTGTAAACTATGCTATTTTATTGTATGCCACTCCACTCTACATTACTACACTGTATGCCAGTAACACTCACTGTCATTCCACTCTACACCACCCCACAGTACGCAATTACCCTGTATGCCACTATAGTCAGCCCCTCTACACGCTGCTCCACTCCACATCACTGCACACTCCTCCACTGTACGCTATTACATTCTTCCACATTAAATTCTATTCCACTCCACTGTACCACAGTCCACGGTACCCCACTCCACAGTACGCTATTCAACGGTACACCGCTCCCCTGTACCACATACAACTCTACTCCACTGTATAACAGTACACTTTATAACACTCTCCTCAACTCCACTCTACGGTACCACACTCCACTTAATGACAGTAAACTCTATGATTTGCCCCAAATTTTTTTTTTGTCCTCATTCACCTCACACCACAATGCCCGCTCCAATCACCTGTACCCATCGCGCCCTGGAAGCAGGTGTGGAAAAATATAAATCTTCCCCCCTACGGGTAGACCTACGAGTTGGAAGGCACTACCTTGATAAAGGGAAAAGGTAGCTCTCTAAATTTCATCCGATATAAACCGGTGACTGTTTAGATGTCCCATAATGTCAAAACAGGAAAGGGGCCCATGGCAGTCTAGCAAGATCTAGAGAGGTATAATCATAGAGCAAAGCTTTGATCATATATGGAGAAGGGGGCCCTGTTTTGTTACCTAGCGTCTGAGTCCTACCATCTTATTAGGGGGTTCCAGAAGGCAGTCTTCCTTTTAGATTGAGTCCCCCTCAAATCCATCTTTGATGTTAAGATTAGTGATTCTAGCCAATCCGAATGCTGGGGAGGCAAGCATTCCATACATCTGTGACAGATGTCCCTTCTCGCCAGTAATATAGCGTAGAAAAGAAAGGCTCTTGCAGGGCCTGTGTAACTTGACTAGAAATTCCAAAGATAATCATAGAGAGGCTTACCTTGACTTGGGCCCCAAGGATAGCGGAGATAGTATTACCGACTTTCGGCCAGAACTCAAGAATTGGTGCACATTCGTGGAACATGTGGATATCGGAAGCTCTCTTCAGTCCACATTTCTTGCATTTTACCGGAGGACCTGTTGTCATTTTTGGCAGCTTTTGGTAAGCCCTGTAGACGTAAAAAAAGTGATTCGTCCTTAAACAAGCTGGCTTAACCGTAAGGAACAGTGTGTTCAGTGATACTTGCCAGAGATCTTCCCAGGAGACTCCCGGTAGACAGTCACCCCATAGTTCTTCAGCCAATATGAAGTCTCCATCAATTGTTTCTTCAATCTCCCAGTACCACCTGAAAACTTATTTTTTCCCCAGGCGGTTTAGCCACTAAGTGTTCTTCTAATGAGTTACCTGCACCTAATGGAAGCTTCAAATTCTGGGCCCAGCTTTTCAGCTGGATATATTTAAACCTGGAAAGCTCTCGCTCGAGAGTGGCCTGTAATGTTGACCAACGTTAAATCGTGTCCTCCTGGGCGAGGTCTCCCCAAACGCTAAACACAGCATTCCTTATTGGCAGTGCTAATTTGTCTTTCAGATAATCTGGTGTTCAGGGGGAGTCCCATAGAGGGGCGAGACTGGAACAGTAACTAAGTCCTGTCAATCTTCTGATACTAGAGGAGGTGTGGTAAATATTTCATTACCGGTACTATTTTTTATGCGGTAAAGTCTAGTAAGAATAACTCAGTAAATATAAGAGGCAGAATCCGTGGTATTAGAGGTTCTAAAAGACTTTATTCCTCTACAAAGGAAGTACAGTTCGAACTGCAGGCTTCACATTCCATCGCCATGAGGGTTCAGGAAGGAAGGGCAATTCATTATTGACAGGTAATCATTTTTATAAGAAAGGCATTACAGTGAAACAGATGCAGAAGGCGTAACAGTTGATAAGACAGATAAAATATGCATACGTAACTAAAAAGGCGGACATATAGGCGTAACTTAGAAAACGTCATTATACATGATGTCACAAGTGGGTGGATCCATAAGAGAATCCTGCAATGTCAGCAGAAATATTTGGCAGAGATGCGCGCGCAGCCGCATGACGTGTGATTGACGTGCAACTAGAGGGTGAAGGGGACTTGCCATTTAGCTCTACATGTGGAGACAGAAGTCTGGGGGGTCATGTCAACCTAATCCCAAATCATATCTAATATCTTATGTTTAAAGAACTGTATTATCCAAAAGGAAAGGTCTCTCGGACGGAATCTATTCTATACTGACTGTTAGTGCGTGTACAAGCGTCTAAGTGTCTACATGAGATGCGAGGGGGCAGGAATCTTCCATGGTAACAGGGGCTATGAATTACTTGCATGAGAACAGTGAGGCCTGGCCCTTTGCACGGTAGCTGGAGGAATGTTTACCTAAACTACTAGACAGGAATGCATCGGATGAGGAGCGGAGCAGATAATCTTGAAGGTGAAATACAGTTTTTGGCAGGCAACAGGCTGGATCAGGCACCGTTAACCGCGCAGGGAGTAGGACAAAGTTCATGGATACAGATGCAGGCTAGGACTGGAGCTTTCAGAGGCAGAAGGCAGGAAAAGGCTTGATGGCAGAATTCAGGGCCTATTCGCCTGAATCTGTAAAATGTGGAAAGTGAACCACATAAAGTCGGTGGCCTTTCATACTTAGGAATGGAATATCTGACCCATTCATGGCGGATCTGAAAGAGGACATGTTGACGGTGGACGCACATGTATTTGCGTCTTCATAACTGGAACTGGAGGGAACATACATGTACTTATAGCATGCACATGGAGCCGTTGGGGTCTACGATAGGGGACATAACTGATCACAAAATTCATATTTCCTCATTCCCTCCTTGTCCCCTATGGACCCTCAGGAGATATCGATCTTCATCAATCCATCGATCTGTTCATATAGCATCATTTGTTCTTCTTTCTTCTTCCGGGATCTCGAACGAAAACTTGGATGCGGGATACACGATGTGGCACACAGACCACAAATCGCTGGCCCACATTGTAGACATAAGCAGCAACTGAATAGTATGAGAAAGCCAATACCTAGGAAGGATAGGATCCTCCATCCCCAGGCTGACAACACGCTCCAGAACCAACCGGACCAAGTCCAGGTGCCTGGACTCTGGTGTATCTGGCTTATAATCTTATGAAGGCGGGTTATGGCTTTATATACTGACGGCGAATTTTCTGGTATGAAAACACAGCAACTTGATCCGATGACCCTACAAGCTCCGCCCCTATCGGCCAGGATGACGTCAAGGACAAGACGATTTTGAAGCACAACAATCCGCATAGCAGACTGCTCTTCTGTTAAATTGCCTAAGGCGGAAGTAGTCTCGTTTACTACTGCTTCAAGGGTTCTAGTTAATCTACGTATCAGCTTACTATTAGTGACTGTACCTATATAGGGAAAGAAACCTTTATTGAAATCTGTGTATTGCTCCCATGCCGTTTCAGTGTAATCGACAATCGGGAGATCTCTCTGCTGTCTATTGTGTACTAAATGGGTATTTCTGTGATAATCAGGAGGGGCTAGGAAAACAGGTGGCAGAAGGAATGCTATGTAACAGGTACCATCCCAATCTAGAGGTAGACGTATATATGCGGTCTGGCCACATATGAAATAGGAATGACGGGAAGCTCTAAATGTAGATTTGCCTTGATCACGGAATTTTATTACAGTGGTGCATTTACTATGGCCCATGTGTATGGAACCATTCTTGCATACACATAATTCCCCTTTAACTGGGAATACTGACATAGCGGGCAAGATTGGCGTAGCTTCGGATTCAACATTCAGAATCAGGAGGTTAAGTGTAAAATTACCTAATCCATATACTTCATTTTCTAGATCAGTTCCTGTTCTTTTGGGAAGTCCCTCCTTGTTAGGGTAGCAGACTTTAAGCAAAACTAGGTTCAGGTTTCCCCATACCCAGTTGTCTTGATAAACTACTGAATTTGAATCTAGGGAATTAATCAAACTAAACCATGCTCCACAGGAGCCATTGTGTGTGAACGGATACGGAAAGAGGGGCAAAACTCCCTTATAGTTCTGATAGGGAGGGAGTCGGCCACATATCCAACAATTGGTAGCATTGCTGGTCTGATGGGAATGATGTAACATACTAATAAAAGTGTTGTTGCGCAGCGCAAATCTATAGGACAACTCATGCGGAGGTAATTCGCTAAAAGAATGTTCAGCAGTAACATTGTAAGCACGTTTAGAAATAGGGTAATACATATGAAGCAGTACACTAGTTATGATGATCAGAAAACTTAGAAAAAACAAAATTAATAATGTTACTGTGCAATGACTACGAAGTGATTTACAATACGCATGCTTTTTAAGCTGCATCTGTTGATTTCTTTCTCTATTCCGGTCTAGAGGATACATGTCAGAGACAAATTCAACCGATTCACCTTGGAGAGGACTTAAACAATCAAATTGTCTGACTTGCTAGACCTTAATTTTAGTTTATAAAGTTCAGTTTCCATGGGTTCAACCAAGGGGAGCTTTGAATCAGTCTGTGAAGGAATACAAGGCTGAGTTTTAACATCGGACGGTAGTCCATAAAATTTCTTGATATGACTCGAGTGCAACCACCCTTTACGTCCCTCGATCTTCACGGCTGTCCTTGTTGTTAGTAGAACGAGTTTAGGCGATTTCCACCTAGGCTCCAGTTGGGTCTTTCGGTCGAAATTCCGTACCAGAACCAGGTCACCTGGAACCACGTCATGGGGCTTCACCTCAGTGTTATCGGGAAAAGCTGCAGCTACCTGTGAACAACAAGATTGTAGTGCAGACATCAAGGAAGCCAGGTAATCTGTCAGCATATTACAGTCAACATCAGTGATTTTGCGAGGTATAGGCGTCCCCCACATATTTGGTGGTCTACCGAAGATCACCTCGTACGGGGATAGCCCTGTTCGAGAATGTGCTACCATTCTCATGTAAAAGAGCGCAACTGGTAAGGCTACTATCCAATCGACTCCTTTTTCTCTACATATTTTGGACAATCTGATTTTCAGAGTCTGATTATGGCGCTCCACGAGACCTGCTGCCTCGGGATGTCGGACACAGTGGAATTTCCATTGGTAACCTAACAAAAGGGAAACGTGTTTCATTAGTTCGGATGAGAATGGCTGGCCGTTATCTGAGTAGACAACACGTGGCAAACCGTACCGTGGGAAGAATTCTCGAACTAACTGTTTGGCAGTAGTCGGGGCAGTGTAATCTGAAACCGGGTAGGCTTCTGTCCAACGGGAAAGAGCACAGACAACTACGAGAACATATTTGAATCCTCGACATCGTTCCATCTGGATATAATCCATCTGGAGGACTTCAAAAGCATGATCGGGAGGTTGAAATCCACCCTGCTCTACGGGGATGCTTTTACCTGGATTAAACTGACAACATTTCATACAGGTACGTACTTTCTGTTTGGCTGCTGCTCGCAAGTGTTTGTTGAACCAAATGTGTTGAATACTGTCTAGCATAGCTTTTTCTCCTAGGTGCGCTGGACTATGTATTGTGTTAATGATGACTTGAACCATGGAGTCAGGAAGAAACCATCCCGCCATTCTTACCAATCTACGACCAATTTCATTACTCCCTACTTTCTGTAAACTTACAGAAAAGGAAGTAAATAAACAGCTCACTTCTTTTTTAGAGGCAAATAACATCTGGCACCCGAACCAAGCTGGCTTCAGAGCAAAACATTCGACTGAATCGGCTCTAAATTTCTCCGTGGAAACACTTAGAACAGCACTAGACCAGGGAAAAAAAGCTGTCCTCATACTTTTAGACCTATCCGCGGCTTTCGACACGGTGTCGCATACCATCTTGATAGACCGACTAACCGCGGCAGGAATAACGGGCAAGGTACTGAGCTGGTTAAAGAGTTTTTTGACAAACAGACGACAAGTGGTTACCTTGGGCCAATTTAGATCAGCAGAAATCCCACTGAATTCAGGTGTGCCACAGGGCTCGTGTTTGAGTCCGACACTTTTCAATGTATATATGGCTCCCCTGATTGCCCTCATATCATCCTTCGGCATAGCTACCATCGCATATGCAGATGATACACAACTCATCCTAGTGATGGAGGATGAATCCAGCCAAGCAGAAGCCAGACTCCAGAACTGTTTGAAGGCTACTTTCCACTGGATGAGCACAAATCATCTCAAATGCAATTCAGGGAAAACTGAGATCCTACCTGTTGGGAAAAACAACACCTTCAATCCAACTCTATGGTGGCCAGAAGACGCCACCATCCCTCCCAATACAGCAAATGCAGTCCGTAATCTGGGAATAAAATTTGACCCTTCTCTGAGCTTTAAACAACAAGCAAATGCCGTGGCAGGGATCTGCTTCGGCATAATAAAGGGACTTAGGAAATTTTTCGATCTGATCCCTTTTGCAGCAAGAAAGACGGTGGCGGTTGCCCTTATCACGTCCCACATTGATTACTGTAATAGTATATATGCGGGAACAAATAGGACAGTATGCCATAAACTGCAAATTGTACAACATGCAGCGGCCAGATTAGTGTTGGGCTGGAAAAGAAGGACCTCAGCTTCAACAGCTCTGAACATACTGCATTGGCTGCCAATACACAAAAGGGTGTTGTTTAAAATCCTGCTAATTACCTATAGAGCATTTAACAAAACAGGACCCAAATACATTGAAAACATGTTCCAACACTATGCCCCTGTACGATGTCTGAGATCTCAAAATGAGAATTTTCTCACTATCCCTAAGTTCAGACTTAAAACCAAAGGAGGCAAGTCCCTGGCAGTTTTGGGATCCAAAGCCTGGAACTCTCTGCCGTCCTCCCTTCGGCAAATTTCCACAGAAATTTCTTTCAGAAGCACCCTCAAAACCTGGATCTATACGTTATCTGACACAAAATGTAAAAATCTGATATAACACTCCATCTCCGAAACATCATAAGAATCTTTTCATCAGATCCTGTTTCGTACTCAGAAGCGCAAAGATGCTCCATGGAGTGCAACCAGCGCTATACAAAACCGAATTACATTACATTACATTACATTACATTACATTACATTTTTCCTTCGTCATCCATCCTTGATCCGTTTGGATCCCTCCTAATTCAGTCCATTTCTTTATTTCTTCTGGTGTAGCATGTGTCTGTATGTCAATTATATCAAGGGCGGGATCCTTAACTGTCATGCAATGTGTTGGTGTCGGAACTATTGTCTTTGTCGCGTCAGTTGTATGAGTCTGGTTCTGAGCAGTCTGTTTAGCTGTTCTGTCAGCTAGGTCATTACCCTGAGAAATGATATCGGTAACTTTTGTATGAGCTTTGCATTTCATAATCGATATTGCAGTAGGTAGATGAATCGCGTCTAATAGGGCTTGAATGAGGGGTCCGTGTTGGATGTGGGCACCGTGAGAAGTTAAATAACCTCTCTCTCGCCACAGTACGCCGAAGTCATGGACGACTCCGAATGCATAACGTGAATCTGTGTATATGTTGACTTTCTTATTTTTAGCTTGAAAACAGGCTTGTGTCAGAGCGATGAGCTCTGCTGCTTGAGCTGACAAAGTGTTAATACAATTTGTTTCAATGACTTCAGTGTCTGTTGTGACTGCGTAAGCGGCCACTAACTCTCCTGTACTTGTTCTCATACATGAACCATCTACATACAATGTCAGGTCTGGATCTGATAAAGGGATGTCTGTCAAGTCTTGTCTGGGTTTCGTCGTGATAGTAATGACTTCAATACAATCATGTGCTAATGGATCTGTTCCATTTACTGGCAAAAGTGTGGCAGGATTTAACGTATTACAACGTCTGATTTCTATGTGTGGCTGAAACAATGTTAATTCATAACCGGTGAGTCTCGCTATAGTCAAGTGTTGTGTTTGTGTGCGGTTCAAGAGAACCTCTACTGCGTGTGGTACTTGTACTGTCAATTGATGTCCTAACACTATGGCATCGCTTTGTCTGATTGCTAAAGCTGTTGCTGCCACTGATTTCAGGCACGCAGGAAGAGCCTGAGCTACTGGATCTAATGTACTAGAGAAATAAGCACATGGTTTGTGTGATCCTGCTTGTTCCTGAGTGAGTACTGACAAGGCAGTACCGTCGCGTTCTGTAACAAAGAGTGTAAACTGTTTACTGTAACATGGTGTTGCTAAAACAGGTGCTTGGCATAAAGCTTTCTTTAAGCTTTCAAAGGCATGTGTATGTTCTTGAGTCCAAGGGAGGACAGTCGATGTGGCTGCCTCCTGTGTTGTCAACTGGATGAGTGGTTTTGCTAGAAATGCATATTGAGGGATCCACTGCCTACAGTATGAAGTGAGACCTATAAAAGCCCGCACCTCCTTTTGTGTCTTGGGTGGTGGCATGTTAGCGATTAACTGGATGCGATCAGGTGTAAGCTGTCTTCCCTCCTTGGACAGCGAGTGCCCAAGGTAAACAACTCGCTGGACACAGAATTGCAGCTTAGAAGGGGACACCTTGTGCCCCTTGTCGGCCAAAAATTTTAAAACCGTCAGTGACGCTTTTTCACATTCAGGTTCGCTTCGGGCGGTGATCAGCAGATCATCGACATATTGAAGCAAGGCAGTGTTAACTGGCATGTGGATACTGTCAAGTTCTCGTTTCAGTGCTTGGCTATAGATGCTGGGGCTTTCTGTAAATCCTTGAGGTGCGCGTGTGAATTTAAAACTTCGTCCATTTAAACTGAATCCGAACAGATATTGACTTTCCGGATCTATTGGGACGCTAAAGAAAGCATTCTTGAGATCAATTACAGTGAAGAACGTTGCTTCTGAATCAATAGCAGTTAGTAATGAAGAGATATCTGGGACCACAGGGTATTGTGGTACAATACATTTATTTAATTCGCGCAGATCAATAACTAATCGATATACTGGTGGTGCTTTTGGATCCGTTCTTTTAAGAATCGGAATTATCGGGGAATTGCATACATTGGAGTCGGTTTCGACAACCACTCCTTGTGCAATGAGCTCGTCAATGATTTGCAGCAAAGCCACAGCAGCATCTGGTGGTAACTTATATTGTCGCATTCGTGGTAGTACTACTCCTGTTTCTAGTGTGACACGATATGGTGTAATGTTCATACAACCAACATCAGTTGGGCCTTGTGCCCATAGATGTGTAGGTAAATTCTGCAGCCGGTGATCCATGTCTCTGGCCACGTAGTGACCTTTAAAGTCACGTAAAAATAGTCGTACTCCTTCCGGAGAACAACATATTATAGCTCCTAGAGCTTTCAATGTTTTTATACCTAACAAGTTTTCTGGGCATGATTTAGTGAGCAATAAATCTGTAGTCCGTGTCAATGGACCAACCGTAAGTGGAAGGGGTTGCGTTACTTCATTAATTATAGGTTTTCCTGAGAATCCAAGGGAAATATTCTGTGAGCCTGAGAGGGGTGCCCCTGGAACTTCACTGCGTCGTATAGTTGTTCTGCTTGCCCCTGTATCAAGTAAAAACTTTCTGTCTTCCCCTAATAGTTCACTATGTACATAAGGTCCCTCTTGATCTACAGGAACCTCAATAAGGGGTAAGCCAACTTCCCTCTCTAGGCTATTTCATGTGTATCGCTGATAATCGGGATAATCTGCTTGTGCATACTGATACATCTGTTGCGTTGTTGCTTGTGTGGCAGCAATAGGCTGCGCTTGTGGTGGTGCTACGGCCTGTTGTGGAGCTGTCTGTTGCGGAGCTAGTTGTTGCGGAGCTGACCTAGGTTGTGCATGCTGAGGGATTTGTTGTTGATTCTGATCCTGTCTAGGTGGACGTGGTCTTTCCTGGGTTCTACCTGTGGCAATATTATGTTTCAGGACTGGACAATCGTGTATGTAATGACCTTGTTGTTTACAATAGTTGCACGTCCCTTTCGCCGGACCTGTGGAATCACCCTTTTGATGACCATCAGCTGGAACTGACTGAGCAACAAGCATTTTCATTTTCGTATCTTTCATACGTCTTTGTTCATGTTCTTGTTCTTCTCTAATTCTATTGTGGTGATATTGTAACATCTGTAACATCTGTGACGGGGTATTACCTTGCCAGGTACTCTCAAATTTCAATACTGTATTCTTAACTTGCGGTAGGGAATTTTCAACTAATTTTGTCACAAACAGATGTGGATATGACTCGCTACTTGCTTTTATGCCACTATTTATACCAAAACATTTTTCAAATCGGGAATAGAAATCACTAGTGTCTTCATCTTGCTTTTGTTTACAGGCTGAGATTGCACCCCAGTCTTCCTTTTTCGTAGTTAATAAACGTGGCAGTACCTGCACTAGTAATCCTGGTAGTGCTGTAGTCTTTTCCCCAAGCCCTGCTCCTGCAGCTCGGGCCCTTTCTTCGTTTTCTAATGCTGTCCAATCTATCTTTTGGTCTCCCACCTCCCATTCCTTTTCTTTGAGTTTCTCGTAAATACCAGCAGGCATTAACACTTTCAATATTTTCATAATGTCGGGGTAGGTATACTCTCCCATGAGTAACATGTCTTTTATCTCACGGTGGAAACCTGCTGGATCCTTGTCATGGCTGGGTACTACTTTCTTCATTTCTAATAATTCAATTTTAGTTATAGGCGTGTACACAAACACGCGTGTAAAGTTATTACCTTCACCTCTGATTGGGTGTACTTCGCGTAACGGATTCTGTCTATCTATGTGATACATTTTTCTTCCCATAATGGGAACTGGAACGTGTTCTGGGCACACGAAAGCTATATATTGGTTTCGAAATTCTAGAATTTCTTTAATTAAATCAGTACCTGACCCTCTCCATTTATTCGTGAGTAGTTCCGTCAATATGTCAGGTAAGGGTCCAGGATCGGAGTGTTGGCTTTTATATAATATAAGGAGGTGTTGAATCATGTATATACTAGCTAAACGCTGTTCGTCTGGGGCAAGATTCAGAAACGTGTGTGCTAGTGCCTCATCACTGTATTTGCTGGGACTGTCAGCCCATTGTACTGCTGACCTGGCTAATTCTTGTTCGTCCATGGAATCGAGCATATGGTACCCCCTTCGATCTCGGAGTAATTTATCAGTGGCTTGGAATAGGTGTTCAGGGGACCTTGTATTTAACATAGGGGTTTGAAAATGTCTATTACATTCTGGACGTATCGGTCGTATCGGATCATTAAAGCATCCAGTATTATTATGGGGTTTTCCTCTACCTACGTAAGCTATCGTTTCTAATTGTTCTGATTCTTGCTCCTCCTCTTCCTCTGATTCAATTCTGTCTGCTTCTCGTCTTTCTTTATGTATTCGTTCTACTTCCTTGCGGATCTTTCGATACATGGCGATTATACACGCCTGTTTATCATGTTTCTCGTCTGATATGTTCTGACCCCATTTGGCAAGTTTTTGTATGGTATCATGATCTGCCCCAGGCCTGTCTTGGTTCCTAATCACGCAGTTTATGAAAAAACGTAATAGTTGTCTTTGGACATCCACTTTCTGGTATTCCATAGCTTCGTTAATACTTTCTGGACCTCGCCCTGTTTGGACAAAGTGATATATATTGTCTAGGTGTTCAACCATTCCTGGTATCGTCATTAAATACAATGTAGCTCGTCGTATACGTAGTGATGATATTAGCAATCTGTCCTGTTTACCTGGCACTGGATCGTATCTACAATCCACAAGATGTTCTTTAAACATGTCGGATGTCGCTAGTTGGGGTGTACGTTGGAGTGCTAAATCTCTAAGGGTCTGTTTATTTCGCGGCGGTGTGGCAAACATGTCTGTCGTACCTCCTGTAGCACCGTCTGAGGTGCTGGGTAAGAAAGGATTCGTTGGACGTAAGATAGAAATTGTAGATGCGGGAAAAACAGTAGAAACGGATGGACCTGTGGGAATGGGCGTAGGAGTTTGTTGTTGCGGGGATACAGACGGATGATCTTGATGTTGAACACCATCGGCAAGCGGTGTGTGTGTTGTGGTATTAGCATACTCGGGAGCTACGTCATCTAAATAGGAGGAAAGGAAAACGTCCTTTGCTGTTTTCGGATGTGTTTTAGGATGTGCTTTTATCGGGAGCAATGGAGGAGTCAAGTCTTTTGGTATTTCCGGGGTAGCCTTAGGTAATCCTTCGGCCAGAAGAGGATACATACCATTCATAAGAGTGTTTCTTTGTCTATCTACTTGTTCTGATTTAACTCGGGTACCTTCCTCAATTAATAGATTTTCTCGGGCTTTATTTGAATTCTCTCTACCTTTCTCTTCCTGTCTGAGCGCTTTTTCTGTACGTCTATATGATTCTTTACGCCATAATTCAATGGCATCTTTCTGTGACTGTCTGGCTTTCTTTTTCCATAATTCTTCTTCTACTCTCATGATGCAATCTGCATCCCAGGTCCCTGCTGCGGGCCATCTCTGACTTTCTGGTAAATCCTTGGTGTAGTCCACCCATAAATCAAGAAATAATACGGCATCTAGGCCATGCTTATGATACATAAAGTATCCTGGAGTGTCCCTAGGTGGAATGGGAACAGCTTCTTCGAGTACCCCTTTTCTAGTCTTGATCTGTCTTAATTTCGAAAAGAGCGGCATTTTTAGATCTGGTTACTTAATCTTGAACGCACTTAACTCAATAAACACAATAATAAACAGTCATTCACACCACAATGTATAGAACGTATTAAAACATTTAACACTTAACAGTTTTAACGAACAATGATAACTAATAGAAAACTAGTTACCGACATAATACTGACACTAGATAATACTTATTTATATGCAAGACATACTAGATATACTGCTAAACAGTACAGATACACTGCTGAAACAGTGCAGACCGGATTTGTGTACCCAAACCCGTCTTGACCGGCACAGACTATGTGCACGTTTAAATGCCTCCCCGGCAATGGTACTCACCGGGTAGCTCGGAACGGAAGGCCTCGGAACTGAACTGAAACTGGACCGGACTGGACTCGACTCGACTGGACTCGGAACTTCGGAACCTGGTGGGCCTCTGTATACCTCGGATCTTGCTCTCTCAGCTAGGCTCTGGTCGGGATACTTCGCACTTCTCACCGCCTCGTCTGGGTGTTGATCGCAGCCTCAGTCGCCCCCGCTTGGCCGGAGGGAGATACAGGAAATCCTGCAGATACGCGTTTTTGTCCGTTCAGCTGTGGCAGGAGACCGGGCCTGCAACGCACCTCCGGCGCGTGAGATGAGAAAGTGTCCCTGTTCGGGCGCCAATTTATGTGGTAAATATTTCATTACCGGTACTATTTTTTATGCGGTAAAGTCTAGTAAGAATAACTCAGTAAATATAAGAGGCAGAATCCGTGGTATTAGAGGTTCTAAAAGACTTTATTCCTCTACAAAGGAAGTACAGTTCGAACTGCAGGCTTCACATTCCATCGCCATGAGGGTTCAGGAAGGAAGGGCAATTCATTATTGACAGGTAATCATTTTTATAAGAAAGGCATTACAGTGAAACAGATGCAGAAGGCGTAACAGTTGATAAGACAGATAAAATATGCATACGTAACTAAAAAGGCGGACATATAGGCGCAACTTAGAAAACGTCATTATACATGATGTCACAAGTGGGTGGATCCATAAGAGAATCCTGCAATGTCAGCAGAAATATTTGGCAGAGATGCGCGCGCAGCCGCATGACGTGTGATTGACGTGCAACTAGAGGGTGAAGGGGACTTGCCATTTAGCTCTACATGTGGAGACAGAAGTCTGGGGGGTCATGTCAACCTAATCCCAAATCATATCTAATATCTTATGTTTAAAGAACTGTATTATCCAAAAGGAAAGGTCTCTCGGACGGAATCTATTCTATACTGACTGTTAGTGCGTGTACAAGCGTCTAAGTGTCTACATGAGATGCGAGGGGGCAGGAATCTTCCATGGTAACAGGGGCTATGAATTACTTGCATGAGAACAGTGAGGCCTGGCCCTTTGCACGGTAGCTGGAGGAATGTTTACCTAAACTACTAGACAGGAATGCATCGGATGAGGAGCGGAGCAGATAATCTTGAAGGTGAAATACAGTTTTTGGCAGGCAACAGGCTGGATCAGGCACCGTTAACCGCGCAGGGAGTAGGACAAAGTTCATGGATACAGATGCAGGCTAGGACTGGAGCTTTCAGAGGCAGAAGGCAGGAAAAGGCTTGATGGCAGAATTCAGGGCCTATTCGCCTGAATCTGTAAAATGTGGAAAGTGAACCACATAAAGTCGGTGGCCTTTCATACTTAGGAATGGAATATCTGACCCATTCATGGCGGATCTGAAAGAGGACATGTTGACGGTGGACGCACATGTATTTGCGTCTTCATAACTGGAACTGGAGGGAACATACATGTACTTATAGCATGCACATGGAGCCGTTGGGGTCTACGATAGGGGACATAACTGATCACAAAATTCATATTTCCTCAGAGGAGCCAAGATGGCGACCGGGACGGCAGCGTAGGCTCCCGGCTCCATGAACCTCCACATCCCGCACAGATATCCTGCATGTGATCCTCAGCCTGCGCTACATGCCCGTGTTGGTGATTGAGAGCGGCAACCGATCGTGTGATCCTGAAGTTTCTGGCGGCGGTACCGCCTGAGAAATGTTCATTTGAAGTTTGCGGCCTGTGCAGCCCTGGAGCCGGGACCTCGGGTGGACAACATGGCCGGGCGGCAGTTCAACAACAGCGGCCATTGGTGACCGGGTGGAGTCGGAATACTGAAGCGGAGCGAATATTGGCCTGAATCTCGCTGTGGTCGCTCCTACCATCGAGCGTGGCGTAGCGGGTGCATACCCGGGGTGACGATTCCAGGGTCTTTCGGCGATTGCCTGGGCCCTCGCCAGTGAACTGATCGGACGCGGCCTGTGGCTCGTCCCGATTTGCGCGGGCTGCTCCCGGTTTTCGCGGGCACTGGCCCAGGAGGAGAACGACGGTTACCTGTGACCACACACTGGATGCATATTTTGCCTGCCTCCGGAACCCTGTTTGCAGTGCCATGGAACTTGATGCGCTTGTGCCTGAGTCCCGGTTCCCATCAGGGGTGGCCCTGCCCTGCGGCCATCTTGATGGGATGGACTCTATCATCCTGTACATTGGGTCACAGCAAGATTGGGAGTGTGTGGCGCAGAGGAGCGTAGCGGAGCGAGCGCAGGGGGCTGTGCTGGGGTACGGTGACCTTCTCGACGCTCTCGGAGCCCTTCATTTCACCCTGGTTCACGGCGCCCGGGTATTGGGGAGGAAGCTGGATGGTATTGCGTCAGCGTCGGAACAGTTGCGGTCTGCCTGTCCCCAGGTACACAAGGATCTGCTTCACCCTACACAGGAGGAAAGTAACGTGACCGCCTCTGTGAATAAGGGACAGCTGGAAATTTCGGACACTGTGGCAGCGGGTGGTCGGCTGGCTGTGGGGTCGGCCTGTTCCGGAGATTTTGGACTTGAGCAGAAGGTGGTGACTTTGTCCCATGCGCGGCCTCCGGCGACCCGGGCGATCTTCCCGCAGCGGTCGCTTGCTCTGGCTGATTCCTCCTTCCTGGACCTTGTGTGCAGCGCAGGCCCTGGGGCAGTACTGGGAAAGGTGATCTTCCATGACGATGACTGTGTTGGTGTTCAGAGACATTCTCCCTACATGTGTGTGTCCCTTCCTGGTCTTCTTTGGACGCTCCTCTTCCTTGTAACTTTGGACATGATAATGGGTCGCTGGGTATGCATTGGTGGATTCGCAAAGCGTGGCCAAGGATAAGGCTGATCCTTCAGAGGTTGTCATTTAATAGGCGGGCGGGCTTGGGGGTTGTGTGCTCTCACGGCATAACTAATAGTGTAGTCTGTGAATAATGCTCCCCATTTCTCTTAGACATGGTCGAATTTTGGTTGTTTATTGTTTGTTTTGGGGAGGAATATATTGTGCGGGAGGGAGAAGCCAGGGGCATGATTGAAGGCCCTCGTACAGTTTATTACTACTCTCTCCCCTTCTCTGTTAGGGGGGGTTTCCTCTCTTTCCTCTCTTTCCCCTTTTTCTCTGTTTCTTCTATATTTCGGGTCTGGTACTGGGGCGACAGGCACACTGCGGGGGGGGGCCGTAGTCATCTGCAGAGGTGCAGGGTGGGGGGTTGGGGGAGGGGCTTCTTTAGTCCTTTACTTTGTTCCTATGGCCTCCTTTTTCTTTTCTTATTCTTCTTTGTCTTTCTTTTCTGGGGTCAGTACGGTAGGTTTCCTTTGTTGCCAATCATTGTTTTTTATTTGTGCATCAATTTCCGTGATGTCTTCTGGGTCCTAGGGCAGGGGACTGCAGGCGCAAACGGCTCGTGACATTCCTCCAAATCCTTAACCTCCTGTTTCAGCGCCAGTGACTTGATAGATTGCTGTTCCTTGTTGACGTTCACTACTCTGCCTGCCATTTTTCGCTGCTGAGAACTTGATTGGCACCTGATCCTTCTATCCCTTATTGTAAAATGAAAACCTTTTATATCCTGGTTTCCCCTTTGGGCTGTTCACTGGACTAGAGTATACTAGCATGGAGAATCTGCTTCCCGAGGTGCTGCGTGTGATTAAGATTTGCTTGCTGTTACTTTAACTGCTTAGCGGCCGGCCCCGAGGGTTGTAGGCCCATACTTGTCTTTGGTTGCAATGTCAATAAAGGTTTTTAAAAAAAAAAAAAAAAAAAAAATCTTCTGATACTAGCCCATGTTCTGGCTGCAGTCTGTAACACCTTTAATCTTACTTTTTTTTTTAAAGAACTTAGGGTCCCCCTATTTAAACATGAAGCCCTCTTTACCCAATTTAGCCCCTTTCAGCATAGCTGAAAACATGGATCCTACCCCAGAAGTGTTAGGGGAGTTTTACAGCATTCTGGAGTGAGTCAGCTGGAATGCCCATGCATAATACTGTAGGTCCGGAAGGGATAACCCCCCCTTCTCCCTCCTGTGTCTCAGGTTCTTCCAAGCAATTCCAGTCCCTTTATAGGCCCAAATAAAGGAATTTATGGCCTTCTGGAGCTTATCAAAAAGGGGCTTTTCGATATGTAGAGGGATAGTATTGAAGATAAAAGTGATTTTTGGTAGTATTATCATTTTAATCAAATTTACCCTCCCAAAGATTGACAGGGGGCGGTGTACCCAACTCTTCATAAGTCGCAAGCACTCTCTTGTGACAGTAGACATGTTGACTCCGGCGATTTTATCACTCTCCTCTACTATTTTCACCCCTAAATATCTCATCTCTTTTGTGGTTTGGTGTTGAGTTGCCTCTAAATTCCAAGTAATAACCTCCATCTTCCCCGCATTGACCTCGTACCCTGAGACCTTCACAAACTCTCCTGCTTGTTGTAAAACAGCTGGAAGAGTGGCTGCGAGATCCGATGGAAAGATCAATATATTGTCAGCCTGTAGGGCAGTCTTCCTTTCCCACTCTTCGTACTTAAAAGATGGACTGTTTGCCTCCGTTCTGAGCTTCTGAGCGAAGGGCTCAATATAGAGGTCAAAGAGAAGGGGGGATAGGGGACAACCCTGTCTAGTACCCCGGGTAATTTTGAAAGATTTTGTTAGGTTGCCATTAGCCAACATTTTTCCGTGGGGTTTTCATAGATCAACTGGATGGCTCTGCGGAAAATCGTACCAACGTTGTATTTTTCCAGCACGGGTGCCATATACACCCAGTTGACTCTATCAAAAGCCTTTGATCGTCTAGCGTCATCACTGCCAGATCAAGCTAATATGTTGAAGCTAGGTCTATCACCCCAATAAGACTGTATGTGAGTTCATACAAACATCTGCCTTTAACAAAACCCTTCTGATCGGAATGTAGCATATCCCCAGCTACTCTCCCTAACCTTTCAGCTAACATTTTAGTGAAGAATTTATAGTCCGTGTTGAGCAGAGATTTAAGTCTGTATGACTCACATTTTGCTGGATTTTTCTCTGACTTTAATATTAGGATGATCGTGGCCTCGCCCCAGGAGTCCAGTATTTTTACCCCTTTGCTTAAGATCTTGTTGAAGAGCAAGGTCATGCCTGGAGTTAATACCTCGACCATGTTTTTGTACAGCTCGTTTGGCAGTCCATCTGGGCCCGCCGCCTTCCCTCCCTTGCTTGAAAGTATAGCACCCTTACCCTCTTCCTGTGATATTTCCTGCTCCAAGATATACTGTTGCGGTGCTACCAAAGGTTTAATCATATTCGAGCACAGCCATTCCTCAACTTGCTGTTTATTCACCGTACTATCTTCTGTGTATAATTTCTGGAAGAAGTCATAGAAGGTACCCTTTATGTCTGCATCGGTAGTCAGTTTAACCTTACTCTTCTCATCTTCAATTTCTCTGATCACATTATGGGTCTTATCTGTTTTTGCTTTCCAGGCTATCAATATCCCTGCCCCTTCTCTGTACTCAAAATGGACCAGCTTACTCGCTTCCCATCTCTTAGCTACCCTCGTTCGTACGATAAAGTTGAGCTGTTCTTTCAATTCCTTGAGTTTGTCCCTGTACCCCTGTATCTTCTCTTCTTCCTTAATATGCCACATGTCTGCCTCAATGGTCTTCATATCTGCTTCTATTTTGGCAACCTCCTCCCTGTATCTCCAATTTCTAAAGCATACTCTGACAGAAATGTTCCCCCATATATATGCCTTCAAGGTATCCCAGACTACTGGGATAGAGGCTGTTCCAACATTGAGGTTTAGAAATTCCTTTAACTCAGAAGCTAGATAGTTAATTTCTTCAACATCCTGGAGCAATGTCCGGTCAAGAGCCCAAACTCTCTCGGCCTTCCTACTTTTCAGGTCTAGGTCTAGGGTACACCCGTGAGTGGTCTCACAAATGAGCCGTCAGAAACTTAATATCCTGTTTTTTTTCCCTTAGACTGGCGCTAAGACACAGTCCATGCTGGACTTGTGACTGTATTTTCGGTTATAATACGATACTCCCATCTGGAGGCCAGAAATTTCTCTCCATATATCGCTCAACCCCAACTGCTTCATCATTAGATGTAGAAATGAGCGTGAATTAGGTGTTGCTACTGCTCTACTGTTTCGAGATTTGTCTAACTTTGGGTCTAGTACAATATTAAAATCACCTGTCATTATTACTGGATCTGGATAGTCCAGTAGATTAACAAAAACTGATTTTAAAGGTGCCGGGTCATCACAGTTTGGCCCATAATATCCTTAATATCTTTGCAATAACCCATCTTCCGCAGATGTTGACTACTTAATCAATTATATGTGCCCTAGCTTGTTTCTTTACTAGAATAGCCACTCCCCTTATGTTAGCGCTGTGATCAGTGCATATCATATGGTCAACCCAGTTTAAATTTTTAAAGATAGATTTGCATTTGTTTTCTATCAGATTGGTCTCTTGCAAGAAATTGATTTGTGCTGGGGAGTCCTTAAGATACAGCAAGATCTTAACTTTTCTTCTTTTAACGCGTAGCCCATTAACATTCCAAGATAGGAACTGTATATCTTTTAGGTATAAAGAATTTTCAAGCCATAAGGACCAGGCTGCTAAATTGTTCTCTGGAAAATATTTAACTGAGGTGAAAGAGGTAATTGTTTTGTTTTTTCCCTACATGCTCCCCACCCAGTGCACCCCTCCTTCCTACCCCTACCCCACAGCCTGGAGAACCCAACCCACCATTTTCCAGGACTAGATGTAAGTCCTAGTTGCTGCATCCGGAGATACCCCGCCACCAAAACCCTCATGCGTGTAACACCTTTTGCCGCACTAGTGTATTAGGTAACTGCAGTGTACATTTGTTTGCCTCATTCTACCTTCCCCCCCCCCAATAGTCACCTAGGATTATAGAAATGCCTTTTCTTCTGGTTCGAGAGCAGCTCCAGATCGGAAAGGGATGCTCTAAAGCAGAATGAGAGGCTGTAAATCTTATTTCTCTCCTCTCCTAATGCTCTCTAGAAGCTCTTCCGACTCTTGCTTGGACTGCATGTTGTGCATTTTATCCTTGTGCATGACTTTCAGGGACGTAGGGAATTTAAGTTGGGCCACTGCCCCTAATTTTTTTAAATCATCTAGCTTTTTTCCCAGCTCCCATTGTCAGTTCAAGGTAGCTCTGGCAAGTTCCGATCGAATTTCAAAGGAAAAGACTTTCCCCTTCAACGATTTTGCTTCCAAGGCCATATTCCAAAACAATTCTTTTAAAGAGTATGTGTGGAAGTTCAAAATAATTTTTCTAGGTTTTGTTTTATTGGGGTTTTTTCTGAAAGGATCTCTGTGTGCCCTTTGAATGTCTTTACTCAGTTCTTCCTCAGACTCCTCGATCTGGATTGTTTCCTTGATTAATGTGACAATGTAAGACCTGAGGTCCTCTCTTTCCTTCCCCTCTGGAACATTAAGGATGCGCAGGTTACTCCTAAAATTGTTCTCCAATTGTTCTAACTTATCCTGAACCACTTTCTCCTCTTTTTTAAGGCCCTATATGTTCGCTTTGGCGGTGCTCAGTTCAGCTTTTAGTTCCCTCACCAAACTTTCAAGCATTTCAGTCCTCATGCTCAGAAGGTCATTTTTCTCTCCGGATTTGCAGCAACCCCTGATCTCTATTTGATTGGTTTACAGACACTGATCACCCTTTTTTATTTTCTTCAGAGAGAGTATGAAACATAGCTTCCATGGGCATTGATGGGTTCCTCATGGAATTGCTTGGGGTTAGACCAAGTATGTATGTATTTGAATGAGCTCAAATGATGGGCGTAGTTATTTAGTCAAGCAGAGTCTTGATTTGACTTGAAGTATGTTTCAAGATAGCCACCACAGACCATCCAAGCTTGAGCGGAAGAACTGTGTACCAAACACGGTGACTCGGTTATAGTGAAGGATTCATCTTGTTTTAAGGTTGAAATGGTTTGAAATAGGGTCATCACATTCCTAAGACAAGAAGTATATATAGTGTTTCATTTTACTCATATAGGATTGTTTAAAATAATGGCTTCACATGACATGAGGTGTATATAGTATGGGTTTTAAATCGGGATTCAGTAAGATCAGACTGGAAATAGTTATAAATATACGAGCATTTGACTATTCCAATATGGCGGGCACAGTTGTTTACTCAAAGCTCTGACTTCACTGCTCAGGTGAAGTCAATCATGGGAGATATTTAAATGGCTATTTCCCAGTAGCACTCTTTTTGCTCCTTCGGATGTGCAGTGCGGGACCTTGACAGGAGCCACCATGCTTGATAGTAAGTATGCAATCTGATTTCAGATGGATGTACTAAGGATGTAAATTTATATTGGTTACAAACTCTATTGGGGCATCTTGGGATATTATATCTTGTTGCATATTAACAGAAAACTAGACAAAAGTTGTTTATATCCTGAGTGTGAATAGTATACTGTATGTGTTTCCAATATTGCTCTTCTCGATTGATATGAAGCCATTTAATTAAATGGGGCAGGAGAAAGTTTTATTCCTAGGATAAGTCGGAGGAATATTTTGTGCTATGAGGTCGATATACATTAATTGTTTGGAAGTCAATACAATAAGTACATTCATGACTGGAGAAATGTCAAGGATATCTGAAAACAATATTCTTTCACTAACACCAAATTTAATAGGACATGAGGTGACATTGCGGAACCTGTGGGAGAAAGTAATTTGGAAGACACAGGCCTTGCCTTTCGAGTTGTTAACACTTGACCTGTTGAAATTATGCATCAGCATTGCTCGTGGATATGTAATCTGTTTTCAAGGTATTGTGTAAATTTGTATTTCCTCCCTTTTTGTATTACAGATAGAATATCCAAATGTATTATTCAAATACAAATGAACAAGTATAAGATGTGATTACAATGAATAAGAAACATGAAATCAATTGTTGCACAGTGAGAAATGAGATATGTTAATTTATGATGGCTAGTATCTTATGATGTGTTTTGAGTGGTTATTTGAGGCCACATTACAATATGTAAAATTGGATGAGCAGAAGGATTTTAATGGGGCCTTTTCTCTTTATTCACAATGTAAATTTGTAATGCATGTTGGCTAATTTGCATGGAATTTTAAAGTTGATTTATTTTGTGTGTGTTTTGTAGCCCTGAAGAAGTCCGTAGGGACGAAATGCGTTGGCTACAACCAGACATTAGGAGATGTTTTTAAAGAACTATCAATAAAGAAATTAAAGAAGAAGAAGGAGTCTATGCATCCATAATATATCACTGTTGACATTCATTAATGAATTCATTGCCTAATTACTTTGGACAAATGATTGAGGTTATGCTGAGTCAATAGTGTATTTATAGTTTGTGAGGAGTTACTCCAATGTTAAAAGGAATGAGGTTTGTCCTTTTTGACTTTTACATTTCAAAAATGTTTTCTCCATTCAATAATCCACGCATGAGATAAGTGCTGCAAGTATTGCCCCAAACCTTTCTTTTTTTTGTAAATTACTTGATGTTATAGTTAAGTATGATAATAAGATCTACACTTACATTAAAATAAATCTGATTTTGGATACTATGAGACTGAAATGGCTATCAGGAGAAGAAGCAGCACCCATTCCTAATCAGGTTTTAATATTTTGGTTACTTTTGTGCTAGCGTGAGATATGTGAACCCAAGCAGTCCAGATAGCTTCAGAATTTAACCTCTTCCTGCCCAAACTGAAAAACTTTCTGAAAGCTTATTTCTCAGCAGCTACCAAACTAATTTACAGCAAACCAAGCAAAGGCACTTCCTTGATCAAAGTTTTACCTTACTGGGTAGTTTGGTTTAATTCTGTTCAGCATTTCTTTCTGCAGAAGAGAGCAAGGATATCTATGGTGGTTAAATGGAAATGTTGCTTTTTTGAACTGCCCATTGAATGTTCCTGCACTTGACAGGTTTGCATGAAACTCAAAATATCATAATATAATTAGTAGGCATGCCTCACCAGCACACTTCAAAAATCTTGAAATAGTACTTCTCATTTGCAAACCAATTTTCTCGTCCACAAAAATCTATTTCTACATGATTCCTGGTGCTCTAGGTGTGAAATGGAAGTTGTGTGTGAATATTTAATAGTTTATGTAATTTAATTTGAAAATTAAACTAGTAGTAGTGTGGTAAATATTTTATTACCGGGACTGAATTTAATACGGAATCTAAATAAAACAGCTCAGTGAAATAAGAGGCAGAATCCGTGGTATAAGAGGTTTCTGAATGGGCTTTATTCAAAAATGGCCGACTCGAGTCGCGGCCTTCATGTTCCGTCACCACGGGGGTTCAGGAAGTGAAGTACGATATTTTATTGACAGTCAATCATTTTTATAGAATGTACATTACAATGAAACAAATGCAGAAGGCGTAACAATTGATAAGAAAAGTGACAATTTACATGCGTAACCAAAAATGGGCGTAATGAGGAGTAAAAAGAAACATAATTGGTTATAAGGTCATATGATGTCATATATAGGTGGATCTATAAGATAATACTTGGCATAGATGCGCGCGCAGCTGCATGACGTGTGATTGACGTACAGCTAGGGGGTGACGGGGACTTGACATCTAGCTCTACATGTGGAGACAAGAAGTCTGGGGGGTCACGTCAACCTAATCCCAAATCATATCTAACATCCTATGTTTAAAGAACTATGTTATCCACAAAGGAAGGACTCTCGGACAGAATCTATTCTATACTGACTGTGTGTGCGTGTACAAGCGTCTAAGTGTCTATATGAGGTGCAAGAGGCAGAAACTTTCCATTGGTAACGGGGCTATGAATTACTTGCATGAGGACAGAGAGGCCGGCCCCTTTGCTCGGTAGCTGAAGGAAATGTTTACCTAAACTACTAGACAGGAATGCATCGGCTGAGGAGCGAAGTAGATAATTCGAAGGTGAAATACGGTTTCTTGGCAGGCAGGCGAAACCGGCCGAGGCAGGCACCGTTAGCCGCACAGGGAGTAGGACAAAGTTCATGGATACAGATGCGAGCTCAAGCTGAAGCTGTCAGAGGCAGAGAACAAGGAAAGGCTTGATGGCAGAATCAGGGCCTACTCGCCTGAACTGCAAAATGGAGTAACTGAGCCATATAAAGTCGGTGGCCTTTCATACTTAGGAATCGAATATCCAGCCCATTCATGGCGGGTCTGACAGAGGACATGTTGACGGTGGACGCACATGTGTTTGCGTCTTAGAAACTGGAACGGGAGGGAACATACATGTACTTGTAACATGCACATAGAACCGTTGGGGTCCAAGATAGGGGACATAACTGATCATGAAAATCCATATTTCCACATTCCCTCCTTGTCCCCTACTTGCCCGTCAAGAGACATCAATCTTCATTAATCCATCGATTAGTTCATGGAGCATCATTTCTTCTTCTTTCTTCTTCCGGGATCTTGAGTGAAAACCTTGATGTGGAATACACGATGTGGCACACAGGCCACAAATCGCTGGTCCACATTGCAGGCATAAGCAGCAACTGAATAGTATAAGAAGGCCAATACCTAGGAAGGATAGAACTCTCCATCCCCAGGCTGATATCACACTCCAAAACCACCCGCACCAAGTCCAAGTGCCTGAACTCTCGTGTATCTGGCTCACAATCTTATGAAGGCGCGTTATAGCTTTATATACAGATGGCGAATTTTCTGGTATGAATACGCAGCAGCTTGATCCGATGACCCTACAAGCTCCGCCCCTATCGGCCAGGATGACGTCAAGGACAAGACGATTTTGAAGAACAACAATCCTCATCGCAGATTGCTCCTCTGTCAAGTTGCCTAGGGCGGCAATAGTTTCATTCACTACAGCTTCAAGGGTCTTAGTTAATCTACGTATCAGCTTACTATTTGAAATTGTACCTATATAGGGAAAGATGCCTTTATTGAAATCTACATACTTGTCCCATGCCGTCTCAGTGTAATCGACAATTGGGAGATCTCTCCGCTCTCTATTGTGTACTAAATGAATATTTCTGTAATAATCAGGAGGAGCTAGGAAAACAGGTGGCAGAAGGAATGCAATGTAGCAGGTACCATCCCAATCTAGAGGTAGACGCATATATGCAGTCTGACCACATACAAAGTAGGAATGGCGAGAAGCTCTAAATGAAGATTTGCCTTGATCACTGAATTCTACTATAGTAGTGCATTTACTATGGCCCATATGTATGGAACCACTTTTTCTTACACATAATTCACCCTTTACTGGGAATACTGACATGGTGGGCAAAATTAGTTCAACTTCGGATTCGACATTCAGAATCATGAGATTAGGTGTAAAATTACCCAATCCATATACTTCGTTTTCTAGATCAGTTCCTGTTCTTTTGGGGCGACCCTCCTTGTCAGGGTAGCAGACCTTTATTAAAACCATGTTCAGGTTTCCCCATACCCAATGATCTTGGTAAACTGCTGTGTCTGAGTCTATGGAATTGATTAAACTAAACCATGCTCCACAGGAGCCATTATGTGTAAATGGGTGTGGAAAGAAAGGCAGAACTCCTTTATAATTCTGATAGGGAGGGAGTCGGCCACACACCCAACAATTAGTGGCATTACTAGTCTGATGGGAATGATGCAACATACTAATGAAAGTGTTATTGCGCAGCGCAAGTCTATAGGACAATTCATGCGGGGGTAGGTCACTAAAAGAGTGTTCATCAGTTATATTAAAAACATGTTTAGAAATAGGATAATATATATGCAACAATATACTTGCAGTGATTATTATAAAACTCAAGAAAAACAAGATTAATAACGTCACTATACAGTGGCTACGCAGTGATTTACAATACGCATGTCGTTCCAACATTTTTCGCGATTGTCCATGATTCAGGTCTAAGGGATACATGTCGGAGACAGATTCAACCGCTTCACCTTGGAGAGGACTTAAACAATCAAATCGTCCGACGGTTTGGGCCTAAGTTTTAATTTATAGAGTTCTTTACTGGTAGCCTCAGCCAAAGGTAGTTTTGAGTCAATAGGTGAGGACACACGATGTGGGCTGTTTACATCTGAAGGAAGTCCATGAAATTTCTTGATATGACTTGAATGCACCCATCCTTTCCTGCCCTCGATCTTCACGGCTGTCCTTGTGGTCAGCAAGACCAACTTGGGCGTCTTCCACCTGGGCTCCAGCTGAGTCTTTCGGTCGAAATTTCTTACAAGCACAAGGTCCCCCGGAACTACGTCATGGGGTTTCACCTCAGTATTGTCGGGAAAAGCTGCAGCTACCTGTGAACGACAAGATTGTAGTGCAGACATCAAGGAAGCCAGGTAATCTGTCAGCATATTACAGTCAACATCAGTTATTTTACGTGGTATAGGCGTCCCCCACATATTAGGTGGTCTTCCAAAGATCACCTCATAAGGGGATAGCCCTGTTCGAGAGTGTGCTACCATTCTCATGTAAAAGAGTGCAACTGGTAAGGCTACTACCCAATCAACCCCTTTTTCCCTACATATTTTGGACAATCTGATTTTCAGAGTTTGATTATGTCGTTCCACGAGACCTGCTGCCTCGGGGTGTCGGACACAATGAAACTTCCACTGATATCCTAGCAAGAGTGAAACATGTTTCATCAGTTCGGATGAGAAGGGCTGGCCGTTATCTGAATAGACAACACGTGGTAACCCGTACCGTGGGAAGAATTCTCGAACTAGCTGTTTGGCAGTAGTCGGGCAGTGTAATCTGATACTGGGTAGGCTTCGGTCCAACGGGAAAGAGCACAGACAACTACGAGAACATATTTGAATCCTCGACATCGTTCCATCTGGATATAATCCATCTGGAGGACTTCAAAAGGGTGATCAGGAGGCTGAAATCCACCCTGCTCTACGGGGATGCTTTTTCCTGGGTTAAACTGACAACATATCATACAGGTACGGACTTTTTGCTTAGCTGCTGCTCGTAAATGTTTGTTGAACCAAATGTGTTGAATGCTGTCTAGCATAGCTTTCTCCCCTAAATGTGCCGGACTATGAATTGTAGTTATGATAGCCTGGACCATAGAATCAGGAAGGAACCATACAGATTTCTCCTTCGTCATCCATCCCTGGTCCGTTTGGATCCCTCCTAATTCCGTCCATTTCTTTATTTCGTCTGCGGTAGCATGTGTCTGTATGTCAATTATGTCAAGTGCGGGATCCTTAATCGTCATACAATGTGTTGGTGTCTGAACTATTGGCTTTGTCATGTCGGATGTGCGAGTCTGAGTAGTCTGTTTAGCTGTTCTGTCAGCTAAATCATTGCCTTGAGAAATGATATCAGTGACTTTCGTATGTGCTTTGCATTTCATAATCGATATAGCAGTGGGCAGATGAATTGCGTCTAACAGAGCGTGAATGAGGGACCCGTGCTGAATGTGGGTGCCATGAGAAGTTAAATAACCTCTCTCTCGCCAAAGCACCCCGAAGTCATGTACAACTCCGAATGCATAACGTGAATCAGTGTATATGTTAACTTTCTTACTTGTGGCTTGAATACAGGCTTGTGTCAGAGCAATAAGCTCTGCTGCTTGAGCTGACAAAGTATCTATACAGTTTGTTTCGATGACTTCAGTATCTGTCGTGACTGCATACGCGGCCACTAAATCTCCTGTACCTGTCCTCATACATGATCCATCTACATACAACGTCAGGTCTGGATCTAACAATGGAACGTCTGTCAAGTCTTGTCTGGGTTTCGTTGTTATTGTAATGACTTCAACACAATCATGAGCTAGTGGGTCTGTTCCTATTACAGGTAAAAGTGTGGCAGGATTCAATGTATTACAACGTCGGATTTCTATATGTGGCTGAAACAATGTCAGTTCATACCCTGTAAGTCTTGCTATGGTCAAGTGTTGTGTTTGCGTTCGGTTCACAAGAACCTCTACTGCGTGTGGTACTTGTACTGTCAACGGATGTCCTAACACTATGGCATCGCTTTGTCTAATTGCTAAAGCTGTGGCTGCCACTGATTTCAGGCATGCAGGCAAAGCCTGAGCTACGGGATCTAATGTACTAGAGAAATAAGCACATGGCTTGCGTGATCCTGCTTGTTCCTGAGTGAGCACTGACAAAGCAGTACCTTCACGTTCTGTAACAAAGAGTGTAAAATGTTTATAGTAACATGGTGTCGCTAAAACAGGTGCTTGACATAGAGCTTTCTTCAAGCTTTCAAAAGCTAGTGTATGTTCCTGAGTCCAAGGGAGGACAGCCGATGTGGCCGCCTCCTGTGTTGTCAACTGAATGAGTGGTTTTGCTAGAAATGCATATTGAGGGATCCACTGCCTGCAGTATGAAGTGAGGCCTATAAAAGCCCGCACCTCCTTTTGTGTCTGGGGTATTGGCATGTTAGCAATTAACTGAATGCGGTCGGGTGTGAGCTGCCTTCCCTCCTTGGACAGCGAGTGACCAAGATAAACAACTCGCTGTACACAGAATTGCAGCTTAGAAGGGGATACCTTGTGCCCCTTTTCGGCTAGAAATTGTAAAACCGTCAGTGATGCTTTTTCACATTCAGGTTCGCTTCGGGCGGTGATCAGCAGATCATCGACATATTGAAGCAAGGCGGTGTTAACTGGCATGTGTATACTGTCAAGTTCTCGTTTCAGTGCTTGGCTATAGATGCTGGGGCTTTCTGTAAATCCTTGAGGTGCGCGTGTGAATTTAAAGCTTCGTCCATTTAAACTAAATCCGAACAGATATTGGCTCTCCGGATCTATTGGGACGCTGAAAAAGGCATTCTTGAGATCAATTACTGTAAAGAATGTAGCTTGTGAATCAATGGCTGTCAGTAATGATGAGATATCGGGGACCACAGGAAACTGTGGCACAATGCATTTGTTTAGTTCGCGCAGATCAATAACCAGTCGATATACTGGCGGGGCCTTCGGATCAGTTCGTTTAAGAATCGGAATTATCGGGGAATTACATACATTGGAGTCGGTTTCCACAACCACTCCTTGGGCAATGAGCTCATCAATAATTTTCAGTAAAGCCACTACAGCATCTGGTGGTAACTTGTATTGTCGCATTCGTGGTAATACCACTCCTGCCTTCAGTGTGACTCGATATGGTGTAATGTTCATGCAACCAACATCAGTAGGGCCTTGTGCCCATAAATGTGCGGGTAAAGTCTGTAATCGGCGATCCATGTCTCTGGATACATAGTGACCTTTGAAATCTCGTAAAAACAATCTTACTCCTTCCGGAGAACAACATATAATAGCCCCTAGGGCTTTCAATGTCTTTATACCTAACAAGTTTTCTGGGCATGATTTGGTAAGCAATAAATCTGGAGTTCGTGTCAAGGGACCAATCGTAAGTGGAAGTGGCTGTGATACTTCATTAACAATAGGTTTTCCTGAAAAACCAAGGGAAACATTTTGAGAGCCTGAGAGGGGTGCCCCTGGAACTTCACTACGTTTTATTGTTGTTCGACTTGCCCCTGTATCAAGTAAGAATTTTCTGTCTTGACCTAATAATTCACTGTGCACATAAGGTCCTTCTTGATCTACTGGGATTTCAATAAGGGGTAAGTCAACTTCCCTCTCTAGGCTTTTTCATGCGTAACGCTGATACTCAGGATATTCATACTGTGCGGTCTGATACATTTGTCGTGTTGTTGTTTGTGTGGCAGCAACAGGCAACGGTGGTGCAGCTGGCACAAACTGTATTGGCTGTTGTGCGGCTGGCATGGCCTGTGCATGCTGCGGAGCTCCTTGTTCATTCTGATCTTGTCTGAGTGGCCGTGGTCTTTCTTTTGCAATACCTACAGCTATATTACGCTTCAGGACTGGACAATCGTGTACATAATGACCTAGTTGTTTGCAGTAATTGCATGTCCCTTTTACAGGAACTGCTGAATCTCCGGAATGTGTCACACCCTTTTTGTGACCATCCGCTGGTACTGTCTGGGAAACTAGCATTTTCATTTTAGTGTCCTTCATACGTCTTTGTTCGTGTTCTTGTTCATCTCTAATTCTATTGTGATGATACTGTAACATTTGCAACATTTGTGACGGAGTGTTACCCTGCCATGTACTCTCGAATTTCAATACTCTATTCTTCACTTGAGGCAAGGAATTCTCCACTAATTTTGTCACGAATAAATGTGGATATGACTCACTATTTGCTTTTATCCCACTATTTATACCAAAACATTTTTCAAATCGGGCATAGAAATCACTAGTGTCTTCATCTTGTTTCTGTTTACAGGCTGAGATTGCACCCCAATCTTCCTTTTTCGTAGCTAATAGACGTGGCAGTACCTGTACTAGCAAACCTGGTAGTGCTTTAACTTTATCCCCAAGCCCTGAACCTGCAGTTCGACCTCTTTCTTCGGTTTCTAATGCTGTCCAGTCTATCTTTTGGTCCCCCACTTCCCACTCTTTTTCCTTAAGTTTTTCATAAATGCCAGCAGGCATTAGCACCTTTAATATCGTCATAATGTCAGGATAGGTATACTCTCCCATCAGTAACATGTCTTTAATTTCTCGGTGGAAACCCGCTGGGTCCTTGTCGTGACTGGGTACCACCTTTTTCATTTCCAACAATTCCATTTTAGATATGGGGGTATATACAAATACACGGTGAAACTGATTATCCTCGCCTTTTATTGGGTGCACTTCTCGTAAAGGATTCTGTCTATCCATGTAATACGGCGTTCTTTCCTTGTGAGGCAGCGAGAAAAGATCTGGGCTTACAAAAAGAATGTACTGCTTTCTGGATACGAGTATTTCTTTAATTAACTTATTACCTGAACCTTTCCATCTATTCGTGAGTAATTCAGTTAATATGTCAGGTAAAGGACCAGGATCGGAATGTCGGTTCTTATATAATATAAGAAGTTGCTGAATCATGTAAATTCCAGCTAAACGCTGTTCATCTGGACTGAGGTTCAAAAACGTGTGTGCTACTGTGTCATCACCATATTTTCCGGGACTATCAATCCAATGAACGGCGGACCTAGCTAATTCTTGCTCATCCATAGAATCGAGGAGGTGGTAACCCCTTCGTTCTCGGAGTATTTTGTCAGCAGCTTGAAACGAATGTTCGGGAGACTTCAGATTTATGATAGGTGTTGGATAAGTTCTGTCATTATCTGGACATATCGAATGAATCGGATCAGTAAAACATCTAGTATTATTGCAGGACCTTCCTCTACCTACATAGGCTATGGTATCTGACTGTCTTATGGGATCCCCTGATTCGGGCACCTCGTTTTGTTCAAACTCGTCTGTCTCCAATCTCTCTTCATGTATACGTTCTATTTCTTTCCTTATTTTTCGACACATGGCTACTATACTTCCTTGTTTATCATGTCTTCCGTCTGATATATTCTGACTCCATCTCGTAAGAGTTTGCATTATTTCCGGGTCCACCCCCGGTCGGTCTTGATTTCTGATCACACAATTTACGAGAAAACGTAGCAATTCCCCCTGTATCTCCACTTTCTGATATTCCATAGCTCTGTTAATGCATTCAGGATCTCTCCCTGTTTGGACAAAATGATATATGTTATCCAGGTGCATAGCCATTCCTGGTAGCTTCCCTAAAAACCCTGCAGCTCTTCTGATACGTAATGATGCCATGACCATTTCATCCTCTTTGCCGGGCACCGGGTCATATCTACAATCTACTAAAAGGTCCTTAAGCATGCGAGTATTTATAAGTTTGGGCGTACGTGTATGTACTGGTTCTTGAAAAGTAAGTTTACTTATTCGGGGTGGCGTAGAATAAATGCTAGTAGCACCTCCGGTAGCCCCATCTGGGGTACTGGGCGCAAAAGGATTCGTTGAACGCGCTACAGCAACTACAGGTGTGGACACAACTGTAGAATCGGCTGCGGAGACAGATGCGGAAACAGATGTGCTTGCCGAAGCTTGTGTCGGAGTTTGTTGTTGCACAGAGACAGATACCTGATCTTGACGTTGAGCCCCCCCAGCAGACAGTCTATGTGGTGCGGGGTTAGCATACTCGGGAGCTGCGTCATCTAAATACGAGGAAAGAAAAACATCTTCTGCGGTTCTGGGATGTCCTTTAGGATGTACTTTTATTGGAAACAATGGGGGTGGCAAGTCTTTTGGTATCTCCGTAGTAGCCTTAGGTAATCCTTCGGCCAGAAGGGGATACATACCTTTCATAAGGGCATTTCTTTGCCTATCGGCTTGCTCTGCTTTTACTCGTGTACCCTCTTCAATCAATAAACTTTCTCGGATTTTATTTGCACTTTCTTTACTTCTCTCTTCCTGTCTTAGCGCTTTCTCGGTACGTCTATGCGATTCTTTACGCCATAACTCAACAGCGTCTTTCTGTGACTGTCTAGCTTTCCTCTTCCACAACTCTTCTTCTACTTTCATAATACATTCTGCATCCCAGGTCCCAGCTACGGGCCATCTCTGACTCTCTGGTAATTCTTTGGTGTAGTCCACCCATAAATCAAGAAATAATATGGCATCTAAGCCATGTTTGTGATACATGAAGTGCCCTGGAGTGTCCCTAGGAGGAATAGGAACTGCTTCTTCAAGTACCCCTTTTCTCGTAGTGATCTGTCTTAACTTCGAAAAGAGCGGCATATTGACAACTGATCTGATACTTGAACTTGAACACACTTAGTACAAAAAAAATACAACAATGAACAATCATTCATACCACAATATGCAAGACATTTAACACTTTAAACATTAAACATTAAACATTTTTTAACCTTTAAAATGACCAACAATGATGATCGTCTGCATAACTAATCACCAAGCAGAATTCTTGACAATAACTAGATACTTCGGAATACTTGATATACTGCTAAACAGTACAGATACACTGCTAAAACAGTGCAGACCGGATTTGTGTACCCAAATCCGTCTTGACCGGCACAACCTAAGTGCACGTCAGAACGCCTCCCCAGCAATGGTACTCACCGGGTAGCTCGGAACGGAAGGCCTCGAAATGGGACTGGACTGGACTCGACACTGCGGACATCGAACTCTCTGGACGTCGGGACTTCGAAATCTGGTGGGCCTCTGTATACCTCGGATCTTGCTCTCTCTGCTAGGCTCTGGTCGGGATACTTCGCACTTCTCACCGCCTCGTCTGGGTTGATCGCAGCCTCAGTCGCCCCCGCTTGACCGGAGGGAGCTACAGGAAATCCTGCTGGTACGCGTTATGGTCCGTCCAGCTGTGGCAGGAGACCGGGCCTGCAACGCACCACCGGCGCGTGAGATGAGAAAGTGTCCCTATTCGGGCGCCAATCATGTGGTAAATATTTTATTACCGGGACTGAATTTAATACGGAATCTAAATAAAACAGCTCAGTGAAATAAGAGGCAGAATCCGTGGTATAAGAGGTTTCTGAATGGGCTTTATTCAAAAATGGCCGACTCGAGTCGCGGCCTTCATGTTCCGTCACCACGGGGGTTCAGGAAGTGAAGTACGATATTTTATTGACAGTCAATCGTTTTTATAGAATGTACATTACAATGAAACAAATGCAGAAGGCGTAACAATTGATAAGAAAAGTGACAATTTACATGCGTAACCAAAAATGGGCGTAATGAGGAGTAAAAAGAAACATAATTGGTTATAAGGTCATATGATGTCATATATAGGTGGATCTATAAGATAATACTTGGCATAGATGCGCGCGCAGCTGCATGACGTGTGATTGACGTACAGCTAGGGGGTGACGGGGACTTGACATCTAGCTCTACATGTGGAGACAAGAAGTCTGGGGGGTCACGTCAACCTAATCCCAAATCATATCTAACATCCTATGTTTAAAGAACTATGTTATCCACAAAGGAAGGACTCTCGGACAGAATCTATTCTATACTGACTGTGTGTGCGTGTACAAGCGTCTAAGTGTCTATATGAGGTGCAAGAGGCAGAAACTTTCCATGGTAACGGGGCTATGAATTACTTGCATGAGGACAGAGAGGCCGGCCCCTTTGCTCGGTAGCTGAAGGAAATGTTTACCTAAACTACTAGACAGGAATGCATCGGCTGAGGAGCGAAGTAGATAATTCGAAGGTGAAATACGGTTTCTTGGCAGGCAGGCGAAACCGGCCGAGGCAGGCACCGTTAGCCGCACAGGGAGTAGGACAAAGTTCATGGATACAGATGCGAGCTCAAGCTGAAGCTGTCAGAGGCAGAGAACAAGGAAAGGCTTGATGGCAGAATCAGGGCCTACTCGCCTGAACTGCAAAATGGAGTAACTGAGCCATATAAAGTCGGTGGCCTTTCATACTTAGGAATCGAATATCCAGCCCATTCATGGCGGGTCTGACAGAGGACATGTTGACGGTGGACGCACATGTGTTTGCGTCTTAGAAACTGGAACGGGAGGGAACATACATGTACTTGTAACATGCACATAGAACCGTTGGGGTCCAAGATAGGGGACATAACTGATCATGAAAATCCATATTTCCACAGTAGAGAAATTATCTTACTACAGCATCAGTTGGATCAAAGGAAGCCTTGTCTGAGTGTGTATTTGAAGGAAGGCCATCTTCAGTTTTTAGAATTGGACTTCCTCCAATTCTTCATTGACTATATTTACACATATGACACTATGAAATAAACGTGATATGTAAACATGACATGACAATTCCTGTTTCCAGGTAATATGGCGGATGAGAAAATTAAAGAGGTTTAAATTAAACGGAAACACTAACTCGTAAAAACAGCAATAACTGGTTGAGGGGATTGATTAGTAACCATTGCAGACATAAGGGATAGGCTCCAAACGCAGCAGCCAGAAATCACCTCAAACTTAAGAAGAAAGTAATGGTAATTGTGAGTGTTGAAGATTGCAATATGGAGTGGCAGAGCAGACCACCTGAATGCAGAATATCAGACAAAAATCAGGCAAGATGCAAAAAAAGTACCAGTAATGGAGATGAAACAGTATGAGGCTTATTCACAATGGCATTTTGGAGTCCAAAATATCTAAAATTGGAATAAAAGTGAAATATCCAGGAACTTGTCATAAACAATCCATACAGTTATTTTAACTGCTGCACGTTTCAGGCCTGATTTACAAAGACACGTAAGTGTATGTCAAAATGTACCCCTCTAGTACTATTTCCCATGCTTATAAGTACTTTTTGAATGAGCCCCAATTTCTCCAAGGCAAGCTGTTGAAGCAATGAAGGCCAAAAAAATGATGGCTGTAACTGTGGCCTTTTGGTCCCTCTAGAAGTGCAGGTTCATACTTAGAAAAGTAGGGATGCATTGAAAATGCAGTTTTTGTGCAGCATCTGTGATGTGTGATTCGAGAATGTGTTTGCACCGCAGATGTACTAATCTGTCAGTGTGCAAAAATTCAATTTGTAAGCATTCATAGAACTAATTCCCCATTAATATTAGTTTTGTATGGATTCCATTTGTGAACTTTGAAATGCATTCATAGAGGCCTGTGATTTCTGTAGACTTTCAAGGGAGATAAGATTTTGTTGTTTTCTGTGGAATACAGACTCTATGGGCAGGGTTGACTTCAGCTTTACAGCACTCTTACTGTAGAAAGTACTGTTTAACACAAAGGGTGATGTTTTCTTTGAATCTGCTTAATGTGTATGAATTGGACACTTTTTAAATTAGCAAAGTTAGTTTTGGAGACTTACGGTTGGTGTCGAATGTGATGCAATTTTCGTCTAATTTTCAAGCACACAAAGCAATATTTAAATAAACAAAGAGAAGGATTATGGAGGTTTTCAGTGTTCACATTTTAGACAGGCTTTTTCAGTAGGGATTTGGCACAATAGTTGATTGATTTCTTGCACAGTGAAAAAGTGCTAAGAATATACATTTATTTTGGTCTCATATTAACTGTAAGAAATTGGGTGTTTGATTGAGGGAGTGAAAACTCTACTGAAGCAACAACCACACCTACTGTGGTAGCTTGGTACAAAAAGCTATCAGGCTTAACTTGAAGGCATGCAAACAGTGATGAAGTCAAAACACAACACAAGAAAAATCCCACACCAACCCCACAATCAATCAATCAAGGTTTGTAAAGCATGGCTACCACGCGCGAGGGTTTCAATGCGCAAGGCACAACAAAAATCCCTTCAGTAGAACCAGAGATATGCAATCTTAAAGGTTTAAGTAAAAATAGCTCCAAGAAGCAGAACGTGATAACTGTGGGTATCTGGTTTTGCTAGACTGGGAAAATGCCACAAGTTCAGTCCAACCACAATGGAGTGCAGGCCGGATACAGGGACTAAGTTAGTCCCGCTGAACAAGTTACCTTCTCAAAGTCAGGCACGCAGAGTTTAAAACTTCAGGATTTCACAGGAAGGAACTCAACTGATGACAGCCAAGGGTCCAGCACCTGGGGTGGCACCTCTTGTGGATCAGGAACTCACGCCAGCAGAGGCCAGCATGGCTCAGGAAGGTCCACATGCAGGTACAGGCAGGCCCATTTGCAGATCCAGGCAAGGCCAATTGCAGCAGGTCAGCCAGGCAGTGGCAAGGACGCCTCTGGAGCTTGTTGTGTCCCTGTAGCCTAGAACACGAGGCACTTGGAGTAGCTCAAGTTAGCCTGGGATGAAGGGAGAAGATCCAGTCCTCTGAGGGACAAGGGGCCCATTAGCATGGCGCGCAGACTTTAGTCCGCCCGCCACCCTAGCTATGCTGGGACCGGCCGCCAGCGGTGCGGCGGTCCCGCACCGCCAAACAGGATGCGACTGCCACCCTGGCGGTCGCGTTCCGCATCTTTAACATTACAGCAGCACCCGCCGCAATGCCAAAGAGGCATGCTGTGCATTGCCATGCACAACGTGGCAGGCACTGCGCAGTGCTTGCCACCTTGTGCATGGCATATAGGGGGGTACCATAGGCCCCCAAAGCAATTCCCACGATGCCGCCATGGAAAGGCCTTTTCAACCCGGCATCAGAATATGGATGGTGGTGCCTGCTAGGCACATCCACCATGTTATGCCCCAGCTCCGCCCGGCCTGCAATCGTAACGATTGCCGACCGGTGGAAAAGCGGCGGACGGACTTTCAATCACCCTCTTTTCATCCTTTGGTCTCCTATGTGGTGACAGTCATGTTTTGCTCCGCCCACCACTGCATACAGAATGGAGCACGGTTCAGCCACTTGCCTATCTGACTGAGAGTGAAGATATTCTGCTCCTGTGCAATGTGCACATCTGCACGATAAGTAGTCCCCTAAAGTCCCAGGAAATACTAGTGCAATGAATGCTTATACATTAAAACAGGTATATATAATTTGGCTTTTACACAATGCTTGTTTTACTTAGCCAAGAGATCATGCAGCTCCCCCCACACTGCAACCGGCCCATTTGTGTGTCACATCTTTATACACAAAAAATTGTAATCAAAATCAACATTGGCAAAGCCTAAGAACGGCAGCCATTGTCAGACATTTTGGCTTTCCCACTGCTAGTTAAATTTGTCATTTGATCAGTGAATGTCAATTAGAATCATCATTCTGCCTTGGTATGTAAAACAGATCCTGAATTTAAACAGAAAACCATACTCCTAAATAGACACGCCAAAAACCTATTTACGCACTTCATGACTGAAAAGACGGAACTCGCCCAAACTCTAAAATCACACATACCCCTTCCACTGGAATATCAGATTCTCTTTTTGTTTATTTAGGTGGTGTAATAATCAGACAATTACTTTTTTTTAGCACAAATAACCAATAAATAGACAATGTAGAAAATATTTTAAGCACAGATAAATATTTTATGCAACCATAAAAGCTAATCCCTCCTATTCTCCCAATAATCTAGCCCTAAGCATCAAAGGTATCTCCATTACGATCTTGCCTAGCTATAATAATAAACTAATACAAGGATTCAAAACTATAAATAGGCACGGTAACACTCTTAAAATAATATTGCCAGGAGTAAAGCAGGCATACAAGAATAAATACTACAACCCCGATCTATTTGCTCTAAAAAGCCTAACACAATCTATCCTTGTGCAAAAATGCTATTAAAAACATAAAGTATGATCATAAATAGTGCAAAGATATCAATAAAAAGCAAGAATCACTGTGCAAATAGGCAATAATTAAAATACAGAGACAGATCCAAAAGTGGAAATGCATGGCTCCACATGTCTCGTAAACAATTACCCATCCCTTAATCAGTGGGAAAAAAATGGCACAATTGAACTAAAAAAACAAATGCTAGCAAGTCTGGTGCGACTCTTTTTTATAATTGATAAGTTATAAAACGAAACATCTAGTCTCTGGGCAGGTAAAAAAAAGAAGTGCCCCATCTTCGCCTACCATTGTAGTACATGTAAAGCACTTATTAGAAACATTTGGAAAACATTTATTTAAAAAGTGGGTGGTATAATAAAGCGACCAATTAGCAAAAAATTACTTCTTCTAACATTTGCAGCTCTAAACAGTTTATGACCAAAGGTGGAAATATCCAACCACTGATACTAGGAAATAGCACACCCTGTTACTGATGTTATCTTATGGAGAAATTTAAAATGGAGAATTTATTTCTGAATACAACTTAACCAGCTACTGACCCCTATCATATAATAAAAACAAAAAGTTTGAAAAATACAAAGTAGAACGGCCTATATCGGGGGAAAATTCTGCAAGAAACTGGAAACTTGTGCAAAACGAAGGTATGGAAGAGAAATGCTGTCATAGTTCTGGATAGCTAACTGTTGCCGGGTCTCTCACCTACCGTTAATGATAAAATCTGATAATATAACAAACCTATGTCTATTCCAAAGTTTAATTAAGTACTCCAGGGCCTTTAAGACCCAAACTGCTACAATCCTGCAAAGACAAAAATGTGTGGCAATCACGTATATTATATTTCACATCAATTGTATTCTTTAGCAAAATTATCTCCTTTAAAATATTATACCTAGTTTTTTTGGGGACATTAAAACAAAAACAAAAAAAGCTGAAGCCCTAACTCCTTAACCATTGCTTTTAAAAATAAATTATTGGGAAAAGAGTGGATCAGCATATAGACAAACATGATAGTTAATACAGGCAGCTTGGTAATAAAGATAAAAAGCTGGTAGGGCCAAACCCCCCTGTGCATTGCTTAATTGAATGATGGACAAATTGGTATGTGGATGCTGATGTTTCCATATAAACTTTCTAATGAGGCAATCATTCACCTTAAGATTGTTCTTACTGAGATTATTCAGAACACTAGAGAATAAAAAGAAAAATAAAGATTGGATTGACAACTCAAACTATAATTGATAAAGGTAGAAAATGCCATAGCTCAAAACAATTTCTTAACTTTAAATAGTGTTGCACAATAAATTAACTCATAAAGATCTAAAATAGTGGAAGTTACAAACACACCACGAAATCTAATTGGGCAAGGTGGCACCCACTGACGCCTAATTGCAATGGGGAGATCCTCCTTCAGAACATTAAAAAGATGAATTTCTGACTTGCTATGATTAATCTTATAGCTACCAATTAAAGTAAATTCATTAAATCTGTTGAGGGTTCTTTAAATATTAGCTTTTGTTGCACCCAGATTCAAAATAATATTGTCCGCAAAATGTTTTAGCTTAGACATACCTAAAAGTGGGGGTAGAATTGAATCATCATTCCGTAAAAGAATAGCCAGTGGCTCAATAAAAAATGTAAAGAAAACAGGTGAGAGGGGGCAACTTTGAGGCGTCCCCCAGAAATATGGATTCGACCTCCATCACATGAGTTGATACTGATCCTAGCGACCGCCCCTGAATACAGATTTGTCAACATCTTTACAAATTGGTCAGGCAAACCAAACTTCCTCAGTATATGAAATAGTGCTGCCCAGCTTACCAGGTCAAATATTTTTTCTGCATCGGCCATAATTAAAGCCCCTCTAGTTTAATTGGTCCCAAAATAATCTAGAGCCTTAATCCGATAGTTAGTGTTAATTTTCATTGACCTGTGAGTAAGTAAACCTTTCTGACCTGAATAAGTTTCTGGGCAACAGGAGCTAAACAGTTTGTTAAGGTTTTCATCAAAAGTTTGCATTTTACAAGCTAAT
Organism: Triturus cristatus; assembly: GCF_964204655.1. Lineage (NCBI taxonomy): Eukaryota > Metazoa > Chordata > Amphibia > Caudata > Salamandridae > Triturus > Triturus cristatus. Next base: position 442,162,614 of record NC_140593.1, on the reverse strand, counting down.
CGGCCTATGAGATTTAGGATTAAGAGACTATTTATCTCTTTGTTTTAAAAACAACATAATACAATAGATTTAGTAAATGATGTAGAAATAGACCTACTGGAAATTATTTCATTAAAAGGTTTAACCAAGAAATCTTGAAAGAGCCGGGGAAATTTCTTATAAAATGTAATTGGAATACCATCAATTCCTGCTGCCTTAGCATTAGCCATGGACGCCAGGGCCTCTCGAATGCTGTCTCTGATATTTGTTTAATTATTATACTATCTTGTTGTAAAGATGAGAGCTGGGGAATTGGAACTTTAAGATGGCATCCTCTGAAGCCTTCATGGGAGTCTGATAAGGTGGAGAATAATGATTTTAAAAGATCCTTTGTAAAGTCTCTCTACAAGAAGTAATAGAATAGTGACTGGATCCATCACCTCAATTTCCTGTATTAGCGTTGGCTCTAGATTTTACTGATCATGCCAAGACATGACCCACATGTTCACTCTCCTTATACACTCTCTGGAAACGCTGCTCTCTAATTAACTACTTCTTCTTTGAAGCAGAAGCCACGGAGCTTTTGGTTGGCCAACTTTTTTCATTTTACTAGGAAAAGGAGAGCATGAGCTTAATCCTGATTTTATTCGCTACGTTATCTTGCATTTTCTTGATCAATGATCTATGAAAAGTAACTTGTTTTGCTTTAAAGGCAAAAACCTGGCCCGAAAGCATGCCTTAAAGGCCTTCTTTTGTATCCATTATCTGGCTGCAACAGAACTTTATGTGATGGAGGGTAAAGTGCTTCTGAAGCAAGATGGCGGCTGCTTGAGGGCAGAGTGCAGCACTAGCGAAGCCGCTCTGGGTCAGGGTTTGTGATGACCCCTATAGGCTTTTAGAACACGGCTAGCTCCTGAAGGTTTATTGTTGGGAAAACTACTACCCCCCCTTGTCCATCTATGGGGACCCGGGATGTTAGTAAAGGACTCTGGCCACCTGTTATAAAACTCGGGTTACAGCTAGCCAGACGCTCTCGATCTAAGTTCCTATCTCACCTGATTCAATTGCCGAGTCTGAGCGTGTGGAACAGCGGAGGGATGGCCCCGAAGGTCACGGTAAATGCCGCAGGTTCCAAGGCAGCAGCACGGAAGCTGCGTGGAGAGCCTGCCGCGGGCTCTGCAGTAATGGAGCAAAATGTCCTAGAACGAACGCCGAGCGACCCGCAGCAGACGCGGACTCCGGATCAGCTGAGGAAGGGCAAAGGTGGGGCTCCGGGGAAATCCCGGCCAGCTGGCCCTTCGGTAGCCGACATGCTGATGCGGAGTAAGGAGCAACAGGCGGAGGCGGAGGTGGAGGGAGCAGCGCTGGTCCAGAACACAGGGGAAAATACAAGGAGAAAACGAAATGAAGAGGTGAGCCCGGGCAGGTCTGTTGAAGCTCCACAAAGCACCCAAGGCATGAAGTCTAACTTAATTATTAGGGATCCCAGCGAGGCCGATCCACTCGCTGTAGTGGCTACCCTCAGAGACAATGATATTGGCTATTAGAGGATCGTCCCTCCAGAAGAGAATGTGCGGGGGATGACATAGTAGCTCCCTCTATGGTATCTTCGGCATCCTTGGGGGCAATACATGACACAGATATTATTAGCAAAAATGCAGCCCCGGCCTCCATTTTTGAAGGAGCGATATTTGAGAAGGGGCTACTGCAATCCGCCTCAATGCCGGAGGTTGATGATGCAATGTGGCGAGTGGATCTCCCGGGGAAGGGGGGCAAGGACAGACTGGATATGGATAAGGAGCACAGTGATTGTTTTTTCTCGGAAGGGGCTGAGTGGTCTGATGATGATCAAAGCTCATCACTAGAGGGGAGTAATTTGGACTCAGACCATGAGGATACTGATTTGGACCTCCCTACAGTTACTAAGAAGCCTAAGCCGCAGGCAGATATACAAGGCAGAGGAGGGAAAGATCTAAGATGGGATTATTCATCTGCCAGTCCACTCTCTGGTAAGCTCCCTCCGGCAACTGGTACCATTCCCCCTATGCTAGAGGTTATACATCAGCCATCCTCTCCCACAGGGAAGAGACGCGCCAGGATAACCGTAAGGCGCAGGCTGCCATGAGAAAAATGCAGGGGGTCGTCAGGAAGCTCTCCAAGGCATGTTGTAATGTAGGGGAGAGAGTGACGAACCTTGAGGAAAGAATAGTTGCGACGGAGGCAGAGGCAGCCACCGCATCAATCCAGGTGGAGGCTCAAAACTCACAGATAAAGGACATTCAATGGAAGCTTGAAGAATTTGAGAACAGGCAGAGGAGAAATAACCTTAGGGTATTGGGGGTGCCAGAGGGAGTGGAAGGGCTGTACGTTAGGCTATCAGGGGCGGCTGGTGACATTTGAAAGTGGTGGGGCGTAAAACAATTGTCGTACTTCACTGTGGCGAGCGAGCGTAGCGAGCGAGCCTGAACCACCAACGGGGGGTTCAGGGAACATTTTGAAAAAAGAGTGGGCAAATGGTGCCTTTTCAGGCAACTCCAATATGCACCAACCTCAAATGGGCCAAGAGCCCTAGACTCCGGGAACCCTACCAAATCTCAAGCCTAAACCCTACAAAACTAGCGTCAGTCTTTTCTATTTTCTGGCTTTGCTACTGTTCCAGAACTCTATTTATGACGACTCCCCATTAAAACAGATTGAGACAAATGGGTGGTAACACAAAATAAAGAGGTGCACAAATCAACTCCAACATATAGTTACCACCTAGATGAAACAGGCGCTGCCTTCAACATGTGAGTAAAATTAAATTTGAATTTGTTAAAGCAAACAGCCTTTTATCATTTGGAGGACGATAGGGGAGTAAAAATAATTATGTAAAACTAACACCTCTTTTTTTACAGCGCTTAGGAGCAACAAAACAGTAACATGAAGCAATTTACTTGTTATTATAAATCTATTGAGCAAATTAATGATATGTGATGCCTTTAAGAGATACACAAACGTCACTCTAAAGTTTTCATAGAACGTGGAATCCTCCCTTGACTCCCACCACCCACCTGTTGCCAATAGCCAATTCTGTAAACTTGCATAGCCATGGTCCGAACCCCAAAAGAGATGACCACGTGGGAAGCTGATTCAAGGCTTATGGGACCAGAACCAGCGGCCATTTCAAACGCTTTCATAAACTGCTGACAGCTTGAAAGCGGCATACCTCCGAATTAAGTTGTGCAAAAAACAATAAATGTACAGAAACATTCATCACCGGTGCTCCTCACCATGCGCAGCGTTCTGTAAGATCATTCTTGAATGCCAGAGCCAGTATTTCATATAAGTGTTCGGCAAGTGAGAGGCACTACAAACCCCAGAATCAAAATATCAAACCCCAAACTCGTGGAACTGGGAACCTCGAGAGCTCTGCAACGCAAACATACTAAAGGGAACTGATTAAATCATTTTGAACCGCATGCAGCTCAAATTAAAAATATCTACAGGGACCTAGCGTTACCATGTGAGTCAACAGGAGTGTAAGCTCAGTAAATAAACACGGGTGCCTCTGCTAGATGCCGCAAGGCTTACCACAATCAGTGCATTTCAATACATCTGCAAATACTGGAGGTGATTTCACCGCCGGCTCATCTGCCTCGTTCAGCTGTGCACAAACACTCAGTGCCGTTACTAGCAAGCATGTGACTGCTGTAATGACATTCACAGCAACTCTGCCTTAAACTAGGCAATATAAAAAAAAGTTTTACCCATGTGCCTGCAGCTTGCGCACAGCAAACATTTAAAAAAACGCAAACCAAAAATGCCTGTAAAAATATTGCTAACTTCTTCAAAGGATGCGGGTGGACAGACCTAAGCAAAGAAAGGCTGGGCCCTCTGTGACATGCGACTCGCAGACTTCACATGCATCCGTTTCTTTTCTTTAATCATAGTCCTGCCTTGACCCAGTAGTAGCACTGTGACTCAGTATCCCTCGGACTACACGCACAAACCCACTGCTCAGACACACAAGTCCACTAAACAAATATACACTGCCACTGAACAGATGTACGAGCCCGTCAGAAACATACACATTAGTGCAGACACACATGAAACCCTGCACAAACGACATGGCAGATGCACACTTCTTGAGACACAGTCGCTCGTACGGTAACTCATTCATTCTCAGCCGTTCACTCCTGCCGCTATGACCTTCTGTTGCGATTATGATTTCCTCTTCATTCTAGGTTTTGTTAAATGTAAACGTCCCTGTAAAGCGCTTTTATGCCCGTGGTTTTCTAGCGCTATATATAACTGTCAAAATATATAAATACAAATGTTCTAAACACAACCTCATGCATCCTCCTACACGTATCTATCACCTGGACTCTTATACCCCAGACTTGTGTGCCCCATATACTGTCCTATCACCTGTCACCCTAGACTTGTGTACCCCTCTAGACTAACCTATCACCCTAGACTTTCGTGTGCTCTCTAGACTTACCTAAAACAGTCAATTCCTCTAACGCTAAAATCCTGAATCTGCCTAGATGTATCTGTTACCCTCGAAGCGTGTACCCCATATACGCACCTATCACCTGTCCCCCTAGACGTGTGTACCCCAGGCTTATGTATCACTCTCAGTCGCGGCTCGTGGGGGGGTGGGGGTCGCGCACGGGGGAATTAAATATTAGTAAACAAAAAACTTACCTCGCAGCCGGTCGGGTCCACGCCACCTCAGACCTCTGCTCCCCTGGCTGGGCGCCTTCACGAACGGAACTGGTGGGGGGGGCCTGCCAATCCCTCTCAGCCAATCCTGGCGCTGCCAGCAGCGCCAGGATTGGCTGACGGCACAGCTTACACTACGCCCACCGCCTGCCCATTAGGAGACCGAGGGGCTCCTAATGGGCATGCGCAAGGCAGTAAAAATACAAGTACGCATGACTGGGCACGGAGTAAAAATTAATCTCCATGCCCACTCATGCGCACTTGCGCTGCCTTTCCCTGGCTTGTGACAATGCATGTCAGTCAACATGACGCCGGACCGCCCACGGTCCGACGTCATGCTGACTGACATGCATTGTCAGTTAGTTCTCCCCACCCTCGGTGTGAGTGTGACGGCGTCTCTGAACTTAAGTTCAGAGACACCGAGGGAGCTGCGGGCGCGGGCGGGGCGGGGGGGCTACGCCCCAACGCCCCAATGGACGATCCGCGCCTGTAGGCTATATATAATTGAACTGTTTAAGGCCGCCTTTCCTGAACTGCCGGAATGGAACTGGACTGTTGAAATTCAGAGAGCACACCGTACCCCGTTTAAATTACGAGCCCCAGTGAAAGAGGGAGATAAACCACGAGCAATTCTGGTGTTTCTAGGGAATTTTCTACTGCGACAGGCTATCTCAGAGAAGGCCAGACCAGAAGCAAAAAGATCTAGTGGGGGGGTTTCCTTCTTCATTCGCCCTGACTTCTGCCATTCAACAGTAGAGAGACGTTGGAGATTGAGACAGTTAATCAAACCATTCCAGGAAAAGAATATCCAGATATATTTGATTAACCCTGCACAACTTAAGGTGATTCATGAGGGACGTACATGTTATTTCTCCTCCGAGATAAAAGCTAGAGAGTATTTGGACGTGTTAGATAAATAAGAAGCTCGGCTGTGAGGTGAAGAAAGGGAGATGGAAAGGTGAACAAGAATGCCTGGATTTGGTGACTCTAAGGTTCAATTAGAAGCTGGGTGATGGTGGTGATGGGGGGTGTTAAATGTTAGAGTTCTAGAAACTTTAGGTTGGGGCTAATTGTGTATTAGATGTATGATTTAGTAAGATTAAGGGGGTAAGAGGTAGTTATGGTGATCTGCTTTGGAAGACCCAGTCGCTAACGCTGCGGACATCATATGCACAGACCTAGGTCTGAGCACTTCTTATGGGTGGAGGGAGTGGGGGTGGGAGTGGGGAGGGAAGGATGGGGGTTGGTAGGGTTGGAGGGGTTGGAAGGGGGGAAGAAGAAGATGGGGAAAATGGAGAAGAAGAAGATGGGGAAAATGGAGAAAAGGAAAAATACCTGGTTTTATTTTTTTGATGGTTTAGGACTTTCGGTTCTTATTCAGATGTATGGGCTGTTACAAAAGACATTTGGTATCTCAGGAAGGTTAAATGGGGAAACTTAAGATATGCACGGTTAATATTGGGGGCCTAAATAATTGGAGGAAGAGGCAAATGATGGGGTATTTTCTGAGGTCAAATTATATAGATGTATTATGTGTCCAAGAGACCCATCCACCATGGGTAAAAAAACACCTGCTAAGAACAAGGGGTTTTGAGATATTGGCCTGCTCCTCACAGACATCCACAGTTAGAGGGGTGGCAATATTGGCCAGATCCACTCTGGGAGGGGCTAAGCGCCATCTGGCAGATTCTCGTGGGAGATGGGCACTAGCTGAACATGATTTAGGTTCCACAATATGTTCGATATATGGTTCCAATCAGGATGACCCCGAGGTATTTGAATATCTTGAAGTGGAATTATTGAATTGGCCGAGACCTATTATAGTATGCGGAGACTTGAATATCTCTGCTTATTTTACACATAATGCTATCTATGCAGGCCGTAAGCCTAGGGTATTTCGAGTATTGACCTCATTATTAAATTCGCATGGTTTGATAGACATTTGGGGGTATAAGGAGCCTAGTGATCTGGGCTTTACATATTACTCATGTCCTGCCAAGAAATATACTAAGCTGGACTATTGTCTGATCTCTTTATCTGAAATAGAGAAAGTTAGTATTAAAAAATGTCCTAAAGTCTTATCTGATCATAGTCCACTTATTTTGCAATATGATTTAGGTACTTTAAATAAAAGTTATTCAAGGTGGACTTTTGAGAGGAAACTATTAGCTGATCCCAGATTTGTAGAGCATATGAGGAAATGGGCTCAGGAGTATTTTGACATGAATCGCTATAGCTCATCTAGAAATAATATTTGGGATGCGTTTAAGGCAGCCTTGAGAGGTGAGACGATTAGCTTTTCGGCTAGGCTAAAACAAGAGGTTCGGCTAGAGAACGAGAGATTGGTTTGTCAATTAGTAGCAGCTGAAGAACAACATATAAAGGATATTGGGCATGGGTGCGAGTCCGCTGGGAGCCAGCAGAAGATCCTTACCATTAAAGCAGAACTGCATAAGTGGCTAGCCCAGAAAGTTGCTGATGAATATCAGACACAAAGGGGTAAAATGTATGAGACGGGTGAACAGGCGGGCAAGTTGTTAGCATTACGGATTAGGCAAGAAAGTCATTGAAATATAATTTCAAAAATAGAAGAAGGAGGTCGGAAGTACACGGAACCATCTGATGTATTGAAAGTTTTTAAAAACTTTTATCAGATATTGTATAAAGAACAGGATGGTTCGGAGGATGCTAATCTGGGGTTTGAAGATATAGGCCCCCAGCTGGGTAATTTGGATAAAGAATTGTTGGAGAACCATTTGGTAATGGGTGAAGTCGTGGAATCATTGCAGGAGTTAGCAGCAGGAAAGGCTGCAGGCCCGGATGGTATCCCACTTGAAGTATATAAAAGTATCCAGAATGAGATTGCCCCGATATTATTGGATTCATTTAATGGTATAATATGCTCCGGTTTAATTTCAGAATCCTGGAAGGAAACAAATATTATTGTGTTTCATAAGAAAGGAAAGCCGAAGGAAAATCCCGGCTCATATCGTCCAATATCCCTCATCAATACAGACACTAAGATTTATGCCAAGATTCTATCTAGACGGCTGGGAAGGGTCGTGGCCGGTCTGGTCTCTCCGTGGCAGCATGGGTTTATTCCAGGTCGGGGAACAACTGACCACATAAGGCGGGCTATTACATTGTTTGATGTGCAAGCTGCCGCGGGGGGGGGGGGCAGATGGCCATGATCCTTCTAGACGCAGAAAAGGCTTTTGATTGCGTGACGTGGAAGTATTTGTGGGGGATATTGGACCTAAGGGGGTTTGGACCTAGAATAATGGGGGCTATTAAAGCCATGTACTCGGACCCTTGGGATAGAATTCAGATAATGGGAAGTAGCTCGGAAAAAATGTATATTTCCAGTGGGACGCGTCAAGGCTGCCCCTGTTCACCAATCCTTTTTGCCCTGTATATAGATCCGCTGGTACGGAGATTATTGGGATGTAAAAATATCAAGCCGGTAGTACTTAATCGGTTTGAGACCAAATTGTTGGCATACGCTGACGATTTGGCTATAATTACGCCAGAACCAGATATGGCACTGACAACTATTACAGGGATCACTAAGGAATTTGGACAGGGCACGGGGTATCTGTTGAACGAAAGCAAATCTCAGATAATATGTACTAATAATATTAGAAGGAGAGATGCGAGGTATTCTGATTCAGCGATATACCTGGGAGTCAGGATAGGCTCTGTAACAGAATCAATTATAAAGGATAATTTTACCCCGCTTCTTAAGTTAATGACAACAGACCTTAGAAGAATAGATGCCTTGCATTTATCTTTAATAGGGAGAGCTAATGTACTAAAAATGACTATGCTCCCCAAGGTATTATACCTTTCGCTCTATCCCGTTTATGATTGATGAAGGTCTAATTAAATCAATAGAGGCAGTTTTTATGAATTTTATCTGGCAATATGGCAAGATTAGGCGTTCAATGAGATATCTGTCTCTTCCACAAGAAATGGGAGGGCTGGCAATCCCCAAGATTAGATTCTATCACTGGGCCTGTTTGCTAAGCCAGATGGCGATTTTATTTGATCCAGCCACAAATTTAGAGGATACTCCATTTGGAAATAATGACCCACCCTCCATCTTTGAACTATTGCTGGGAAGAGAAGCTCCTGGGCTCCTTCTCCGGAAAACCGACAGACGTTATTATAAGAAAATGCGGTACAAAGTTCTGGAGGGAGTTTGGGAGATCTGGAAATTTGTGTAGAAAGCAATAAAAATTCCTAAAATTAGCTACTATACACCATTATGGAATTCCAGTATGTTCCCTCAATTTAGCAATGATAGATTGGGGAGGCTTTGGGAGCACCATGGAATTAAAAGAATAGGTGATATCTTTGAGGAGGGTAGCTTGATGAGCTTTAAATGTATTCAACAGAAATTTGGCATCCCGGATAATCAAGGCTTTAAGTTTTTTCAGATTCGTGAGACTCTGATGGGCATTAGACCACGGATCACCCCTGGGGGTAGAATTAATATTGTGGATTATTTATTAGGTGGTGGAACCAGGATTAAATTGATATATATGGGGCTCTATTATCAGGGATTCAGGATGATTTGGAAAAATGCGAAGCCACATGGGCAGCGAAACTTGGAGATCCCGATGTGGATATAGATAAGGCATTGCAACTAGCGGGGAAACTCTTCCGCTCCACGAATTTAAGAGCCCAACATTATAAGACTCTTTTTAATTTATATTTTACACCAGCTAAACTACTTTTGTGGGGCAAAAAGGAGGATGATAGATGCCCGCGGTGTATGATTGGGCCTGCTGATTTACTGAACATGTTCTATCACTGTGAAAAATTAAGGGTAATTCGAGGAGAAATTATAAATTTTGTGAGGGGCTGCTAGGTGCTAAAATAAACCTATCCTCTACCTTAATGATAATAGGAATAGATAGTATTCTGGGGCTTAATAATGAGGTGGAAGCTTTTGTATTTATATCTGTGGCAGTCCTCAGGATATTACTAGCGGCAGGATGGAAGGATACTGTAGTACCCTCCTTTCAGATGTGGTTGGTTAGACTCCTCGGAATACACAATATTGAATCTGCTTTATATAGGCACCGGGGTAGGAAAATGAGGGAATTAGGATTAAATATCTGGGCCCCGATTAAGGGCTGGAGGGATTCCTGTTTGTAAAGTAGCCCCAGGGATACGATCTGAAGGATGGCGGGTATGTATTTTTTATCTTTGGTAGGGAGATACCAGTTCAGGTCCATTCTGTAATAATGAAATATTTCTTTTTTGTAATTTTTTTTCTCCTTTTTTTTCTGTTTTTTTAAGCCATGTCTCAGTCTATTCATTGTAAAATGTATTTTGTGATTGTATGATTATATATGTATTAGATCTATGTATTTTGGATATGTCCAAATGTTTTTTGTTATTATATCACACGTTTTGACTGAATAATAGTAAATTGATGACAAAAAAAATTACTCCATACAAGTGAGAAAAAATAGGTATTTGCAGTGGTACTGGAAAGGGTCAGAGTCAAAAATATCTTCACAGTGTGGATTTGACTCTTGGGAGTTGTCCAATTAAAAATTGTTAGTAATCTATGCACAGCACTGCCCCCCACCTTTCTCAATTTGTATTACATCATTGTGGCTTGGAATATAAAATGGTTTATCATCCTAAATGGCTACTCATTGATGCATGCTGCTCACTGAAAAAATAATGTTTAACTTATGAAGTTCGAAATCTCAACTCTCGTAGATATCGCACACAAAAGCTGACTTTGTCTGGCTGTCTACATAGTTTGCAATGAAGAAATAAACAACTCCTCTGCATCCCACTGTTCAAGTAAACTGCATTAATCTTTCTTGGGCATTGCCCTTAGAATATGGAAGGCCCTGCCTTTCCATGTTAGAAATGCTCCTTTCTATATTATGCAAAGATTTTTGTTCTCAGAAAATGTACCAATAAAAATATATATTAAAAATAATGTACATTTCTTGCCTGTGTTGAAAATATTTCTAATAAAATATGATCCTTAAAAAAAAAAGAACTTTATGTGATTTATTTGTTGCCTTTCAGACATACATACCTAGAAGAGCACCTTGAAATATCTCCTATATATAGGAAGTCATGTTAGTGCAGTGTCACAGGCTTTCATCACAAATCACAAAAACTCTGTAATCGTAGGTTTTCAAGAATTTAAAAAATATCTGGGGAGATGTGAAGTAGAGACATGAGCACGTCACTCATCTCAAATAGCTCATTCATTTTTGGATAAGATGTAATAACATAGTTTGTTGTTACTAAGAATGGACGGCACAAAGTAGTTAAACTGTACCAAGAAGGTATTTATTCACAGTGACCAAAATGGCTGCTGAAATTTGATGTCTTTTGTGAATCACCAGTGCAACATCATGGCTGATTTTAAGCCACACGAGAAAATTGCTTGCAATGATTTTTTGTAACTTGTAAGGATATTTTCAAATGGTGTGTGTCTGAAAATGCAACTGGTATTCCTTTGCAAAGTGCAATCTGTCCATTGAGTCCTCCTTACACTTCGTGAAGATCTCTGCATGGGATCAGGACCCGGATTGGACAGGGACAGAAAAAGGGCACCAAAATAAAAGAGGCCACCCATTTTTTATTATTTATTTATTTATTTATTTATTTGTGTTTTATAGAGCGCGAACTTGACCCAGCGCTTTTCAGAATTAACAAGTTGTATGCAAGAGACATAGAAGAGGGGGTGGAATATTTTGGATAAAAACATGTAAATACATTTTACGAGAACAAGAGGTCCCAGATCCCAGTGTGGGATGCCCAGAGGTGCCGGGTGGCTAGCATCCAGTTAATCCAAGGTATGGCAGTAAACGGAAGTAGAACAAAATTGCGGAGGTGATTGCAAAGCAAGAGTTAGGAGAGGAATTTGCCCATTAGGAAGGTTTTGGCCTACTTTTTAAAGTGTGCCAGGATTTGGAATTCTTCTAATGGCAGGCGGGAGTGAGTTCCATATTCTTTTTTTTTTTGTTGAAAATTTTATTGAACAATAAATCAATTACAAGCATGGGCCTACAACCACCGGGGCCGGCCGCTAGATTCAGAAAGGATCATACAGTTATTAAGGCAGTAGTCGACTCCCGGGGCCCAGCCCCGTACATGGCTCCGGATAGTCCTAGGGAAGCAGGATACATAGGTTTAACATAAATAACAAATAAAAACAAAAGGCGAGGCATAAGGGCAAAAAGTGTGGGTCCGGCTACCTCCGGGGGACTCTACTTCAGACCTTCAAATAGCTATCAAGAGGAAGGAGTACTGATAGGTCGGGGGGGGGGGTCACGGGAGAGGAACGTCTATATTCGGTTATTCCAAAAGTCGCAAGGAACCATCAAGGGTCAGGGGGACAAAGCAATATCGGTGTCCACTAGGGGGGGAGTACAGATACCCCCACGATACGCGTTCCATTGCCCCCAGATTCTACCCCATGCCCCCGGTTTACCACGAGCCACATACACAGTCTTCTCCCTGAACATGCACCAGTCCATGTTCTCCTTCCATACGGACACGGTGGGAGGCCGCTGGGAACCCCAAAGCTGCGCTATATCTCTCTTGGCAATCATGTTCCCCAGGGCCGCCCACCGAGTCTGAGCCGCGTTATAATCATTGGGCTCCCACACATTCAGGACGCAGCGACGCACCTCCGGCAACAGCGCAACCCCGGTGACTTGTCCCATGACCACATGAACCCGGCGCCAGTATTCAGCCACCTCGTGGCACTCCCAAAGGATATGGAGAAAGGTGGCACTGAGCCCACATCCCCGCTTACAGAGCCCGTCTTCAGAAAATCCCATCGAGACCAAACGGGGACCCGTCACATACACCCGGTGGAGAATCTTAAGCTGGACCAGGCGGAGACGGGCTGGAATGGCGACTTCCTTGGGGGACGACAGTGCGGACTGCCAGTCCTCGTCGTCCAATTCCACCCCATCCCCCGTCCACGCCTCCCGGAGGCGCACCAAGAGGTCAGCCCGATTATTGATAAGTTTTTTATAAATTAAAGAGATAGTACTGTCGGGGACATGACCATCGAGTATGCGGTCCTCGAGGGGCGAAGAAGCCGGGATCTTGGTCCCCTCCCCAAAAACAGAGAGCAGGGCATGCCGAACCTGGGCGTAGCGGAAGAACTCCCTTTCCGTAAGTTCGTATTCGCTCTGGAGCGCCGCGAATGTTTTAACCGCACCCTTAATCCATAAGTCTCCCACTCTACTAATACCAATCGTGTCCCAACGTTCAAACCCCTTCGTTGTCCAGAGGCTTCCCAGTCGGTCGGAGGCAAACAGGGGAGTAGCACATGTTAATCGCTCACTCCAGCCCATGGCTACACTGGCCGCCTTCCAGATCCGTACCGCAATCTTAGTAGGGCCCGTAAGGGTCCGTCCAGCCGAGCTGGAGTAAAGTGCCCTATTATAGTTTCCGCCGGGAAGCAGGAATTTATCCATCTCATACGCCGGATTCAAGCCAGGCGCATACGTGGCATGGTTAATGGCCGATAGCTGTGAGGCCCAATAATACCTGCGAATGTCGGGAAGCGCGATGCCCCCGTCGTACCAGGGGAGAGTAAGCTTTGCCAGAGCGATACGCGCCCGTCCGTCCCACACCAGTCTCCTCTGCAGGCTCTCCACCTCCCGAAAGTAGGACACAGGAATGACATCGAAGGAGTTCTGAAGTGCATAGAGGAATCTGGGAAGGGACATCATTTTAAACAGTGCTGCCCGACCCAGCGGGGACAAGGGCAGCTTACACCACCGAGCCGTGTCCTCCCTCAAACGCCGAAGTGGAAGCAGGAGATTCTGCTCATAGCGAGCCACCGGGTCCATCGAGACGTATATTCCCAGGTATTTAAAGCCGGACAGAGATAATTGGATCGGAAGCCGAGGCGGCAAGAGAGGAGGGTCGCCGGAGATAGGATAGACACAGGATTTAGACCAGTTGATCGTTAGACCCGAATTTCTCCCAAAGGAAGTCAGAACATCAAAGAGAACATTAAGCGACTGCCGCGGCGAGGTGAGATACAGGAGAATATCGTCCGCATACAACGAGACCCGATCCTCGAAGCCCGGGGCCCACCGGATCCCTCTGATCGAGGGCTCCCAGCGGAGCCAAGCAGCGAGCGGCTCCAGGTCAAGAGCAAAGAGCAGAGGGGACAACGGGCACCCCTGCCTCGTACCCCTACCGAGAGCGAAGGGCCGAGAGACCCGCCCATTAACCACCACCTGAGCCATGGGTCCCGTGTAAAGAAGCTTCACCCAGCCAAGAAATCCGTCCCCAAAGCCGAATTTGGTCAAGACAGCCCAGAGGAATGGCCATTCGATGGTGTCAAAGGCCATCGTGGCGTCTAAAGAAACCAGCAGGGCTGGTTCGGAGAGGTACTCCGCCCTGGCGAGGGCGCCGTGAAGACGCCGCAAGTTAAGAGCGGTGTTACGGTGAGGGATGAAGCCGCATTGATCAGGATGAATCAGATCGCAGATGACGCTCAACAAACGATTGGCAAGGACTTTAGCCAGGATTTTAGGCTCTGCGTTTAGCAGTGAAATAGGCCTATAGGAGGCACAGCGGTCTCGTGGCTTACCGTCCTTGGGAATCACGACTATCGTAGCCAGACGCTGGTCGTCAGGAAGGGAGCCTGCAGCAAGGGACTCCTGAAACATACGACGGAGGAAGGGCGCGAGTTTATCCGGGCGCAACTTATATAATTCAATAGGCAGACCGTTGGGACCCATCGCCTTGCCCGAACGAAGGGACCGAATCGCAGTTGCAATTTCATCTACAGACAAGGGGGCGTCCAGCTGCTCATGGTCTTCGACGGACAGGCAGGGCAAAGCAATATCCCTCAGCAGAAGGCAAGAGTCTTCCTCATCCCTATCAGTCACCGGGGAGTACACGGCCCGGAGGTGGTCAGCGAAACATTCCACAATCTCACCAGGCTCAGTCACACACACTCCATCCGAGACACGCAGCTCCGGGACCACACGATTCACTCTCTCCTTCTTATCCAGCCACGCAATCAACTTTCCCGCCTTGTCCCCGGCATCATACAATCGACCCTGCTGCTCCCTATACATCGCTTTGGCAGCGTCAGTGACAAGAGACCTGTATTCAAACTGTTTCAGGCTGAGGGCATGGAGCCCGTCCGGAGTGACACCCGTCTCCAAGGCCGACTCCAGCCCCGAGATGTCAGTCTCCAGCTTCACCACTGCCTCACTCTTGAGCTTCTTAGCCACCACTATCTGGGAGAGGGCGTGTCCGCGGATTACGGTTTTAAAGGCTTCCCACAGGGACATTGCGGACGACACCGACCCCTCGTTTTCAAGGAAGTAGTGGTCCATAGCCTTAACCAGGCTGTCGCGAGTCGTAGGGTCTCGCAGGTACCACGGGTTGATGGGAGCGATCCGCCCTGCAGACCGCGACTCGGTGTCAAAGAGCAGCCACAGCGGGGAATGATCGGAGATACCCCGCGCCAGGTGCCTAACCTCTCGTATCCGACCAGTCTGTGCCGCGGGCATAAGGAAATAGTCTAACCTAGAAAGACTCCCATGCGCCCCAGAGTGAAAGGTGTACTGACATTGGGTCGGATGCATTAATCTCCAACTATCTACCAGACCGAAGGTCTCCAGCAGTCCACCAAGCCATGCCTGGGCAGCGGGGAGGGCCCTGGGTGGGTGACGATCCAGGTCACCCGAAACCACCGAATTAAAGTCCCCGCCCATAAGCAAAAGACTATCCGGAAGCTCAAGCAGCATTCGACCCAAGTCCGCGAAGGTGGAGTTCTGGAGGCCCGGGGGGACGTAAACTGAGACCAGGGAAATGGGCTGCCCCTCCCACCTCCCAACCAGACACACATAGCGCCCTCTGTCATCCGAGATTACCCTAGTGATATCCAACGGAAGTGAGGATCGCAGGAGAATGCCCGCCCCCCTGGAACCAGTTGTGAAACCAGAATGGGCCACGAGGCGGTATCCCCCCCTGTTCATTGCATGACAAACATTACCAACCAGATGCGTCTCCTGGATAAACACCACATCAGGAGTCAAACGACGCAAATACTGCAGCACTACACCCCGTTTGATACGGTCCCCCAACCCATTGACGTTCCATGACACCAGCCTCAACCCGTCCCCCCCATCCCCTCCAATAGATCAAAGGCCCCCCAGTCAGCAGCACAGTTCCCGAATCTGGACAAAAATCAGTACCTCGCCCTGCAAACAAAAAACACACAGCAAAACAACCCCTCCCTCCCCCCAACCCCCCCCCAAATCCAACTCCCCCCACCCTGCACCCCTGCGGGCCAGAAAACCCCCCCAACTTGCAGTGTGCCTGTCGCCCTACTAACCCCATTCTACGAAAAGACCCCGGAGGAGGAAAGGGACCCGTCCCCGCCCGCCCCCCACACAGGTCCTAGTGAGACAAAATGAACAAAAGAAGTAAAACCCAGCTGAACAGTGCAAAATGGCAAAATCAAGGACCAAAAGTCACTCCAAAGGGGACCCGTCACCTCCTGCGCCTGCAGAGGGCCCGGGACGGCCACCTCTGTCCGGCAGCGAGTCCAGCCAGTCACTCACGGCCACTGGAGAGTCAAAAAAGGCAGTCCGATCCTCATGTTCCACTCGGAGTTTTGCAGGGTAGAGCATAGAGTACTTTAGGCCCAGTTCACGGAGACGACGCTTCACCCCCTGGAATCCCATCCGCTGTTTCTGGACAAGTTGGGTAAAGTCCGGATAGAAGTTAATGGATGAGTTCTCATGACGAACCGGGCCGTGGACCCGTGAGGCCTGCAGAATCGCGTCTCGGTCTCTATAGTGGAACAGTTTGGCCACGATAGGCCTCGGGGGGGCCCCCGGCCGTGGCCGACCGCCCGGAACTCGATGGGCCCGCTCCACGGCAAAGAACTTACTTAGGCCTGCAGGGGCCAACTGTTGGAGGATGAGTTCCTCGACCAGGAGGTCAACCGGGCGGTTGTCGGCGGACTCCGGTACGCCTATGACACGGATGTTGTTGCGTCGGGCCCGTCCCTCGAAGTCCTCCAGCCGCCGAGCCATCTGATCGTTGACCGCCTTAATGTCACCAAGCGCGGCCTGCAGGTCCGACATATCCGCACCAAGGGTGGAGGTCCGCGCATCGAGAGCCTGAACCCTCTCGTTCGTTTTGGAGAGATCTGCCCGAATTAAGGTGACATCGATTGCCACCGTGTCGATTTTACGGGCCAGGGCCTCGTATTGCGTGGCGATGGTTTCCCTGATGCCATCTATGGCGCCCATGATGTCCTGCAGGGAAAGCTCCGGAGAGACGGTCGTGCCACCGCCGGCGGCATCCGGGGGGGGGCCGGTCGCTCCAGGGGACCCTCTGCCCTGAGTGTAGCGGTCCATGTTGTTGGCCTGGACCGGTCCCCCGCGGAGGGAGGCCTTAGTCTTACGCCCCTCGGGGCCCCCCTTGCCCCCCATGTGGTCACGGACACCGAAGGGGACCGCCGATCAAGAGTCGTAGGGGCACCGGCACCGCGGACCAGCGCCTCACCAGGGACCACAATATAGCGGTGCGGGGGGACCCAAGGCGATGGGCACACTAGTGGCAGGTGGAGACAAGGCCTCGTGCAGAGGCCAAGGAAACACCCCGCCACATCAAGTGCGTTCGCAGGCCAGCCCCCTGAAGTCCGAAAGTGAAACCGAAAGTGGTAGAGCGGCCACTGGCACCGCACTGCAGCCGCTGTTGTTCAATTACGACACGGCTCCACGGTTCACCTTCGCCCCGGGCACCTCCGTCGGGTGGGTCCCAAAAGTTCGAACAACGACAACTCAGGATTCCCAGGTCCGATTCGAGTTCTGAAAAGAGATACGTGCTCAGCCGGTCTTCATCTGCCAGATTCCATAAACCACATCAGGATATTCTCAGGATAAATTCCGAGGAGCAGCAAGGGTCCGGGGAGCCCTGTGCTCACGCGACCATCTTGGATGCGCGCTAGGCTCCTCCTCCGAGTTCCATATTCTTGGTGCGGCCCCAGAGAAGGCCGGATTGTACGTTTTTTTTTTCGCAAGCGTGTTGGTTGGAGCAAGAGGTCTCTGGCGGACCGGGAGTTTCTGGTTCCTCCGGATACCATGAGTTTCTGGGTGAGAAATGCAGGGGAATTTGAGTGTAGAGCCTTGTGAGTGATGCATGCCAGTGTAAGTTGGATTCTAGCCTCAAGAGGAAGCCAGTTCAGAGCTTTCAGGTGTGGTGAGATGTGGTCGAATTTCCTTGAACCTGTTGGTAGTCTGGCGGCCGCATTGAGGCAGGCTTTTAATGGGGCCAGGGAGGTCTTGGGTATACCCGAGAGGGTAGAGCATCCATATTCCAGTCTAGATAAGACTAGTACCTGGACTGCCATTTTTAGGTCCAGAGTGTCAAGGAAGGGTTTCAGTTTTCTTAGGTAGCTCAGGTGAAATCTGGCTGCTTTGGCCATCGAGTTGATGTGGTCACACATGTTCAAGCTGCAGTCTAGGGTATTCCCAGAGATTTGGCGGAGTCCACTATGGTCGGTGGGCAGTTTAAAGCTGTGATCGCCTTAATCCATTCCTGAATGTCAAGGGTGGGGAGATTAGAAGACATTCTGTTTTTTTGCGTTGAGTTTGAGCTGGTTAGAGGTGAGCCATTGGACAGTCAACTTCAAGGCCTCATTCAGGCCGTTAATCAAACCGTTAAACAAGTGTCCCCTTTTACAAATCAGGGTAGTTTTGAATTTGTAAAAACCCCCTTCATAGGAGTTCTGTAAGGTATGGTAGACCTCTTGCTGTAGACAATGTTTTTGGTAATATCAGGAAAATCAACAGTAAAACTCAGCTCACTAGACCGTAAAAAAGCTTCAGAAATATCCAAAAAGCAGCCCACCACTGATCTGTCAGACCAGCCATCTGGCACTGCCAGATCGCTCTATCGGCCAGACTAACCCTGCAGGTGAGTATGCAACTGTTTCAGAGATATTTTAAGACATGGGTAAAGTGGGCAGTTACCCAGGACCACCCAGGGATGTTGAAATGTCTCCCTCTCTGTCTATTCCTCTATTTCCACCTCTCCCTTCCTCTCTGCCTACCTCCACCTCTAACTCTTTCTCTCTCTACCAAGTATCATCTTAAGGAGTATGGGACCATACCAAGATATATTTCAGTTGTTTTTGTATGAAAGTTGAACATATAAATTGAATATTGTTTGGCATCATGCAGTCTTGAAATAGTACTAAAAGGGTAATGAAATGCAAAGTTGTTCCAAACAAGGGGCCCCAAATATTTATTGTCTGTGGCCCCACTGGAATATGGATGAACGGAGGTAAGTACACATTTAAATTAATAAAACAAATTTTGTTGCGCACGCTGCATCGCAAAATGCGATGCAGCGCGTGCAAAGGAATTTGTTTTATTAATTTAAATGTGTACTTACCTCCGTTCATCCATATTCCGGTGTTTACATTTCCCCACCCTGCCCCTCCCCCGCCCCGCCTCACTGCTCCATGAACTCCCTCCACGAGCCGCTACTGCGTGGGATGCCGAGGACGAGTCTGCCAGCGGTGTTCTGGATGGTCTGGAGTTTCCGGAGCGGGGATTTGGTGATGGGCGTAGAGGGCTTTCCCATAGTACAATCTGCTGGTTATGAGTGCGTGGGTGACGGTCTTTCTGGTATTGGGGGGATCCATTTGAAGGTCTTGCGGAGGATGTGGAGTGTGTTGAAGCACGTGGAGGAGACAGTGTTGATCAGTCAGGTCATGGTGAGGAAGGAGTTGAGTATGATGCAGAGGTTTTGGGCTTGGCCCGTCGAAGAAGGGGGGTTGTCGAGGGCAGTGGTCCAACAGGTGTTGTCCCATGCTGTGGGGGTGGGCCTCAGGACGAGGACTTCTGTCTTCTCTGAGTTGAGCTTCAGGCAGCTGCCGCTCATCCAGGATTCCACGTCTTTCATTCCTTCCTGGAAGATGAGTCTGGTGGTGTCGGGTTCCTTTGTGAGGGTGAGGATGAGCTGGATGTCGTCGGCTTAGGATACTATGCTGAGTCCATGCTGTCTGATGATGGCGATGAGGGGCGCCATGCAGATGTAGAAAAGCGTGGGGCTCAGCGATGGTAAAACAGCATTAGGCAAACCCTCGTGGTTGAAAATCTCACTAAAAAATTCAGTTATTTTTCTCGTTTCAATACTGTTGACAATCCAAATGTCTGTCCGACTGGAGAATTGATCAATGAGTACCAATAAATAGTTAGAGGCGCTGTGTGCGTAAGAGAAGAGACACTTTCACTGCTGCTCCTTATGTTACATATGTGATAAGCATATCTTGTGACTGTCCGTGCTGGATGCTATCATTTTTTCTTAGTACATTGAAATGATACACTCCTCTTTGCGCCTAACATCGCACTTTAAATATGGAATACGTTTGAGCCAGTTTCCAACCAGAATTAATTAAACTATGCAGGATTGAAGAAAATGTACACCGATGCAAATTATTTGCACCTTCACAGAAGATTTTCACGTGCAAGGTCATAAGACTTGCAACATAAATATGGTTTATCGAAATGGATACAGTTTTCAAACAAAATCAATTGCTCTATGTCAATCTGGAAAGGGGAACAACCTTTACAACGCAACTTTTACAACGCACTACCATTACAACGCATTTTTTACAACGCATAATCCATTACATCGCATGACATTACAACGCATGACACTACAATGCATTTTTAAAAACTACCTTTACAACGCATTCCATTACAACGCATACTACCATTACAACGCATACCATTACAACGCATAATATTACACTATACTATCCAACACTTACCCTACTGATGCACCCCCTGGAGTTAGAATAGTAATTTTTACCCCTATACTATCCAACACTTACCCTACTGTTGCACCCCCTGGAGTTAGAATAGTAATTTTTACCCCTACACTATCCAACATTTACCCTACTGTTGCACCCCCTGGAGTCAGAATAGTAATTTTTACCCCTATACTATCCAACACTTACCCTACTGATGCACCCCCTGGAGTTAGAATAGTAATTTTTACCCCTACACTATCCAACACTTACCCTACTGATGCACCCCCTGGAGTTAGAATAGTAATTTTTACCCCTATACTATCCAACACTTACCCTACTGATGCACCCCCTGGAGTTAGAATAGTAATTTTTACCCCTATACTATCCAACACTTACCCTACTGATGCACCCCCTGGAGTTAGAATAGTAATTTTTACCCCTATACTATCCAACACTTACCCTACTGATGCACCCCCTGGAGTTAGAATAGTAATCTTTACCCCTATACTATCCAACACTTACCCTACTGATGCACCCCCTGGAGTTAGAATAGTAATTTTTACCCCTATACTATCCAACACTTACCCTACTGATGCACCCCTTGGAGTTAGAATAGTAATTTTTACCCCTATACTATCCAACACTTACCCTACTGATGCACCCCCTGGAGTTAGAATAGTAATTTTTACCCCTATACTATCCAACACTTACCCTACTGATGCACCCCCTGGAGTTAGAATAGTAATTTTTACCCCTACACTATCCAACACTTACCCTACTGTTGCACCCCCTGGAGTTAGAATAGTAATTTTTACCCCTACACTATCCAACACTTACCCTACTGTTGCACCCCCTGGAGTTAGAATAGTAATTTTTACCCCTATACTATCTAATACTTACCTTAAATGTAATTTAATATTATGCGTTGTAATGGTATGCGTTGTAAAGGTAGTATGCGTTGTAATGGTAATGCGTTGTAAAGGTATTTTTTAAAAATGCGTTGTAGTGTCCTGCGTTGTAATGTCATGCGTTGTAATGGATTATGCGTTGTAAAAAATGCGTTGTAAGTGCATGCGTTGTAAAAGTGTGCGTTGTAACATCATACATCCATCTGGAAACCATTACTGACAAAATGAAATAGGATCAGACATGAAAATAAAGGTTACTTTGAATAGTCATGATATGGAATTGCTTATTAGAAGTGTCCCGGGGATGGAGACACACTTCAATCGTAGCTTTTTATTCTAAAGTAACAGCGAGACTGTAAAATGCTAAAATACTATCTCAGAAGCAATGCTTATTGCAAGAACGCACAGACATTCTGCATAAGATCCTCTTATCATTGCAATAAAAAAAACATGATTATTAGAAAAGAGTCAGTGATTAATGTCAGGATCTAGAATGTATTTCAGCTACAGTGGGAGGAAAATCACATTTTACTCATAGTAAAAAAAGGGGTTAAGGGAGCACAGGCCCGGCACAATTTCCTCCAAGACCGTCTCCCATGGTTCAAAAAGTTCGGGTTTTTTAAAAATGATTCCTTTTTGGCAATTGTTGTGACAAATATTTTTAGGCAAAATTAATCACATTTCCAATGTATTTTTGGGCTTAAATTCAGCCAATTTGGAGAGCTAAAGTTGCCCAGCCCTAGTGGTCAACATTTGAAATTTGATGCACTAATGCAGTTTCTCACTTTTTTGTACTTCGCAGATTTTTCCTCTATACTGTTAATCATATCCACATACCGATTTGGGGCACTCAGATCTAAGGCAAAAGTCAACATAAAGTATATTGTTCCCCTCTGCTTAATTCTCTCCACGTGATGTTAAGGCAAGCTTCCAAACCGGATCTCAATTTGTTTCTCTGAAATAGATTCTGATTTAATAAATGGATATTTGGAATGAATCCTCCACTTTTTATTACTATTAATAATCAAAAACGTTTTTAGGACTTTTATAATGTTCACTTTTTAACTAAGGCTGCCATTTAATATGCTGCTGAGAAATAAAACAAGCATTTGCTATGCAATAGGTCTCGCATTTGCGAGACTTTGAGCTATTGGCATTATACATGGCAATGCCTTTTTATGTGTTTTGAAAATCTGCAGGTGGTGCGAAAACATGCACTTTGTACTTATAGTTGTTGCTTATGAGAAGTAAGGCTGGCAGTAACTGCGCCTCTTTTACTGCCAGCCTTGCTTCTCCTAAGGATCGACTATAAGTACAAAGTGCATGTTTTCGCACCGCCTGCAGGTTTTCAAAACACATAAATAAAAGGCATTGCCACTTACACTACCAGTAGCTCAAACTCTTAAAAATGTGAGACCTATAGCATTTCAAATACTTGTTAATTGATCTATGTGCTGCACCCCTGAACATTCTGTAACAGACAGTGCAGCGTGCCTGAGGTACTTTTGAGACAAGATCACACAAAGCAGGATGTGATTAGAGCGGCGCTGAGGGCAAGTCGAGGTGAGGCGAAAGGTCTCTAGGTTCACCTAATAACAAGGTATCCTCAGGTCCATTTTCACGCACCGGCTATTGTTTATGGAGGGAAGGAAAGGAAACAAAAATAAACCCGGATCAATACATTGTGGGCAAATTACTTAATGGCCAGGTGCTTAACAAAATGAATGTGTCCGTCTGTAACGCAACTGGTGCTGATATAAAGCGCTAAAATACATTTGGGTCGAGTTTGGGTTGTATAAAACACAAATAAAATATATCCCTGCTGCCATTCCTATCTGCCAATGGGCAAAAGAGTCGTTAAGATTTCTTAGTGGTGATGCTCACTTGATGAAGAGCTGTTTGTAACCTCCTAATTCTAAATGAATAAAGGTATGCTGTTCCTACAGAGGCTGTCAAAGGTTATGAAATTGTACGAGTCAGGAGGTGATTCCTCCTTAAGGAAAAAGACCCTCACACATCCGGCAGACTCGCTGTCATGTATCGTCAGCAGGTGGCCCAGATGTCAAGTATCATCATCAGGTCTGCTCCGAATCAGGGCGGCGCTGCAATCCCCGATCGGCGACCTGAAAGGCGCCTTTTAGTGGAGATCTTTATTCCATTCTTTGCCGGTTGGTGAGTGCAAGTGAGGGCCCTATAGTGAAGTGCGTGTGAGACTAAGTGTGTTAAAAGTAAGTAGTGGAGATCCTAGATAACAAGTTTTAATAAGAACGGTCCCACTCTTAATTAAAAACAAAAACATGCGTAATCTTCCAGTGAGGGTGTCTGAATTACGCTCAAGGCGGTCAACATGTTTCTTGCATTGGTCAACTAGACCGCAATTCTTCAGGACCAGAGAAGTACACACACTTATTGGTGGTGGCAGCAACTAATACTTACCACTGGTACAGCACCCTAATAAGTGGTTACTTAAAAATTAGTAATGCCCTGGAGTTAAGGGCGTCTGGTTCCAACGAGCAGGCGCTAAACAATAACACTGAATAGTACAGTGTTAGCCGTCCTTGATGTGGAGAGACTCGGAACCTATCTTCCGTCCACCGAGCGCGGACGGAAGATAGGTTCCGAGTCTCTCCACATCAAGGACGGCTAACACTGTACTATTCAGTGTTATTGTTTA
Organism: Triturus cristatus; assembly: GCF_964204655.1. NCBI lineage: Eukaryota > Metazoa > Chordata > Amphibia > Caudata > Salamandridae > Triturus > Triturus cristatus. The sequence continues at coordinate 442,138,538 of NC_140593.1, read as the reverse complement.
GCGCCTCCTCGCTGGAACCAGACGCCCTTAACTCCAGGGCATTACTAATTTTTAAGTAACCACTTATTAGGGTGCTGTACCAGTGGTAAGTATTAGTTGCTGCCACCACCAATAAGTGTGTGTACTTCTCTGGTCCTGAAGAATTGCGGTCTAGTTGACCAATGCAAGAAACATGTTGACCACTTGAGCGTAATTCAGACACCCTCACTGGAAGATTACGCATGTTTTTGTTTTTAATTAAGAGTGGGACAGTTCTTATTAAAACTTGTTATCTAGGATCTCCACTACTTACTTTTAACACACTTAGTCTCACACGCACTTCACTATAGGGCCCTCACTTGCACTCACCAACCGGCAAAGAATGGAATAAAGATCTCCACTAAAAGGCGCCTTTCAGGTCGCCGATCGGGGATTGCAGCGCCGCCCCGATTCGGAGCAGACCTGATGATGATACTTGACATCTGGGCCACCTGCTGACGATACATGACAGCGAGTCTGCCGGATGTGTGAGGGTCTTTTTCCTTAAGGAGGAATCACCTCCTGACTCGTACAATTTCATAACCTTTGACAGCCTCTGTAGGAACAGCATACCTTTATTCATTTAGATTTATGCCTGGGCTGAGTATGCTGGACCTGTCCTAAATAGCCCCTTGTTCCTCCTTGTTTTGTATTGTAACCTCCTAATCACAGGTTCGAATCCGTCAAGGACTGGATAAATTAGGGCCAGCGTGTTACATAATTATAAAACCTTTTGTTCTGGCAGGTAAGGACAGATTAGCTTTGATGTGGGCATTACAAATATGAAATATTATTATGCTTCATTGAAACACAGTGGCACCTGAGATCAGTGCTATGAAATTCCCCCGTGGTATACAGCGCTACACCAAAAAGCATGAATAAACAGAGCTCAGCATAGTGCCTGCGGCTGACCTCCTCTGGGTGTGCTGCAGGAAGAAATTAAGGGTGCTGGAGCTGCCTTGAGAGGCCGAGGGGTCTGTGGAAACAGCCTGTGCTTGTAAGGAGTGGGGGGATTCCTCAGACAGACCCCCTTCCCCGGAGACAGTTCTGATATCACTGCGTCACCGATGCCTCATTTGTGCCAAGCATTCCTCTGCTGCTATCAGTGACCCCAACTCCACCGAGCCCCTCCCTTCCCAAGCAGAGCTCTCAAACATTACCTGCTATTTTAAGCAAAACTATTTAACATGAATACATGTAAAAATTGTGTATTGGTAAAAACCTGACGGACTCCAGGGACTTGCTTGTTGTTTTTATTAATCCTTGTTATGATCTAGTGCTGTCACTTCATCAACAGTAATGCGAACATTCACAAACAAAATACATGTAACTTCTGGAGGTTTTGAGCAGGCAGCAGAGGATCTTAAAATCTGACTAGCGCTTCTTCCCTAAAACTTTATTGTGAGTTGCCAAAGCCTTCCTTACCTCGAGGCCGGAAGTCCACGGGTGTTCATGCAGTGTCCTGCAAGTCCACAGAGGTGTGCACCCGGTGCTGTACTAGTGCAGAGGTGCGCACGCTGTGCCCCCTACCAGTGCAGAGGTATGCACCCGGTGCCCATACTAATTTATTTATTTAATGAGTTTTATATAGCGCTGGCTAGATCCGTAGGTATCAGAGCGCTTTACATTAGGTTACATAATGTTACAGCAAATGATAGCAATTACACATTACCTAAAAAATAATCAATACATTGAGAGAGGAAAGAAAGGTGAGACAAATAGAGCAGAGGGGGAGAAGGGGGAAGTGTTAAGGGGGAGGATGAGGAGAAAAGACAGCGGAAGAGACGAAAGGGGGTCTGCCCAAAGACCGACTGGGCGGGTGACGTCTGAGGAGGGAATCCACAGCCCATCTCCCCTATAGCTAAACAAGGTAGCTCCATCGGGCATCAGTCAGTCAAATAGCTAGGTCTCAACTGACGAGGGAAAGTTCACAGAAGAAAGTCCAGTGGATAAACAGGGTGGGAACTATGAGCAAGGACGGGTGGGGCAAAGGTCAATAGCTGGAAAGAGGAGAAGAGTAGAGCGGAGAGGGGTAGGGGGTAGGGTGAAGGGGGAGATGGGAGATAAGGTCAGGAGAGACGCAGGAGAGTTGGCCCAAAGACCGGCTGGGTAGGTGATGGTCAAGGAGGGAATCCATAGCCCATCTCCCCTTTAGCTCACGAGGTAGCTCCACCGGGCATCAGTCAAAATGGCTAGGTCTTATCTGTCGAGGGAAAGTTCTCAGAGTAAAAATCCTGGTGGGTGAACAGGAACAGGGTCGGGTGAGGGCTGATCAAGATCAGGACGATGACCAATGATTTTAGACCAGGAGAGGTAGAGCATCGAGGAAGGTCCCACTGAGGCGGCCATCTTGAGGTCAGGCAAGGGGGATGAGTCCTTGAAGTTCGACTTCAGTCGGAATACAAAGATCGCATGGAGACAAAATCGGCCCCTCAATGAAACGCTCCTCTAAATCTGCGGGCACAAGTTCAGCAACGATTTTCCAAAATGCCTAGGTTTCTTCGCGCAGCACCCCAGGAGAAGATGAGAAGATTTTCATACTTCTTACTTAGCCACCATTTTAGGGTCAGGCACTATTTACGTGGAGATCGCAGTGGAGATGAAAAACGCCCCGCCGTGAAGAAGTGCACCTCATAATTAACCAGCAGCATCAGCACAATTGACAAAATCGTCCAGACTTCAACGCGCAGCACCCCAGGAGACGGTAAGACGCTCTCCGTACTTCTCACTAAGCCGTCATTTTAGAGTCAGGCCACTAATGCAGAGGTGCGCATGCTGTGCCCATTCAAAACTGTTTTGCCAAAGCAATGTTTTTTTTTGTTTTACAATCAACTCTACTAAGGAATGTATTGCAATGGCAAAGAAACAGAAGGGGTCATAGGGGTTAAAGCGAAAAGCACTGCTACAGATAAGAGAGATGGCCTGAAAGACAATGCATTTAAGCTGCCACAAGGAATCCTAAACATGAGCAACACGCTTTCAGAGAGAGGTTCTGATGATAGGATCAGCTAAAGTAAATAAACCATCTGCCTCTGTCCGTGATGTGTGCAGGGGCTCCAGGGATGTCGGTGCTACCTACATCCAGGCAACACAACAGCCGTGGACACGTAGGAAAAGCGGGCAATGGCGAATTGCTGCCAATAGGCGAACAGGCGCCGATGTTAAATAAAGTTAAAGCATACATAAACAAAAAACACATGCCCGTCTCCTCCATAGCAGCACTCCTGACCCAATATACATGAAGGTGTGTTTGGTGCAGTGATATAAAAGTGAAAGTCCATGAAGTGGGCGCCGTACTGAGCTACGAAAACACTGCACAGTGAAACCTAATAAGGAGCGAGGGGCGCAAGGCGCTGGGGGGGGACACTGCGGGCGGGTGGCGGTAGGGGGGTGACGACAAGGGGAGGACGACACAGACATGCATCGAGCATGATGGAATGCAAAAAACACAAAAAAGAGTTCCCCAAATAGCAGTTACCCTGTCTGAGCGTAACAAATGTGTACTTGGTCGGTGCTGCAAAGGCGAAAGACGGAAATGACGTTGGCTGCCTAAACTAATTACACGGCAGCAAAGAAGACCGACACTGCCCGGAACAAATGGGAAGCAGCAGGCGAGAGCTACCTCAGTTTACTGAATACTTTAGGTCTTGCGACAGCGCATGCTCTGTCTAGGCTCGACCTAAAAAAGAAAAAGGCAATGTTATAGATAATACTAGCTGTTCACTCATGAAGTATATTTTAACAATACATATAGCAGCTTTGTCCGGTGAAACATGGCTTCTGACCCTGGCATCCTTGTGACTAAATAAAAAATGCTAAAACGTTCTCCATTTTCTAATAAGCCTGGCAACAAAAACAGTTTGGTAAACCGAAGTGATCGAAACGAGTTGTTCAATAACCTATTGCTAAGAGTAAAAAGTGCATTGAGTTAGTATTGCAAGTATTTTAACGTTTTACGTTTACAAGAATCTGTAACTAGAATGGAAAATGATTGCAAAAGTGGCAACGTTAATAGCCGTCTGTCTCAGTGGGAGAGACTCCTTTGAAGAGAACAATATTAATTGTGTCTGGATTCTTCACCAGACTGCTGTCCGTGTCTAAAGGCTACAAGATGTGCAGGTTATGGGAGACTCATACTGTTGTTATGGTTCAGTTTCCCAGTCACAACAAATGCATTGGCACCTTATCAAAGGCGTTTGTTACATAATACACATTACTTAAGGTACAACTAGGATTCCTTAGTTGATGTCTTTTGTGCGATCGATTTATAGGGCTCGATTTAGCAAAACGGGCATAATTTATGAGTGTGTCCTTAAAAGGCACTGCTTGTAGGTACATATTAAACTTCTGTTTCCAAAAAAGTAAAACCTAGGACTATCATAAGGAACAGTATTACTTGTACGATTTTATGTATTCAAAAAGATATACTATTTGAGGTTTAGGTATTCTGACATATTTTAAAACTAACTGTAGAGCAACTTTCTTTTCTAAGATAAAATAATTGTTTCCTCACATGTTCTTTCGAATTTCCCTACTCCCATCACCGACTCCTCGTAAATACTGGCTTGATTATTACTCCTTCCCACACTTTATGCATTAATTACGTGTGGACCTTTCAGTTGCAATGTAATGTACGAATTTAGTGGAGGAAATCCACATACAAATTATTTAGGTACTCCAAAAGCTACTCCTGAATGGGTGAGATCCATGTAATTTAAGAGGAAATATACACACAGTTCAGTGCATCATGAACTCTAATTTCATTGGCTTACACCACTTATTTAGCTTTTGGAAATACAATATAACTTTTGCAAGGGTCCTACACCTTTAGGGTACTCCATCATAAGGCTGAAAAGCTCCTTTGTAAATTGGACCCAAGAGTTTTCCCTTTGCAGTTCAGCAACAATCTCTTCTCCTAATCAGATATTTTTCAAATTCAACACATTTTCATTTTTACTCTGGAGGTGTATATTCTTGGAGGAAAATCCTACAATCCCCATTATGTAGGTGTTTATACTTATGCAGCAAAAATGATAAAAATAGTAAAAGCCATCAAAACACCTAAAGCGTAGTAGCATAGCTGAGGTGCCAAAAAGGTGCAAATCTTGCTGTTATGTGGAAGCAATCCCTAATAGTCTGATTACAAGTATAGATGCTATTTATTGCACCTGGTAAATAATAATACCACAGTGTTCGTTATTAATCGGGTGTAATAAGTAGCACCTAATATGAGTTTCTGGAGAATAACATGCAGATTTTTGTGTTTAATGCAACAAAATCGACAAGATATAGTAAATACCGTATGCTTTCCCCATTAAATTTCAACAGTTTTCAGCTGCTGAAATGTAATGAATGTTGAGGTATTTAATCCATGCAATAATTATCGGATGCGTTCAATAAAGCCAAACTCGTAAATCCGACCCATGCATGAAGAGGAGTTGATGGATGTGTCGGAATCTAACAAGCAACTCGTAACAGGGCCTATGTCTTTGTATGAACACAAATGAACAGTGCCTCACTTGTAGGCAGAAATAGAGTTTTGTGGTTGGCCTGCCGGCATGGATGGTCAACATAGGCTATATCTTCTGCATCCCAGTAGAAAATCGCCTGCCATATTTAAAGATCCCTGCCAAGCAGGTAAGGAAGTCTCTATCTGTAGTGTAGCCACCGCTGCTGTGTCCCACTGAAGGCAACAAAACTTTGATAAGTGGGCACCATGTTTAATTAACCCAATCAGGAAAGTTTTTAGTTTTTTTTTTAATAACAAACCCCCAAATAAGGGGTTTGTTATTGCAAAACAAAACAAAACTTGATGGGAGATTTCTTCAGTGTGTGGAGGTCATTTCTATTGCTTCCTATTCAGGACCGCCAGGCTTTCTCTAGTGGTCCCAAACAGGTAAAATGTAGCTTGAAACTACTGCCCCAATTAGGGTGGATGATCTGACATACTGCGACAGATGGCCGTTTGGCAGACATGCCTCTAGACAAAGGTTTCGACCGAAGGACCCAGCTGATGCTCTATCCGCAGAAACCTGTTGCTTCCCCTAACTGTAGACCGAGCAGGGGAACCACAAGTTTGGTGGATGGGGCATCCCCTGCTTTTTGGTAGATGTCCTGCATCTGCCAAACTCTACATGAGTCTCTGGAAATCAGAAATATAGACCTGCATTGTTTAGCCATTTGTTACGGAATGTTGGCAGCACAGAGCAGAAAGTGGAGACGAGTAAAAATATATTTAAAGAAATAATAGTTTCACCAGAATGATAAAGAAAAATTTCAAGCATTCCCAGTTCCCTAAAGAGGTCCTGCTTGAGTTTATACTTCAGCCTAATCCCATTGAATGAAAGATACGGACTGCTCAAGGTCCTACCTACAGACAGGCAAGGCTTGCTTTCATGGCACTTCTAACCTGCAGTCAAATAGTAGTCTCTTGCCACATGCTTATTATAAAATGCTGCATCACACAACTTCCATGCATTTCCATGTTGCACTGGTGACAACAATTTGTGAACAAGGAGAGCCTTTTGTGTCTTTCTGTAATTCATGTCTATTGTAAATACAACATTTAAATGTGGATTCTCAATTTAAAATTGGCTTTGTACTTCTCTTTTAGGTTGTCGAGAGTACCTATTTTAAGACAGTGCTGCCTTTTTTAAATTAAAAGCAAATCATCCTAATGGAGTCATGGAGTTCCACTGTGCATTCATTTAATTTATTCACTGTATTTTTAGGTGTGGCTTATCTCGGATTAAACATCCCAGTGGTTGAGAGGCCAGAGACTGCCTTTAAAACACAGGTGCAGGAATATTGTGGCTAATGGCCTAACATTAAAACTCATTCAGAAAAATAACTGACATGGTAAGAAGACATGATTTACCAGAAGACTGCCACCTTGATTGGCTGAATGTGTCTGAAGAGACACTGGAAAAGGAAAAGAAAACAAGCATTAGAAATGCAATAGGTCTCACATTTGTTTGAGTGAGAGCTATTTGTGTTGTAAATGACAATGTCTTTTACCCAAGTGTTATGAAGTGTATGTATGTGGTATAGAGAGAAATTATGTGGGTTGGATTTTAATTGTTAGTTGTGGAATTGTGAGGCATGGAATTGTGTGGTGTGGATTTGATTTGGGTAGTGGAATTGTGTGGCATGGTGTGCAGTGGAGTTATGTGGATAGTAAAAGTGTTATTTAGTGTATCCGCATTATATGAGAAGGATTGTGTGTTATGGAGTGGAATTTTGTGGAATGGAACTTTGTGTTTTGTTGTGGTATGTAGTGGAGTTTAATTGTGCGGTGTGCTGTTGAATTTTGTGCATGATGTGGAACTGTGTGGTGTGGATTGGATGTATGTGGTGTGTTGTATAATTGTGTTTTTGATATGAAATATGTGCTTTGGTGTCAAATTATGTGGTGAGTGGAGAACAGAGGGAGGGATACATGTACAGACACGTATCAAGGACACAGTGGAAAGTAGATGTGGTTTATGAAAAAAGGTTTCTGCATGTTAAAGAAATACACTTCTTTGACTCTTGAGGAGTATGCTACATTGTACATTGTCTTGTTCCATACTTTACATGGCAAACATTTTTAGGGCTGGGCTCTGTGCATCTGCCTTTGTAAAATGTTCACTTGACACAAACTAATGAAAGGTCAACATTAGTTTAATTATGCAGGCAGGGGAAGAGCGAGCGCCTTGATGCTCAATTTGAAGGGGAGGCAGCCATGAGAGGAACAATTAGGAGAAGGATGGAGTGATGGGAAGATGGGCGAGAGAGGCAGAGAAGAACAAGGCAAACAAGCTTGAATTTTTATTTTTGCAAATGTGTGCAGTGAACATACAAATTGTAATACTAAGTAAAGAATAAAATGTTGCTGTCTAAATATGATGTTCATATGTGTTAAAAATTAAGTTTAAATAAACCCACAAAATTAAAATGAATAAGTTTGATGTTATTTAACCTCTCAAACTCTTCCATGTTAGGCGTGAATAATTCATCCAGTCCTTCATTTGTTTTTGTGTTCCTGGCAAAGTGAATTTTTGATTGACTAATTCAGTCCAGATACAGCACACTTGGTATAGGACAGATTTTATTTATAGTGTCATGGTTTTCAGCATGGCTTAGGTAGTTGAGCTCTAGCTGCTGGTTAACAAACAACGGTTCGAATCCAGGCATTATGTACTCCGCTCTCGTGCTACTCATGTTCAGAATTTTTGTATTATCATAAAAAAGAGGGTAATTACACCTGCAGTTAATAGCGCCTAGACTCAACAGGTGTGGGTTCTGAAAAGCTAAACAACAAGTTATGAAGTAAATCTTCCTCGTCCTCCACTTCCCCCTCACACTAAACTGAGAAGAGCTCTGAGTTTATAGAATGCCTCTTTCCTTTCCTCCCGACTGACCTGCTGTTTTCTGAGATCTCAAAACACGACACTAGTATTATTAGGCTGACTGGTGTTCTTTAGTCAAAGCCGTGTTTCTTTGCAGCTGCAGTCAACAAGTGTAGCGCATAAAACAATAGAAAAATTGCAAAAGTTAACCTGTCAGGGTCACATCTGCAGAAACTGTCTGCTGGTGATATAACATTTACTCATCTTCAGCGTCTGAACTTTCATTGCATCAACTACATGCTCCGAGTGCCTGCATGTGAATTCCTTTACTGAGAAAAGCGTGGAATTAAAGTTCTTGGTGTCCTTTAATTGCCAGCTGGAGGTGGCTCACAATAATTTTTAGTTTTTAAGAATTAAAGGGGTGAAGTGGCAATAAGAGGGCTAGATGCCTTTGTACCAACAAACAAAGCCTTGTTGCTCTGTCTCAGAGTCTGGGAGGGCTGCTTGCTCAGTAGGTTTAATGGCGCTGACACAGCTGGTCAGGAGTGAAAGATTGGTCAGGAGTGAAAGATTGCACCGGGTCCGCTTGTTATGAGCCTTTCATGTGTATCTGTTAAATGGCTGTTTACGTTCTGCCGGATTTACCTTTTTTTTTTAGTTTAGAATGCTTTATTGAGATAATAAACAAAGTAAAACATCATTACAAGGTCATATAGCAAAAAAGAAAGATAGTAAAAAAAAGAAACAATGCAAATGACACGAATGCAATCAAACCCTCAAGAGTAAAACCTATACTTAGGAAGAAATGCATTTTACCATTTTGAAAGAAGGAGGGGGGGGGGGGAGAAAGAGAAGAAAAAAAGGGGAAAGAGAGAGAGGGAGGGGGAGGGGGAAATCATCAAAAATATAGACACTATTAAATTCTTCTAAAAAGTCATTAAGAAAATAACAAAGTGATAAAGACAACAATGGTACCATAAAAACGAGTGGAAATCAGGAAGCAACTCTAGAGAGAAAAGAGGTTAATGGTGACCACAATAAATCTTTTTTGATTAATAGAGGTAATGAAGTAGCGAAGGCACGATCAAGCCTGTGATGATGACATAACAAGTTCCACCAAGCTTGATACAAAATTTTAGAAGTGTCCTTCAGTTAGTGGTGATGATCTGAAAGGAAATGGCTAAATACAGGTTTATACATTTGCTAACATTGCTTTGAACATCCCATAAAGGCGAAGAACTACCTAAAAATACATGTACAACATCAAAAGAAAAATTTCTAGATTAGATTTCATTTAGTTCCGACCAGATTCGAGTCCAAAAGGACTTAACCAACGGGCAATGGAAAATATATGAAGGAAATCACTGTTTTCATAGGAGCAAGACCAGCATCTTTTGGATTCTAGTAACTTAAATTTGTGCAGATCAGAAGGAGTGAAAAAAAGTCTGTTATAAAAAAAATATAGAGTCTGAGTAGTGCTAGCTGAACGAGAAGAGGTGTGTATTTTGGACCAGATAGAATCCCATGTTTGAAATGAAAAATCTTGGGCTACATCTTTCTCCGATAAGAGTTCTAATTTAGATTTAGTTCTAACCTCAAAAGAACGAGACAGCATTTTATAAATAACAGCTGCTTTAAGAGGGATAGAAAAATGAAATGAGGGAAGGGAAACCTGGTCGGTTGGGTTAGGGGAGCAATCCTGGGAAAGGAGATGAGTCAGGGAAGTCTTCAATACGGAATACTGAAGAGCATGTGTGGTGGAAATGCCAAAAGATTCACTAATGTCCGAAAAGTCCCTAGGGGACTTATCCTTCAACAAATGTTCTAGAGTAATAATACCTTTATCAATCCATTCTTTCCAGAACAGTGCTCTATTGTTAATCTTTAAAAATGTATTATACCAGATTGGAGTATGAGAGAATTGGTCAGCAGAGGAAAGATGAGATCGAAGCAAAGAGGATACAAGCGCTTTAGAGTGAGTAAATATGGGAGCGGAAAAACGCTTTGGGGGTTGTGATAAGCGAGTAGCTGTAAGAAATGAAAAGGGTGTAACTTGAGCTTGTTCTAATGAACTCCAAGCCGTTGTAGGAGTTTGAGGGGATTCGGTTAAAAAATGCCATATTTGTTTCAAGGTGAAAGCAGAATGATATCGTCTGAGATTGGGAAAATCTTTGGTTTGTTGAAGACGAGAGAGTGAGATCCTAGCTTTACGATTGTTCCATAGGAATTTTTTTTAGGGAGTGATTAATGGTGTTAAAAAAGGTAAGTGATAGGGAAACTGGGAGCAATGAGAGATAGAAGTTAATAATTGGAAGGAGCATCATTTTAATTGTGGCCAATCTCCGCCACCAGGATAAGAAAAGAGGGTACCAACTCTCAATAAGGACAGAAAGGTTTTTGAGAATCTCCGCCAGGTTAATTTAAATAGTTTCCCTGATGGTGTTGGTGTATAAAATGCCTAGACATTTGATACTCTTGGGATTCCATTCAAAGCCAGAACCATGAAACATATGAGAAAAACAGAATTTATTTAGAGGTAAAACTTCAGACTTATCAATGTTCAGTCTGTAACCAGAGACTGACGAGTATACTTGTAATAAAGAAAAAAGAATAGGAAGGGAGGTGGACGGATTCGAGATATATAATAAAATATCATCCCCGTAGGCAGTAAATTTAATGTGAATGTTTTGAAATTGGAGACCTGTATAATTTGCAGAACGTCTAATTTTCTCAAGGAAGGGTTCTAAAGCAAGAATGAAGAAAAGGGGGGAAGAGGACAACCTTGCCTAGTACCGCTAAGGAATGGAAAGTATTTATATTGGCAGCCGTTTACCCAAATGGAAGTAGACGGGGCAGAATATAACAGTTAAATGTATTTAATAATAGAGGGACTGAAGCCGTGCCATCTTAATGTACTGAAAATATATTCCCAGTTGACCCTATCAAATGCTTTCTCAGCATCTAATGTGATGTCAGCCACTGTGGAATCCATATTGGAAGCAAGGTGAATAATATTGAGGAAAGTTCTTGAGTTGTCAGTAAATTGATCTACCTTTGACAAACCCCGATTGGTAATTATTGATGAGGTTAGGGATAACTTTATTGATACGGAGGGCAAGTAATTTAGCGAAGATTTTACAATCTGTGTTAATAAGTGAAATGGGCCTATAATTCTTGCAAAGGGAGGGATCTTTGTCTTTTTTTGGGGATCAAACATAACATTGCCTGAGTGAAAGATCCTCTTGACCCACCAGTAGTAAGAAAATGATTAATCAAAGAAAATAAATGAGGGACTAAAATGTGTTTAAACTGAAGAAAAAATCGAACAGTGAAGCCGTCCGGGCCGGGTGTTTTGTCTTTGGGTAAAAGATTAATAGCATTAGTGATTTCTTTCTCTAAGATAGGAGCATCAAGGGATGAGAAGTCCACAGAATCATCAAAAGGTTTAGGAATAGTTTGAAAAAATGAGTCAAGTTGTTCAGGAGAAGGGGTGGACTCTGGAGTGTAAAGGGAGGTATAATATTGGATAAAGCAATCAAGAATTGTATCATCTGTAATATGCCAAACTCCGGAATTATCTTTGATAACCACGATTTTAGATTTTTGCTTTTTGATTTTGAGGTAATTGGCTAAAGATTTACCTGCTTTATTCCGCCCACCATACATTTTTGCATTGAATTTAAGAAGATTGTTGCACGCGGAATCCCAGGAGTGTTTGTTATATTGCATTTTTGCTTTAACAAGAGATGACAGTGTCAGGAGAGTTGGTAGTGAAGTATTTGTGTTCAAGAGCTTTGATTTGTTTTAGAATGAGAGATGAATCCATAAGAGCTTTCTTCTTCTTCCGAGATACATAATCGATAATGAAACGTCTGGCAGTAGCTTGGAAGGCATCCCAAATAAAGTGAAATTGAGAAGTAGAGGAGAGATTATTGTGAAAAAATTCCTGCATAAAAAGCATGAATTGTTCAACAAATTGGGAGTCTAAAAAGAGAGAGTTATTAAAGCGCCAGCGACGGGACGTAGGGGAAGGTGAAGGGAAATCCATATATAAAATGACAGGGGCGTGATCTCTGAATTAGTCATAAATTGGAGGGCATGTTGAGTGAGAACAATAAAGTCTATACGGGAGTGAGATCTATGGATGGGGGAGAAAAAGGAAAATTCTAACGTGTCAGGGTGAGAGGTTCTCCATGTGTCAACCAGACCTCTAGAGGTAATAGCCTTATGAAAAATGTTCTGCATCTTGTTAGGAATGTATTTAGTTTGAGATTTCCGGTCAAGGAAGGGGTCCATAAGTTGATTACAATCACCATCTACAATTAAATCTTCTGCAGCATGTTAAGAGAGGAGAATAGAACATTAATTCAAAACATTTAAATCAATGCCATTAGGGCCATACACATTACAAAAGGAAAGTTGAGTATTATTAACGTTAGCATTTAAAAACAACCATCTACCATTAGTATCATGAAATTCATTTTGTAACAGAACATTTAAAGACTTATGAAACAAAATAATAACACCATTCTTATTATTCACTGTCGGGGAGCAGAAGATCTCCCCTACCCATGGTTTACGCAGTGAAGACAGATCTTGCAACTTAAGGTGTGTTTCTTGTAATAGTGATATTTGACATTTCAATCTTGTTTGTTTGCAGAGTTTTTATATTGCTAGGTGAGATAAAACTTGCTGTCATCAATAACAATTAAGTAACAATAAGCATGAAAGTAAAAGCAAGTTAAGGAAAACGAAAAAAGGAAGATATAGAGACGAGGAGGAGATGGAAAATAGGAGATAACAAAGAGCATAAAAAGTAGAAATAAACATCTGATGTGACCATAAAGAGAAAAGAGTAAATGAACAATAAAGTACCATAAACATAAAATGGGAAAATGGAGAAATAGAGCAAAAAGACAAAGCAAGAGAAGAGAGAGAAGGGGAGAAAAAGAGAAGAGGAAGAGAAGATGATGAGGGGAGCATAGTCCCCCAAAAAGAGTTAGGAGAGAAAAGATGACGAACATACGGAGGGCTTTAGTCATAGTGATCAGAGACAAGAAGAACATTAATGAAGGAGGGGTGCACGGAACAAGATAACCACTCCAAGAAATGGGAAGGGCACCGACAAGGAAGAGGTTTACAATAAGAACAAAAGGGGAAAAATCAAGAATGAAAGACAAGACGGCAAACTTATGTAACAAACATAAGAACATCTGCATCAGGAGTCTCACAAGGAGGACCTAAAATACAGAGAAGAAAACAAACATGAAAACATTTAAGGCTTGCTCAGTTCCATAACTTCTCCCTTGTGAACATGGATGAACTTCCGTAGGCCAGCTGGATCATCATACATATGAGCTCTGTCTTTATAAGTCACTTTGAAGAAGCACAGATGGATAAGACCATAGCGAGCATTCATGGATCGTAAAGAAGGTCTGAGGTCGAGAAATTCCTTGCGACGATTGGCAGTTGGTTTGGAGACGTCATGACTGAAGAAGACTTTATGACCGGACCAAAACATCTGCTTGTGTTGCTTGGCGGCATTGAGTATAGCAATAAGATCAGAGTAGAGAAGGAAGTAGGCAATAATACCCCTAGGCCTGGACGAGAAATAAGCACTCTGGGGACCCAACCTGTGCGCCCTTTGGATATTAGAGACCAACAATCTGCAAAACTTGGGACTTCAAAAAGGAGATCATGTCTGAGCCTTCTGAATCTTCCGGAATTCCATAAATACGTAGGTTGTTGCGCCTGTTCCGATTCCCTAAATCTTCTGTAACCTTCATAAGTTGAGGAACATCTTTGGTAAGAGAATCTACTCTGGCTACAACATCCTGTGCATCGCTTATTTTTTGTACAACATTTGAAAGTATTGATTCAAGTCCGGACCATTTTTCTTCGATTCTCTGAAGAGTAGCAGTAGTGTCTGTCATGAAGGGTCTGATATGGCGTAGTTCGTCCATAACATCCTCTAAGGTCAGAGGAAGAGGTGATTTCGATGGAGAGGATGGGTCTTTTTTGGCACGCTTGTTGGTGATAGAAGATGAATCCCTGTGACCCCCAAAACCAGACCCAGAGGCACCATGCAACTTGTTTGAATGTGGTGAATCCATGGCAAAACTAATTGCACAACGCAGCAGCAAATAATGTTCTGGAAAAGAGAAGGCCAAGGTACAACAAGTAACCGCAGGTTAAGAGAATGTCAACAAACCATAAGCAGAAATTATTATAAAGTTGTAGCGTGGCAAAGCAAAGGTCGTGTAAAGCTATGCAGCAGTTACTGGTTAGCCAGACCAGTAAATAAATGGCATGTTCAGAAGCCTTCTGTCATCATTTATTAGGTCGATAATGAAAACGAGGCATTGGGCAAAGAGTCCAAAAATATGCGCGTTGAAGCTTTGTTGAATTGGACAGAAAGTTGAGAAGATTCTCCATCAACAAAAATGCACAAGATGATGGCCGTGTAAATCGGGCACAATGAGGTGAGGCTAATAAAGGTGAAAAGGCACCCAAGAAGACCATAAAATGGTCTGAAAACTTGCCTCAGCGTGCCCTGTATCTTCCGGAGCAAGGAGCCAAGTAGTAGAAAGGGAACAGCATGAACATATCTGTTGTGGAAGTAGGCAAACAAACACCAGGTATCCAAGGCAGAGAATATATAGGAAGAACATAATCCCTCTTCCAAAATTTTAACTCAGTACGCAACTCTCCCTCCGACATGATGAAACAGGCTTAATGCAGGTTCCACTGACTGAAAAGGGAGATTGATGTACCAACAAAACTCCGTGCCACAAAGATTAATAAGGGACGGCCTTCCTGCATCACCACTTCCGTGCACCTCTCATATCTGCGATGGAACCCGCCACAGCCAGCTATTGAGCATGCCCAAATATTAATTCCAGCCACATCACCTCTCAGCTGCTCACCGCTCCATTTCCAATCCTTGGATCCAAGCAGCACATACAGCTCAACATCGCCTCATTGTCGTCCTACTTGGCAATCCAGTGTGAAATTACATGAGCAGAAGAAGATATAACAACAGCCTGCTGTACATCCTATGATCCAAATTTTGTGAGGTATGAGCAGGCTATGAAGAAAACATCAAAGCAGCCTGCACACAAAATGGCGGTCGTGACCAGCAAGGGCACTCAGGCAAGCACTCTCAAGAGAAAAAAATGGTGTAAGGGACCTTGTCTGAGTCCCAAAACTTGCCTCGATATGCCAGCCTACATCCGACGCGCAGAAATGTGCATCTGGTGTAATTCCGCTGGCTGGAATGGGATCCTTAATTATCGAGCGTAGCTCGGCGCCGCAGAGAATCTCAGGGGGCGGGCATCTTGCATCGCCACCGCCGCGCGCCTGCTGTTTAGCTTTTAAAGTTCAAATGAAAATGCTTTGTAAAAATGCATTTCATGTCGGTACATGGAATGCATTTTTACAAAGCTTTTTCATTTGTACTTGAAAAGTGAAACAGCAATTCATTCCTGTTTCAACACAAATGCAGAATGCCTACAAACGAGCAGGAAATGATTAACATGCTTAGGGAATTAGTCATGTGGAACTGCCAGAGATAGCCTCATGAATGATTGGGAGGGGGGTAGGGACAGCAGAGAGGTGGGGATGGAAGAGAGAGCGAAGAGAGACGAAAAGGAAAGCAAATCTAGAGCTGTGAAAACCAGAGCCAGTCCTCTTAATGCACTTAGATAGGGTAACTAGCATTTATTATATATTCCTAGGGTCCATAAAGTTAGAATAGGTGGAGCAGCTGCAAGGAGCAGGGCAGGCACAAACAGCAGTGCCCTTTGCTCTGAGGCAGGCTGCAGCCCATCCCTCCCTCTCCATCTGCCTGGCTCTGCTGTGAGGCGGCTGGATCCTCGTGACTGATTGGGAGAGGGGATGGAGTGCAGAGAAAGTGGAGCCAGGAAATACACAATAAAAACAAAACTAGCACAGTGCTGGTGAAATGCTAGCAGTGCTAATAGATAATGTAAACAATTATTAACAAGCAACCAAGTGGGATGCAAGGCAGGGGAGGCAGCAGTAAAACAACTGTGGTGTTAAGAGGAGATGGGAGGAAGAATGTTATATTTAAATGTAAGCAGCTCGGACACAGAAGTTGAACACAGACAAACACTAACAGAGCAGGAAACCAAGAAAGAAAAGAGTCCCCCAGAGAACAGATAAATAACCATAGTGGGATGAGACACTACTTAGTCCCTGCTGCATGGAAGGAACGGAAGAGAGAAAGGAGGGACAAAGAGACAGGACTGACCACTGGCAAGCAAGGATTTATGAAGGACACTGACATAGACAAATGAAAAGCTGGGGAATGACTTTAATCCAAGATAAGAAATTACAATAGGTCTCAAATGCTGTCCCTAAAAATGCCCTAGCTCATCCTTGACATAGAGTTTGGTGTAATTTAGGTAGAGTGCCTCAAATACCACTGTAATCCCCTTTATGTGTCTTGAATAGCACTTCAATATAAGATTGCGCTGTATCAATGAAACGTTCTATTTCTATGTTTCCTCCTGTTTATTTCGATGTTCCAAAAGGGCTGGTTTGGGTACTCTTTTCTTCTCATTCAAATGATTCTTTATCTTCTGTCATTTCTTCGTTTGGCTTAATTCTAATTTTCCTATTGGTGATTCTTAAACTTGTATTTATCTTCCACTTCCTTTCAAGCTCACATTTTCATGCTATGATAACATAAACACTGACATTTTTATTATTTTGATATAAATGTTTAGAATAATTTATCTATAACATTTTTGAAATTCAGTTTTAATTATGTTTGAATTTATTCAAAATATTATGATTACTTTTTTTGGCTGTATAATTAATACTTATCTTTGTATTAACCACGTGGGGTTTATTGAGAATAGAGGTGATTGTTTTGTGGACGAGGCTAAAAAATGATTGTAGTATTTTTGTTATATTTTTAACATTCTGTTATGTTATTTTTTAAATGTAATTCTTAACCCCTTCAGTGCCACGCCCTTTCCCCCTCCTGTGCCGGGCGTTGCACTAGTGGGTGGGGTTCATGACGAGATAGTCTCGTCATGGGAACAGCGCAACCGTGCTCCATGACGAGACTATCTCGTCATGGGCACTGAAGAGGTTAAGTCATATATTTAGAACAATATGTTTTAAATGTTGGATTAGTTAATTTGGGGCTATATCATTTTCTTTTTATGTTCAAATTAAAGGTAGAGTGGTTTACTGGGGGCCAAGTTCTTCTTATTCTTCATAATTTTAAAGATTTTTGTTTTTATTATCTTTGTGTGGTTTCAATTGTTAAGAAGTTATAGAAAACTGTGGCATTTATTTGGGGTGTTTAAATTAAAAGAATTGAAAACATATTGTTTTACATTAATGTATGTTATATTACCTCTACTTTTTTTTGTTTGCAGTTCAGTGCTAAATTTATTTGATCTCAGCACTACCCCCACCCTTTTCTAAAATATAAATAATGTTTATTAGAGTAGGATAGGAATAATACATTTCGCTATACCCCAACCCTCCTCCCCAAATCTGTACACTTTCTCCAATATTTGTTGGACTGGGGTAAGAATAGTAAAAACCACCCCACCTGATGACTTGATGGACTCTTTCAAATGTTTCTGAAATTGGAGTTAGAATAGTAAATCTGACCCTCTTAATATTATTCACTGGGCCAAATTATGGATGAAAAGAGTTAAAATAGCAAACTTCACCTTCTAATTAATGTACTTTCCCCAGTTATACTTGGAATGGAGTAGGTATAGCTAATCTAATTCACTTCTATTTTTGCACTTTCCCCAATGTTTGTATGACTGGTGTCAGAACAGTAAAGCTCACCCCTTTACTTTTTACACTTTCCTCAATTTTTGTTTGATGGAAGTTGGAGTAATAACTCTCACTCCACCGATTAATGCACTTTCCCCAATGTTTGTGAGATTACATTTAGAATGATAAATCTCATAACCTTTATTGTATGCACTTTCTCTAATTCTATCAGTTAGAGTAGAAACTCTCTCTTTTTATTCATGCAAAATAAACTTTTGGTAACTTTGATATACTTTTAAAAAATACATTTTATTTTAATTATTCATTTAATAGAAATTAAATTTATGTTTTAAAAGTACTCATTTGCAACATAAAATATAATATATTTTTTTTATTTTGGAAATATATTTACATATTTTATGTTATTCTGTAATTTATTACTAAATAATATACGTATTTTTAAAATGGGGACACTTGTATTTTAAGTTTGGAAAGTATTACTATTAATTAATCACATTTTGACATTATTTTTTCCATATTTTTGTACACAATATTCTCACAGTAGATATTGTGGTTAAGTTTATTGTTATTTTTTAAATACTATTTGTTTGTTGCAGATACTTTGGTAGTAGATATTTTTATATCTAACAATTTTTTATTTATAAAATGTTTACTTTATGTGTATCTGTTTTCACATTATATGTATGGCCAGTTATTGAAGAAAGTTATGGACAGAAATATTTGCTCATCATAGTCATAGAGGGAAATATGCTAGCTATCATAGTCATTATCAATCAATATTTTGTTGAAGATTACTGAAAAACGCATCAGAATACAAATATACCAAAATTACAATAAATTGCACATAGCAGATAAAAGAACTTAAAACAGCACCTGTTCTTGCATATGAATCACATGCATTTTATTTGGGATATAGAATCGATTATAAATTAAGCTCAAACATATTGCTTCAGATGTTTCCTGTTTTTACATTCTTAATCCTGGAAGACGGGATTGGCAAATGCCATATATTTTATAGCACAATCCTGAAATTTAGCTGAGCAGAACACAAATTGGATGTTTCTTCCTTTAATGCAGTTGGATAATTCATATTTTGTGGTTTGCACCTCCACACACCTGAAGGGGAAGGGGGTGCAGCAAGATTGTTCAATCCTTGCTGAGTTAAGTGCAAATTAATTGCTCGAATGGTTCCCCTTTGTCCCCACAAAGTCTGCAGCCAGGCATATCCCCTTTACTTCAACTCGTTCTTAACTATGCTATCATGAACCCCTTTGAATATCTCTGGAATCCTTGTTTTAAGATGATATAGGAGGTAAGGTTGAGCATTCAAAATTACAACCAAAGTCCACCCCCTTTTCCACTTTAAAAATTGTTCAATATTTTTGCCAAAAAATAGAAGCTTAGGTTTTCTTTAACTTTAATTGTCAAAGCTATATACCAAGGTTCTGGTACAGCCTTTTTTTCCAAATCTGTTGAAGATTTCCACAAATTGATAAGCCACAATGAAAGTGTTGGAGCCATTGAATGATTGAATTTCTTCCAAATTAAAATCCTTCATGTGCCTCTCTCAGATGATGACAGCAGTTATTGAAGTGCCCTTTTACTATGTTTAAACCAAACCCAAGTCTCATTTGAAAGATAGGGCAGGTATTAGTCGGTTAAAAGATAAGCCTTAAGGCTTTCCTCTTTCAAAGTTCTAGGCTGAATGCATCTTATTTTCAAGAGTGATTCTCCATAAGTTACAGTGCGGATCAATTTGCTGGAAAATACCATTAAGTTTGATGTCTCTGTTGTACTGTGAAGGTTTACTATACAGTCTACTGAATTTAGACTGTAAGTAGTTGGCTTTGTTATTCACTGCAACAGCATTGGCTTTGCAATCACCCAACCAAGTTTGTGATATGTCCAGATATTCATTTGAGTTGAATTATCTTTAGAAAGGTGGGCCTTCATGCGTAAAAGAGTGGCAGCATCTCACTGAAGCTCCTGTGGTGCCTGCAGACTCTGAGCCACAGATGACATGCCAGAAAGCAAGAGACACCATCTCCAACGGGGGATCACTACTTGACACCTCTGTGGACAGTTTGGAAGCCCGAGGGTGGATTCTCACAAAAGCAACAGGGATTTCTTCTTATTGTCCCTAAAAGGAATGTTCTGTGAGATATGACATGACTGGACCAGGGCTGCGTTAACACCTCCTTCAGGGAGGCCGTTTGGCTGCCATGACTGTCAGCAAAAGACTACCTGGAACTTCTCCCATCCTGGCCTTAGACCCCAGGACAGCAGAAATAAGTGGCCTATGTTACCACAAGGCTGGAAGCATCGTTGTTTGGGAACAAGTAGAAAAATCCAAAACAGGATCTACCTGCTGCTATCACGACCACAGGACCAAGGCAGTGAGCATGCAGTGAACCAAATTGCAATATGAACCGGAAGCATAAGGTAAAAATAGAAAGAGGAATATTTTTAGGTAGAGCAGCGACCATCGTCGAATGAGGAATATGTTTTACTAGAGCAGGGGCCATCTTCGAAGGAGTTCTGTGATAAACATGATAAGGAGAAGTGCTGATAGCTTAGAGCTTTATCTCTTCTACATCACATATCCAAGGGATCATGACCAGTGGCCTCTTGGTAATGATGTATTGGCTACACAACAATCTGCTTAGCGCTTGACTGGGAGTTTATAACCCCTGCTAGAAATGAAAAACAAAAACAAAGAAGCAACCACAAACATAAATAACACTGACCGGACAAGGATAGTCCCCCCAGGAACCCACAAAGGTGCCTTGCTAATGGGTTTAAACTGAGACTAAATGGAGAGGTTAAGCAGGAAAGATACTACTGCAGTAGAGAAAGTCACTGCAATTAATGATGTACGAGGCGCTCAAGACTGAGCAATATCGCAGTGTAACATCTCTTGTGTCCCTTAACCCAACCAGATACATTGGAAGAGGGCTATAACGGCACCCAACACATGACAACAGGAAAGTAGGGGAGAAGGCATAATCTCCCTCCCTGCACATTCTAAATTCAAAACATACAAGACAGCTCCTTTTCATGGAAACAGGTGAAATAAACTGAAGTCAATTCCGCTCCCCCCACCCGAGGCAGAAGTGTCAGATAGTTCAATGAGACATTTCTTTTTGAAGCAGCTGTACTGCACTTTACAAAATATTTCATTCATTCATTCAATGGTATCGAAATCAGCACTGAGGACACTGCTGAATGAACTTGTGGACATCGAAATTTCCATTGGATCAGTGAACTCAGCCGTGGCATCTATGATCACTGAAGAACATTCCCTTTGGTATTACCTCTTTCCATAAACAACTGATATCAGTAAAAACCAGACTTGTTGATGTAGAGTAGAGAATTGATAACCTCCTGGAATAGGGTCCAGACTTTTAGCAACTATGGAGGAAGATCATTGTTCTGGAGGATGGGAGCTGAATGTATAATACACGATTCTCTGTGCTACCTGGGCAGGCAGAAAATAAGTTTCTGTGCACGCTCATTCCAACCTACTGCAAATAACGTTTGACCCAATTTTGGAACTCCAATGAGTGCAACCAGGAGAATTTCATAATAGTAGAGAAAGAAACCGGCCATGTCAGATTTTGGCTTGTTGTCTTGACACCTACATGCAAGGCAAATGTCATGTTGACAAAAAACATGAACAGTACCAATTGGGAAAGACCAAGTGAAATTCTCAGCAGACTTCTCATATGAGGCCAATGCTAAGCGGAGACAATTCCTGCCACTTTAACCATGACTGGGAAAGAAGAAGCTACAATACGGCTCCTGGACTCATTAACAATGTTGATTATGGGGACGGATGAACAAAATACAAATAACCAGAACATCTAGAGAAGTCTTTGATGGCAAACACATGGGGAGATTGACAGAGAGAGAAGGATCACAGAAGAATGTGAAGTAAGTTTTGGAAGACCTGAATGGTAGAGACCAGGAGGTAAGAATTAGATGGGAGAATGTAACACAGAGGGGGTCACAGGGAGGTAAACAGAGACAATGGAAGCCATATTGACGGAGAAGCAAACCTCGATCATCTCTCAAAGCCTGAAGAGAAATTAACAATGAGGACATAGGCTGTTTGCAATCCTAACTATAGCCCTTCCTGAGGACTGATAGGGGTAATGTATGTCAGGAAGAACCCACAAAGCCATAAGGGTTTGTAAATGGGCCTGAAGGAAAATAATGGAAGTGAAGAGGTTTTGCTCTTCTACTACTACACTGTAGGTGAACAGGTTGTGGTCCCCTAGCAGCATAGTGACACCAGGATGATACCTTGCTCCCAGATCAGCTAGCTTCACTAATTAATTATGGACTTGGCTGACGGAGATGTTAGGAAAGGGTAATGTTAAGGTACTATTAACCTGATACAATAGATGACCTATGTGTTGCATAGTGCAACACAAGTGAGTGAACCATATGATAAAAAATATCTCACTTTAGTCGATAACCATGATAAGAATATTTCCAGCTCAGTGGCTTGGGGAAAAGGAGTTACAGGTCGGGACGTCAACAGTAGGCTCTGGTTCATAGCTTAGAAACTTGGATTTGGAAAAGTTAAGGTTTAGGTACAATTCTGACATAAGCCATTTACCCATTAAACACATAGTCACCTTTGATAGATCAAATGGGATGGGAGGAGACACCCACCACTTTACTGACACGGTCGCAAACCTGGTTTCTGACAACCATCTTAGATTACAATAGTGTGGCAATTTTCCACCATTGAATGGAAGAAAGTACCAACAAATAAACCCAGGGTGGGTTGCCATGTACAGGATACCTGTGGACACACAGGGTGCACTGTTGAAAATTTGACCTTACACAGTAACTGAACCTAGAACATCTATGATACACCTCACACTTACTATATCCTAGCATAGAGAGTGAGGTACACCTATTTTAAAGCATGATTTGCACAGTCAAGAAATCACTGACAGTGATCAATCATAGTCAACATCAATGGCCTGCCGCGTTATATAAAGCGTAAAAGAGTTCTTGCAATTTTGGGGACTAGATGGCGAGTCATACAGTGGAATTTTAAAGCTTCAAGAAGAATGGGTTGGAAAAGTAGTTTACGCTCCACGCCAAAGGGAGTGGGTATCTCCTGAGAAACAACCTTAAGCCATAAGAAAGGTAAAGTGGTAATATTGATTCATACATCGCTACCGGTCACAAAATCTTGCACATGCTTGGATGTTGAAGACAGGTAAATATTTGTTGTTTTCAGAATACGCACATATGTCTATACCCAGAAACCGTGCTGTTTGTAATATGGTATAAATGTGTTCAGTAGTTTTTGAGATATGATGGTTCACATGTATAGATATATAGAGATGTAAGAGTAGTGTGGGACTGGCAGATCAATAGATAACAATCAGATTGGCTGCCGTCAACATCAACAAAGATGTTTGGCAGCCATTTGCAGGCTCAGGGGCTTAGTCCTTGTTGTCGGAACTACTCCCAATAGAGTAGAGAAAACCAGTATCCTCAGGAGCGAAGACGGGGCGCCAACTCTCCCTTGAGGTATAGTCACCCTCGGTCAAGGAAAAGGATACCCGAATGGTGCCTAATACCCCCTAGGAGAGAGGAGACAATCACGGGACCACCAGGATGACCTTCAGCAGCGCCCGCAAATCAAGAGAGTGGGGATCAGGAGTTTCTGTCCAAAGAACTGTATAACACGAAAATAACAAAAAGAGAAAAAAGGTGCAGTGACAAGTATTAAACAAATTTGCCTTTACCTTTAACAAGAGAGATACAGGGATAAAGCAAAAAGGCCAAGAATTCAGGTTGTGTACCATCTCATACTTACAAGTGAAAGCAAGTGGGTTCTGTTTAATACAAAACGTCTCTTCTGTAAATGGGCCAGTAAACAGCCAAAAGGAAAACGATGAAACCGGTCCCGCTGAAGCGTGTGAGAGGCATCAAACATAAGGCGAAAGCATACGTCTGCCTATCTTGCAAAAACTGCCTGCGGTAGTAAAAATTTAACAGCTCTGAAAGTAACTTTTAAGCAAAGTATGCTTTGTCAAAAAAGTTGAGTGAAAGAGATCAAAGCAAAAAATGGCAGTTGTCCCTTGTAGTTTTGGTAGTTGTGCCACAGACTATGCTAAAAAAAAAAAGATATCACGCACTAAAAGCGCTTATTGCTGGTACAAAAATAACAAAAATTAAACGTCCCCAAAATCAGGAAACCAAAGTGATGATCCAACGCTAGGTTTCACAGTTATGCAGTTCTCAGGGAAGGATAGTGAATGCCCTGACAGTGGTGTAGTATAATGCAGCACGTCCTCGCGGCTGCAGGAAGAAAGCTGCCAGTGTGTAGTTCCAAAAAGGGGGAACACTGAAGGAAGCCGCTCTAAGCACTCGGCATCGGGATACCGCTGAGATGGAAGAACGAGTGTTCAGCACGTCCCCACGGCAGGCAGGGCCAGAAACGCCACAGCTGAGATGCGTAGGAGAGCCCAGTTCCCTAGGGCGTTCGAACAGGTATCCAGCTATAACGATCCAATACGGGGGGGGGGAAGTAACAACACTCCAGAGAAGGGTCAATGGAGGACGGGGCAGGAAAACTGTTGTAAATAAGATACTGCACACCAGTTGAAGTTCAGAGTCTTTATTCGTGACCATCCGCTCTCAAACTGACTGGAGCTCACCTGAACATTCTAAGGTGGGCTCCCTCGGAACATACCACTTCCTGGTTGGGGAAGGGGTGTAGGGAGATACCAACTACAAAATACATATAAGATTATAACACATCTCCCTTTGAAGGGATTACAAAACATTGGGAAACACAAAATTCATTCAGTGTTTACAACTCTGTCTTTGCTCCATGTCTGTCCATTGTCCAGGCGAACAACACTCTTACTTGTGCTTACCACTGTTTGAGGTGCTCCGAATTTGCTCGTTCCCGGTTGCACCCTACCCGGTTTCCTGACCCACACTTGGGAGTTGGGTTTTATCTCTACCTCTTTAGCTCCATGTTTCCCATCGTACCAAGCTTTGTACTTCTGTTGATGAGACTCTAGACGTCTCTCCACACGACCTAAGTCTGGTACAACTCTTCTTCCTCCCCCCAACCACTTTGGGTTCATCTTGGTGCTGGGTTCCCTTCCTCTGAGAAACACAAACGGGGATATTCCTGTTACCCCATTGGGCGTGGTGTGATATGCCCATAAGGCTTCTCTCAACTCTTCTTCCACATTCAACCCATTGGTGATGGCCAGTTGTATCTACTCTTTGATCATCCGATTTACCCTCTCCACTAACCCATTGGCTTTTGGACAATAGAGAGCAGTCCTCTCATGCTTTATATTGAGTTCTTCCAAAAACTCTCTCATGTTATCAGAGACGAACTGCACACCATTGTCCGTTACCAGGGTAGCGGGGATTCCTTCGTACACAAAGATGTTTTTTAGAAACTCAATGAGATTGGAAGTTGTGGTGGACGCTGTAAATTTACAATTCACCCAATGGGAAGTGTAATCCACCAACACGAACATGAATCTTTTCTGTGTCCCCAGTATGTCCATAGGACCCACAATGTCCATAGCTAGTTTAGTCCATGGAGACATGGGTACATTTATGGGGGCCAAAGGAGCACAGTGGATAACTTTGCTTTTGTCACTTCTCGCACAACTGACACACTCCTTTACTGCTCTCTCCACCTCCGAATCCATTCTAGGGAACCAAAAGCAACTCCTCACTTTGTTCTTGGTAAGGCTCCTGCCCAGATGCCCTTCATGGGCCAGATTTATGACCCTTTTCCTCAGCCCTTCTGGTGGGACAATTTTCTCCCCCCTCTGCAAGCGGCCAGCTATGATGGACAGTTCAAATCTGACTTCCCAGAAATCTTTAACTATGTCAGGGACCTCCGATAACTTGTCAGGCCAGCCCTTGACAATGAGTTCTTTTAACATACCCATGGCCTTGTCTTCCTCCATGCCCTTATTCCATTCTGCATCAGTCAGCGAGGGGAGATGCACCGCGCAAATGGGAACATCTAGCACTTCCTCACTGTATTTACCTTCGACGGGTAACCTTGACAAGCAATCTGCAATCACATTTTTTGGCCCCGGTAAGTACTCCATTTTGAAACTAAAGTTTTCCAGCCCCAGCACCCACTTGCTTATCCTAGGTGACATACTTTGTGCTTGTTTGGGGGAAAACATGAATGTGAGTGGTTTGTGGTCTGTGTGAATGGTAAACTTGTTACCCCACAAAAAGAATTTGAAGTGATGTACTGCCCAAAAACATGCTAATGCCTCCCTCTCGATGACCGAGTAATTGCGTTCTGCCTCACACAAAGTACGGGAGGCAAACGCTATCACTCTTTCCTCCCCATCACCTTTTTGGGATAACATGGCACCCAATCCTTTGTTGGAGGCATCAGTGGTCAAAATGGTTCTCTTTTTTGGATCAAAATACCCCAATGCTGGAGATTCCAAAATGCACCTTTTTATCACCTCAAACATCCTACTGTGTTCTTCTTCCCACACAAATGCCGTATTTTTCTTCAGCAGCTCGCGAAGGCCCACACATAAATCTGCAAAATTCCTGACAAATTTGGACATGTACTCCACTAATCCCAAAAAGGATTTGAGCTCCTCCTTATTGGTTGGGTGTGGGGCCTCACTGACAGCTTGGATTAAACTATGCTTGGGCCTAAACCCCTCTTTGTTGATGGTGTGCCCCAGGTAGTCTACAGATGTTACCTTTATCCTGCACTTGTCCAGTTGAACAGTTAACCCTGCCTCACTTAATCTGTGACACACTGCATGAAGGGTGGCGTCATGTGCCTCCTCTGTGTCCCCATACATCAGAATGTCGTCTTGGAAACAAAGGGTGTTCTTTACCCCTCTCAGTACCTGCTGCATTATTTTCTGAAATACTGAGGCTGCAGAGGCGAGACCAAAAGGCATTCTCACAAACATAAACGCCCCAAACGGTGACGTGAATGCCGTCAACGGTCTTGACTCGGGATGCAGCTCTACTTGGTGATAAGCTCTAGACAGATCGATAACTGAAAAATAACATGCCTTGCCCATGGTGCTTAACATCTCATTTATGTTGGGGAGAGGGAATCTTTCCACCCAAATGTTTTCATTCAAAGAGCGTAGGTCCACACAGAGGCGAATACCTTTCCCATTACCCTTGGATGCTAAAACTAGGGGCGCAAGCCATTCGGTGGCCTCAACGGGTTGTATGACCCCTATTTCACAGAGTTTATCTAACTCTTCCTTAAGAGTTTCTCTCAAATGAAAAGGTACTGACCTAGTCTTGTGTACCACAGGTTTGGCTCCAAGTCTGATTTTTATTCTGTGCTGAAACTCACGTAGTTTACCCAATTTCTCAGTGAAAAGTTTGGGAAACCTCGTCTGTAGACTCCCTTCATTGCTACCTCTGTCAACCATAATCACTTGATTCTCACCATTGGGATCCAACCTGATCCCCAATTCTCTTTGGTGCTGCCACCCCAGAAGATTAGCCCCATGCTCAACAATGTACACACTCCCCTTCGTGGACCTCCCTTTGAAATCAATGTTGCAATACAGCATGCCCACCAGGGGTATGGGATCTCTTGTGTACCCTTCAGGTTTGATGTCAGGAGTCTCTAAAATCTCTCTTGACCCCCCCAATGACTCTTCAAAATCATGCACATTCACTAACGTGAAGGGGGAACAGGAATCTGCATACACTTCCAGGGGTTTGTTATTGAACATCACAATACATTTAGGGTAATTTTGTTTTCCCCCCACCGCCATGCTCCTCACTTGGAATACATATTTTGCATGAGGTTCCTCACCACCACTAACCGCATTCACCATGTTATTAAACCCTTCTCTGCACACTCTAGCTAGGTGTCCCCTCCTGTTACATTTCTTACACATGACACTTTGCCCATCCACATGTACTTGTGCCACAACCTCTTCTTTAACTTTCATTTCTTTTACGCATTTTGCCGTATGTTCCACAGATTGCGCAATGGCCACCGCATCTTTCAAAGTGGGATTTTTGGCTAACAGTTTCTCCTGAATCCTGCTATTGTTTGTGCACCTGACCAGTTGGTCGCGTATGAGAGAATCATTCAGATCCCCAAATTCACACAACTGCATTAGACCCCTTAATGCTGCAATGTAGTTACTGATCGACTCACACTTCCCTTGAACTCTGGTGAAAAACTTGTGTCTTTCCAACACGACATTGACCTTATCCCCAAAATGTGCCTCCAGCTTCATCAGTGTCACATCAAAAACATCAATGCCCTCATCATCCTCCAGCTCAGGCTCTGGAAGAGTTTCGTAAACTTTGCGACCATGTACACCCAGATTGTGCAGTAAAATATGCTGTTTCCTCAGGGCTGAAAACCTTTCACCTCCCATGGCAATGAGATATGACTCAAACAGTTTGGCCCAATCTTTCCAGTGGATATCCGGGTCCCCACAGTCGTTCAAAAAGGACGGGGGTTGACTCATGCCACCGAAGAGTTGACAGACGCCCGTTCCTCCACGAACTCCACCAACGGGCGATGCAAACAGGCATCCAGACACACCGCCACCCGAGACTGTCTTGCAGCGCGCTGCTCTGCCCGCCTCACATCAGATCCGTCCGATTGGGGAGTCTCCTCAGCAACTCACCACACTTCCAGACACCAGTCAGTTGGAACCACAGCACACTTCCCAATACCAGACAGCTGGAACCGCTGGTCCTGCAGCAACCTTCAAACCGAAGCGCTCCAGAGGAAAAGTGTCTGCCTCCTCACCGACACCCTGGAACAGACTGGATCTGCGAGATCAGGTAAGTGCCTTCACTGTGATAATCCATTGTACTTCAGAAATTCCATGACGCTGTAAAGTAAAGTCCCCGTCACGTGATCCACGGAGCGGTCGGCTCCTCAGAAAAGTCACAACAGGACAGCTGTCACTCCAACTCCACCCAATATGTCACAAACAGCAAATAGGAAGATAGCACGCTGTCCTTCACGGAGCTTGCCCTCCAACCACTTCGAATGCTTCCTGCATGAGCACTTTTTTCGAAATTCTTCTTCTTCTTGAGAGAATGAAACAGAGGGGAGATGGCCACCTGCCCCCTTCGCAGTCCGTCGCTCGTCGCCAGTGTTGTAAATAAGATACTGCACACCAGTTGAAGTTCAGAGTCTTTATTCGTGACCATCCGCTCTCAAACTGACTGGAGCTCACCTGAACATTCTAAGGTGGGATCCCTCGGAACATACCACTTCCTGGTTGGGGAAGGGGTGTAGGGAGATACCAACTACAAAATACATATAAGATTATAACAAAAACGTTTGCTCGGTCTCTCTTGAGCCACATAACAGGGCGTGGTCCACTAAGAAACAGTAAGCCAAGCACCGAGCTCAGGAACAGGCTCCTATTAAATATTCCAAATCAGCTGACACTCCTTGCAATGCAGCATGGGATGGCATACAACCCTATCCCCAAAACAGTGCATTAGGGGAGAGGTAGTGCTCTGACAGGAAACAGGGACAGGGTGCAGGATGCCTGACGGGTAACACTTGTGTCCTGGAAGAAATAACATAAAAGGGGTAGAGTAGGGACACCCTGAACCCTTAGGCCTGGTGTGGGAACCCAGAAGGACACACTGTCAGCCAAAATGTTTCAGAAATGTTTTTATTTGGTACCGGCTCATTCATATTCAGTTGGGGCATCTCCTGGGGCCCAACTCAAGCCAGGGTCCCTGGAAGCCCATTCCCCAGACACTGGTCTTGTACGCTGCCCCTACAGCACGGGCAGGAAGCAATACTTTGTGGGAGCAAAGAAGTGAAACCAGTCCCTGCCAGCACCTGAGGAAGGGTGCTGGCAGGGTAGCCGGTGGGACCTTTGAACCCTTGGGCCACCCTCCTTGCAACCTCAAAGCAGTGGCATGTTGTTGGTGGCCTGGTTGGGACCAAAGCACCCACTAAAAGAAAATGGCTGGCTCTTGTTGGCACCCAGGATGGGTGCTGGCTAGGGAGCCGGGAATGCTGCAGGAGCCTCCTCCCACACCCGCCAACATTTTGGTGAGGTGTAGGTGTCCTGGGAGGGAAAGGGCACCCTCTAATATATATATATATATTTTTTAAGTATTAATGGATGTGGCACTGACACATCAAGAAGGATGCTGGTCGGAGAACCGGCGGGGCATTGCAGGCCTTGGGCTTCACCTCCTCAACCCCCATTATAGTGAATATGGACGGGGCACCCACAAATTAAAAATTAAAAAGAAAAAATACAGGCGGTAGTTCACAAAAAGAAGAGCGTCATAGTAGCTAAAAAAAAAAGTCACTGGTCTAGAGAGTATCATCCTATAATGTCCTGCAAGGGTTTTATTTATATATGTGTACTTGCTGTGATTATCTTAGGAGGGGCTGGGGCACCACTGTTGATTTATTTAAATGTTATGGCAGGCTGTTGGGAGCTCAGTACCCCAGAAACATTTTAGGAAAACTTGCAGTAAGTCTCCTGGGTCTGATCATCATGCGATTATATTTAATATTCAGATCAACAACAAGCCTCCTTCTAGTACCTTGAAAACTAAGCCGGCTCTTCTAAAAGCTTGGAAAAGTATAGACCTCCAGCTTCTAAAAACACACTTATGCTCAACCCAACCAGTAGTCGCGTCAGATCCCAACGTGGCCTCAGTAAATTATACCAACTGGCTAAATGATGCATTTAACCTGCTGGTGCCAAACAAAATTATCTCAAAAAACCGGAGCTCTCCGTCAGCCCCTTGGTTTTCCGAACTCCTCAGAGAACAAAAGAAATTGTGTAGGAACTGTAAAAGAAAATGGCGTAAATCTTATAACTGTCAGGAGAAACTGGTTTATAAAGCAGCACTTACTAAATATAAACTTTTTATCGCGCAGGAAAATACTAAATATTACACCCCTCAGATTGAAGCTGCGCAAGATTCTAATAAGCAGCTCTTTCAAGTAGTTGCCAAATTGTCAGGTCAAACATCCTCCTGCAATCTAGCCCCTTCACAGTCACTATGTGACTCTCTAGCGAATTACTTTGTTGGGAAGGTAAACAACATTTACTCGAAATTTGCATCTCAGACCAACACCACAGATCAGTCGTCAATAAGGGATACCACTGAATACTCTTTATTGCAATTTGATAACACCACACCTGATCAGATTGCTAATATAATCTCCTCCGTGAAATCAGGCTCTGCTACTGACCCGCTACTGACCCTTGCCCTCCGGCCACACTCTTACCAGTCATAGAACAAGTGGCACCCGTCTTATCCAGTATTTGTAATACTATATTTGCTTCAGGTATATATCCCACGATTTGGAAGAAAACTATTATAAAACCACTTTTAAAAAAATCAAACTTGGATCCTACTGAAACCAAATATTATAGGCCGATAGCTAGCCTGCCTTTTCCAGCAAAAATCTTTGAAAAAGTGATGAACACCCAACTCTCCAAGTATATTGAAGATCACCAGTTGTTAGACAACACCCAATTTGGTTTTCGTAGGGGCCACGGAACGGAGACCGTGCTCATTAAAGCGGCTGAAGATATTAAAATCATCCTGGATCGGGGAGGCTCGGCTGTTCAAAAAGCCAGAGCACTGTTGACGCCTTCCTTGCCAAACGCACTCAGTCGGTAAATTTTGGCACTTTTCAGTCTACCCAACTGGCCCTCCTGTGTGGTGTTTCCGCAAGGTTCATCCGTAAGTCCGACACTTTTTAACATCTATGTGTCAGATATAGCCAGAGTAATTAAGGGACATGGGATGGGCCTCACATCATATGCCGACGATACTCAGTTGGTGTTGACTATACATAATGATGGGGAAAAGGTAGCAGCGAATTTTCAAAGAGGCATGTTGGCCATCAGTAGTTGGATGACCAGCAATTGCCTTAAATTGAACTCTGATAAAACAGAGGTTATGACATTCGGTAAGCTATCCCCCATCTGGTCTTCATCCTGGTGGCCTCTGTCACTGGGTCCTCCCCTACCCCCAGTTACTAGGGTCAGGAATCTAGGTGTCATATTTGACGATAGATTGACTTTTCTACCTCATGCAAACTCGGTGGTTTCAGCTGCATTTTACAAACTACGAATGATAAAAAACATTTTACCATTTCTTCCTTTGACAGCTGGAAAAACTCTGGGTAGTACACTAGTCATGTCTACCATTGACTACTGTAATGGGCTCCTTCTGAATGCCCAAAACAATGTCATCCATAAACTACAATCTATTCAGAATGCAACTGCCAGGATGCTGTCAGGAACCCCTAAGTATAATTCTATCTCTCACGTTATCCAGAAGTATCACTGGTCACTGTGAAGAATCGTATGAAGTTCAAGGCCTTGTGCATTGCGTACAAGACTTCTCGCAACACTGGACCTCAGTTTCTGATCAGAGAGCTAGCAACTTATATTCCAGCACGGGCTCTTCGTTCATCTACTGCATTTCTGCTCAGAGTGCCACGCACTAAAAATGCTTCAAGGGGCGATAAACGTTTCATTGTCGCCACTGCTAAACTTTAGAACTCGCTCCCATTAAAGATCAGAGCATGCCAATCTTTATTAACCTTCAGGAAAATGACGAAAACATGGCTGTTTACTCAATAAGTCCCTCGGTACAGGGTACAAGCTGGCTGTCCTCAGCGCCGAGACACCCATGGGTAGTTGAGCGCTTTATAAATCTCATAAACATAAACATTGTATAAATTACCCCAGGAGAGCTTGCTATCATTTTCAAAGTAGCTAGAGTATGGGGACCCCTTGTCAAATTACAGTATAAAAGGCTTGTTATAAAAAAACAGAGGTCGCAGTGGAGAGGCCAATTGCTCACCACACCCTAGCACATACAGCCATCGCCTGTATTGTGAATTAAACCCCAGAGGATGTGGTCCCTTGGGCCAGGCATGGCTCGGGATGTCATTTGAGATGTCAAAGAGAAGTCCTAAATTATGCCATAGAACATGTCATGGGATATGTGGTATGTGAGGTCATAAACACTGCATGGCGGGTGCGCAAATTATTGTTACTGCTTCTAACTATAACTGCTGAATAGCTGTGTTTTTTTTAGTTCAAACCGTTAATGTTCTCACTGAAAAATTCACCTATCTTTCTACATTACTTAAAACTTTTTTTCAGTGAATATATATACATGAACTAGATACGGTATATCGGAGCACTTGCTATTTTCCATATTCCCTGCCACTAGCGCATGTGTTGGTTGGAAACCCATTTTTTGGATACTCACTTTGTTGCACTTTGAATGTTGATATGAAATGATTTAACAGCTATCATCGCAGGAGGAAATGTTCTATTTTTATCTATATGTGTTTATTTTGTTTAACATGTAGAACATGATTATTACGTTAGTTTTTTACTTTGTTATTACAGCATGACAGTGTAATTTGGAAAACACACAAATAAGGCGCATCTGTTTTCCATATTTAGTGTTTGAAAAATGTGTTATAAGGTGGTTGAGCACAATGTGTGTTGGGCCTTGGCGAAGACCTGTTGATTGAAATGCATTGCCGATTAAAGTACTGATACTTTACACACCGTGGAGTGCGAGATTTCTTTGTGTCAGCAATTGGACACTTTGCTTTCAAATTGTATTTATATATTCTTTAACACACGATAGTATGCATAGTGCATTAATGATTGGGTCTAGGACATCATGTGCCACAGAAATTGAATTGGAAAATTATCTTTTTGTGTCATAGGGTTGTTGAGGAATAGGCCTGGGCGAAAATTTCGTTCCGTTCACGGAAATTGCGATAATTTGACATTTTCGCGTTCCGCGGAGAGCGCGAAAAAGTCAAAATTTCCGCATTCCGCAGCTTGGCGATAATTTGTTTCTTGCTCGCGCAGTAAAATAATACATTCTCGCGCGCGCGTGATCGCCTTACCTGAATCCCTGCGTTCGCCGACAAGTTTTCTTGATCCGGTCGCGTTCTCCATGAGATGTTGTATTGTTTTTAGCCATTTGCGCTGTCTCGCGACAGTTCGCGCCCGCAGTGATGTCATGCGTCGCGCGATCACGTCTTACTTCTCGCGATCATGCACCGCGAGACAACTGAAAACAAGATGGCTGTGCCCGCGAGCAACCACATGGGTAAGTTGGCGAGCCGCAACCATGCAGAAAATCTCACGATCAAGCGGGAAAAAAACTTCCGCATCTTCGCGATATTTCCGCGTGTTTGCGATAATTTTTAACATTTTCACGATAATTTGCGAAAGTGGATTTCGCAAATTCCGCCCACCCCTATTGAGGAACTTAAGCGTTTGAATAGAGTTGTAATGTCAAGTAAACATGCCCGAACCTATAAAAATGCTCAATATCAGTCCCTTATTAAGAAGTTGAACCACAAACATGACATCATTATTAATAAATCTGATAAGGGGGGCAATATTGTTCTTTGGCCCCGTGATCAATATATGGCTGAGGCTGAACGACATCTTTCAAATAGCTGCTGCTATAGAAAATCTTCCAAACAAGACATGCGTCTAATTCAAGATAAAGGGCCATATGTAGGTAGCTAAATACTGGTCGGTAAAGGCCGAAATTCGGTAAATATCCAATTACCGACCGGTATTTAGGCAATTGAGATGTAGGAGTCCAAAAAGAAGGATTCGGTAAATATGAATCGGTAAATACCAATTCATCTTTACCGAATCCATATTTACCGATTCATAATTACCGAATTCATATTTACCGATTCGGAAAATATGAAATGGTAAAACGAGAAAAGAGATGTAGGTAAATTCGGTATTTAAGAAATCCATGAAATTCGGTATTTAAGAGTCGGTAATTAACACAGAGTGAAATCAGGTGGTAATCAGCCACAGTGCATTTAAGCAATCCCAAAATGCAACAGCGTGAACACCATGGCGGCTCTGTATGTCATTGCAAGGCGCCTACGTCTACAGGCAGCAGGTCTGAGGATTTGGAGACGGGAGGAACGCATTTACAGACAGCGCATCACACTCTTCCAACAGACTGAGGCTGAGATACATGAAAGGTACAGGCTACACCCCCAAACCATCATGGACCTGATAAGGGACCTGCACCCACTCCTGGACCAACCAACAACAAGGGCGCATGCCATACCACCACATGCGCAGGTGCTCTGTAGCCTACATCTACTCGCATCTGGCAGTTACCAGGGGGTGATAGCTGCGGTAGGCGGGGTATCCCAGAGTTACCTGTCCCGTTTCTTCAGGAAGTTCCTGGATGCCATGAGGCAGAGAATGCAACACTACATCAGCTTCCCAAACACACAGGCTGAACTGCAGAAAACAAAGACCGACTTTTACCAGATGGCACAGTTCCCGCATGTCATAGGCTGTATTGATGGCACACACATTCCAATCTGCCCACCAGCAGCCACTGAGCACATCTACAGGAACAGAAAGTCCACCCACTCCATTAATGTGCAGGTAATCTGTGATGCAGGCAACATAATCACTGATATCGTAGCCAAGTTCCCTGGGAGCACCCATGACTCCTTCATCTTCCAGAACAGTGGGATCTACACACGCCTGGTTGCCTGAGAATTTGGAGAAGGATACCTGCTAGGTAAATCACTGTGACACTCCCTAATACTTATCGCAAATGAATGTGTATTGAGGCATGTGACTAATGGTACTCTCTTACTCACCTAGGCGACAGTGCATATGCCGTGCGGTCATTCATCCTCACTCCCCACCTACACCCATCAACCCTGAGTGAAAGACGATATAATGTGGCACACAAATCAACACGCAACGTGGTGGAGCGCACGTTTGGACTATTGAAAAGCAGGTTCCGCTGCCTCCACAAAAGCGGAGGCGCACGCCAGTACACACCCATCATCTGCTGCAAGATCATTGCCACTTGTGCAATACTGCACAACCTTGCCACGAAGACAGGTACAGAGGTGGAAATAACAGATTTTGAGGACAATGATGATGAGACTGCACAGCCAGAGCCCAACGCAGCAGGAGTGGCAACAGCAACAGATGGGAGAGAGAGACGGGCAGAGATCACATGCAACTATTTCTAAGTAAGTAAAGGGACACAGCCAGTAGTTGTATGCCATGACGTAGTTTTAATCATGCGGCACTACGCCACAACACAACGGCTAAAGTGGCTTATCAATGTTGTGAAAAGAACAGTAGTAAGTCAAGGGTTACTTCACCCAACTGTGTCCTGCAATTGTGTGCAGCATCAGTGTCTGCGCCCACGCACCACAGTGCGGGATGCCAGTGATTGGCTGTCCTCACTGCCTGTGGGACCAGTGGCAGCCCCATGCCGTCTGTTGCTCCTCCGTGTGGCTGTGACAGGGGGGGTAATGCTGCTCCTACTGGTGGTGTCCTCGCTGTCCCCAGCATCCACAGCACCAGTTGCGGCAGACTGGCTTGTTAGCAGCACCTCAAGTGCACTGGTCACCCTCACCATCCCCCTTGAGACATCATTGCTGCAGTGCGCAAGCCCCTCCTGCATTGCCACGGAGCGCCTGCAGAGCAGCGAAGTGGCAGTCGCCAGCCGGTTCACTGCCCTTGTGTGATCTGCTTTCTGCCTCTCCCATCGCCGTGCTGCTCTGTCCTCATCCATCCTTGTGCACAGCAGCATGTGTCATTGAGGCCCTTCATTTGGCGCTGTACTGACAAGATTGCCTTGCCTTGTAGGCGCTGCACCTTGACCATGGTGGCCTCCAGCCCTAAGAATACCCCATGGCTCTCACCCTGTGGAGGTGGACTGCGCACGCGAGCCCTGCGGCGACGTCTGGCACCTGTGTGTGCTCCCTCAGAGGCGGAGGGCACACCGGCATGGCAACCATCCAGTGGCACACTGGATCTTTCCGCCGCCCTCGAGTCTTCTGATAAGGACTCAGACACATGTAATCTGGCAACAGCACGCCTCCTGGACCTGAACAATGCAGGTGGTGTCGAAGCGGGTGAGGCCAGCAGGAGTGGCGATGCTGGATGTGGTGGCGAGGCTGGCTGTGGTGGCGTGGCTGGCTGTGGTGGTGAGGCTGGCTGTGGTGCTGTTGTCTGCCCAGCACTCGTGGTGGCCTTCTCAGAGCTGTCCTTACGGGGTGCCCTCTCTCCCTTCTCCTGTGCAGTCCTGCACGAAGTATCGCCTGTGGACAGAAATTCAACATCAGCTCAGTGTAACTGCAGCCCTGCATTGCTATCATCATAATACATTTCTAACACACTCTCTCATTGTCCTATGCCTGCTTATCGCTAATGTGTGTAACATGCCTGGTTGTTCTGTGCAAATTTTGTCATGTTTGGGGTTTCACAGACTACATCTCCCATAATGCATTGCTGGTATGCACTAACACCTGTAGTGGAGTGGGATTCTCATTGCCCAATTGGGGATTTGGGATAGGGGTAGGGTGGGGCACAATGCTGTGCATGCGTCCTACCTTGTTTTGCGGCGGCTCTGGCAGAGCTGTCTGCGTTCCCAATCCACACGACACTTTCGGGCTCAATTGTAGACTCCACGAGCTCCTCCAGTTCTGTCAGGGCAGGTGCCCTGTTCCGTCCTCCTCCTGTCCTGCTGGCCTCCTTCTTCAGTTCAGCCATCTTCCTCTTAGTGATGATACGGATGTCGTACCACCGCTTCTTCAGCACATCAATGTCCTGGGGGTCACTCCCATAGCATTTACCTGCGCCTGGATTCCCAGCCAGATCTTTCTTTTCTCCGATTCAGCCACTTGCAGGGACTGTTTTCCAAAAAGCTTATGGTGCTGCTTTACCACCTCCTCCACAAGTACCTGCAGTTCCTTTTGGCTGAATTTAAGTTTTCTCTTCCTTTCCCCTCCATCTGTGTCCTGGCTGGCCATTGTGTCAGTTTCTTGTGCTGAATCAGGCACTGGCTCTGTTCCTCTCCTCTGCACTCCCAGCCTCTCCAGAGTCTGCTGATTGTGTGCACCTGCCTGGGTGTGGCCACTTCCTGGTTGGGTGGGGTTGGGTTTGCACAGGATTGGCTGATTCCTCAAATGATGTGTATTTGAATTTCCGAATCGGAAAATACTGATTCGGTATTTACCGATTCGGTAAATACCGATTCAAAACTCCGGTCGGTATTGTGGAATCGGTATTCATTTACCGAATTTTACCGAATCGGTAATTTTTACTGAACTATTTGGTAAATAGCAAATACCGATTTCTAAATACCGAATCGGTAAAATTCGGTATTTAAGAATCGGTATTTCTGGCCTACCTACATATGGCCCAAAGTGTCTAAAGATCTGCACAAGTGGAAAAGGACTGGGCTTCTTACTAAAAACGAATATGAGTTTCTTAAAGTTGAGCATCCTATTACTCCCATCTTATATTTTCTTCCGAAGGTGCATAAAAAGATTGTTCCTATTCCTGGTCGCCCAATTAGTTCAGCTCAGAAAAGTTTGCTTGAAAATGTGTCTAAATATGTAGACTTTTTTCTTCAACCACATGAAATCTCATTACCTTTCTACGTTAGGGACACTACAGACTTTCTGAGCAAACTTGATAAAGTTATTTGGCATCCCGGATTTTTACTTATAGTAATGGACATTGAGTCCCTATATACTAGCATTAATCATCTTGATGGATTGTCAGCAACCAAATACTTTTTGGACAAAAGGAATATTGCCATGAAAGGACATAATGATATGTTAATTGAAATGACAGAGTTGTGTTTGAACAATAATTTTTTTTCTTTTGATCAGGTGATCTACCAACAATTTAGGGGTGTGGCCACGGGGGCATGCTTCTCTCCCAGCTCTTCGTGTCTTCACGTGGGCTGGTGGGAGGAGCATGTCCTTATTGCCACACACAAGGAACTATATGAACATGTTGCGTATTATTGGCGCTACATTGATGATGTTTGTTTAATCTGGAATGGAACATATGAGCAGGCTCAAGATTTTATTAACATCATTAATCAAAATGAGCTTAATTTAAAATTTACTGCTCATATCAGCACTACTAGTGTAGAATTTCTTGATACACTTATATATATTGACACCAATCTAATCCATACCAAATTACATCGCAAACAAACTGCTGGTAATTCCATTTTACATGCAGAGAGTTCACACCCTCGCCATCTGATCAAGAGTATCCCATATGGCGAGTTCTTGCGGATTCGCCGTATATGTAGCTCAGCCAATGATACACATACCTGTCAGCGGGAGGCTCTTTCTAGATTTTTGAGTAGAGGTTACAAAATGACACAATTGACTTTGGCCCTGGAAAAAGCTAATAAACACTCAAGAGAAGATGTACTTAAACCCAGAGAATCTATCAATAGTGTGACTGCAGTGTCTACAGAGAACAATATTGAAGACAAACGGCAAATAAGGCTAATAATCACTTTTAGTGTACAGGAACAGAAGATCCGTAAAATAATTTACTCCCAATGGCCAATTGTGCTCACTGATATTACTTTGGGGCCAATTTTACCTTCTTTACCTGATATTACCTTCAGGCGGGCTCCCTCAATGAGGGATGCCTTGGTTAAATCGAGTCCTGAAGTTCTACCAAAACGATCATGGTTGGCCAGCAAGGGTTTTCATAAATGTACTTCATGCCGTGCATGCACTTTTGCTTGTAACAAAACTCACTATGTGACGGCTTTCAGTGATAAAAAAGTTGAGATTATGGATTACCTGTCCTGCCGCACAGAATATGCTGTTTATATTCTCAAATGCACTTGCGGCTTGGCGTATATAGGAAGTAGTAAACTTCCTGTACACAAGTGTGTCCTTCAGCATATCAGGGCTATTGTTAATTCGGGTGCTAATTATCCGGTTGCCCGGCACTTCAAGCTAGTTCATCATAATCATAATCAGTTGAAAGATTTCACTTATTCTGTGCTTGGTGCCGTTCCCAACCCCGGCCGGGGAGGGAACAGAGAGAAAAAATTAAGGCAACTAGAAACACACTTCATTTTAGCCCTTGACACTAAGATGCCTAATGGACTGAACACCAATGAGGATATGCATAACTTTTATAGATTTTTATGGAATTATATATATTAATATCTTTTAGTGTATTTTCATCAATTTTTATCTATATGAAGTTTTGCCATTTTTGTCTTCTTACACTGTGTAGCTCATACTTTTGGCCATAAATATGTAACCTAAAAATGTAATTTAAATGTGCCTCTTATTTTAGTCTTCTTTTATTGCTATTCATCATTCTTTTTTTGATCATTTCCAAATCTGACCATGCACTTAAGACAATTCGAATATTTTTATCTTTTCGAATTGTGTGATGTTGACTTAAAAATCAAAAGGAGTTCTTTAGGGAATCAGCTGCTGCTATTTAACTTTATTATTCATGCACATTAGCTAGTTTGCACACCTTTGCACATTTGCACATGTTCCTTTTTCTTGTATTATCTTTATAATTCGGCACTTTCTTTGTTTCTAATATAATATAAAGATTAGATGTCATATCTATATTTTTACTATATGGTTTTAAAGGTAGTTATAAATTATAACAATCCTATTACATGTGGAGCGGTTTTAAGTTATTTATGTATAAGATAACTGTGGAGTTTGAGATCATATGTCAAAATATCAATATTCCTTCTTGTAGTTTTTGCATTGGTATGGTATTGACTTATCAATGGGCAATCAACTAGGTGCACTAGCACCCTACGAATAACAACAATAAGATTATTTATAATCATATTTATATTTGTATTTGACTCTCTGCTGCTCTTCAACGTATTGGACGCTACGCTGTTTGTTGGGGGCTGGATGCTGATCGACTCACCCACGGGACTGCGAGGAACACGGAGCATTGCGCTCCACTAACTGTGCTCACCTGGTTCCTCTTCCCGTCTGGTTCCTCCCTCTAACGCCACGCCTCGCGGCCCCCGCTGCGCGGGAGCCGCTC
Source organism: Triturus cristatus (assembly GCF_964204655.1). NCBI lineage: Eukaryota > Metazoa > Chordata > Amphibia > Caudata > Salamandridae > Triturus > Triturus cristatus. The sequence goes on along the minus strand of NC_140593.1, from coordinate 442,097,494 downwards.
GTTGGCCTCAAGCGTATAAAACCTTGGCTGGGGCATTTCAAGTGTGGGACTCTCTGCTGCTCTTCAACGTATTGGACGCTACGCTGTTTGTTGGGGGCTGGATGCTGATTGACTCACCCACGGGACTGCGAGGACCACGGAGCATTGCGCTCCACTAACTGTGCTCACCTGGTTCCTCTTCCCGTCTGGTTCCTCCCTCTAACGCCAGGCCTCACGGCCCCCGCTGCGCGGGAGCCGCTCGTTGGCCTCAAGCGTATAAAACCTTGGCTGGGGCATTTCAAGTGTGGGACTCTCTGCTGCTCTTCAACGTATTGGACGCTACGCTGTTTGTTGGGGGCTGGATGCTGATCAACTCACCCACGGGACTGCGAGGACCACGGAGCATTGCGCTCCACTAACTGTGCTCACCTGGTTCCTCTTCCCGTCTGGTTCCTCCCTCTAACGCCACGCCTCGCGGCCCCCGCTGCGCGGGAGCCGCTCGTTGGCCTCAAGCGTATAAAACCTTGGCTGGGGCATTTCAAGTGTGGGACTCTCTGCTGCTCTTCAACGTATTGGACGCTACGCTGTTTGTTGGGGGCTGGATGCTGATCGACTCACCCACGGGACTGCGAGGACCACGGAGCATTGCACTCCACTAACTGTGCTCACCTGGTTCCTCTTCCCGTCTGGTTCCTCCCTCTAACGCCACGCCTCGCGGCCCCCGCTGCGCGGGAGCCGCTCGTTGGCCTCAAGCGTATAAAGCCTTGGCTGGGGCATTTCAAGTGTGGGACTCTCTGCTGCTCTTCAACGTATTGGACGCTACGCTGTTTGTTGGGGGCTGGATGCTGATCGACTCACCCACGGGACTGCGAGGACCACGGAGCATTGCGCTCCACTAACTGTGCTCACCTGGTTCCTCTTCCCGTTCACGCCCCCTACTCCTCCCCCGGGCTTAATTCTGCCTACGTCCTAGCGCGCTAGCGGTACGCGCGCGGGACGACGCTCGGGGCGAAGACCGGGCAAAGAGCGGGCCGTTTGTGGCCGTTCGTGGACGGAAGTAGACGGGACGGGCCTGTACTCTTCATTCTGGCTGAGTTCAATCCTAGCCTTCCTGTTTCAGAACCAACTCCCACTTTCTAACTGTTGTATACAGTGATGTCGTCTCTGAGGTCAGGTAGGAAGTTAGCACAGAGTAGTACTGGGGGCTGTGTTTCGGGGACGTTAGATAATTTTATCACTAGAGCTGCCCGGATTCTTGAACGCGAAATATATCTAACAGAAAAAAGACTGTCTCTTGACTTGTCCTCTAAAAGATCATCTTTGGCCAGCCTTATGACAGTTTCCTCTCCTGTCCCCAGGCCCCCACAACCCATTTCTGATCTTACCGAACATACCGAGCTTGGATTAGATACTTGCCCAGTAACAGGCCTACTGGTCAATACCCTAACCGCAACATCTGGCTCTTCCCCCCTTGGTTTGCCCCCTACCGCTTCAGATATTTATTTACAGCCCCCCTCTGATTTGCCTGGTCCCACAATCTCGTTACTGGGTGTCCTGCCACAGTTAACCCAGGGGTCGAACACATGCAGGGAAGCGCATCCTAAGGGCAACCCCGTTAACAATATTAAAGTGCCCACAATTCCTGTTCCCTGTCCTGACCCCAACCCCCCAGCACCACAGGTTACTTTTGCCGCTGATGTGAGTTCCGTGCCTATTTCTCGTCCTGTGTCCTCGCCCACTACATCCCCTTTGTCAGCCGACCATGCTGAGGTTTTGGAGCAGTTGTTCAAGTCTTTCTTTACTCCACTATATGAGAAAGTTAATCGTCTCTCCCATTTGGTCGAAAAACTAGAGGCTATGATGCATGCCAATCTGGTAATAACTGAGAAGCTCTCAGCTTCTCCATCGTCTTCTGGGCCCGTAATACCTCCTGATTTAACCGCTGTGGTCGAGGTCGCCCCCAATGACACCACCCCTATGTTTGGAGCTCCCTCAGATCCCCCTGCTCCCAATGTCCTTCCCACAAACACTCCTCACCAGTCATCTTGTACCACTTCCCGCCATGTTTCAGATAGTAACGTAAACAACAATAGAAACCAATCTACCATTAAGCACTCCCTCGTCCAGGGTGCTTCTCCATTTCCCGAACTTCCTCGTATTAACCTCCCGCCCGAGTCTCATCCTTATACTGCCATTCTGGTGGGTGTTCCCAGTCTTTCGCAGGATAAGGCTGAGTCCCACAGTGAGTTAAAAAATAAGGTTACCCACTGGTTAAATCGTAACAGGCCACTGCCCGTTTCTTCTTGTGCAGAAATTTTGATTGTTCGCAGGGTGTGTTGGCTGGGCAGTGGGGTCAAGAGAGTAGAGGGGGACTGTGTGCTTGTAAATTTCCGTGACCCCAGGGTGGTGAGTTATCTATGTTCCCACCCTAACATCTCGGGTGCCTCAGGAATTTTTGTTACAGATTTGTCATATTTTTATCCCCCCGCACTTCTCCAACAGTCCAATGCCGGGTCACTCGGTTGGGAGAGGGTCACTAGGGGTCCTCGTAGAGTACAGGGCTTGGATTTCCATCTTCCACTATTTAACCCATACGCCCCGCTGAGTGATTTGGATGGGGTTGATTGACCTTTTTGTAACCATAGCCCCGTGCCTTACAAGTCCAGCGGCCGGGGCATGCCTGGACGATTTTGTACGGACAAGAGGTTCTCACCCCCTGGTTTTTCTTGTGACCCTCTACACACTCACCCCTATAAGCCCCACGTTCCATTTGTAGATCTGGAGAGTTCACATTTACCTCTGTCATGTGCTCCCAATACCACCAGCCTTATAGGCTCTGATGCGGTATTTGATGTTGGTGGGTTGCTCCTAGTTCCTCCTCCCCCTGTACAAATCGTTTCTTGTAACCCTGTGACCAAGACTATGGGTTTTGATGGTGTTGAATTCCCTTCTGTGTCTCCAACTCCATCATGCACCCCAGTTCCCCTGGCTTCCCCCAGTTCTCCAACTCTACCATGCACTCCAATTCCCCTGGCTTCCCTTAGTTCCCCTGTCCTCACCCTGGCTTCCTGGAACATTGCGGGTCTTCGTAGCAAATTAATTAACGAGGATTGGTCCGCCTCGGTCTCTACCCATGATATCCTAGCTTTCCAGGAAACATGGGCTGTTGACCCTGTTTTTTATTCAGGGTACGTAAACTTTTTTAAGGGGGCAATTAGTAACCCTAGGGGCCGTTCTTCTGGTGGTCTCTGTTTCTGGGTTAGGCAAACCCTGAAGTATAGCCTAACCGAATTGTCTATTGACAACCCCGACCTTCTGATCATCTCTCTGCAGAGCACCGACGAACCCTTAATACTGTTAATTAATGTTTACAACCGGGGTCTCCCAGGAGGTCGTGGAACCAACACATTCCTACAATTGGATGAGTTCCTGGAGACAGTTGACCCTAGCACTAACGTAATTATCATAGGTGATTTCAACTGCTGTTTCGAGCCACTGTACCCAGAATGCGATTCTTTGACCACGGAAATTGATATTATCTGGAATATACCTCTTCTCGCCCTCACTCCTATTAAACGATGGAGTGAATCCGCCGTTCAGTGGACGAGTTTATGCCTAGAACGTGGTTTCAGGGCAGCCAATGGACGAACCCCCTCGGATCCGTCTGGCAAAGTGACCTTCTCCGATGGTCGAGGACGTAGTAGTCGAATTGACTATGCTCTAATAAAAGTGGAGTACTGGCACACTCTGGGTGATATGATGATCTGTGAGCGAACTGAGAGTGATCATAATCCCTTGGTTCTGACACTCCTGCTCAGCCCCCAGTTTAGAAACACTCAATCTGAGATATCGACTGCTAATGCCCTTTTAACCAACAATCATCACAGAGTGCGATGGGAAAAGGTTGCTCTTGATAGTGCTATACTCTCTGAGATTGGCGATAAAGTCTCCTCAGCAACGGCAGCCTTACAGTCCCTCAGGCTCGACAACGGCGACATTGTCGATGCTACAAACATACATACCAATCTGTTTTTGGACTTAAAATCCATCTTCTCAAAACCCTGCAAGGCCATGTCTTCCAAGATCCCCAAGCAAAGCTCTTGGTATAATAAGAACTGCCGAGATTCATATAACGCTTTGAAAGCAGCTATCGCTACTAAGGACCAGGCCACTATTAGATCTGCGAGAAAACTCTACACTAGGGCCAAAGTCCAGGCGAAGCGTGACTGGGATAACGATCACTGGAGTGCCTTACCGGCAGCCAGCAAATTAAGGAAACTAACCCTGTTCTGGCATACCTTGAAGTGGGGTAATACATCAAACTCACAGGCTCCCTCCAACAATGTTTCTCCGGACAACTGGGTATCCCATTATGAATCCCAGTTTTCCGATGTTGATATGGCTGTTACATCCTTTGAACCAAAAAGCAGGGACCCGTTTACACCTTCTAACCTTGAGTTTGACGTCGAAGAGGTTAAGATGGCAATATCGAGGGTTCCTAATGGCAAGGCTCCAGGTATTGATTGTGTCCCTGCGGACCTCTTTAAATCCGACCCTGGCAATTGGGCCCCCTACATCACCCTTCTGGCTAACGCACTAGTTAAAGGGGCCCCTATCCCCGACTCATGGAAGGGCGCAGAGATCTTGCCCATCTATAAAAAAGGTGATCGTTCGTGCCCGGGCAATTATCGCCCCATTAGTCTTATTGACTCTGTCCAAAAAATTGTAGCAAGAATGATTTTGGTAAGGATCCAGCTCTGGGCTGAGCAGTTCGACATCATCTCGCCCTTACAGGCAGGATTCAGATCGTGCATTAGTACCATTGACCAGGCTTTTAAATTCCAACTAATTGTCTGGAAAACGGTTTATCTTTGCAGTGGTACAATTTATGCAGCTTTTGTAGACCTTCGGTCTGCTTTTGATTTGGTCAATAGGACTAAACTCTGGGGTGAATTAGCGGAGCTTGGGCTATCTTCGGACCTTTTAAACACTATAATTAGGTTACATGATAACAACTTTGCCCAAGTCCGCTGGGGTAATCAAGGGCAGGTCACTGACAAGTTCAATGTCAACAGAGGCGTCCGACAAGGGTGTGTTCTCGCACCCACATTATTTTTATTATTTATTAATAGAGTTGTCCAATATTTCTCCAATAAATCCACGGATGCCCCCATGCTAGGAGGGTCCAAGGTCCCGCTGCTTATGTTTGCGGACGACACCCTACTCCTCTCACAAACTTTGTCCGGGCTGCAGTCGGCTTTGAATTTATTTTCTTCTTTTTGTTCCGACTGCGACCTGTCAGTTAACATTTCAAAAACCAAATATATGGTTTTTAACAAAGGGAAACCTGTGAGGGGTCAGGTGACCATGGATAGTGGTGTTCTGGAACGCACAAATGTTATGACCTACCTGGGCGTATTGTTTGAAAATAAGTTGAACTGGGGACCTCAAATTGACGCTCTTTCTCTTAAATTTGCCCAACTATCGGGCTGTCTGATCAAGGAACAAAAACAATCCCAGGCAAAAATGATAGGCCCTCCTATCAAAATATTCGAAGCCAGAATCAACTCAGCAATTTTATATGGTGCTGAATTATGGGGTTATACAGATCTTTCTTCCCTGGTTAAAGCCCAAAACTAATTTTTTAGAAAGTTAACGGGACTCCCCAGCTCAACTCCAGTGAAACCGCTTTTTTTGGACCTTGGTTGTTGTTCGTTTGATGATATTGCCAGGTTTAAACCTCTGGCTTACTGGAGGAGGCTATGGACAGTCCCTGAATTGGCCCCCTTTGCCAAAGCTTTTATGGATGTTCGTTGTATTTTGGGGGCGGGTGACCTTCCCTGGTGTAAACATGTTAGTCTCTTATTGGACTCTATGGGCTTAGGTACCCTCTGGTCTGACCCAGCTAACAGCTCTTTTCCCCCGAAACAAAGTTTTAAGACTCTTTACTGGTCTATGATTTCCCAAAAGCACATTTTAACTGCTTCCCCTGAGTCCCTGACTGGCAAGTTCTTTGGATTTAAACAAACCCCTGTTCTTGAAGAGTATTGGGATATCATCACCAGGCCTAGTGACAGGAAACTATACCACCAATTCAGGGTAGGTTCCTTACCCACCAACTCATTCACTAAAAAATGGAAGGGTGGCTTTTGTGATACCTGTAGGTGGTGCTTGGATTGTGTCGATTCTGTCGGTCACATATTCTTTGCCTGCCCGGCTTACGTTGCAGCTCGGGCTAAATGGCTTAAACCTCTTTGCCAGAATATGGGTACCCGGCAGGGTTTTGTAGCCCTCAACATTCTGCGATTCGACACTAGTGAGTGTGTTGTAATCGCTGTGGCTAAATTCCTTGGCTGGGTTTGGATTATCCGTAATAAGTCTTAATAGTTGCATGGTACGATGCTGTGATCTCCCTCTCCTTCTTCAGTGTTTTAAGGTTTATGTTTTTTCCTGTTTTTAATGATACTGTATTTTAAATTTTATGACTGTAAAATGTCTTTCTTGATGAAATTTTATCGAAATAAAGACTATATGAACTGAACTGACTCAGTATGTGACTTCATTACTGACTACTTTTGTTTGCCTTGTTATAATATTGAATACTTATGCACTTGCGTTTATAAATTTTACAATGAGGGTTTATAATTATATGAACTAAATGCACTGCCACTTTATTTTACATTTCTATATTTTTTCATGCCTGTGGGTTTTTAACTACCTTTTAACTATTAGATATGCTGCCGATATTCAGTCTGTTT